>NC_142137.1:22885695-24135695 GCF_024610735.1 Ursus americanus
TAAGTTCCATTCAAAATTATCAATAATATAGCCAATAAATTTGAATGATTCCAAAATGACCCCCATGTTCCCCAAAAAGATATATGGAAGTATTCATAGCAGTGTTTTCCCATCAAAAATTGAAGGAAACCCCCCCCCAACACACATCTATCAATGATAGGATAGATCTATAAATTGTGGAGTACTGCATAGCAGTGAGAATGATCAAACTAAGACCGCCTGCAGCGATAGAAATCCCAGAATACTGAATGAGAGAAGCTCCACACAATAATAGATAAATCTGTGTGATTCCATTTCTATGAAGTTCAAAACCAGACAAAACCAATTCATTATGTTACAATTCGAAATGATTGTTACCCTTGAGAGAAGGTGAGTGACAGGGATGGGCACGAGAGGACTTCTGTGGGTCTGGTCACACTCTAGCTCTTTATCTGAAAGCTTGTTTCATAAGTGTGTTCATTTTGTGAAAATTAGTTGAACTGTACACTCTTTATGTGTGCACGTTCTGTATATGTATTTCAATAAAATTTCACATTACACAAAGTCCAAAAGGAAATATAAAAAGCCACAAATCAGTACTGATATTGCTCTTGCTTTAAAAAGAAAACAGGCCTGTGCTAACCAACTGTTACCATAATGAAATTTTAGCTATTTAATGACGTCTTCCAGGAAACTTGGGGCCTTGATTTTGGAAAGTGGGAATAGGAAAAATGGAGATACTTTTCCTTCTAAGTGTAGGAAAACATCGCTTTCCCCCAAATAGGTTATACCGTAGAATTCTGGAGCACTCTTCCCACTAGGACATCAGAGTTTGGAGCCATGTGTTCATCTTAACCTTTGACATTGTCCTCCTTCCACTGGAAGCCTGCTTCTTCCTCTGCAGAAAGAAAATGCATCCCTACCACCTTGTCTGCCACCTGGTAGCTGATATTTTATTTTGAGTATGAATCATATCAGAATATCGTCGAATTCCAAGTTTGGTTCTAGATTGTCTTAATTTGATTTTTGCGATGACTCATCATCTGAGTGCAACTATTTCTCTGGGAACCCTCAATTATTTCCCTGCATCCACCACAAAGAAAAATCTAAGCGGCTTCCCTGCCCTGCCCTGGCCCCTCTGTAAAATCTTTGCCACCAATAAAGTGTCATCGTTTTATTAAGAAAGGCAGTGGGTCATGTCATTCTAGATCTATGGTTCATCTTGGGCTAGAGAAAAACCCGAAGTTCTCTTAAGAAAAATCCCAACTCCATTTATTCGCCAACACGTGTCAGTAGATTCCTGGATTTTTTACAAGAATTTTGGTTCTTCATTTTAATTTATGCCCTTCTTTTAAACATAGATTATCTCTTGTTCTGTTGTTTGTCAAGATTCCTACATTTTTCATTTTAACCTCATTTTCTGCATCGTAGGTTTCCATTCTGAGATGGAGATAAATCACGCTGTCCCAACCTGTTTGTAGTGTATTAATCATCCAGTTCTCTTCAATGGGCTTTTCATCTGGTTGTCTGTTTTACATCTGTTCATTCTTTTCTCAGACAAGATGCACAGACTACTTCTATTTTCTATGGCTTTTTAAAATCTGGTATAAAATAGTGTATTTTTCTCCATGACATTTCCATTGATTCTTTAATCAGAAACTATTTGAATTAGGACTCCATCATTTTTATTTACATTATTTCTTTGCATTTTGTGGTATTTCATCTCTTTCCAACCCCTCAAGAAAAGTAGCACCTGCAGTGACCTCTCGAGCTGATTCTCTCAAGCCTTCCTTCTCTGAGAATACGCAGGCCTCAAATTTCCTCGGGGCAGAGATTACCTGATTTCATTTATCAGCTAATCCATAGGTAAACCAAGTGATTCTGTTATGGTAGGATGATATAGGCAGAATTTATTTGTTATGCAAAAGAAAAAAAAAGCAAAAAACAAAAACAACCCACAAAACTTGTATACTCTTAGGACAGGATGTTAGGAGAAGCTTATTGTTCAAAAATGTATATTTTCTCGAAAAAAAAGTATCTTTTCTCAAGACTCAGTTATTTCTGAAGTGAACATAAATTATAATTTTTACTTTAAAATTAGAGTTGAGACAGAAACTCTTATTAAAGTCTTGTATAGACATCTTGCCACTGCCAGCGACATCCCTTTAGTCATAACATAATATTCACGACATCATCGATATAACCTAATATTCCTTTGCATTTTGGGTTGTATTTTGACAGTGGCTTTTATTTGTGTTTCTAATAGATAAAAGATTGTTGTGGCTTTTTCCCCCAGGCAAGCATTTGAAGGCTACTACTGGTATGTTTCAAGACTAAGATTTCTATTGTCATTGACATAAACAATAAAATTATAAGACACATTTGCAAGTCCTTTCAAACTGTGTGTCTGTAATTCATATGTCTGGGATTTCTTGGGGAGCTTAATTTTCTCTGTTCTTTCTCTTTCCCTGGTTCTCCAGCTTTTCTTTTAAATGTCAGTGTTCCCAGGGGTTCCATCCTTGGTCCTTTCTCTTCTTATGTCACACACTGTCCTTGTGCCTACCATTATCATCACCACCCATGCTCCCCAACTCCCACACCTCCATTTTCTTTTTTTTTTTTTTTAAAGATTTTATTTATTTATTCGACAGAGACAGCCAGCGAGAGAGCGAACACAAGCAGGGGGAGTGGGAGAGGAAGAAGCAGGCTCTTAGCGGAGGAGCCCGATGCGGGGCTCGATCTCACAACGCCGGGATCACGCCCTGAGCCGAAGGCAGACGCTTAACCGCTGTGCCACCCAAGCGCCCCTCCACACCTCCATTTTCATCATGGGCTCACTTACAAACCTTCTTTTCTCCATATCCAACTGATTCTTGGTCCTGGAAGATGTTGCCCCTCAGGTCTCAGTAGGAATGAGTAGTTCTCTGGAACCACTGACTTGCTTTTAACTGAGGGTCTCATGAAACATGTGCTTGATTGTACTTCCCTCTGCTTTGCAACTGGGAAGTTCAGGGCAGATTTGGTGGCCTATCTGTAGTTGTTGTTTAGGGTCTGTGTGTTAACTTCACCTCTAGCTCAATTCTCTTCACCTCAGGGTTTCGTCCATTTATGTATTTATATAGCCTTGCTTTGGAATAGTCAGGGTATGAACCTAAGTAATATGATATATCACACGTATGTTTATATCATACACACACACACACACACACACACACACACACACACACCTTCTGTATATATCCATCCTGATGACCCATGTGAGTAACCTTAATTTTGACATGGTGGAAATGTATCCTCCTAAAATTCTCTGCCATGTACTAATCCAACTAGTCTCCCAAACTAGTAATCATCTTAACTAACTCTGACTCCTTTCTCCCTTTCCCACCATCACATTTAATTAGTCATCATATCCTCCCAATTTATTGTGGGCTTTCCTCTCCATCCCACTGTCACTGTCCTGAGTGGACTATGGCAACAGTCTTCTGATGAGTCTCCACTTAATTCTGTGTTCTGCTTCCAGAACAACCTTCCCAATATATATCAGATCTTGTTAGTGTCCTAGTTAAAACTTTCCCTGTGCCCGCATTGCCTATGAGACAAGTTCCAAACAACTTCATGTGATGAGCAAGGCTCTTTGTGATTTGAACAGTGAACTCTTTTCTCTAATGGGACCTGGTTCTCCCTTCTAGGGGCCGACCACTTTCCTGAGTTGCCATTTGTTCTCAGGTTGGATTTCCTTGGAAGCAGACTCTGAGACAGAGATTGGAGTCCAAGAGTTTGTTCACGGCATGGTCTTGGCATCACCACTGGTAGATAAGAAGGGAAGAAAACAGAAAGGGGCTGAGAGAGAAGTGGGACTGTGACAAGTGGTGTGTTGGAACTAGCGTGCTTGGAAATTGGTAAATGTTATAAATCAGGGCTTCCCCCCTTCTCCAGAGAGCCCAGTTTACCAGTGAATCTCTGGCTGCAGTGTAGTCTCGGTCAAGACCTCAGCTAAATCCACAAAGTGTTTGAGAGCTGGATGGCCCTTTCGAGTTGTCGCTGAATTTGATGTGAGGGAGCCAGGCATCTACAGCCCTGTGTCATCAGTCATTGGATATAGGCTTCCCCTGGAAGGGGGCATGACCTTGGGCAAACCCTTCAGCTGAGGCAATTCGAGAAGAGGGCTGACAGCTTAATGCTTCTGTAGGCTCCCCCCACGCTCAGAAGCTGGGGCAGCAAGTCCTTCAGGAGACGCTTGCCTCAAGTTCCATACGGCTTCCCATTTGCAGCATTCTGAGCACTACTGGCTCTGCTGGTCTGGGAGCCACGTGGTAGAGTGAGGCTCAAGTTTGAGATTGACCTTTGGCTCTCATAGCCTCGTGGCTGTAACTGCGAAAGGTGTCTTTTAGCAAAGTCAGATGGAGTCCCTGGTCTTCTCTCCATCCCTTGAACTAAGAATTTAAGAATTATGGATTGTTACTCTCCTTTATCAAGCTCTCCACCCCGGGGTCCCTTAATTCATCAGCTTCGTCATGCTCTTTTATGACAGTGGCTCTCACCTGGGACGATTTTGCCCCTGGGGGGACATTTGGCAACGCCAGGAGATAGTTTTGTTTGTCACTGCTGTGGGAGGGTATACTCCTGGCATCTCGTGGGCGGAGTCAGAGATGCTAAACATCTCATGGTGCACACCCAGGACAGCACTCACAACAAAGAATGATCCAGCCCAGAATGTCAGTAGTGCTGAAGCCGAGAAACTGATCTGTGGCAGTAACCACTCAGTGGGTGCTTCATTCCTGATGACCATGGGGAAATAATGAAATGCATTGTTTCACCTCTGCAGGTGCCGAGAGGGTCAGAGTTGCCCCCCGCCAATCCTTCAGTCATAGCTGAATTAAACCTTGACCAGGCCAAGTAATCAATTTCAGATTCTGCCCTATTTCTCTGGGAATCTATTGCTTGCAGCCATCCCCATAGCAGTTAGGATGCTGTTGCAAGAAAAATAAACCAACTCATCTTGACTTAAATAGAAAAGAAATGTATTGGGAGAATATGGGAGAACTCACAGAAATACCAAGAGGGCTGGATTCTGGTATCCCTACTGAAATCAGGTAGCCCAATTCATCTGTGTCTAGCCATCTCAAATTATACCACAAAGTCGGTCCAGTGAGGACACTGCCACTGGCACCCTGCACATCGACTTGTACAGACTGTGGATTGGCCAGGAAGCTCCCCCCATGGAGCCAGCCACTGCAGCCCCGCGGGACCGGGACCCGGTGCCCCGATACTCCTGCTGCTGTTACTGCTGGAGAAAACTCCCTACTGTTCTGCTTCCCTGTGTCCCTGTCAAAGTCTGCAGCAGGGACATTGAGGTGTGAACTTGAAATGATGCTGTGAGAGTGATGATCTGGCAGTTTTAGCTGGCGTGCCGGGAGCTGGCCCCCACCTGTGAGCAGAACTCATAAGGAGGGAAATTCCGCAGACATGGAAAGTGTTCAGATGGGAGGGAGCAGAACAGTGATAACTTACAGGTGAAAAGGGTGTTCATTCCTTCTGACATGTGTGTACATTTCAGGCCATTTTATTTGTAAACATCTCCAACACCAAAAGCTTGGATATATAGGTCTCTCTCTTTTTCCAGTGTATCATCTCAGGTTAACTTACGGGTTTCTGATCTTATCATAACTTCTCTTTACTTTATTACACACACACACACACACACACACACACACACTCATACCTTGCTGTGATACCCTACATTCTTCAGTATAAAAATAGGTATGTCCCCTAAAGATCTTACCCTTTATTATTCAAATTCATTTCAACATGTGTTAGCAGTGCCAAAATAAACAACGCTGGAAATAGTTTCCTAATGAGATAAAGCCAGACAGCATGACTTTTCATTTCTGTCTTTGATTAATTGTGTGCTTTTCTCCTTTATGAAAGATAAATCCATGCGTAGAGCTCCATCAAGGCAGAAAAACAAAGAGACTCTTTTGAAAAGTTCTTCATTTCAGTGTGACATTTTTATATATTTTTTTCTTATTGTCGCTTGATGAATCTTTCTACTCACCTTTTCTGACAACATCCAAGGTGAAACATTTTGTGCTTCACAAATGAGCTGATGGATACCCTGAGAGGGCTCTGCTAGAGTTTCAGGTTAGCCTGTCTTATAAAATACTAACACTGTCTGGGAGACTCAGACTACTGCCAGTACGGTAGGGCACTTATTTTTTTTTAAGTGAATTAATGAGGCATTCTGAAGGAAGGGTCCACAGGCAGGTCCATTTTGATTTTCGCGTGAAGACCAGGGACAGCCAACAGTCCCATCACTGCTGGTGGTGTTTTGGTACGTTGGTAAGAACCCAGTGTTACAGGTGAACACACCCAAACAGAGGGGTGCTTTTTCCTTATTGCTCAAGGCGTCCTTCCCTACTGCTGTCTATCATCACTCCAGTTTTATAGATGGAGAAAGCAGACCACAGAATCAGAATTAAAAGTCAAATATTAAGAAATAAGTGATCAAATAAAAACCCAGTGCTTTTCCATTTATAAAGACCAGTGGAGGGTGGACGAAGGGAAATCCTTATCAGTCAGAAGCTGGAGATCGCAACCCCCAGTTTAACTCACCAGAATAGGCAAACTTTCTTCAACTTCTATTTAAATAAACTTCTCATTGTAGAATAGTTTTAAGTTTATAGAAAAGTTGCAAAGATGGTTCAGAGAGTTTTTATATACTCCACACCTAGTTTCCCTTGATGTAACTATCTTATGATAGTATGGTATACTTGTCACAATTAATGAGCCAATATTGATATATTATTATTAATGGATATCCGTATAGTTTATTCAGATTTCCTTAGTTTTTAAGAATTGAGATATAACCAACATGTAAGATTATATTAAGTTCAGGTGTATAGCATAATGATTTGATATTTGTATATATTGTGAAATGATTGCAATAATAAGTCGAGTTAACATCACTAACACACACAGGTGCAAATTTTTTTCTCGTGATAAGAACTTTTAAGATCTATTCTTTTAGCAACTTTGACATAGGCAATACAGTATTATTAACTACAGTCACTATGCTGCACAGTACATGCCCATGACATTTATTTTATAACCAGGCGTTTGTATATTTTGACCAGCTTCACCCATCCCCCCGCCCCCCAATCCCTGCCTTTGGCACCCTTCAATCTATTCTCTTATATCTATGAATTTGGGGGTTTTTTTGGTTTTGTTTTTTGGATTTTTTTTTTTTTTGATTCCACATGTAAGTGAGATCATATGGTATTTGTTTTTCTCTATTTCCCTTAGCATAAGGCCATCCATCCATGAGGTCACAAATGGCAGGATTTTTTTCTGTTTTAATGGCTGAATAATATTCCATTGTGTATGTGTGTGTATGTATGTATAAGTGTGTCTGTCTGCTTTTCCTACAAGTCGGTTTCTCTGTCCATAAAATAGGAGTGATGACAGATGGCAATATGGAAAGACACCTTGAGTGATAACAAAAAAAACAATCCTCTGTGTGTGTGTATATGTTTACACATTTTCTTTATTCACCCATCAGTGGATATTTAGGTTGCTTCCATGTCTTGGCTATTACAAATAATGCTGCAATGAACATGGGGAGGGGGAAGAGCATATATCTTTTGGTGTTTTTGTTTTCTTCAGATAAATATCCAGAAGTGAAATTTCTGATCAGATGGTAGGCCTATTTTTAATTTTTTAGTTTGATTTAGTCCCACTGTTTTATTTTTGCTTTTGTTGCTTTTGCTTTTGGTTTCAAATCCAAAAAGTCATTGCCAAGACTGACATCAAAGAACTTAGTGCCTGTGTTTTCTTCTAGGGGTTTTATGGTTTCAGGTCTTAATTTTGTGTATGGTGTAAGAAAGTGATCCAGTTTCATTCTTTTGCATGTGGCTGTCCAGTTTTCCCAGCACCATTGTATATTCTTGAGTTCTTTGTCATAAATTAATTGACCATATGTGTGTGAGCTTATTTCTGGGCTCTCTATTTTGTTTCAGTGATCCACTTGTCTGTTTTCATGCTAATACCATACTGCTTTTATTACTATAGCCTTATAATATAGTTTGAAATCAAGAAGCCTGATGTTTCTAGCTTTGCTCTTTTTCAAGATTGCTTTGGCTATTCAGGGTCTTTTGTGGCTTCATACAAATTTTAGGATTGTATGTTCTATTTCTGTGAAAAATGCCTGTGGAATTTTGATAGAAATTACATTGTATCTGTACATTGCTTTGGGTAGTATGGACATTTTAACAATACTAATTATTCTAATCCATGAGCATAGAATATCTTCTATTTATTTGGGTCTTCTTCAGTTTCTTTCATTAATGTCTTATAGTTTTTAGTGTATAGGTCTTTCACCTCTTCAGTTAAATTTATACATAGTTATTTTATTCATTTTGATGCAATTGCAAATGAGATTGTTTTCTTAATTTCTCTAATAGTTTGCTATCAATGGTATAAATGCAACAGAGTTTTGAATATTGATTTTGTATCCTGCAACTTTACTGAACTCATTTGTTAATTCTAATAGGTTTTTTTTGGTGGAGTCCCTAGGGGTTTTTATATATAGTATCATGTCATCTGTATATAGTAACAGTTTTACTTCTTCCTTTCTGATTTGGATGCCTTTTGCTTCATTTTCTTGCCTAATTGCTCTGGGCAGGCTTTGTCTTGTTCCTTTCATTGTTGAATATGATGTTAGATGTGGGCTTGTCACGTACAGCCTTTATTATGTTGAGGTGTATTTCCTCTATACCCACTTTGCTGAGGGTTTTATTAATCATAAATGGATATTGAATTTTGTGAAATTCTTTTTCTATATTTATGGACATGGTTTTTATCCCTCATTTTGGTAATGTGGTGGATCATGTTGGTTGATTTGCAAATGGTGAAACACCCTTACGTCTCTGGAATAAACCCCACTTTATCATGGTGTATGATGCTTTTAATATATTGTTGAATTTGGTTTGCTAACATTTTGTTGAGGATTTTTACACCTATCTGTTCATCTGGGCTATGGCCTGTAATTTAATTTTGTTGTAGCGTCCTTGTTTGGTTTTGGGGTCAGGGTAATGCTGGCCTTGTACAATGAGTTTGGATGTGCTCCCTCCTCTTCTGTTTTTGGAAGAGTTTGAGAAGGAATGATATTAATTCTTTTTTGAAGATTGGTAGAATTCACGGAGAAGCCGTCTGGTCCTGGACTTTTGTTTGTTCGGAGGTTTTTGATTCCTGATTTAATCCCATTACTAGGGGCGCCTGGGTGGTTCAGTCATTAAGCGTCTGCCCTTGGCTCAGGGCGTGATCCCAGGGTCCTGGGATCAAGCCCCGCATCGGGCTCCCTGCTCTGCTGGGAGCCTGCTTCTTCCTCTCCCACTCCCCCTGCTTGTGTTCCGTCTCTCGCTGGCTGGCTGTCTCTCCGTCAAATGAATAAATACAATCTTAAAAAAAAATCCCGTTACTAGTAACTGGTCTGTTCAGACTTCTTTAGTTTTTATCTAGTGCTCTTTTTCTGTTCAGGATCCCACCCAGGACACCATATTACATTTAGTCATCATGTCTTCTTAGGCTTCTCTTGGTTGTGACTGTTTTTCCTTGTTTTTCCCTTGTTTTTGATGACTTTGACACTTTTGAGGAGTACTGATAGGTATTTTGCAGAATGTCCCTCAATTGGGAGTTGTCTGATGGTGTACCCTCATGAGTACACGCTAAGATCCCCTCCAAAAATGGACTTGGGTCAGTAGGAAGGAGGGGCCTCCAGATGCTCAGGACAGGGAGAGGCTACCTCCCATTCTTGACTCCCCCTAGGGGAGGGGATGTATTAAGTTAGCAAGCTCCCAAAAGACCATTAGAAAGGAAGACTGATAATCAACTTTGAGAGCTGACAGTGTTTATAGATATAGACAGTGTTTATAGATAATCTATAGGGGCAGTAGTACTTATCTTGGAATAATATTAAATGTCTCATTGTTGGTTAGGATTTAGTTTTTAGAGCACATGATGAAGTTCTGTTGGTTGTGGGGGGCTGATTCCCTCAGCAGCAGAGACTCAGAGCAAAGTAGTGACTTGCCACGGTCTCTCTTAAATATTAAAGCAAAGACTTTGTGACTCCCAAGGAAAATTTAATTAGAGGCATGGATCTGGAGATCTATAAAATGAGGCCGATATTCAGGAAGCATGACACACACAAGGAAAATCCACAAGGATTTTCCTTTTTGATGCTGGGGTGGGGGGAAACAAATATCAGGGCCTTATTCATCTACCAGCAAGGTGAGGTCTAGTGATACAAAGAACAAAGGTAAAGATAAAAGGGAAATGTGGTCAATATAAAAGGTATACGTACTTCTTTCCCTCTATACAGTAAGAAACACTTTCTTAACATTGTTGATTCACTGTGCTTTGCTATCTATTATATTAATCATGCAAAATATTTTCCCTAAGAAATGTATATAACAATTTCCGTGCGGAAGTTCCCATATCACACTTAGAATGAAAGAGAAATTTTTAGCAAATATAAATTCAAGATGCAGCCTTTCTTTGAAGAAAACAAGAGTCTTTTGCTATAAAGAAGGGATTTAAAAATGAAATTACAAAATTCATAGCTAAGTGGAGGATACTGAAGAATCTGGTTAGACAGTATTTTTAGATAAATATCTATTTTTTCTCTTTGATGGTGTAGCCCTAACTCTTTAGGTTTTTATAATTAAGGAACATAGGCATGATTTTGAGTAAGAACTTGAAGCGTCTTGCCATGATGAATATTACAGCACTCAGACTAAAACAAAACCAGCTTTCAGAGATGTTGGGGGAAATGCTTTGCAAAGGGCTTGGTGGTGGGTGGAGATCTTAATTTACTACTACCTATTTCCTTTACTTCAAAGGTTAAAAGAAAGCTTTTTGCATTGATGTCATTAACCCGCAGATTTGGCTAGATTTCTGGGTTCAGTATTATACTTCAAAAAATTTTCAGGAAATACCTGCCCTAGAAGTTTAAAATTGTCTCCTTAACAGAGACTATTCACAAAGCCGCATGGTGCTGACAATTGATAACAGTAGGCATAGCTCAAGGGGCGCTCGTGTGCCAGATACCATACTAGGCATTTTACATAAGCGATTTGTTGCATTTTCTCAACAGCTGTGTGAAGTAGCCATTATTCCAGACATGAAGCTGGGGCACAGAGAGGTAGCTTGCTTGCTCACCTGACCTCGGTTGGCTTATTGATGGCACAGTTGGGGTTTAAACCAACTGCATGTTCTTTCAAGAAAATTTTCTCTTGGTTTTTCTGCAGCGCCATTCAGTGTCTCTAGGTGTGGGCTCTTAAGAAAAAATTCCGCTTGAACTTTGTCAGGCTCCTTGACTCTGGAGGTTAATGTTAGTTTAGCCCGTTTCTCCCAGGACCGCTCCACCCCTCTCTCCTCTCCTGTGACTCCAATCATGTGCATGCTAAGTCTTCACACGTGGCCTCTGGGCTTCTTACCCTCCCTTTTTTATTTGCCCCTTTTCTCTGTTTCCCTGTGCTTCGCTCCAGACTGTTTCTTTGAAATTCTTTTGCATTTCACGGATAGTTTCTTCAGCTACCTATCTATTATTTCCTCAATTTCAATTATTACATATATATTTTTTTTAGTTCTACACTTTCTACTTGGTTATTTCAAATTTGCAATATCCCTTTTTAAATTTCCAGTTCCTCGCCAGCATTTCCGAGGTTGGCCCTTATCACCACGCTCGTGGTAAGCAAAGCCGCGGGATAGTTTGTGTCTGGTAATTCCACTGTTTGGAGCTCCTTCCCGTGGGTCCCTTCGTGCCTTCTATTGTGTCCGTTACGTCTGTGGTTCACGTTGTTTCATCTCTTCGTGTACCTTATTATTGTTTTATTTTTGCTTGGCATTGTATGTGAAAAAAAATCTTTATCGAGTTAATTTGGACCTAAGATGATGTTTTATTCCCCCAGAAAGCATTTTTTCTGCCAGCCCCTGAGGGTGCTAGTGGTCCGTGGACCGCACACCATAGACTCACTTCCACGGTGTAGCCCTTCGGAGCCCCAGCCCAGGACCTGGGGGAGGAGGTCAGCACTGCCAACCTGGTAGGTACTGGACTTTGATTTTTTATTCCCCTCCACACCACTTACCTGGTCTCCCCAAATCATCTTTTGACTGTCTCTTCCAGACTGAGGATATAAGGTGGAGGATAGAAAAGATTCCACTTTCCTCTTCAAAGTTTTGCCCTTGTAAATCTGTATCTTTTATCTCTATGATGTTTTTAAGATATATTTTTTAAAAAACCAAATCTCCTCCAGATTTTATTGTTGTCTTCAGTGCTTCCATTGGTCCAAATGACCTCAGGTCCTATTCCCACTCGAAGTAACCCTTCTCCCTTTTCATGACAAGCCTCTGCTTTCTGGCTCCACACCAGCAAACTATCCTTCACTGAAAAAGTTTAAACTAAGCTCAGAGAAAGTTGAAACATGATCACCACAGTGAAAAGTGAGAGCTAACTAAGTGCTTGGCAGTCTGCCAGTTGTCCTGCGCTGTTCCTTTTTCTTTTTTACCAGGATCCCCAGGTGATTCTCATGCACTTTACAGTTTGAGAACCATTTAGCTAATTCCTATTCCTGGTTAGCTTGTCGACAGGAGCATACCTGTGAGCAGTGCTTGTGTGTGCTCGTGTGTGTGTGTGTGTGTGTGTGTGTGTGTGTGTGTGTGAGAGAGAGAGAGAGAGAGAGAGAGAGAGAGACACTATGGTCTGATTCTATGTTATTTTCAATTATTTGGTGAATCCATAGTTCAGATCTGATTGGATCATAGTTGCTAAGAACCACGTCTGCTACATTCAGAAACGGATTGCCTCTGCCCTTCCCCCCCCCCCACCGTCCGCTCTTTTCTCTCCCAGGTGCTCACACAGCTCCCTCCTCACTCTTCCGTCTGTCCTCAGCCCTCTCCTGATCACCCCGCCATCCTCTATCCCCTGACCCTGCTTTATATTTCTTCATAACATTTATTCATTTATAACATTATAAAATATGTTTTTAAGATTTTAATTGTCTGCTGCTGCCTCCCCCACCCCGAGCTACAGCGTGAGCCCAGCGGGAGCCAGGAATCTATCTGCTGTGCTCACCATATTATCGCCGAGTCTCTGCTCACTCGGTTAAAATGTTTTGCCTCATTTTTGCAAAATATAACACAGGTGATTTGGTAGCACAAACTACTTTTCAACTTTATTTTCACAAGAAGAAATTCAAGAAGGCTTTACTCTAGTTCATGTTTTGTACCAATTTTTTGTTTGAGAGTTCTTTTTGTATCTATATATTAAGCATTGAACAAATTGACAAATATGGAAGATAAATATCAGAGTTTCTCAGAGCTCAGGATTTGGAATTTTTTTCTTCCTCATATTTTTTGTATTATTTCTTTTTTTAAAAGATTTTTTAATTTTTGAGTAATCTCTACACCCAGTGTGGGGCTTGAACTTACAACCCCGAGATCAAGAGTCACATGCTCTACTGACTGAGCCAGCCAACCGGTGCCCTGTTTTATTTCTTGTTTTGTTTTATGTTTCAAATATTTAAACCCTCAAATATCGTAAATATCAAAAATATTCACTGTTTAAAGTAATTATATAAAAAAAAAATCCACTGTTCCCAAGGAACAAGAAAGGATCATGCCAACTTGTGAAGGGCAGGGAATAAAAAGCTAGAAGATAATATGAAGATGATCTCTTACTCGCCATATACCAAAAGGAATGAAAACTGCTTAAATATAAAAGAAAGCTCATCTTTTCCAAAGATAAGGGGAAATAAAGAATGACTTTTCCAAAAAGGAAAAAATATTTAAACCACAGACCTACCATAGTAGTGGAAATGTAATACTGACCCTGATAATCATACCATGTTCATTCTTTACTAAATTCTTTAAGCTTTTAAATGTCATTTTCTTGTATTAGTTTAACCAAAATCACGGTCAGTCCAACCATCTGGACATCTTCATAGTGATGACACTCGGATGCATCTGATCAAAATACAGCAACTGTTAGTTAATCAAGTAAAAAATACCCAGTTCACTACATTACATTACGAGTCAAAAACAACTGGTCAAATAAATTATGCCCCATGGGGAACAACTTGGCAATAAAAAGGAACTACTTTTTCATGCAAAAACATGGATGAATCTCGAAAACATTAAGCTAAGCTAAAAAAGGTGGTCACATACTGTACCTATATGCGGTGCATTCATATGAAATCCAGAAAAGGCAAAAAAAAAAAATACATATATCTAGTGGCAGAAATCAGCTTACTAGTTACCTGGGGCCGGGAGGAAGGGGGGGTCTGAATGCAAAAGGGCACAAGGAATCTTTTTGGATGCTGGCAATATTTGATGTCTCGATTGTGGTGATGGCCACATGGGTGTATACATTTGTTAAACATTTACTGCATATAAGTTAACAAAACTGACTGAAAAAGATTCTTAGGATCTACCTGATATGAGCTTCCATGCCTAAACATGTGCTCCTGAAAGGCTTCCAGCAAAAATTTCTCATTGCTTTCTTCTTTTTTTTTTAAGTTTTTATTTCAATCACCCAGTGCTCATCACAAGTGCACTCCTTAATCCCCG
This sequence comes from Ursus americanus, assembly GCF_024610735.1. Classification (NCBI taxonomy): domain Eukaryota; kingdom Metazoa; phylum Chordata; class Mammalia; order Carnivora; family Ursidae; genus Ursus; species Ursus americanus. The sequence continues at coordinate 22,900,297 of NC_142137.1, forward strand.
TCACCTAGTTCACCCATCCCCCCACTCACCTCCCTTCTGGTCACCATCAGTTTGTTCCCTATCGTTAAGAGTCTCTTTCTCGGTTTGTCTCCCTCTTTTTTTTCCCTTTGCTCATTTGTTTTGTTTCTTAATTTCCACGTATGAGTGAAATCATATGATATCTTTTTCTGATCGACTTATTTCACTTAACATTATACTCTCTAGCTCCATCCATGTTGATGCAAACGGCAAGATCTCATTCTTTTTATGGCTGAATAATATTCCATTGTATAAATGTACATGTTTTCTTTATCCATTCATCAATCAATGGGCACTTGGGCTGCTTCCATATCTTGGCTATTGTAAATAATGCTATAAACATAAGGGTATGTGTATCCCTTTGAATGAGTGTTTTTGTATTCTTTGGGTAAATACCCAGTAGTGCGATTGCTGGATTATAGGGTAGTTCTATTTTTAATTTTTTGAGGAACCTCCATACTGTTTTCCACAATAGCTGCACCACTTTGCATTTTTACCAACAGTGCAAGAGGGTTCCTTTTTCTCCACATCCTCACCAACACCTATTGTTTTTTGTATTTTTGGTTTTAGCCATTCTGACAGGTATGAGGTGCTTTCTCATTGTAGTTTTGACTTGCGTTTCCCTGTTGATGAGTGATGTTGAGCATCTTTTCATGTGTCTGTTGGCCATCTGGATGTCTTCTTTGGAGAAACATCTCTTCATGTCTTCTACCCATTTTTAATTGGATTATTTGTTTTTTGGGTGTTGAGTTTTATGAGTTCTTTGTATATTTCGGATACTAGCCCTTTATTGGATATGTCATTTGCAAATATCTTCTCCCGTTCTGTAGGCTGCCTTTTAGTTTTGTTGATTGTTTCCTTTGCTGTGCAGAAGCCTTTCGTTTTGATGTGGTCTCAATTGTTTATTTTTGCTTTTGTTTCCCTTGCCTCGGGGTTTCTCTAGAAAAAAGTTGCTATGGCCAATGTCAGAGAAATTATTGCCTGTGCTCTCTCCTCTAGGATTTTTATGGTATCACGTTTCACATTTAGGTCTTTAATCCATTTTGAGTTTATCTTTGTGTATGGTGTAAGAAAGTGGTCCAGTTTCATTCTTTTGCATGTAGCTGTCTGGTTTTCCCAACACCATTTGTTGAAGAGACTGTGTTTTTCCCATTGGATATTCTTTCCTGCTTTGTCGAAGATTACTTGAACATGTAACTATGGGTTTATATCTGGATTCTCTATTCTGTCCCATTGCTGTATGTGTCTCTTTTTGTGCCAGTACCATACTGTTTTGATTACTACAGCTTTGTAATATAACTTGGAAGTCTGGAATTGTGATGCCTTCAGCTTTGCTTTTCTTTTTCAAGATTGCTTTAGTTATTCAGAGTCTTTTGTGGCTCCATACAAATTTTAACATTTTTAAAAGGTTTTATTTTTAAGTAATCTCTACACGCAACATGGGACTCAAACTCACAATCCTGAGATCAAGAGTTACATGCTGTACCGACTGAGCCAGCCAGGCACCCCAACGCAAATTTCAGGATTGTTCATTCCAGTTCTGTGAAAAATGCTTTTGGTATTTTGATAGGGATTGCATTAAATGAGTAGATTGCTTTGAGTAGTATATTAACAGTATTTGTTCTTCCAATCCACGACCGTAGAATGTCTTTCCATTTCTTTGTGTCATCTTTAATTTCTTTCATCAGTGTTTTATAGTTTTCAGAGTACAGGTCCTTCACCTCTTTGGTTAGATTTATTCCTCGGTATCTTTTTATTTTTGATGCAATTATAGCTAGGATTGTTTTCTTAATTTCTCTTACTGCTGCTTCATTATTAGTGTATAGAAATGCAATAGATTTCTGTACATTGATTTTGTATCCTGTGGCTTTACTGAATTCATTTATCAGTTCTAGCAGTTTTTTGATGGAGTCTTTCAGGTTTTCTTTATCATGTATCTGCAAATAGTGCAAATAGTGAAAGCTTTACTCCTTTGTTACTGATTTGGATACCATTTATTTCTTTTTATTGTCCAATTGTTGTGGCTACAACTTTCAGCACATGTTGAATAGAAGTGGTAAGAGTGGACATCCTTGTCTCGTTCCTGACCTTAGGGGAAAGGCTTTCCATTTTTCCCCATTGAGAATGATGTTAGCTGTGGATTTTTCATATTCCCTTGTTTATTCTTATCCGCTAAGAAATAATAGAAAGATGTGATGAGTTTCATAATTTTAATGTAGTATGAAATCTACAATGTATATTTAAATGTGCACTGAAAGAATATGGCAGATTGGCAAATGCTGATTTATTCTCTTTGGTTAGTTATCATTACAAGTAATAACTTATTGGGCTTAAGTTATTTTTCTTCTTACAGCTAAAAATTGGAATTACAGTAACAGAATAGGACTAACAAGGGAAAAAGTAGATATAAAGCTCAAATGAGATTAATTTATACTGTGAATCTCATAATAAGAAATAAAGAACAAAACAAACAGGGCACTTCTGAGAAGTCTTAGAAATCACAGTCCATGCGGGCCGGTTCTGTTGCTGCCTGTTAATAAGCTGGCCACTTTCTGCATTCTGATTGAGAAAGTCATTATTTTTCTTTGTTGGCTGTAATTCTGCTGATGCTGGTACTCTTATTATAGCAGTCCTGTAACTCAGTTGGCTAGGATTGCTTTGTAGACTCGGGGTCTTTATTGATAACCTTTACTGACCTTGTCAGATTCACAGATCCTCATTATGGCCAAAATGCTTCATGAAACAAAATGTTTTGACACAAGCATGTGATTCTGTGAACGCTGGCCTGAAGAGAGGCTGTTCTGGAATGAGAGACCATTGCTACCTAAACCAACAATTTTCCTTGAAAAGCCCAGTGTAAAATACGCACATACGTGTGTTTGTTTATTCTCTAGTAGGGCACCTCTAGCTCCCCATTCTTGCATCCTTTGTACTCCAAGGAAATTAGAGCATGCCTTGAATTCTGATAATGCCTGCATCAACACAAAAAAATGCTAAATCGTATCCATCTCTGTTGACATAGAGGTCTTTTTCAGCTTTCACAGCAAAATTGAATTCCCGCATAAAAGAATTGTTTCATGCAATAAGATGTAATCTCTTAAACCTTTTACCATTGGTTTCTTATCATTGAATTTGGAGAATTATATTTTGGGAATATGAATGTGTTAGTGGAGAAAATGATGTTTTGAAACCCAGGAAGCAGCTTTTTATTGGTATTCATAAAAACCAAATCTTTATTTCCTGGAAGAGCAAAGCAAATAACGGCATTCCCTGCAGTAACTTCATCAATTAGTTCATAAATTTCCTTGCGTGTCCACCCACGGTGTGTAGAAGCCTGCTTTACACGTGCTGGAGCATTGGGAGAAAAATACTGGAGGAGGTGTTTTGCCCCCAAGGAATGTAATTTTAATTAATATTAAATGAGAGACATGTAAGAATACAATGTGTGTGTAAACATATGCACACGTATCTACAGTATCTGTCTTCATCGTCATCATCATTATTGATCTTCTGCAGCTAAAGACAGAGATTAACTAGGGGTGGTGATTGTGTTTAGAACAAAGGGGAAGTGAGTGGATTAGAAAGTGCTGTTAACATAATTTAAAAATAAAATCTCTGCTGGTACTGTCAGAGTCCTCCACTTCTTCCTCTTCGAGTCAATGCCTTAGTTTGACCATGTGTTAGACTTTGAATAGACATGGGCGACTTTCCTACAACAAGATATAGAATGAACTGGCAACATGACTCACCTGGACCTGCAATATTCCCCATCAACCTTTTCATTTTAGGAAGAACTATAGTCTGGAGTGGACCTACACAGAAGAAGTTATGATGTCTTTTAGTGGACCCATTTGCTTTTTCCAAGGCACCTTACCAGTTTGGATCTGAAGACCAAGCCACTGTCCCAAGGAGGACCTCAGACTCTTGGTGCAGAAGCCATCCCTGTCTTTATAGGGCTGTCCTACAGGAGACTCGTAGCTCTTCCCTACCACCTAGGCTTTATGAGGAACATCCTAGTCTATCTGCCCGTGTTTCCAAAATCTTAAACCTTGAAAAAATAAGACTGAGGTCTCAATCTTTTCCTTCCAGTAGGCTTCTTGTCTTCTTATCAAAGTAACCACTCATTTTCAAAAAACTTTAAGTTCTATGTAATAGTAGCAGTGGAGGTGTGTGTGATGCCTTCAGACTCTCCAAGCCCTTACTAAGCCAGAGGCATGTTCAACCTGCCCGCCTGCATCCCCTCCCCCTCCCTCATACAAGGAGTGTAACTGAGGGAAGTTTAGGATCAAATTTAAAGCTGCCCGCTACACGTTTTACCTGAAAAAATTATGCAAGATATGCACTCTCGTATATATCTATATGTACACATTAACATTAAAACACTCTTTAAAATTTTGTTTACTCTCTCAAATACTTAAGTAAAATTGACAACTTAGGAAAGGTCTCATGTTTACCCTGCGGTTTTGCCTAAACCCTGGTCTATTGCCAATGTGGGTGTGAATACTTCAGTTCGAAAAGGATGGAAGTAATCACTGACTTGCAAAAATTACAAATCAAGTGCTTTCGAGACTGTTGGGAGGGAAAAAAATCACTTCTGTTTGGAAAATATTCAAGGAAAATTTGATGGAGGAAAGTTTATTTTCAATTGTGGCATCACTGGCCTAGACTTGAACCGCCTTGTGCACCAATCTTTGATCTGTGCAATGCTTCTCCCTTCCCAGTCCTCCTGCATACATTTCAAGATGGCAGCTTGTATGGAATTTTCAAGGAAGGTCAAAGAATGGATATGATGGTGTGATCTTGGAAAAGTGCAGGTTGTATTTGTAGAAAGGATAGACTGTGTTGGCTCAAGTGTGTCAGGCTTATGGTGTCAGGTTAAAGGAGAGGGGACCCTCACATAGGAAGGGCACAGGTGAGAGGAATGCTCTGATCATGCAAGTCTTTGTGAGAAGAAGACCCTTTCTCCCACCACAGAAATCAGAGTGTAGGCTTCTCTGCTTGCTTCCATTAGGGTTTTTATTTTTAAAATTTTTGAAATTTTTTATTTAAAAAAAAAATTTATTGAGAAAGAGAGAAAGCAAGAGACAGAGCACAAATGCTGGGAGAGCACAAAGGGAGAGGGAGAAGCAGACTCGCAGACTTCCCGCTGAGCAGGGAGCCTGATCCTGGGACCATGACCCTGGGACCATGACCCTGGGATCATGACCTGAGCTGAAGCAGACTCTTAGCCAACTGAGCCACCCAGGCGCCCCTCCATTGGGGTTTTTAATTTTGTTTTGTCTTTTAGGAGGGTGAGCATACCATTACAAATCCTTGGATTTTTAAAAAACATAGTATAGCCATTGATAGGTATAAAATAAATTATTTTCTAAGAGATTGCAAAGTGATATTCTAGTTCCATCACGTCTTTGTTATGTAGTAACTTACATAATGCCAATGCTGTTTTTTGCTCCTTCGTCCATGTGGTCACCCGATGAAAGTTTGCATGCTAAAGCTTTATGGGGAGGTGCAGCTCAAGGGCAGCACGAGAGGAAGTGAGGCAGGGAAGGAGGAAGAGCAGGTGCAAAGAGGTGTGTTCCGGAGCTGGTATAGCCTCACAGAAATGCACAACCGGTTGTTTGGTCACATAGGACATCTTCTGGAGGTGTGAGATGCTTCCTGTTGGACCAGTCCCTAAGGGAGGAAGGAAGGCAAATCCATCTGCTGATGATTTCCCACGTCCCGTCTCTCATTGCTCAAAATTCAGAGTTCACTTGAAGAGCTGTCAACTCCTCTAACCTTCCGGGTTGAACTCTCGACCACGCAGGCCAGCCGTTTGGGGAAGCCAGATCCCATGTCCTGATGTTTAACGCTGTATCTGGGCCCAGAAGCCCTGGGAGGAGGCGGCATGTTTATGGCCGTGTTCTCAGGCTGGACCCGGGCACTGGAGCTCCTGGTGTCCCGAAGCAGCAGGTACGGCCGCCACGTGCTCAGAGCCCAGCTTGCCTCAGGGGAGGCTGAGACAGCTGCTGTGTTAGAGCAGGAGACAGTGGTAGTGGTGGCATGTCCACCGAAGAAGCGGCCAAGCCTCAGGGGCAGGTGAGGCTGTGCAGATATGGGAAGGTGCATAAACTCAGCTTTCCATTCTCTGGAGTAAACTTCATACAAAAAGGGCAGGATAAATGCTTGGCTTTTTCCCTTTCAAACCATTTTTAGAATAGTGAATTAGTTCCATAGATCCTATGATTAGTAAGGTAATCAATGAGGGTTCTTAATTTTTTTTTTAAAGGGTGGGCATATCATTACAATTCCATGGATTTTTTTTAAAAAGATTTTATTTATTCACTTGACAGAGAGAGACAGCCAGCAAGAGAGGGAACATAAGCAAGGGGAGTGGGAGAGCCACCAACTGAGCCACCCAGGCTCCCAGCGGAGGAGCCTGATGCGGGGCTCGATCCCAGAATGCCAGGATCACGCCCTGAGCCAAAGGCAGACGCTTAACGACTGAGCCACCCAGGCATCCCAATTCCATGGATTTTTAAAAAACTTACTTGATTTAGGGGCACCTGGGTGACTCAGTTGGTTAAGCATCTGCCTTTGGCTCAGGTCATGATCCCAGGGTCCTGGGATCGAGTCCCATGCCGGGTTCCCTGTTCAGCAGGCAGTCTGCTTCTCCCTCTCCCTCTGTGCTCTCTCTCTCTCTCTCAAGTAAATAAAATATTAAAAAAAACTTAAATGATTTATTTCAAACCATTGAAATTTATATTTATCATAAATGCATATTTTATAAACGTCGAAATTGTCCCTTTTTGGTGAGTGAAAACCCTGCAAGTTGATTCCTGATTCCTACTGACATGTCTCCAAAAGTCTTGGAGAGTCTCTTGTTTTTTGGTGTGACAAAGTATCTTAGACATTTCCTGTCTCAGACCTGGATTCAGCCACTTCTGTAGGGAGCCCTGCTTTATTGTGGTGGGAATGGTATTGAGAACCAAAATCTGGGCACTGAGGGTAATGTAGGAAAATATCAAAGGTAAATCCAAGTGTTAGGAAGATTCTATTAAATAAAACGTTTCAAAAAATAGAAAAACTAAATTCTCAACAGAAAAATTGACTTGGCAAACTCCTATTTAAAAATTCCTTGAAGCGGGGCGCCTGGGTGGCGTAGTCGTTAAGCGTCTGCCTTTGGCTCAGGGCGTGATCCCAGAGTTCTGGGATCGAGCCCCACATCAGGCTCCTCCGCTGGGAGCCTGCTTCTTCCTCTCCCACTCCCCCTGCTGTGTTCCTTCTCTCGCTGGCTGTCTCTCTCTGTCAAATAAATAAATAAATAAATAAATAAATAAATAAATAAACAAAATCTTTAAAAATAAAATAAAATAAAATAAAATAAAATAAAATAAAATAAAAATTCCTTGAAGAAAACCTTTCGTTCAGTTGATCAACCAACATTATTTTGGTACCTTCTGTTTGCACATTTTTTAGGCTCTACCAGGGCTTACAGGTTCTTTAAAAGTGTACATGGGCCCTGAGAATGGAAGCTTGCAAACAGCTGGGAATCTGTGTACCCACAGTTTACAAAGGAAGCTCAGTTAAGTATAACAGTTAAGTATAAATGGGCCCAGGGACAATGGGGTGGAAAAGAAAATTAATTTATTTCACAACAGCAATTTACCTTCCATGAGGCTGGGCTCTGCCATGGAGAATTCAAAGGTGAATTTATCTATCTATCCATCTATCTATTTATTTTTATTAACTTTTAATTTTAATTCCAGTATAGTTAGCATACAGTGTTCTATTAGTTTCAGGTGTATAATATGGTGATACAACACTTCCACACATCACCCGGTGCTCATCACAGCGAGTGCCCTCCTTAATCCCCATCCCCTATTACCTGCACCCTCCCCCACACCTCCCCTCTGGTAACCATCAGTTTAAGTTATACTCTGTAGTTAAGAGTCTGTTTCTTGGTTTCTCTCTTTTTTTTCCTTTGATCATTAGTTTTGTTTCTCAAAGGTGAACTTAAATACAAAGCTTATCCCTCTAGGTATTTCCAGATAATTTGAAAGTTAAGAGAAGAAAACAAAAAAGAAGAGAAGAAAGATGTCTTTTGAGCTACTAACTGCTGTAGACAGAAGAGGGAGAGCCCTACAGCCAAGTGGGAGCCAGGGCAAGGCTTCTGGGAGGAAGAAGCATTACATTTGGTCTTGAGGAATGACTCCCGGCTAGAGAAAAGCTGTTGTTCTGGAAAACAGAGTGCTTAAGCTATAGGAAAAGCCAAAGAGAGGGGAAAGGGAATGTCCCAAAGGAATGGCATAATGTTTTGTGCGGGGTATGTGGAGCAGGCCTGTGATGAAGAGGAGAGGAAGGGTGGGCAGGCTGGAGATGCATCAAGTAGCCAAACTGAGGACGGGCTCACGTGTGCGGAGCCATTAGAGAATTAAAGAGATTGCGTTCTTGTGGGAAATACCATTTATGACTATAATTTTGTCATTTCTTTCATAGATAAGATGCTGACCTTAGGACAGTTTGGGGGCATAGATGGATAGGGCAAAGACCACCATGTTCTGAACAAGCCAGTGGACCGCGGGAGGACAGGGGTTCAGGCTGGCGGTGCGGGGAACGCAGGTGGGCGGTTGCTGTTCCAGACAGTGATGGGGGTCCCGGAGCTTCCTGTACTGTAGTTCTCATTTCACCTATTTCAGTTCCTCTCTTGACTTCCGGTCTGGACTCTCGTGACTTTGCATTAGGAACTCTCTTTCCCAGTTCCTGATTTTGCTGGTGATTTTTGACTGCCTGAATCTTCCAGGGCAAGGATCACTAGTTACTAGTCAAGCTGTCTCTGGGTCCTGAACTCTCATTTGGTACATCTTTAAGCTGATAAGAGCACAGGCTTATGGCAGACTTTTAAGACTGATCCATTTGGGGACAGGAACTCCCACAGGAAATTTAATATAGGGTCTGACAATAAGACCCTGTGGACGGTGTCGCACTATTGGCATTAGGATAAATCTAAGCCTCACCATGAAGACCCTCCAAAATAGCGTGACTTTAATAACCACAGCATCAATAATAATATATATATTTTTTAAGTTTCTTTCTCTCACACGGTAGTTTCCAGGTGAGCGTGGCGGGTCAGGGCGGTAGCTTTGTTCACAGGAGGGCTCTGCCATCTCTTGGCTAGTGTGCCGCAAACTTCCCCGTGCCTAGGAATTCCTCAGGGATTTTGTTAAAGTGAAGATTGTATTTTAGAAGGTTTGGGGCAGGGGTTATCCGGGTGGCTCAGTCGGTTAAGCATCTGCCTTTGGCTCAGGTCATGATCCCAGGGTCCTGGGAAGCTTCTCTCTCTCCCTCAACCCCGTCCCCCTCTGCTTGTGCTCTCTCTCTCTCTCTCTCTTAAATACATAAAGTCTTAAAAAAAAAAAAAAACGGTCTGGGGCGGGACCCAAGATTCTGCATTTCTAACAGTTTCCTATGTTTCAGTGCTAGTCCCTGACCTCACTGGGGTTGCAAGACCCTAGGGCTTCTCATTGCCTGCACTGTCAGAGCTGAGCCACTGACACATTCAGGGTCTGACCTGCAGGGAAGGGAAGGGTGGGGTGGCAGAGGCTCCTTTGATGACTCGGGGGTGGCACATCCCACTTCTGCTCACATCCCTTGGGTGAAATCTTCGCTCCATGGCCGCACCTCACTGCAAGAACATCTGGGAAATGTAATCTTGCAGGACAGCCCTGTGCACAGCTACACTCCTGTTACTTTTGAACAGTGGGGAGCAGATGTTGGCAGACAGCTCCCAGTCCCTGCCACATTACTCTATCTAAAGTTCCCTCACGCACCTCCCAGAAGCCTCTGGTGATCACCCAAGAAGGTGAGGCATCCCCAGAGAAGTGTCCAGGATGCTTTCCAGACTCACACATCACAGCATTCTTTCCTTCGACACCTTCTTGAAAAATTCCATGCCTGGAATTTCCTGAGTACAGAGGAGAGAATGCATGAGTAGACTTTCTACCTTTGTGACTTTGAAAGTGAACAAAAGGACCAGATTATACCCCCTCAGGAGCGACTTGTTTAATGCTTCCTGTTTGGGTGAGAATAAATTGATGCTTCAAGCCCACTATCACAGCATTTCAGCAGAGACAGTCTTGCTGGGCTGGAGCAACTGTGCTGCAGGTTTTCCCATCCAGTGAGTGAGATAAAATAATAAACGAGTCCAGGCCGTTGGCAAGATGCACAGGCAGCCTGAGAATGAATCATAATCACAGTGCATTTGCAATAAAGCCCCCGTTTATATGCAGACAGACAGCAACATTAGATGGTCAAAGAGCTCAAGGATGAAAATGAAAATTGAATGAAAAACGTATTGTTCATGAGGAATGATATGTGTCCTACTATTTTTATTTACCTGATTGAAAAGTGTCCGGCTTATTCACTGAAGGAAAATTTCATTTCCTGATACTCTTCTCAATACTCCAGCAAATGAAATAGAATTAACTAAAAATGGAATGATATAATCTGCTTTAGCCCAAAGGCTAGAAGGGCAAGGAATAATTGAGTAAGCACTCCATGGCTGCTCTAATAGGTCCTGAAAAAATGAATGTGAAGGGAGAGATACTAAGCTGCTCGCTGAAAAAAAAAATTAAATATGTATATTATCCCCTCAAAATACAGACCTAGGAAACAATGAGCCTTTAGTTGGATTTTCTCCCCAGTGTGGTATTTCTATGCTGTCTTTCATTGAAATGAAAACTCTCAAATAAGAAGAAACCCTGAAATATTACTTTTGAAATCAAATAAGGCTACAGCATTCTTCCATTCGCCCCAACGGTTGCTTCCAATTATTGTGACCAAATTTTCTCATCTGCGTTTTTTAGGGAAACAATATTTGTATTTCAGGAGGAAAGCTGAGAATTGAATCATTTTATGTGGCTGATAGGGACTGCAGCAGCAGTCTTAGAAGAGAAGGACAAATTCTCCCTGGATTCTGAGTCAAAAGATGCAGATTTAAATCCCAGCCACTTTGTTTTCGAATAATCCTGGTAACGATGAAAATAGTGATGAGGAAGACGCTGCTGCTGATGGCAGGGGGCAGCGTGTGGGGAGCGCTGCCTGGGGACACGGCGCTGTTCAAAAGCGTTCATGCGTCAGCTCGTTCGTTCTCCTACCAGCTCTTCGAGGCAGGTAATGTTAGAATCCCCACTTTATAGATGAGAAGAAATGAGGCACAGAGATGTTAAGTAACTCTCCTGAGGTCGCACAGCTAGGATAGCCGACAACATTCACCCAAAACTTGTCTCTTCTTTCTGGACACAAAGCCAGCTGACACGTCCCAGCCTCGTTTGCAGTAAGAGCGGCACTGGACTAAGTACCAGCTGACAGCATGAGAGATGTATGCCATTTTTAGAAGCTGGAGTGCCCCCTCCATGCATCTTTTGCCGGCTAGATGAAGAAGAGGATGAGGCACTGGGGGGTGCAGAGCCACAGGTAGAAGGAGTCTGGGTCCCCGAGTCACTCCCATCAATCAGGAAGAGCCTCCTTGGGGTATCACATAGGTAAAAACAAACTTCTACTTTGTGTGAGTGATTACACCTTGGGGGTCTACTCGTTACCGCAGGCTAGCCCGTGCTGGCTGACACCCCGGGAAGTGGGGGAAGCTGAACTTGAATCCAGGCAGGCTGGCTGCAGAGTCCACCGTGGTTACAATCACTTAACCTACTTCTTTATTTGAAAAATGGGAGTGATTGTTACAACCTGTCTCTCCGGGCTTCTAAGCTGATGCCCCGAGGTCTCCAGAAGAGGACTGTATTCTGTATAGTCTCTGAGACCATCTGGGACAGAGTGAGAAGTATGCGGTGAGGTATTTTGCTTGGTTTTTGGTTAATCGTCTACCCAGGGTCAGAACCTCGCTATAGCTAGGTCCATGATCCCTTCTCTCTCTGGGGACTGTAGCCATCAGCTGGGTTCTCCACGGTCCCCATGATGCTCCTTCTGCCATTCCCCATCTCCAGATGAGGCCAGATGCAGCCCCTCCCTTCTCTGTAATGTGTGCCATGGTCTTCCCTCTGGGGGGTTTGCTTATGAAAGTGCCAATTTTCCTAACTCCAGTCCCTCCCACGATAGCTTTTTCCTCTCTCCACCTTGTCTGCTGCTGAGATCGCAGTGTGACATAAACCAGCTTGCCTGACTTTTCACGCTCATAGTATGTGTCCTGCCTGCAAGAAAGAGTCATTATAAGGATGATTTTAGGTATATGAAAGTATGTTGCAAATGTACAGCATAAAACTAGTTATTAACATGTTTAAATTTTTAAATCTCATGTAAAAGGGAATTTTATTTTGTTCAAATAGATATTAGCTGAGGAAATGATCCAAATGCTTTTTAAATGATAGTTTTTACAATTTGATTTTGCAGGTAAAGTTAAATCCAGATACACTAGGTATTACGTAAACGTTTTAGAAAGAATCGAAGTGAGGGGCGCCTGGGCAGCTCGGTCGGTTAAGCATCCAACTTGTGATTTCCGCTCAGGTCATGATCTCAGGGTTATGGGATGGAGCCCCGTATCCGGCACCATGCTGGGCGTGGATCTTGCTTAAGATCCTGTCTCTCCCTCTGCCCCTCCTCCCCCCACTGTCTGAAAAAAAAAAAATTGAAATGAAAACTGAAGATGATGTTGGAGTATAGAAGTAATTACCAAAGATCACAATTGAAAAGTGTTAATAACTGCAAATCACACTTTCACTGGCAATTCTTAATGGCAAAGACTGCTGGTTCCTTTGTGGTTTCTTTTATGCTGAATTAAGGCACTGAAGCAAACTGTTAATTACAGAAGGCTGAGATGAAGCCTTCTTGACACAGACCTATAACTCTTATGTGCTCATCTTTGGCAGGTGCTGTCCCGGGGCATCATAGGCTCTACCCATGGGGTTGAAAGTATTTCTATATATTCATTTTAGTTCATGAGGAGAAAGCTCTCCTCTATATCCACTCATTCTGGTTGATTTTAAGAAATCAAGTTTCAGCTTCCAGGCAAAGCAGATTCAGAATAAATAAAATAGAAACACCAGGCTAGAGAGGATGCTTTTATGTGCTGGAGTCAGTGCCCAGTGCATAATATGTGGATTTGAAAATATATATTTATTAAATTTATTTATTATATAATAAGTATATATTGTCCTATCAGAACTTTAAATTATTTATTATATAATGTTATAATTTATTATGTAATAAATGTATTAAGTACATTCAATATATCAAATATATCTTTATTAAATAGATAGTAAATATATAAATACAGTTATTTATTTATTCATTTATATTTAAAGCTTTTTTATTTTGGAGCAATTCTTGGTTTATAGAAAATTGCAAATATAGAACAGGAATTCCTATATACTCTTCATTAGCTTCCCCTGATGTTAACATCTTACAAAATCTAAGATATGTTTGTCAAACTAAGAAATTAACACTGGAATATTATCAACACAACTACAGCCTTTATTCAGATTTGACTAGTTTTCCCACTACTATCCCTTCTCTGGTCCAGGCTCCTGTCCAAGATGTCCCATTGCATAGAGCTGTCTGGTCTTCTTAATCTCCTCTGGTCTGTGACAGTTTCTCAGTCTTTCTTTGTTTATCATGACCTAGATAGTTTTGAAGAGTACTGGTCAGGTATTTTATAGATTGCCCCTCAATTTTTGGTTTGTCTGTGTTTTCTCATAACTAGACTGGGGTTAGGGCTTCTGGGGACAAATACTAGAGAGGGAAAGTCCGTTCTCATCCCATTATATCAAAGAGTACACGTGATGAATTGGGCTCATCATGGGTGATGTTAACCTTGATCAGCTGGCTAGGGTAGTGTTTGCTAGATTGCTCCACTATAAAGTTACTTCTCCCCCTTGCCTCAGTCTATCTTTTGGAAGCAGCCGAGGTGGGAGTGGGGGTGGGGGGAGAGGATTAGGCTTCACCTACTGGAGGGTAGAGCATCTGCATACATTATCTTCCTTCCTCTGTAAGGAAGATTTGTCTGTTCTCCCACATTTATTTCTTCAGTCATTTATTTCTATCAGTATGGACCCATGGATATTTATGTCATACTTTGGGTTATAATCCGATGCTATGTTATTTATTTCATTGCTTAGATTGTGTCAGTTTTGTCCATTGAGAGCTCTTTCAGATTCACTCTTGAGTTCCTTCAACGTGCCCCGTCTTTTAAATTTTTATTTATTTATTTTTGAGCACTTCCTTCCTTGCTGACACTAAAAGATGCTTCCAGTTTATCTTGCATTTTCGTGGCCTAAAATCAGCCATTATTTCAAGAAACCCTGGTTCCTTTTATTGGAGAATCATACCTTATATTTAAAACTACTCCAGAAGCTTCAGCAGTGTCCTTTACAGAGAAGGCCTTGGCCCACCTGGGGCGCAGACTGGGCATTAAAGCACAGTACTATCGAATGACCCTGCAGGGGCTTCCAGGCAGGGACCGGCAGGATTTGCACTGTGCGTGAGGCATCAGGGACACCTCTTCTTGGCCTTTTAGAATTGATGTAGAGAAATACGAATCCTTTTACCCAGGCTCTCCACAGGAATTGGGACGTCAAAGTTAAATATGCCTTTGTGGTTGTTGTGTGTGATTGTTAGTCTTCCAGAATTAATCTTAATGCTGCTATCCCAATAGTTGTTTCAGTTAGAAATCTCTCTTCTCAGACATAAATTGTTGTTGGAAGTTGTATGTGGATGTTACAAACAAAAAATAGACTGGAGATGTCCTGCCGAGATTATATGTTAGAGAAAGGTTGAGTAATAGTGAATTGTCTGCTGGTAGCAGAGAGATGATATGGAAGAAAAATTGCTGACTGGTGCTAATAAGTAAATGACTTTGGTCGGAATGTTCCTTAATAAAAGTCAAGTTTACTATTTTCGTAGCAGGAGAACCTATTGATATATTATTCTTATGCTTTATTCATACCGTTGTAGGAGATTCAAATATAAAGGATTAATTCCCACTTACTCTCCCAGATATTGTGATATGAAAAGAAATACATACTTGGTCTTTGCCTCCAGTTCCTGGCACAGAACTCCTAAAGTCCTTGAATTTCCTGAATGATAGGGGTGAGCGAGCATCTTCGTTTTCATAATAAGCCCTTTCAGCCATACCTGAGTTTATGCTAAGCAAGCGATGACCCCTTGAGGGTGAGGGCTGGTCGTGGGAGGAGCGGCCAAGACAATCGAGGGCTAGAACCTTCAGCCGCACCCCCGGAACCTCTAGAAGGAGCTGGAGAGCAACTAATCGCCAACAGTCAACGATTTCATCAATCGCATTTACGTAATGAAGTCTCCATTAAAACTCTAAATGATGGGGTTCAGAGAGCTTCCAGGTCAGTGAACACATCCGTGTGCTGAGAGGTTGACACATCCCAACTTCACAGGAATAGAAGCTGCTTCTGGACCTTGCCCTGTGTGCCTCTTCATTTGGCTGTTTATCTATATATCCTTTATCATAAACCAGTAATACCAGGCATACAGGAAACTCAGTAACACTGAATAAAATGTTTCCCTAATTTCTGTGAACCACTGCAAATTATCTAATCTGAGGAGGAGATCGTATGAACCTCTGATTTGTCGCCAGGTCAGCCAGACGTCTGGAGGCCCAGGATTTGTGAGTGGCATCTGAGCGGGCGGCACTCTTGTAGGACGGAGCCCTCAGCATGGAGGGTCTGCTGCTCAGTTTTGGCAGTCAGTGTCAGAATTAAATCAGATTTTAGGACACCCAGTTAGTGTCCAGAGAGTTGAAAAATTGGTTGGTGGTAAACATCCCACACATTTGGTGTCAAATGTGTTGTGACTAGAGAAATAAGTTTTTTTTTTTACCTCCCCCCTTATTCTCCCCTTTCTTAACACACACACGCACACACACACACACACACACACACGCACACACACCTCACCCCCCATACATTAGATATTACATCTTTGCTCTGATGCTGTGGGATCCATAGCCCCTGGAAGGAATGAAGTTAGTAGGGACTGGGGACCAAACTGAGGAGCTACGGTTTCAGATAATTGTCTGAAAGAGGGAAAAAGAAGGGACTGAGATGGAATCTCTAGGAAACTATATCATCCCGAGTAGTCTGAACTGTGACACGGGATGTGAGGGAGTGGAGTGGAATAGGTCAGCCTGGGGATGGCAGGAAGCACCACTGAAGGGACACCACGGAAGAGTGCTTGAGCCACAGGACAGGAAGCAATAGTGAAATAGCAGCCACAGACGGACAGCTTCTTGCAGGGCTCCTCCATAATTCTAGGAGAGCAAGGAACCTTGAAGATGATGACAGTATATATCAGCCTCGGTGAATGATGGATGCGGGCCAGAATTGCTTTGATTAGAAAAGTAAGGACGAATTACAGCAGCTGAACTGGAAGAATGGCTATCATGACTCATAGGATTCAGCTTATGGCTGTATTCATGACTACGATTTACTACAGTGAAAGGATACGAAACACAATCAGCAAAGGGGAAACGTGCGTGGGGAACATCCGCGGAGACCAGGTGCAAGACTCCCAGGGTCCTCTCCCGGTGGAGCCGCATAGCGTGACCTTAATGCTCCCACCAACGCGTTATGACAACAGTGTGAATGTTGCCAACCAGGCAGGCTTATTAGAGACTCAGCATCCCGGGTTTTTATTGGGGACACCCTCTGCCTGGCAAATGTCCAAATCCACACTCCCAGAAGGAAAATATGTGTTTATCATAAACCACATTGTTTGTACAAATAGTTCAGACAGAGTGAGACACTCTTATCAGCTAATGGTGGGAGCGCTTCTAAAATCGAATGTCCCAGACACCAGCCAAGGGCCAAATTAGTAAGCAGGCCTTTCAAAAAATAGCATTCAGCATAATGTATTACCTTCTTTCTGCACCGCACGGGTTCAGATTCTGTACGGGCAGAACAAGTGGATAGAAGAACCTTTGCATAACTGCTCCCCCTCTTTGGGATGTATGGATACCATTGATGGTTTTGACTGGCCTTTTGTCTCAATTATCCCCTCAGAACTTTTCATTTAGGGAAGTCCCACAGAAAGGCTAATGCCGTTGAAAGAATTTTTCCTCACAGTTCCTAAGAGAAGGGGGTAGAAGGGCATGCCACGCCCCACAAGGCCGCACGGGGAAGCAGCAGATAGCGTTGGGACGTAAAAGGAGTGAGAAGAAAGCGTGACCCAAAGCCGTGTTTTGTTTCCTGCAGGAAAGGCAAGGTAGGGTGGGAGGCACAGTTTAGAATTAGCTAGCGCGCGTAATCTCAGTGAGCTCCGGGCTATCATAAGGGAGGTCTATGGTTTTCTGATACCTGGCCCTGGGTTGATTTAGGGCCGGGGAAATATTGGCTTGGTGTGTGAGTTAGATGAAGGGGGGTATTTGGGGATATGGAATCGTGATTGGTTGGTTTGTATAAAGGCATGTTTGGAGGTGAGTTACTTATTATCTCTAGGAATTAGCTAGCCCTAGGAGCAACATTCTCTCCCTAGCCAGCAAGGCCTTTAAAATGCCAAAACATCATAAAATAAAAGGACCATGATTACTATACACTTATTCCAAGTTCTTACTTGTATAATAACCATGTGGCCATTTAGAGTTAGCCCCATTTCTCTCCACAAATAGGCAGATCCACTTACAAAGATCAAGAGCATTGTTGGTACAATTAGTGACAATCAGGAATTGTCATAGACTCTTAAGGAAAATGATTTATGAGCACTCAATGAAATATTTTAGGAATATTTGAGAAGATGGCTGGAAAGAGAAGAACAGAAGCATTCTAACTAGGTAGAAAAGATCTGTTTTATGAGAGTAAATAAGTCCTATGTGAATACTGGCTATTTGGGCTGAATGAACCAGAGTATGTAATGAAATAAATCCAGTTGAGTTTGGGCAAAGGGAAGGAGGGTATGTCACTGGTTATTCTTAGATGTGTGAATTGAGATGCAACTGGGAATTACCTTTTGTGTTGGAGGATGAAGGGTTCAAAATGATGTGGGAGTATCTGGGAGTGAGAGAATAAGAATGATTAAAGAAGGGGCGCCTGGGTGGCACAGCGGTTAAGTTTCTGCCTTCGGCTCAGGACGTGATCCCGGCGTTCTGGGATCGAGCCCCACATCAGGCTCCTCTGCTATGAGCCTGCTTCTTCCTCTCCCACTCCCCCTGCTTGTGTTCCCTCTCTCGCTGGCTGTCTCTATCTCTGTCAAATAAATAAATAAAATCTTTATAAAAAAAAAAGAATGATTAAAGAAGCCTAGGATAATGTGTAGGTGGGAAGGTCAGTAATGAGGCGTGTAGAGTAACAAGCCAGGAAGAAATAGGGGCTGAATGTTAAGAATAAAGGAAGGGAAGACAAATCCTCTACCCTGGGCAATGTGAAGTATGTGTGGCAAAAAGACAGAAATAACCCAAATGTCCATCAACAGATGAATGGATAGACTAAAAATGTGATATATACATACATTGGAATGCTGGTCAGCCATAAAAAGGAGTGAAATTCTGATAAATTCATGGATAAACCTTGAAGACATTATGCTAAGTGAAATAAGTCAGACACAAAATGACAAATACTATATGATACACTTATATGAAGTACCTAGAATAGGCAAATTTACAGAGACAGAAAGTGGAATAGTGATTACCTTGGGGCTGATGGGGAGGAGGGAATAGGGAGTTATTTTTAATGGGTACAGAATTTCTGTTTGGGATGACTGAAAACTTCTGGACAGAGATAGTGGTGATAGTTACACAACATGTGAATATACTTGATGACACTAAATTATACACTTAAAACGATAAATTTTAGGTTTTGTATATTTTACCACAATAAAAACAAAAGGAAGAAAAGATGCCCACGAATTGGACAACCTAGAAGAAATAGCTAAATTCCTAGAAACATTCGATCTTCCAAAACTGAATCAGAAAGAAATAGAAAGTCTGAACAGACCAATTACTAGTCTAATAAAATAAACTACCAAAAAATAAAAATCCAGCACCAGATGGATTCACAGGTGAATTCTACCAAACATTTAAAGGCGAATTAATAACTATTCTCCTCAAACTATTCCAAAAAATAGCAGAGGAAAGAAAGTTTCCAAAGTTGTTCTGTAAGGCCAGCATTACCCTGATACTAAAACCAAACAAAAACCCTACAAAAAAAGAGAACTACAGGCCACCAGGCTGTAAACAGTGAGTCTAGGCACTGGCTTTCTGTTCGGTGCTGCCATAAACCATGAACCGTGACACGACTGGGTGACCGCTCTCCACGCAGGGGTCCACAAATGGCATAAGTGTGACAAGACCCGCCCCCCCCACTTCCAGCATGGGTCTGTGCTGCTGGAGTCCATAAAGTTTGTAGACTCAAAACGGGGTCACATGCCTGGTCTATAAAAATGCTTGGTCACAGGCTGGGTGAACACAGAGTTGGGAGGAAAACTGGGGAGACAAGAGTGATTAACTGCTTTTCTGTGAGGGCTCACTGAAGAGCAGAAGGTGAGAACTTTCACCTCTGGGGCTAGAGAGTGGGGTGCCACCGTATTCACCCCACCCATCGGTGCTGAATACCTTCAGGGAGCAAAACACCACCATATAGTGCAATCTGGAGCCACTTACACTGAGCCCGGACCCCTGGCAAGGAGGATGCAATACCGTCCAGGCAAAGACATCTGAGAATCAGTGCAACAGGCCCCTCCCCCGGAAGGCCAGCGGAACTGGCTTGCACCAAATCTATGGATCAGAGAGGCTGCAAAGCTTCAACTCTTGGGGAAAACAATATATGGCATTTGTTGTTTTTTTATTCTTTGGTCTTTCAGTATTGTTTTTTCAGTTATTTTCTTTTTTCAACTCTTCTCTATTTTTTAATTTTTACTTTTATAGATGCATCATATATATATATTATTTTTGTTGCTTTTCCTTCTATTTTATTTTTGTATATAAATGTTTTTCTTTCTTTCTTATTTTGGGATCTAGTTTCTTTTAACAAGCAAACCAAAACATACCCAGGAGCTAGTTTTTTGTTTTGCTTTGTTTTGTTTCTTGTTTTATTTTGGTTTTGTTCTTTTCTGTTTTGTTTTTTTTTTTCTGTTGTCATTGTTGTTGTTATTGTTTTTTCTCTTTCTTTCTTCTATTCTTTTCTGGACAAAGTGGTAAGAAGGAGAAATTCACCCCAAAAGAAAGAACAGGAGGTAGTACTCACTGCCAGAGATTTAATCAATACACATATAAATAAGATGTCTGAACTAGAATTTAAAACAACAATTATAAAGATAATAACAGGGCTTGAAAGAAGCATAGAATCCCTTACTGTAGAAATAAAAGAACTAAAATCTAGTCAGGCCGAAATAAAAAATGCTATTACCAAGATGCAGTCCCAAGTGGAAGCTATAAAAATGAGAATGAACGAGGCAGAAGAGCGAGCCAGTGATATAGAAGACAACATGATGGAAAATAAGGAGACTGAATAGTGCTTTGGTGTTGACTGTTTCGTCACCCCTAGTTAAGTACTATGCGAATGCATACTTTGGGTCTAAAGAAGATGGGAGGGAGTACTGATAGAATAATATAACCTCACCATTGCTTCTGAAATATAAAACAAATGCCTTGTGACAATGAATCAGGAGATTGGGGTGTGTGTGTATGTGTATACGGGTGTGTGTGTGTGTGTGTGTGTGTGTGTGTGTATAACATAGACTATTCACTTAATGGTAGTAATAAGACCATTGGGTATAAATCTAAGAACAATAAATCAAAGGACAGGCTGCTTTTGTGGAGAGTTCTAGATTAGGCATCCAGATCTGTGAGTGCTAGTTTTCTGTCTTACCTGCTTGACCTTGGACAAGTCACTTTGCCCTGTGAGTCTGTTTCGTAAACTGTCCTTTATTTCAACCCTAAATAAGTAAGTTATTACTTTATTTCTATTTTTTAGTAGTTATCCTTAAATTTTAAAGTTCATACCTGTTAATTTGTCCAAAATTAATCAGATTCTCTACTTTTGGGGCTGGTAATGTTGATACCCAACCCAAAGGCTAATCTTCAGACTTTCCCACTAAGATGTCAGAAATACCAGATGCTCCCTTTGCCAGATCTATCTACCATCAAGAACACAAGCATATGACAGGATCCTCACCCATGGCACTGAGAGGAAGCCTGCTGGGTAGGAAAGGGCTCCTGCCTGGAAACAAGAGCCATATGAGGAGCGATGCTGCTATTCCTCCTCTATGCCACTTTCCTTGCACAAGATACTGTTATGTCTGGAGCAGCCATCTTGCAGTCACGAAGGGACAAGTTGGAGAACCCAGTCAATACCCTGAGGACTACAAATGGAAATTCGGTAAGAGCCTGGATCCTTGGAGTCATTCCTGAGCTACTGAAAAAAACCTTAGACTGTCTACCTTGGAATTTATTATAACGATCCCATTATTAGCTACTTTTGGTTGGATATGTTGCTTTTTCCAGCCAAAAATATTCTACATGATACAATCCACTTCCTGAAAAATATAAGAACCTTATAAAATAGAAGTTCAAAAGTGACTTCAACACCCCTCGTTATATCTACTAATCTCCTCTGTGTACCTACACCCTGTTTCCCTTCTGTTGCCGTGGACAACTGTCCACGCTCCCGTATAAAGGCTACCCCTCCATTTGTGCACAAATGCCATCAGTTTCTGCTTACTCAAAGACATCAGTCTCTTTCCTCACTGTCAGTTTTTTCTTCTGATTATTCTGATCATCATACAAATAGAGGGTAATATCTCCATTCAAAACAGAGCAGAACAAACTGACAAAAATCTGCTTGATTCCATTTCCCATTATAGTCACTACTCCCATTTCCTTACTTACTGTTGTACCAAAGTTCTTTGAAATATCCGTCTATACCTCACATTCTCCACTTACTTTCTCCTCTCCTGAGTCCACTCCATTCAGGCTTTTCTCTTGGTCACTCTTCAGAGATGCTTATCAGAGTCACCAATGACTTCCGGGTTACCAAATCCAACAGCTAACTCTCAGTTCACATTTTTTAACCCACCAGGAGCATTTGACACGTCGTTACTTTCTCTTTGAAACATATTATTCACGTGACGAGTTTACCCATCTCTTTGGTCTTCCTACATACTAGGGCTCCTCCTCAATCTCCTTTGAGAGTTCCTTTCCACTTCCTGACCACTAAATGTTGGAATGCCTCAGGGCTCAGTATTCAGAGCTCTTCTGGTCTCCATCTGCATTACCCAGGTGACTTTATTTAATTATATTCCATTACTACAGTGGTGAATCCAAAATATCTTGGCTCAGAATGACAGCTCAGTATATCCAACCATCTAGTAGACATCTAGGTTTGGTTGTCGAAAGGGTATTTCAAATTCAACATTGTTTAAAACTATTCTCTTTATTTTCCTCTTCTAACTGCTTTTCTCATTCCTTGTCCTCAGTAAATGGTTTGGCCAAAACCTTAGAGTCATCCTTGATCCTTTTTTTTCTTTTTAAAGTTTATTTTTCATTTTTTAAAAAGATTTTATTTATTTATTTGAGAGAGAAAGAGAGAGCGCATAAGCAAGGGGAGGGGCAGAGAGAGGGAGAAGCAGACTCCCTGCTGAGCAGGGATGTGGGACTCGATCCCAGGACTCCAGGTTGATGACCTGAGCCAAAGGCAAATGCTTAGCCAACTGAGCCACCCAGGTGCACTGCTTTTTTTTTTGCTTTTTTTTTTTTAACGTTTTATTTATATATTTGAGAGAGAGAAAGAGAGAGTGTGTCTGTGGGCAGGGGGTGTGGCACAGGGAGAGGAAGAGAGAGAATCCCAAGCAGATTCCCCACTGAGTGTGGAGCCTGACTTGGGCCTTGACAGGGGGTTCAATTCCACAACCCCGAGATCACGCCCTGAGCTGAAATCAAGAGTCAGACACTTAATGGACTAAGCCATCCAGGTGCCCCTGCTTTTTTTTTTTTTTTTTTTTTTACTGTATATTCTATATCAGGTCAACTAGCAAACGCCTCTTGGTTCTGCTTCTACTGCTACCATCCTTGTCCAAACCATTATCAACTCTCACCCATATGATTGCAACAGATTCTAAATCAGGTAAAGATCGAATCTGGCTATGAGTAAATTGTTCATAAAGGCACTTTTTTCTTGGACTAGAATTGTTCAGGTAGTAGAGGGCACTTAATACCACAAATCAGTGATGGAGCCAGCCAGATGGAAGATCTCCTTCCCAGCATAGTCGCAAGGATTTGTGATCACTTCTCTTTCCTAACACTGTTGTTCTTCCCTGCTTTTGTGAGTATGGGCAATAAATGCATGGCCTGCACTTTGGATTTCCTGAAAGATTGCTCCTAATTCTTTTTTTTTTTATTTTAATGATTTTTTATTATATTATTATTATTTTTATTTTTTTATTTTTTATTTTTTATTTTAATGATGCTCCTAATTCTTAACACGGCTTCACTAGGACAGGCATGTGCCCTCCCAGTTTTCTTCCCACGTAGACAGCGCTATGGAGGATGTGCTGAAGACGGTCTTGGTTTGACCTTGATTTCTCCCACTTTTAATAAACCTGAGGGAATCGGCAATTGCAGGGAGCAGCAGGCAGCCATAACCTGCCCCTTGCCTGGCCCTTCACAGAGCAAAATACAATATTCAGCAGCCCAGTCCCAGTTTACAGCAAACAGAGGTGATCGTTTCAGACCATCGGGTGGGTCTGCGGTACAACCGAAGAATGACTTTCCTGCTTCATTAAACATTTAGGCTACTTGTTGGCTTGGTGCAGCTGCCTATAATCGTGGCCGCACATTGGGTGTGGCAGTGCAGACTCTCTTTTTAATGCAAGGAAACTTCCATTATATTCTTACTGATGATCTTTGGCAAAGATGACAGGAGGGGAGACAGGAAGCATCAGAAAGACAACTAAGTACAGAAAACATCCCTGAAAATCGGCCTGTGTTCTCAAGAAGCAAGCGTTAGAGCTATCTAATATGTAGGATGTTTGACGATAACATTATTACCATTTATTCATTTTGAAATGCGTTCCCTCTTGCTTGGTAGTCTGGACGGAAGCACAAGAGATTTCTAAGAGCTTAGCTAACACCATTCGTAAACTTGTGCTAATATTCATGCTAATGAGGACCTAAGATTCTAAACATGTAAGCTCTTCTAGGAACTTCAGCTTGCTCCTTTGAGTTTAGTGTCATTCGGCCTCCATCAATAAGGATTTTTATTTTGCTGTATTAGTCGTTGTAAGAGCCCATCTACCATGGTGGTCGTCAACTGCTGCTTTTGTAGCGTGTGTTCGAATGTCCCCCAAGTCGGTGCTGAGGGCCCTGGGGAGTCAGCGCGCCTGTGTTCCCACTGAGCTCGTTACACGATAAAAATAGGAATTACTGTGTATTTGTGAGGTGCTTTAAAGTTGACCTTACAACTTTTTTTTTTAATTTCTGAGACAACTTTGCATTTTGTTTTCTACCCCCCCCCCACAAACCAATGAAAATGTAAAAGATATTAAGTGTGAACTCATTGTAAATATAAGGTAAAAAACGTTTTGTTTTCCTTATACTCTCTTTCTTATCCATCAACCTTTTCTTGCATTAGTAGCCTCCTCCTCATTCAGCGAGAGAACCAACTTCAAAAAGTCTTTGTTGCATAGACCCCACGCTGCTCCACGTTCAGCTCAAACTCTCCCTTGGGGCAGGGGCTTTTTATTGGTTTTAATGTAGTTTGTCGCAGAAGACATTTCATGGGATAACTCTGCATTGGCCTAATTCTTCTGCATGCTGCCGATCCCCACATATCATTCCGTAATGAAATTTCAAGCTGAATCTGATCTCAGAGATTGTCTAATTTAACTTACTTATTTTATAGATGTGAGTCTGAGGTCTAGACAGGCAACAAGCTCAGCCTAAGGGTTGTTTCAACTCCTTCTCGGTTTTCTCCATCTGTGTTTTACCCCACGGGATAAGATTTTCCTATTTGTCCTCAGACCCCTGGCCTTTATGATTCTTCACTTTGTTTCCTTAGCATGACCTTTCTCAGGACATGCCTGTCTGGGTTGTACACATCTTTCTCCCATTCTGTTGTATCTCTCCAGCTCCATCATTTTGTGTGTGTGTGGGGGGGGTAGAGTTTGATCCTTGACACCCAGATCTTGTCATCTTTTGCCTTAAACACAGTTATTTAACTGAGAAGAAACTGTATAAATAATGCCCCACTTCCTCTAATGGTAGAGTCAAGAAATGTGTTGTCTTTGTCCTCATATCATATGGCTGGCTACAAAGTTTTCTATCTGTCAGCTCTCCCTACTTTGTTTCTATGACCCATGTGTAACTAACACTCAAAGTTGATACCAAGAAACTGCTTAAGTTTTGTCCTGCTTCCTTCCTTCAATGTTCAAATTTGCCATTTAGATTTTGTTCTTTCTACTTAATTTTTGTGTCACAGATTTTTTTTCACATTCTATTTAGAGTATGTGGCAAAAAAAAAATAATAAAGTATGTGGCAAGAGTATTCATTGGCCCCACTCCCATACATACATCTTCAGTAAAGTCCCATTCTTTCTACTTTCTTCTGTGGTTTTGCATTTTGCTTTGCTGACCCTTGCTTCAGATCCTCTGGGTTAAGATCCAAATGGTAAACCAGAACACCAAGTTTTTCATTTACACGGAGATATAAAAATGGCCAGAATCAGCATCCCCTTCACTACACAGAGTCGGCTAAGCATCACACACCGGGCCCCTTGACTAACTTTTTTTTAAACTTTGGGCTGAGCAACAATTTCCTAAGCATACTACTCCTGCTGTCAGATTATAGGACAATGGAGTAAAGTACATTAGCCCCATTCCAGGCCCAGAGTTGTGTACCCTGGTCATCATGACAGGGCTTTGGCAGCTCTGGGCACATGATGTGAAGTGAGAGACCCTTAGGTGTTTATTTAAGTAGATCTATTTCATTTTCTGAGTTCCTAGCAACATTTTCCCACTAAATATTTGGGTTGCTTATTTACATTGTGTTTGATTTCTTTCCCATTATATTTATTAGCTTCCCTTGAATGGTGCCCTTTCCAGTTCTTGACTCCCTTATCTCCTCTTTAAAGGACTTATTCTGAATTTTTCAAATACACAGCAATTCCTGGATCTAGTATTTAGTAATGTCCGTGGTCTCCAGTTATGAATATTCTCCCTATTC
Source organism: Ursus americanus (assembly GCF_024610735.1). Lineage (NCBI taxonomy): Eukaryota > Metazoa > Chordata > Mammalia > Carnivora > Ursidae > Ursus > Ursus americanus. Next base: position 22,926,477 of record NC_142137.1, read on the forward strand.
GCCTTCATAGTGAACCCTTACCAGCTCTCCTCATGTCACTGTGCTCTTCCTTCTGCTCCTGGTAGACCTCTCTCTGCCTTCCAGCTGGATGAAAACTCTGCGGATAAAGAATGTGGTCTCAAGTTTCATGGCACAAAAGCAACCTTACCCTCCGCTTATCTGGTTTCCGAAGCACGTGTCTGCTCTCACAGCAGCTTAGAACATCACAGAGAACTGCTGCCGATTTCTACACCAGACTGGAGTCTCCCACCCAGCTTCTAACGAACTTGCTGTAGAGAAGTGCCGGGCAGTCTGAGGCCCTCGCTGGGGCTTCAGTCTCCTCCTCCTGATCAGAAGCCAATGGACTTGGGACACATGGGTGGCTCAGTCGGTGAAGCGTCTGCCTTTGGCTCAGGTCATGATCCCAGGGTCCTGGGATCGAGTCCCACGCATCAGGCTCCTTGCTCAGCGGGGAGCCTGCTTCTCCTTCTGCCTGTTGCTCCCCTGTGCTTTCTCTCTCTCTCTCTGACAAATAAATAAATAAATAAAATCTTAAAAAAAAAAAAAGAAGCAGCCAATGGACTTGAACCATGATGGTTAGTTAGTTCCAGGTGGTTTTATTAGCGATCATTAGGAGAGCTCGGTGTCATGGAGGCCCCTTCTGTCCCGGCTATTTCCCAGCGCATGATTCAGGGTTGCCTCTGGGAGATTACATGTGAGATGTGTCCTTTAGGATCCACTGTTAGCACTTCTGTTGCATTTTGTTTTCCATTGTTTCGCCGCTCATTAGGGAGTTGCTCAACTGTCCTCCTGTGCCCTCACTAGGTTGTGAATTCCAGGCATTCAGGCCCTGACTTACTCATCTCCACATGCCTCCCGCCTACAGCATTGTGCCCCGGGAGGAGCGGAAAGAAATGTCTGTAAGAGGAATTTCATGGAACCGTGGTTGAGAATGTACAGCATCTTTCAGGGCTGGTCATGAATCGTTGGGGCAGCAAAGACCTTTCTGTAGCTGGGAGAGGTTTGGAAATCTGTTCTCAAGTTCTTACACCAGGGGACACAGCATCTTTCGAAAAAGTATTTAGAGGAAAGGAGACTGCGGGCTCTGATGGAGTCGTCTGAGGATATACACATGACCAAAAGGCAGGAGTTGGTGTGGTGAAGCAAAAAGCCCCTGTCTTGCTTCATCCTCAACGATCCCCCCTCCCTGTTTTCCCCCAAGGTCCCAGTTTAAGCTGATCTTTTTAGGAGGGAACTTTTTAGCCCTGTTTATTCAGGAGAGAGGAAATGTGAGGTGGGAGAGAAATTTACAGGGAGAGATGTGACATTCTGAAAAGTGTGTATGTTCTTTGAAATATATTCAAATACAGATTTGCATTTTCTGACCCGGAGTATCTGGGCTGCGTTGAAGAGGATCAGGAGTGTCACAGAGGGACGCAAAGAGGAAGATTCAGCATCCAGCCTTTGACATCTAGAGGAGGACTTCTGGGTCTGCAGAAAAGCATTTGCTTTGAAAGTCAAGCTTTGTGGCGAGAGAATTTCTTTAGCACCTGTCAAGAGCCGTCCTGTGGCCTAGATCATAATAAAAGGCAGGGATGGAGAGAAGTCAGCGTGTGACAGAGGGTAGGTGGCATGCGTGAACGAGGAGAGAAAATGAGGGGAAGCAGGCAGTGAAATGCGGGTGTCCTAACCACCTCTTTGGGCCAGTGTCCAGCAGCCAAGGTAAACTGGTGGCGGCAACAGCAAAGGGCTTTGTGCCCTGAACCCTCTGGATCCCTGGGAGGTTGGCAACATCCACTGGTTGGCACATGGACCGTGGCTCATCCCTGAAGGAGAAGTTGTTGTGACAGATGGGCCCGAGGCAGCCCCCAGCTCTCCACAGCCTGCAGGAAATTTGTGGGGAGCCAGAGGTCTCCAAGAGGCCCACTGAAAAAATTCAGAGATCTGGGGAGAACCACCTGGAGCCTGAGGTCAGGAGGAGGAAACTGCAGAGTGAGGGCAAGTGGTCAGTGCTCTGGAGCCTGGTGGCAGATGACAGAATGCTGTCCCCAGCGGGCAGGGCAATGAGACTGTTGAGCATCCACAGTCACCAGTGTAGGGCACAGACCAGCTCTTTACTGTGGTTAAGGACTGGCCCAGGAGGAGGTGAGAGACAGACCCGCTGGAGGAGAAGAGCTGCCCTGGGTGAAGTCATTCACTCATTGAATCTGTATGGTGTGTATTCGTCCTTTGGGATAAATAGTATTTTTATTTTGTGGCTGAAGAAACTGTGGCTCCAGAAGTGGAGAGTAATTTACCCAAATTCGCCCAAGGGCCAGCAGACTTGGGGCGAAATCCAACCCTCAGTTCCAGCCAGGTGCTTAGTATCACTTTCTCTCCTCCGTGGAAGCTTTTTATATTTTCTGGTTTCTACTCTGAGATGTCTTGCTTAACTGTGAACGATGCCCAGAATTCTCCCAAGATACATACCCCAAACAGATAAAATTCAGTGTGGCTTGGAACTGTGGTAATGACTCAATCGATGACCTTTTAATAAAAATGCTGCAGTGAGCCCAAAAGAAAAACTCCACACAGGATGAAAGTGGCTTTTGGGGAAACCCCTGATGAGTTCTCCCAGTTGATTTTATGACCCATTTATTTGGAGCTTATTGGATTAATTTTATACTCCAAACTCAAGATGAAATAAACATAGCAGAATATTGAATGTTCACACGTCACGCATTTTCCATTTTTCTCAGTTTTGCATATGGTCAGAGCCTATAATAAAGATCTATCTCAGTACCTATACTTTTCTCATTAACCAAAGAAAAGCCATTGCTTCATCAGGATTTTGCCATATTTTACATTTTAAGTTTTTCTTGGGAGTTAAAAAATATGTACACTTGTCACCAGACATAACCAACAAAGGAAGAGGTGGCAAAGGAGGGCTAACTCCTTGGCCTGAATGGGAAGCACATGCGTTCTGACTAAGGTCAGGGAAGCTTAGAGAACCAGGTAGTTACAGCCCATCTCGGGTCAGTACACGGGCCCGCTGCTCCCCATCGCCTCTCCATCAGCATTTCCCCAGTAAGTTCAACTGCAAAACACGTAAGCCCAGAAGTGGAGGGAGGTGCGTGTTGACCATAACAAGTCTGATTAAATGCCACTCCTTTTATTCTGTTGGGAAACAAAATGGCTGCCTACATCATATGTTTAATTTGAACTTTAAATGTCATTGGTGTACTATGTATTTTGCTTAAAAATTAGGCTAAGGGTTACTGTGGGGAATTATACCAAGGCTTACATAAGTCAGACATAGGGGTTTTGGAATGACTTGACCCCTATAAAAATATAATAAACTTGACATAAATAATTCCTCACGGGGGTATTTGAAATTGCTTAACTTTTATTTAGATTTAAAATATTGGGAATGATTAAAATGACATATTTAACATTGGCCTGACTGTATTTGTCTTTGCATGCCCACATGACATGTAGCATTTCCTGCACTCCATGACCAGGCACAGTGCCCAGTCTGGGTTTTAAAAGACGAGGAGCAGAGCGAGCGTGGAAAATGCCTTTGCTGGACCCTGGCAGTGGTTGGGATCTATAAAATAGGACAGCAAGACTTCATAGCATGATTCCCAAAAGGGTTGTATCCATACCACGAGGGAGTTAAATTTGATGAGTCTTAGAAAATAAAATGATTTCTTAAGAAAAATTATTGCATCCTTATAATATATGCAAATTCAACAGAAGTTAGAATATACCAGGAGTTCTCATTTGGCCGATTTTTTATTTAATGTAATTTTAAATAAATTTAGGTCCACTTAATAATTACAGCAGGGTTGCAACAGCTTTACAGAAGTTGGGAGTTATAGCATTGTGAATTAGGAGACTAAGGAAAAAAATTTCTCCGAGGTCCCCCTCAGAGCTGACATCATTTTGGTGTGTGAATCAGTGATTCCTCAGCTGACACCCACATTGGAATCACCTGGGAAGCTTGTTATGGCGCAGAGCCCAGGGTCCTTCTTGGAGTCCGAGTCACTGCAGGTAGGACCGCGCAAATTTATATTTTTAACAAACTCCCCAGTTGATCCTGATCTGCAACAGAGATGAGCTTGTTCAGCTACTCAGGGGATCATTTTATCACCAGTTCATCCAGAGGGCTCCTCCCAGGGTTTGCGGCACAGGTCAGCTCTGCCTGAAGGCAATGGGAAGCCACTGAAGGATCCAAGTGGCAGATGACCCAATCTTCCTGGCTTTTTAAAGTTTATTCTTAGGTTGTAGATAGAATATGAGGGGAGCCCGACTTGGATTCAGGGGGATGGATTATGAAACATGGTGAGGCTGGAGTGAAGTGGACACAGCTGAGGCATGATAGAAGGGGGATTTGGTAGAACCTGAGGTGACTGGATTTTACACGGAAATAGCAAGACTTCTTCCAGGCTTAGGGAATGGTATCGCTGGTTCGGACTATTCACTGAGATGGGACACACAAGACCTTTATTCGTATACATCTTTCATTATAACTTGTCTCAAGTACTTTTCCAAAAGGTGGTGTTTAAATAGTATATCTAATTTAGGCAAAATATAACTATCATTAGATTGTAAAGAAATCTTCCGGAGGGAAAAGGAACCTTACTGTGGAGAAATCAGGCTGACTTCACCTTAACAAAGCGATCCAAATTAATGTTACCCGGAATAAGACATATCCACAGCATGCACCCCCGATATGATGCAATGAGAAGGGCAAAACATCCCATCTGGGGTATTCTTACCAGAAATGCATAACCTCATTCTAGTAGTGAGAAAATATCACACAAACTGAAAATGAAGGACATTCTACAAAATAACAGGCCAGTCGTCTTCAAATGTGTCAAGGCCAACGGAAGACAAGAAAAAAGAGGCACCGTCATAGATGGAAGACTAAGGAGACATGACAACCAAATAAAATGTGGGACCTGGGGCAGAAACAGGACATTTAGTGGGAAAACTGGAAAAATCTGAATAAGGTGTGTAGGTTATTTAATAGTTCTCTAGCCGGTGACGGTGTCCAGGTGTTGATCATTATACTATTATTACGGAAGGTGTTACAATTAGGGAAATCTGAGGGAAGGGCATGTGGGTTCTCTGTGGAGTTAGCAACTTTTCTACACATCTAAATTACAAAGTCAAAAAATTACAAACAACATTCATTTTTGCAACAACTAAGAAAGGTATTAGTAAAAGACACTTTCTAAAGGGTATATAGCTTCTGTGATAAAAATCACCAGTGCTTGAAACAATGTGTGTTTGTAAAGGTACAAAATCTATGTGAATTGGTTCTGGTTCCTGTGGGTTTAATAATTTTCCTTCTTCACCAGTTTGGGCAGGTTTAGGCTGCAAAACCTGTATTCCTCTCTTCATCACTGCTCTCAGCTGAAGCTCTTGATCTTGTGGGATGGCTGGGTGTAAACTCCTACATGACAGGTGAGTCCAGGAAATCAGCGTTCCGGGGCTGAAACGCTGAGAGCAAGAGTGAGAGACAAGCTGTCTGCGATATCTGTTCCCTACTTTCCTTTCTGGAATCATCTCTTCCCAGAACGACCTCCCCACTCTGACCATTCTCTCCCTTGCCAAGTAAACCCGAAACCCACTTTAACTTGTTAGCCCTTGCAGCTTTGCTGTTCGCTCGGAAACAGCAAAATCAACTCAGGAGTTCAGGTGTTAACAAGAGATGAAGCCCCTCCTCTTTTTTTTTTTTCCTCCCAAATACATTCGCATTTAGCCGCTCTCTGGGATGAGCTGGAGGGCATTTTACGCTCTGAGGCCAAGATGGGAGCAGCACAGAGCTAGGGAGTCAAGTCCCTGGTGTTTCTGGAGACATGCAGGTACGTGCAACTTTTGGGGGCTAAGGTTGCAGGGAACCTTGTTCTCTGGAACTGGCCAGTTGCAGGGCCAACGCCTGAGGGTCCTGGGAGAAGTCACATGGCTTTACCTGTGTTCACTTCCATTGTTTTCCTCAGAATTGAGGGTTGTTATGTCTTGATACCGACTGTTTTCAGGTTAACCTCAGTTCGCTCTGTCTTCAAAATGTCTGGAAGCTCTTGCTTTGGTACCAACGCCGTGAATATTTTGGACCATTATGTTTTCATCCCCAACACAAACGTGAATCACCTTCTAACCATGTATTACCATGAAGGTAGTTTGTTTACAGTTCCTGGGGTTATTCGGTATTAATCACTCCCACAAATGGCCACCAGCACGTTTTTTCTGGAATGCTAGAGAAAATGATTCCTTTCTTAGTTGTTTACCCGGCGTTCAAGGGAGCCTGCTTGCCTTTGTGTCTCCTGCCTGCCCTCAGCCGATCGAGTCTGCGGGAGGCCCTGAGCTTCTTAGCAGAGAGACGCCCGGGAAGTGGATTCGGGGCGTTATTGGCAGGACACGGTAGCAGCAGTCTGAGCTCTAGGAGGGGACTCGGGAGGGGGAGAGCTGTGCCCCGAGAGGCGAACTCTGACTTAAGGACCACCGCTCAAAATAGTCCTCGTCCTCCAAGCCCGAACCTGATAAACAAGCTTTAATCTCAATTGCTCCCCGTCACCTGCCTTTTACTTAACATGGCAATTCTCCAGGTGGCTAATCCTGGATGTTGCTTATCCAGAAATTCATTTGTTCCTTTTTATTTCACTGCCAGAGTTAATTTTGACTTTATTTTTATTTTTTAATTTTTTAAAGATTTTATATTTATTTGAGAGAGTGAGCATGAGTGGGGTCGGGGCGGGGTGGGGGGAGTGGCAGAGAGGGAGAAGCAGACTCGGGACTCGATCCCAGTACTCTAAGATGATGACCTGAGCCCAAAGCCTTCGCCCGACTGAGCCAACCAGGTGCCCCAATTTTGACTTTACTGAAGTATAATTTACATACCATAAAACTCCCCCATTTCAAGTGTGCGATTCAACGACTTCTGTAAAAGTAAAAACTTTTTTACTGGGTTGTGCATCCATTACTGTAATGCAGTTTTAGAACATTTTCATTGTCCTAATAAAACCCTTTATGCCCCTTAAGCCCTATATCCACCCCCAACTCTTATCTCTGTCCTTCTGTGTTAATACAGACTTTTTTTCTTTTTGGTTTTCCTGTAAATGGAATCCTAAGTTATGTGGTCATTTGTGTCTGGCTTCTTTAACTTAGCGTAATGTTTTTGAGGTTCGTCCATAAGGTAGCAGGTCAGTGTTATTTTTGTCATGGGGGGTTCCTACTACCCCAACCTCAAAATTCCTTAAAGGTGCGAAGACCGCCTCTCATTAAATGGTCCTCCCGCTTATTTTCCTCTTTTGCCGGAGTCAGTTTTTCACGTTGTTGGGTCTGAGCCCGTTGTTCTCCCTGCTCAGCATGGATGGCCCCCCGTGGGGGAGCCCCCCAGCCCTGCCCTCTCCAGTCCGCCCCACCGCGGTCAGGTCTTCGTTCAAATGGTACTTCCTTCAAGGGGTCCTCTCTGACCTCCTTGACTAAAATACCATTCCCTTGTCCTGAACTATTTACTTGCCCTGCTTTGTTTCTTCATAGTTTATTCATTCCTGAAATTATATTTTCTGTTTATCTTTTAAGATATTTTGAGATATAATTGCCATAGAACACTAACTTAGTTTCAGGTGTACATGATTCAACATATGTATATATTGCAAAATTATTACCATAGTACGTCTAGTTAACACCCATCATCCTGTAAATGTATGATTTTTTTTTCTTGTGATGAGAACTTTTAAAATCTCTCTTAGCAACTTTCAAACATACAGTATGATATTATTAACTGTAATCCTCACGCATGTCCGTGATGAGAACCTTTTTGTGTACCTCACGGCCATCTGTACGTCGTCTTCGGAAAAAATGTCTATTCAGCTCTTCTGCCCTATTTTAATTGGATTTGTCATCGAGTTAGAGGAGTTACCTATTTTGGATACGAGCCGCTTTATCAGATATATGATTGGTTACTGTAAACAATGCTGCCATAAACATAGGGATACTTGTATCTTTTTAACTTAGTGTTTTCGTATTCTTTGGGTAAATACCTAGTAATGGAATTACTGTATCATATGGTAGTTCTATTTTTCATCGTTTGAGGAATCTCCATACTTTTTCCATAGTGGCTGCACTAGTTTGCATTCCCACCAACAGTGCACAGGGGCTCCTTTTTCTCCACATTCTCACCAACACTTTGTTATTTTTTGTCTTTTTCGTTTTAGCCATTCTGACAAGTGTGAGGTGCTATCTTATTGTTTTGCATTCGCATTTCCCTAATAATGAGTGACACTGTATCTTTTCACGTCTCTGTTAGCCATCTGTGTATCTTTTTTGGAAGGATGTCTATTTAGGTCCTCTGCCCATTTTTAATTAGATTATTTGGGGTTTTATGGTGTTAAGTTGTGGAAGTTCTTTATATATTTTGTATATTAACCCATTATTGGATATATAATTTGCAAATGCCTTCCCCTATTCAGTAATTGCCTTTTTGTTTTGTTGATTGTTTTCCTTATTGTGCAGAAGCTTTTTATTTTGGTGTAGTCCCAATAGTTTATTTTTGCTTTCGTTACCCTGGCTTGTGGAGACCTATCTAGAAAAATGTTGCTAAGGCCTATGTCAGTGATACCACTGCCTATGTTTTCTTCTAAGCATTTTATGGTTTCTGGTCTCACTTTTAGGTCTTTAACTCATTTTGAATTTATTTTTGGGTGTAGTGTTAGAATGTGGTTCAGTTTCATCATTTTGCATGTAGCTATCTAGTTTCATAGCACGATTTATTGAAGAGAATGTCTTTTCTCCATTGTATATTCATGCCTACTTTGTTATAGATTAATTGACCAAATAAGTGTGGGTTTATTTCTGGACTCTCCATTCGGTTCTGTTAATCTATGTGTAGACATACATAGATTTCTGTGCCAATACCATACTGTTTTGATTACGACAGCTTTGTAGTATATTTGGAAATCTGGGATTGTGATGTCTCAGCTTTGCTCTTTTTTTCTCAAGATTGCCTTGGCTATTAGAGGTCTTTTGGTGGTTCCATGCAAATTATAGAATGATTCTAGTGCTATGAAGAATGCCATTGGTATTTTAATGGGGACTGCATTGAATCTGTAGATTGCTTTATGTAGTATGGACATGTTCATAATATTCTTCCAGTCCGCACACATGGAATATCTCTCCATTTGTGTTGTCTTCAATTTTTTTCATCAGTGTTTTATAGTTTTCAGAGTACAGGTTTTTCACCTCCTTGGTTAAGTTTATTCCTAGGTATTTTATTCTCTTTGGTGCAGTTGTAAATGGGATTCTTTTCTTAAGAATGCCTACTTCATTATTTGTTGTAGAACTGCTATAGACTTCTGCATATTAATTTCGTATCCTGCAACTTTACTGAACTCATTTATCAGTTATAATAGTTTGGTGGAATCTTTAGGGTTTTCTATGTATAGTATCTTGTCATCTGCAAATAGTGACAGTTTTACTTCTTCTTTACCAGTTTGGATGCCTTTTATTTCTTTTGTCTGAGTGCTGCAACTAGGACTTTCAGTACTAGGTTGAATAAAAGTGGTGAGAGTGGACATCCTTGTCTCGTTCCTGACCTTAAGGGAAAGGCTTGTTTATTTTTCTAACTCTTTAGTTGTAAGGTTAGTTGGTTTATTGAGATTTTTCTTGCTTCTTGAGGTAGGCCTGCTTGTTCTCAACTTACATCTTAAAACTGCTTTTTCTGCATCCCAAATATTTTGGGGCCGTTGTGTTTAATTTTCATTAGTCTACATGCATTAGTTAATCTCCTCGATTTCTTGGTTTTATTCATTGCTTAGTAGCATATTGTTTAGCCTCCATGTGTTTGTGTTCTTTCCAGATTGGTATTGGTGCTTTTGCTTTTTGTGTCGAATCTGCAAAAAAAAATCCTCCTCAAAGGCTATGTGAAGGAACTTACCACCTTTGTTTTCTTTTATGAGTTTTATGGATTCAGATCTTATGTTAAAGCTTTTAATTTATTATAAGTTAATTTTTGTGTATGGTAGAAGATAGTGGTCCAGTCTTATTTTTTGCATGTTTTCCCAACACTTTTTATTGGAGAAACTGTCCTTTCCCCATTGTATATTCTTGGCTTCTTTGTCACAAATTTTTCAGACAACTTTGTGTGGGTTTCTGGGCTCCCTGTTCTGTTCCACTGATCTGTGTCTGTTTTTATGCTAATACCGTACCACTTTGATTATTATAGCTTTGCAATATAATTTGAAATCAGGGTGCATGATGCCTCCATTTTTTCTTTTTTTTTCTTAAAGATTTTATTTATTTATTCAACAGAGACAGAGACAGCCAGCGAGAGAGGGAACACAAGCAGGGGGAGTGGGAGGGGAAGAAGCAGGCTCATAGCGGAGGAGCCTGATGTGGGGCTCGATCCCAGAACCCCGGGATCACGCCCTGAGCTGAAGGCAGGCGCTTAACCGCTGTGCCACCCAGGCGCCCCCATTTTTTCTTTTTTCTCAAGATTGCTTTAGCTCTTTGGAGTCTTTTGTGCTTCCATATAAATTTTCAGATTGTCCTAGTGTGTGTGTGTGTGTGTGTGTGTGTGTGTGTGTGAAAAATACCATTGGAATTTTGATAGAGATTGCATTGAATCTTTGGGTATTGGATTCTTTGGGTAGTATGGGCATTTTAACACTATTTTTCCAGTCCACAAGAACGGAATATCTTTCCATTTATTTGTGTCATCTTTAATTTCTTTTATTACTCTCTTATAGTACAGCGTACACATCTTTCATGTCTGGGTTTAGCTTATTCCTTAGTATCTTATTCTTTTTGATGCAAATGTAAATGGCATTGCTTTCTTAATTCCCTTTATGATAGTTCACTATTAGTGTATAGAAGTATATTGATGTTGTACCCTGCAACTTTACTAAATTTGTTAATTCATTTTAATGGTGGTTTTTTTTGTGGAATCTTTAGGGATTTTCTCTATATAGTATCATGTCATCTACAAATAACAGGTTTTTTTTCTTTACTTTCAATTTGGATGCCTTTTCATGTCTTTTTCTTACGTAATTTCTCCAGCCGGGACTTCCAATACCATGTTTAACAAAAGTGGCAAGAGAGGGCATTCTTGTCAATTTCCTTTCCTTAGAGGAAAAGCTTTCAGCTTTTCATTGTTAAGTATGATGTTAACTATGAGCCTGTTACATATGGCCTGTATTGAAGTACATTCTGTTTTTGTTGATTTTGTTGATAGTTTTTTTTTTATCCTAAGTGGATGTTGAATTTTGTCATATGTTCTTTTTGTATCTATTGAGATGATCATATGACTTTTATTTTCATTTTGTTAATGTGTATCATGTTGATTGGTTTGCAGATATTGAGCCATCCTGGCATTCTTGGAATAAATCCCACTTCATCATAATATATGATCTTTATAATGTAATGTTGAATTTGATTTACTAATATTTTGTTGAGGATTTTGACATCTTTGTTCATCAGGGATTTTGGCCTATTTTTTGTGGTGCCTCGTTTGGTTTTGTTATCAGGGTAATGCTGGTCTTGTAAAATAAGTTTATAAGCACTGCCACATCTTCAATTTTTTGGAGGAGTTTGAGAAGTATAGGTACTAAATCTTTTGAGTTTGAGAATTCATCAGTAAAGCCATCTGGTCCTGAACTTTTGCTGGGAGGTTTTTGATTACTGATTCAATCTCCTTGCTAGTAATGGGCCTATTTAGATATTCTATACCTTCATGATTAAATTTGGAAGACTGTATGTTTCTAGGAATGTATTCATTTTTTTCTAGGCTGTCCAATTTGTTGGCATATAATTGTTCATAGTAGTTTCTTATGATCCTTTGTATACCCTAGGTATCAGTTGTAACTTTCATTTCTGATTTTATTTGAGCCACCCCCCCTTAGCCTAGCTAAATATTATTCAATTTTTTTTAATCTTTTCAAGAACCAGTTCTTAGTTTCTTTGATCTTTTCTATTGTGTTTTCCATCTCTTTCATTTCTTTCTGCTCTTTTTTTTTTTTTTTTTTTTAAGATTTATTTATTTAGAGAGAGGGCACAGACAGGAGGGGCAGAGGGAGAAAGAATCTCAAGCAGACTCTGTGCTGAGTGCAGAGCCTGACAAGGGGCTTGATCTCATGACTTGAGATCACAACTTGTGCCAAAACTAAGAGTGAGATGCTTAACCAGCTGTGCCACCAGGCATCCCTCTGCTCTGATTTTTATTATTTCCTTCCTTCTGCCAATTTTGGGCTCATTTGTTCTTTTTGTTGTTCCTTTAGGTGTAAAGTTAGATTGAGATTTTTCTTGTGTTTTGAGGTAGACCCCTATTGCTATGCCATAAATTTCTGTCTATGAACTTCTGTCTTCGAACTGCTTTTGCTCTACTCCATGGATTTTGGTATGTTGTATTTTCATTTGTCTCAGGTATTTTTTTAATTTGTAAATTTTAATTCCAGTGTAGATAACATAGTGTTATTAGTTTCAGATGTATAATATAGTGATTCAGCAGTTCCATATATTACTCAGTATTCATAAGTCAAGTGTACTCTTAATCCCTCAAGGTATTTTTTGATTTCCCCCTTTGATTTCTTCATGCACCTATTGGTTGTTCAGTAGCATGTTGTTTACAATTCGCATATTTATGATTTTTTCAATTTTGTGATTTCAGTTTTATACCATTGTAGTCTGAAATGATGGTTGATGTTTTAATTTTTTTAATGTATCAAAACTTGTTTTGTGACTTAATAAATGATGTATCCTTGAAAAAGAATAGTGTATTTGAAAAGAATGTGTGTTCTGCTTTTGGATAGGATGTTTTGTATATATCTATTAAGTCCATCTGGTCTAATGTGTCAGTTAAGGCCAATGTTTCCTTATTTCATCTGGATGATCTATCCATTGATGCAAGTGGGGTATGAAAGTCTCCTACTATTACTGTATTGCTGCTGTTAATTTCTCTGTTTAGGTCTGCTAAGGTTTCCTTTATATATTTGGGTGCTCCTATGTGGGCTATGTAGTTCGTTATAGGGTTTAGTATTGTTACTAGTAGCATCCCATATCCACCTGCTTTTAGTAGTATGGCTTCAAGTACCACGTAACCAGCAATAGTGTCCTCTATGTGTGCTTTTGGCAGTCAGAGGGATAGCCTATAAAGGGGTATTTTTACTATGAACACTATTATGCATGCCAGTCACAAGAAAATATTAGATTAATAGTTGGACACTGGGGGCGCCTGGGTGGCACAGCAGTTAAGCGTCTGCCTTCGGCTCAGGGCGTGATCCCGGCATGGGATCGAGCCCCACATCAGGCTCCTCCACTATGAGCCTGCTTCTTCCTCTCCCACTCCCTCTGCTAGTGTTCCCTCTCTCGCTGGCTGTCTCTATCTCTGTCAAATAAATAAATTTAAAAAAAATAGTTGGACACTGATTAGGCTCAGTACTAAAGAAATTTAACATCTCTATGAGGTTTTGGTTGTAGATTAATGAAATGAGAAGTGGGAGTGACCCTACTAATGTATAAAATAGGAACTAGAGCCCCTCATTTAATCATTCTGTTTGATTCCCTCAGTGGGTGATGATAATTAATGTTCGTACTAGTGTGGCTTCAAATAGGAATATAGTAAAATTCTGTGGCAATGAAAGTTATGATTAAGAATATTTATAATAGAATTAGTAATATACAGCTTTTTCTGGGTTAGGGCTTCCACTGATAGATGAAATTGGCTGGCTCTGAGTATCAGTGTAAGAAGTCATGTTAGTGCTGGTAGGGGTCCCAATAGGAGTCAGAGAAGAATAGTAATGAAAAGTTGAGGCTGTTGTAAAGTTGACTTAGGAATATCAGGCCAATAAGGCTATTTAATAGGCTGTAGGCTGTTTTGTTAATTCACATTATATTGTTTTTTGATAATCATGTCAGTGGTACCAGTATTATGGTTAGAATGATTTTTAACATTGCAGGAGGTTAAGGTTTTATACATAGTACTGTAAGTATTAGACACCATGACTAGTAGAAATAATCATAGTGTAGCCTCATGGGCCATGAATACTAAGAAGATAATAGGTATTATGCTAGCTAATATTAAGTGGGTGTTTAGAATTATTATGGTTACTATAATGATTAGTGAATGAATATATCCTCTAAACAGCGAAATGATATTAAATGAGATCAACATATTAATATTTCCATGAAGGATACAATGATTGCTAGAATAATGTTGATATAGACTAGAGACATTTGATAATTATGAAATTAGCCATAATTTAATGAGTTGAAATCATGGTTTTAGTTTAAACTAATTATCATTTGGTTCATTCTGATTCTTTTTGGGTTCATTCATAGGTGAGACTTGTGGCTGGTAATGAGATTGATATTAATGTCATGATAAGTATGGTTTTTAGGCTGTTTGGAACAGTGAAGATAGAGGTAGAACAGCATTTCTAGGTCAAATAACAGGAATGTAATGGGTACCAGAAAGAATTTTATGGAGAAGGGCAGGTGTGGTGATCCTATGGGGTCGAATCCACATTCATATGGGCTTACTTTTTCCATGTAGATGTTTAGTTGGGGAAGTTAAAATGAGTTTAGTAAGCAATGAGTTTAGTAGTGTGTTAACTGATAGGGTTAATATTATATTCTTCCTTGGATTGTACTGAAACTGATTAATTGTAATTGTACTATTTAATACTAAAAGAATAGGACCCTCATCAATAAATGGAGACAGAGGAATAGTCATACTGCATCTACAAAATGTTAAGATCAAGTAACTGCTTCAAGTTCAAAGTGATAATTAGATGTGAAATGAAATTTTAGTTGCAGCAGGAAACAGATGATGAGGAAGGTAGAGCCAGTAATTACATGTAGTCCATGAAAGCCTGCAGTCATAAAAAATGTCTATTCATAAACTCCATCTGAGATTGTAAATGATGTTTCATAGTATTCAAAGGCTTGTAATCAGGTAAAATAAAGTCCTAGAGAGACTGTAATGAATAGGCTTGAAGTTTGTGTTTGTGATTTCCTCCTGTTAGGCTGCAGTGGGCTTAGGTGATAGATATACTCCAGAGCTAATAGGACAAAGGTACTGAGAAGCAGTACTTCTAGGGTTTTAGGGGATGGATGTCAGTGTGGTCAGCAACCACCTAGTTCAGGTGTTGGAGCGAGACTTAAGTGGTAAAAGCCCAGGAGAAGCTAGTAAAAAAGAATTCTGAAATAATGAAAAGAATTACTCCAAACTGAAGCCCTTTTGAACAATTGGTGTGTGGTGACCTTGGAGTGTACTTTTTCAAATGTCTCATCATCAATGACACATAGTCAAGACATCTGTTGTTAATGCCTAAGGATAGGAGGAAGATTAAGTTAAAGTAAAACCATGTTACTAGACACGATGTTATAAGGAGAGCTGATAGAGTGCCTATAAATGGTTGGGAGCAGGAGTTTATGGTATGTGTAGGTTTGGTGGGTCATTAGATGGTATCATGGAGGGAAGGCTTACTAGTAGAGTGAATACGTAAGCTTGAATTAAGCCCACAATGAATTCAAGGATAGTAGAATTAAGAGTGATGAAGGTAATGAGAGCTAGTGGGGCTAATTTTCATTAAGGCAAGGCTTCCTCCTACAATTAAATGAATGAGTAGGTGTTCAGCAGTGATACTGGCAGTTAGCCATACAGCTAGTGCTATTGGTTGGATGAAAAGACTAATGGTTTTGATAATTACTAGTATTGGAATGAGTGGGATGGTTATTCTTTGGGATAGAAAGTGGGCTAAGATGCTTTTATTTTGTGACAAAAGCTATTAATTACTGTCTCTGCTCAAGGTGGAATGGCTATTCTCAGATTCATTGAGAGTTGTGTGGTAGGTGTAACTGAGTGTGGTGGTGGACCCAGTAGGCTTGGTAAGCCAATAAATAGAATGAGTAATAAGAGTATTAGGGTTCAGTTTTGTCCTTTATTGTGTCCTATGATTATGGATAGTTATTTGTTTTGATGTTAACTGAATTAGTCTTTTTTTTTTTAAAGATTTAATTTATTTATTCGACAGAGATAGAGACAGCCAGTGAGAGAGGAAACACAAGCAGGGGGAGTGGGAGAGGAAGAAGCAGGCTCATAGCGGAGGAGCCTGATGTGGGGCTCGATCCCATAACGCCAGGATCATGCCCTGAGCTGAAGGCAGACGCTCAACTGCTGTGCCACCCAGGCGCCCCTAACTGAATTAGTCATTTTTTGATAGCAATTAGATAGTAGATATTTGGTTAGGTTGTAGGAAATATAGTAATTAAAATTATGATAGATAACCCTATCATTATTGGGATAATGAAAGAGGCAAATAGATTTTCATTTACTTTTTCTCTCAAGAGGTAAAGTACTCCAGTGTCTTTGTTGTTTTTAATTTTGAGTTTGATGGGTCATAGTGATTTGAAATTTTTAGCTGAAATACAACAAATAAGGTTATAATTATTGATATGATGGTGATAAATTACACTGTGTCTAGTTGTGGTGTATCATTAAGGAGAAGCTTAAACTCTGTCTTTAACATTTAAAGGTTAATACTACTTCTTTAAAAAAATTTTTTTTTTAGGGGCGCCTGGGTGGCGCAGTCGTTAAGCGTCTGCCTTCGGCTCAGGGCGTGATCCTGGCGTTCCGGGATCGAGCCCCACATCAGGCTCCTCTGCTGGGAGCCTGCTTCTTCCTCTCCCACTCCCCCTGCTTGTGTTCCCTCTCTCACTGGCTGTCTCTCTCTGTCGAATAAATAAATAAAATCTTTAAAAAAAAAATTTTTTTTTTTAATTTTTATTTTTTTAGGGGTGTTGGGGCAGATGGAGAGGGAGAGAGAGAATCCATGCTGGGCATGGAGCCTGACGTAGGCCTCAGTCTCATGAGCCTGAGATCATGACCTGAGCCAAAATTAGGAATTGGACACTTAACCAATTAAGCCACCCAGACACCCCAATACTACTTCTTAATGACATTACAGTATAGTTGCAGATAATTTTCCTAAGTGTTTTAGTGGGATTGATTCAAGAATGACTGGTATAAAACTGATCTGACCTGCAAATTTCTGAGCACTGCCCATAATATAGGCTTGGATGCATGCAGGTATTAAGGCTATTTGATTTAATTGTCTGGAGATGGCTCATGAGTGCAGGATATCTGCTAATGAGATTAATATTTGGATTGTTATTTCTGTGGGTAAGACAACTTGGTTAGTCAACCTTTACAAGTTGTAGTTCTCTTGGTTTTAGGTCTTGTGTGGGGATCAAAGTTTAAGAAGTCAAAGAAGTCAGGAAGTACAAGTCAAAGTTTTAAGTCTTTATAGTCTGTATATTCATAGCTTCAGTATCATTGATAGCCAAGTTTTTCCAGTGAGGAGTTGTTAATTTCTTCTATTATATCAAGAATTTATAGTGATGGCAGAGCAATTAGGATTAGGATAATGACTGGTAAAATAGTCCATATTGTTTCTACTTCTTGCACATCTATTGTATTTGTGTGGGTTAATTTAGCTGTTAATACTAGTGAAATAATATAAAGAACTAGAGAGTTGATTAAGAAGATGATTATGTATGGTCATGAAAGTGTAGGAGTTCTTCTGTAATGGGGGATGTCGCATCTTAAAAACCTAGTTGAATGGATATGCCATGGAGATATAAAAGACTTAAACCCATAATTTAACTTTGACAAAGTTATATAATTTTTACTAATATTTCACTAATGGGAAAGACATAATGGTTATGGTATTGGCTTGAAACCATTTTTAGAGGGTTGGATTCCTATCTTATTTTAAGCTGATACAAGAGGATTCTTCAAATATATGATATGATAGAGGACATCTATGTAGTCATTCAAGTTAGTTAATTCCACTTTTGCTACTTCTCACTTGGATGCAAATACTTCTCAAATTATGAAGATAATTAATATTGCTGTGAAAGAGATGAATGAACCTATAGATGACATAGTGTTTCACGTTGTGCATGCATCTGGGTAGAGTGATGTCAGGGCATTCCTGAGAGGCCCTGAGTGGGAAGAAAGTTTTATTAGCTCCCATTACTATCATTGTAATGAGGATTTTTGTCCAAGACCATTGATTGTGTAGATGTAAAAAATGGCACCAGTGAACAAATCTTCTTATGATGGTGAATAATGCTCTTATTGATAATATGTAGTAAAAATGTGCTACCATATAGTATGTGTCCTGGAGAACAGTGTCTAGGGATGAGTTGGCTAAGACAATTCCTGCCAGACTGCCTATGAATAGGAAGATAAAAGCTAGAGCTCATAGTATGGCTAGTGATCATTTAATGTTGCCTCCATGAAGGGTTGCTAGTTAGCTAAACACTTTTACTCCTATAGGGGTGGCAAAAATTCTAGTGGCTGATGTAAAATATGCTCATATGTCAACATCCGTGCCCACAGTTAATATGACGGCCTCATACAATTAAACCTAGGAATCCAGTAGATAATATGGCTCAAACTATTACTGTATATCCAAAAGGTTCTTTTTTTCCCCTGAATAATACATAATAATACATAATAATACATGAAATTATTCCAAATCCAGGGAAGATAAGAATATAAGCTTTGGGATTCTCTCTGGAGAATCAAAATTAAAACAAGCATTGGTGTCAAATTGGGTTGCCTCCTCCTATAGGGTCAAAGAATCTGGTGTTTTAGGTTATAGTCTGTTAGTAATACGGTAATTCTGGCTGCTAAGCCTGGATGTGATAGTAGTAACAGAATGGCTATAGTTAGGAGGCATCCAAGGAATAAAGGTGTTTAGTATTGAGATACAGCTGGTGATATCTATATTAATGATTGTGGTAATACGACTGATAGCCCCTAAAATTGAGGCTACACAGAGATGGAGAGAGATGACGTTACATTGACTGAGGCTTCTAGTGAGCTAGGTTGCTGGCTAGGGGTGTGGATACTCTTCAACTGGTTCCTGTACCTGTGCCAACTGTTGATGTAAGAGCAGAAATGATAGCGGTAATAGAAACTCATGTTACTTATTTGGGTGAATGCTATATCAGGTGCTCTGATTATTAAGGGGATGAAACAGTTTCCAAATTCTCCAATTATAATAGATAATATTATAAAGAAAATTATGAATGGGCAATTATGGTTATATTATAAATTAGGTTATCTCCCAGTAAAGCTCCAGGTTGGCCAAGTTCCACATGGATTAAAAGGCTTCAGACAGGGGCACCTGACTGGCTCTGTTGGTTAAGCATCTGACTCTTGGTTTCAGCTCAGGTCATGATCTCAGGGTCTTGAGATCGAGCCTTGTGTTGGGATCCATGCTTAGTGTGGAGTCTGCTCGCTCCTCTCCCTCTGCTCCTCCCCCTGCACTCTCGCTCTCTCAAATAAATGAATAATCTTAAAAAAAAAAAAAGACTTCAGAAAGTTCCTTCTATTCTATTTCATGCATCAAATAGTAGGTCTAGAGCGCTGATATCTTTATGGTTTCTTGAGAATAGTAAGCAGTTTATGAACATAAGTAAAAGGGCTGAGTAAGCATTAACTTCTAAAGACAGAGGTTGAGTCCTCTTTTTTCCAAGCCCTGTGGTGAATATCGTACTGAATTACAAATTCAAAGAAGCAGATTCACCTCTGATGGGGCTTCTTCTGACTTTTTTCCCCCCTAGATGGTGGGAGATGTAAACTGAAGCCAAGTGATTTGGGTACTTAGCCACTAACTAAAATTTCATGGGGTGGAAATCCACCAATCTAGTAAGGTTTTAGCTTTAAAAAATTTTGATTTATGTTCAACTGATGTAAGATAAAGTCTTGCAATCCTTGTACTTTTTAGGAATTAAGTGAATACACTTGCTTAGGGCGTTGAAGGCTCTTGGTCTTTTCCAACCTAAATTCCTACTCCAAGATTGATAGTATTGGTGTTAGTGGGAGAATTGTTGTTGGTATTAAAATTAGTGGTGCTAAAAGAGTTAACCATTTTGTACTTTCAAATTGTCCTTTTATTTTTATGTTGTTTATTGATGGAAATATAATTAGTGATGTGAAGTTAATTGCATGTAGAAATACAGATTGAGTAGTGCTATAATGGCTATTAATGTTGGTATAATAGGATCCTTTTTTGTCAGTTCCTGGATAATTAGCCATTTGGGCAGGAATCCCGAGAGAGGAGGAAGGCCCATTGATAATATGGTGGTAAAGATTAATGTAGTGATTAAGGGTATTTTGTTTCATATATATGAGAATGATAGTGTTGTGGCGGATGAATTACACATAATAATATGAGTGTGGTGAATGTCATCATGATGTAGATTAATAGATTTGGGGTTATTATAGTTGGGTTATAAATTGTGATAGGTGTTATTCTCTCATGTGTGCAGCTGATGAATAGGCTATGATTTTTCATATATGTGTGTTTAAGTCCACCTCCTCTTCCAATTAGAATTGATGTGAGAGCTATGGTTAGAATTAAGTTTGGATTAATGGATGATGAGATTTGGTATAAGATTGATACTGGTGCAAGTTTTTGTCATGTTAATAAAATTAGGCCTGAGGATAATGGAATTCCTTATGTTACTTTGGGTACTCAGAAGTGGAAAGAGGAAAGTCCAGTTTTATGAGAGCTATTGTTACAATGGCAGATGGATGCTGTTGGATTAAAGATTTTTGTAATTGTTCACTGTCCAGAGTTTATTAAGTTAATAATAGCCATTATAAGAAGTGTTGATGTGGTTGCTTTTGTTAGGAAATATTTAGTAGATACTTCTATGGCTCAAGAGTTAAATTTTTTTTAATTAAAGCTGGGATAATAGCTGGTATATTTATTCAAAGCCAATTTAGATAGTGAGTCAGTGAGAGCCTGTTATTACAATTATAGTTCCTGAGATAATGGTTGTTATAATGTAAAAATGAGGTTTATTAGGGAAGGATATTAATCAATATGGGGGGGTGGGCCCAATAGTTTATTTGGCTGACTTTAATATAGAATATGCTATAATTTTTAATTTTTTAATTCCTAGGAGTAGGTTTGATTCCTGTAATTCTAGGAATAAAAGAAATAACATATTAAAATATATATTGCTTATAACACCCAGTGCTCCATGCAATACAATGAATCATGGAACACTACATCAAAAACTAATGATGAACTGTATGGTGATTAACATAACATATATAAATGTAAATTTAATATATATTAATATATATTATACATTAATATATACTATATATTAATAATGTATAAATATATATTTAAATTAAATTATATATAATGTATATATTATATATTAATATATATTTAATCTATATTAAAATAATAAGAGTTAAACCTCTATTATTTACTCTATCAAACTCTTTGTCCGAGGTATTTTTAGGATTGTGACATAAGACCTGATCTAATGATAGGCAAGAATACGTGTCACATACAAAGGGCTAATCTAGTGATAGAAAGTTTTCTCACAAGAGGCGTATTGGTTAGTTGTATTGGAATTGTGGGTAAGATGCTGAAATTCATGGAGGGTAGTAGGAGGGTTTTGACAACGAAATTAACTGTATATAGTTCTAGCATGTAGGGGCTGTGAAATGCTTCTAGGAATGTGATTGTTGTGAAAATGTTTGAGGAGGATTTTGTCCCATTCTGCTAGGAAAAACAGGGCAAGTGGGCCTGCTGTATATTCAGTGTTGAAGCCAGTAACTAGTTTTCTTTCTCCTTTTGTTAGGTCGAATGGAGCTCGGTTGGTTTCTGCTAGGACTGAAATGAATCCTATCATGGCTAGTGGTCATGATGGAAAAATTGATCATAAGTATTCTTGAGTAATGATTAATGTTGGTAGCGTAAGCAATCCATTTATCAGTAGTACTGATTATAAGATAATTGCTCCAGTTACTGCATATGAAATTCTCTGTGCTACTCCTCGGATAGCTCCAAGTAATGCATATTTGAATTTGAGGCCCGTCTAGATCAGAGGATGGAACATATATCTGAGCTTGGTATAGCTAGCATGAATAGTACTTCTAGGTTTATATTGATTATTGATTAATTTCATTTCTCTTGTCCTTTCATATTGGGAGAAATTTATCATAGAAACTACCCTGAATTACTTTGGTCCGAACTCAGATCATGTAGGATTTTAATCCTTGGCCAAATGAACCATTAACAGTGGTTGTACCTTGGGATGTCCTGACACAATAGAGGTGGTAAACCCTGTTGTTGATATGAACTCTAGAATAAGATTACACTGTTATCTGAGGGTAACTTGTTCTGTTGATCAATATCTTGCATCAGTAAAATGATGTAATATTTTAACTAGTGAGTCTAGATTTTAATCACTCAGAGGTTATTTTGTTCTTTAAGGTCACTCCAGGCAAAATTGCTAGTCCACTTAAAGGCTTGTTATCCTTTATCACCTGATGTTGTTTCTAAAGATCCCTTATTTTTCACTTTTTAAAATTCTTTTTCTTTTTGCTGATCTGTTTGTGTGAGTTCCACTGTCCTGTTTTCCAGGTCACTGATTCTTTCTTCTGCTTCATCTAGTTCGTTATTGAAACCCTCTGGTGTATTACTCAGTTACTATATTCTTCAGCTTTATGCCTCTGTTTGGTACTAACATTTCCTCTTTGTTGAAGTTCTCTCTGCATCATCTGTTCTTCTGTCAAGATCGGCGAGCATCTTTGTGACCGTTACTTTGAACTCTTCATTAAGGAAATTATCTTTGTTTCAATAAGGTTTTATTCTGGGATTTTATCTTGTTTTTTGTCTTTGGAAAATATTTCTTTGTTTCCTCATTTTGCTGGACTCTGTGCTTCTTTCTAGTATGAGGTGAAAGAGCTCTCTCTCCCAGTCTTGAAGGAGTGATCACAGGCAGACTGGAGGTGTGTTTCAGTTTGCTGTCTGTGCCGTCAGTGCCCTGGGGGTGGTATCCTACCAAGAACTGCCTCCCCAATTGTTTTAGCCCCCTGGGGCTCAGAAACACAAGCCCCCCCCCCCCAGCCACAAGATCCAGGTGTTCAAGGGGCATCCTCTGTGGGGATTGCATGTGCCTGCTGAATCTAGTGGGGTGGGGCCGTGGGGGAGAAGAATATGTCTTTTTATTTCTTCTTTGATTCATGATTGTTCAGTAGCATGTTTTTTAATCTTCACATATTTGGGAGTTTTTCAGTTTTCTTCTTTTAATTGATTTCTAGTTTCATACCACTGTGATTGGAAAAGATGCTTGATATGATTTCAACCTTCTTAAATTTAAGACTTGTGGCCTACCATGATCTATTTTTGAGAATGTTTCATGTTTTCTTGAGAAGAATGTGTATCCTGCTGCTTTTGAATGGAATATTGACATGGTATATGTGTCTGTTGGCCTTCTGTATGCCTTCTTTGGGAAAATGTCTATTCAGGTCCTCTGCCCATTTTTTAATGGTGTTAAGTTGTAGAAGTTCTTTATATATTTTGGATATTAACCCCTGAGTGGATCATTTGCAAATGTCTTCTGCCATTCAGTAGGTCGCCTTTCTGTTTTGTTGATGGTTTCCTTCACTGTGCAAACACTTATTTTTGATGTAGCCCCTTTATTTTTTGTTTTGTTTGACTTGCCAAAGGAGACATCTAGAAAAATGTTGCTAAGGCCAGTGTTAGTGACATTACTGCCTGTGTTCTCCCCTAGGATTTTTTTATGGTTTCAGGTCTCACATTTAGGTCTTTAAAATATTTTGAGTTTATTTTTTGTGTATATGTGAGAAAGTGGTCCAGTTTCATTCTTTTGCATGTAGCTATCCAATTTTCCCCAATACCATTTATTGAAAAGATCATTTTCTTTTTTTTTTTTTAAGATTTTATTTATTTATTTGACAGAGAGAGACAGCCAGCGAGAGAGGGAACACAAGCAGGGGGAGTGGGAGAGGAAGAAGCAGGCTCCCAGCAGAGGAGTCTGATGCGGGGCTCGATCCCAGAACGCCAGGACCACGCCCCGAGCTGAAGGCAGACTCCCAACGACTGCGCCACCCAGGCGCCCGGAAAAGATCATTTTCCCCATTGTATATTCTTGCCTCCTTTGTCATCGATTGACTACATAAGCATGGGTTTATTGCTGGGCTGTCTATTCTGTTCCATTGGTCTATGTGTGTCTATTTTTGTGCCAGTACCATGCTGTTTTGATTACTACATCTTTGTAGTATGTCTTGAAATCTGGGATTGTGATACCTCTGTTCTTTCTCAAGACTGCTTTGGCTATTCAGGCTTTTTTGTGCTCTTAGACAAATTTTTGCATCATTTGTTCTAATTCTGTAAAAAAATGCCATTGGAATTTTGATAGGTATTGCATTGAATCTGTAGTTGCTAAGGGAAATGTGGAATATTTATTTTTCCAATCCACGAGCATGGAATATATTTCCATTTGTGTTATCTTTAATTTCTTTTCATTAGCGTTCTATAGTTTTTAGAGTACAGGTCTTTAACCTCCTTGGTTGAGTTTATTTCTAGGTTTTTATTTTTAGTGTAATTGTAATTGTTCGTTTCTTTTTCTGCTTTTGCACAATTGGTGTATAGGAACACTACTGATTTCTGGGTATTAATTTTGTATCCTACAACTTTACCAAATTCATTTATTACTTTGGTAGTTTTTTGGTGGTGTCTTTCAGGTTTTCTAGGTATAATATCATGTCTTCTGCAAATAATGACAGCTTAATTTATTCCTTATCAATATGTATGCATCTTATTTTTTTTTGTCTTATTTCTGTGGCTAGGACTGCCAGTACTAATGTTGAATAAAAGTTGTTGTTTTTTTTTTTTTTAAAGATTTTATTTATTTATTTGACAGAGAGAGACAGCCAGCGAGAGAGGGAACACAGCAGGGGGAGTGGGAGAGGAAGAAGCAGGCTTCCAGCGGAGAAGCCTGATGTGGGGCTCGATCCCAGAACTCTGGGACCACGCCCTGAGCCAAAGGCAGACGCTTAACGACTGCACCACCCAGGCACCCCTGAATAAAAGTTTGAAAGTGGATATCCTTGTCTTGCTCCTCATCTTAGAGGGAAAGCTTGCAGTTTTTTTGCCAGTAAGTATGATATTAACTGTGGATTTTTCATAGATGGCCTTTTATTACATTGAAGTGTGTTACCTCTAAACCCACGTTGTTGAGAGTTTTGATCATGAACAGATATCAAATTTTGTCACATGATTTTTCTGCATCTATTGAAATGATCATGATTTTTATCCTTCGTTTTACTGATGTGGTATAGCATGTTGATTGGTGTACAACTATTGATCCATTTCTGCATCCCTAGAATAAATCTTATTTGATCGTGGTGAATGATCCTTTTAATGTGATCCTTTCAAATGTGGTCTGCTAATATTTTGTTGAGGATTTCTGCATCTATGTTCATCAGGGATATTGGCCTGTAATTTTGTGTGTGTGTGTGGTGCCCTTGTTTTGGTATCAGGGTAATGTTGGCCTCACAGAATGTAATTGGAAGCTTTCCTTCCTCATCTATTTTTTGGAATAATTTGAGGAGAACAGTTATTAATCTTCTTAAAATGTTTGTTAGAATTCACGTTTGAATCCATGTGGTCCTGGACTTTTATTTTTTCATAGTTTTTGATTACCAATTCAGTTTTGTTGCTAGTAATCCATTTGTTCAGATATTCTATTTCTTTTTTTTTTAATGATTTTTTTATTATGTTAGTCACCATACAGTACATCCCTGGTTTCCGATGTAAGGCTTGATGATTCCTTAGTTGTGTATAACACCCAGTGCACCATGCAATACTCTATTTCTTCTTGATAAAGTTTTGGAAGATTGTATGTTTCTAGGAATGTATCCATTTCTTCTAGGTTGTCCAATTTGTTGGCACATAATTTTTCATAGTACTCTCTTATAATCCTTTGTATTTCTGTGGTGTAGTGTCTTTTGTTAATTCTCTTTCATTTCTGATTTTATTTTTTGAGGTCCTTTCTGTTTTGTTTCTTCATGATTCTGGCTGAGGGTTTATCAGTTTTATCTTTTCAAAGGACCAGCTCTTTCATTTTTTGTTCCTATTTTTCCCAAAATCTTTATTTCATTTACTTCTCCAATTTATCATTCCTTCCTTAGGCTGTGCTTGTTCTTTTTCTAGTTCCTTCAAGTGTAAGATGAGATTTTTTTTTTTAAAGATTTTTATTTATTTGACACAGAGAGACAGCCAGAGAGAGAGACAGGCAGTGAGAAAGGGAACACGAGCAGAGGGAGTGGGAGAGGAAGAAGCAGGCTCCCAGTGGAGTAGGGAGCCCGATGTGGGGCTCGATCCCAGAATCCTGGGATCACGCCCTGAGCTGAAGGCAGACGCCTAACTGACTGAGCCACCCAGGCGCCCCATAAGATGAGTTTCTTTATTTGAGCTTTTACTTGTTTCTTGAGGTAGGCTTTTATCACTATCTATTTTCCTCTTGGAACTGCTTTCATGGGGTGCCCGGGTGGCTCAGTCAGTTAGGTGTCTGCCTTCAGTTCAGGTTATGATCCCAGGGTCCTGGGATCAAGGCCCTCATCAGCGGGGAGCCTACTTCTCTGTCTGCCTCTCCCCTCGTGTTCTCTCTCTCTCTCTAATAAATAGATAAAATCTGAAACAACAACAACAACAACAACAAACAAAACAAAACTGTTTTCATTATGTCCCAGAGATTTTGGGTGATTGTGTTTTCACTTTCATTTGTCTCCATGTATTTTTAAATTTCTTCTTTGATTTCTCATGGACCCACTGGCTGTTTAGTATCATGTTATTTAGCCTACACGTGTTTGTGTTTTTCCCAGTTTTTTTTCTCGTGATTGCTAGTTTCATACCATTGTGGTTGGAAAAGATGCACAGTATGATTTCAGTCTTCTTAAATTTATTGAGACTTGTTTTGTGGCCTAAGGTAATCTATTCTGGAGAATGCTGCATGTGCACTTGAAAAGAATGTGTATTCTGTTGTTTTCGGATGGGATGTTCTATATATGTGTTAGGTCCATCTGGTCTAATGTGTTTTCCAAAGGCACCGTTTTCTTACTGATCTTCTGCTAGACGATCTATCCATTGATGTAAGTGGGGTGTCCCCTGCCATTATTATCATAAATTTCTTTATGTCCATTAGTATATTTTCTTCATGTATTTAGGTGCTCTAGTGTTGGGTACGTAGGTTTTTACAATTGTTATATCCTCTTCTTAGATTGATCTTTGTCATCATATAATGTCCTTTTTGTTTCTTGTTACAGTCTTTGCCCTAAAGTCTGTTTTGTCTGGTATAAGTATTGCTACCCCAGCTTTTTTTTTCCCCCACTTCCATTTGCATGGTAAATGCTTTTCCATCCCTTCACTTTCAGTTTGTATGTGTCTTTAGGTCTGAGGTGAGTCTCTTGTGGGCAGCATATAAATGGTTTTTTTTTTTTTTTTTTTTTTTTTACCCATCCTACCACCCTATGCCTTTGGATTGGAGCATTTAGGCTATTTACATTTAAAGTAATTATTGATAGGTAGGTACTTACTGCCATTTTGTTAATTGTTTTCTAGTTGATTTTGTTGTTCTTCTCTCTTCCTTTCTTGTTCTCTTTGTAATTGAGTTTCTGTGGTGCTATATTTGGCTTTTTTCTCTTTTTGTGTATCTGTTACAGGTTTTTGGTTTTTGATTACCATGAGGCTCGTATATAACATCCTAACTATATAATACTAGGTATTAAGTTTGTTATCATTTAAGTGCAAATTCTTGATTTTTTTTACTCCACATTTTATGTATACGCTGTCATATTTTATATCTTTTTACTCATAATTTTCTTACATCTAATTATGGCCATTTCTTTTCCACTTTAAGTCCCTTTAACATTTCTTGTAAGGCTGGTTTAGTGGTAATAAACTCCTTTAACTTTTGTTTGGGAAACCCTTTATCTTTCCTTCAGTTCTGAATGACAACTTTGTTGGTTAAAGTATTCTTGGTTGTTAAGATTTTTCCTTTCAGCACTTTGAATATATCATGGCACTTTCTTGTGGACTGCAAAGCTTAAAAATCAGCTAATAGTTTTATAGGATTTCCTTTGTACATAATGTTTTCCTTCTCTCTTGCTGCTCTTAAAATTCTCTTTTAATAATGAAAACATCAAAGGCTAAAGATTATGTGTCATGGTGTGGACTTCCTTGAGTTTATCTTGTTTGAAACTCTGTACTTCTTGAACCTGGATATCTATTTTTTTCTCCTAGGTTAGGGAAGTTTTCACTTATTTCTTCAAATAAGTTTTCTGCCCTTTCTTTCTCTCTTCTGGGATCCCAGATAATACAAAAGTTTGTTTGCTTGATGTTGACTAAGAGAACCCTTAACCTGTCCTCATTTTGAAAAATTCTTTTCTCTTTTTGCTTTTCAGCTTGGGTGCTTATCATTACCTTGTCTTCCAGATCATTGATATGTTCTGTATCAGCTAATCTTTTGATCCCTCTAACATATTTTTTAAAATTTCAGTTATTGTATTCTTTAACTCTGATTGGTTCTTTTTTGTGTTTTCTATCTCTTTATTGAAGGTCTCACTGAGTTTTTCCACTCTTCAGTGAGCATCTTTATAATCATTATGTTACCTTCTTTATCAGGCATATTGCTTAACTCCATTTCATTTAGTTCTTTTTCTGAGATTTTGTCTTATTCTTTCTTTTGGAGTATATTCCTCTGTCTCTCCATTTTGCTTGACTTTCTCTGTTTCTATAGATTAGCAGAACAGCTACTTCTCCTAAACTCGAAGGCATGGTCTTGTGTATGCTCATCCTCTATGTAGACTGTGTGCTTGGTGACTTTTGATGGCCGGCTGGAGCTGCGGTTGTAGGGCCAGGCGTCTTGGGGCTCTCCATGCAGTAGGACCCTGGCAGGACAGCTGACGCTGAAGTGACTGCAAGTCCGGGTGTCATGGGGCTCTGTGCAGCAGGTGTTTAGCAGGATATCTAGAGTTGAAGCGGGTGCAGGCTGGGGTGTCCTGGGGTTCTACACATTGAGGGCACCCTGGCAGGAGAGCTGAAGCTAAAGTGAGTGCAAGCTGGGGTGTCCTGCAGTGCTCAGCACACGGGATGCCCTGGCCAGGTGACTGGAGCCAAGGCTGACATGAGTGGGGGTGTTCTGGGGCACTCTGCATAGAGAGAGTGCCCTGGTGGGGCGGCTGGAGCTGAGGCAAGCACAGGTGGGGGATTCCCAGGGTGCTTCACACAGGGGGCAACCTGGTGGGGCAGCTGGATTTGAAGCAAATGGCATCCAGGAGGTACTAGAGCTCTCTGCACTGGGGGTGCCTAGCAAGCTGCCCAAAGTCCAAGTGGTATGGGCTTGGAGTGTTCCAGGGTGCTCTGAACCTCTCACCTTGGTGCAAAAGCTGGAGCTATAATGATTGCTAACCAGGGACTTCTGGGTATGCATTGCCCTGTGGCCACCCTGGTGGGATGGCTAGGCTGGTGTGGGCTAGAAACCAGGGGCTCACTGATGGGCAGGCTGGTTAGGGTGCCTGGACTGTACCCTGGTCTGTGCTTTCAAGGTGGAGAAGTGTAGACCATGTCTGGCTGTTCTTCTCACCTGGAGAGATTTAGGAGCTTCCTCACTGTGTGGTGGAGTACTAGGTCTGGTTCTTTTATATGCTAGTTACTTTAGCTGCAGTTCTTTTTTTCTGTGCCGCAGAATAGATGAATATGCTCCCAGTCCCTCTGTACCATCCCTCCCCATTGCCATTTGCAGCATCAGGGATGGAGGGTTCCTTTGTTAATGTGTCTCCATCTTTTGTTGTGCAGAAGCTGTTCAGTTGGCCCTCAGTTCTTCTTCAGGAGGAATTGCTCTATAAATAGGTGTAATTTGTTGTGTTCCATGGAGGAAGTGAGTTCAGTGTCTTCCTACATCACCATCTTGGACTGGAATCATTGATGGATCTTGTTTCTTTAATCCATTCATCCACTCTGTGTCTTTTGATTGAAGAATTTAGTCCATTTACATTTAAAGCAAATCAACAGGTATTATTCCATTTTAATCATTTTCTGGCTAGTTTGAAATTCCTTTATTCTCTTCTCTTCCTTGGTGACTTGATGATTTTCTGTAGTGATGTGCTTAGATTCCTTTCTCTTTCTCTTTTGTGTATCTAGGATGTGTTTTTGCTTTGTGGTTACCATGAGGCTTACATAAAACAACTTATAACAATATTTTCGGTTGATGATGACT
The DNA here is from genome assembly GCF_024610735.1 of Ursus americanus. Classification (NCBI taxonomy): domain Eukaryota; kingdom Metazoa; phylum Chordata; class Mammalia; order Carnivora; family Ursidae; genus Ursus; species Ursus americanus. The sequence goes on from NC_142137.1 coordinate 22,956,567, forward strand.
AAGTTCAAACACATTCTCAAGCTCTACATTTTTTACTTCCCTCTTACCCCACAATTTGCTTTTGATGTCACATATTCTATTTTTTTAACTTTGTATATCCATTAATAACTTTTTATAGTTATTTTATTACTTTTGTCTTTTAACCTTCATACTAGCTCTATAAACTCACCATTTTTACATTAGATTATTCTGAGTTTTATTATATATTTACCCTTGCCAGTGAGATTTATACTTTCATATGTATTCCTGTTACTAATTAGCACCATTTCCTCTCCTTTCATTTCAGCATTTCTTGTAAGGCTGGTCTAGTGGTGATGAAATCCTTCAGCTTTTGCTTGTTTGGAAAACTCTTTATGTCTCCTTCAATTCTCAAGGACAACTTTGCCAGATAGAGTACTCTTAGTTGGCACTTCCTTTTGGCACTTTGAATATTTATGTCTCTCCTTTCTAGCTTGCAAAATTTCTACTGAACAATACGCTCATGGTCTTATGAGAGTTCCCTTGTATGTAACAAGCTGTTTTTCTCACATTGCTTTTTAAGATTCTCTCCTTGTCTTTAACAGTTTAATTATGTGTCTTGGTGTGGATCTCTTTGGGTCCATCTTTTTTAGAATTCTCTGGGCTTCCTGAATCTGGCTGTCAGTTTCTTTTCCCAGGTTCAAATAAAATTTCTGCCCCTTTTCTCTCTCTCTTCTGTGACCCCTATAATGTGAAGGTTGGTCTGCTTGATCTTGTCCTGTAAGTCCCTTAAGCTTTATCATTCTTTTTTTCTTTTTGCTGTTCTGGTTGGCTGAGTTCTGCTACCCTGTCTTCAAGTCCATTGATTCCTTCTTCTGCTTTATCTAGTCTGCTATTGAACAATCTAGTGTATTTTTTAGCGTAGATACTGTATTTTTCAGCTCTGTGACTTCTATTTGGTACCATCTTCTGTTTTCCGTCTCTTTGTTGAAGTTCTCACTGTGTTCATCCATGCATCTACCAAGCATGGTGAGCAAATTTATGACTGTTACTTTGAACTTTTTATCATGTAAATTATTTCTCTGTTCCATTAAGGGCTTTTTCTAAGGTTTTATTTTATCCTTTTATTTGGAACATATTCTTGTTTCATTTTTCTTTGAATCTCTGTTGTTTTCTTTTAAATCTATTATTTAAATAGCCACCTCTCTGTCTTGAAGGGGTGACCTCATGTAGGAGATGAACCTTATTGCTCAACCCTACCCAGCTCTTGGCTGTCTCACAAACCTCTGTGATTGTCCAAGCAGCCTGCTGTTGTCTTAGTGGCTTCCAGTAGGTAAGGGTTTACCAAGATCTATCAGTGTCCCAAAGGGGAGTATCTTGGTCAGCACCTAGATTCAGGCTGATTGGAAGCCAGACACTTAGTTTTTAAAGTATGCAAACATATCTCTTTCAGGGGAAAACTGGGAGATGGGCATTTCTGTGTGCTCCCTCTGTGCTGGGTAATAGCCAGTTAAGAACTGTTTCTTTGTTTGCTACTGTTCCATTAACACAAAAACACAGGCCCTGTGAACACAAGCACCTCTGGCCACCAGAGCCAGGCTATCAAAGGATGTGGTACGGCCACAAATGCTGAAAACCCTGCTGACCTAGGGTGGGACAGAGGGAGCATAATGCTGCCAGCCTCCCTGGTCTCTAGAGAGAATTATAGTTGGCCCTTAGAAGTGCTTTTATTATCTATTTTTAAAGATTTTTATTCATTTATTTGACAAGGAGCACAGGCAGGGGGAATGGCAGACAGGGGCAGAGGGAGAGGGAGAAGCAGGCTCTCCACTGAGCAGAGAACCGGATGTGGGACTTGATCCCAGGACCCTGAGATCATGACTTGAGCTGAAGGCAGCCGCTTAACTGACTGAGCCACCCAGGCACCCCTAGAAGTGCTTTTAATGAGAAGTTTGCCACTTGGGCCACAGTTATGAAGATAAGCTAATAGGCCTCTTTCACAGAAATGCTGGAGGTGCATTTCAGAGTGCTGTCTCTGTGCTGTGCCCTGGCGGGGAGGGAGCCGGGAAAGAACTCTTTCTCCATTGGTTGTAGTCCTATGGGGCCCAGGAATGTAAGTCCCATTGGCCGCCAGAGCCAGGTGATCAAGGGTTGTCCCTTAGGCAGCAGCTGTGCAAACCAGGGCACCAGATGTGTGCATAAGTGCCTTTCCCAGAAATACCAGTGACCTGGAGGGAGGCAGAGGGAGAGCGCGCGGATGGCTCCCACCGGCCCCCGCAGTCTAGAATATTTCAGAAGGGGGCTAGGTGTGTAAGTTAGAAGCCTGTCCCCTCCTTCAGGCCAAATCTTTCAGATAAACAAGCTGGTGGCTTTCACAGGAAGACTGGACACTTTTCAGCTGGCTGCCTCTCCGCTGAGCTCTGAGGGTGGCCAGCTCAGTCTGCACGAGCCCTTTAAGAGCTGTTTCTCCGGTGGGTGAAATGGGCGAAGCAGTCACAACGTACACATTTCCAGTTGTAACTAAGTTCTGGGGATGTCACGTATGGCATGGTGCCTATAGTTAATAGTACTATACTGTACATTTGAAAGTTGCTAAGAGAGGAGATTAAAAAAAAACGATCAGAAATTTCTATATTCTCATGGACTTTTTATCTTTCAAACAAAAAATGTGAGTATACTACAGAAAACAAGTGTTTCTCAGTTTGCTGTAGCCTTTGGGTCTCATGGACACAAACCCATTGGCTTTCAAAGCTAGATGTTTTGGGGGCTTGTCTCTTAGATTCAGGTCGTAAAAGTTGGGGTGTCAGATGTGGGGTGCAGACCTTTCACTCCTCAGGGAGGAGGTGGGAGTTGTGAGTTTCTTCCTGACCATGGCTGACCAGGCCTGGGGGGGGGGTGCTTAAGGGAAGATCGTGTCTCAGCCTCGCCTATCCGTTTTAGTGTGGGCTTTTTTCTCATTTGCCCAATTTGTAGGAGCTGCTCATCTAGTTTTTGTTTCTTTCAGAAGATGTAGTTCTGTGTATAGCTGTAGATTCAGTGCATCTGTGGGAGGAGGTAAGTTCTGGAACCTCCCATGTCACTATCTGGAATGAGAAGCCTCTTGCATATTATCTTTTACTACACCGGTGGGTGAGAGTGCGGACTCCAGGGTCCAGCTGCTCGGGTTACTGCCCTGCCTGCTCACTTCCTGGCCAGGGAACTGGGCCTTGGCCAGACTACGGTAAGGGTAGCATGTGGCTTGTAAGGTTGCTTGAGGACAAACAGCCATACACAGAGTGCTTAGGGCTGGGTGGCACAGGGGACAGAGTAAAATCATTTATCTTCTGTCTCCTCCTTCTGGAGTGTCAGCTTCATGAAGACAAGGGCTTTATTTTGTACCCACAGCCCCTGGAATGATTGGAAGGAGAACGTGGCTAAATATTCCTTATTCATTGGCCTCAGCCCTCATCCTGCTGGCCTGACCACCCCATTCCAGTCCGACCTTTGCTTTTTTTAGACTCCTCACAGCTTTCCATCCTGTCCTTCACTCATCTTTCTTTGAGTCTTTGTAACCTTTCTGGGCTATGGCTGTATGGTCTGCCCTGGGGAACTCCCGGAGGCTGGTAAAACTGATACAGACAGATTGGTAACAAGCTTTCTTAGCTGAAATTTAACCTTTTCGCCCGCAGCACCATTTGTGTGTAATTGGCTAAGTTTTAGTGGGAGTATTAGGAAACCATAATTGCCAGGTTTTACACTAGTCCAGGCGTGTACACGTGAAACATCAGAGATGTGACTATTTCGCTAAGGTAGCAAATGCTCCGTGGCCTGTGTAGCACGAGGCTACCTGTGCAATGCGTGCAGCTTTTGTCTCAAAACACCATAGACCAACGTAAGACAGAGCAGAGGGGCGGAGCACTGGACAGAGAGGAGGGGGCATCTCACAGGGAAGGCCCCGATTATCTGGGAAGGGGCCAACTTCATATACTCCCAGGGTTTAAGGCTTAAAAAAGCTACCTTCAGTTTGAGGGCTCAGCGGTCCTGCTTAAATCGAGATGTGGAAACTAGCTTAGGAAAGAGAACTCACGATTAGAGGCAATTCTTTGGTAGGCACTTTGGTAAGTGTATTATAATGTTTGTTCCTAATCGCCACTTACGAAATGAGTGGTGGGATTTGAACCTGGGCCTGACTGACTTCTCCTGCAACTGAGACCCTACCCACCGTGGTTTTCACTTTCCACTGCTCAGCAGGAGACCTCAGTGGGAAAGTAGGGCTAGATTCTGTGCAGGCTTGGACATGCTCTGGACTGGGGGGGAACAACTCAGCTGTCTGTACCTCAAACCACCCAGCTGGTCTAAGAAAAAGGCTGCCTCCAGCTTATCTATGCAAATGTTTTTTTTTCCCCCTGCCACTCAGGTCGGCAGGTACATGGCAATTAGCCAGCGTGAGCGACTCTAGGCGGAGGTGATGTCAATTCTCCACGTGCTGATAGCTGGTGGCGCCCTTGTTCTCCGGGGCGGGGCTGAGTGTGCAGCCACGTATCCAGTGCTTACTGACACTTTACTAGAATGCATGATTCTAGATGAGAAAAACCAAAGCAGCCACCTTTCAGCTATGCTGGATATGTAGTGCTATACTGACAGAAAACTGTGTCTAATTTCAGACCACGATTTGGGAGGTAGAGCTCTAAAGAAAAGCACAAATATGTATGATTTGGAAAATAGGACTTCTCTGGAAAAGTACAAGTTAGTGGAACAATGAAGTCATCTTTTAAGCCTTTTTAAGGTTAAGATACTTCATACAAAATAGAAGTTATTTTTGTCATCTGAAGCAAGACAAAGAAGAAACGGTGTTCTTCTCATAAATTAGATCAGCATTTCCTAAACTGATGCCTAAAGGAAGGGTTTCATGAGACGTTAATGCCTTGAAATGGTATGAACAGTAGTTTGAGGAGCAGTACACCCCCTCTTAAACATGTGGGGTGGCAGGGGGAAGGGACCAGAACTGTTTCCAGTGTGACTATTTCTAGGAAGTGGTCTGTGGGGGGAAACAGCTTGGGAAATGCTGAATTTCTGATTTGAAGAGAAGTTTGGATAAATGTATCCAGATAGTTCACTGTGAGTTTTATACGCTAGGTCCTTGGACGTCCATTTGTAACCACAGTGATAGGCCAATAATCTGAAGCTTCTGGTCCACCGACTTTTCAGCCTAACTATCCAAATCAAAAGAGCCCTGGCTCCGATTACCAGCTGACTTGAGTGGTTAATACAGAAGCTAGTGAGCTGCCTCTAACAGCTTCATCACCATCAACAAGGGGGCTGGAATGGCACCTGCTTCTCACCGCCGACATTCTACGGCTTCACTGTTTGGGAACTAACGTGTATGGAAAGGCGAACTGCTTATTCCGATAGGGAAGTGACGTGATCCAGAGTGAGTGCCCCTCAACACGAAGGAATCAGAAAAAGCCTCCCATTCTTAAATAACATTTATTATTGTTGCAAAGAAGTCTTTTTCATGAGAACAGTTCTCCCATTTAAAGATATACTGGTTATGGTTATAGAAGCAGATTTCATTGAGTGGTCTAGATGCAGTAAGCCCGACTACGACTCTGAACTCGGCACTCTAATATTCACAATGTGTTGGCTGCCACTCAGCTATTTATCCAAACATGCTTTTTTTTTTTTTTTTTTTTAAACATGTGCCTGCACAGGGTGGAGAAAGAAACGCCAAGGGCTTGCTAAAAAGGAGAAGCCTAAAAAAGATAAAATTCCCGCAGCAGTTCTGTTCAACTGCAGTCTGTGAGTGCAGGAATAGTGTCCGTGTGGGGAAGCGTTAGGCCCAGTGGTTTCTCCGTGTGAACGGTGTGAAAGCCCTTGAGGTTTTCTGCGGCTGTCAGGAGGGAGTGGGAGAGTCCGTTTACTGAATCCAGTCGATGTTCAGGCACCGCGCTATGAATGCAAACATATCTGAGACCTCTTCTATCACTTTGGCCGTGGGCTTCCCGGCGCCGTGGCCGGCCTTGGTGTCTACGTGGATAAGCAGGGGGTTGCTTTGCTTCCGGCTCCGGCCCACGACGTACTGAAGGGTGGCGATGAACTTCAGGGAGTGGAGCGGGACCACACGGTCGTCGTGGTCGGCGGTGAGGAGAAGCATGGACGGGTACTGGATGTCGTCTGCCTCCGGTAGCTTCACGTTGTGCAGCGGGGAGTATCTGAAAGGCAAAGGCAGTTTCGTGGGGCCGGATGGCAAAGGCGGAGTGGCTCGTTCACCAGGCTGATCAAGGAGCACGGGCGGGCACAGCAGCCCATGTGGTTTATCAGCCTAACTTTCCTAGCTGTGACGGCGGCTACTAGTTACCCGGGTGACCCCCGCAGACTCTGTGCATCGCCATGTAGGTCGTAACTGGCCAGGGCTACTGGAAACTGGGGAGCCGTGTCATTTATGTGGCTCCCGCTTTGGAAGACTGTGTAAAGGAGAAATTCCAGGGCTGCTGAGATAACCCTAACTATAGATGCACTTACGGTCTTGAATAGTTCCACAGTCTGTAGACTGACCTTCTCTCTACTACACAGTGGTCTGACTTTAAGCCACTGATTGGGGGTATGAGAGTTGCCAGCCTTTCTTTTGTTGAAAAACTTGAAATTTTGCCCCTTTACCATCTATAAACTGTTTGTTGCAAGCCCAGCGTGGCAGTCTGAGGAAGAACCCGGGTCTTGTCTGGGCCTCTTGCTGACTCGCGCTAGGGCAGAAAGAAACGGCCTTTGGCCGATGGTGACAAAGTCAATGGAGGAGCAGAGGCGGCACCTTCTGAACAACCTTCCAGATAAGGGAACAAATGGGTTCTAAGAATAAGAGTATAGCGACTTAAACAGTAACTGATAGCAGTTTAGTGAGTGAAATCTCTGGATTTTTTTTCCTTTACATTTGCTCAGTGTGGACGTCATCTTTCTCAGTGTTCGGTATTACTGAATATAATTGGGTATTTCAGTAGAGTTTTATTTTGGAGGGTAAATAGTCAAAAACACTACAATTTCTGCTCAGTTAACCAAGTTGAGACTGGAAAGCTCTGGAGTTAGGCTCCCAACAGAGAAGGTGGCGGCGGCAACGGATTGGTTTTCTGATCTTACTTCAGAGTGTTCTTGAATCCACCCCAGCCCTCCAGAAAAGGTTAGTTCTTGGGGAAAAAGGTTTGGAAAACTGAGAAGTTCTGTAAAAAATGTATCCAAGCTATTCCCAAACTTGGAAATCCAGCTCCTTCATGGGGGGGACCCCCTGTAATCTCCAGATGTCGCTTCATGGGACATGGTGCAGGGTTTCAGCAGCTCCTGGTATGGCCCCCTCTGGTTTGAGTGTGTAGGGCTGAGCTCCCTGTTCACCTGGGAGCAGCAGGTCTGAGGAGACTACAGCCCCGTGAGAGCTAGGATGGAAAAATCAAGTCTAAAGTAGGACTATCACAGACATCTTGAGAGGGAAGATATTTACTCTTATTTTTTTCCCCCACATTAGAGTATTAAGTTCCATTGAATGTTTTGTGGCCTTTGATACACAATTTAGTCAGTATCTTCAATTGAGTTTAGATGGGACTCCCTAAATGTGTATTTTCTTTATATTAATTTGAACTATAGCTTATTTAGCTTTTACTGGTATTTGTCAATGAGGTTCTTTCAATGATAAAACTTTAGTCATTTTAGCTGAAGAGCTAAAACCCTAAAAAAGCACATAAAATGAAAGAGCTTGACTGAAGAAATTGCTGTGTTGAAATTTGGAGTCAACACAGGCAGTTCGTAACTGCTGATGTCGGTCCCCAACCCCTACACATGGGAAGTGAAGACTGTGAACAGCCAGAAAAGAACGTGGCTTGCGGTCTCCAGAGTCTAAATGTCTGCTATTTTCTCATTGGTCTTGCCAAAGAGGTTGAAGGATAGGAATGCAGTTTTACAATATTGTAATAAATAATGTGATTTGCAGTTTCAAATATATATGGTTTATTGAGAGAACAAAATAAGTTTAATGTACCCGCATATATCCCTCTTTATTTCCTTCTTAAAATCCCATACATAGATGTAAAGTATAATGACACCTTTTTCTATCAGTTTTTAATTGCTATGGTAACAAACTATCACAAGTTCGGCAGCTTTTGAAAACAACACAGATTTCTTATCTCACAGTTCTGTCAGCCAGAAGTCTGGGTTGGCTCAACTGGGTTCTCTGCTCTGGGTCTCGAGGCTGAAATCAAGGTGTTGGTTGGCTGGGCCCTTATCAGGAAATGCTGGGGAAAAAAAAATCTATTTCCAGATGCATACAGGATGTTGGCAGAACTCAGTTCCCATGTGGTCATAGGACTGAGGTCTCCCTTTCTTTGATCGCTAGCTGGGGGCTGTTTTCAGGCTCTAGAGGCCCCTTCCTCCACCTTCAAAGCCAGCAATGGCAGATCCAGTCCTTCTCATGCTTCTAATCTGACCTCTCTTTCTGATGCATTCCCTGCCTCCAGCCCAAGAAAGTGGTTTGTCATTAGACTGGGCCCACTTCAGTAATCCAGGATTATCTCATTTTTAAGGTCAGCTAATTAGTAACCTTAATTTAATCTGCAAAGTCCCTTCACAGCAGCACTCAGATTAGTAGTCTGATTTGAAGAGAGCAGGGGACAGGAATCTGAGGGTGGGAGGACATCTTTAGAATTCTGCCTGTCACATCTTTGTAGTTCGTTGTCTTTGTTAAAGACCAGATCAGGGGCATCTGGGTGGCTCAGTGGTTAAGCGTCTGCCTTTGGGTCAGGGCGTGATCCCAGGGTCCTGGGATTGAGCCCCGCATCAGGCTCCCTGCACTGCTGGGAGCCTGCTTCTTCCTCTCCCACTCCCCCTGCTTGTGTTCCCTCTCTCGCTGGCTATCTCTCTCTCTCTCTGTCAAATAAATAAAATCTTTAAAAAAGAAAAATAAAACCAGATCAGAACAAGACAAATAGGGATTCTCATCACTTCCCTTCTTTTACAGTAAATGATATGCAAATAGACACTGAAGGGGACAGAGTCAAACCCTCATCCTTTTGACTGTGTTCAGTATTATATCAAATTGTTAGCAACACATACCATATGTATTAACATGAATTAAGACTTACTTGATAAGCCATTCAAAGTGTTGTTTGCTGTCCGAGCACCCATAATCGGTGGTCCAGGCATGGCCGATGGTGTATTTATGGAACTTCAGCATGTCCATTACCCCAACTTGGGCAATAACACAACCAAAGAGGTCAGGGCGCTGATTTGCACAAGCAGCTGAAAACCAAGACAGAAAGAAAGTAAAAGGTGGTCTGTCATTAAACATCTAAATAAAAACAAATCAACACTTTACTTTCAGAACTACTGCTGCCTTTTTTCCTAGAGCAAAGAAACCATCATAAACCACCCGGCTAATGGCCACTAGCTTCTCTCCCTGCTTCCAGTATATCTGAGAGGCAGGATAGTATCACTGGTGACAGAGATTTACTCCCCGAAATGAATCTGAACGGGGGTTATTCAGAAAAACTCAAGGACTTTCTGGAAAATTGTGTCTCCCGCTCCCATTCCTATATCTATCTATATCTATATCTATATCTATATCTATATCTATCCATATATAAATTTTTTTCCACAAGGAAAACTTGTTCAGGATCTCAGAAGTAATCTGTGATATTGTGACATGATAAAAAACACATAGTCATTATCCCCAGTTCCTGGCACAGAACTTCTAAACCCCTTGGAATTTCCTGAGTGACAGGGGTGAGAAAAGTGTCTTTTAGAACTCCTAACTGGCCCCTTTCACCCATACCTGTGTTTATGCTAACGAGGAGACTCTTGGGGGGGCTCTTAGAGGGCTACACGATGGGGGCTGGTTGCCACAGGAGCCAACCCTGTGGTTAGAGGGGCTGAAAATTAAGTTAATAACGGCTAATGATTTCATCTATCATGTCGGCATAATAGAACTGCCACAAAAACCCCTAAGCAGCGGAGTTCAGAGAGCTCCCGGGTTGGTGAGCACTCAAGTGCTGGAAGGGCGGCCTTCCCAGAGACGACACGCACGTCTGCAAGCCCCCTCGACCCCACACCTTACTCTCCTGGGGTCTAGGAGCTGTTCTGGCAAATTACCAAACCCGAGCAGGCAGAGCCTGGGAATGCCAATACATAGCCAGTCAGCCAGAAGTACGAGAGGCCCAGGACTTGGGACTGGTGTCTGAAGTGGGGGCAGTCCTGGGAGACTGAGCCCCTACCACGTGGGGTCTGTGCTCACTCTGGGCAGTATCAGGACTGAAGTGCAGGACATCCAAGTGGGGATGGGAGAACTGGTTGGTATGGAGGAAAAAAAACCCATACACTTGGTGGTGGAAGTGTTGTGAGTAGAAACTGTACATACAGTCCAAGGCAGGGCCTGAAACCCAGCACAGGCTCCAACCAGTACTGTCCTGTTTTAAAAACACTCGTCTTTGTGTACTTAAGTTACATAAGTGTATTTTTGTTTTGGTAATTCAGTATCTATCGAACATCCTGCCACGTGCCTGGCACTGGAGTCCAATCAGTGCATGCTTTAGTGGGAATCACTGCTGTGGGGGAGCCCAACCTGGGGTAAGGCAGTTAGGGAGGCTTTGGGAGGAAGTCACATCAAAGCTGGCATGACAGTCAAGGGAATCTGGACTTCTCCTGCCTCTGGCAAAAAACCTAGTTCACATCCTGATTTTGATTTCGGTGCTTATTCCCAATACCAGATCCTGAGTCCTACCCTGGGAGACCTTGGTTCTCTCACTCTGTATGAGAGGGTAGGAATTTGTCCTTTCAAATAAGCCTTCAACACCCTGAGAAGGGACCTCCATTTTCTGCAAGTTCCTCAAGGAACCAGGTTTGCCAACAGATGTAATCCAATAAACTGAAAATATAAGTCAACTTAGGACACTCCCCCAAAGGCTTCTCATTTCCCAGAGTCAACCAGGTCCACTAGACGGGCTCTGAGGTGCTGCCTGCTTTCGCCTCCTGCCACCTCTCCCCTCTCCCTCACTCGCCATGCCAGCTGTGGGCCTCTATACTGTTGCTAGAGCACTCTGAGCCCTTGCTGGCCTCGGGGCCTTCGGTGTGTGTTGTCTGCCTCCTCCAACTAGAACGAAAGCTCCAGGGGGGGCAGAGGTGTTGTCTGTTTTGTCTGAAACATATCCACACCCTTTCTAAATTTCAACAAATTATTCTGGACATTTATATTTTACCAAATGGGATTTTTTTTTTTCCAGACTATATTGGGGTAAAGAGTAAGAACAGGGGTCCAGGTTTTACAATGACTCAGTATATTTCAAGGATAAGGAAACTGAGTCCATGTGCGGCTCCCCTGAGCCCCCTTCCAAAACTGGATTTTCACATGTTTTAAGTTGAGCCTGCATTTGTACGATGGTCCCTCATATCCTAATGACACTGGATGTAGGACCCAGGAAGCAAAGTGCAGGCCACCGTAAATGTTCATTACAAGGTAAGAGGTCATCAACTACCCAAATTAGGAAAAGCTGCTTAGATGCTGAACCACCCGCAGGTTAAAGGAACAGAATCTAAAACCACAGTGTTAGGTTCCAGCCCCAGCATCACCACTTTCTCTCTCTGCCCCGGGTCCTCGGTAAAATGGGAATCCTACCCGTTCCTGTCCCCCAGGCTGCATGACAAATGAGAGTGTGCACGTGAAGGGCTCAGCAAATGGGAATCAATACCATGAACGATTTCCTGTCTGTTCCGCTGCGCGTCTGTGTGCGCTACGGCCCCTTCCTTCACCACGCCTCTCTCTGCACCCGCAGCGTAAGTACTCAACGGATGTTCAGTGTGATCACATCTTACACGTTCTGAGTAACACAGTCCCAGGGGTAATCGGCTCAGTCCTGCGCTGGCTGAACCCTAGAAACCTGGGGATCCAGTTTGTGGGGGTGGGGGCCCCAGCCAGTGTGCAGCCCAGAAGAGCTTGGAGCAGGTGGGGGACAGGTTCTCAGGCTGTCGTGAATCAGGCCTGTACACCGCGGGTTCAGCTGGGCTCATCGGTCATTTATCAGATGCCCTGATACAAATGGGTTTTGCTTTCTTTCCTCCCATCCATGAGCCAAACTCAGTCAAGAGCTGTCTACGGACAGTGTATCCAAAAACCCCAAGAGTGTTAACTAGTAAGCACAAAAGAATCCAGTTCTCACCCACTAAGAGGCCTCCGTTCGAACCTCCGTTAATAGTCAGCCTCTTGGGAGAGGTGTAGCCTTCCTTGATAAGATACTCGGCCGCGTGCTGAAAGTCATCAAAGCAGTTCTGTTTGTTTGCCAGGATACCACCTGCAATGGGCCAAAGTGAAAGATGGTTAAGAAAGAAAACAGTAAAAAACACGACAATTTAACCAAAAGGGAATTCAACTGATAGGGCAGAGTTTCAACTACGGATCACTTACACAGCAGGCTAACACCGCATTTAGAAAAACGCCTCAACTGAAATTTTGTCAGGCATTACGGAAATCCATCAACACCATAATCACGAATCCATAGTGTGGATCTTTATTTTTCTAAATACAACGGCAGTGCCGCATAGGGAAGAGATGATCTGTTACGTCAGAGAACCACGAGGACAAAAGTATGAAAGCAGGTAGCCAAAAGAACCTAGATTTTAGAGAAGCCGAACTTCACCTTGAGCCATGCTCAACCCTTTCTGTGCTCTGACCCACCGGGCTGTGTACACTCCCCCCTCTCAGGGACGGCTGTGCACTCACGGGGGCACTTCTCAGCCCTCCTCTTGGCAGGAGTTGGAAACGGTAATGCTGAGAAATAAGGTCTTCAGTTTCTCCCTTCTTTAGGGAATGTAAGCAGGAGTGAGGTGGGGAGGGGGTGGTGCACAGAGCAGCCTGTTATAGGTTTTTTTTTTTTTTTTTAAGATTTTATTCATTTATTTGACAGAGAATCAGCCAGCAAGAGAGGGAACACAAGCAGGGGAGTGGGAGAGGAAGAACCAGGCTCCCATCGGAGCAGGGAGCCCGATACGGGGCTCGATCCCGGGACCACGCCCTGGGCCAAAGGCAGACACTTAATGACTGAGCCACCCAGGTGCCCCTATAGTTTCTTAATTCTTGAATGAAGAACTCAGACATCTCCCCAGAGAATCTGGATTTTCTCATCCAGAAGTTATCCAATGTATAAAACCACGCAAAGAAATTACGTAAAGAGAGGAACATTTGTAAAGTCTTGGAATATCTAAAAGTAAAGGCCAAAAGTCAAAGATGTGCCCTCAACGGAAGAGATGTCTGAAGTAACTGCCCCTGAGATGAACAAAAAGCAGACACAGGTCTAATTAGATATTTGAGATTAACCACTTCTGCAGAAATTCAATTAAAGATGAAGCAGTGCTACTGAAGAAATTTTTTCATATCAAAACAAATGTTATTAAAATTTTAATAAGAAATTATCGGTGAATTAGAACAGTTAGAATTAGTTTCCAGGAATAATATCATTTTGGGTATATGACTATATTTTTTAAAGAGCATTAAATTTTAAACTCAATAAACAATGGAATTTAGATCTATCAATGTTTAGTATACTAGGGTCTAACTGGAAAAAATCCATTTCTGGCCCCTTGACTGCCTAAATTTGGAGAACGTTTATGAATCAGTCTAAATACAGTCTACTTTCAGACTCACTCAAGCTCCAAACTCCCCCTCCCGCCCCCGGCTTTTGAACAATTAAGTTGGTTAACACAGAGATGGAGCACGGGTGCCTATCACAGCACGGAGTGCACCTGATGACCAGAGGGGTTTTATGGAGACCGATGTGGGTTCTCTAGGAGAGGGCCACAGGACCAAGAGTCCACGCAGGGTTGTGTGTATGCCACAAACATTTTAACTAGTAAATGACACGGGTTGGGGGTCTAGACTTCGCATACAGATTTGGAACATAAATATGATATGTAGAGATTTTATTTTTCTTTGATCAATCATCTCAATATCACAGCATGATTTTAGTGTAATTAAACTCTAATATCAGGTCAGGGTCAAAATTATACAATAACAATTGATAAAGTCTTAGGGCAACTGCTCCCAAGAGTCATCCCCATGGCGGGCAGGCCAGGAGCCCGTCTGTTAATGAGAAATACTCCCTCTTGCTAAGGTGCTCTTGCTAAGTATGTTGTCTGATGTCAGCCTTTGGGGTGCTTGCTGGATGTTCAGGGGGTCAGGCCTGGCCTTTTCTACATCTTGTCATCTAACAGGTACTTATGAAAAATCTCTTTACAGATCTCCCCTCATCTTTGTAGACTGGATTTGATGCAGAAAATCACAGCCTTTGGCCTCAGGTTCAGGAAAAAGTGGATACATGCAGGTCTGCTGCTCCTACTGTGGGAGAAGACCCTTTTGCCTGGTGCTGCTGACCAACCCCAAGGCCTGGTGGCTACCTTTGTTCCAACAGACCTCCTTATAAATGACGGCCGATGATGAGAGTGGGGAGAAGCCTGGGGCTGATGGGAGTGAATGTGCGTTCCCACATCCTCCTCTGGCTATTGGTAGTCTAAGAATTCCAGACACAAAAGGCTGGGGGAAAGGATGTGCTCCATATGTAAAGAAAAGGAAGAGATAAGGGTTTAAAAAAATTATGACAGCCTGGGGAATGAAGCTTAGTATCGAAGCAGTATCCTCAATGGAGTAGAATCCATGCTTCAGGAGCCTGGAGAATGGAGACTGAATCATTAAAACCAGAAAAGAAAAACGAGTGAGCTCTCGAGTCTAACACCTGCACACGACAGAGTCACAGCCGTAATGCTAGGAGGATGCTACGTCTTAGCCACGTCAGGAAAATCAGAGGAAACAAGCAGAAGGATGCTCACTCTGGGTACAGGAAAGCTCTATTTGAGATTGCTCTTTTTAAGAGAAAATGACCCGGCTGGAGAGAGCCACATAATGCTAACCAAACAGCCTGGTCTTGCCTCAGATCAAAGAAATGCCGAAAAGTGGCCTGCAGACCCACTTCCGCCAGTGATGGATAAAAATGCATCCCGTGCATTGCTAAAAACCCCAGTTCTGATTATGGTCTATAGGGAATGTTTCTGAAAAGTATGGACTTCATTAAAATAAACAGATTACAAAGGAAAACAAAATGAGAAAACACGGAGCTGTTTTTAGAGGGGCGGTGGTGCCTGCAACATGTCTGAACAGCTCCTTATTTTCCGCTTGTCTGCTGCTAACCCCATCAGCTCATTCAAACACAGCTTTGGCTCGGCCGCGTTTGTGTTCCTGTAGAGAAAATACCTCACCTTTATGCCACGTCTCTCCGTACTCGCCACCCCCTCGGATGTTGGCCACTGCAAGGACGCCGCCCATGTGTCGCACAAAGATGAGCCTGGACACGCTGAGAAGCAGTTCAAATAATTAACCTTCCATCAACCACCTGGGAAGGACCATGCTGTCTCTCTCCATCCAAACAATGTATCCCCAAAGACACTCCACATGTCAATATTACTGAAATAGGAGTCCAGTTCTCTATTATTTGATTAAAGTGCAAAATATAGAAGTTCTGATTAATGTTTAACAGCAAAGTTCACACATTTTCATGTGCATTCAGTATTATATCCTTTTTCTATACTGGTAAATATCTTAACTATAGGAAGTGGGAGTACACAATTCATCATGCAAAGAAAGAAAGAGCTGGAAGCTCTCATTTCATGCTGAAGCCATCTTTCTTTTAAACAACTATGTTGGCAAACTGAGTATCCCCAGCCATGTGACACAGCCCTGGTGTGAATGGCTCTGGACTTGCAGGAATCCCCCGTGGTGGTCCCTGCTCCACTGTATCTCTCTCCTCATTGTTCAAGTTGGAATAAAGCAAGCTGTTTCTGAAATTGGGATTTTAAAGAAGTGTTCCAGTTTTATAGACCTTTAGATGCTGAACTACGTAACTAACACAAGGTGTGAGAGGGGTTGGGGAGACCAAGGACACAGTCCAGAAAGCAAGCATGGAGGGCTCAGGGCTGGAGAAAAAGTTTTCTAGAAATAAGCAGAAGAGACTATAGCACAAAGCCGTTAAGTAAGTCCTTTGGGAAATCTGGGTTTTGTTTTCTCTTCCTCTTTCTGCTCTGACCCTAACGGTGCTAAATGACATCCATTATTTCTGATAGCTAAAATTAATTCTGTCTTAAGAAGTGTTTATGAAAGTTTTATCCTTCTCCCTTTTGGTAGCTGGGTAAATGCAGGCTTCTGTAACCTGGGGCTCTAGATGGACTGAGTGCCGATTTCCTGGGTCTTGAGGATGCAGAGAAAAGGAGAGCTGGGAGAGGTGATCATACCACACAACCGGATTGGCCAAACAGATTTTCCATCGGTTGGTCTTCTCATCAACATTGTTCACGCACCCCTCACGGTCTCTACGGAAGCTCCCAGCATATCTGCTGGGTTCTGGGATAAAAATGGTACAGGGCCCCTTCCTTACTCATCTCTCAAGTCCCAGTGGAGCAGGATTAATAACTACTTGTACAAATGAACAAAGACGAGCAGTCTTAGCTATAGATCTGCTCAGAAATCAGGGTGGTCTCCATGCAAGACCCCCTGGAGGGACTAAGGGAAGTGGGGCTCATGATGCAAGACTCCTAACTTGTTCACGAAATGACACACATGCTCATAGGCCCTACACTCAGCCTCACCATGACCTGGACCTGAAGCTTGAATTTCATCACTTTGAGTGATAAAGGGCAAACAATGACACGTTTTAGTTTTTGTTTTAAGGATTAGCTTAACCTAAAGAACGAACAGGTATTGGTTTGCATTCTTAGACTGATCAGCACAGAATAAATATGGCATATGGTTTAACCACACAGACACAGACATACGAACGAGACAGCAAAGCTGACTCCCTGGGTAACTGGCCGGAGGTGGGCAGCCGCTCTGTGGCTCAGGCCGTGCCCTGAATACTGGCTGGTGTGGAGGAAACACCGCGGACGTAGAGCGCCACCGTTGCTGCACAGGAATGAGGAACCGCCACTGCTCCACGCTTTTACCTGGTTTCCCTTCAACGTACCCGTGTGATGATACCTCACAAATCTTCTGGAAATAGTGTCTGCATGATGATTTTACAAGTTCATCAGCTGCTCACTGACAAAAGGATAGCCAGACATCCAAGGCAGCTCACGATTTGGCTATAAGCTACTGCGGGGCAGGGACCGTGTTTCACACCTCCCCAAATCCTGAAAGGCTCGAAACAAAGCAGCAGTTTCCCTGTCTTCATGTTAGGGGCAGGGCAGCCAGCTGAATCTACTCTGAATTTATGTCCTGGGAGTCACCAGTCCATACATTTCTCCCGAATGGGACCAGATTTCATATGAGGCTCTATTTAGAAGCTGGCTCATGGCGGTCTTGCTGGGGGGAGACTCGTTTTTACTAAAAATGCTCAACGCAAATTCCATTTTATACTGTGAATGGGATGGTATAGCCAAGTTTGCAAATAACTGACAGAAGATATTTATTTGAATAACAGCAAATGTGGCAATGCAGATTTCCCCCCCTGAACCATACTTATTGGGAAATAATCACGTAAACAGCTTACAATGGATGAAGTAATAGCACATACAGAAAGTACACTTGTGGCTGAATGTTAAGATGGTCTATTTTAAAACTTGGTGCTGCTGAAAAATATAACCAGTAGCTGAAAAATCATTCCCTCTGAAGAGAATGCTGAGGGCAGTGGCAGGACAGCCAATGACCACCACTGCAGGGATGAGCTTCCTTCCGTCCATACCTCAGCTGACGCGCCCCTTCTGTAGCCTCAGCGTCTCGTTCTCAAACAACCTATTCACTGGTGACACAACACCAGCTTGTCGTGATCCTGAAATTCCTGACCAAAAGGGCACGTACTTAACACACAGTCCTGCCCCTCCACAAAAAAAAGCAAGAAATATACAGTTACATACATTTGAAACATTGAGTTAGTGCACTAGTCTCTGGTTTCTTCCCACATCACAGCCACGCCGAAGCTCCGGGAGCCTTCTGCGCTTACCTGTAGTTGGGCGTGATGGATATGTTGAAGCCGCCGTAGCCGTACAGGAAAGCAGGATGAGAGCCGTCCAACTTGATGCCCTTTTTATGCACAATGAACATTGGGATCTTTGTGCCATCCTTGCTGGGGTAGAAAATCTAGAACAAAAGAGAGAACAGATTTAGTATCAGTTAACGCTTGCTTGCTTTCAGATGGGAGAAACGTGCAGGTAGCCAGTCCCCTGGGTACCTGACGTGAAGCATCTTTCAGTTTTAAGGAGACTTTGTGGAGTAAAGTGTTGGAAAGTAGGGAGACCTGAATTTGAATTCTTACTCCACAAGTATCTAATTAGGTTACCGTGGGTAAGCCATTTATCATCTTTGGCCTCAGTTCTTCAGCCCTAAATGGGGCCATTGTGCCCACCACACGGAACACAGAAGAGAACAGGTGTTCTCACGTTAAGATACTCTTCATTTTTCTGTGTTCAGCTATTATTAAGAAAATGTTAACCACTACAAAATATGCATTAGGTGAGAGAGAACAAGAACAAGGAAAGCCTATTATTCCTAAAGACATTTTCTCCAGCATTTTTTTATAAGTAGGCTCCGCACCCAGCATGGAGCCCAACGTGGGGCCTGAACTCACGACCCTGAGGTTAAGACCCGAGCTGAGACCAAGAGTCAGATGCCCAACTGACTGAGCCACCCAGGCACCCCATTCTTCAGCATTTTTAATTAAAGCTCATGACACCTGCCAGAGTCTGGGCAACCTTGGGCAAGTTCAGTCAACATTTCTATATTCATTGCTTCTCTATGGATAAAAAGAGTGAGAGAAAAAGAATAAGAAAGAGAACACTGAATGCTAATCAAGTGATAAGCCACCAAAAGCAGATAATGGTTTCTTCCAGACAGAAAATCTGTAAATAGTTTTTCTCTTTGGGCAAACATGGTGTCTTTACCCCAAGTGATACCTGGAAAGTGTTCCCACTCAGAAACATCTTGCTGACCTCCCATGTTATACTCAAGGACATAAGCCTTCGCACTTAGTGTGGTTTGGAGCCATATTCTATCCAAAGCTTTTTACGGTAGCAGTTCTACTGTAGAAAGTTGCCACAAAGTCCTTGGAAGTCAACGGGGGTTGGGAGGTGGGGGAGTGGGGGTTCAGACTTAGCGAAAAGCACTACAAGGCCACAGTAAATGCCTGCAAGCTCGGTAGTTTCCTGAAACCCGCCAAGAAAAAGTAGCGAAAGAAAGCATTTGTTTCTGACTTTGGAGAGAAATACTGAGAGAGATGTACATTTGGGAGTTCAGGAATCATGGAGAATACTTACTCCTCAGGATTCAAAACTATCAGAAGGGACCCACACTTTTGTTTAAAGCTGTTAGTGGCTGCCAGTTAGCAGCCTCTAATAGAGTGGAACTGTGTGGGTGGTTCGAGTAAATGCAGAGTGAGAGGAACAAGTTCCAAGTCATTGGCTGGGGCTAATGAGTTCAAATACAGGGTCTTCAGCTCAGACGTGGGGAGAATTTGGAGCACGCCAACCACAGAAGGAGCAGGAGAGCAAACTGTCTCACATGATCCTACCTGAAACGAAGCCTCTGATCAAAAATCATGTTCCCTCCAGCTTAAACCTATCCTCAAACCCCTGCCCCGGCACCCCCTCTGTGGTCCGGCTCACCCGCCCACAACACCCCCCTCTGCGCCCTGCTCTTCGCCCAGCCAGCAGGGCTGATGCACCTCTCCTCGCCACTCAGCTGGCTCTCCTGTTCCCAAAGTGCCCCATCCTGGTGCTCTAGGACAGTGTGGCTCCCCTGTCCCACTGCTCTTGCTTCCGCCTGGAGATCTCCAATGCCTGCGAGTCAGTGCGCAAGTCTCCCTCCCCCATCTGGCTCCAGGACAGAGGAATCCTTTTAGAACACCAGCAGAAGCACAAAGTCCCCTTCACGCCCGTCTTGCAAAAATATATCCAAGCTGAAGTTGGTATGGTTCAGATGTTAAAATAACACCATTTTGAACACTGTCCAAAAGCGAAAGGGCACTGTGAAGATGATTACAATAAAATCAACTTCGAGAAAGCTCCTTACAAGAAGGCTATTTCAGACTTGAATATACACACCACGTGAATACGTATGTATACAGTTCACCACATCTCTACACGCACACACACACACACACACACACACACACTCGTGCTCTAGGCCATTTCCATTTATGGCATGGCAATTGATAATAAACCTTCAATAGAAGGCCAAATTGAATCCTGAGTCTTTTCGTAACCACGGAAGGAATCCACGTGAACATTTTAGAAACATGCATCACACACAGCCCAGCCATCTTCCATCACGCACTGTCTACTTCTGTGACTTAACTGGAACTGCTTTCCTCTTGAAGCCACTTCCTTCAAAGCTTTTCTTCAAGAGGCTTTGGGGTGTCTTTCCCACTGCTCTGGATTTGTTTGGTTAGGAAGAAAAGCTAGCCAACTCCCTATTTCCATTTGCTTCCTAAACCTGGCCAAACCAAAAAGCTCCCCTTCAGAACCTCTCTAGTGGTGCTTGAAACTCACCGGCTGGGCCTAAGCATCTAAGACGAACATGTTAAAAATACAGTTTCCCAGACGGCATTCCCAGAAGTTCCAATTCTACAGGTGTGGGCTGGAGCGCTCAAGGCTGCAGATTTAGCCTGTCTCCTACCTTCTCTGGCACAGGTGGATCGGGGCTCAAAACTAGTCACACCATTTGCTTTTATCACTCCCTGTATCCTTGTCAATTATATCAACGAAAACCAGGTGTTTCCCCACAATCCTTGATATTTCAATATGCGACCCTACACTTCTCTCCCCCCAGTTCTCATGCGATTTTCTTCAGTGACTTTAACAATGAAATTGACAACCTGTCCAGCATCCTGTCCTTACAGATGCCTGAATGTCTTACTGTCCAATCTTAGCTTCCACAGCACCCTGGCCACTTGCTCATTCGAACATTTGCTGGGTGTCTATCACGGGCCAGGCCCTGGATGTAAAGATGAATTTGAGCTGGCTAACCCCTTCCCTCACGGGCCTTAGGGTGTACGGAGACAAGCCAGCAAGCACGACAAACACCCATGACCTTGGCTCTGTCTTTGCCCTGAGATCCTGAAACTCTGTGCAAGGAACGCTGACGGCCCCGCCGTGATTCCAACCTGTTCTTCCGCCACTTCCTTCCCTTCCTTACTCCTCAGGTATCTGCTTTGTTGTTTTTAACTCTTTATCACAACATTCAGTCCCTCATATTCTCTCTGGCTCTGTCAGCCTTGGGCTCGAGACCCTTAGGCAGCCCTCTCGGTGTCACGAATGCCTGAAGTCCTCTAATTCTAACGGAAGCCACTGGATTCCTTCTCCTCCTCCAGGGTGTTGGCACTCAGAAAATGCCAGCTCACTTCACTGCAAATTAGTAATACCTCACGGGCTCTGAACTTAGGCTTTATGTCAGTTTTCTCCTTTCCCTAAATGAATTCCTTATGTTCTCCTCCTTTTCCTCCCTCTGTCTTTCCTAAATGTCTCCCTTATACCCTTTTTTGTTCTGAAATCAATTCCAGAGTAGCTGTTTCCAACACTTTCCGTCTTCTTCCATTCCCAGCACCACCCATTTGCATCCCCTACTCTTTGTCTTGCCTGTTGTCATAGAGGCCATCTGCTTGGAGTCCTTAGAAAACCTTCTGCCAACTTCACTCACCCCCTACAACCCCAGGGAAACACTCGGCCTTGATTCTAGTCCTTGCCAATCCCACCACCATCACACTTCCGACTACCACAACGTTTTCTTTTTGTATTTTCTCCCTTTCCTTGGCATGCAAACACACTCAGATTTCTCCTATCCTATAAAACAAAAAACCAAAACCTTTTGCATTGCCCTGCTTGCCCCTCAAGCTAAATTTCCATCTCCCTCTTCCTTCCTGATGACACATCTCCACGGTAACCTACACCCACAGCTCATGCCTTCTGACCTCATTCACCACTGGTGGTAAAGTGGTGTCTTTACCACCCACTTTTTTTTTTTTTTAAAGATTATTTCTTTGAAAGAGAGTGCAAGAGCGAGCAAGCAGGGGGAAGGGCAGAGGGAAAGAATATTTCAAGCAGACTCCATGCTGAGTGTGGACTCCTACGTGGGCTCGATCCCTTGACCCCAAGATCATGACCTGAGCTGGAACCAAGAGTCAGATGCTCAACTGCCTGAGTCACCCAGGTGCCCTAGCTTTATCACCAGTCTTAAAGGGCATCAGTGAACGTTTCTGTCCTTCTCCTTACCCCTCCATCTTCATCCCTGTCCCGGTGGTGCATGTCCTTCCCGAGTTTTTCCTAAGTTTATAGAGACACATCTATTCTCACATATTCACGCACACACACAGGTTACTGTCATGTGGTGATGCATGGAGTCGGGCTAACACTGGCCTACAACATAGCTCTCCTCACACAGCAAGACATCATGGGTTTTTGTCCATGTTAAAACTCCCAGATTTACCCCATTAAAACAAAACACACACACGTGCACACACACACACACACACACACACGAAAAACCAAACCAAAAAACCCAAAAAACCCAAACCAAACAAAAACAGGTGCTTGATATTTCACTGTATGAATGTGCACAAATGCATCTAATCATCTGCTTACTGGTGGGTATTCAGGCTATTCTGTTTTTTCTCTTAACAATGATGGGATAAATCTCATATATTCATGCTATGATTTATAGGATATATATTCGCAGACATGAGACTGCCAGATCAAACTCTATGTGCATTTAAAAATTCAATACATTCAATACAAGTAATTCTGTAAAAATGGTGTATCAACCTAAGTCCCTAGTGACAGTGATTACCTAAGTGTCCATTTCTTATCAGCAGTGGATGTTAAAATGGATTTTAATTTCTGTTAGTCTAACAAACATTACCATTTCATTATTGCTTTAAGATTATTTTTGAATTCAAAAATATTTTCATCCATTTATTGATTTTATGTCTCTTCCTCAGAAAATAAAACATACATGTTCTTTCATTGTGTTACTTTTCTGATTAGTTTATAAAACTCTTCTTACATCAAGGTAACTTTTTTTCTGTCAAGGTTTGTTTGTATCTCTTCCCCGTCTATAATCTGTCTTTTAACTTTCTTTGTGGAATCTTGAATATACATACTGCATAGATAGGAGTTTCTCACCCCAAGTTATAAAAATATTTGTCTATATTTTCATTTCAAATTTTTACATTTATATCTGTAATCCAAATGGGAGTTTATTTTTGCATATGGTCTTTCCCCTGAAGACCAACTATCACGTACCACTCACTGAAGGATTAATGCCACTTTTGAATTGGTTCCTTCCCAGGCCTCATCTGTTTCAATTTCTATCTGGCAACTGCTTCTTTGGCTTCCTGGGTGGAGTAGTTCTTTGGTTCTTTTTTATTTCTCCAATTCTTTTTCAACCTTCCTAATTGATCCATTACTAGCTCTTCTTCCTCCCGCCACCTGCAACTGTGTTGCAATTTTCTATACTTGGTCTTCTTTTTTCTGCAAGTCCCCCCTCTGCCATTCTCAGAGAGCTCTAATAAATCACTCTGTGCTCAGGACCTTCAAGTCCACATGTGCAGGCCCCTGTGAGGGGCTGTGATCTCCCAGGGGGGTGGCCCGTCTACCTCTCCACGTCACCATGCCCCGATATCCCTGGGGACATGCTCCTCCTCGGGGCTCTCCCTCATTTCTTTCTCTTCTCAGCCACTTGACTGCCAACTCTCAGAATCCTATCTTGTGCCAAGGACCCCACACCTGGGCACCCATTCAGTCCTTCCAGTTCCCACAGCCAGGCCTCTCCTCTCCCATTTGCACTGGCAAGCCTGCTCAGGATTCCCTCCTGCATGAGCCTCAAAGCCAGCCGGTCTCCCTGACGCCTCACATTTGTGAAAGTGGAGTTGTGGTAGGAAGAGTAGAACCTTAAACTATTATTAGTCACATACAAAAATTATAATGTAATATATATAAAAAAATACAGAAGCCATTAGTGCTTTATGAGTAGACAACTGCCAAGCTTAAATCCATGTGTTATTTTTCCGTTATTCAATAGTTCACTGCCACCACAATACTTCAGCTCAAGTTAAAAAGCAAAACAACTTACTCCCTGCCCCCCATACTTGTAACCAAATAAGAGAGAGCTGGCGATACACATCCATTGTTTTTGAGCGTCCACTGTGGCCACAGCCCTTGAATAGAATGCCAGAGCTGTTACGGGATCCTTAATGGACAGGAAGACAAAGTGCTCGCACAGGATCTAACGGGCAGCCACCTGAGCAATCGAGAAAGTCTGTGTCATCCAGGGCTAATGGCTCGTCATGTGAAGCTGATGGGCCCTGCCTTCCCCCTTCTTGTGCCAGCAGCAGAGCAGATAGGTTGTGCCATACAGCCAGCTCAGCAAAGAGCCCGTGATGCCAACGTTAACAACGGGGTCTGTCCCCTGGCACACACCTTCGCCTTAACAGACCGCAAGTCCTGCCAGAGATCCTGTGGCAGAGAGCCTTTGGAAGCACCTGTGAGATCTCGGAGGAGCGTCTGCTTTAGCATGTTTCCACATGAAATCTTCGAGCCACGCCACGAGGAAAAACCAACATCATGACAGCAATTCAAAGCCACCGTTCGTTCTAAACATTAGTGAGCTGGCCAAAGGTTGCTCAAACTCTGTACTGAGCAAGCTTCCCTCCTTGATCGTATTTTTCCCCCTTTAAGACTTAAATTCTTCATTTTGGAGACCCTCACAGCAGTGTAACAATGTTACTCCACATCTCCAACCAAGAGCATTCAGCACAGCAAGGCAGTACCCTCTGGGAAGCCCACTCGTTTCTTCATAGAGGACAGTGATGGGTCTTTCCCAAGCAGTCCCAAGACTGTGGCACTTCGTACAAAAATGCTGGTGTCAGTTCTTTCTCAGCCGGGGAGTTAATAAGATTATCTCAAATTCTGGAATTTACAATGTTTTAGATACAAGGAGAGATTGTCACTCTGGGACTTCACAAACTGGTTACCCTCTTATTATACAAATGACAAACCTGAGATCAGTCAAGATAAGACAGCTGCCAAGGTGACAATGCTAGTTATGGAAAATCACCACCATGGTCTCCTAAGTCCCTGGTCCAGGGTTTTTCTCCTACTCTTTTTTTTTTTTTTTTTTTTTAAAGATTTTATTTATTTATTTGACAGAGATAGAGACAGCCAGCGAGAGAGGGAACACAAGCAGGGGGACTGGGAGAGGAAGAAGCAGGCTCCCAGCGGAGGAGCCTGATGTGGGGCTCGATCCCATAACGCTGGGATCACGCCCTGAGCCGAAGGCAGACGCTTAACCGCTGTGCCACCCAGGCGCCCCTTTTTCTCCTACTCTTATCACAAAGTAATTCACTCTACGGTATTACTTCCTTGTAAATATCTTTATTGGGTGTAACTGTGTAAAATTTTGCAAATGTTAGAAGCTTTGGCACTGATTTAATAGATTTTTTTTCCCTCAAGACAATAATCACCAGTCTCTAGGAAATCCAGGGGACAAATATTCTGCCAGAGATACAGTGATTTATTTGCTTTTCTGTTTTTGTTGCCCTCTTGAAAAGGAGACTCATTCAAGCATGTCAAAAGCCATATTTCAGATACAGAGGTTATTATATTTACTTTTTTTTTTTTTAAAGCAAAATAAGTCTGCGTGGAAAGATGATCCTTCTCCAAACAGTCATCAGTGTTACCATCTTGAAGACAGATTAAAATAATAAAAAAGCCCGGTATATCCTGCAATGCCATTCTACTAAAAAAAATCGTCTCAATATTTTTAAAAGGTGTAACAGACACAATTAACTTCACAAATGAAACAAATGCTTTAGACAATCATAAAGCGAGCAACCCCCATTTTCTAAGGAATCAATTAAATTTAAAGCAGCTTCCAATTTTGCATATTTTGGCCCATATTCTAATGAATGATTATTTACCAGATAAGAGCTCACAGATCCTTGAGTTGAAGTCTTTAAATTAAAAAACTACTGAAGGAAGGAAAGAGAGACAAAGGGTTTACACTTATGTAAAGCATATAGTAAAACATGTCAGAAATGACCACCCCTTATTATCAAGCATGACTTCCAGAGGCATCACCAAATATAAAGCAATGCTACTCTGGAGCTGGGCTTTGGCATGAGATGACAGTCACGGAATACATGTCTGGCTGTCCTAACAGGTGAACCTGGTTTGAGATAGATGAAATAAAAACATCTTCCTTTAAAGGAAAAAAGCAGAGCAAGGAAACCTAAGAAATCAAGGAAACATTACCGTTCTTCAAGCGAATGACATCAGTCATGAAGAGACCATGACTACTGAAATGATTACTTTTCTTGAAATGAACACACTTAGTAGTAAGATCAATTTTGCTGAGACATTCAAACATGGGCAACCACAGAAGTTTCTGAAAACAATCAATCTTCAACCCCAGATTTGTTCTCATTCAGGTTTGGTGCTATCTGAGGCAAATGCCAGCACTCTCATTATCCCCAGTAAAGGGACATGCTTGCATATGAAAGATGAAGGTAAAGTGCAAAGGGCAAGCCCTTCGGTGAGAAGAATGTCTGGTGATAGCAGCTCCTTCCTAATTTTAGGGCCTGATAGGTTTAAAGGAGAATGTTCATGAAAGGGTGTTGAGCTTCCCTTTTTATCAGAGTTGACAGAGGCACTTGTGTGGCCTGTGCTAAGTGTGGCAAACACATGTGACGAGGAGCAGAGCTGCTCAGAAATCTCATGGTCAACACAAGCAGGGTCAAGACATTCCACTGCCCAAAGAACCAGGCAGAAAGCAACCGTTGCGCCTCCATTACCTTGTAAAGCAAGTATAGGGAGAGCTTCGGAGGGTTTCGAGGGGGTGCTGCACATTTCTGTCCTGTGCTTAGGTTAAAAATACCTGCCAGGCATTAGAAAGTCACCGTCCTATCTATTTTCCAGGCGTTTAACTTTGGAGAAGTGGGGAGGAGTTTAAGAGTCACCGTTGGGCAGAAAATATAAAGGGAAATTTCTATTCCAGATACTTTTCCTTTGCTTTTCAAAGGATGGCCAGTTTTCTAACCGTGGAACTTTAAAAACTCCTGGGGGGGGGCACCTCAATAACAGCAGCGTCAGTCTATTTAAGAAATCTACTTTAATTTTTGGTCCATTTCTTGAGCATCAACACCGTGCTAAGTGCTCTGCTGACTGTCTCTGCAGAAATGCCTCAGCTCTCCAAGGCTAGGCCATCTGTTCTTTGGAAGAATAAACCTATTCCAAGTTCCAAACTGTGGAGCAAGAAGTGAAACAGAAATGGGAAGGTGCTGAACACAAGGGAAGAAAGACAGTGGCCCACGTGGATCGTGGCACTTTGATGAGTTTGGCTGGAGTCTGGAAACTTTCGGGGCTGTGATGAGTAAATAGGACTGGATCGCAGACCATAATCGCCATCTTCACTTCCACTGATCTGACCTCTTTGTGGTCAAGGCCCACATAGTCAGACATTCTCCTAAAATGGAAGGATCTGCCTGCCTGCACAGGTTCAGGGAAAGCCGCCTGTGTATTTTTTTTTTTTTTTAAGATTTTATTTATTTGACAGACAGAGAGAGACAGCCAGCGAGAGAGGAACACAGGCAGGGGGAGTGGGAGAGGAAGAAGCAGGCTCCCAGCGGAGGAGCCCAATGCGGGGCTCGATCCCAGAACGCCGGGATCACGCCCTGAGCCAAAGGCAGACGCTTAACGACTGCGCCACCCAGGCGCCCCAGCCGCCTGTGTATTTTAATGGGCACTGCTTCTCGGGGTGAGCTCACAGAACGCATCAAGTGCGGGCAACGAGGCTCACTACAGGGGCGCTGGGGTGGCACGTCAAACGTACATGTGTTTGTTTTGCTCTTTATGAAAACAGTGTGAGGAGTCCATCATCAGGGGAGCCCTGCACTGCTCGCATTCAGTGAACATCTGATGAATGAATAAGCAAGTCAGCACTGCACATTAAACACTCTTTCTGCTCCCCCCAAACCCTGCTGGCTTGCTTCAGTTCTTGAGGCTCAGAGGCACGTCCTCCCTGCCCACCCAGAGGAAGGCCCTGCCTTCTAACAGGATTCCTGCTTCCAATCTTTGGGCATTTGTTGCCAGATTAATCTCCCTAAGATTAAAAACAACAGAGATCTCCCTAAGATTAAAAACCTTCCTTTTGATCTAGGTCACTCCCGTACTGACAACATGCAATACCTCCCCATCCTCTATAAAAGGAGGTCCACGTTTTAGACCAGCCATTAAATATCTCCACTGTCTACCTTCAACCCTTCTGAACCCTTCCCAACCGCAACTGTCCTCTCCACTGAAACTGCCATTTGCATCTCCAGATCCCTGAAGTCACCAGGCCTTAGAGACTAAAGCACAACTGGAAAAAAAAAATTCACTGGCTCTTACGAATTCACTTATTTGACCCCCCTCCAGCCCCCAGCCAGTGTAGGCACCCCTAAAGCTGTATCTCAGCAGGTTCAACCCTTGCTTGGCTAGTTCTAGTAGAAGAAAGAAATTCACAGCACCGCAGACAGCAGCTCATTTCACTGGGAGCCTCTCTCACTGTTAGAAAGTCCTTCCTTACCTGAAAATGTCAAAATAAATGAAAACACAGGAACAAAAGTCAGCCAAGGCTCTGGAGACAGAACCCAGTGATAGTAAATTTCCATATAAACTATCAACTAAAGTTCTGTACATTAAAAGAAAAAGTACTAAAGTGCCCCCCAGTAGGTTTCTACATTTTTCACAATAGGATTTTCCTCAGTCCTTAGGTCAAAATAGATGTTACTTATTTTACTTGATTTGTTTAAAACACTTTAATAGTTCTTACCATGAACCAAGCACTATTCTAAGGAGTTTATAAATATTCCCTCATTTAATCCACATATGAGGTTTATACCACGAAGGGCCCCATTTTGGGGGGAGGGGGGTCACTCTGACCAAGAGAAGTAACTCGTCCAGGTCATATATCCTGGGAGTGATGGAGTCAAGATTTGTACCTGGGCTGACTGACTCCACACTCCATGCTGTCAGTCACTAGGAACAAAGGGTCAGCAAAGCCCCCGAACCCCCTCCAGGGCCCCCTTCCTGAACCTCCTGTTCACAGCTGTGGTGCCATCATGTGTCTGTGTGTGTCTGTGGACCTCTCTGTATCCAGCACGGTGCCTAGAAGACAGCGAGCACTTAGAAAACAAGTCTGGATCACTGCATAAATAAACACGCAAACCGGACACCACGCTGCGATCAAACAACTCACAAGAAGGTATTTCGAGTGGCAGTGCCCTGAAAAAAACTATAAAATAAAGCGGTCTAGACTCTGGCACCAAAATGCTTATAAGCTGAAAAGGAATAAAATACAAATTAACTCTGGTTGAGGCACTCAAGAGACTGGATAAGGTTACAAATTTCCAACTTATTACTAATGAAAAATATTTAACATCTGACATTTTATGTGTAGCCGTTCATCTATTAATTTAGCAATGCCACGGTGGACGAGCTTTATGGCTCCGAAACGGTTTAGTTATGGTAATTTACTGCATGAGATTGCACCTGCGTCATAAAAACCCAGGAAGAATATTTGAAATCAATTTCAAATTCTCATTAACTCAAAACTATGGTGGACCACTTATTTATTTTACTGCCTTAGAAAAATAAAATTAATAAGCAAAATGTTGACATGACAAACTCTGGCCAGAATGTTCAGTCACAGAAGAGAACCAGCCACACAGCTTTAAGGCTCTGTGGCTGGTAGCTCTGCAGGCCTTAAAAGGCTGGACTATGAGAGAGACAGATGTTGGTGAGGAGAAAGGAAAGCAGTGTTTGTGCAATCAAGCAGCTCCTGGGGGGGGGGGGGGGCGCTGAACCAGAACTGCTCGCAGCCGAGAGTGGCCCTGAATCGAGGGCAGCACAGACAAAAGCCCCCCAGCCAGGACGCTGGCACAACTGTCCAATTACCATCTTTTTGTCTATCTATCCAAGTTGGGAAAGGGAGATGCAGCAAAACACTGCGAGGAGCAAATGCACATAGCATCATTTCACTGCGGGAAAATGAATGACTGGAATACTGAAGAGGGGAATTTGGAAGTAAGATTCTCTGGCATAAAGACGTTTATGTATGGGGGTTTCTGCTGCACACCTCCAACGCTGCTAGTACACTGATCCGCTTCTACCTGGAGTCTCTCAGGCCAATGCAAATCACCAAAACAAAGGCCTCGGAGAGTCAGAGGTGGGCAAAACCCATCCTGGATGATTTCGGGTTGCTTAAAGGACAATCGTTAAGAAGCTCACTTGCACCACAGTGCATTTCACTCCCCCACGCTGGGAAACGTGGAGCCAGAAATGGACTCACGCTGGTGCAGGCGGGCTGCACGGAGGTGGTCAATGGGAAGACACAGAAGGAGAGGCTTCCAGGAGCATCACAGACAGCCACTGGGGGCAACTCACCAGGGGATGGAAAAGAGGAAGGGGAGCAAATGAACGCAAATCACAAGGTTCAGAAATCCTGCTACAAAGCTACAAGCACAACTTCTTTGATTTACATTCTGTGCTTGGCTGTGTGAAATGTTTCGTATTTGTGCAGTACAATAACAGTAGCAGAAATCTTACCAGTGGAACTGTGTATCACTTTTTTCTTTTTTGATGGCTATGAAATGCCTCCCACCACCGTGTTCACCCCAGCACTATCATGATAGAGAGATCTTGTCTATTCATTTTCAGATGCTTTAAACGTGGAAATGGTGTAATTTTAAGTATGCATACACACACACCTTTTTATTATCACTTGTAATCAAGGCATTAAGGTAGTGAAATATCAAAGTCTAAGGAAAATGAACGTTTCAGATGAATAATCGATTCATGTTCATGGAAGATCTGGAAAAGAACACTGTGCTGTTCTGATGATAGATGGCATTCACGATGGCGGGTGGGGAACATTTGATGACTGTGAAGCATCAGGGGGGTGTGCAGAAAAGCTGGCTACAAAACCAGCACACTGCGGACAGAAACTTTCATCTAGTGAATTCTGTGTACTATCTCTACTGCCTAGTAATTAACAGGCAAAGCCCAGGGCTGCAAGGAGGCTCCTCTTTCCCAGACGGCTAGGCTTAGCGGCTCCACTCACGGCCTCTTCAGTCTACTGCTTTCCTGGCCACCTCCCCAGTCCTTAAATGTTACTGCTCCCTTTCGTCCTCCTTCCCCTCCATACACACCACCAGAGGGTTTGATCTGAGCCCAGGTGCTCACTGACCCCCACCATGGCCAGCCTTCATGACTCTCCTGACTCCTGACCCTAATTCTCTGAGCACCTGACAAATGCTATATAGGTATCCAGCACAGTCCCTTTCAAGGGCTCCCCACTGTCCAGGGGATAAAATCTCACCCCACCTGGGTGCATACCAGGCCCTTACAGTTTTGACCTGTCTGCATCTCCAGGCTCACCTCCTGCTGGTGGGGTGCAGCCCTGGTGTTGGGGAGACCTCTGCTTGTGTACAAGCTCTCCTCCCTCCTGTGTCCTTCCCCTGTCTACCCGAAGCTCCTTTCCTGGAAGCCCTCCAGGGACAGTCTTAGATGTTCCTCCACATCTGGGCTCTCACAGGACCTGGGATCACCTTTCATAGAGTTTCTCCCAACATCAAATTGCTACAAATGTTTGATCACACCATTTCACCTAGTAAATTCTATCCTACCTTATAGTCCCAGCACTGCCGGATACAAGGCAGCAGCTTGATAAACGTTTGTGAAATAATTATTTTTTTTATTTATACCATCTTCTCATTTAGAAATTCCATTTTATTTAAATTAGTATTATTATAACTATCACTGCCTTAGGCATCCCTCCGGCTTCTCCCTGGGAGGCACTGGGACTTTGGGGCTCTGGCTTAGACAAACACAGCAAGGGAATACGTTACAAGAAACACGAACAATGAAGAGAAGAACCATACATACAAATCAATAAAACTATGGAGGAGTGAAGAAGGAAAGGGAAAGGGAGTGCATGAAATACGAGAGGCTGCTTTAGAAAACATGTTAGAAAAGCCAAAAGCCAAAGGAAGAGAATTAAGCTTCCAAAGTCTGAAAGCATTAATTAAAAAACCCAAATGATCACATACTCTCATAAAACACAGCAAGGAATCCTGGTCAACTGAATTTACACGTCAGTAGAATTGCCTTCTCATTGCTCAGCTTGTCTAAAAGTTTCCCAGACACTTGCAAGAAAACAAAATAATAAATGTGTACCAGGAAGATATTTAAAAAATTAACTTTGATGCTCTAAAAGGAAGAGGATTATTTCCTGCTTTGGTCACAGACTATGACCCGAAATACACTTAAAGACTAGATCACACAGAAATTCCACAGAAGTACAGATGGTAACAAACATCCGTTTTCTGACACCATTTGCTGGTTTTGAATAGAAATTACCTTTGGAGGGGAGAGGGAGCTGGTCCCATCGAAATTTTACAGAAAGGGAATGATCCATTCACATAGGTTTCTGGCAGTGATAACTAGATAATTTCAGACTGCATCATTTATCAAGACTTCTCTTATTCATTTGCCAAATATATACATGTATCTGCTCTGGGCTCTGGGGACATAGCAGTGGGGAAAACCACTTTCTGAAGGGAAGACAGAGGGACACATAAACAAATGGAGAGACAAAGCTGGATGCCAGGACGACGGGATGGGGCAGGGCTGCTATCTGACTGGGGAGGGAGAGGAGGGAGCTCTGATCAGTACAGTGGAGGTAAACGAAGGAGCGGGGGTGAAGGGTCCAGGCAGAGGAAGGAAGCAGAGCTGCAGCACGGGGAGCGCACATGGACCTGTGCGGGCAGAGCGAGGCAGCCAGCGTGACTGCAGAAGAGTGCCCAGCAGGAGGGGACAGGGGCCAGGCCGGGGTCGGGGGAGGCCTGTGGGCATTACTCCCAGGCTGGTCAACGGGCAGACAAATGCAATCAAAAGGGATATGCAATTTATGAAGAAGCCACATTATCCTGTGAAACGACAGCCAACCGTCTTTTCCTTTGGACCACGGATCTCAGAACTGGCCGCTCTGCCTGCTGATACTGACCCCAGCCAGGAGGTTGGCCCGCTAATGTGTCGAGAGTAACATAAATCATTCCCAGCCACTGACACCACCATGAAATCTCAGTATTGTGGGGGTAACGTGTTTGCGGGAGACCTGTCACGGCGAGGGAAGAGTTCTATTTCTCCACCGAAGGAAGGGTACCGTAGTTGAGCAGAGAGCCCCAGTTTCTGTGGCTGGCCCCACAGATCGGGCCGGCCCGGGAATGTGGAGGAGAGAGCGGCCACAGTCACCCTCTCCAGCCAGAGCTCTGCTCGCCGGACGTGGCCGGCAGGGGTAAGGCGGCGCCAGAGTGGGTGCATGGGAAGACCGAGAAGGAAGACAGTGCCGGCTATGCTGCCTGCCCAGGGGTCACTGGTGCTGCGGGCAGCGTCCTCCTGCCCTCCTCTGACCGACTAGCGGGGCCTGATGCAAGTTCCTGCATGCAGACGGGTCCACAGGGGCGTGATGGAGGCCCGAGAGCTCGGGCAGAATTCCGAAAGGCCTGATGGCAGCAGACCTGTGAGGCGAGACGGCACACGTGAGCCGCAGCTCCCAGCAGCTCAGCCAAGCAGGAGCCCCCTGGCAGTGCTTATGTTCTTCATTAAGTAAAGTAGGAAAACACACGTTACTTAAAACACTGTGTTCAGGACACAAACTCTCCTATAATTTTGAGTCCACCAGAAAAAATAATGCCTGTGGAGAAAATAATAGGTAATGCCTTACTAAGATTTCTAGAGCCGCTTATATTTTTAAAGAAAATATTTGGAAAATGAAAGCTTAAAAATAATGGAATGGATTTTTACTGACAGAATTTCAGGTGCTGTGGTCAAAGATGGGGCCAGGGGCAGAGGAAACAACGTGGATGGAACTACAGGGTATTATGCTAAGCGAAATAAGTCAGTCTGAGAAAGACAAATACCATATGATTTCACTCATATGTGGAATTTAGGAACAAAACAGATGAACATAGGGGAAGAGATGGAAAAATAAAATGAGAAATAAAAACAGAGAGGGAGGCAAACTGTAAGAGACTCTAAACTATAGAGACCAAACTGAGGGTTGATGGAAGGAAGTGTATGGGGGATGGGCTAGATGAGTGATGGGCATTAAGGAGGGTTCTTGTGATGATAAGCACTGGGTGTAACATGTAAATGATGAATCTATATTTTACTCCGGCAACCAATACTACACTACATATAAACTAACTAAAATTTAAATAAAAACATGAAACTAAACATCTCCACTTGGTTAGTTCCCTATCTACAAAAGAAGATAGAGAATTCAGGCCCTAAGAGGTCTCACAGAAGGAAAGTAAGGAGCTGGCTTCCTTCCTCACAGAATGGAGGGAATGTCCCTCCTACGAAGGCCAGGCCTTCCACCAGGGCTTGGAACCCTCCCACCCTCTCAAGGAACTTGGCTCCTGGGGTGGTTCCCTCCTACTGGCCAACCCATCAACACACCACAACAGTCTGGTTTCTCCCCCCTTCATAAGACAGCCCATTGACCTTGTACACGCCTATCACCTCATGCAATTCAACTTCTCAAGACTGTCTACACACACGGCTCCCCACCTCCCTCTCCCTACCTCCCTTCTCCCTGATCTTGAACAACACACTGCCACAAAAGCTATGGAAGGCTCCATCTATAAAATGTTCTATGAAGTTAAAATCTGATTTTTTGGATTGATTCGTTTTCTTAGCACAGCTGTATTCTACAGCAAGAAAATGAAAAATCTGAAAAGTAATCTGAAGGAGGAAGAAGAAGGGGAGGGTAGGAAGACAAACCACAGTTGTTAAAAGACAGAGATGTGCAGTTAGCCTACCAAGGATTATTTTTTTAAAAAAAATTTTTTAAAGTTTAAAAATATAAGCTTTTCAGATTACAGCATTAACACAAGACTGTTCTAACTAGACTCATAATGCAATACAACAACGTACGAAAAGCAAAGCTAATCCCCCAATCCCTCAATAACATCCCCCCCTCAAGAAACCACATATGTCTTCTCTGCTCTTCTTCAATATACCCTGTTCAGCCACCAGTCGGCCCCACTGCTCCTGGAAGTGCTCGTCAAGATCACCAATGAATCCACCCAGTCAAATCCAAGAACTCTTCTTCTTTCCTTATTTGACCAATCACACTGAGTGTTGTCTGCCACCGCCTCCTTCTAACACCCTTTCCTTGACGTCCTGCTCCCCCGGTCTGCACTTTGCTGGCTTTTCTCGTACCTCCCTGGCTACTGCTTCTGGGACTCCCCTGCTGGCTCTTCCTCCTGCAGCTAACGCCTGGCGGTGGGGCTCCTCAGGGTGCAGTCCTGACCCTCCCTCATTCTACTCCATGTCATTCTGTCCTTGCCCCAGATCTAAACAACACACTGACACTGAAGATGCCCATGCTTATAAGTCCGACTCAGATCTCTCCTTTGAGCCTGAGACTCAAATATCCAGTCCATACCTGACATTGCCACTGGCTGACAATGTAACACAAACTTGATACGTCCAAAATATTCGCCCTCCCAGACATGTCCTCCCTGACCCACTGCCAACAACTTGATACATGGTACCAGCTGCTCAGATTCCAAATCTCGGAGTCATTCTTGATGTGTCCCTCCTCCTCTCCCCTCCACGTGCAACCCGAGTGCGTCCTGTTGATTCTACCTTCCAGGTATTTTCCAAACCCACCCTTCCTCGTGTCCACAGTCTCTCCCTTAGTCTAGGCCACCTTATGTCTTCCAGCAATCTCTACAGCTACATCTGCCCCTTCCATCTATTCCCCATAAAATGGAAGACAGCTTTCTTAAACCAGAACATGTCCCATTCCAGTATAAGACCCTGCAAGGGCTCCCACTGCACTTGGGATCCCTAACAAACCCCAGCACATCCATGAGGTTCTGCCTTCCCTCGCTTACCACACCAGTCCTCTCTCAGGTCCTCTCTGAGGCCAAGCGCTTCGTTCTCAGGGTCTTTGCTCTAACAGCTGGTCTGCTCTCCCCACATCTCCACTTGGTTAGTTCCCTTGCACATCACCTTTATGTTTCCACTAACGTAACCCAAGGGCACTCTGGTTGACCACTCATTTCTGGCCCTACTTATTTTACTCACGGCCCTTCCCCCAACTTGCAATCTTCACGTTTATTTTCTGTTCACTTGTGTTGTTTTGTTTTTTGGGGGTTTTTTGGTTGTTGTTTTCTTTCTGTCTATACTCCTCTAAAGACCACAGCTCTCTAGATCACTGTTTAACATGATGCCTGGCACAGAGTAAATTCTTAAAAAACACACAGATTGGATGAATGAAAGTGGTTCTCTTCCCCATCCCACCTCCCCACAACAGTGCTGACCAATTTCTGATGGCAGGTAAGGAAGACACCTGTTGGCAGCTGTAGATGGACTACAGGAAGAGTGGAAGTCTAGGCAGGGGAGCATAGGTGGCGCCAGCAACGCCCCACGACACCCCTTGGTCCCTCCTACCTCTGCAGATTCTGAGCGATGGTTCAAAGTCGGCACTTCAACAGTCAAATCTGCAGATTCTCTAGCAAAGCACCAGCCACAGTTTAGAGTATTTATACTCTTCTCTGATCTTTTCCAAATATTTAAATTAGCTATATGCACATTAACCTTTGGAGCTGAACTAGCTATATCCTATGCAAAACACGGAAGGCTTCAGGGTCCTGATGAAGGCCGCACATACACAGTGATTTTTACTACACCCTAAATGGTTTTCTGTTTGAGAGTCTATTTCAGAATTACCCACTACCCACCTCGGGATGGAAGAGCATATTCTCTGTTTAAAAATATATTTACATGCATATGAATATCGATATCTACTCATATACATACACATGTAGACAAACGAATGCAGCTGCAGGCAGGGAGGACCCAAGGTTGGTCAGGTATGACTTAACTCAGCAGAATGAACTAGCAGATGATTTTAAATGTATAAGAATTGATATGGGCTGCATTTATCAACACAGCCTGAGTAGATGATGTACATTTCCTTCTTTCAAGCCATTAAACCAAGGTGAGCAATGAAGCTTTCTCCAGGATCTTAATAAAGCCACAGAGTTTTCTATCAGTTCCTACAGGAAGACCTAGAACCACCTACTTCCAGGTACTCAACAGCTGAACTGGGACAACTAGGAAGAAGCTGGCCGAGCTCCTCAGGGCTGACAGCACTGGCTACGCCACTGTGTGATTAGAGACAAGTCATCTGACTTCCCTACACCGCAGCCTCTTTACCTCGAGAAAGGAAGTCATGAAAGTCCTGACTGTGTGAAGAAAGGAGAGAAGGCACGGAGAGCAGGGGCACGTGGCCTGGCACAGGGAGTGCCCACATCCGTGCTCTGCTTCCAAGTAACAGCACACTCTCCCCTTCCCCTGTCTTTTGCTTCTGACTGAGTTTCCCATGGTAGGAACAAGAAGAGAAGCTTCTACAGAAGTTGGGACTTGGCTGAGTACTCACAATGTATAGAATTTCAGAAAATGCGGTAAAGAAAATGAACAGTGCGACGATGAAGCATGGAGGAAGGAGAGCCAGGCAGAGGTAAGCATGCATATGGTGGGCAAGGACTTGGTTGGGAGTTGAGCCCTGACGGTGCCGAGTAGTTGGAGTGGGGACTTGGGGCAGCAAGCAGCACTTTTGCGGGGCTGGATCAAAGAGGGCATCAAGAGTTGGGGAGAGGAGCTCAGACTTAACACAGACAATGACTAGGAACCTATGCGTGTCCCTGTTTAGTACCCTCACGATGCCTTTTTTTTTTTTTTTAATATTTTATTTATTTGACAGAGATAGAGACAGCCAGCGAGAGAGGGAACACAAGCAGGGGGAGTGGGAGAGGAAGAAGCAGGCTCATAGCGGAGGAGCCTGATATGGGGCTCGATCTCATAACGCCGGGATCACGCCCTGAGCCGAAAGCAGACGCTTAACCGCTGTGCCACCCAGGCGCCCCCCTCACAATGCCTTCTAATTGGCGATATTTTGCCTTCATGTTTATCACTATTACAACATTTCTCATCTACCACTTACGCTTAGTCAGCACTTGGCGTGAATAGAGAATGATCGTCTACTTCTCTAAGCCCAGGTCAAGGTATACTTGACCCCAATCAAAAGGTCATACTTATGGAAATGGCACACGTTTCCTTCCTTCTTCACAGACCAATGAAGTTAGACCATAACGGTTTTTCCTCCAGGGAGTTAATGGAACATCTGCAGCGCCAGGTCTATTTTTACTCAGTCTCTCATCCATCGGCCATCAGTGTAATGTAGGCAAAGGGGAGGGGCGGGAGGAACTATGTAGCAGGTGGAGAGACCACACTAAGCTCCTATGTTCTCTTCTCCCCATCTGCCCTAAGGATAGAGCAGAGCAGGAAGCCAAAGAACACTTATCTAGGTGACAGCCTACATAAAGACATACCCCTGGGGTTTAGGGGTGATATTATCACAGAAAAGGAGAAAAATTACTCCAACTCTCTCCCATCAAGACTTCGCAGTGCAGAGAAAACCTAAGCAATTTTCAGATTCCAGTTTCTAGACATCCACCTAATCCTATTAAATTTAACCTAACTTCACCCATTAAGAAGGCAGAAATGATGGACAGACTCTGGAACGGGTGTACTTCTCTAAAAAAAAGCAATTGAGAAGGTCTGCTTTGGGCATAGAAGTGACTTTTTGGGTTCACTGTACAAGCCAAGGTCTTGGGCTAGCACTTCCAAAATGAATCGGAGGGTAGTCTTCTGAATTTGAGTTTGAAGCAACCTGATGCCAGTATTGGCATTAGTGCCAACCCCTGAGTAAAGATGTTGGGGGCAGTCTAGCAGAGATAAGATGACAAAAGCAAAACCATAAACACCTCAAGTTTTATTTCACTTTTAAGTGGAGTTTCAGGCTGCCGTGTGGTGACCAACATTTAAGACTTACCTAAAACTCCTCCGATTGTATGTATATGTGTGTGAATATATAATATATACATAAATGGATAAGGAAATGAGAATCTCCATTAACATGCAACAAGGAGATTAGAAGTGAACACTAAAATAAATCGTATTTATAAGCAAATTTTAAAATGTATTTATGGGCCCTTAGTGTCTCCCCTTTCACACACAGAGTATTTTTATTGTTTAACAGGTTCCATAAGAGTTTACAAAGAAATCGCTGGATACTTACATGAAGCAGAAACGTACTTTTAGAGGTAAGCAGGCATAGGAATTTAGAAGCCTTTTAGTCTAATTTATTTTAGAGGTGAAAAAAACAATAACTGAGCTATACAGTGTGCAATAATTCATCCTGATAACGAAGCATGCAGACCAGCACAACTCCGGAGCTCTGCATTCTAGTCTCGGCTCTGCCACTTCTTTACACTGTTACCTTTGTTTAAACACATCAATTTTTAGTTTCCTCATCTGTAAAATGAGAAGTCTCAAGTATATGAACCCTAATGTATATGCAACTGGAACACAACTTTGTCTGCAGCCCCAAATTAGCGGGAGAATAGATCACCCAGGAAAAAGCAAAGAGGCGGCTATGAAATTGGAGACGTGACCCCCTCCCCAAAGGGATCTGTGCTATGCTTCCATTCTAATGAGGAGGTCCTGCAAGGATGGCCTGTGTCCACATCCTTCACAGGAGGGTGGTTGGGAGTTGGTTTTCCCAGGCAAGAAGACTGTAGCATGCAGTCAAACACCTGGAGAACCATCTGGACCTAGCTTACCTGGCTTCCTCATCCTGCCAGAGATAACCTCTTACACTTCGTCTTGATTCTAATTCTCATAGAGTCCCATCTTACCTTGCATTACACTTCTGCTAATGTCAAGACCAGAGTTCAAGAAATACATAACTCATGTTCTGGAAGCAATATTAAAGGTCTTTCTTAACGGGAGAAGAGCCTCTTTAAAGGGTGCTTCTCTCTTTGTAGTACATGATTTCTGCTGTCTGTAATTACAATATTTGAATATTCACCTTTTTCAGACTTTTTCTAATACTGACCCCGAGGTTTAGGTACCTGGCCACCAGGTGGCGTTTGGGTTCCTTGATCTCAGGGTCCACACCAAATTTTTTTTTAGATTTTTATTTTTTAATTTGAGCGAGAACAAGAGCGAGAGAGAGAGAGTGAGCACAAGCAGGGGGAGTGGCAGGGAGAAGGGGAAGCAGACTCCCCGCTGAGCAGCGAGCCCAACACAAGGCCCAATCCCAGGACCCTGGGATCATGACCTGAGCCTAAGGTAGACGCTTAGTTAACCAACCGGGCCACCCAGGTGCCCCACCCACACCAAAAATTTTTGCCAAAGTCCTGTTTTGTCTTGTGTGACAGACTGCTAGTTGTCCCCCAATGTCTATTCCCCTGTTTCATCGATAAAAAGGGCCCAATTTACGTGCGCACATTTTTTTTCTGGAACTAAAACTACATCTGTAAACCTCTTTGCACTAGGTGTGGCCAAATGAGTACTTTTTCGCCAATAAGATGAAAGCAGACAGAATGTTGTCACCTTCAGCAAACATGCTTCTAAAACCGCTGACAAGGACCTTCCCTCCCCCACTTCGCTCTTCTTCCCAATGGCTGCCTCCCTGTTGGCTAGAAAGTGGATATAACGTGGCTGGATGGCCAGCAGCGTTTGAGGACCATGAAGAGATGCTGGGAACAGAAGCCACGTGGGAAGAAGCAGCAAGAAAGCAGAGCAGGAGCTTGGATTCCTCCCACCTTAGATACCAAGTCGGCCCTGAATTGATTCCTCCTGCGCTTCTTTTCTCTGAGAGGAAAATAAATGTCTCTCTTCTTTAACCCATGGTAATTTTGATGTTTCCTGTTGCTCATAGCTGAATCTAATCTGAATAACATACCTTGAGATTCAGATTCATTTTTATTTTTTTAAACACTTAGCCCATTATTTAAGAGAAGGAGAGGAGGGTCAGAAGGAGAGGGAGAAGCGGACTCCACACTGAGTGCGGAGCCTGACATGGGGCTCCATCCCAGGATCCTGGGATCGTGACCTGAGCTAAAACCAAGGGTCGGGTGCTTAACTGACGGAGCCACCCAGGCACCCCAAGATTCAAATTCATATTTAAAGACAAAAAATTATTAAAATGACAAAAGTACCTTTTGCACACACACCATTCATAGAGGATACCATGCTACTGACTCAGTTCTGATAAGAAGGAAGTTACTTGCTACTTTGTTTCCTATAGGATAATGAAACAGGACATTCTTTTCCTAAGACCATATTCTAGCAAGGAGCTGGAGCTAATTATTAGCACTGAGTAATCGGAAATCTACCCACCTGCACATCAGCAAAGCTCAGTAACCTGTGACTTTTAATGGATCTCCAAAGCCATGACTCTTAGAACAAGGTAAACAAAATTTGAATCTATTTAAGTGGCTTTATTACATATGACAGCAAACTCAGTATTATCTGTAGATATCTGATACATTACAATGTACAGATAAATGTAATGTAGCTTGTAATGTACAAATTACAAATTTTGTGTGTACTTAGGAAGAACAAATCTCCAATGAGTATAGCTGTCACCTATGTACTGAATTTACACGTAGCCTGATCTCTGACATTTAGGGCCTCTAATACAATAAAGAACAATAAATCTAGATGGCCTTCTAGGAAGTGAATCTGAGCCATTCAAACAGAATCAACACCTGCTAACTCATTAACGTCTCAGCAAAATAAGCTGAGCAAATATGCCTGCTGCTGAGTCACCACCGTGTCCCCCAGGACAGCCAAGCAATAGGGCTTCTTTTTCCTGGCCGCCCTCCTCAGGCTCTCAGTCACCAGGGTGGGTTCAACGGTCTTCCTGGCCCCCATCTCCATGCAGACTCCATTTCCTCAGCACAGTTCAGAGAAGCTCTGAGCAAGGTCAGCACAGGCCTGGCTTTCACCCACGCTGTCACAGCGAAGGCTCACGGAAGGCCCAAGACACCTCCCCAGGCTTCTCATTACGGGGACCGGCTGCTCAATTCTCAAGGCCACCTTGGGATTTTTACCGGAAGAGGGTTACATATTTGCAGGTTGCTGCAAAGTAATATCCTTTGGATTTATTTACAGCGGTATGAGGACGGCAGCAGCTACTGACTTGGGCCCCGTAACTTATTTCTCTATTATAAGATAACAAAAGACCAAACTCTTTGGCAACCTTTACAGTCAAATTATTTTAACACGGCTGATACCAAAAGGGGAAAGAGACACAAACATATACCCTCTGAACACGAACATTATACCCTCAATCTAGAATACCTGCGTGACAAACAGAGTTCTAAAGGAGGGTGGGAATCTGTTTATGCGAGAAAATGCCACTGTGAAACATAGTATCTCCAATAACTGGGGTGCTCAGGCACTCAATTGTCAAAAACAATTTATTTTTATTTTTTTTAAATTTTATTTATTTATTCGACAGAGATAGAGACAGCCAGCGAGAGAGGGAACACAGCAGGGGGAGTGGGAGAGGAAGAAGCAGGCTCCTAGTAGAGGAGCCTGATGTGGGGCTCGATCCCGGAACGCCGGGATCACGCCCTGAGCCGAAGGCAGACGCTTAATGACTGCGCCACCCAGGTGTCCTG
The DNA here is from genome assembly GCF_024610735.1 of Ursus americanus. NCBI lineage: Eukaryota > Metazoa > Chordata > Mammalia > Carnivora > Ursidae > Ursus > Ursus americanus. The sequence goes on from NC_142137.1 coordinate 22,999,142, forward strand.
CCAAGAACAATTTAAAGCCATTTCCTAATCATATGCAAGCACAGTGACCCCTCAGAAAGTTCTTTTTGAAAATGCTCCCCAGTCACTCTTCACTAACATTCCTGAACATTTCTGAAGGGCACCTGTGAGAACACAGAGCTACAGAAAAACATGATCAATGGTCAGCTCACTGGGGATGTAGATGAGTCAATATCCAAAAACTGGGTGTGCCATGCGCTCAGCACAGAAGTTAACAAATGTTAAAGGGCTAATTAATGTTCTGAGCATATGTTCTCTGAATGGCAAAGCCTGTGTATGCTAGCAACCACAAATCAGTTATCACCAAGGTCAGAAAAATCTACACTAAATTAAAGAAAAAATCCTCACTCCCTCCACTTTAAGACATCTTGGTAAACCCAAAGAATTATTTAATTTTAACATTTATTTTCAGTTACCCAGCAAACTGCCTTTGGGATGTTCTTGTTGTTTCATATGCATTACTGTGGGTAAACCTCAGCAAAGTCCCTACTAAGCATAAGAAAACAGGAATCAAGATGATTTTTACTATTTTTGTACTATATGGTTTGCTTTCACCTATAAAATTGGACCTTTCTTCCAATTTATTGTCTTTTACGAAATGTGGAAACTGTCGATAATGGAGTTTATTCACAGTACACTCTGTTCACTGTTCTTTTTCAGGTCTATAAATTTTGTCTTTCATTTGGGGATGAAAAAAAAGCCAATCTCTCAGCTGGCTGGACAAAAATGAGATACTGAGAAACCAAAAAGTACACTTTGCTGCACTACGTATCATGCACATTCCACTGCGGTGCAAACACTATTCCATCCACAAACGACAAAAGGCAGCCCATTGCACGGGATACTGAGGGCGTGCTTCCCTGCTTGAATTTGCTGTGACATTATGAAATTAACCTGCCGCGAGAAGGCAAAGGCAGTCTCCAAACGAGGTTGGTGGTAAAACTGGTCAGGAGTCTCCTGGGCAACTAGGGATTATGGAAGCACCCACCCTCCTGTGAAGACCTCCTCCTCCAGCCCAGTCAGGGTGGTCTTCAACACTGCAGCTCTGACTGGCTGCACCCTGCCCTTGCTCACGGACAGAACACCCTGGCGGTGTCTGACCTTTCAGATCTGTATGTCTCAACTTTCTGTAAATTTCCCAGGGTCAATGCCTTGTGTCCAGAAATCCTCTGTATGCAAACAGTACCAGCAGCATTGAAGGTCAGGTCATACTTGTTGACAGACTAAATTTACCACTTCCCTATTACTTCACATTTGTTTAAAATGAAACACATTACTAATTATAAAGGTAGACAGATTTTTTCAGGTAAATCACTTATCATCAAACTTATTTTATGAATGTAATTTCTAATGTTCAGTATTTCAGCTTCTTTTTAAAGAGAGGGGCACGGAGGTTCTAATCCATATTATGCGGACGTGTCATTCACCATAAAAAAAGAAAAAAGACAGGATTAGTCAACTGCAGGTTTGGTAACCCTATCTAAAACTGTATTTTTATATGTACCCCTGACTGTACGAAAAATGAACAGTTTTTCCAGGATCTGATTTTCAAAATTATATTCCTGACACAAATCAATTTTCTACCCGCAGCTGCAGTCAGGAATGGGTAAAGGTTATACAGTTTTGTTCTATGTCTGCCAGCAAAATACGATACCATATCCCTCCCACCCCCCAAACTCAAGATGCGCTGGGTCCTGCATGAATGTACCACATGCAAGAGTAGCCCTCTGACTTACTTAGCCTGTGTTTCTTTGACCTTCTCTTTCTCCTTGTCTTGGTCTATCTTACCAGCTACCCCACCAGGTAGGTGTACGTGGTCACGGCCACCATGAGTTGCACTGACCACTGACGCAGCATAATCTGTGCCGCAGTATTTGCTCCCAATGAAAACATGCCTCACAAAATGTTAAGAAGGAATCACAAACAGCCCAGAGGATCTTCTTTTTAAATCACATATGGAATAAATATAAACAGCAGGGTTAAGAGGAATCAAAAGTGACATTACACTAAAGTGAAAACAAAATATCTTTCCCCCCCAAAAATGCTGTGGTTTCTATTACACACCGCCAGGATGTTTTCCATTCGTGCATAAATCCCCCTCGAGGGCCTGCTTTTACAACGCTTAGGTCATTGTTGGCACACCACCGAGAACCTAATCAAAATGTGAGAACATGTGTCACGCTCACGGTCACGTCAAAGCTCTGCCAATGCACGTGAATCTAAACCACTGCGCGATGGAGTTTAAGTGAGACAAGTCCATGGTACTGTGGTATCAAAGAGCAGTTCAAAGGCACCCGTAAACGACCAAAGAATTCTGTTTTGGTAACTCCGTGCAAGAGCTCTGATGTGTATCGTCAACAGAAACTCCCCTAGTGGCATCATGCATCTCTGTCCACAGGCATAGCTCCACTTCCTAGAATCTGGAAATGAGGGGCAGTGCACTGAGATGCGGGATGCCATGTGCTCTGTCCAGTTACTATCCTGTCAAATATTTACCAGCTCTCTCCCTTTTTTCTTCCTTACCGCAGTAGTAGAAACAAAAGGTTGTTTTTGGGTAGCTCAACATCAGGGAAGTTTTCTTGGTGAGGTACAAGAACCAGGCACAGAGGAGTTCAGTTGTCCCATGATACAGACAATGGACATCACCCCAGCTTGTCTCTTCCCCGGTTAAATGTGGAGATGTCAGGCTACGTACGTGGTGGAGAGATGTCCACTCCGCCAAGCACTTGCTCAGCTGTAACATTTTATCTTTTCATTTATAAATGAAAACAATACATATTAGCTGTAACTACTTTCTCTGTGTATCACCATCAAGAATATTACTATTACCAGCATGGACAGGAACAGCTACTTGACAGGAGAAACAATTCCAACCACCCTCCCTGTGAGAAGAGTTACTTCCCGGTAAGCAGCTGCCTTCCTGGCATTATTATAGGTGCCTCTCCCTCACCCAAACCCCAGAGATAACTGCAGACTTGAGCACTAATTATTTGTGGGAAGCTGGAAAGGAGAAGACAATAATGTGTTTTTTTAAAATAGAGCTGAATGGCTACACAGTAGAGATGAGATGACAGGGGGTCTTTCTTAGGTGATTGTCCAATTCTAGGGCAGCCAAGGCCTCGCCCTTCAGGGCAGAGGAGGGACAGTCAGTGGGTACTGCTTGGGCATCCCTGGTGTTACTGATGGGGGAGGCGATGGCGTGTATGAGCACACCCTGGCCCCAGGGCTGCTGAGGCGAAGACTAGACGTAGGCCCTGGGGAGGTCACATGTGACATTTGAACGGACAAATTTTCAATACATGGAGAAAAGGGCTAACAGCAAAGAACAACAGCCTAAAAATGATTTTTAAAGTCTAATACAGGACTAGGGTGATTTAGCGAACCATGTAAGCGCCAGACGGGCTATTGGCTCCCACAGGATCTCTCTCGAGGCAATAGCTCACCTTGAAAATGAAAGCAGCAGCAAGCCAAAATAGATAGAGAAGACTAACAGTCTGTTACATTTATTTCTAATATTGATTGAAAAAGTGGATTACATTCTATGTGCCAGACACTTAATATATATCATGTCATACAACACTATAGGAATCCTGTAAAATAGATACCATGTCTATTTTACAGCTAAAAAAAACTTGTAGTAGAAAGGTTAAATGACTCACCCAATGTCACCCAATAAGTATATGCACATTTCAGGCCTGACAGAGCTTCATGACAAAGCTCCCTATGCACCTGAGAACATTTGGATTTTATAAGTACTTTTTAATATAGACCAGGGAACAACAAACTTTTTCTTAGAGGGGCAAATACTAAGTAGTTTAGACTTAGTGGGCCAAATAGGCTATATAGGCCCTGTTGCACCCACCCTATTAATGCACCAAGACACCATGTAAACAGATGGGCATGGCTGTTCTCCCACAAAACCAGAGGCCAGTTCACCAACTCCTGATCTAGAGCAAGCGGTGAGAGGCTGCAGCCCTGGGCCGGATCTGGCCCACCATGGGTTTCTGTAAACAACACTTTATTTATGACCTAGATCTCGCCATCATCCAGACCACTTCTAGACAGGTGAAGGGTAACTCAACAAGCTATCAAGTAATGCCCTGGTTTCACAGAGACGGAAGCATCCAGCTCTTTGCTCTACACTTCCTTCACAGTGTTTGGATTCCTAATCTGTGGTCTGTGTGGTCCGGCCCTCCACGGGGGAGAGCCCTGATAAACACCTGGTACCTCCAGTGACCTCTCATTGCAAAGGAACATTCTACGTCCTCAATCAATAAATGATTCAGTTTCTGGGAGACTCAATGCCTTTGGGGAGCGGGAAAAACAAAAATGGAGAATCTTAACCTGGAAGGACGGGTGGCCAGAGGTGGAGCTTGTGGTGCCATGACAATTCATCAGGCCATTCATGCTAATATTTTATGGAGTGCCTCGTCTGTGCCAGGCACAAGTACATGTGATCGTCAGATGAGAAAGATGGACTCGCAGCCCTGGACTTTGTGTACGGCAGATCTGTGTGTTACTTGGGCCGTCACAGGCCCTGGGCTAGCCCATAACCCTCTCCAGCAAGCAGACAAACGGTGCCGCTTTGACAGCTCCTGCAGTAGGATCCCCCCACAGGGGACCCCGGTTTCTGGTCAAGAGCAGCAGCTATGGGAGAAGCTGCGCGCTCTAGCAGGGCGGGACCGTGCCCGACTCTGTGCCCGGCTCTGTGCCCAGGGACAGCAGGAGCACCAAAAACCCCTGTTGTCTGCATTACCGAGCATTCCCTCCACGGCTCCTGACAAACTAGGGTGGCGACGGCCCGGCCTGGAGGTCAGGTTTTCTAACCCTCGTAACTGCTCCGTACCTGGACTGTCTGGTAATCGGAAGCATCGATCCCTTTCACGGTAACCTCTCGGAAGACTCTTGGCTCCAGTTCCTCTTTGGTGAGGTCACAGTGATAAATGATACCTAGAAGGAAGCGGAAGTCCTGGTTTAGTCCACGAACTCACTTGATACAAGGAGGACTAGGATCACACAGCACCACCGGACGCCACAAAGAGCAAGAGAGGAGCATCAGTGAGGGACCTAGGTATTCTCTGAGGCCGGTAAGGGTTACCGCACCAAGAGTGCTTAGAACAGTCTGGTGCGTGGGGTGCTACGTGAGTGTTCACCCCTCATCATCACTACCACATGCAGTCTTCCTTTTTACAACTGTAATCTGCGAGGACATTTTAGAAGATTCCACGGCATTCTGTGAGTATGAGAAGAGGTAGAAAAATGTCACAGTGGAAACTTAACAGGCTTCCCTATGCCAGGTCACTTAGGAGTGCAGGTCAAAGGACATGGGAAACTCTATGTAGGGCCATTTCACTGGCAAGGTGAGTACGATGAAAAACTCAAATGATTTGCCCAAAGTCAACAAGCAGTCAGGGGCTCTTGATGGGAACTCTGGGGCTCCAGATACCTGACACCCACCTGTCCACTGACACACATGTGGACAGCAATCAGGGACCCAATTTGATCAGGTACCATTTTAGAGTTGCTTTTAAAATTTTGGTTATCCCATTAACTGTGCACAACACAAATTAATGAATATACACCAAGAATGCCAGCTTATTTAATCACTAATTAAAATTCCATTTCCTGCATTTAATGCTATTACACTCTAACACTTAAAAACTCAATCAAAGAAACAATAAGTAAGATGAGTCGTTACTATTCGGAAACAATGACACTGGGGTGGTTTATGAAACAGAATTAGTCATCCAGAATGGCTGGTGTGGAAACAACCCTCCCACACAATACTTAAAACATATGCTGTCAAATACATGAAAAATCGATTTGGTGATCCTAATACTTGCTAGAAAACTAGAAACCAAACGGTACTCCCACAGGGCACATTCAAATTGATTGATCACGTATTTTGATGGTGGCTTGCTTTCTTCTCACCTCCTCTGTGCGTGTACTTTATTGACAGATGAGAAACAGTACTCTGCACCCCCAATGGCAAAGAGCAAGATGTTTACATTCATTGATAGTACGACTGTTGATCCCTATGAATGTCATCGCAAGTCTCATGCTTACAGACAAATTATTTTAAGGTACTATAACAGGAAGTATGATTAATACTGACAGAAGATAAGTAACATGACCAAAGTATTGGCTTTCCTAGTTTAAAGTCATACTTGGCTATCTATTGAAATATAAATATGTCTTTATACATCAAGTAGTTCCAAACTACACTCTGGGCATACATTTTTTTTGGGGGGGTGGCATACATTCTAATGTACCGGATATACTGAGTATTATTCTTGTGTAGCTGAATGTAATCTCGAGGGTGAGGCTATTTTCAGAGATATGTTAATTTCTGAAAAGTTTCTTGATCAGTATTGCTCCCCTTCCTCAAAACACACAAAAGATCTAAATCCTTATTAAAAAAAAAAAAGAAAAGAAAAGAAAAGAAAAAAACCAAGCCTGAATGACCAAACAACAAAAAAGACTGCAGACCAAGCATGTGCCGTTCAAGCCCGACTCTCCCTGGAACCACTGCAGCCTGAACCACAGTGAATGGCAAACGACCAGGCAGCCAGGACTCCCACCTCTGAAGGTGCTGGGTCAATGACCTTGGACAAGTCGCCAAAGTAGCAGAATACAAATTCCTCTGTGAAAGACAATGAATAGGAAATGTACTCTAAATGCCTGTTTATCTGCAAAAACTAAGACATCACATCCTCTAACGGTAGAATAAAACAAGTAGGCAACAGGGTCTCGGTACCGTTCAGAGAAAGGGTGCCAAGAACATGACTTCTTCTCTTCTGCCCTGTGTTAAAGTGGCAGGTGGGGGAGGCTGGGTTAAACCTGAACGTACCGGCGCTTAATACGTTTGATCAATACTTTCTCTTTGCACATCCATCTGGGTTAGCCTCCATGAGCCCACTGCACATTCACATACTGAGAATCCCTATTGGCTGATGAGGTTTGTGTCCTGATTCCCCTTGGTAAGTCCAAGGGAGGTGGAGTTTGGAGAAAACATCATAGAATCATCCCTGGAGAGGACTGGTTAGGTGATCTCTAGCAAATGAATTTCCACGTTTAGGGGTAAAAGAGAGAATTGGGTTATGGAAGTCCCTTAAGGCCAGAGGAGGTGTCTGGACTTGAGGACATGGGTCTCCTGATGAAAGCAGTGGTTTAACAAACCCATTTGAGTAACAGGAAGGAGGCAGGGATGATCAGCACATATATTCCCAATAATCGAAAATAAATTTAAAGAGGTAAAAGAAATGGAAGTGGGAGTTAAGAGGAACGGGACACTCTGGGAGAAACTGTGAAAGAAAAATCAAAGGATCTGAAAAACTGGATATATACAGAGAAGGCAAAAAAATTTTTTTCTAAAAGATGATCCATATAGACCCACCTGTATAGGGTGGGTTTTAATGTTATTAAAAGAAAAAAACACAAATGGAAACTAAAACAAGTCTTAAAAATGTTTGCACTCCTTGGTATTTACACAAAGGAGCTGAAAAGTTATGTCCACACAAAAATCTGCACACGGATGTTTATAGCAGCTTTATTCGTAACTGCTAAAACTGGGAAGCTTCCAAGATGTCCTTCAGAAGATGGATGTGTAAATAAATCTTGGTACATCCAGACAATGGGGTATTATTTAGGGCTAAAAGAAATAAGCTATTGAGCCCATGAAAAGACATGGAGGAAACTTAAATGCCTAGTACTAAGTCAAAGAAGCCAGTATGAAAAGTCTACATGCTGCATGAATCCACCCATATGACATTCTGGAGAAAGACAAGCTGTGGCAACAGTAAACAGATCAGTGGTTGCCAGGGGTTGAGGGGAGGGGAGGGGTGAATAGGGGGAGCACAGAGGATTTTTAGGGCAGTGAAAATATTCCATAGGATACTATAATGATGGATACATGTCATTATAAATTTGTCCAAACCCATAGAAGGTCCAACAGCATTTGACTATAATGCGAACTAGGGACTCTGGGTGATTACGATGTGTCAATGTAGGTTCATCAATTGGAACAACTGTCCCACGCTGGTGGGGGATGCTGATAATGAGGGAGGCGGTGATGCGGGGGCAGGGGTATACCGGAAATTTCTGGTATCTTCCCGATATTGCTGTGAACCTAAAACTGCTCTAAAAAATTAAGCCTTAAATTTTTCTTTCTTTCTTTCTTTCTTTCTTTCTTTCTTTCTTTCTTTCTTTCTTTCTTTCTTTCTTTCTTTCTTTCTTTCTTTCTTTCTTTCTTTCTTTCTTTCTTTCTTTCTTTCTTTCCTTCCTTCCTTCCTTCCTTCCTTCCTTCCTTCCTTCCTTCCTTCCTTTCTTTCTTTTTTTTTTTTTTTTGCCTTTCCCAAACAGTCTGGCAAAGGCTTCTTTGCTCATCCCTGTTTCCCAGAGCCATGCACCTGGGACTTGCTATACTGGATTATTACAAGGTGCAAGTCTGTCTGGAGCTAACCTTAGACAACCCTCTGAGGCTCCATGAATACAGAATTAATCAGCTCAGTCACTAAGTGGTTTGGGCCACAGGGAGTAAGTGCATCGTGTTCCAAATTGCTCTGGCTGCTCACTGTCTCCCAAGTTTGACTCAAGGTATAAAAGTCCTAAATAGCTTGGGCTCAAGACACATAGCCTTCACTGGGTGCCTCCATGGGAAACAAAGTCAGCGGGCGCCCACGGGCCAGATCCACCACATGTTCTAAACAGCTGGAGCTGTAGTTATTTTCGGCCCTGAGCCTTTACTTATAATTTAGTATCTCTGTTGTTTACCACGGTAGCAGACAGCTAATTTTCAGAGGCCAGGGAAAGACAGCCTCTGGTATGTATGTGCGTGGATGTATATACACATGCCGACAGTTCTCGCTTTCGAGACCCAGTTTAATGCTCTGACGGCTGTTTTTACTCTGGACCAGAAGGCCTGAGACCAGAAGCCCTGTTCTCTGGTTTTAGACATCAAAAATTGCATTAGGGAGAAAAGAGAAAAGATGGAGGCAAAATGAGTAAGACAAGACAAAGGGGAAGAACAAAGCATTATGACAACAAATTAAAGCTTGTTCAGAAACTGCCCGGCGGTACAGAACTTTTCAACTTTTCAAACTTCACAGACATAATAGTCACAGCTAGTGTTTCACTGCCTGGCATGGAACCCATCCCTTTACACGAGGTCAGTGAGCCCTTTCTTGCCCAGGTAATGATGAGCTTGTTCCTGAAATAAATGGTCACATGGACTCATTGAAGGAGGTTACAGGCCTTCGGGGACTCTGGCTTTTATTAAGAATGGTTGAGTCACCCCTACCCCGTTCTCATTGCCCTTTATCCATTTAAACTGTTTAAGCTATGGGATTTTTAAAGCAGAAATTCTGGCACCAATGTAAGTTGGGGAAATAAATGGTAAACCCCCACAGCAGTGGGTTGAGAATAATAATCTGGAAGAAATGGATTTTCCTTGGTTCCTGTCCACTGGCTGCCCCTGTACCCCAGGGCAGAAGGGGTGTGGCACAGGACACCCCAACATGGGATTCCTGACCTGTCAGTTTCTGACTCCTGGCACTGGGCCTGGTTTCCACATGGCTCTGAGCACTTCCCCAGCCCCCCTGGATCCTCTGAAAGACACATGGGAAAGTAGAGCTTGCTGGTGTTCCGGGTCTACCATCAGACCTACTTACAGAAGAACATCACTCTTTTGGTTTCAATAACGCTGACAAGCAAGCTGTCATACCGATAAGATTCCTCATGGTTGCCTGCTCTGTGACTCTCAGGCACGCGCGTGCGCACACACACACACACACACACACATACACGAAAGTAGACAATGTATCGCTGCCACGTGGCCGAAACCCATGACGAAAGAGCCACTTGGGCACCTGCCTAGCTCTCTCCCCTACGTCTGCTGACTGTGCCAGGGGCCGCACGATGGCCACAAAGCCGGACGGCACAAAAGGGCTATGAAGGAGCTTGAAAAACAAACGAGGAAAGTGCAGAAATATTTTCAGGCAGATTGCTTTTAAGATGGGGTCTGCTCGGTCAACTGCAAGCTGCCAACTAAGCCAGGCTCCTGGGACAAATCAGAGTATCTGTGTGGCTTTGCCTACAACAAAACCCGGGCAGCCAAGTGGAGAAGCAGGAAAAACTAAAACAGCAAAATGAATGTGACCAACTGAAAAAAAGTTGAAAAGAGAACTATGTTTACTTTGGGGAAAACTAACCTATACCATGGAGCACAGCATTGTAACTTATAAGGACTTTTTTCTTTCCTTTTCACTTGAATCAAGTGACACATTTGTTTCTATAGGACATAAGACGACACTTTTAGAATTATATTTTAATTCAGTTCACAATAGCACAAATTATTCTCAGTCCGTTTTAGAAAACAGGTTTTTCATGTCAGATGGGACTACAGATTTTTCTTTAATGCTTTTAGTTACTCTGCACTATGTGTATCCTGACCTGCACAGACTGAAGGCTGAATCTCTGGTTCTACGTGTTCATACTAGTTTTTTAAACCAACCTAGAACACCAGTTGGTCCTGTCCCCAGAACAGAGACGCAGGATATAAGATGAATGAGTGTGCCGTTTTAGGCATTCCCATTTCCCTGAGTTCTAAGCATCTGTTTTACTGTTTTATTCCCATTATGTAATTCTTGCTATAATACAGCATATGGGATTTTCCATAACACAGCATTCCATTTCCATTTCCCAAAAGAAACCCAAACATTCGTCTGATTTTTAAGCTGAGTAACACTGGTGAAAAGACTCTCACCTGGAGATAAAAAGGAAGTAAACTGATAGAAGATTTCGGTGTCCTTCTTCTGACCACTGTACCCCACCACGCTGCCGACCTCCAGTGGGAAGGTCTTGAGGAGAGCACCAGTGGCCAGGTCGTGAAGTTGCAGAATGTTCCTCACGTCGTGAAGGTAGCATAACACCAAAAAGTTAGACCTCACGCAAGCTACCCATTCTGAAAAGGTAAGGACAGATAAAAGCTAACGTAGCTCTGAAAGTAGTGAAAAGCATACGTTGAACAATGGTTCTTCAGCTCTCCATTGTGTTATGCAGTAATGAGACTTGCGAAGTGATTTTATAACTAGATGTAATCGTTCATCTAGTGCCAGTGTATTCCTTTAATAAATTCCTTTAATAAATTGTTACTGTCATGTCCAGAGGAAACAAAATATTCTACAAAATATTTTGTGATACAAATAATCCTGTCTACTTATTTTGTGCCCAGTATCATGGTATAGGAGGGAGAACCATGTCTGTTCGGGCTGTTTTTCCAACAAAAATATATTACGCCCCAGGTATGTGCCAGATACCCTGCAAGGTGCTAGAGAAACAAGCAGGCAGATGATGTCACTTCTGCCCTTAAGACACAATCATATAAAAATACAAGCAGTAACATGTAAGCGAAGGTAACTGAGAGGCTGGTTGGGGACCCCAAACACACAAGAGCCCTTAAGCAAGAACTGAACTACATCTTAACAGGGGTGTGAGGTGACGGGTGCCTAGGGCGGTGTCAGAGACAGGACAGCTCTCTGGGGGAATGAGGTGGTGCGAGGACAGGCAACTCAAGGAAGGACAGCCAGAGCTGGGAAAGGAGAGAGAGAAAAGGAATATGAACGACCAGCAGGGAGGGAGGGAGACTGGTTAAGAGAACAAGTGAGACATCCATTTTCAAGAAGAAAAAAGCTACTCAGTGTGGGGTGGGTGGAGAGGGTGGTGGTTTGCAGGGGGTTTGGTGAGCGGGACAGGGGAGGTTAGTCCTCACTTAGCCATTACAGGGGAGTTACCGTCTGGACAGAAGGATAACGTAAATATAGAGGATAGCGATGAAGGCTACAGAACAATGGAGGTCTATGGAAGGATGGAGGGGAGACGAGGAAGAACACTACTGCCATTATTAGCCAGTCAAATCAAATCAAGCTGGAACAACGTCTAGGGAGGGAAGAAAAGAAACCCATTTCCCAAGAAAAATCATCAGGATGTGGTAACCATGGGGTTATGGGCAGTAAGGCAGAGATAGGAGTCCTCCTCAACTCCCAAGGTTGCAACGATGTCAGGAATAGTGCTGTCAGTGACAGAGCCAGGACAGGAGGTGAGCGGGCGGATGGGGAGAGGAGAAAACAGAAGGGCAGGCCCCTGGCCCCGAGCTGGCGTGCACAGGATCGGCCTGAGGTAAGGACAGCACCCCCTCCTCTAAGGGAGCGATGCTATAGTAAGTGGAAGGACAGGGGAGCAGGTAATCTAGCTCAAACATGTGGAGAAGACAAGCTTTTCATGCTGTGGGGTATGGTGGTGGTGGGTTCTTGACACTTATTCTTACAACCCAAGAAACTAGCGGTTCGTGCTTCTAAGATGATTAATTATCAATATGAACAAGATACTGGCCAGAGGGAACTCTCGAGGATCACCCGGGGTCTCAACGGTGCTAGGTTGTTTGGGTTACCTTAGCAAGCTTTTCTGCCAAGAGGACGGAAGAACTCTTACATCTAAAAGTAATTTGCTCATCGTCCAATACAATTTTTTTTAAAGTGCCTCAGTCAAGCAATATATTTCAGGTGGCCTTCATGTTTTAAAGAAAGTACAGGGGAAAACTGAAGCAAATTATTTCTGTCAAAGAATAATCACTCCGTGTTAACTATGAGCACGTCAGAATTTTAAAACAGACAGAGTGAATAAGATAAAGACAAGGTGATCTGCAGACTGTCATTAACAAAAGCGCTCACTTCATGGCTGTACTTTATGACTCACCTCTAGTTTTTATTCTCGCAGGGCATTCTGCGCTAATGATACATAGCAAATTCAACAGCGCTTCTCTTTGCAGTGATGCGTTCTAGTCAATACTGAAGGTTTCCTCTTTCTAGTCTAAAGAACTTATAACCTTATAGAAGGAAGATAGTAAAAATATATCACTCCCCCCCCCCCAAAAAAATCTTCAAGCATTGATCTACATCTCATTCTATCTACAAGTGAAAGAGATTGTCACCTTAAGACATAAGTGAAACCACTTCTTTGGGACTTTAAAAGGCAGAAAACTCACATGTCTGGGGAAGTATTTCTGTCTCTCATAGCTCCCTATACGAGGATCACTGACGCAACCTGACTTGCTCCTGAAAAACACCCAGGGCATCTACACGAAGACTTACGCTGCTAAAGGCTCGCTTGGACCCACCAAATGTGAAGTCAATTCATGGACCCACCAAATGTGAAGGCACTTAGGAAGCATTCACTAAATGCTGGCTCTTACCATCCTTGAGGGGACGTTCTGTCTCAGTTGAGACAGAAGCCATCAGGCTACCAAAGTCACTACAAACCAGATTCCTCTGGTTTAAAGCAAATGGCCAAAACCCTGTTCCTTGGCTCATGGATCCCTCATCCAAATATAAATGAGGGTCAGGGGGTGAATGAGAATTTTGAGGAGGCAGGTGGAGGAATTTTCTTGAAGAGAGCCCCTGTCATGTTCCAGGTCCCCCTTCCCCCCAGGGAGAACCTCAGCTTATGAAAGAGCCAAACCTGAGAAGCTAAAAGGACTATGACTGAACATCTAGAAGCCAGGAGAAGGGCCTGGGGTGCGCTGCTGCCTCAGAGTTCCAGATGTGGGTTTTGCAGGAAAGAGCAGGCATGGGGTTGTCTTGGGTCCTATCCAATAGAACTGTCCAGGAGGATGCAGAGACCTCAGTACAGAAGAAGTGGTGGAGTGCAGCCAGATGCCCAAGGGCTGAGGAGAATCTCAAGCCAACACCCAGAGGAGTGCTTCCTCTAGGGCCAAGGGAACTGCAGAAGCAAGGGCCCAGCAGAAAGCCCTCCCTGAGACAATCATCTGTCTGTCCTTTCCCTTCTAGCAAGGCCAGGTTTAATGTACCAAGCACAGGGGATACTGCCTTGAGCCAAGGGAGAAAGAGTCCCTTACTTTTCCAGGACATGAACCTGGACCTGTCTGACTCCAATACGTTTGCTTTAATTCACAGAAAAACACATTAAGAACTGCTTTATCAGAGACAGGGCCACTCTGCAGATCCCAAAAGGAATTATTTTCCTAATTTTCTATCTTCTACCTTCACAATTTGGGATGGCCCTAGATTCTACCCTATTCAACCCATGAGCAGAAGCTCACCTCCAACAAGTAAACTCTTCATTGGCTTAAAGGTACTGGACTCTCCCTTTGTATAAAAAACGGTAACAAAGTTAGCGACCTTATTCTAATCAAATTAGCTTTCAGGCAATGAATAATTTATAAAGCAGCATATCATTTCTGGAAAATCACAGAGAAAATGAATAAGAGGGAACTTGAGGGCACTCTGAAACAATGCTACAGGGAGGTTCTCCAGAGGTTAATGTAGCTCACTGCAGTGAGCTTCAGTGGCACCTGACAACAGTCTCTTCTCTTCTCCAACAAGAGGACTGTGAATCCACCCTGAGATCTACAACAGGTGTAATACAAACAGCCAAAGGTTATTCAAAAGCTAAAAGGAAGGATTCTGATCTAAATGCTTTAAAAAATCAAATGTCAGTGATGATTATCAAATAATAACTACACAGAGAGGGACTGATATCAAAACAACAGCAAACTACCTTTGAAAGCCTGGATTCATACTCTACAATTTTTATGAAGACCCTGCATGACATCGTACTAACGACACAGATGTCATCCAGTAAATATCTGGTCGTGCCATTCACACACTTCACTCTCCATGACTGAAGGCTGAAGACTCTTTACCTTGTAACCAGTCACCAGAGAATGAGAGTTGTACCAATTTGATGGCCTTCTCACCAAAAACAAGAGCACACAGTGGTCAAGTAGCATGTAATCTTACCTAAGACATCTTTCTCGTGCTCAGGAACAAGCACTTTCCACTTCGACTCCTCCGGATCCGTGAAGTCGATGTTGATCAGGCGATAATTGGGCGAATGGCGATTTGTCTTGAACGTGAACACTGTCCCCTCATTGGTCACATAGTCATATTCTCCTTCAAAGTTGTCGATCAGTTTTACCCACTTCAGGATTCCTGGTGAGAGACCAAGCATCCCTGTCACCTCTCCTGCGTTGAAAGTGGTGTGGTGTATTTATGTGTAGGGAAGGGAGGGTAGGTCTTTTCTGTCCATGGAACACAAAGCAGACACAGTATTTGGAAGATCTAAGGCTTGAGAAAGAGCAAGGAAAAGTGCAGGTGAATTTTAAGGTTTTTAAAAATGTGAAGAATTCTTCTCCTGAAAAACCCAGCAATGAAGGAGACTAAAGGACCTCTCCTCTCAGCACTCTGCCCCATGTAATCTGGGAAATCCTCTTCTACCTGAGTGTGTGTCAAATCTCAGCACTTCCTGCTACCTCAACTGCCACCACACCATTCCACATCTTCATCATTCGTCTCTGGGTCTCTGGTAGTGGTTCTCCCCTGGGGCTGATTTTACATGTGCGCGCGCACGCACACACACACGCGACACACATATGTACACACACACACACACACACACACACACCCAGGGTTGATTTCACATTAAATGTCACTTATAAAAATAAAAAATATAAATTAAAAAAAAAAACCACTGGGAAGACATCTATTTCACAATGTGACCGACACAGATGTTCAGAGAACATTTCAAAAGTTTTATAAACAAATGGGCTCTATGATTTCTAAACTACTGAAAGACAATGCCAGACCTTGGCTATTCTCGAATTAATCCCCTACCTTAAATTTCTCAGTGAAACTGCTACATTAATTTGGATAGTTCATATATTCCTTAAATCTTTCAAGGAGATTTTACATTACCTCATTCATCTCCATACCATAATATCTTTATTTGATTTTTTGTTGAATTAAATTTATCAAGAAAAATATACTCCCATGGTAGAAAGAGAGGTTTTTCTGTGAGATGTAACTGAATTAAAACCCCTGCTCCACTGCTCAGTTGTGTGACCTTGAGCAATCTCTTTATCCTCCACTAAGCTTCATTTTCTCAACTGTAAGCTAGCAAGAATAAGTGTATTCAAAAATTATTATAAAGTGACTACTAATACCTACCCCACAACAAAAACTCAACAAATATTGTTTTAAAACGAAGGACTAAGCGAAATAAGTCAAGCAGAGAAAGACAATTATCATATGGCTTCACTCATTTATGGAACATAAGAAGTAGGAAGATCAGTAGGAGAAGAAAGGGAAGAAGAAAGGGGGGGGGGTAAACCGAAGGGGGAATGAACCATGAGAGACTATGGACTCTGGGAAACAAACCGAGGGCTTCAGAGGGGAGGGGGGTGGGGGAATGGGATAGGCTGGTGATGGGTAGTAAGGAGGGCACATATTGCATGGTGCACTGGGTGTTATACGCAAGTAATGAATCATGGAACATCACATCAAAAACTAGGGATGTAGTGTATGGTGACTAACATAATATAATAAAAAATTATTTAAAAAAATAGAGCAGGGATCAAATTATATATATTAATATATAAAATTACATTTCTTTTATAAATTGTATATAAATTAAATTTTATATACTTTAAAAAAATAAAACGAATGACTAGAATTAAAACTAATAAGATAAGCAGTGCCAGCATAACCACTTAGAAAACATGGGACGAGGAGGGCCCTCTCTTACAGTAGAAGCAAAATTAATACTTAGGAATGCACTTAACATGAAATGTGGAATCTATACGAAGAAAGTGCTAATATTTTCCTAAGGAATCCTAAAAGCAACAACAAAAAACCCTGAATAACTGGAAACACATACCATATCTCTAAATGGGAAGACTCAGTATTTTAAGGGTGTAAATAATCCCAAAGGAAATCTAAAAATCTAACATAATTCCAATCAAAATTCAAATGAGAGTTTTAGGGAATTGGCAACATCATTCTAAAGTTCATTTGAAAGAATATGCACGTAAAGATACTCAATACATTTTTCATAATAGAATGAGGAGAGGGGCACCTGGGTGGCTCAGTCAGTTGAGTGTCTGCCTTCGGCTCAGGTCATGATCCCAGGGTTCTGGGATCGAGCCCTGCCTCGGGCTCCCTGTGCAGCGGGGAGTCTGCTTCTCCTTCTCCCTCTGCCGGAGCCCTGCTTGTGCTCTCTCTCTCAAATAAACAAAATCTTAAAAAAAAAAAAAAAATAACAGAATGAAGAGGACCTTTTTGCACTATGATGTTCTGAATGAGCCCCCCTCCTCCTGAAGGTAATCATCATCCTGATTTTTACACTAATTATTTCATTTTCCTTTGTTCTTTTCCTGCTTTAATATGCATCCATAAACACTAGAGTCTAATTTTGCCTTATTCTTGAATTTCACGTACAGTGAAGCCATACAACATGTATTCTTTCATGTCTGACTCCTTTCACATGACACTATGTTTGTGAGACTGCTCATTCTCTGGTTATTGTTAGTGACTTTTGGCTGAATCCTGCTCAAAGAACACACTCTGTATGTATGACTTCCATTTTTTAAAATTTGCTGAGAAAAACTTTATAGCCTAATTATTTTTCCTTTAATGACTTTTAAATATTCCTGTATGTTTCTGCATATTTTGCAGCTTTCGTGTATGATATGCTAAGCATATCTATTAAGTCATCTGTTAATCACATTGTTCAAATCCATGTATTTACTGATTTGGGGAGCCATTTTTTTCTATCAGTCACAGAAAATTTCTGTTAAAATGTTCCTCTATGACTGTAGATTTATTTTTACTTGTATTTCTATTAAATTGTTCTCTGTATTTTGAAATCATGCTGTTCAATATACATAATTAGAATGGTTAAATAAAACTGAACCTTTTAATGGTTATGAAGTTTTATCTTTAGCAATGCTTTTTACTTTAAAGTCTACTTTGATATTTAGACAGCTATGTGATTTTCATGGTAACATGGGCCAGTTATCCTCTGCAAAATGGTCCCAATTGTCTTATTATTTCTGAAAAGATTTTCTCTTTTCCAGGTCTCTTAACCATTCATGCTTTCTACTTCTTGGTGGGCTACATTCTAGGTAATTTCTTTATATCCATATTCTAATTCATTAATTCTCTCTTCAGCTGTGTCTAATTTCTTCAACCTAATAACTGAGTTTTTAAATGTTAATAACCATATTCCCTATTTGTAGAAATTCTACTGAGTCTTCTTCCAATCTGGTCATTCTTTACAATATGTTGTTTCCTGCTTATACTTCCAAGCTTCTTGGTTATTTTTTGGTAAAAGCAGCATCACATTGTTTATTTTTAAAAGTATATTTAATGTACTTATTTTACATTAGGAAGTGGTAAGTCCACTCTCTGCTTCAGTTGCCCTATTTCTCGTGCTGGTGATTTTGTCTGATTTGTCATTTTTTTTTTTTTAAATTTGAGATTTTTGACTGTGAAATGATTTCCCTTAAAACATTATCTGTGGCAATTCGTGGAGGCCTGAGTTAAAATGGTGCTCCTCTAGAGAAGATTTCTATTTGGCTTCCACTTGCATATTGGGAGGCAACCAATCTGGGAGCCCTTTAAATTAAATTCTTGGCATGAGGATTTTTGGACCTCAGAGGGACAATCCAGACAACCTGTACCCATGTCAGTCTTTCTCATGTTTTAGGAGCATTTACATCCTGCAGCTCCCTCTCCCTCACTA
Organism: Ursus americanus; assembly: GCF_024610735.1. NCBI lineage: Eukaryota > Metazoa > Chordata > Mammalia > Carnivora > Ursidae > Ursus > Ursus americanus. The sequence continues at coordinate 23,017,754 of NC_142137.1, forward strand.
GTGTGAAGGTAAAGGCAGGCAGGTTTTCTTCCTCTCTCTCCCTAGCCCCCCCAGGTTTATTTCTTTTTTCTTTTCTTTTCTTTTCTCTTCTTTTCTTTTTCTTTTCAAGACTCTATTTATTTATTTGACAGAGAGAGACAGCCAGAGAGAGAGAGGGAACACAAGCAGGGGGAGTAGGAGAGGAAGAAGCAGGCTCCCAGCAGAAGAGCCCGATGCGGGGCTCGATCCCATAAAGCCGAGATCACACCCTGAGCCAAAGGCAGAAGCCCAACGACTGAGTCACCCAGGCGCCCCCCCCCCCGGTTTATTTCTTAATCACCATTACATTGAGCCTATCCCTTATTAGACTTTCTAACATGGAGAACCAGAGGCTTTATCCTCCATCCCCCTTGCCCTGGGTGGCCATCAGTTGGGAACTCAATCCCCAAAGCCCAGCAGGAACATTCCAGAACAATCCAGGATTCCTGCTTTCACTTTGTCTTTGGTCTCTATGGTTTCTCTTTTTTTGTGTGTGCCAACTTAGCAATATATTTAGAAAGAAACTTTATAAACTTTTTATGGCATTTCAATTGGGAGGTTACTCAGAATATATAATCTCCTAAACTCCCTCAAAGAGAAATCCTTACAATTCATTTTTATAAAGGTTAAGCTGTGCATTGAAGTTACAATTTTTTTTTTCAGTGACAAACTGCTAATCTCAAAAGCAGGTGACCACTCAAAGATAACTTCATTTTAATTTACATAAAACAATGCTTTAAAAGGGAAAAAAACCCAAAAACTATTCCTTAGAAAAGTAAATAAGTAAAAAATTAGCGGGTAATGCAAAAATTGCAGATAATCAGGAAGGTACATTTGTTTATAGTAAGAATGATGAGTCACAATTTTCTGGACTATGACATTTGTAGACACAGAGTTTTGGTTCAGGAAAATGTCAGATTCCTTAAATGTTCCCCTGACAATAAAACATTTCCTGATGTGCAACCTTTATTTCTCAAAGTAACCATCTTACGGTTTCTGTCTGAAAAGGTCTTGCAGCCATTGTAGTGATATTTATTATGACCCTAGCCACCCCACCCCAACAGAAAAAGTCACTGAAATATCTACCAAAGGCACAGTAGAAATTTCCTTCAATATCTCTATGTAATCAGGTGAGCCTGAAGATGTGGCACATTTGTTTTAAATAATCAAGGGTCCAATGAACACCGAAACAACAGAGTTTGTGGTTGTTATCTACCATCAAATTCTGGAGTATTAACCTTAGTCATTAATAAATAGTGCAAGTCATAAATTCATTCAAATTTAGGTATGTGGCTATCCTCATACAAATGTGGTTCAAAGTACTGGCCCCCAAGGGGCAGGATGTTTAAAATGGAGCTCATGAAATCCTTCTGCTCTCCTGAAACCCTTGCTCCTCAGGGCTCTGGCACAAAATAACTCAAGAGAAATGGTATTTCAGTTGAACAATGGGGCTTACTCAGTTCTGCTACTCACAAGTCAGAACACTATTGATTTAAATGGAAAATAGAAAAATTACTTTTAAAAAAGAGACATGGCTTAACTCCCAAACCATCTCACTTTTTGCCAACCCTTTCTTAGATTCTTTTCTCTGTAAGTGGCATTATTCACTCTGAAGCCAGCAGAATTCAATCCCCACACTTCTCCACATTAAAGTTAAAATTACTTTTTATAGACCTGATTCTTGGTGGGAAAATGATTTGTTTACTGAGTGAAGATTAGCTTAAAATAAGTCATCTTATGCTTTCCCTAGAGCAAAGTCATTACTTTTATTGCTTTCTTTGAAAATGCACAGAATTAACTATGTTTCATAGAAAATGTTTTGCAAGCTCTCCAGCAACAGGAGCTAAAAAGTGCTTTTATACTTTATGAAACCCTATGTAACAACAATAAACAAGTGGAAAGTGTGGTCTTGCTCTAAAACTGAAGGGGCAGAAGGTGGCTGTTCTCCTCGGCCTAACGCCTTCCTTCCATCCCCCTGCCTCACAGGGACGGTTAGAATACAGGCTTGGGACTTCCAACTGACCTGAGTCTGAATCTTTACATCAGGAAAGCCAACTGCCCTCACCATCCCCAGCTTCCTGGGGATAACAGCATGTGCTCCTCTGAGGCCGCTTGAGAAGACTACACGAATTATACACGCTCTTAGCGCAGAATTTGGCACACAGAAAATGTTAAATAGTCAATACTTACTACTATTCCAAATAATCCCAGCATTCTTCAAGTGACAAAAATAAGCTAAATGTGACTTCTGAACAGCATGATTTGCTAATAGTGAACTTTAAAATCTAATTTCCATCTGTCACAGCACACAGCTATTTTCCTAGAAAAAGCCCTTAAAATCACTCATTTTAAAATTAGTAAAAATACTAATTTTATCACTATTACTTATTTTACTTCAAAATTAATGTTTTGCTTCTTTCTTATGCCATCTTTTGATGTTCCAGTTCTTTTTGCTTTTCTTGCTTTCCCACTAGGAAACACACACTATTTTCTAATAACTCCCTGCCTCTCACAGACGCCCTCCTCGCCTGATGGTCTGGCTCTTCACACTCAGCTGATCTTGCTAAGCTTTGGACAACTCATTTGCTTAAAGTTTCTCAAATGTTTATCTCCCCCTTTCCATTCCACCCCCAAAAGACACCCCAGCCCCACAAGGCATGAACCATGGAGTCACTATGGTCCCAGCTACCTAGAAACAAGAGGTGTGCCCTGTGTTAGCCAGAGCTGGCTAAAGGAACAATCTAAGTGTCTGACAAATACTGAGCTTCCTTTTATTGTTACATGTAACATGGAGTGCAGATGAATTTCTCATTCAGAAGAAAGCCAATTTTCATTAATGACACAGAAGCTCTAAAATAACATGCTGAGTGCTGGAAACTTCATCGGTCTAAGAGGATCGAACTTTCAGCAAAAAAGGAAAAAGCACAGAGACAGGTCAGTGAAAGTCCGGATGATGTAAGGATAAGCTGGCATTTCCTTTATGAAGATCAATTATGTCAGCACCATCTGTCTTCTCTGCCAAATGTTTCATTAATGCTGCAATAGGAGCAAAGACCACGCCGGGCCTGCGTTAAGGACGGCGACGCTGGTGCCAAAGCGAGTTACGTTACTAACAAGGATTTTAGGCACTGATAGTTCTTTTCACTTAATAACTGCTTCCTAAGGATTCTACTTAAAAACCTCTAACACAAGTGTAAATTCATTCAGAATTGGGCCAAATGGTCAGCATCTCTTTTGCTGGTATTCACCTTAAAAAATAAGAAAGTCTCTGATCTTTCACAGAAAAAAAATGAAAAAAAACAAAAAGAGAGGGAACAAAAGAAAGAAAACAGAGGGGAGAGGGAGGGAGTTGAGTGTTGTGGAACTCCGGAGCTGTCCTACCTCTGAGCCTGGGCTTGTGCGCCAGGCCGCGGCACTGCTGCGCCCTGAAGTCGCGCACGGCGATCTCACAGCTACTGCCCAGCAGGCGGGGAGCACGCCAGGGCAGGAGTGACAGCACGGAATGGGCCATGGCTACACGTGTGCTTCGTAACTAAGCAGATAACACTTACGTAATCCTGCATTTTAGACTGAAACTTATAAATTATTTGTTGACAGCGTGAAGATGACAGAAGAAACTGAATTTAAATTTTAAAGTTGTAGTCTCATACTTTTCCAATAAAACTATTTAGAAATGTACGTTAAATATTTATGTTGAACACTAAGATAAATATGTCTAAGAGAATGTTGAAAACCATCATTTATATTTTCAGGGTATAAATTAAATTTTAATGAAATTTTTTAAAGTCCACATATTTGAAAAAAGAACAGATCTAAGGCCTGATATTTAACTGTAATGTAGAAAATATGTGAAAATTTATTCCCCATTAAGTTGATATGAGGTAACTTTATATACCGTTGACCCTTGAACAGCACAAGGGTTACGGACACCCACACCCCCGCATAGTAAAAAATCCACATATAACTTTTAACTCCCTCAAAACTTTACTACTAGCCCACTGTTGACTGGAAGCCTTACTGATAACATAGCCAGTCAATTAACCATATTTTGTATGTTATATGTATTTATATACGGTATCCTTACAATAACATAAGCTACAGGAAAGTGAACATTAAGAAATCATAAGAGAATACATTTATAGTACAATACTGTATTTATTATCAAAAAAACCACAAAAATCCATGTATAAGTGGACCTGCACAGTTGAAATCGGGGTTGCTCAAGGGTCAACTGCATATTCAAAATAGGATAATAAACTTAGGAAACAAAATATATATATAATTCAAAAAACTATTAATTAGCAAAAGTACAGAAAATATAACTAAGAAAATCCAGACACAAATCATTTTCTTCCAAGGTTCAGGATGATTAATTTCAACTAATCTGCAGGCACGAATCACATTAAGAATCACAGGAGTCAAGACTCAGCTGTCTTTTCTACTGCAGAACGATTAAACTGTCACGCCAGCCTGGGGTCCTAAGTGGTTTCCTCACTTTTGTTCTTAAACAAGAAATAGAAGAACAGAAGCAAAAATCTTTGGCTCATACAATACACATGACTGGAGAAACATGGTCTGTACCTATTCATCATTCTCAGAGTTTAACGAAGGGTAAAAATTTTAAAAATATTCAGGCGGCCAGAAAAGTGACGATTCAAAATGCCTACAAGAAAATTTAACCGTTACTGATGGAGGACGGCTTATAAAGCAGGGCCGTCTGAGCACCAGGAGCCATAAAGCGGCAATGACGTCATTCAAGAAAAGCTGGACCCCACCTTCTATGAGTCTATGTTAAAGAAAAAATTTATCTCACACTTGCTAAAATGGTAAAGAAGACTTTATTTAGGACTGCCGAGATAGGTGCCAAGACTATCGCAATAAGAGCGATAGATCAGGCTTAACTCCAAATACAAAAAAGACGGCTGGGGATTTAGAGCCAATGAGCAGGGGTAGTCACTAAGAGGACACATGGAGTAGGGGGATTCTTGCTAAACTGACCCAGGAATAGTCTTGGTGAGGGAAGGTCAAGGTCATCAGATATCATGTGGGAGATGATGGCGGGGAAGGGGATGGGGTGAGGAATTTGACCAGATACTAGGGTGATCAGACATGGAGAGTAAGGGACTCTCTCTACACTGATGTAGTGAGATTCTTGCTACAGCTAAGCTGTGCTGGTCCAATGAGGAAGTAGGAGGCTGAGGAAGCAAGTGAAGCCTAGTCGAGGAGAGGGCTTAGGGAAGCCTGACTAAAGTCGTCAAAGACAGAGTCCTTGTTATCTGTCAGGCACTGTTCTAGGTGCTGGGCACTCCAGAGAGCAAGACAGACAAGGTCCCCGATCTCATGCAGCTCACGAAGTGTTGTTGTTTGGTTTTTGTATGGAAAGAAAAAGAAATCAGAATGGGGCAAAGGAGAACAGCCAACCATAGAAGGAAAGGTGTCAACTGAAGGCATGAGGAAGTGTGGTAATGGCTAGGACAAAAATCCCTCCTCCCCCAAAGAAAGAAGTCAGCAACTCAGAACGTCTCTGGCAGTCGGCGCAGAAGGGGGTGCGATGTTCTTTGGAGGGCACCTGCTTAGCTGTTTTCAACACCTGGGAAATTATACAGACTTCTAAGGCCCAGTAGATACGCCTAGTGCTGTTTCTACATGGTGGTGAATGAGGTGAGTCAGAGGACTTACCTGTACAGAAAGGTCAGGAAAGGAGCAGCCGACCACCCTGAACTGCAGCTCTGTGGAAAGGCTATGGCCCACAGTTTGTAACAAATGTGTTCATATTAGTCTTAAGTAAAAATTCTGCAGATGTAAATGGTGGAAAGGAGGTTCTCCAAGGAGAGATCCAGCTGACAGAGTGGCAAGAGGGTCAGCAGGTTGGAGAAGAGAAACTGAAATTTACACGACAAATGTAAATGACAAAGGACCAGTTCCACGGGGAACTCATTTAACTCTCAAGATCCTAGGAATTTTTTCCAACCTGTGTTTATGTAGTTTTGTTTTCTCTATGTCCTGTTTTTCCTATGACATTATATAGCCATCAGCCACTTATTTGTGCTTTTTGTGATTCTCATTTCAAAATGCACAGGGGCAGAAGGTTTCCTCGGGAGACAAAGTGGACAGAAAAGTTAAAAAGTGCTACTACCTAAGTGAAATTATTTAGTTTTCCCAACAAGCAATTCAGCAATGCCCTAATAAATGAAGAATTAATTTGCATGAAAATGCTGATAATTTTCCCTGCCTTTAAGGTAAAAAAGATTAAAATCGTAGCAGAAAGGCTATAGGTTATAAAAGGGGTACAGATTTCAGCAATATAAAATGAAAGATTTCATAACATTGGATTCAGTTTTTGGTTACCGGCTATTCAAGTTTAATTAATAGTTGACTAGCACATTAAGCATTTAAGTTAAGTGTTAGTGATTCTTCCCCTCGTTTAAAAAATGTAACAAAAATGGAGCAGGTAAGGAAACAGCAAGAAAAAGATCCTTGGCATACAAACCCCTGAAATTTCAATTGTCGACCTGTAAAAATTAGACACTTTCCCAAAGAGTCTTGCACTTAGAGGCACACCTATTTATGTTTTTGTCAATGAAAAGGACGCTTTTTTGATTATGAATCTGGTTTTGCAGGAAACAAGTCAACACCAAGATCTGTGTTTAGAGTAGCTTTGATACTGAAGATAACTATTTATTCTAGGATATCTTCAATCTATTTTACTGTGGTAACCCAAACCAAAGTGTGCTCATTCCAAATATTCCTCTTTCAGTCAAGACACAAAGGAAAAAAGGAGGGAAGAATTCCTGAGAACCTACTATATGCCAGGAACCCTGCTAAGCCCTGTTCCACACCTCTTCATTATTCCTCACAATTCCTCCTGCAGTAGGCATTCCTTCCCCATCGGTAGTCACGGAAATATTGACAGAAAACATTCCCACCCTAGGCTCACCCGTTAGTCTTGGAGCTGAGATTAAAATTCACATCTGACTTGAAAGTGTTCTGGTTGTTGTTGCAATATATCCAACTGTGATCAATAGGGATTATTTAAAAAAATTTTAATGACCACTGTCTCGGTCTGCTAGGTCTCCCCTGTTATAAACTAAACACACTTAATGTCTTCAACAGTTGAGCTCACACAAAGTACTTGTTTCTTTAAACAGTAATAATCATATCATTGACTCCTAATGAATCAGCAATCAATTAAAACAAACAAACAAACAAAAAACAAGATCTCTCTAATATTATTGTATGCAATTGACTTAAACCCAAGCGTGGTAATAGATACCCATTTCATCTTAATTACTACTGGCCAATCACTGTAACTGTCCAGAGCTTTCAGAATCCCAGGACTGCCATTCAAAGGAGTAACTACTCTGAGGTCTATGTTATCCACAGATTTAATGCTAGCTAAAGCAATAATTAAAAAAGACGGCAGGCCGAGCTAAACCCAGACATTAGCAGCTATCACTGACCAACACTCCCCAGTGCCTTCACTATGCATATTAGTATACAAATCAACAGCTTCGATTCCACCTATCCTATTATTCACTTCAAAATCTATAGGATATCACATACTTTTCTAAAGGTGCCTCAATGAATTCCAAATACTGGTCAGTTTAGTCACCTTATTAAAAAATGAAATCAGGTTAGCATGGTCAGATTTGTTTGCTGTGGTTTTCCATGAGCTCACTGGGATGGTCTTTTGACATGTCCAGAGTTAATCAATCAAATACTAATCTAGGTGTTACTATAAAGGTATTTTACACATGTGTTTAAAGGCCATAATCAGTTGACTTTAAGTAAAGGGATTATCCTAGATACTCTAGGTGGGCCTGATTCAATCAGTTGAAATGCCTTCTGGCGCAACTGAGGCTTCCCTGAGAAAGAAGAAATACCACCTATACACGGCAGCTTCCGCCTGAGCCTGAGAATTCCAGCCTGTTCTTCCTGGTCGCCTGCCCTACTGATTTCAGATTTACCTAGCCAGTCCTCAAATCACATAAGCCCATTTCTTGCAATACATCTCTCTCTCTCTCTCTCTCTCTCGCTCTCTTTCGTTCTCCTTCATGCTCATTCAGGGCTACAGAGTCTAGCATTTTATTTGTGATGGCCTAGTGTACCTTTGCACTACCTTTCTTTCAGAATCTCAATCTCTGGGTATCATACTCTCCTAATTCCTCAGTAATATGGCAATGATAAATTAGGGAATAAAAAGTATGTAAGGTAAAAAAAAAAAAAAAAAAAAAAAAAAAGAGGAGAAGGACCAAGAGGTTCAGAAGAAAACAGGGTTTCCTCCAGTTCCTCCAGCCCTTTTGAAAGTTTCACGCAGAGTATTACTATTATTAAAGTGGACACAGGAGTACGAGTTCAGTAGACCAGTCTATGGAAGAAATTCTCTTATATTTAGAGTAAATTAAACAATTTGTGTTTTTTGATTTGTTAACTTGTGTCATTTAATAACAAGTCTACCTAGTAATTTAAAGACATAACGAAGTAATAAAAAGAAAATGAAACCAGCACTGTCTGGAGGAAGAACGCCAGAACCAGAATTTTTAATAAACCGGGGAAAGGCAAAGTCCTTTCCACCATCTCAGACTCACACAGGAATACTGTCAGGGTAACAGCACAGTAACAGCTGTCACTGCTTCTTTCAGATCTCGTTCTTCAGAGGTTCAGTTCTGTGTAGACTAGGCTTGAAACTCAAGCGAACAATTCTTGGGTGCTGGTTTTGCTCCTGTCAAAGAATGTGAAAGCTGGTGTGGTTGATGCAAATTTCTTTTGCGATCAAAATGGGTGTATCTTTTTTTTTTTAACAGAAAAAAAAAACCCTACACATATCTTTATTAAATGGATATATATTTCACACCTGAATCAATCTGTTGACTTCATCCTGCTGCATCTGTGAATGGCGCTCTGCAGTATCTAAGAATGTCGGGATGCGGATCTTGCTCAGAGAAGTTTAAAAATGATGCAATGCCCGATCAATAAAAAAACAAAATTGTATATTTTCTTATCAAAATGTAACATAAATTAGGTATCAATAATGAAGTAATCTAACTAATAACTTAAAATGTACTCAAATTATATAGTTTGAAAATCTGCATCACATTCTCTAAAATACATTTATTTTATATTAACCAGATCACAGCGTAATTAGTTTACTGTCCTTATCCGAGGGCCAGCATATCTGTGCAGTTTTGGGGTCTGGGTATTCTTCGCATAGCAAATTGTGCAGCTGCAAAGCTTTAACGCTCAATAATGCTGCTGCTATGACCTAGATGTTCAAAGAGAAGACTATTTAAAATGAGCCACCTCCACGATTTGTAGCTGGCTGGTACTATGCTTACTATCACGATGTATAAGGCTTCCAGAAAGCAAAATCAAGCTGTTATTGTCCATGTGGCTCAGCGCTAAGGAACTTGTCTTACAATTACCTGTTAACCTCGCTAATTGTCACTGGTCTCCTACCTTTTTGCCTGTGACAGTCTGCACCATTACATCTAGAATTATATTATAGATTATAATGCTTTACAGACCAACGGGCTAGCGTCTCCTTAACACTCTTCATCTGCAATATTCACAGGACATTTTCACATTCATATGCAAAATACATGGTTAACCTCAATTTATGGAGAAAATGCTAAAGCCAACAAAGAGTGTCATTCAATTTTTCTTCATTTTATGGAACAATACTGAAAGAAAAAATATGAACTGAGGGTTCATATGGTTGAATGAAAGAAGGTTTCTTGGGAAATCAATTAGAAGACCAAAATAATTGCTTCTTAATGGAGCTTTCTGGAATAATTACCTGTTTGAAAGATAACTTACCACTGATGCCATTGGATTCCTGCTGTAGGTCACAGTACCAGAGTCGGTTTACTGGATCACAGCCCTCCCTTATTGATAATAAGACATAGCGACCATCATCAGACAACTAGGAAGGAAATAAAAACAGTGCAGGGGGCTGATTAGAAAATATCTTTTGTGAAAGCACTGTTAAGTAAAAAATAAAGGTTAGCATCAAATGTCATATGATTACCCCAAATTTATGACTGGCAAAGAAACTTAGGAAAAAAAAAGATGAACATCAATTTTATTTTACTCTTACATCACAGTTTAAAAAAAACATAGTGAAATATTTAAATAGAAAATATCAATAGATACAACTGAATGTCGTGACTCAATGTGATTTTTATTTAAATTTATAGTCTAGGCTTTAACTGAGAATACATGCAATCTGTCATTTTGAATGTTAACATCCCTGACTTTGAAATTTCGTCATGGGTCACATTTTAAAATTGTTGTAAATGAGTAAGAATTAGCAAAGTGGGCATGACTCAAGGAAGTTCATCTGTGGTGCACACTGGTGACATGATACAGTTTCTAGCGAACAACTCTGTGTATCTTTAGTCACCTCTACAACGTGATGTCAAAGATCAAAAGCCTGTGCTTCCGTAGATTTCCTTGGTAGTATTACACACGAGACTGTCAGGTAGCAAAAAGAATTTTAGTAAACTGATATAATAAACAATATATTATGATTTTGAGTTGTCAAAATTGATATAAGTGGTATCAAACACTATATATATGCACACACATATCCTTCTGCAATTATTTTTCATTCAACATAATTTTAAAAAATTAATTGATTTTTTTTAATGCTATGCAGTATTCTGATAGAAATATACCACAACTGATCCATTTTCCCCACGAATAAATGCTTTATTTCTATTTTCTTCTTACTCTAAGCAACACTTCACAAAAATTCTGAACACGTTCATTTGTGGTCTTATCTGTATTTCCGGATATATAACTAGAAGTAAAATTGCTCAGTGATAGGATATGCCCATATTCAACCTTTTTAGGCGTTGCCAAATTATCTTACATGTCACAGTGAATAACAGTTCCTGGTTTTCCACATCCCACTGTGATGGCTAACTTTACGTATCAACTTGGTAGACCACAGTACCTAGATATTTAGTCAAACATTATTCTGGATGTTTCTGTGAAGGTGTTTTTTGGATGAGACTGACATTTAAACTGGTGGACTCTTAAAGGGGATTACCCTCTGTAATGTGAGCATGCCTCATCCAACCAGTCCAAAGCCTTAGTAGAAAAACAGTGACCTTCCCAAGCAAGGAGGAATTCTGCCAGCAGACCAGCCTTTGGACTCAAACTGAAACCGTGGATTTCCAGCCTGCCAACCTACCCTTAAGACTTTGGACTTGCCAAGGCTTCACGATCATGTTAGTCAACTTTTTAAAAATAAATCTTTCTCTCTATACACATACACATAACCTGTTGGTTCTGCTTCTCTTGAGAAGCCTCACACACTCACCAATGACTGTTACTCTTTCATATGTTCATTCCATAAATATTTGCTAAGCAGCCATTATGTGCAAGACATTTAAAGATATATTAGTGAACAAATCAGGAAAAAAAATGTTACGTTCTAGTAGAGAAGATAAATACGGAATTAGGTAGCATATTATAAAATGATGAATGCCATGGAGAACAGGTGTAGGTAAGGGAGGCAGGATGTGGGAGGGAGGAAATGTACTTTTAAATATGGTAGTCAAGAAGGAAAACGTCTTTCCATTGTCTCCTGCCTTGCATTGTTTCGAGTGAGAAGTCATTTCCTACCGTTTTCTCACTACAGGTAATGTGTATTTTCTCCTCTGGCTGCTTTTAAAATTTTTTAATTATCATCTTAGGTTTTATGCAAATTAATTAATAATGGGCTGTAGTAGCCTGCTTGAGATTTGTTGAGCATTTTGGAACTGTGGGTTTCTATTTTATCAAATTCCTAACACTTCTGGCCTTTTTCTTCCTATATATTTTTGTATCCTCTCACCCCTCCTGTAGGACTTCAAACACATAATATTACATCACTTAGCATTGTCGCACAGGTCAGTGAGGCTGTGTTCATTTTTGTTTCTGTTTTTTTTTTTTTTCTCTTTTTGGTTTACTTCCAGTTGTCCTGTTTTCAAATTCACTGATATTTTTGTAGTATCTAAATTGCTATTATGCCCATTTTCATTTTGGATGGCTTATTTTCACATCTAGAAGAATGTTTGGCTCATTTTTATATTATTTCTTTATTCATTAAATTAACATTTTCTCAAATCCTTTAAAAATTATTTTATAATGGCTTCTAAAAAGTCCCTGTCTGGTAGTTCTACTACTTGTCATTTCTGAGTCTGTTTCATTGGTTACTATTTCTACTGGTTATAAGTCACATTTTTCTATTTCTTTACACATTTAGCAACTTTTTAAAAATTGGATTCTACACATTTTGAATGTTGTCTGGATTTTTTTACTTGTTTGCATTTGTCTTCCTTTAAAAAGTTTTGAGGCAGTTAATCTGTTAGTGGATCAACCTGATCCATTGGTGGCTTGTGTTCAAGCTTTGCTGGGGAACACCTACGGCCCCACTGGAAACGTGTGGCCTTTCTGGGGTTGCTGGTGAATACCCTGGGTGTTCACAAGGTCTTTCCATTTTGGTTAGAAAGTGGCAGTCTCCCAGGCTTGTTAAACCTCTGGTAGTTGTTGGCTCATAGCTCCCCGGTAGTTGTTAGACTGAATCATGAAGTCTCATCCTGTGAACCTACTACTTAACGGTCAGCAAAGACACAAAGGGAGACCAAGGCAGAATTCTGGGACTCTTCGTGGTAGTTCCCTCCTTTTGGTACTCTGCCTGCAAATTCCAGTGGCTTCAGTCTTCCTGAATTCTTTGGATACTAAGTTTGACGAGACTGCGATAATCTGTGGGCTACTCACTCCTTGTGCCAGACTCCAGAAAATATCTCCAGAAAGGCAGAAAGATGGGGCAATCACAGGACTTGCTTCTCTTACAGATGATGGTCCAGCAATGCCTGCTCACTGTATCTGCAAATGACTGGTTTATTTTGTGTAATTTTCTCACTGTTTATGGCAGGAGGACTGCTCTAGGACCAGTTACACTGCCAAGGCCAGAGGCAAATACCTGTCATCGTGTTTTTTTTCTAACTCATTTTAATTGGATAATTACATCTTTAAGAGTATATTATTGTGCATGCTTGAAATATACAGATATAAAATTAAGAATGTAATTAATATGGAATTAATTTAAAAGATGATATCCATGATTAATAAAAAATATAACAATGATATATTTCCTTCCATCTCATTACACAGTAAGGTATTTTTACTGTTTCCGTTTTCTATTCCAATACAACTTCTGTGAACCTCCTGCAGCCTTTGGAGCATGCTTCTTTTCTTTTACGTAGAGATGAAACTGTCACACATTCACGCTGACTTGCTGCACTGCTCTCATCAAGCCCACATACACTGTTTCCTTCTATCAGTGAAATGTGAGGACCCCGAGCTGCACGTCGTCTAGACAAGAGTGTCTGAGCATGGAATACTTCAGATTTTACTTCCCAGCAGCAGCAAGTGCTTTGACTTGTAGGAATTAGATTCCAGCCCTCCGACAATGTCCATTCACTTTCTATCTACAGGTTCATTTTGGTAGACCAAAACTTTGGTCAATCAGGTTCTTTTGCATTTATAAATTAATCATAATGACTATGCATGTCTGAAGTGCCCAGCATCTTTAAACACTTGGCAGCACACTGGATGTCGTAAGCTGGACATCTCTTTCTCAGAAAAGACTGTTTAAAAGCACAGAGATAATCTGTACTCGAGAAACAGAAGTGGGATTCCAAGTAAGTTATGGTTTTATCAAAGATTCTAGAAAGTCCTGTCTAATTTGGCTGCTCTTTCCTGGTGGCATTCTTTTCTGAGTTCAGAAGCAGTTTCCCTTAACAAACATGAATAGTATTTCGCTGTATGGGTTTTTGCCACAAACTACACATAACATCGAATGCTGCAGGTGTGTTCTCTTTCATCTTTTGCGAGGCTCTTTAATCTTTTCAAAGATCGTCAGTTTTGGAGAATCCTCATATAAATTTCTGATTTCCATTAATTCTTTTCTCCATTCTCATCCTCATTATATTTCCAACTTACCTGTCATAATGCTAAGTGAGTCTCTTGAAAATAACATTAGACTTGACTGAGTTTTTAAAATCCAACCTAAGAATCCATATTCCATTTCCATCAATTGTTATTGCTGATGTACTGGCTTCCATGTTCTTAATTTCAAGTATTCTATTCACCTTGTTTACCCCTTCTTTCCTCTTGGTACTGCATTAATATAAATTTCTTTATGAACACTGTCGCTTCTTTGACTGCTCTGGGAGTTATATATATCATATTTCTAGGCTTTTATATGTTTTCCTTAAGCTTTTCATATACGTAGTTAATAAACTCATGTCTAGAATTTAAGTTCCACCTTATTTTTAATTGATCCTATATGAATATCGTCAAGCAACCTTACAATCATAACTTCATCAAATGTAATGAAAAGCAGCCTCATTAATACTTTAGAGTTTTGTTCTCTCATCATTTAAATGAAGATGGAATTTTTATAGCTTAGTGTTTAAAGTCATGCTATATTGATCATAAATGATGTTAATTCAGTTGTAGTGATTCAGCCCATGGAAAAACAGGGCAGTAAAACTCACTGCAAGAACCACACCAAACCTTTGATGACAGCTGTCTCGAGCACGTCTAATGAGTTTTTCTCAGCATTTCTGGCTAGACTAAATATTGTAGCAGTTTATATTTAATCTAAGGCAGGACGTCCCGAGGTACATTGCTGTTGGGATGCCAATTCAGTCTGTCTTTTTCACTGTAGCTCCTTCATCACAACCCAGTGATGTTCCATAGCCACCAAGCAAATCTGTTAAACTGGAAACAATTCTGAATTTTCAAATGCTCAAAGTCTCAGATTTCAAAATCATTTATAAGTGTCATTGCTATCCCCAAATACGTAGGTTAGAAATACACCTTCTTCCACTAAAATTGTAACAATGTATATTTATTAACCACAGCTTCGCATTCAGACTATTTAAAGGCAATTTTAAAAATGAATTTTGGAAACTGGGAGGAGGAAAGAAAAATACTGTTGATGAGGAGGGCACTTGCATCTCAGCAGAAAAAAAGTGACTTTTCTGGGACGCGTGGGTGGCTCAGTTGGTTAAGCATCTGCCTTTGGCTCAGGTCATGATCCCAGGGTCCTGGGATGGAGTCTCCCATGGGGCTCCTTGCTCAGCAGGGAGCCTGCTTCTCCCTCTGCCTGCAGCTCCCCCTGCTTGTGCTCTCTCTGACAAACAATAAAATATTTTTTTTGTTTTAAAATGACTTTTCTGAAATCCAGATAAAAAGAAAACAGATAAACAGGTGTGCCAAGGGCCCCATCAGGCTTTCACAAAATACTATAAATTCCTGTTCACAAAATATTATTTTTTTTTCTTTAAACAATATATTAACTAGAATAACTATGTTCTCTGGAAGCAATTAATGTGATTCAAAAGCACTGACCTGTTGCAACAAGGTGGGAATAATACCAGTCTGACCAATCATAAAAGATGTAATTCTTAAATCTGTGATTTTCACAGCTTGCTTCTACTTTATGTCTATATTGTTTAAACAAATTTTCCTTAAGTCAAAACGATCTCATTCCATGAAAATCTACCTTTTATGTAAATATTAATTAACCAAAAAAATTCTAAGAATTACTGTAAATCAAGTATTTACATTTGCGGATATTAAATCCATTAACTGCATTCCAAACAATACCAACAGGGATGAGAGCTATCATTCTTTTTTTTTTTTTTAAGATTTTATTTATTTATTTGAGTGAGAGAGAGAGTGAGCATGAGGCGGGAGGTAAAGGGAGAGGGAGAAGCAGGCTCCCCACTGAGCAGGGAGTCTGATGCGGGGCTAGATCTCAAGACCCCAGGATCATGACCTGAGCCTAAGGCAGACACTTAACCAACCGAGGCACCCAGGAGTCCCTTAAAGCTACCATTTTTTTTTTTTTAAAGATTTTATTTATTATTTATTCGACAGAGATAGAGACAGCCAGCGAGAGAGGGAACACAAGCAGGGGGAGTGGGAAAGGAAGAAGCAGGCTCATAGCAGAGGAGCCTGATGTGGGGCTCGATCCCGGAACGCCGGGATCACGCCCTGAGCCGAAGGCAGACGCTTAACCGCTGTGCCACCCAGGTGCCCCTGAAGCGACCATTCTTTGTTTACTCATAAATAACCACTCTTTACCATTTAGCCTTTCATTATCCATAACCAGGCAAAACTCAACATGCAAAAGCCACCCCAGCCACAGCCCCCTTGCTTCTGGGGTGGGTGCGGCTGGAGACTACCATCACCACAGTGGCTGGTTTTAACAGGACACGATTTAACATATGCCATCAAACACAGACGGCCATTATTCGGGGTGTGAGAGCTAAGGCCGTTTATTCAACCAACATTTACTGAGAGTCGGCCGCCGCTGAACCGGGTTCTGAAACACAGATCAGTAGGACAGGGCCCTGAAGAGCTCATGCTCAGATGGGAAAGATGGACACACATGTGCATATGGGTGAACACTATAGAACATTAACAGCAAGACGTGCCAAGTATGAAGGGAGTGCAGAGAAGGGCAGCTAACAGGGAGCGGAGGTGGAGGTAGAGTGAGCTCTGAGAAGGCTTTGGGGGAGGGATGGCTCTTAAATGATTTTAAAAGAGAAGCAGAATTTCTCTCAAATGGTTCCTTGAATTTTGCCTTCTTACAAGTGCTACGGTGGCATAGCCATCTGGTTCACAGAACTATGCTGACATACACTTGAGCTACGTACATTCACTCTCAAGTGTACAGCCTGCCAATGGACAGCAGTGTATGCAGTGGACACTGTGGTCGGCCGGGTGCCAGGAGCGGGCAGTGCTCAGCTGAGAACCTCCAGGCCTGTCCTCAAGGCTGGAGAGAACCGCCTCTCCAAAGTCACAAATCCTTTTGGGTTCTTCTTACATGTAACGACTGATTAAGGCAAGGGTACAGAGCCCCCAGTCAGGAAAATGCTGAAGGCCAACCCATGAGAGCTCCCTGTAGGATGGCTGAGGTCTTTGTCATGACTGCATTACAGTTCAACTCCTTCCTTTCTGCCCTCACTCCCCAGCACAGGCAGAGAGGTTTCGAAAGCACTCCCATCCAACTTCCGGGTCTGCTTTCCACGGAACCTGGCCTGTGACAGCACGCAAAGCCATCACAACACCGTGCACACGTGGTGTGTAACCTAGCACAGCCCATGACCACCACGCTTCCACGCCGTCTCCTGGGCAGGCCCAACAAACAATGCACTTCTCCTAGCTCAGAGCTAGAAACGAAACGAGAGTCAGCAGACACAGAGCCAGGTATCGACCTGATTGCTGATCAGGTCTTCCGTAAGAATGTGGCTCAAGACTGTGACTCGCTTAGGTTGAGAACTCCCAACCTGCCTCATATCTAGCCACTGAGAAGCCCTGATTGAAGAAAACTCCCCCAAAAGGAGGTCAGAGGAGTGTGGAAAGAAGTGCTCCCCTCTAACCTTTGTGGTTTCTCAACTTGGCATATTTTGTGCTACGGGAGAAAACCGTTCTAAGTGTTGGCTTGTTTTGAAGAGGGGACCCAGTTAACTGGCTGCCACGCTCACTGACACTTACCAAAAGGGCCTAAGCTATGGGGTTATCAGACTTCATACTTCCATTAAAGAAGCCGCATTAATTCACTAAGAAACTTGTGTATACTGTGGTATTAAGCTACACTGAGATAATAATTTGAGGAAATCCTTGGAGTATATGTTTTGTACTTTATTCTGTTAGTTCACCTATGCTGCTCCAGCAAACACCAAATTCACATGAATCAGCACATTCAGGCTATAACCTCTACAAACCATCACAGAATTTAAAAAGATAAAGATAAGCAGCAAGGGGAGCACACCTCAGGGGAATCTAATCCCAAATATGTTTTTATCAAATGTCTTCAGTTAATGCCTCATGTAGGTGTGACCATGATCGATTCAGACCAGTCTGGATCAAGCTGCTCCGTATTTACAAATCTCCAGATACATGAAATTTCTTTGGTACATATAATAATTTCCACTTAGAATCCGATAAGAAGTGAAGAAAGTTTTTTTTTTTCATTATTTGAATCTACATGCACTTTTCCAATCGAGGAAAGTATTCCTTTTACATATTATGACAAAAGAATTGTGTATATAAAAAAAAGTATCCTAAAAAGCAGTGACACTTAAAATTGTCTGGAATAGTAACAAAAGGAATGAAAATGGATTTTAATAGCTTTGGGAGTTAATCATATTCCTCTCAGAGCAGGAAACTTTATCAACTTTATTTCATAGTCTCTTTTGGATTCCTTTCACAGTAGTAGTGAATCACGACATCATCTCTTTAATATTAAGTATGTTTCCAAAACTTAATCTAGGAAAACTTTTAAAGGTCGAACTAATCATCTACAGTGATGGCTTCTCACTTACGGGAGTCGTTATGGATTTGTGTAACAATAGGAGTGGCGTAGTACACAAGGACAGGGGGAGTCATAAGCTCGTGTGACGTGTGTTAACACGAACATCTCCAACAGGCAGTCATTCAGTCAGAGCACGCAGCGTTCCCAATACAGCGTGGCCCTACAGCAATGGGGGAAAACGGAAATCAACCCAAATCCTATGTGATGTGTTCCTTCCTCAGTATACCAGAAACAGATCTGACAGAAGATTCTAGGGGGGAAAACCCCACATTCAAAGTAAAACGAGTCACGTAGGTCTTCACATGACAGAGCCGCCATTGTTGTTTCTCTGGCAGAGCCACTGGGTTGTTTAAGAATCTACTGTTTGTTTTCTTTTCTCCCTCACTGACTGATCAGCAACTCCGAACCTACTACTACCAAAACCTACTCTCTCCTGTCAGGAGCTGTTTCCCGTATGCAGTAGCTTTACTCACATTCGGGCCTGTTGTGTGGCTTCCGGACTTTTCTTCCCCACCATGGGCTGGGATTTTCCCGCATGCTAATCAGCATGATGGATATTATCACACCCTGCGGTGCTGACGAGAGAGGGGACACGGGTGATGAGCCGTGGACACGCACAGTCCGGCTGCGAACCCACCCCGGGACTGACAGGACAGCCACTCGGCCGCGCCGGCCGCTGGGAAAGTGCGGGCTCTCCGGCACAGCGCACGGAAACCAAGGCTCACCCGTAACACACGCTCCATTCCCAAAGCTCGGGGCAGGAGGACAAAGGGTCTTTAAAATGACAGACAAACGGAAACCGTGTCATGAGCCCTCAGCCGCTCAGCAATACTGTAACACGTGTATAAACAGAAGAGCTGACTACAACAAGAACATCTTCCAAAGGGCCAGAGCAGGCCGGTCTGTGCTCCCGGGGATCGCCTGGCCCTAGCAGCGGGGTGCAGCCGAGCCAACGGCTTCCTGGGCCCCCGGGGAACAGGGGACCACGAAGAGCGCTGCTGAAAGACGACTGCTCCGAGCCCAGCTTTCCAGGAGTGAGGGGTAGGTGAGACGCAATTCCCCGAGGGACACCTGGCCGTTACTGCCTGTGTTTTGTGAGGCAAAGCTGGGTGCGCACCAGGCCTCGAGGGTCTCCAAGGGCATGAACCTCAGCAGGGGCAGGGGAGGGAACGAAACTAACGCTCACTGTGTGCCCACAGAGTCGAGCATCAGGCAGTGACTTTACATGTTAACATATACGTATAATATATAAACGTCTACACAAATGTACACATACTTGAATGATTAGGGATCACAAGTGACAGATACAAATGGCTCTAGAGACACATGATAAACATTAAGATTAGGATTACCCTTGTAAAAAAGAAGCCCCTTCTCAAGACTTAGTTATGACAGAATTAGGTTCTCAATACAGAATTCAGCTAGACAGTCACAAAAAGGCCGGGCGTTTTCTCCTTGATCCCTTCTAAAACTGCCTGACACATTTTCAGA
This sequence comes from Ursus americanus, assembly GCF_024610735.1. NCBI lineage: Eukaryota > Metazoa > Chordata > Mammalia > Carnivora > Ursidae > Ursus > Ursus americanus. The sequence continues at coordinate 23,037,648 of NC_142137.1, forward strand.
ATCTTCATTCTAGAGCACCCTCTGCTGGGAAAAGTGCTTCAAAATACTTGATTTCCTTGTTTCCCACCCCCTCCCCCGCTCCCAAATGCTCTGGGATTACTTTAAAATAAAGGGAATTTTTTTTTTTTTGTATCAGTAGAATCTTCTAAAACATGACAATTTCTATTCTCCCACAATCCTGCTGTCCAGGTAAAGCCTTATAGTCTATGTTAAATAATTGACAGCACTGTCCCTCTAGATAGGTTTCAGTTACCCCAGGGCCATGAGGCAGCTGCAGGGACTGAGGGAGGAGGCCCTGGGCTGGCAGGTGAGGAGAGCAGCAGGGACCAGCACCCGCCCTTCTAGGATGGAGCGACACGGAGGTCGCTTCCCTCAGAACAAGAGACACCAGGAAGGCACCTCCCCCCGGTCATCTTGAAAGGTCCCTGCAGAGAAAGGATGGAAGAGGGGAGCTACGGAGGGAAGCCTGCTGGGAGCAGAAGCCTTAGGAGGCAACACAAATGTGAGCCAGAGAGTTTATTATCCACCGCAGAGAAGAGCACCCAGGTTCCCAGAATGGAGGGGATCTCACTACAAAGGGATGCCCTGCAGGAGCGGGCACCAAGATGCCGGTCATGACTGCAAGCACACTGTGGCAACTGCACACGGACAAAGAGCTCCAGAGGGGCGAGAATCCTGTTTCCCTCCTGCAACTCCTCCGCCCTGCACGGCCGCCGGAGAAACTAATCCACGATGAGTCACTGAGGGGAGAGAACTGGACACGCTGGCATTGCTCAGAATGGCCTCACCTGTAAAACGTCAATTCCACTGTGCCAGTCTGATCACCCTCCGGAGTTTCCTCCTGCCTCTTCATATCTCCTCCCTCCTGTTCCCCACCCCCATTCCCAAGCAACCACTGATCTGTCTTGTGTCATTATAGACTAGGCTGCATTTTCCAGAGTGTTCTATAAATAGGATCAAACACTCTGTACTCCTGTGTACTCCTTTCTTCTGGCTTCTTCTACTGAGCATAATTATTTTGAGACTCATCCCTGTTGTTGAGTCTATCAACAGCTCGTTCCTTTTTACTGCTGAGTAGTATTCTGTTGTAGGGATGTACCACAATTAGTTCATTCATGCCCTTGATAATGGATATTTGGACTGTACTAGTTTGAGGCTATCTTTAATAAAGTCTTTGTATGGAAAAAAAACAAAAACAAAAAACAACCACCAAGCAGGGGGTTGAGTACTTCCTATTCCCCTGCCAGTCCCCCATGGGCTCACCAAATTTGAGCTGGACAGAGGGAAGAAGCATGTAAATTGGAGAGACTGATATTTTGCTTTGGACTGCGGTGGATCTTTCATAACAGTTCTAATACCCAAAAACGTCCAGAAAGCTATGGGTTCTGCTGGATGGAAGTTAGTCGTCCTGGGGACAGATGCTGTCACAGGCAATGACGGAAAAACTAGAGCTGCTTCCTGGTTGTACATGACGGACTGCTCAAGGCAAGAAGACCTGTCCATGCAGGAAGGCAGAGGAGGCATCTATAAGGAGACAGTGTCTAGCATACCAAGGGAAGTCCTCAGTGACCCTGGACTGCAATGGCCCAGAGGGAGGAGAATGGCAGCTCGCCGGAGAAATCCACGCACATCCACACGCTCAGCCAGCCACCCATCCCTCGGGCCCCTCTAGGCACACCCACAAAGCCCGAGCTGCTCCCACATCCAGCAGCTACTTCCTCACCCACGAAGCCTGCGTCAGGGTCGGTGAGATGTTGCGCTAAATCCTCTATCCATAGACTTTCAGAGCCAAAAAAGCCCCAGCGGAAATGAAGGAGAGAGATTTGGAGAGAAGGGGTGTGCCCAAGGCCGCACGGACACGACTAGGATAAAATCTCCGAATTTCTGTTATAGTACACCATCACTGTAACACTAGCTCTCCATTCAGACACTGTGAAAGTGTTGGAGGTATTAACAAAACTGGGTTCAAAATGATGATCCCTAAAGCAACTACTTGAAAAAATACAACAACAGTGCAGCACACGCATCAGTGCGTGGTTATGAAGCGACCAACCCCGGCACCTGGTGGGGGGTCACCTGTTGTAACAAGACCACCCAAGTAGCTGGAATACAGCTTCAAGGAAGACTACACCAGTCTGTGCTTACTAGGCCTGCTGGTTTCCTCAGAGACTACCTCTGTATAATTCACTAATAAGGCTCTGCTCCAACACAAAGTTCCCTAGGACTCACCATATATGTCCCTTTAGTTTCTTAACAACTTTACCACTTCTGGGCAGTACAGATGCATGGCTTCAGTCACTGCCATCCTTTCAACAATCTTTGCTGCAAGACTTCTTTCCTTTTGACCAGAGAGGCCAAGTGCATGTGGTTAGGAAGACACAGGCTGTGGAGTCTAATACACTCAGCAGGCAGTTCCAGCCACGGACTTGCAAGTTAATCTCTCCGGCAGGCATTTTACTTGGTGCATGCAAGGGAATGATCACCTCCTTTTCGAGGCTTTGGTAAAGATTATATTAGATAATTTACACAGAGTGAGCATCTTTTTAATGAATGGTAAAAGGATCATATCAACTATTTAAATGTTTTTCTTTTCACTTTCCTAGTAGAGTTGAATATACATATGTTAAATACATATGTATCTCCACTATATTTTTATTGTATTGTATTTTTCTTTTTTGAGGGAGAGCGAGCAAGCGAGTGGGGGTGGGAGGAGCAGAGGGAGAGGGAGAGAGAGAATCTCAAGCAAGCTCCACGCCCAGCAAGGAGCCTAACGCGGGGCTTGATCTCACGACCCTGAGATCATGACCTGAGCCAAAATCAAGAATCGGATGCTTAACTGACTAAGCCACTCAGGCGCCCCTCACTGTATTTTTAAAAACTGGTTGCTGACAATAATGCTACAGAAACACTGCAAGTGCCCGTCGACAGATGAATGAGTAAACCGCGGGGTGTACCCACGATGGAAGGACACGCTGACACATGCTACAGCAGGACGAACCCGAGGACTTTACGCTACGTCAACAGCCGGTCACAAAAGGACAAGTACTCTACGATGACACCTGTACGAGGCACCCAGAATAGTCCAACACAGCGAGACAGAAAGTAGAAGGATGGTTGCCAGGGAATGGGGGGAGCCAGGGAGATGGGGAGTTACTGCTTAATGTGACAGCTTCAGTTTTGCAAGATGGAAAAGGTTTTGGAGAGGTGTGGTGGTGATGGTGGCACAAAGGGTCAGTGTATTTAATGCCACTTAACTCTGTACCTAAAAATGATTAAACTAGTAAATGTTGTTATGTATATTTTACCACAATTCAGAAGTAAAAAAAAAAAAAATCTAATTGCTTCAACCAAACGCTAAGAGAGATCCAAGCAACTTGAGTTGCACGCATATTGTATGATAAAGCTTGTTTCCTTTTAGGCCAATATGCTAAATTATATAAATATTCTGGCATTTATTTTCAGTATCCATGTTACTGTATCAACCAAATACGTTTACCTTCATTAAAATAGGTCTGCTATAATGAAATTATTAGCTCTGAAGCATAAAAATGTCTCCAAAAAAGTATGTCTTTCACTTTATGAAGAATCCAGAGGGAATAAAATTGATTATTAAATATATTATTTTAGGTTTTCCCTGTCAATACCTTCCCTCCAAAAAGAGATACACATGATCTAACATTAAAACATTGTTTGGTAGCATATTTATCTCCCTCATTGTTTCACTCAGATGACAGTAAAAATGTATATTATTTTATAAGCCAACACCTATTATCCATAGTAACCAGAAGACGAAGGTCGGAGAAGAAGCTGAACTAAGAAGAAAACAGTAGAAACAATCTATAAATAGAGTCAGAAAAGCCATTAAAAATAAATAGGTGAGAAAAATGACAATAGTAACTACACAAGAAACTCCGGGGGGAGGGGGGGGAGACACTTCAGTGAGAAGGAAAAAGCATGAAGAAAGGACACAGTTTCAGGTCACAGAAGTCCTATAAATTCACTTTTAACACGCTGCATTAAAGTCTGGGAAGTTTTTCTATTAAGGGCCAGAAAGTAAATATTTTCAGCTTTGTGGGCCATCGGGGCCTTCTGCAGCAACTACTCAACCCTGCTATGGCGGTCTGAAGGCAGCCCAGCCCGAGATAACAGGAAACAAACGGTGTGGCTGTGTTCTGATAAAGTTTTATTTACAACTGCTGGCAGCAGGGCAGATGTGGCCTGAAGGCAGGCAGTAGTTTGCCAACCCCTGGCCTAGGGAAACAAAATAAATAAATATAAGGACAATCTGGAATAAGGTCTATCAATGCACATGAACTAAAATACTGTGGATTCATATTCTAACCCCCAGGGAACCAGACCCAGAAGCTCAAGTTGAAATATCAAATGTTCCTTTTTTTTTTTTTTTAACCAAAGTTCTAAGTGGCTCCATGAGCTAAAGACTTTCGAGTGGATTTCTCATTCCCATTAAAAATGGGCCAACAGCCCACCTATGTTAAAAGATTCACAATGCTTTTCTTTAAAAAATATTTCTTAGTACCCAGAAATGAACTAACAAGAGTTAAATTTTTACTCCAAGCATCTCTAAGTTTTTTCACAGTTGATTTTCAAGATACAGAATAAAATCTGGGCCAGTAACTTCAAAGACTTCAAATATAGTTTGATTATGGTCAAGACCCTCAAGGAATACCTGAATATCTATTAGATGGGAAAATGTCTAAAAATACACGTTTTAACGTAAAAACAAGTGAACAATATGCACGAAGAGGAAAGCTGTGTAAAAAAGGAAAACACATTCTCTCTCCCCACATTCTCACTTACACAAAGAAAATTTTTTGGAAGGATACTCTTCTCACCTCTGAGATGTAAGATTCTGAATTCCTAAATGTTCATGTTTCGCTTTATGTGATTCTGTACTTCAACTTTTTTTTTTTAACCATAAGCATGTACTACTTTTAGTATTAAGTGTTTTATGTTGAGGTTGTAGTTAAAAGGTTTACCACCTTCACCATTAAGAGATAATTTGAATACTGATACTTTTAACAAGAGAATATTCACTCACAGGACTTATCACAACCATAAAGATCACGCAACAAGAGCATCCATATGCACAACCCGTGTGCCATGGTGTTTGCGGGCAACCGCACAGTGGTTCCATACCTCGGCTCCACCCATCCACTTAGGCTCATCAGGAAACTCAGCACACAAAACATCTTCTGACTGATCGGTCCCCAGCACATGGTAACAGAGCTTTTGATGGAGATTGGTGGATGTCTCTGTACCTGAAGGAGTTAAAAATGCATACTGAAGTGCGGTTGGCAATTTTAAGAAAATCTATTCCATCCGTATTGTACAATGCTAGAAATGTTTAAAAAGTTAATTACCTGGTCGCAGGATACAAAGCTAATATGCAAAGTTAGCTGCTTTCCTGTATACCAGCAATGAAGAAGTGGCATTTGAAATTAAAAACATACTATCATTAAGAATGTAATACATAGCATGGTGACCGCAGTTAGTAATAGTTAATGATACTGTACAAATGCTTAGGTACAAATCTAATAAACTATGTATAAGACTTATATGAGAAAAACTACAAAACTGATGAAAGAAATCAAAAGAGTTAAGTAAATGGAGAGATGCTCCATGTTTATGGACAGGAATACTGGATATTATCATGTCAATTCTTCCCCACTTGATCTATAGATGCAATTTAATTCCAATAAAAATTCCCAGCAAGTTATTTTGTGGATATTGATGAGCTGATCCTAACGTTTACATAGAAAGAGGAAAAAACCCAGAATGGCCAACATAATATTGAAGGAAAAGAACAAAGTTGGAGGACTGGCCCTAACCGACTTCAAGATTTACTGTGAGTAATCAAAATAGTGTGGTATTGGCAAAAGAACAGACAGGTAAATCGATGGAGCAGAGTAGAGAGCCCAGAAAGGGACCTACAGAAATACAGTCAGCTGGTCTCCGACAACTGAGCAAAGGCAATCCAGAGGAGCAAAGACGGCCTTTTTAACAAATGGAGCTAGAACAATTGGATATCAACATGCAGAAAAATGAATCTAGACACAGACTGTACACCCTTCAAAAAAATCAGCTCAAAATGGATCACAAACCTAAATGTAAATGGAAAACCATAAAATTCCTAAAAGATAACATATGACAAAATCAGGATGACCCTTGGGTTTGGCAATGACTTTTTAGATACAATGTCAAAGCTATGATCCGTGAAAGAAAGAACTGATAAGCTGGACTTCATTAAAATAAAAAAGTTCTGCTCTGTGAAAGACACTGTCAAGAGAACAGGACAATTCACAGACTAGGAGAAAATATCTGTAAGAAGACATATCTGATAAAGGACTGTTACCCAAAATTTACAAAGAACTCTTGAAATTTAAAAAAGAAAAGAAAAGAAAACAACCCTATTAAAAAATGGGCCAAAGACCCTAACAGAAACCTCACTAAAGCAGATATACAAGGGCGCCTGGGTGGTTTTATCGGTTAAGCGTCTGACTCTTGATTTTGGCTCAGGTCATGATCTCAGGGTGGTGAGATCAAGCCCTGCAACAGGCTTCGCACGGCTGAGTGTGGAGACTGCTTGGGATTCTCTCTCTCCCTCTCCCTCTGCCCCTCCCCTGTGCGTGTGTGCACTTTCTCTCCTTAAAAAAAAAAAAGGAATGCAGATGGCAAAAAATCATATGAAAAGATGGTCCACATCATCTGTCACCAAGAAAATGCAAATTAATAATACACCAGTGTACACCTATTAGAATGGACAAAATCCAGAACAATAGAAACACCAAATGCTGGTGAGGTGTGGAGCAACAGGAACTTCATTGCTGGTGGGAACGCAAACTAGTACTCTGGAAGACAGTCTTGCAGTTTCTTACAAAACTAAACATATTCTTACAGTACAATCTGGCAATCACACTTCTTGGTATCTACCCAAAGAATCTGAGAATTTATGTCCACACAAAAACCTGCACACAGATGTTTATAGCGGCTTTATTTACAACTGCCAAATCTTGGATGCTACCAAGATACCCTTCAAGAGGTGAATGGATTACAAAACAGGTGAAAGGATAAAGGAACTATGCTATATCCAGACAATGGAATCCTATCGAGCACTAACAAGAAATGGATTATCAAACTATGAAAAGACATGCATATCACCAAGTGAAAGAAGCCAATCTAAAAAGGCTACATAGTGTATGATTCCAACGACATGACGTTTGGGAAAAGGCAAAGCCATGGAGACAGTCAAGAGAACAGTGGTTGCTGGAGGCTAGTGGACAGGGAGGGTGAGCAGGTGGGACAAAGGATTATGAGGTGGTCAAACTCTGTATGACACTATAACTGCGGACGCACATCATTCTACGTTTGTCTAAACTCGTGGGATATACAACACTGAGAGCGAGCGCGAATGCAAGCTCGGGACTTTGGGTGATTATGAGGTGTCAGTGGAGGTTCTCGATTGTACCTACTCTGGTGAGGGATGCTGATAATAGGGGAGGCTCTGCATGTGTGGGGGCAGGGGTTGTACAGGAAATCTCTGTACTTTCTGCTCAATTTTGCTGTGAACCTAAAAATGCTCTAAAAGATTAAAAAAAAAAAAAAGGAGAGAGAGTTTAAGTATTGGTAGGTATCACCCTGGAAGTAATTCACACATATTTGTTGATTTCAGATGTTATGAGATTGAACTATTTTTTTTTTTCATTATAAGAAGGTACTAAGCTTTCAGGACAATGAAAAAGAAGATAACACTATAATATAAAAGAAAGCTTTACAGCACTTGGTAATTTTCCATGGGTTTTCCGGGAAGCACATGGTCAGAATTGTTTAAACTCATTGGTAAGTTCCTCCATCACAAACCTGAAAGGCTGTTGAGGTCCTCACAACAAGGGGGCAGCAAATTATAGCTGGGCGAAGATGCTACCCTTCCGAAATCAATCACAGTAACTAATCTTTACTGTTTTTGCCACTGAAAGCTGAGCCTAAATAACAATTTTCATGTTTTTCGCAAATTAATAACATTGTTCTCTAATGAGAAATGGCCAGTGAAATACTTTTTGGGTCTCCCAGAACTTGGAAGTAGCCATTTTCTAACTCAGCACCACTCTTACAACACGGGCGGCTAATTCGGTGTACAGAGCACAGAGGTCTTTCTTTAGCCAACAGCCTTGGGGGGAAAAAAAGCCTACTCTTGAATCAGCTCTTCTTGTAGTTCACTGGTGAATTAAGAAAAAAAGTATTGCACTAGTCTAATGAAAAGGCAGCAAAAGCTGAACACTGCCAAAAGAGATGAAGAGCATTATAGTCTTATTCTCAGTTCAACTGGGGGAAATCAGAAAAGCAAGCCAGCATATCTAAAGATTAGAATGATACAGCAGGTCATGATAAGGGGACAGCAGATGTGGCAGAAAACACTGGCTTAGCTGTGCTTCTTGCCAGCTCCAGGCCTTGCAGCTGAGCCTCTGTACCTCGGCTCCAAACCTCCAGCAAAGGGATTGTAAAACCCGCTCATAAAGACCAACCAAGACAACAGGAAAATGCTGCAGGTCATTGTAGAGAGATGGGGTAGCACAAAGAAGATGACTCTTGACAGCTTGCAATAGCAAGGTACAAGGTATGTGGGCCTTTCTCTCTGGAAAGATGAGGCGTGAAGGGGAAAGAAAGAGACCGTTTGAACACAAGAGGACCTTCGTATAATTGAAAAGAAGAACGAAGGTGTGTCCTGGAAGTTTACAATGAGAAAAGTGTCAAGATAAATCAACCAAGCGACCTGTAACTTCTAATCAGAGGAAGATATGTGATCACCACAGTAGGAAAATTTTATAATCGCTCAATCTCATTAAACAAATCAGTTTCATGGGGAAGAAAATGCATCTTCTCCATGACCCCTTGGGAGATTTAACATATTTGTAAAGGACTGGTTGTAATCATGGCCTAGTTTTTGCTGGTTCCTTGTAACTGTTTCTCCAACCCTTGAACAGGGGCTGGCGCCATGACTTGCTTTGGCCAACAGAACGCGGCACCACGATGGAGCACCAGGAGCAAGTGTAGGCATCGAAGACACTCGTGCCTTCCAACTCTCCCTCTTGGAATTCTGCTGAGCTGCCACACAAACCCAGTGGGCTAGCCTGCTGGACGATCAGAGCCAAGGCCCCTGACACGGGAGAGAGCTAAGCCAACATCGGCCAACTGACCCACAGCTGAACACAGACACATGACAGAACTCAGCTAATCTAGAACAGCCTGGCCAACCCACAGACTCACAAGCAAAAAAAATATAGTTATTATTCTAAGACACTAAGTTTTGGGCCGATCTGTCATACAACAAAGCTAACTGACACAAGACCCTTTGAGGAAACCTGGGTCTACACCAAACAACTTCCATGTAGAGTTTAGCATTTCAAGTCATGTGAAGTCACACTTGTATTTCATGAAAAAGGCGCTTCACCTGCCATCTTCACTTACCATCACTTTTTCCATCCTGCTGGGGATAGGAGTTGTAGAACATCCCCTTCCCATCATGGGTCCATGCCATACAGCTGAACTTGACTCTCTCAAGCACATCTGGAAGCTCTTTGGCACCATCAACTTTCATGAACTTGATCGTCACCCAGTCTGAGCCGCTGGCACTCAGACCATAGGCAAAATATTCACCATCTTCGCTGAAGGCATAGCCTATGGGACACAGGAGAAATTCTCACAGGGTGTACGTGGGGACACAACCCCTAGCCTTGCCCGCTGCCTCCGTGCTGCCTGACACAGATCTCTGCCGTACATGCAATGGCAGGAGCAAGGAACGTGTCGCGAGGAACTCTGGGGACTGAGCCCAGGCCTCACAGGAATTCACCTCATGAGCTTCGACAAGTGTCCTCGCCTCGCCAGGTCTTAGTTTCTTCATCTATAAAACGACGTATTGGATTATATGACCACTAAGACGCTTCCATTTGTTTATAATCCTATAATTCAATGAGCAGTTCAGTTAAAAGCAGAGCTCATCTCAGACTTTCAGCATATTTTATTTATACTCTAAAGAGCAGGGGAAAAAGAATAAGGAAACTGCTTTTACAGTAATGACTGGATTATGACACATACCATGTAACAGAACTAAATGGAAGCCATTAAGTAATTTTTGGAATGGATTCCAAACTATTTGAAATCACTCTTTACAACCTCATTTTCTGAGTATTGCTGGCACTCAAGGATTAACGTTGTCCACACCGTCTGACCAGCACAAGCCCAGGTATATAAAGCCTGAGGGTTGCAGTGAAGGCTCACACAGAGTGTATTCCAAAAGCAACCACGAAAAAGAAAAGAAAAGCAACACCGTCTATGAACTGTTATGCATGTCTAATTCTTTAAGTCCATGTTCTAATCACTATGGAATGTGTGTTAAGAAATCTTCTATGTTTATATTGGCTTTTATAAATATACAGTACATATAGATAGCATTTGGTACCAGACACGGACACTGGAGATTTCCTCTTACGATGTTTGTTAAATGTTACCAGGGGTTGAAAACTATCCCCAGAAACCCAACTATTTTCAGAGGTTTCCTACTGTTTTACATGGAATTTCTGTTAGTGGTAAATAAGGGTAAAATTTCACAAGACCTACTTATTAATCCTTTATAATTCCTATGAAGTATTAAGGCTCATCAGTATATAAATATGGAGAAGAGTTTAGAAGGCAAGGCGGAGAAAATACTTCTCACTCTACATAAATTATTTATACGTAATTAGAAAATTTTCCGGAAAAATTTAAATAAAAATGTTGATTTGAAATGTATAAAAAAATCATATACTACCAAAAGAATCTGTATATTTACCCATACTGTAACTTCCCTATATCTTCTTCAGAAAACTCAAAGACTGAGGCCAGGTCCCACATCTGATTTTCCTTTTCAGCTATCAGGACCCGTACATTGCAGGCATTCCATTAAAAAGTTACTGGAATGAACTTTCAGAGACCCTCTTAAAATGAAGTTCTTCTGGATGAGTTACAGAAACTTTAATTTTAACAAAGGTTGGTGTCCTACACAGCGTGTATTCCTACACAGAACCAGTGTACTACAGTCATTTACAACTGCGAGCTCAAATTTGTGGAAGAATATTCTTAGCTAGCTGGCTGGCATCTTACTTTCAATACTGATCCTTTCAACACTAGTTAGATAAAGGACCATTATTTACATACACAGCCTACTTGGGAAGAACAGAGGAAGAACCACTAAATGACTGAGTGGCTTTCTAAAAGGGTCTTTACACAGCGCCGTGGGAACAGGGTCCTTTCGTTCCCCCCTAATCGACTGCAGGACTAGAGTGCTCCAATCGCTCAACTCCACAGGGCTGAGTCTTCGCCTGTGCTTTCTCTACAAAACAGAAGACGCTGTGGGGCAAGTGCCGAGCCAAGTTCACAAAAATCTAGGATCCTAACAAGAGATGATTCTCAGATATACAATTATTAAACCACAGAACCAGTGAATGCCAACTTCCTTCCGCAGAACTAGGCTTATGGCACAAACCTAGGGCAATCTTTATGGCCCGGGGAGGAGGTGATTTAGGAGACACATGGCAACTACGGGCAAAACTTACTGATTCGGGTTTTAAACTTGACATCTTCAGGGAGCAGGGTATCAAGTTGTCTAATTTCTACAAGATTGTGGTTTTCTACTTTTCATTCTAAAATACAGCTAAATTTTAAAACTCTGATCACTTTCTCTCCACCAAGGAAGAGATCTTGTAAATGTTCTTTCCTGTTTTACATTCATAGCTGGAACATTCCTCATAGAGCTTAAATTACTTGTAGAAGATTTCTTTCCTAAACACAGAGAGGTCTCAGGGATGTTAGAAGCAATGATGATGATACTTAAACATCTCAGACACCCTAGAAGCTAACGTGGGTCCAGTGTGAATTATTCTTCAGTTCTGTTTCATGCCACCAGAACATGGGGCTACTCACTAAATCTAAAGATCCCGTGCAAAAATAAGCTTTCTTGATATTGAATGTGCATCTGTTCTACAATATGGTCCCTCCTGTCTGGTATTTCAGAGGTGAGGGGACTGCACCAACATCAGCTGCGAGCGAGGGCCCCGGGACTCCTGTGGGCTCAGCCGGGTAGCACTCACCTCGGAGCGCCACCGTGCCATCATCAGACAGTATGTTTGGGTCAAGGAACACTCTGGCTTCACCTTCTAAGGAATCCTGTACATATAATACTCGTTGGTTCTGCAAACCTGTATTGTAAAAATAGAAATACCTGGGGGACAGAGATGGTCTTTATTTAGCCTTGGAGTTTTCCACTTGTGGGGTACAATCAAATATACATAAGCAAAAAAGAAAAAGAAAAACAACATAGAAATGTTCAGTTGCAAACAGGCCATGCCAGGGACATGGGGACTCGGGTGGAAGGCCCCACCACCTCCCTGTAATTAGTTTGGTATCTGAATTGTTTTAAGTATTGAAATAACTTATTGTAATCCTGCATATTAGCTAAATAGGGACAAATAAAGACTGCTTCATTTGCTAGAACTGAAACGGATAATCAAACAAAGCAGTAACTTTTTCTTTTCAATGGAGAAGAAAGCAGATCTTTTTTTTTTTTTTAAAGATTTTATTTATTTATTCGACAGAGATAGAGACAGCCAGCAAGAAAGGGAACACAAGCAGGGGGAGTGGGAGAGGAAGAAGCAGGCTCATAGCGGAGGAGCCTGATGTGGGGCTCGATCCCATAATGCCGGGATCACGCCCTGAGCCGAAGACAGATGCTTAACCGCTGTGCCACCCAGGCGCCCCAGATCTTCTAAAATGAAATGCTGGATCCTTCCCTAGACAGGCTGCTAGGGCCAGGGTCAGCAAACCTGTTCTGTATTGGGCAAGACTGCAAATGTTTTAGGCTTTGTGGGCCATACAGTCTCTGTTGCTATTACTCAATTCTATAGTTGTACAAAAACAGCTATGGATCATATATAAATGAATGGACATGTCTGTGTGCCATTTCAATTTTATTTACAAAAACAAGGGGCAGGAAGGGTTAGGCATGTAGATCATACTTTGCTGGTGTGTGTGTGTGAAGGAGGGGAGGGTCTACGAAATTTTCAAGTAAATTTGTGATGGTGGTTCCACAGAGACTTAAAAAAAAGAACAAGAGAACATGTTTACGTTGGCGTGAAGGGAGAGGAGGGAGAGAGGTGGACGAATAGGTACCCCATCCTGGCCCCTTCCATGCTGGGATAAAGAAATCCATACAATAAAAGCTTTTCTAGTAGTAAAAGCCAAGGAGAATTTTAGAGGCAAACAAATCTCCACTGCTGTCTACAAATCATCCTAGCCCAATTATTAGCCATAAGACAACAATAATTTCCTACGATCCAGATTTGCTTTTCTAGGAAATACCTCTAAATTTCTTAATCGTGATTTTAAGAATATGGACAATAGACCAAAAACCGTTATACTCAAGTGCAGAAATGAATTGATTTCATAATGGATTAATTTTATACACTGATAAGTGATTTAGAATTTGTATTTTAAGATTTAAGAAAGCATTCAATTAGCAAAGTAAAAATAAAATTAAATAAAAGCAACCTCACATACCGTTTTCCTTTCTTGAAGTGGCAACTATACTTGGGATAGTCATACAGTTCAGTCATTCTCTCTTTGTATAAACCTCTGATAGGACATTGCTCAAGGAATGGCACAGTAATCTTGTTCTGGGCCTCGACGAAAGCCTATACAGAAAATTTTAACGAACAAGCAAGTCAGATATAAGATTGATATGTCAGATATAACATGCCGTGTGGAGTGTTATCCACTGATATGTACCCATGAAAGCGTATTTTTCCCTCAATAAAAAAGAACTAGTCCTTACACAGCAAACTTCACCTGGCCTGCTCTCCTATGACACGTGAGCTAATAACAGCGTTTTTAAAGAGTCGGAAAACAAAACCAAAAACCTAACAGAGACCTATATGGCTCACAACATCTAAAATATTTAATACGTGGTCCTTTATAGAAGTTTGCTGACTTTTTCAGAGCGTCAGTGGGGAAATGGGCTTTTGTTTTTATTACAATATCACTGTATAGCTGTGCAGCCACTCAGGGGCAGCCTTGTGGAGACCCCAAGGTGTGCAAGAGCACTACCCGACCTCATGATGGAAGGCAATGCCATGTCTACTTTCCAGACATGGGAATGGAGGTCTGCAGTACTGAAGTCAGCTGGTCAAGGTCACACAGTGACTTAGCCATAGCACTGAAGTGGAATTACGATTGGCCCTTGAACACCACGGGTTTGAACCATGCAGGTCCACTTATATGTGGATTTTTTTACAGTCCTGTAAATATATTTTCTCTTCTTCATGATTTTCTTTTTTCTTTTAATATATTTTATTTATTTATTTGACAGACAGAGAGACAGCCAGCGAGAGAGGGAACACAAGCAGGGGGAAGTAGGCTCCCAGGGGAGGAGCCTGATAGGGGGCTTGATCCCAGGACGCCGATCACGCCCTGAGCCGAAGGCAGACGCTTAACGACTGAGCTACCCAGGCGCCCCTCCTCATGATTTTCTTAATAACTATTTATTCTCAGGCTCACCTTATTGTAAGAATACGGTATATAATACATATAACATACAAATAAATACATGTTAGTCAACTGTCTATGGCTTCCAGGCAACAGTGGGCTATCAGTAGTTAAATCTGGGGGGAGTCAAATGTTGTAAGGGAATTTTCAACCTCGTGGGGGTGGGCCCCTCCATCTTCTACATTGTTCAAGGGTCATGGTAGCAGTGACTGAGGGCGACTCCAGGCCTGATTCTGGATGCGGGCTGAGCAAAAGCAGACAATCAGGGGAGAAGGGCGGCTGGGCTCCCATGATTCCCCCCACCCAGGCCAGGCGGGGCTGGACAGGCACATCAGGGTACTGAAGCTTCAGCAAGGACTTAAGGAGAAACTCGTGTGTGTCAGTGCTGATCCTGGCATTGTGGACAGATGGGGGACAAGTCTAGGACCAGCTCCCTAGCACTGTGGAGCGAACATTCTACCAGGGGACACAAAACACAAGCCGTAAGGTTACAGAGAACAGTTAGTCCCAAGGACACACAGGCAGCGTAACCAAGCTCCTCTGCGGCCGAGCTGGCCCTGAGTGCCTGCCTGCTGCCGGGCCGGGATGAGGCACACAGAGAGGCCGAGAGGGGGCACTATAAGCAATCGGACATCACTGTGACAGGTCTGTCACATTCTACAAAAATATCAATCCACATCGGTTTGGAAAATTAATAACCAGTCAATCACCACGCATCCTGGGAAGCACCGGGAAGCAGAACACTTATGCCATGGAGGGTGGCCAGGAAGGCCCTTCCGAGGAGGTTCTGAATGAAGGTCCGCTAGGGTACAGGGAGCAGCCATGCAGACAGGAAAAGCATGGCAGACCGAGGAAGAGCAAGTTCGGGGTCCTGGGGGGTGGGAGCTTGACAGGCGTGGAGGAGAGGAGGGAGGTCAGCGAGGCTGGGAGAGAGTGACAGGGAGCCAAGACCCGGGCAGGAGCAGATTATGTAGCACCTGGTGAGCAGTTAGGAAGTTTGAATCTTCATTCAAAGCTGAAAACAAGCTATGATTGGTAAAGGAGACAGTTACAGATATGGTTTATCCTTTTTAGAAAACTACCCTTGCTTTGGATGAAGTATAAACTAGGGGAGAAAAGTGGAGGTCAGGAAGGTGGGCCAGTGGTCAGGTGAGAGCTGAGCCCAAGTGAAAGGGTTGGTCTCTAAAAGGAGGAAGAACGACCACTGTAAAGGGATGGGGACAGAGGAAAACGGTCACCGTACACATTAGTATACAGAACATTCTACTTAGGGCTCCCATCCTGGGATCCCAGCATGCTGAGGGTCTCGGCTGGCCCCCTCTTCTTCCACTGGAGGGGCCTCTGAGGACACCATGCAGGCTTGTTTTCTCTTATTCTTCTGGTTTGT
The DNA here is from genome assembly GCF_024610735.1 of Ursus americanus. NCBI lineage: Eukaryota > Metazoa > Chordata > Mammalia > Carnivora > Ursidae > Ursus > Ursus americanus. Next base: position 23,053,624 of record NC_142137.1, read on the forward strand.
GTTTGTCTAAGGCTGATCTAGGCCTTATCCTGGCTATAGTAGGACCACGGTTGGTCCAAAAGACATAGGGGGCTCAGTTCATTTCCTTTGAAAAAGTGGAACTGTGTTCTTCAATTGCTTCCCCATCTCACATTGCTTCTGTTAGATGTCTCATGACACAACAGAAGCCAGCTCACACAAGAGAAGACACTTTGGCTTTTCTCATTTCAATTGTTCAGAAAACTGTGATACCAGACATAGACATGCCACTAAATAATGGAACAATTCAAGGATTACTGTGACCAATTTTGTCACCCCCCACCCACAGATGTTAGTCAATTAATTACTCTAAATAGAGCAGTATTTAAAGACTATAACCTTCCAAGTCAAATAGCTACATGTAAAACCAAACAGTGTGCAAATTCCTCAAAGTCTCAAGTTCTTTCTTCATGCACATCTTTATAACTTGGGCAAATCCTTCTCATGTGCAAATTACCTGTAACAGCGCTTTGTGGAAATTTAGGGCTCCATGCACTCTCAATATGACTTCTGATATCTTAATCAGGAAAGTACCTTCTTGGTCACTTACGGATTAAAAAGTCTGGCTTCTTGGTCTCAATATTAGAACAAATCGGGGGAAAGGGAGAAAAGGGGTAAGGGTAGAGAAAAAAACTGGAGGACTTCCACGGTGATAAAGAAGCAGGGTGAGGAGAATTAGAATTCTCTTCATTCCTCCAAAAGTTTCAGTGTCCACGGTCACACTCCCGAGTGTTGCTAAAGTGACGGGAATCTGGGAGCCCATCAGTGACGCCCGCGGCTGAGCCTCTAAAGATCAACAGTTTAGACTGTGTTGCTACGGATGGATCTGAACGTGTCAAAGACCTGCTCAAAACGAAGAAACCCTACTCACATGTCATTTTGCCCCGAATATCAGGAAGCTCCAGCAGCAAAGCAATGTTTCAGGTATGCACAAGGAGTAAGTTCTAGAAATGTGCTGTAGAGCATCGTGCCTGTAGTTTACAACACCGTACTGTGCACACAAAACCCTGGTCAGAGGGCAGACCCCATCTGAAATGTTCTCACCCTCACGAAAGAAAAGCCACCTGGCAAAGGGTCACTCAGGTGGGAAGCTGGAGATTCCTTTACCCTGACTGTCTTCAGAAAGAATTTCTTCAAGTTGTCCTCACATGCCCCGTATTTTAATCCACAAATACTGCAAGACCTTTCGTAAGTACAATGCACACAGATGAGAAAAACGAAGCATATGGTTAGTTACTCATTAACTAGCCATACATACAAAACACCACAATTAATGTAAGATTAAACAGGTCGGTCAGGAATAAAGGTTAGTGCTGCAGGAGAACAAATAAAGGGGAAACTGCTTCCAGGATGGGGCAGGGGTGTGGGGGAGTGGGGCCCGCAGGCATCAAGAGGACCAGAAACCAACTCCGGCACGGCTATCAACCTTCACCTTTCCCAAATAAACAACAAAAACTACGGATGGTGCTATCCACATCCCACAAAGTTCAAACACACGTGTGTGTGTATAAATATATATACAATGTGTGTGTGTAAATACATATAAACATAAATTTAATACATATATATAAATTTATATAAATATAAATACATATAAATGAATGACCAAGTTAAAGCAACTTTCAGGGGCTTCTGGAGAAAATGGCTGGTGTCAGAGCAAGGCCTGGCAGAAAACCATGGTCCCAGCCCAGCAAAGGGCTGAGCGCTTCCTGGAGGCCAGAGGGAGAAGCATCTATGTGTCCCCTGTCACTGCTGGGAGTGTAGCAGAATTCAGAAATGACTAAGGGCAGGGATATGCTTATAAAAAAGAAGCCAAGGGGTGGCAAAGCTCCTCCCTGAGGCTGCAGGACCCAGGGCCAGCAGGCCACTCCAGGAGGGCTGGACAGTCCCACAGAAAACTGAAGGCAGGTCATGCCAAGCAGAAAATTAGATGCAGCTGCTTCAAAGGAAACACATCTAGAAGTTAAGACTATAAAGGAACGGAATAACGTACTTTACGACTAATATGAGGAATGTATTTATTACCAAACAAAAACAAAACGTGACAGGAAGGGAGAGAAGAGTGTCCCATATTTTCCAGTACTCACTGAACATTTATAAAAATTAGCAGTACCTCAGACAACTAAGGAAATCTTAAATCTCCAGAAGAAAAGCTGGTTTCGGTCAGATTGTAACCACGATGCCATTAACCTCAACTAAGTGAGGTGCCTTTCTCTTCCTGGCCCCACAAACCCATTACTCATTCGCAAGGAGGAGAAACACTGAACTCAAGTGGTGAGAACCCCAAATCCATTGGGCTTGCCTTTTAATATTAAAATCCCAGAGCGGGTCCACCTCTTCTGTCTGGGACCGTCTGCCCTCAGGTGACAAAGGCTTGTGCTTTCCAGAAGCCCAGCCAGGTCTCTCTCCACCTTCTCTACCTGTCCCGTACGTGCAAATCGGTTTGACCTTACAGTCAAGCCTTGTTCTCAAATCTAGTCACTACCAGGGAGTCCACTCAAAGCTGAACTTTAACACCATTTGGCTCAGTCCTTTGGTACACATGCAACTAACCAGAAACCTGGCAAGGACAGAGGGTACCTCAAATCCAAACCTCCCTAAAAACCTGATCATGAAGAAGCTAAATGCATATACATCCTCTCCTGAATAACTATTTTATCAGTGAGGGAATCCAAACTACAATAAGAATACTTAGAAAACAAGAAAAATGAGGCTATTAAGAATTAAAATTCATGAGATGTGGCAAAACATTTGGAGGTGCTCTCTCTCTTGTTGGTACCTTGGAGGAGGCCCGCTGATAGCACGTGGGAGGGGTGTGTGACCTCTGCCAGCCCTCCGAGCACCCCTCCCCTGGACCCAGGGGCTGATCCGGGGCCAGGCAGAACATCCTGCAGGATGAGGCCTGTGCTGTGTCCAAGGCCTTGCTTCATGATTCACACGCACATCGGGGGAGCTGAGCTGATCTAGTCCCACAGCACTGATTTCAGGAGTGGATCTGAAGCTAGCCTGGGGGACTGTGCTGGTGCCTGGGTGTACCACGTCCTGAAGGACAGCAATCACACTGTGACAGATGAGGTACGTCTGGCACAGGTGAGGTGCTCTGTATCTGAATAAAAAAGCTGGGTCTGGAAAGTGACCGTTATGTTTTCAGGAAGTTTGTGGCTTACCCTCTCTCTCCATCCATCAGATTTTACCATTTCTGGGCACCAGTAGCTTGCACCACTGTCTGTCCTAGATAATGTTACCTCTGTCTGTATTCTAACTATGTTAACTTCTTTCTACATTCTGTATGTAAGGGAACCCTATTCATTTTATAAGCAGAGTCTTTCCATCAATTCTTCTCTATGGGCCACAGTCAATAAAGGAGTCACGAACCCAGGCAAAGCAACCAGAATCCTTTTTCAGTGACAGAGATGAATGCTAGAAGACAGAAGTTATCTCACTTTATAAGATTTGGGGCTATGAGGATTGAGTAAAACCTAAAGAGGCAAGGCCCATCTTTCCCTACCGCATGGAAGAGGCTACTGGAAAACAAAACAATCAGAGAAAAGCAGATGATCTAGAAGACAAAGAGACAGGCCTCCAGAAATATGTGAACTCCTGGATTGAGCTGTGCCTGAACGCACATACACCCTGGCCTCCAGTTATGTGAGCCACTCAGCTCCATTTTTTGTATGAGCTAGTATGAGCTGGGCTTCAGGCACTGCTAATCAGAAGTCTTAACATAGTTCTTGCAGGGGTCCTGCAGTCGGCTGAGCAAGGTAAGGTCAGCTGAACACGGGCAGCCCAAAAGAAGAGGACCTGATCCGAAGCTTGCCCAAGTCCTGGCTGGCAAAACCTGAAAAAAGGTATATCTACACGAATGGTGCCTTATCAGTATATGAGAAAGTGAAATTAAACTAAACATTGAAATCAAGAAGTTTTAAAGTAACAAAAGAAAATAAGAAGAAATTAATGAACCAGAAAATTAAAAAGTATAACTTACAAGTCCTCAAACTGCTTCTTTTTTAAAAAAAAAGAAAAAAGAAAAAACCAGATTCAACCAAAGCTCTGGCTAAACTGATCAAAGAAAGGGGAGAGATGGTATAGAAACTCAAAATTAGAAGTGACAAAGAAATATAGCCATAGAGTAAATTCAGTAATATAAGAAATATTACAGATAACCCCCTGCTGGTCAATTTTAGAATCACGACGATATGGGCAACTTTCTGGGAAATACAAAGGACTAAAATTGATCCAAAAAGAAAGAAAGAAGATTTGAACAAGGCAATAACCATGAAAGAGGAAAAGAGACCAAGAATTAATTGCAACAGAAGAATTTGTCCCTAACAGCTCTAAATTATCACACAGATAATTTCCATGCTATTTAAACTGCTCTATAATGAAGGCAATGGCAAGCATCTGTTAGGCACTTACTTGAGTTTACCACTTTGCTGCATGGTTCAAAAACATCATCACTTAACTTTCACCACAACCAGACAGAGTAGTTTTCTCCAAATTGTAAATCAGAAAACTGAAGTTCAGAGCTGTTGAAAAATATGACCAATGTCACACCGGATGAAACTGTAGCATAAAGATTCAAACCTGCTTTTCCTACCTCCGAAGCTGCTCATTAAATGACCCTACACTATTGCCTTCCCACGAATAAACAGGTTCTAAGATCTCTACAGTTCTCATTAGTTGCTGGGGGGGCGGGGGAAGGGGGATAGGGTAGAGAGAAAATTCTAGAAGACAGACAAGTTAGGAAGCTACCGAAATGTCTAGCACAGTGGGAACACCTGCCTTAACCCGAGCAATGTCAGCAGAGATTAAAAAAAAAAAAAAAAAAGAAGAGAAAGGCGTGAGATTTTATAGAGGCAGAACTGAAACTCCCAAGAATCACGTGCATGATTAGACAGCTGACTGGAACGGCCACAGTGCTGTACAATGTTATATAGGAGAGGCCCAGATGTCTCTATTCTAATGTGTGCCTTGGTTTCTCCTAATGAAAAAAATTAAGAACCACAAACACTGCCAATTTATAAAGATGCTATAAACAACAGCGAGGCAGCTACTAGAACTTCGGCTCCTTGCGAGTGGACCCCACATACATCAAAGGCGTTCTAAGGCAGTCTTCCCAAGCTTTCTGGACCTTAGTTATCTGGTGAAGTGTTTGGGAAACAGAGATTTCTACAGAAATCAGATGCTCCAGGATTACAGCTTGGGCACTTGTATTTTACCACGTGCCCAAGGATGGTGATTGTCATGACTAAGTGCTTTTTCCCTGGACACGGCAGTGTGGGGTGGTGAATGGATTTAGACACCTAAGTTTGGGGGGGAAGAAAGAGAGGCTGGGAGAAGTCCGAGTTACTTCAGCTCTTCAGCTGTTAGCTCTTTACGATGGTTTTCCCAAACACCCCGTATCTGATACTAGCACTTCTCGTGGCAGCACAGTAGACGATGAAGACCCAAGCCAAGTTAACTGCCCACAGGGACGGTACCAGTGTTAAATGTATTTAAGCGCTTTAAAGCATTTCATCAGTGGTCTGGGGTCTGCTTTTCTAAAATGGAGCTTTCCCTGACGGTGAACACAGGACGCTAGCATCCCAGACTCTACTCAAGATGTCTCTCAGCCTCCTTTCGGCACTGACCTCCAGCAGCTCAGAGGTTAAGTGGATTGCCCACCCCCAAATCACTAGTTCACCTGGGCTAGCATGTAAATTCCATGCCCACAGGGGCCACATCTGTCGTGCGTAGGACAGCAGATCTGTTCCTACCCCCGGTTTAACCTAATGCTTGCTGCAGTGGGCACATAGGTCAACGGAGGCTAGGGGAGGAAAGCCAGGGGACAAACACACCTGGAGAGGGAAGAGAGGATGAAACCAGCAGACCTGTGGCATTTGGGATAGCCAGCATCCCTCCTCCCTTGCCAGTGTCCTCCCTTCTTAGTCGACAGTAACTCCAGGTAGCTGACGCTACAGAAGCCAAAGAGGGGCCCTAGGGCTTCTACCAAACTTCTCATGGCCACAGTTCAGCCAAGGAATGACTGACCACACATCTAGAGTTTGGCCAATCAAACTCCTTCTTCTAGGACAGTCACAAAACAGGGACAGAGGGTTGAATGAGTGAAGATCACTGATGCCATTAGCAGTGCTGAGTGAAAAGTGGAAATTCCTGCCACAGAGCCCTAGAACTATCTGGTTCCTGCCTGTTCCAAGCCTAGCCCTTCAATCCATCCTCGGAGCGGTCCTCATCCTTGCCATAAATTCCCTATTTGCTGACGTTGGCCAGAATCCATTCTGCTGGTTGTATCAAAACCCTGATTACAGAAGGCACGGAGGGAGAGAGAGAAAAAGAAAAGGTCCAGCAGCACTTAGAAAAGAGTCCAGTACTAGCAACTTCCTCAGACTTTTTTTTTTTTTTTTTAGAAAGCGAGGGGGGGGGGTGCAGAGGGAGAAAGAATCTTAAGGAGGTTCCCTGCCCAGCGTGGAGCCCAACATGGAGCTCAATCTCACGACTCTGAGATCATGACTGGAGCCAAAATCAAGAGTCAGACGCTCAACTGACTGAGCCACCCACGCGCCCCATTTCCTCATACTTTTGATGATTGTCCCATCCACAGATCAAAAGGAAGTTGTTCCCTACTTACATATTTCAATTGTGGATTTATGCGAAGTATGTTTACAAAGTACGATATGGGTAAACATTTTCAAAGGAGGTGGTGAGATATTTAAGACCTTACGAGTCTTGGAGACTGAGATAATATGTGGTAATATATTTACCTAACGCACTTCCTGTTTCCACTCAAGAATGGACAGCATAGTAGTAATTCTGAATCCAGGTCCTTACATGAAACATTAATGAATGCTTCCTGGAAGGGCGTTTTACAGGCCAGCCTTGCCAGTGGAGTTCACAAGGCCCCAATTAAAAGGGGTTCTACCAAACAGCTTCAAGGTAATCTTCGCCTTTGTTGAATCGTCATGCTTTAGAACACAGAAGCCTCACTAAGAGGTCACAGTTCCATGGAAAAACACCAATGCCCAGAACGTAAGCACATTTATCTGAAAAACGTAGGCTTCAAAAGGAAAATCCTGCTTAGTTTTCTGGATGAAAATAGAAGAGTCTTTAAGTTCGACATTGTGACTAAGGAGTTGAAACACTCGAGTCTGAGGGTCTAGATCTCAAGACCTTTGAGCAGCAGTGACCCATGCTGTGCCATCTTTGCACAGACCTCTGCTGTGTATGGAAAGTGAATTCTGTGCATTTTCTGAGTTGAATGTCATTAAAACCTTGGAAGCCAGATGAACTGATGACGATTATACTCATTTCATAGATGAATAAAATGAACCCAGGCTAGGTAGGCTGCCATGGTCATAGCAGAAGAAAATGGAAGCACAAGAGCTCTGATTTCTGCATTGACTTCCAGTCCCATTTGGCAAATATCCTCTGCCCCCACACTCTCTCCCAACATAAGGGTCATGAAGAATGCCTGCAAGCCCACAGGATGAAGGAACTAGCCACAAAGAGAATATTCAAAGTCTTCAAAGAACACCATAAACTCAAACCAGTCTTTTATACTTTCAATTAATTTCCAGTAAAGTTTATCTGCTGTCTTTTGGCTCAGAGACATTGGACTAGCCCTTCACAGCACTGGAAGTCCTGGGAACAGGCTTCCACTCTGTTGGCTCTGCAGCCTGATGGTACGGTGGCCTGATGCAGCAAAGCAGGTGGACAGATGAATCTTGCTCACGTAGCTCCAAGCTCGTTCTTCCACAAGCTGGCTCTGGGTCCATACTAGGAAAAGCACAGTGCCTGGGGAGATCGAGGCCAGACTGCTACCAGAACAGAGCAGAAACTCCTCATACTACATGCTTTTCGGGTTAACCTTTAACAATGAAAACAAAAGCAAGCAAACAAGAAAAGGGACCTCACAATAGGCAGGAAGGATGCCTGAAAGCAGGTGTTGACCTCCCTAAACTTTGTTCTCCACTGACCTCTGTGACACTAAAACACCTACAGTGAAATTCTAGACTACCTCAATATCCTAGAGATGATCAGAAGTCCTTTGAGATTCAAATCTTGCCTGCCAGGTATGAAAATAGTGCAAGGACAGGGGAAGAGAAAGGTGACATGCCCAGCTTTCTTACTCTGGAAGCCTGAAGGACTCCTGCTTTCCTCCCTACTTTTCCTAGTCCCTTATCAGCAGGTGTAATGAGCTAGCTGCCTGTAACTCTTCCGCCCAATGGGAGAATGGAAAGGAAGAGCAAATAATGTCCCAGAAAAGAAGGCCTATGTTGCGTATTCCTTTGATCCTCTCTGAAACAGATGGTAATTGTTTTTCATTTTATCAGAAAGCATGAATATAAATAAAAACAACTCTTTTTTTGTTGTTGTTGCTGGTTCTTACTAGCGTTCTTCTCTTATGATCCACCAAGGAAATGGAGCTGTTGTTACTCGCATTTTGCCTTGGGCAGCTCTCAGGGAGAAAAAAAAATTAGTCCTTAGGTATATGCGCTGATATTCTACACTTAGTTACTCCTGTAGCAAAGTCCCAGGACAGAGTTTCTCTGAAAGTCAGATCTGACAATTAGTTACAATTAAGACAGCTATCCCTTGAAAGACAGAAATTCTTCCTTTCTCTGTGTATCTCCCCTTCAGTAACTCAGTAACGACTTCTAGAATATGCAACTAAGAAGTTGGAGCCACAAAACATGGAGTGAGACCAAAAGACTCAAGAGCTTACAAGGACATTGCTTCTACCTGGACGTTGGGGCTGCAAAAGCAAGCCCAGTGAGGTAAAGAGAGGAAGTTACCACTATCGGGAAGGGGAGCAAATGGCATGGTGTGGGCTGACAGCACCACAGCGGGTGGAGAGGCCAGGACAAATACTCACTCCTCACAGTGAGACCACCATCTCAGCCACAAAAGCAATGGGAGCAGAGTCTGGGGGCCTGAGAGACAATGCAGGGCCAAGTGGCAGAGCAGTCCCCTGGCCAGGACACACACACGTCTCCATGACTCCCCCAGATGTGTGGTCCACATGCACAGTGAACAACACAGGGTTGGGAAGTTTCTGGATTTGACAAGTGGGCCATGGCTGCTCATGATGGAGGCTGGTCTGTACTGACAGGAAATGTTCCTGGGCGTGGTGACAAGGGAAGGTGGCTCAGCTACATCAAGGGGCATGGAGAGTGGCTTGTGGACAGGCAGAGGAAGAGAGGGAGACAGCCCATGAGAAGATCTGAAATAACATCTGACCAGGGCACCTCCCAAGGGGTCAGGACACCAAAGAGAGGAAGAAAGAGGTCGCAAAAAGCTACGGCAGTGTCTGGGGTTTGGGGATTGCTTGTTTGCCACCAGAAACAAGAAAGAAATTTAGAAAGTTAAAACATGAGGATGCCAGCCACAGGCACATTAGTGTCAGTGGATGAAGGACGGGGGAGCGGGGACTTGTTATTAGACTGAAGGCTCAAATTAACCTCAGTGTCAAAACACTGGCGTCCAAACCGCCTCCCACGATGTGCGTGGAACTCGCTGGAAATGCCTGTTGAAAGGAGTATGAGCTAACTGCCTTTTGGGACCTGCTTATTTAGCCCTCAGATCATTTTTAATGACTGCAAACCTCCCTGTCTAGCACTCCATGCTGAAAACTTCCAAGGTGACCCTGGTGTTCCACTTACGCCAGTGAGATTCCACCGTGGTTCAGATGCTTCAAGAGTCATGCCTAGGTCTCTAAGTACTTTCAACCCACAGCTTTCCCTTTATCTGATTTTTGTTGTTGAGTTCCTCTTTCCATATATATTCTCTTACACTCATTTTTACAGAGGTCATTTTTAAAGCTGTAATCATTTGAAGCGCTGGAATTTTGTATTCTTCTCCCACTTAATATTCCATCATAAGCACTCTCTCAGGTTAGTAAGCAATCTTTACAGCCCAACATTTTAATAGATGTATCTACGACTTCACTGAGCAGATTCAACACATTCTACGCAAATGCTAACTTTTCACTAATAGAAATAACACCCCAAACTGACACTTTGAGATCTCCATATTTCCGAAATGGCATTATTACTCTCCCAGGAGGTGTGAAATCTCTTTTCCATTCCCAAGTGTTTGCTTTTTGTTGCCATCAAATGGGTTAATTTCTCATTATCAATGATACGAGGGTTAACAGTTTTGTACTTTGTACGTATTATTTTGTACACACGCTACTGAATCAGTAGTAAGTTCTCATTTGTTTACCTCAGGTTTTCTAGACACATGATCATATAATCTATAGTTAATGATAATTTTATTTTCTTTTCTCCAAATTTTGGTTCATATTTTATTGTACTGGTCAAAGCTTTGTAAACATATAAAAATAGTAGTGATGGAGACATTTTAGCCTAGTGATTAAGTTGTTGTTTTTGAATGACATGTCATCTTGATAAAGCACTGTTATTTCTACTTTACTTTTAAATTTTCTTTAATTTCTTTTTGATATTAATTAGAATTATATAGCTTTATTTAATCCATTTTTATATTAATATTAAACTCTTCTTCAATTCCTGTGATAAATTCTGCTTTCTTTTAAATCTACTAACATCTATGTTCTTTAATCTCTATTCACATGAAACATTGGTCTATATATCTTCATTGTCCAATACATAGCCACTAGCCACATGTGGCGTCTGAGCACCTGAAGTGTGGCTGCTCTGAACGGATACGTGCAGGAAGTGTAAAATACACACTGCATTTCAAAAACTTAGTCTCGAAAAAAAAAAGTAAAATATTTTAATAATATTTTATATTGATTACCTGTTATTTATATTTTGACAATACTAATTAATGAAATATAGTACTATATAATTAATTCCAACTGTTTCTTTTTACTTTTTAAAATGTGCTACTAGAAAAATTTGAATTATGTATGTGGCTGGTATTATTTACCTACTGGGCAGCACTGATCTGTTTCCTCTTTACAAAGTCTCTCTCAAGTTTTCATGTCAAGGTTGGATATACTTCAGAGAATCAACTGAGTTGTGCAGGATCTTCTACAATCTGGAATATTTGCTATAAAATGGGATTATATGGCCCTTGACAGCTTGAAAGGATTCATCTAGATTCAACACCTTCCTACCCTGGTTTTTGAGAACTTTTTAAGCTACAGGTCTGCTCTGATATTCTTTTATAAAGGATAAAGCCTTAAATGCCAGGCACTGTCAGAAATGGATAACCCATATTAAATACTAGATTAAATCAAAGACCTACTGATAGCATTTCAGATTTTAGTATAAAAGAGCTACATATGTTCTTTATTTCCTGCCTGGTTTTTATTGAAAAAGCAGCCTTAGGGGCACCTGAGTGGCTCAGTTGGTTAAGCATCTGCCTTCAGCTCCGGTCACGATCCCAAGATTCTGGGATCCAGCCCCACATCAGGCTCCCTGCTCCATGGGGAACCTGGCTCTCCCGCTCCCTCTGCTTCTGCCTGCTGCTCCCCTCGCTTGTGCTGTCAAATAAATAAATAAAATCTTTAAAAAAAAAAAAGAAAAAGAAAAAGCAGCTTTTTCTTTGTTCTGGAGGCTATGTGAAGGTGCTCCTTTTTACACCAAGGTATGACTAATACACCTTTGTGTATGTGTGTATAACTATGAGCAGAAAATGTTCATGTTGCTCTTCTGCTCATTGGAAAAGCACACCCTACCTTTTCAGTCTGAGACCCAAATTTAACTCCTTAGAAACCACATGATATACTATTTGTCAATAACGAACCTGTCTGGAGAGGGGCGAGAAGAATGTGTAGGAAGACTGCAGAGGGGAGGCAAAAGCTGCAAAGCCCCTCTGACACCTGAGTGAAGCTGTCTGCACAGGTTGGCCTGGGCATGGGGGCCGGCCCACGGTCCTCGCAGAAGGACCTCAAAGTCCCCTGGCAAGCAAAGACACGAATATGTCCCTACAGCTTACATTCCCAAAGCCATAACGCCCGGAGTCTTTTTTCTTTTATTATTATTATTATTTTTTAAAGATTTTATTTTTTTATTTGACAGATAGAGACAGCCAGCGAGAGAGGGAACACAAGCAGGGGGAGTGGGAGAGGAAGAAGCAGGCTCATAGCCGAGGAGCCTAATGTGGGGCTCGATCCCATAACGCCCGGATCACGCCCTGAGCCGAAGGCAGACGCCTAACCGCTGTGCCACCCAGGCGCCCCATCTTTTATTATTTTTAAATGTAAAATTGGTAACAACCTGGGCCACCTGGATGCCACTCCTGGCTCCACACCTACAAGCCCAGTGACCTTGGACATGTTACTTAATCATTCAGTAGCTCAATTTCTTCATCTGTAAAATGGGGAAAATAAAAAGATCTATTTTAGACTTTGAGAATTAGATGAAATAGGGTATGCAAAGCTACCAATGAAGTGCCTGGCACACAGTAAGCATCCAGTAAACGTATACCATGAAAATAATAGTGCATACTCATTAGCTGCCATCAAATGAGGACTGTAAGATCACTAGCAAAGTTTTATCTACTAATAAGTGGCTTGTCAACCATGGGACCAGCCAGTGTCAATTAAGGAACAGCAAAGTTTATATGTTATGTTCATTAATACATAAACTAAAACTGGGTCATTCTGACATTGCTGAATCCCTCAATCACCATCTAAGCCTGAAGAAATCCAGGTTGTACCCAAAACCCCAGACAAAGTAATTATCACAGAGACAGTCCTTGGGGACAGTTTTCTAGGAGATGCACAGCAAGCTCACTCCCTTCCCCACTGCTTCCCATTGTTTAGATTCTGCAGCTGCCTGTGACTTTCCATCTCAGGCTCAATCCCTATCTCAGCTCAAGCTAATGCTCAGTGATCTAGGTCATTCGTGGCACGGTCGAGGTGAGGAGGCAGCCCCACACCTGCTCCCTGCACCTCCTAGCCTTCTCTGCAGAGCTAGAGCCTTCGCCCGCTGAAGATCCCCATCTGTTTCTCGTTTTAGAATCTCTACCCATCCACGTCTATAACCAATGCTTTATGAAAACCCAAATACCAATCATTCTCACCCACGAGAACTTTGTCTTTCTTAAAAGGTCAGGAAAGGGAGATAAAAAGGATTAGAAGTATTAAGGAACACCACTAGAACATCTCAAAATGGTGGTGTGCTTATTTCAAGGACAAAAGGTAGGGAAGAAGTTGTAGGACAGACATGCTAGGAAGAACAGGAGAGGGTGACAGAAAGGGAGCGTATTTAACACTGCTTTTTAAAAAATGGGAAACGTCTTCTGGGATTCTAAAGAAGCTCACATAAATTTCTGGAATAGTGAGCATATTAGAAATAGTATACATATTCCCATGTACTACGGAATATGTAAACATAGCTACAAAAAGCATCAAGGAACTTGAGATGAATTGGAGAAACGTGATCCCCTCACCCAAGCAAACTCATTAACCAGATACAGTAAATGTAAGGATGAGTCCTAAATGACAAGTCCTGGGCACTCCAAGGAGAACGGAATATCTGTACAACAGAGCACTCAGGGGCAACTTCATTAATGAAATGAGACTTCAGCTCAAAATACTGTGTGTTTTGGGGCACCTGGGTGGCTCAGCTGGTTAAGCGGCCGACTCTTGATTTTGGCTCAGATCATGATCTCAGGGTCCTGGGATCGAGCCCCACATCAGGCCCCACACTCAGCAGGAAGTTTGCTTGCGGATTCTCTTTCCCCCTCTTCCTCCGTCCCTCCCCCCACTCATGTGCTCTCACTTGTGCTCTCTCTCTTAAATAAATAAATCTTTAAAAAAAAGAAATATTGTGTTTCTCCAAAAGAATAGGAAAGCTTTGTATTTTTAGACAGAAAATTCTCATCTCCACCCCCTTACTTCTATAAAATGTAAGAATGTTCTTATATTTACAATTTGGTTTTTGTTTTATTATTGTTGCATTAAAATCAATAAGGAATCCAAGACCAGCATTCACTTTTTAAGACCTGATATTTGTTCAATATATAGGTGACCCTTGAGTAACACACGTTTGAACTGTGTGGGTCCACTTAATACATGAGCTTTTTACAGCACAGAACTCTAAATGTATTTTCTCTTCCTTATGATCCTCTTAATACCATTTTCTTTTCTCTAGCTTCCTTTATTTTAAGAACACAATATACAATACCTATCACATACGAAATGTGTGTTGACTGTTCATGTTATTGGTAAGACTTCTTGGCAACAGTAGACTATTAGTAGTTAACTTTTTGGAGACTCAAAAGTTATCATTGGATTTTCAGCTACGTAGGGGGCTCAATGCCCCTGATCCCCAGGTTGTTCAAGGACCAACGTTATAGGATTTCTTTTTCCTTTGGAAAAAATGTTTTAGGCAACTTTCCCTTCACATTCTTTTATGTTTTCATTTTTACTTGGTAACAATCAGTTTTCTTTCTTTCTCATATTTTCATTTCAAACACTTGGTACATCAGTGTCACCATAAACCGTAAACATTATTGCAAATACTTTATTTTCTCTGGGACTAAACCGCTCTCATCTTTCTCCCATGAATCGTTTGACAAGAAGTGGTGGCAGCAACAGGTTCAACTGACACCCCACGGCAGAAAACACGGGAAGACACCAGGAAGGAAAAGCCATAGCTACCGACTGGCTAGGGTTTGGCGTCAGGTACTAAGACCACCTTATCTTTAATTATAAGCCCCAATTACCTTTGTCTGCTCGCTGTCTGGGTCTTCAAGCCAAGTGTAAGGGTCATAAATTTTATGTCCATGATAATCTTGCACCTGCAACAGACAAAATGTGGTATTGGACAATTAGTGTCTAACACACAATTAAATTGGTATTTTCTGAATGTAATAGAGAAGGACAGGAGAAAATACCCCAATTGGCTCACTGGCAATGTGTCTGCCCAAATTACCACATGAACCAAAGCTGGCAGGATCCCAAAGGTGTCAAGCCACCCGTCATGAAAAGAATGTTTTAGCTGGGGAGGGAAGAAAGATGAAAGGTCAGAATAGGGAACTGCTCTGTCTGTACAACACAAAACAAAGGCCTGCCGCTGAGCTAAAGAAACTTGGAAGTGTGTGGTCAGTGGCAGAGCACAGAACCGCACAATGCCGCCGGGACGCAGCGAGCGCGTGTTTGTGCAGAAGCCACCACACACGTGCTTACTGGCTGCTCTGCTGCTCCTGCTAGGCTGGCTAACGATGAGGAAATCCCCCTGCAATGTATTACATGATCAGTTTTTGTCTGTAAGTCTCAACTGCAAAAAGCAAGTTACCAACGTGTAGTAAAAAGATTCTAGTTGATACCAGCTGAAAAAGCTGACTTAGGCACAATGAAAGAATATTTCTAAAACTGAAGCCTTTCTTCCCTTTTGTGTATTGTTACGAAACACAAAAAAGAGGCCCGAAGGCATCACCCATTCAGACTAGCCTGGTATTTGAAGACAGACAACTGCTTAGTGCAGGCTGGGTCTGGCGGAGGGGACGGCTCTAGGAGCTCCCAAGGGAACTGACCATCAGCAACACCTTCAAGCTTCTGAAAAGCCCCCATCCTGGGCCTGGCCTCAGAAACTGAGCAAGGCTGCCAGAGCGGGTGGGAGTCACCATTTCCCAGGTGATCATGCCTAAAGAAAATTCCCAACGGTAAAGACTGTTACGGAATCTCTCCATTTCATGCTATCCTGATAAATCTAACTGAAACCACACGGACAACATCTTTCCAGTAAATCTCTGTGAACAACTCCAACATTCCAGTTATAGTTTCTCAAAGAAAATTTCTGGGAACAATACCAGGGTCTCAGATGAATTTTTAACCTGTCTCCTTGCTCTGTCTATAATATCAGAAGGTAAGGGCTCCTCTCTCATGGAGGCAAACAATCTCCTGGAAAAGGAAAACCTGCTGTTTCTATGGCCGGTCACAGTTCCAGTGTGGGTGCTGGCCAGGTGAGAAGAATCTCCTGGTGCCTAAAACCCAGGCTTTCCACAAAGGGCCTTCATCTCACCTCATCTGGGGCCAGGTGAGAGAGCACCTGGAGAAATGCACACCTGGAAGAATGGGCAGTTAGGTAGAACACTCAGAAACTATTCTCATTAAACAACTGACAAGTGCAAGGGACGTAACACCAGACTAAAATCTCTCCTCATGAGTCTTCATAAAATTACCAACTTTCAACCCATATGGAAAACCTCTCTCAATTGTAGCTGTTACCACTGAATGAAAACTTATCTTTCCTTCTTACCCGCAAGGCTTTCACATTTTACACACCTTGAAGTGGTTTTAAACATGCTTAAAATAACCACCTTCTTCTCCCTGACAATAAGAAATCAGAAAAATTTAAAGTTGTAAAGGATCTTCCAATCCAACATTTCTAGGAACCACGGCAGGCACAAGATGGCAACATGCCCACGGCCGCACAGAGTTCAGAACAAGGGCTGGGACTAAAGCAAACTGCCAACAGCTTTTCCCCAAATATTCCTTGGAGGTGACACACCAGATTTAAAAATGTTCCTCGATTATGATGTTACTAAAACTCAGACGTTTCCACAAACTTAACTTGTCATAAGAAAGCAGAAAAAAATAGGAAATCATGCTAGTTTTGCCTAATACTAGATCCAAAGCAATGAACATTTGCTCACCATCCACACTGTTGTGCCTAGTGTTTTACGGCAACCTTGTAAGAGGGTGGATGACATTCCTATTTTACAGAGTACGGAATGCAATTCACAAAGGTTAGCAAGCGTAAAGGCCACAAACGTATTGTTCGCTTGGAGATCACGGTGAACTAAACACCGTGCCACAGATTTCAGCCACAGTATCTCATGGAGAGGCTCTTACTAACCCATTTTCCAGGTGAGGAAACTGAAGTCTGATGGTTAATAAGGAGTAGAACCGTGACCCTCTATATAAGCCAACCCCAAAGCCTGTGGACTTAATCTCTTGCTAATGAACTAGGCCAGGTGTAAATTGGCAGGGCCACACCTGGACCCTGACTCAGAACCCCGTGGTGCCTCCTGAATGGTGTTTCCCTCTGAGAAAACAGCTCCATCTTCCTGGTACCAGCATTACCAACTAAAGCAGATTGAGGTCAATTAATCAGCAGACATTTTTCACCAGGATAGGAAACGGATTCTTTCCAGGATAATCCCAGGAGCCAAGGGCCACCACCCTACTCCTCTTCCCCCATTACTTCTTCTACAAGACCATCCCCTACAAGTGGGGTGGTCTAATGGCCACATCCCCTGAACTCAAGTTGTGCAGTGTCTGATTCTATCTGATCTAAGTTTCCCAGCCATTCCTCACTTCCCCAAAAGCCTTTAAAAATAGAGCCCTGATAAGGCACTGTTACTATGCGATATTTTAGCTGTACTATTCAATAGCTAACCTGCTGACTTCAGGGTAAATTGCAGAGTCCGATACACAGTAGGCAGAGCCCATCAAATCTGACCACTTCTTTTTTTTTTTTTTTTTTCCTTTCAGACCCCATCTAAGCTTATCCACCCATGGATGGTCACAATGGCCAATGGCCTTCCTGCCATCCTACAAACCAGTGCAAGTCCACAACTGTCCAGCCCTACATAACTATGATTTATTTTGGTCATGCAGCCAGGAATGTCCTTTCTACCTTATCCAACTGGCCAAATTCCAGGCTCAATTCACATATGATCTCTTTCCCCTGATGGAAATTAATCCCATTCTCCTCTGTGTTCTCCACTCACCCTACACACTCTTCTAACCCCTGTAGCAGGCCCGAATGTTTCCTGACAGCAACACGCTGGGGGGATGGACGATGGCATTACACTGGAAGTGTCATGGTTTCCGAATTTCTGCTTATTAGGGCAGAAATCCACCAAAAACGGTTGCACACTGCAACCCCACAGTTCGGCAGAAGACTGCCTGGTATATGGCTGAAAGATGTTCAAGTGACAGAGAGAGAGCTGCAGCAATCTCTAGCACCTGCTGGAGAAAGACAAAACCATCCTAGAAATCAAGGCTACAATCTGAGTAAATGTGTTAAGTCTAGCCTAAGGTTTGGTGATCAGACTCTGTCACAGGAAAAAAGACACCCCATGTAGGCTATCAGGGCTGGGATAAACACACTGGGAGCCACACGGTAGGGTCCAAGTTGGACGAGAGCTACATTCCCCTGTCCATGAGGCTTATGGTTTTCATGAGTTCTCTGGTGAGAACGAACTGGAGAATATTAAAATCCACGGCACCTTTTGAGTTAATTTTTCATTACTGTTTTAATTGCTCACAATCTTTTTGATGTCTTCAAAAAATCCTCACTTAACCCTTTCTAGAACTGCAGGACTTTGGTGACCCAAATGGAAAAACTAAGCAAGAACCGATCCCCACTAAAAACAAAACAAATCTAAAACAACACTTATCAAGCCACATACTAGATAGTTCTTTATATTTTTATCCATCCTGAAAACTCAAAGATCCTGAAGAACTGAACTGAGATATTCACATGTCTTCCAAATACTAAAGGCTGGCACACTGCAGGGCTAGAATAGCCCTGTGAATAAATGAATGACGAGATTCTTAACTGCAAACGTAAGTCCTAAGCCCTGTGACTAGCCAAGCCAGCACTAATATTTCATATCCGAGAAAGAAGGCCTGTAACAGATAAGTGATCTCCCCAAAGGCATCCAGCTAGCGAGCAGCATAACCAGAACTAGCACTCAGGTCTCCTTACTTGGTCTGTCCTCTTTTCCATTCCCGGCAGGATCACTTTACTCCCATACACAAAGGAAACACAGGAATAGAGCTTCTCGGGCTGTTGGGGTAAATTTAATAAGCAAGCAGCTGAATAGAGAAAACATGGTTACCAGATGGTCACTGGTCAAAGAAACCATGAATGCACAGTGCCACTTCGAAGTCTTAATTTGAAACAATATGTCCTTTACTCAAAAGTCTCAGTACCTTTTAACCCAAAGTGAAATGTGCTTTGAAGTACAGACTTTCTGGCATAAATCAGGTCAGAGTAAGCACGAAAAAGCTAAATGTATGTATACAATTTTTTTTTATTCTGATTCTAAGTAATCTGAGAAATTTGGCTATTCCTAAGAAAATCATGCCCACAACGTTTGGATTCACTCCAGTTCTTAAGATGCCAAATTAATTTTTACACAAAAAGCGTGTTTGCCCAGATTTCCACCCACTAGATCTCAACAGTTACCCTGAGCTAATCTACAGCTTATGTAAATGATGGCTAACCCCTCCACTAAGCAAAACAAACTCGTTCTGAAAAAGGCCATCCCCTCTCCCTTCTGAAGGCCTCCTCTCACCCCCATGAACTCTTTTTCTTGTTTAGGAAAACTTGGATCAGCACTGCAACCCTACGGGGTCACTGCTCCACCCTCCCCATTACTCTGTCTTGTCTCTGCATCCCCAGCGCCCAACGCCCAGCACCCGGCCTGTGGCAGGGCAGGCGCTCAACACACGTTTTTAAAATCGAATGAATGAACTTCAACTCTTAAGGATTTTAAATCTGGAAGTTTAAAAAGTTTGCTTTTGTTTTAAATCTTACATC
Source organism: Ursus americanus (assembly GCF_024610735.1). NCBI lineage: Eukaryota > Metazoa > Chordata > Mammalia > Carnivora > Ursidae > Ursus > Ursus americanus. Next base: position 23,073,132 of record NC_142137.1, read on the forward strand.
ATCCACACACATACACACTTTCTCCTACCACCATATTCAAGCAAGAGCCTCCTCCAGCCAAAAAGCAGTGACACGTTCTGTCTTCCCAATTCCGTAAAACGCCCATTCCTACCTGGGCGTCTGCCCTTGACCCCATTGATTTTAGGAGGCGGCCAAACGGTGGCTGACCCCAGGCTCCGCCTCCAGCAGGCGGCCAAAGTCGGCCACCAGGGCCCCCGCGGCTCGGGAGGAGCCCGGCGCCCCCGGCCCGTTTCTCGCAAACAAAGGCCGAGGGGGAGGGGACGGACGCAGGGGGCGAGGGGCTGCGGGGACAGGAGCTGCGGGCGGCGGCAGACGCGGCACCCGCGGCCGGCAGCGGGGCGGGCGCGGGCTGGGGTACTCACGGCGGTCTCGTCGCGGTACACGTCGGGGTACTGGAAGGACAGCATGGCCAGGGGCGGGCGGGGGGCAGCGTGGGGGCGCGGGCTGCGGGCTGTGGGCGCGAGCGGGCCGGGCTGGCCGAGGGGCGAGGCTGGGGCGCTGGCGGGGGCCGAGCGGGCGGCGGCGGTGGCGGGCGGCTCTGGCCGGGGCTCCCACGAGCGGACCGGCGGCGAGGCGGCGAGGCGGCGAGGACGTGCTGGAAGCAGGAAGCAACTGCCGGCGAGACCGGGAGCCCCTCCCCGGCGGGCGGGCCCAGCGGCGGCTGCGGCGGCAAGAGGGAGCGGGCGGCGCCGTGCGTGCGCCGGGCCGGGCGCACAGCTCCCTCTGCAGGAGCGCCGGCCGCGCCCGCGCCGCCCGGGCACACGGGCCACCCCGCCGAGGCCGCGCCGCAGCCACGCCGGCCCGCCGCCGGGGGCCACCGCGCCGGGCACCCGCCGGAGTCGCACCCGCGCCGGCCGGGCATACGGTGCGGGGCACACGTCCGGTCACGCCGGGCCGGGGCCACCACGCCTCCTCCCTCCCGCCCTCCCCGAAGTCCCTCGCTGTCAGTTTAGCCATAGCCGCGCTCGCGGGAGAATGAACAGCCGGGTTTGCTTATTAATCGATTCCCCCATCTTCCTGTTCCCGGGCGTGGTGGGGCGGCAAAGAGCGATCTCGCCTTTCCCCAGCCTGGAGATCAGAGGGCATGAGGTGGCCTAATTTTCACTGCCTACGACTCCGGACTTGAAAGGGAAGGAATAATGGCTCATGATAACCGTGAAGGAAACACGTCTCCCTTAACTCCAACACCCCTAGTGAGCCCTGGGTGGTTGGGCATCCAAATTATAGAAGTGCTTTGAGGTGCTCATAGGACAATGGACGAGCCCTTATCTGAGCTTTGCCAATTGAGAGGGGTCTAAGGTGGGAACATCTAGGGTCTTTTGATCATCCTGCCAATTCCTTAATTCCGTTCCTGCCAATGTGTTTGTTTATGGAGCACCTACTGTCATCCCTGTAGGGGAAAAGGTAGTAGCCAAGATGCTTGACCTCAAAGTCATGACATTTTAATAGTTCTATTTCTTCATCCTTGGGGTAGGTCTTGCTTTCTGGACCATCAGAAAGAAGTTTTATAGCCCCCATCATGAGAACTGTTGTATGTGTCACATGCGTTATGTACTCCTGACTTTTTTTTTTTTAAGATTTTATTTATTTATTTGACAGAGAGAGAGACAGCCAGCGAGAGAGGGAACACAAGCAGGGGGAGTGGGAGAGGAAGAAGCAGGCTCACAGCAGAGGAGCCTGATGTGGGACTCGATCCCATAACACCAGGATCACGCCCTGAGCCAAAGGCAGACGCTTAACCGCTGTGCCACCCAGGCGCCCCTGTACTCCTGACTTCTTAAAAGTCCTGGGAGGATGGCATGGGTGTGACCAGAAAGTCCTTCCCATCCTAAATTCCAAGTGGACGTATTAAGGGTTGTAAACTCGTGTGTTCTGTTTCTTTCGTATTATCCCAATTCTCTGTCTCACCCATAGTTCAGTGTTTCTGTTCATGGCAGAGTATCTGATAACCATGTTTTGCATCTGTTTCCAAAACCCCCTCCTTGGGCAACCTGAGAATCTTCAGTTCTGGGAAAGCTCACATTATTGATGCCAAACTCCGTGCAAACACAGACATAGTGCTCCGCAGTCCAGCATTCCTGATCCCAGTCACCACCCCCCGCCTTGCTTACCGGTCACCTGGCCCAGGGATTGCCAGGCACTGCCCACTTCTGCCACTTGTAGGAGGGTTCATTAAGAGCAGCCCAGGAACACCTGACCCAGCTGATCCCCTAATAACAACGACAGCAATAATAGTTAATGCTTACTGAGTGCTTCTTATGCGCCAGGAAATTTTTTAAACTTTATGAGATAACTAATATTAACCCAATTTATAGCTGAGGAAAACTGGGGCTGACTTTTGCCCAGGACTTCACAAATACTTAAAAAAAAAAAAAAGTAAAAAATAGAACCAGGATTCAAACCCAGATCTCTCTGATGCCAACAGAGTCATAATCATAAATAAGTAGGAGCACTCTGTGGTCTATAAGGACACCCATAAATAGGTGGAACTTTCCCAGGGCTTCATTTTAGCAGGAAAGGTAGAAATTAGGGGAACTGTGATACCCAAAGGACAAATCGAGCCTCAGGTATCCTCCTCCTTTCCACTCTAGGCAGTCATCCTGGCGCCCAGCTCCTCTAGGCCCTGAAAACCAAGGGTTTGTATGCGGCGCAGACAGTGCAATGGGCTGCCAGCAGTAGACTGTCTGCAAGTGGAGTGAGGTGGAGTGGAGAGGAAAAGCCCGCTCTCCTCTTTTTGGCCAGACCGATTGTACACTACCTACCTTTGCCACATATTTGATATGAGTTGTCTGCTTTAATCCTCCTAAAAAAGCCCATTTTTACAGAAAAGGAATCTCAGCAGCTTTAAAGGAATTTGTCTGAAGTCTTCACAGAGCTAAGACGGAGCCAAGGTTCAAATTTGTCAGATCACTGCAAAGTGCATACTCCATCTTGTCCGTAGAAACTGAAGAGAAGGGAAGTATTCAAACCATCTCAGAAATGGAAATTCTACCTCCAGAGTAAATGCCAGAGTGCTCTTTCACCTCTGACATTGCACACTATTTCCAGGGGAATTAGAGAATTAACTCTGTAAAAATTTGTGCCTACAACCATTCCCACAGCATGAGGCCCCTGCAGAGACATAGAAGGACCTCCAGGGGAGTCTGCAGCCCAAGCTCTATAGCCTAATCTCCAACTTTGTAGCCCACCCTGTTAACCAGAGTTACCATAGTAAGGAGTCAGGTTAGTGATATTTATTGCTGCTTGGCTGTCTCAAACCCACTCTGAGTACTTGTCACAGCTTTCTTCCCAACCACCTGTAATAATCTCCAAGAGAGGATTTCTGGTAGTTATCCAAGGAGGTAAGTGTTGAGTGAAATCCATCTTACTTTCTACTTGCTATGCTATGCACCAGGGCACTGGCTTCATTCATCCGGAAAAAGGGGTGTCCATATTCTCACAGAGGTCCCCTGGCAGGGGGCTGCATCTGCCCAGGGGAAACATTTCTAATTCACACAAGAGCGCCATCTTGTTAGTACCCCTTAAGACTGATGCCTTGGGTGCTTGCCTGGATAATCCTTTCATTTGACTCTGGTTTCCAGGTAGCTAACTAGCTAAGCTACTACTTAGTGAAGTATAGTCATTTCCAGCTATGTTTCCTTAAAGATTGATATAATATTTTCCAGTATGGCTTTTAATGAAAATTCTTACCTATTCCTGTATATCTAATCTCCACAAGGCATCACGAAGTGTGAAAAAGCATCCAGTGTAAGAGTGAGATTCTATTCCTGGCCCTGCTCCTATTTCCCTGGATTTGAATGAGTCCTTATATCATCAGCAATTTTTTAAAAGAATTTTATTTTTTAAAATAATCTCTATATCCAACATGTGACTCCAACTTACAACCCTGAGATCAAGAGTCACATGCTCTACCCACAGAGCCAGCCTGGCACCCCACATCATCAGTATTTTTTATCTATACTATGAAAGAATCGCATCAGGTGGTTTCTAAGTTTCTTTTGTTCTAAGTAAGAACTAAAGTAGAGGTGTAGGAGCCTCAAAACTATCTCTGGAATTCAGAATGACATTGTCCTGGGGGAGTGCTATCCATAACTCCTGGGCAGATGGAGGGGAGAATGGGTAGTGATTATCTACTGAAAGGGCTTTCTCCATAGTTTTCTTGTGTTTTCAAACCAACCACAAGTGTAGATTTGGCTCAGAGGCCATAGCTGGGCCTCTGGTACTTACTAAATTCATAGATCTGATCTTTGCAGAAATTGTAGCTGTTCCCTTCTAATACCCTTCTCTTGAGAGAGGCATGCAGTTTAAAGGCTAGGAGAGGTGTCTGGCGTTATAGCTATGAAATCTAGGGTCCCTACCCCCTCCTCCCCTCTTCAACTTAATGCCTGGGCTAGGGCTGAATTAAATCCAGGTTTTAAAAAAATGGGGTAGTGGGACACCTGGGTAGCACAGTCCTTAGGTGTCTGCCTTCGGCTCAGGGCGTGATCCCGGCATTCCGGGATCGAGTCCCACACCGGGCTCCTCCGCTGGGAGCCTGCTTCTTCCTCTCCCACTCCCCCTGCTTGTGTTCCCTCTCTCACTGGCTATCTTTGTCAAATAAATAAATAAAAAATCTTTAAAAAAAATGGGGTAGAAAAAGTGGATCAAGAATGAATCTGCAGTATTTTTCTACTTTAGTTCATGGAACTTATCTATACCACTTCTAACGAAGCTCCCAAGTTAGGAGTGTTTCTAGATCAGGAGAGAGGAATTTTTTTTCCTATTCTGTTATTAGGAGAAAAATCAGGTGTGGCTCCCACATGTAAAATCAAGTTATTTTATTTAAGTGGGGAAAGATGAAATGATCTATTCATCTGTTTTAAATTTAGAACTGTTCAGTAAGTATAATATGTAATATTCAAAATGAGTCAGTTCAAAATTATTGGCGATAAAAGCAGAAAGGAGATTAAGAAAGAACAGAGGGGTGGGGGAAAGTGATATAGGCAAAGCAAGATGGAGACACAGCATCCCAGATTGGCTAATATTAAGAAAGGTGAAGATAAGCACGAAAAGATAATATGGAGTCAGACAAGAAGCACATGAAAACACATGCAGAAAATCAGAGTTGGACACACAGAAAGATAGTCTTGTGCGGAACAACACCTTATCTTACAGCCTTTAAAATATTAATGCTAAAACTGTTATGTTCTATTGGAATTTTACAACTCTAGGATAATTAATGGCAGACCCCTTGATGTTTTCCTCATTAATTTAAACCAAGCTGTGTATCTGACCTGCACACAAAAGCTTGTTCGCCCTGTTCAGCACCTCCGTTTTCTCTGTAGTTACCGAGTACCAACCAGACTGTCTTTCCATTCCCTACGGTTTCTGCCAGGTGGTCCTCACAGGTATCATCTTGAGGTTAACTCTGAAGAACTAAGCCTATATTCAAGTTCACTGGGCTGGCCTTATTTGACATTTATAGTTTAACCATTTCACTATAGACCAGTGTAGTATTATAACCTCTAATAAGTAATACATGCTGGGACACATTAGTCTTCAGTCCATTACGCTCTGTACTTTTGGGGAATCGGTATCCTATAAAACCTAAAGAGTTGGGTGCCTGGCTGGTTTAGGGTTTACGCCAACTCTTAGGACAAGCTAATATTTCTACATCTCCCTGGTTGACAGCACAAATTCTATTGAAAAGTAGCTGACAGAATTCCCAGCTCTCTATCGGCCTTACCATTTTTCTCCTTTTCTGAAGAGGGCGAGGCCAAGAAGCATCACCCTATTGTTTTTATAAAAGTACTACATGGAGAGCTTCAGTTGGGGCAATAAGGCAGACTAGATAGGTCCTGCTAGAGAAAGAATCTTTAAAGCATTGCCACACCTCCTTCCCTCCAACCAGACCGACCATTAAGAAAACAAAACAAAACAAAAACAAACAAACAAAAACAAGCCCCCCCCCCAACCCCAGGAGAGTGGGAAGCAATAGGGTCACCAGGATAAAGAACTCCGAAGGGCACCATTTACATCGCCTTCTATGTAAATGGTGCCCTCTGGGGTTGTATGATGCATCCTCCTTGTAACACACTCCAGAAAGATTGCCTGAAAAGAAATGACTATTTCTGAATTGTCTATTACAAGGGGCCGTTTTTGAAGGAAAACATCCTAAGGTAGGCCCAGAGGTTTTCTCCTGATTAAATCAACCATGATTTAACTCACAATCACAGATCATGCAAGGAAACGATATTGACTTTCAGTCAGTTAGCATTCGGTGACATTTTCACACTTCCTTGATATCCACTGTACTGCAAGGGGCTGTGAGCCTGAAAATTACATTTCCTAAATGCCCTTGTCAGCTGGTTTCTGGCTACTTTCTATCAGAGGAAGAAAACAGGGATGATTGGGGGAGGAGGAGAGACACCACTTTTCTCTTTTGGCTTAGGTTCTGGCAATGGCAGGCACCCGCAGATCACTGCAGGCTGGATAGGTGGTGGGGAAACTTTGGCCCCCAAAGCATCAGTGGCAAATTTGGCAATTTCAAAGGGACTGGGGCTCCCAGCCTCTGGCAGCAAAGTGTAGGCTGTGGGCTACCTAAGGAGTATGACAGCGATTAGTGACTGGGGCTGGCACAGCGTCAGCATCATACTCCTGGGGACTGCATGAACCACTTAACCTTTTCCTTCTCCAACCTTAAGAGAAAGACTGACTTCTGAATCTCTAGGTAATATTACCTTTCCTCTTTCAATCTTCCAGGCCATCCCACTTGTATCACACATTTCATATATTAAATTCCTTCTATTTGCAGTAGCTACCGTAGTTCTTTTTATTTTTCCCTACCTAGACATTTTTTAAATGATAAATAAGAGTAAGAAAAGAAATAACAAACAACATATTTAGACCCTCTGAGGGTTTTAGGTACTGGAGAGACCAAATACATAGTATAGAATGCTAAGATATGTAGTGTTTCAAGAAAAAAAATGTCATCCCCCAAATAGTAAATTGCAACACTGTATAAAAATGACTGACTGGATTTGGAAAAACAAAATATAACTTTTAGAAATTAAAGTTAAATTAAGTCATGTCTAGGTTAAATATCAAATTAGAAAGCTAAAGAGAATTAATTAACTGAAAGCTACTTTGAGAAAGTTATACTAAATGTAACACAGACAAGGAGATGGAAAATATGAAAGAAAAGAAGAAAAATGAAACATGGAAGAAAGTAGAAAACCATTCGATCATCTCTTGACATTAAGAAAACAAAATTCCATACTCATTCATTAAAAAAACAACCAAGGAAAAATAGGAATAGAAGAGAACATCCTTAACCTAACTAAGGCAAACAAAAAACAGAAACAAAGACCAAAGAATCCAACCCTACCACAATTATTTTATTTATCTGTTTATTTTCATCACAATAAATGCACTCCCTTATCCCCATCACCTATTTACCCATCCCCCCACCCACCTTCCCTCTGGTAACCATCAGTTTGTTCGCTATAGTTAAGAGTCTGTTTCTTGGTTTGTCTGTCTCTCCCCACCCACCCGTTTCTTTTGTTTCTTAAATTCCATATATGAGTGAAATCATATGGTATTTGTCTTTCTCTGACTGACTTATTTCACCTAGCATTATGCTCTCTTGCTCCATTCATTTGCCATTATGCAAATGGCAAGATTTCATTCTTTTTTATGGCTGAGTAATATTCCGTGTGTGTGTGTGTGTGTGTGTGTGTGTGTGTGTGTGTGTGTGTGTATGTATATATATCACCACTTCTTTATCCACTCATCAATCAATGGACACTTGGGCTACTTCCATATTTTGGTTATTGTTGATAATGCTGCTATAAATATAGGAGTGCACGTGTCCCTTTGAATTAGGTTTTTATGTATTCTTTGGGTAAATACCTAGTACTGTCATTGCTGGTCATAGGGTAGTTCTATTTTTAACTTTTTGAGGAATCTCCATACTGTTTTCCAGAGTGGCTGCACCAGTTTGCATTCCCACCAACAGTGCTGAAGGGTTCCTCTCTCTCCACATCCTCATCAACACCTGTTGTTTCCTGTGTTACTGATTTTAGGCATTCTGACAGGTGTGAGGTGATATCTCATTGTAGTTTTGACTTGCATTTCCCTGAGGATGAGTGATGTTGAGCATCTTTTCATGTGTCTGTTGGCCATCTGTATGTCTTCTTTAGAAAAATATCTGTTCACGTCTTCTGCCCATTTTAAATTGATTATTTGTTCTTTGGGTGTTGAGTTTATAAGTTCTTTACCTATTTTGGATACTAACCCTTTTTCTGACATGTTATTTGCAAATATCATCTCCCATTCCATAGGCTGCCTTTCAGTTTTGTTGATTGTTTCCTTTGCTGTGCAGGAACTTTTCATTTTGATGCAGTCCCAATAGTTCATTTTTGCTGTTATTTCCCTTGCCTCAGGAGACATATCTAGAAAAACATTGCCTTGGCCAATGTCAGAGAAATTACTGCCTGTGCTCTCTTCAAGGATTTTTATGGTTTCACATCTTACACTTAGATCATTAAACTATTTTGAGTTCATTTTTCTGTATGGTGAAAGAAAGTGGTCCAGTTTTGTTCTTTTGTATGTGGCTGTCCAGTTTTCCCAAAACAATTTGTTAAAGAGCCTTTTTCCCATTGTAGATTCATTCCTCCTTTCTGAAGATTAATTGACCATATAATCAGGAGGTTTTTCTGGGTTTTCTATTCTAGTCCACTGATTTATGTGTCTATTTTAAGGACAGTATCATACTATTTTAATTACTACCACTTTGTAATGTAACTTGAAATCTGCAATTGTGATTACTCCAGTTTTGTTTTTCTTTTTCAAGATTGCTTTGGCTATTCAAGGTCTTATGTGGTTCTATAGAAATTTTAGGATTGTTTGTTCTAGTTCTGTGAAAAATGCTATTGGTATTTTGATAGGGATTGCACTAAATGTGTAGATTGCTTTGGGTAGTATGGACATTTTAACAATATTTGTTCTTTCAACCCATGAGCTTAGAATGTCTTCCATTTCTCTGTGTCATTTGAATTTCTTTCATCAGTGTTTTTATAGTTTTCAGAGTACAGGTCTTTTACTTCTCCGGTTGTGTTTATTCCTAGATATTTTATTGGTTTTGATGCAATTGTAAATGGGATTGTTCTCTTAATTTCACTTTCTACTGCTTCATTATTAGTATATAGGAATGCCAAGATTTTTGGACATTGATTTTGTATCCTGCAACTTTACTGAATTCATTTATCAGTTTTAGTGGATTTTTGGTGGTGTCTTTAGGGTTTCCTCTATGTAGTATCATGTCATTTGCAGATAGTGAGAGTTTGACTTCTTCTTTACCAATTTGGTTAATTTATTTCTTTATGTTGTATGATTGCTGTGGCTAGGGCTTCCAGTACTCTGTTGAATAAAAGTGGTGAGAATGGACATCCTTGTCGTGTTCCTGACCTTAGGGTAAAAGCTCTCAGATTTTCACCATTGAGGATGATGCTGGCTGTGGGTTTTTCATAAAAGGCCTTTATTTTGTTGAGGTATGTTCCCTCTAGACCTACTTTGCAGAGTATCATGAATAGATATTATATTTTGTTGAATACTTTCTCTGCATCTGTTGAAATGACCATATGGGCTTTTATCCTTTCTCTTATTGATGCCACCTAACACACGGATTATTTTTTGAATATTGAACTACATTTGCATCCCAGGAATAAATCCCACTTGATCGTGGTCTATGATTTTTTTTAATGTATTGTTGGATTCGGTTTGCTAATATTTTGTTAAGGATTTTTGCATCCATATTCACGAGAGATATTGGCCTGTAATTCTCTTTTGCTGTGGTGTCTTTATCAGGTTTTGGTATCAGGATGATACTAGCCTCATAGACCAAATTTGAAAGTTTTCATTCCTCCTCTATTTTTTGGACTAGTTTGAGAAGAACTGGTATTAACTCTTCTTTAAATGTCAGATAAGGGGGGGAATCTCTTCATTAGATATCCCACTAAGCTGGCACCAACTCAGCATGTCGTTTGTGGGTTTTGGGGACCAGAGACTGGTCAGAAGGAGCGAGCAAAGCTTAAAGTTATGTGGGGCACCTGCATGGCTCAGCAGGTTAAGTGGCTGACTCTTGATTTTGGCTCAGGTGTGATCTCAGGGTCCTGGGATTGAGAGAATCTCTCTCTCCCTCTCCCTCTGTCCCTCGCCCCTCTCTAAGATAAAATAAATAAATCTTAAAAAAAAAAAAAAAACTTAAAGTCACATTATGGGACAAGATCCAAGAACCCGGTTAGAGTTTGAAGCCTGCCAAATCTGAGAGGTCCAAAGGCTGAAATCAAAGTTAGGGCATGAGACCCAGAGTTTGGGGCAGGGATTTTAGAGCTTGTGTGAGTGGTGAAATGTAAAACAGACAAGGGTTTCTCCAAAGTAGACGTATAGATGGCCATTGGACACATGAAAAGATGCTCAACATCCTTCACTAAATATCAAGAAAATACAAATCAAAACCACATTGAGATATCAGAATGGCTAAAATAAAAAATATAAGAAAGAACAAGTGGTGGTGAGGATGTGGAGAGAAAAAGGAACCCTTTGCACTGTTGGTAGGAATGCAAACTGGTGCAGCCACTGTGGAAAACAGTATGGAGGTTCCTCAAAAAATTAAAAATACAATTACCATATGATCCAGTAATTCTACTACTGGGTATTTTCCCAAAGAACATGAAAACACTGATTTGAAAAGACACATGCACTCCCCCATGTTTACTGCAGCATTATTTACAATAGCCAAATTATGGAAGCAGCCCAAGTATCCATTGAGAGATGAATGGATAAAGAAGATCTCTATAATTCAGCCATCAAAAAGAATGAAATCTTGCTATTTGCAACTACATGGATGGATCTAGAAAGTATAATGCTAAGTGAAATAAATCAGAGAAAGGCAAATTCTGTATGATTTCACTTATATGTGGAATTTAAGAAACAAAATAAACAAACAAAGAAAAGGAGACAAACTAAAAAACAGACTACAGACTACAGAGAACAAACTGATGGTTACCAGAGGGGAGGTGGGGGAGGGGTTTGGGTGAAATAGGTGATGGGGATTAAGAGCACACTTACTGTGATGAGCACTGGGTAACATATAAAATTGTTGAATCACTCTATTGTACACCGGAAACTAGTATAACTCTGTACATTAACTATCCTGCAATTAAAAAAGAAAAAAAGACAAGGACGTAGAGAGGGACAGGAAGGCTGTGGAGAAGGTGTTAAGTGATTGGTGAATGCTCATAGTACGTAGAGCTTTCATAATCAGCTATAACTTATGCTTTATTTCAGGGTCAGCAAGAGAGCAGGGCATGGATAGCTCTGCAGGGCATAAAAGCTCGGGGGCAAAACCTTGACCTCAGTGTATGTAAGGGAAGCTCTATTTTTATAAGCCAACAGTATTCTACAGCTAGCTCATTGGGTAGCTCCTTTGAACCCTCACTGAGCAATCACCCAGAACTTCAGGATGTCTTTTTGCATGCATTTCTTTTTAAGAGCTAGTTGCTATCTGGTGAGACTTCTGCGTTTATACTAGTGTCTTAGCATTCCAGTGTTCCCGTCTCAACACATGCTGTCCACTGGGTTCAAGGAACAGCAACTCTGGCTGCTCCCAAGACCTCTTTCCACAGCTCAGATGGGGTTCTGAGTGCGAAGATAAACTTTCATAGTAAATATAGCTCACTTGTCCTCTCTTTCCAGAGCACCTGCGAGGACAAACCAAAGAAAGTTTTCAAAACACATGAACTTCTTTTTAAGGTTGATTTGAGGTCCAGTGGATAAAGAATGAAGCAATGTCTTCATACTCTCTCTGCCTTGGGGCAAAGTAGGGTACTCTCCCAGCCAGGTGGCTGGCGGTAGGTGCTAGGATAAGGGTTTGTATTGAGGTCCACAGCACCACAGATTTGGCAGGCTTCAAATTCTAGTCAATTTCTTGGATCTTGTTCCATAATGTGGCTTTATGTTTTGGTCACCCTTCCAGACCAGTCTCTGGTCCCCAAAACCCCCAAAGCACACTCTGAGTTGATGCCAGCATAGTGGGCTATCTAGTGAAGAGATTCCCTCCTTCTTCTGCCAAGTCTATGTCAAGAAGACATATGCAAGAGAGAGCTGAGTATAAGGATCTCACCTGGGCCAGAAGGATCTGGGCTGCCAGTTTCAGATTCCTGGAAGAGTGCCTGGGGCACATCTGTTGTGGTCCTTCTCTCTTGTCTCCAACATCAGAAACAGGGCCAACTGCTAACTAGTCCATATACTTTGAAGTGATGGTAGAGACTAATCATGAAAATTCCTAATTTTCATACTTGTAACATCTACTCACCAGAAGTATGGGCTCACTCGTGGTGGTTTCTTTGTCTTCTTAAGGCAGCCCCAATTTCACAGTCAATCCCTACCCCTCATTCATTAACAGGCTTTGGTTTATATACTGGCAGCTGCAAAACTCCTAAACCCCAGCTGGCAGGGGTTCAAAATTCACTGCTCTGCCCTCTGCTGGCCCTACTCAGATTTGGTAGCTCTGCTTTCACTCACGGTGGGTTGGCTCCCATAGTTAAGTGCCAGACTTGTGATGAGAACTGGACCACTTTCTTACACCATGCACAAAAATAAATCCAAACTGGATAAAAGACCTAAATGTGAGACAGGAAACCATCAAAATCCTAGAGGAGAACACAGGCAGGCACCTCTTTGACCTCAGCTGTAGCAACTTCTTACTCAGTATGTCTCCTGAGGCCAGGGAAACAAAAGCAAAAATAGACTATTGGGACTATATCAAAATGAAAAGTTCCTGCACAGCGAAGGAAACAATCAAGAAAACTAAAAGGCAGCCTATGGAATGGGAGATGATATTTGCAAATAACATGTCAGATAAAAGGTTAGTATCCAAAATAGGTAAAGATATAAACAACACCCAAATAACAAATAATCAATTTAAAATGGAGAGAAGACACGAACAGATATTTTTCTAAAGAAGATACACAGATGGCCAACATACACATGCAAAGATGCTCAACATTACTCATCATCAGGGAAATGCAAGTCAAAACTACAATGAGATATCACCTCACACCTGTCAGAATGGCTAAATTAACACACAGGAAACAACAGGTGTTGGTGAGGATTTGGAGAGAGAGGAACCCTCCAGCACTGTTGGTGGGAATGCAAACGGATGCAGCCTCTGGAAAACAGTATGGAGGCTCCCCAGACAGTTAAAAATAGAATTACCCTACAACCCAGCAATTATACTACTAGGTATTTACCCCAAGCATACAAAAATACAGATTTGAAGGGGTACATGCACCCTGGTGTTTATAGCAGCATTATCAACAATAGTTAAATTACGGAAAGAGCCCAAATGTCCATCGACTAATGACTGGATAAAGAAGAGTTGGGAGATATATATACATATAATGGGAAATTACTCAGCCATAAAGAAGAATGAAATCTTGTCATTTGCAAAGACATGGATAGAGCTAGAAAATATTATGCTAAGTGAAATAAGTCAGAGAAAGACAAATACCATACGATTTCACTCATGTGGCATTTAAGAAACAAAAGAGATTAACATGGCGGGGGGGACAAAGAGAGGCAAACCAGGAAACAGACTCTTATCTGTAGAGAACACACTGAAGGTTGCTGGTGGGGAGGTGGGGGGGAGGGGTTAAATGGGTGACAGGCATTAAGGAGTGCACTTGTGATGAACACCTGGTGTTGTATGTAAGTGATGAATCACTAAATTCTACACCTGAAACTAATGTTACACTGTATGTTAACTAACTGGAATTTAATACAAACCTGAAAAAGAAAAAAAAAAGAATTTCACTTTAGATCAACTGCTTGACCAGTTCCAATTATTCTTGGGTCCTTTTTCTTATCTGGTGAAGTTTCCAATTCACAGAGAACTTGGCAATGCTTATTGTATTGTATGGTTTCTGCAAATGTTGCATGACGCTCCTGGAAAGGGAGACTTCCCTTCTTAAGACTGCTCACCTGCTCATGGCTTCACCCTTCCGGTGGTTTTCTTCTAAGCCCAAAGTCTAAGGCTTACTTTCTAAACCACTGATTCTCTCTTGGTCCTTAAAGATGTTGCCCAATACTTCACTTAGATTCTTAAAAGTGGAGTTTGAGTTCCGTTGCTTGAGGTCCTATACCTTGGAAGCTTGCAGTGATACCATTTGCTTCTAGTTTATTCTGATCCTGACTGTTTCCATGAAAACACATGTGCATACCACCTACAACTTCCAAGAACACTCAAAGTGTGCACACAAGTCATGACTATGTGCCTCCATTCTAGAAAGAAAGTACACATTGTAAAAATATATTATTTGCTACAGGCGATCTCTCATCACAATAGAGTACAAACACAAGGTGCACTGTTGAGAATTGACCTGGAACCCCAAGATTGCCAACATAATTCAAAACCTCAATAAGAACGGGATTCATTTTGCTCTCTATCCCATGTTAACCTTCTTAGACTTAGCTCTTCAGAATCCATTCTCTTGGAATACTTGAAAGAGAGAGAGAGAGTGTGTGTGTGTGTGTGTGTACACCTTTCCATTGTTGAAATCAGCTCCTTTCTAACAGGCTTTCACATATCCTGAGTTCTTGATCAGATTTCTAATCTGCTGGCCTACAAGATTTGACAACCACTGACATCTCCTACCCTTCATAGTAAGCCTGGAGCCACAATTCTAAACCTGAAGTGATGTTGCTTTATCAGCCAAAAGTATTTCTCGTGTATTTGTGTCAGTTATCAGGGATATCCATGTCTCATATTTATTTCATTATCTCAATTGCTACCTTGATGTCGCCGGAATTTTTCCAATTATTGCTCATAGGAAATAGTGTACTTCTCATGCATATGGAAGTACAACTAGGAAAATGGAAAAATAGTCATTTTCTGGATAAAATGCAAATATTGGGTCAAAAGATTGCCCAGTTTTATCTTAAATAACAAAAAATAAATCTTTCTTAAAGAAGATAGTCACTTAACAAACAGATATGCACAGGTAACATCCATATACAAGGGACAGAATTAAAACAATGTAACTATAAAAAGGCATAAAATATGCTGTCTTGTTCTCAAACATTATCTCAGATTATCGGGATTTTGATAGCCACTTCGGGAGGTCTTTCCCATGTAATAATAAAATAGTATATGCACCACATCCCAGGCACTGTGCTGGGTGTTGGAGATTCAGTTATGAATATGACAAACGCAGTTCATGTTCTCATGGAGGGGAGACTCTGGAGGGGAGGCTGGTGCAGTAGGACCTATAGGATAAAGTGCTGTGGGAGCACAGAGGTCACTGAACTCAGTCTCCGGGGAGATAGACAAGGGTTCTTAAGGTAGTAATGTCTAAGCTGCAATCAGCAGAATGAATAGGAATTAACCAGATACAGACCCGGAAGTAGGGGGTGAGGTGGGAGGGTCAGCTGAAGGATGTTGAAGGGGGTGTGTCTTATGGAAACGTGGAAAACTGAGGGAGAGAGAGGTATTTGAGGGAAGGAATGTGAGAGTTCAGGATGGTGAAGCACCTAGAACAATGTGGGGGGTGCAGAGAGATGAACCTGGAGAAGAAAAGGAGTCAAAATCATGCAAATCTTCAAGATTCACTGTTGGTAGGGAACTAGGAGAGTTGTGTACTGGTTTTATAGTAAATACTAGTGTGTGAATCAGATAATGTCATGGATGTGATAAAAATGGTAAGAGGCAGGATAGGCCTTGCTGTAGAAACAAAGAGATCCTAGAAATTCAGTGGCTTCGAGATCAAGATGTGTGTTCCTTTCTCACTTTGCAGGACTAAATGATTTCAAGTTAGCAACCAGGACTAAGAAAGGTAGAAGGCTGGGCTCTACTCCTTGCAGAGACCCAGGCTGATAGCACTGATGCTGTTCTTAACCCATGGCTTCCAGTGTCACCACCAAGGCAGCTGGAAGGAGGAAAGGAGATAGTGAGTAGGTGGCTTTTATGGGTCAGCCTCAAAAGTAGCAACAGTGCTTCCTCCCACATTTCATTAGTCAGAACCCAAACACACGGCTATGCTAACTGTAAGGCATCTGGAAAATAAAGCCCAGCTCTCAGCCAGGAAGAAGAGGATTTGGGGGGAGCAACTGGCAGGCTCTGCCACAGTAATGGAGGGAAAGGCTGGTCGACTGAATTAGAATGGTTGCTCACACTTCCCCTCAAAGCCCTTTGTCTGCCTGCCTCGGATTATCTCACGGTCCTTACCATCCTCCCATTTCTTCCTACCCAGAGGAAGGTTATTGATTTCAGCTCTAGCCCCCCGTCTCTAGGACTCCAGTCGATACTTCGATCCATCTCCTCCGACTCTCAGAACAGAGACTGCTCGCTTGCCCAGCTCGGTCTGCTTCAAGCAGGGGCCAGCCCTGCAGGTCCCTGGGAGCCACCAGAAATACGGGTTGGTGAATCAGTAGGTGGCACTCTGTGTCAGCAGGACTCCAGTTCCAAAGCAACACACACACACTGAGCGCAAGAATGTAGTCATGCTCAGGAGAACCCCACATTGGCTCACTCGACCTACTTCCTCAAGACTCAACTTTCAAAAAGAGTAACCACACCCAGACTGACCAGTGGATTGTTAAAAACAGGGATGTCAACATGCTCTGAACTGAGTGCCAACAAAAATATTTCCTTTGTGTGGATGCTTTCTTCATAGTGCATTCAGGAAGGGCAAAGAAGTTTGACCTGTCTGGGTTGGAAAGCACCGTGAACTGCTCTCCTCGGGCTCCTCTTGGGAGCTCTAGAAAGGAGCGTGCGTGTTGTTTTAATGGCGGTTGGAGCTACGACTTTCGTGACCACTGATTAGGCCTGTTCACTATTAGGAAATCCCAGGCCTCTCCATCAAAGGCCTCATTGTCTGCTTTCTTTCACTTGTGTCACCCCGGTGCGATATCCTTTCACTCAGTCATAGCTTCTGGGTCACTTTTCGTGACATGCAAAGGTGTGGGCGAAAGTGGCAAGATGCGAGGTAAAGATCTGCAGATCCCTTTCCTCATCAAGAGTTTAAAATTCACATTCAGCAGAGATGAGAAGGAGAACTTGTTGATGAAGAATTTGTTTTTATCGGTTTATGTCCCCTGGGTCTCTCTCCCTTTTGCCCAAGTTCAGGTATTTCAAAATCATGTGTCTGTGTTCGTGATTCACAGAGACTTCTGCTGGCATGGTGAGTACACAGGTGCTACCAAGACAAAGAAAGTCTGTATGTTCGGCTTTTTATTTCTCTCCTCATTTCAGATACAAGCCTCATGGAAATGCACGGGAAGAATTGATTTTCCTTAAAGCCAGCTGAGGGATGATAGTACATGACAGATTAGTACTTTGATGTTATCTAAAAACTTCATGTAGTTGTTACTGACCATCGAATTCTAAGCCGAATATAAAATTCAGCTAGTCAGAAGAACATAATAGTTCTCTCATTAGTAATGTTCATTTCTTATTGTTAGTCTTTTTTTTTTTAAGATTTTATTTATTTATTTGACAGAGATAGAGACAGCCAGTGAGAGACGGAACACAAGCAGGGGGAGTGGGAGAGGAAGAAGCAGGTTCCCAGCGTAGGAGCCTGATGTGGGGCTCGATCCCAGAACGCCCTGAGCCGAAGGCAGAGGCTTAACGACTGAGCCACCCAGGCACCCCATGTTTTGTTTTGTTTAACTGTTCCCTAAAACATCTTTTTTAAGAAGCTGCCTTTCAATCACATCCACTTTACCCAGATTGTTTCTTTATACTTCACATCGATATCCCAGATGTGGCTAGGCCCCTGGATTAGAAAAGGCCAGGTCATAGGTGTTGAGGTAACAATCCGCAAATCTCAGCAGCTGAACTCAACAAAAGTGTATTTCTCCTTCCTGTTTCATGTCCAGTGTGGAGCAGTTGGGAAGCTCTATTCACGTGTATACACTCAGGGACCCAGTCCAGACTTACGGAGGCTCCATCCTGTGTTTCCTGATCATTGTGTTGGGCTAAACAGAATGTAGTGAAATACACTGGCTTTTAAAGTTCGTGGCTGGAAGTGGTGGGTCACCTCTGTTCATATTTTATTGGCCAAATGGTCACAATCAACTGCCATCGATAAGAAGCGAAAGATGGGTTAAATGAACAAACACTACCTTCCATTCGTATGTCTTACACCTTAAAGCACTCTGTCGGACATCTCAGGGAGGTAGGAAGAGTAGGTTAATAATTTTCTCATTTTACATATAAGGAAACCAAGGCTTAGAGAAATCAAATAATTTAGGGTCAAACATCTTCCCTTTAGATTATCAGGGCCTCCAGATTTAAAAAAAATAATTATCTACAATTTTTCAACATCATATTTTTAACGTTTGGATTACCAAGGGCCAATGCCATGGCACCAGCCTGGTGCTCAGGGAAATAGAAACCAAACAACATTTCTTGAGCTCTGTTGCCACCAGGAAGCGAGACAAGTCAACTCCTTTAAAGTCTCATTTCTCAGCTAATTCTAGGAGTCACAGGGGATATTTACCATGTGCCAATAAATATGGTCAGCCAGGCATCCTGTGGTCCCTCTGTCCTTGCCCTCACTCCCTGGTGTGGGTGCCTGAAAGCCTGTGTTGAAGGAACTTATGCCCCTCCCAGAGGGTGAATGGTGCCTGTGAAGTGGATTGAGGCCTCAGAGGAGTGGTTTCCTTTCACCTAGGATACCAGTGCCAACAGTATGACCAGCTCTTTTAGTTTTTATTCATTCCTTGTTTCCGCTCTTTCCCTTGCAGTCTCAAACATGAGCCTTTCGTCACTCTGGGATACACATTAACCGGTACGTAGGATTGCACTTGGCCTTGTGGTCAGACATGAGGGCCTCAATTCCATTCTCTCATCAATGTAAACTTTTCTAGAAGGCCCTTCAGTCACTCATGCAACCAGACCCCTGGTGAACCCACCTTACCCATCCTCCAGACATGCCCATGCTTGTTTGAAGGTCACCTCAAATGGACCTACTTGCTACGATATTTTTGCAGAGGCACAGACTTGTTCCCCTGTGACGTGGCAAAAAGCATCACCCGGTAATGTAATGGATTTAAGCACATCAGTATTTCACTACGCGTGCAAAGAACACCATGTATCTCAGGTGCTCTGCCTGCCAAACAAGCGAGAAGAACTGGTACAGAGAAATACACACGCAGCTCCAAGGCCCGAACCTCCATTCTCGTCTCAGGTCTGTCCCCTTTGAGTGGCATGGGGAAAGTCGCTTAGCCCCTCTGAGCCCCCGTACCATTCATAAAATGAAGGAGGTCGTATGGATGGATTTCTAAGGACTTTTTCAACGGCTGACATTCGTGATTTGTGGAGACAAGATTTATTATTTGCAATTATAGTCAACAGGTGGCAGCAAAAACCCAGTGTTTAGTGTGTTGAGAAAAAAGGCTAGCTGCGTTCGATTACCTTCAGAATTTCAGAGAATGTTCCTTTTGAACATGATGGGCAAAAGGAAGGCTCCACATTTAAAGATGGGAAAGAAAGAAAATATGTGCAATGTATGTTGTAAAATGAATTGAAAAGTAGGGCCTTTAAAATGAAAATGTTTTGTAAACAATTGAACTTAGTACTTTTCTTCCATTTTAAATGTGGCTTTGGCTCAGGTCTGAGGATACTCCACTGCCATCTAAAGTGATATTCAGAACATGTCTTTTATATCTTTATCTCTAACTTAGATATGGAAGGAGTTTCTTTTTGCATGTTTTATATAAGTTCGGCATTTTTGTTTTGTGTGGGGAAAAAGTAAATATATATAGCAATATACGATATCATCACGTTTTACATTTTATCATAGCGCAACTCTTATTAAATTCCAAAGAGCTATTAAAAATGTAAAACCTTATTTGTTTATTAAATTTTGCTGATTTTAACAATTCAAAATGAATGGGCTGTTTATGGAACTTTGACATTTTTACTATCCATAAGTTTTATTGCAGTCAACGAGAATACTGATTTAAAAAAATATGTACGGATAATTTATTAAAATGTCAATGCAAATGCAGTTACTGGATTCATCTCACTTAACATAATAAATAATAAAACAATGACATATGGAACTGGGTAAAATGCTATGGAAAAGACTTGAACATCACTACAGTGCCAGAAGTCTCTTAAAGGACTTTAGAATTTTAATAATGTGAATATTTAGATATATGTTACCCTTTGAAAATTAAAGAGAGGGTATGCGAACTATAATCTTGAGCTCCTCCTGAATTACAGACTTGTACATTCAACTGCCTACTTGACATCTGTACTTAGGCTTTGTATGGACAAAACAGACTTACCGTGCACAAAAGGAGAACTTTACGTAAACATGTAACTTTAAGTGATTTAGGTAATCAGGCCCCTTGATCGGGAGATTTACTTACATTTTTTATTAGCAGTGTTCGAATCTTTATATGATTCTTCTTTAAAGATTCTATTTATTTATTTGAGAGAGAGAGAGAGAGAGCAAGCACTAGAGGAGCGGAGGGGAAGGGTAGAGGTGGAGGATGGGAAGGGGCAGAGGGAGAGGGAGAAGCAGACTCGCCGCTGAGCAGGGAACCTGATGCGGGGCTCAATCCCAAGACCCTGGGATCATGACCTGGGCCAAAGACACTCAGACACTTAACCGACTGAGCCACTCAAGTGCCCCTCTTTATAAAATTCTTTAAAGTAACCATCATCAAGTCATTACAGAGCAACCAATAGACAGAGGAAGACCAAGGAAAATATGAGGTACAACTCTTTTTGGTTGATTAGGAATACATGATTCTTATAAAATTCTGAAATATGCTCCTAAACTTTTACTGAATCACAAATTCCTATGTGACAGGTGAAGAGATTTAATGGTAAAATGACTTCACATTTGTTTTTTAAGACTTCAACTAGCACTTACCTTGATCCACGTGCCACAATACTCACAATACAGAGAGCCTAGGACCCAGTCTGTAGCCACACTGCCCAATGACCTACCCATTAGCTCCATGTGGCTATTTAAATGTAAATTAAATACAATTAAAATTTAGTTCCTCGGTCACACTGGCCACATTTCAAGTGATTAGTAGCCACATCAGGCTAGTGGCTACCAGATTGGTCAGCACAGATACAATACCTTTCCAGCATCATGGAAAGTTCTTCTGGATAGTGCTGGTCTAGGGTGTGGAACACGACAGCCCTCTGCGTACACAGGTGTCATCGTTCCCGTATATAATGCCCAACTTTTACAACTGGCTTTGAAACTGCTCTCCTTGACTATTTCTCTTTGTGTAGCGAAGTTCGATGTTAACTATCATTTGGCTGGAGTATGCCACAAGGAATCAAAGATCATGATATCTTTGAAAGATAATGTCTCTTGACGAAATCCTTTTCTAAGGTAACTTTGCATTACCTAACATGGAAGAATTCTTTTTCTTCTATCTAGAAGGAGTTTGTTATTCTCTCTTCTAGCTATTACTAGACAGTTGTGCCACCAAATAGAAAAGTTAGGAAGTAGCATAATAGACTACTCTTGGATCTAATTCATCTTGGACTGTCTTGGCTGCCTGCATATAAGAAGTACAGGCAAATGATATTTATTCACTGTAGACTCGGTGATATCTGGTTCTTGATCCATGAGTGAAACTTGTCAATGTGACTGTTCTATTTTAGAATAGTTGTTGTAAGTCAGCTAACCCAAATTAACTGTTTATTCTCCTTTAGGGCCTCGAGCTGTGGAAGCATGTTTAAATTGAAGTGTTTTTCCCCACTGAAAATATTACCTACTACATCATAAAATTATAAAGAAAATACTATATACTCCATTATAAGGTATACTACAGTATTTCGTGTTGGTATGATATTCTAGAATGTTTAAGTACACCATTGTCCCTGTTTTATGGGTGAAAATAACTCCTCGAGAAGCTCTCTGTAAAAATAAATACACCTTTGCCTGATGGCAAAATAGTTCTAACATTTCAGATATAGTGCATGTGTGAGCACACTCAGAATCTTTGTATTCAGTACCTGATATGGTGCATTTTTTTTCATGACGTGTAACAATGGCTGGCTTTATTTATGATTTGCTTGAGATGTTAAAGAGTAAAAAATAATTCCAACAATTCCAAACAATCACATCTTAGTACTTCTGGATCAGAAGTCGAGAAACCTGGCTTTTCTCTAGCACAAATGCACTCTGCTCTTGAGCTGGAATGTTATAAAATCGAGTAACCTTGCCTAAGCACCATGATGTCCATACTCCTTTACTTGGGAAAGCAGGAGGGGTTTAGAAACCTTGCTGGGCATACAGAATTATGAAGGAGTATCAGAGCATGCCTCCTTTGTGTATTTTTAAAATAATTATAAACTCATCAAAACAATCGCTACCTAACAGAGTGCTGTCTCCACGTGCAAAAGGTAAGATAGCAAACAGCCTTAGCTATCTAGCATAAGAGGGGAAGGAAATGTAAACACCTAGCCCCTTCTCACTTAACAGCGAATTCTGATTCATCCTGGCTTAGTGTCAGTCCTAAACGGGACAGTCATGTCTGGCCGTGCTAGTTGTACAATGGCCAACATGCACAACCATAAAAGATTATAACAACCATAAAAGGTCTCGATTAAGGCATTTTAGTTACACAGAGAGCCCCAGTCACTCCAGGAAGCGATGGGAGAGTAAAGAAGAACGTTCTTTCCTTAAAGCTAGCGTCCACATTTCTTTGGGGTCACCGAAATGGGGCATACGTGGCTGAAAGGTAGGGTAGGCGCTTTCTCTCTCTGGGATGTTCCTGGATATATGTTGAAAACTTCCTTGCCGAGACTTTCAGTCCCTAGAAGTCTGGCTATACCTGCTCTGACACTCCAGGGATATAGAGTAGCTTTAATGCCCCAGGGATAGAGAACAGCTTTATAGCAAAGAATCAGGAACTATCACTGATTTCTAAAGTACTACAGTAGTCCCCTCTTATCCAAGGTTGCCCTTTCTGTGTTTTCAGTTTCCCACTGTCAACCAACAGATGATCGTCCTTCTGACCTGTCCTCAGAAGTTCAATAGTAGCCCAACACTACATCACAATGCTGTCGTTCATCTCACTCATCTCATCACGTAGACACTTTATCGTCTCACGTCATCGCAAGAAGGGTGAGTACAGTACAATGAGATATTCTCAGAGAGAAAGAGACCGCGTTCACACAATTTTTATTACTCTATATTGTTAGAATTGTTCTATTTTATTATTATTTTTGTTAATTCCTTACTGTGCTTACTTTACGAATTAAACTTTATCATAGGTATGTATGTATAGGAAAAAACTTAGTATATATAGAGTTCGGTACCATCCACTGGGGAGCTTGGAATGTCTCCCCTATGGATGGAGGGGACTACTGTATATTCAGCTATGCTGATATCTTTATCACTTTAGACTTTAAGTTATTGGGAAATAGTGTGCAAGTGTACCCTCTTTCTGGCTGTAAGACTGATCCTTCCTTAGGAATTAACGGATCAAAAGCAAGGGCAGACTAAGAGAAGACTGGTAGGTTATCTGAGAAATAGATTACTTGTATTCAATTGGCATTTTGTTGTAGGGGGTCTTCATAGTTTGAGGGCATGGAGATAGAGGGCTTGGGTTTGCCCTCTGGCTCTGACTCTCAGGTCCTCATTAGCTCATCCATAAAATAAAAAGTTTAGGTGAGAATATTTCTAAGGTCTCTTCCAGTCGTCAGATATAACTCCTTTTTGTCTTTTTCAAATTTATTGAAGGAGTATGTCATAAAAGAATATTTTTAGATTAATACTAATCCATGAAGAGTGGTATATATTTCTCAGGCAATCAGAATTTTCGTGCTCGAAGAGATCTTTCATCTCTAACATTAGTATAGTAAATGGCTCCTCCCTTATCCCTACTTTTTTTTTAAAATTAAACTTTTAGTTTTAGAATAGGTTTAGATTTATAGAAAAGTTGAAAGATAGTAGAGAGAGCTCTCCTATACCCTGCACCCAGCTTCGCTACTGTTAACATCTTACATTACTATGGTGTTTTTGTCATAACATATGAGCCAATTTTAACTTATTGACATTAATTAAAGTCCATATCCATACTTCATTCAGATTTCCTTCATTTTTACCTAATGTCTTCTCTGTTTCAGGATCTTATTCAGAATACTACATTAGATTTAGTTGTCATGTTTCCTTAAACTACTCTTGGCTGTCACAGTGCCTTAGACTTGGCCTTGTTTTTGGTGACCTTGACAACTGTGCAGAGTATTGGTGAGGTATTTTGTAGAATATCCCTCAACTGGAATTTATCTGATGTTTTTCTCATGATTAGACTAGAACTAGGGTTTTGGAGAGAAAGAGCGTAGAGGTAAGTAAAGTGCCTGTCTCAGCATGTTATCTCAAGGGTACACGCTCTTGGCAAGACTTATCATAGTTGCTGTTAACCTTGATCATCTGGGTGAGGTAGGGTTTGTTGTACGCCCCACTGTAAAACTACTCTTTTTTTTCCCCTTTCCATTATTTACTCTTTGGAAGAAAATCATTTTGTGAAGCCCACACACAAAGATGGGAAAATTTAACTCATTTTCAAGTCACCATAAATTGAATTTTTGAGTAAAATCTCTTCTTCAATGTTTCATCACAGTTCTGAGACCATCAGGTATGCTTAGCAGCAAACAATCTTGTAAGTTCTTACTAACCTGGAACAGAACAGCCTGAGCGGGGGGCGGGGGGGGGCGGGGAGAAGAGCTATGACTTGTCCTTCTAATATTCGTTCTCCCTTCTCCTGGGGGGAATTTGTACTAACTCAAGAGGTACGAAACAACATGATTCCTTTCCTTTCTGTCCCCCAAAGTCAGGCAGAATTAATCTATTGCTTTAAAGGTAGAGGAAAACAAGCTGCTGCTGCTTCTTCTTCTTCTTCTTAATTGCTTTAGC
This sequence comes from Ursus americanus, assembly GCF_024610735.1. NCBI lineage: Eukaryota > Metazoa > Chordata > Mammalia > Carnivora > Ursidae > Ursus > Ursus americanus. The sequence goes on from NC_142137.1 coordinate 23,098,091, forward strand.
AAAGGACTGGGAGATCTAGGTCAACAGCATTTTTCTCAGTTCCAGCTACGTGAATCTTAATATTTACATTAAACAGTTTCTGTGCTTCAGCACCCTTGAAACTCCCTTTTATCTCTACCCCCTTAGGAGCAACAGATTCTGAAAATGGAATGTTCATGCCCAAACAAAACATTTTCAGCATAATATCTTATCTCCTTTTTCTGTGTTTTTATAATAAAAAATTAAAACAATCCAGAAGTATATAAAATATAAAAGTAGAAGTTCTCCTTGGGTCTGGATATGGTAGAATTTACTCCATTATTAAATGTTGGATTCTTTTTGGCTTTTAATGTCAATCTTCATTTTGTTTTAGTAAAGAAATTTATTATCACCATAGTATACAGAAATTAGGAGAGGGGAAGAATTTGTTTAAAATCTTTGGCTTGGCCTGTTCATTTGTTACTTACTTAAACAAATAATTATTGAACGCCAATCATGTGTCAGGTGCTGGTACATACGTGAGACTATAAATGGTGCAAACGCAGATTATCTGTCCTTAGAGGAACTTACAGTCAAGAGAGAAGGAGAGAGGGCAGGCTTCTACAAACAACAAAGAAAGAAACAAACGTCTTCATGCAGGCATGTTTGTCACATATAGAACTTCGAAAACCGAATTTTTGCTTTGTTCATAAGATATTGTCCTACTCACAATATATTTATTAGTTTAATTTGTTTATTGATTTGGAACAATACTAAAAACTTCAGCTAATTTAAAAAATGAGTGAGAACAGATTCTTTTTAACTACGTAAGACACTAGCACTATTTTTCTGAAAGGGCATGTGGTAATTCGGGTTTTGTATTTTTAAGGTGATTAAAAAAGATTTTTTTCCACTGATCATGTCATGAAGGGAGGATACTGAGTCTAACAGCCTTATCTTTTCAAGCATATTGGGTGTATTACACTTAAAACCCTTGATGATGAGAGAATTTCTATGGAATAAGTTTGGTGCCTAAACTAATCTAACATCCCCTTGTCTAGACTGATATAAGAAAATGTACCCTTGTCAACAACCACTCATTCACTAAACATGAATTAATTTTGTTGTAAATGATCTATGATTAAATCAGCTTTGAAGTATTGTATCAGAAAATTCTAAAATGCACACCCAAAATTCCATAGAATTCATGTCCACTTACTTACAGACCCTTTCAACACGTATAAAAATTATTTCATGACTGTAGTCTTTTGTATATATAGAATTTATACTAGCTTTTACTTTATGCTTCATAAATATTTTTCCATGTCTACCTATCATACTATTTTCATGGTTGCATAATATTCACAGCATTGATATTTTATTATTTAATTAGCCTCTATTGTTGGAAATTTAGCTTCTTTCCAGTTTGGAATATCATATGGTATGCTGCTCTAAATATATCTCTTTATTTAAAGAGACTTTCCAAAAATACGATTTTCTCCTCTTGAATGTGTCCTTAGAAATGTGGCCTTAAGACATGTTTCTGAAAACAGGATACTGTATTGTCTAGTATCTGATATGCATTGTCAGATTGTTCTCCAAAAGAAATGCTACCTATTTACAACGCTTAGAACAATAAGTGGATAAAACTCTTTCTGAAGTCCTGCCAGTACTATAATGATGACATTCCATCAGTGCTACGCAATAAAACTCAGATTTATTTCACATTTTACTGGTAAATCTTGGACTTACTTGGAAATCTCTCCTGACTGATGTAAGACACATGGCATCAATCCATAGCTCGTGCCCCTAATGACAGGACTACGTTCATAAAGAGCAAAAACCCAATGCAGGCCACCTACGAACCTCCACTGAGACTAGCCCTCTTATCTTCCCTACCTTCTTCCCTCCCTCCCTGCCTCTGACCCTTCCTTCCTTCCTTCCTTCCTTCCTTCCTTCCTTCCTTCCTTCCTTCCTTCCCTTTCCCTTCTTCCCTTCCTCCCCCTTCCCTCCCTCACTCCTTCCCTCTGTCTGTCTCTTCCTCTTTCTTTCAAATTTGATTCCCTGGGTATATATCCAAAGGAAACAAAATCACTATGTCTAAGAGATATCTGCACCCCCATGTTCATTACGGCATTATTCACGATAGCCAAGACATGGAAATAACCTAAGAGTCCATTGATGGAAGAATGAATGGATAAAGAAAATGTGGTATATATACACACAATAGAACATTATTCAGCCATAAAAAAGAAGGAAATCCTGCTATTGTGACAACATGTATGGGCTTTGAAGGCTTTATGCTGATGTGAAATAAAACAGAAAAAGACAAATACTGTATGATCTCACTTACATATGGAATCTAAAAAAAACAAAAACAAAACCAAGCTCATAGAAAAAGAGATCAGACCTATGGTAACCAGAGGCAAGTGGGGTGGGGGCAGGCGTTGGAAGAAGGTGATTGGAAAGTACGAGTTTGTAATTATAAGATAAATAAGTACTAGGAATATAACGTACATGATGACTAGAGTTAACACTCTACATGGTATATCTGAAAGTTGCTAAAAGAATAAATCCTAAAAGTTCTCATCACAAGAAAAAAATTGTTTTGAGGGAGAGCGAGAGTGCGTGTGTGCTTGAGCACAAGCGGGGGCTGAGGGCGGCGGCGGGGAGGGCAGAGGGAAAGGGAGAGAGGATCTTAAGTAGGCACCACCCCTAGTGTGGCGCTGGATGCGGGGCTCAATCTCATGACCCTGAGATCATGACCTGACCTGAAATCAAGAGTTGGCCACTTAACCGACTGAGCCATCCGGGTGCCCCGGAAAACATTTTTTTAATTTTTAATTTTAATTTTTGTTTTTGTATTTATATGAGATGACGGATGTTGACTAAACTTACTGTGGGAATTGCAAAATATGTAAATCAAGACATTATGCAATAGACCTTAAACTTATACAGTGTTGTGTGTCAACGATAGCTCAATAAAACTGAGAGAAAAGCTAAATAAATGAGGTTCTGAACTGCTGAAACTGGAACAGGACCAACCCAGGTGAAAACAGAATAGGGAGCGCCAATGTCATACTACTTCAAAGGACCTTTGACTCCCTGAAAGTATGTGGAATTTTTTAGTTTTCTACAGGGAAGAGGAGAGAATGGTGCCATCTTCCAGCCCTGGAAGCTTTTCCTAATGAGAAGAGTGAATGACCCTCTTATGGGGGAGATCTCCCAAATGACCTCCCTCTCCCTCAGTGAACACATGTATGGTCACTTATGTCACTCAGAAAGAGATGCAAACTAACCTAAAGAGAAAAGAGTTCTAGGCTATATCGTGAGGAAAACAAATGGCTTCATAAAGTATAAACAATAAGAGCTCAGATTGCCCAGGACATTCCATCGCTACTAAAATATAAGAAGTCTCCCTTTCCAGAAGTAGTTTTCTACAAAGAGCTCTAAAGCGAGTCTAGTAGGTCTCACAGTCTGAACTTTGACAATTATGTGAAATCAAGAACAAAGAAGGGGTTATCAATAATAATAATTAATCAGCGGGAGTGTGTTCTCTACCTTTCAATGTGTCTTGAACCCTTCAAATGGCACCATTGTTTCCTTAGATGGAGCTGGACAGGCAACCCTCCCCTCCCCCCCCACCCAGGAATCTTTGTTGCCTTTCTCGAAAAACATTTAAAACAAACAAGGCCCTTTCTCTTCCCATAGACAGTACTAGCAATATTAATGGTTATCTACCTGGGATAAGCACAACAGTCTCATTTTTCCTGACTTGAAAGGGTCATCTGTACTGTCAAGCCCAATTAACTTGTCTTACTCTCGCACAAAGAAGGAAGGTTACCGAAAGGCCACATCTTACCCTATATCTTGGCTGCTTTGGTACAATGGCCTGATCAAAGGCCATCAAAGCATCAAGCCAATAAAGGCCGACCCTGCTTCTTTTGGATACTGGCATAGTGCCACACATGGAAGCCTGTGGCTTCTTATTGAAAGGCTCAGACGCCAAGACAGGGTTTTATATGTACACGGCCCCTTCCCAATTTTATAACAGGGTTATAAATAATTGTGGTATATTTTAAATGTGCATGGTTAATAAATTAATGCTTTTAATACAAACGCAATGCAATGTAATTGGGCTTTTCATAAGATAATTATGGGACTTATAAAAAATATTTCAAGTGCACTACAGGTGGGGTGCCTGTCATGGGACAGAACCTTACATTTGAATGATGAACATCTCTGTCCATCAAAGACTTCCTTTAAGGGAAGGACCAAAAGTCCACATTTGAAGCCCTGGCTAAATGGGAAATGTGAGTCAATTACAAGTCAGTAGCTCCACTGGCACCCCCAACATAGGTCCTATACGTGCATATCTGAAGCAGGTCACGAAACTCAAATCACTCATCTGGTCCACAGAGCTGATGGCAGTGCAACAAATCCACTGGACTCTCGAAAATCTGTTGGTATATTTGGTTCTGTTTCATAGAGTCTGATTCTAGAAGGAAGTAAACAGCAAAGTCATTTACTTGTTCTCCCGTTTTTAGGAGAGCGTGACTCTAAGTCACCCCAGATGCTTAGCTACATATGCCCGTGCCAGTGTGGTTCATCTCGATGTTCATAAATTTGAATTTTTGAAGCAAAATTAAATGGGACTGGGATTATTTGATCTGGAGAAAAGGGGAATTTGGCGGGGTTTCCAGATGTCCCATATGGATGGGGTTTGCTGGTAATTCTGTTTTTAAAAGAACGCACATGCGCGCGTGCGCGCACACACACACACACACACACACACACAGAGTCACTTACATGCACTTACACGCAAAATATGAGTCCAGTTTAGACACCACAAGTCTTGCCAAAATACATACCATATTCTCCAGATTTCATCTTAGCAAGGATGAGCTTTGATAAGAGTCTTTAAGTAGCTAAACATCTTCCATATAAAGCTGAAAACCAGATTTTTTTCTACTTCTAAGAATATAAAAGAATAAGTGGATTTAAACTAGGTTGGACCAGGAATACACTCCAGACAGAAAAACTGTTAAACTTCAGAATATATTATCAAGACAATCTGTGGAGCTGTATCCTCTGGTGGAATGAGGATCTTAAAAACAAGACAATTTTCTCTGATGTAAGTTGTTTGATGATTACTCTGACACAGAAGAGGAATGAATGAAGAGAAATCATTAAGGTCTCTCACAACTTTATAATTCTAAAGATTTTATTTATTTGAGAGAGAGAGAGAGAGGGCGAGCGTGAACGGGGGTTGGGGGGAGGTCAAGGGAGAGGAAGAAGCAGACTCCCTGCTGAGCAAGGAGCCCAATGCAGGGCTCAATCCCAGGACCCTGGGTTCATGACCTGAGCCGAAGGCAGACGCTTAACTGACTGAGCCACCCAGAAACCCCATGGTCTTTCAGAACTTTAAAATTATAATGTACAACTTAAAAATTAAAATTTAACTTTACTAAAATCTCTCTCTCTCTCTCTCTCTCTTTTTTTTTTTTTTGGTTACTCCTTTCTGATGATTCTAACCCAGCTGGAGAGACTGAGTCATGACTTGAATTTTGACAGTACTTGAATTATCTCTTTCCCTTTAATGAGATCAGAGTTGGAGTTCTGCGGTCCTAAGGCATTTTGGAAGTCAAAGTTCAATCCTTAGGAAGGAGGGAAAGCCAACAAGAAATGACTCCGAGATTATTACGAGCCACTTGAGCTGCAGTATGGAGATGGTAAGTGGGCACGGTAGAGCTCTGCAGAACTTCGTGCAGAAGCTCTTGGTATTCCTTGGCGTGCAAGCCGACAGTCTTTCTGAGCACGGAAAGCCCTTATTATACATAATAAAGACAAAGAACAGATTGTTGGTTGCGGAAGCTGAGCATAAAACATATTGCCCGGGCTCTCTTCGTCTTCTTTCCTTGCGTCTCTCCAAGTTAGTAGGCAGAACTGCTATTCCAGGTAAGTTCTGACACTGAGGTGTCCACATCTTAACAATTTCAGTCGATATTTTTGGACAAAAGAAGGACTTCTATTCTGGCTCATCAGTGGATCAGTTGAACAAATGATCTTAAGAATGCCTTTTGACACCAGTGTCTACTCTGGTAGGAAGAATTACGGTCCGGCGAAGATGTACACATCCTAATTTCTACAACCTGTGAATATGTTCCCCTACATGTAAAGGGAAATTAAGGTTGCAGGTGGAGTTAAGGCTGCTAATCTGCTGACCTTAAAATAGAGAGATTTCCAGATTATTCAGGTGAGCCCAATGTAATCACAAGGGACCTTACGAATGGAAGTGGGAGGCTGTAGAATAGGTTAGGGTGATGCCCTGTGAGAACAAACAGGCCCACTTTTGCTGGCTTTGGAGGGAAAGGCAGAGGATCTGGAGCCAAAGAACGCGGATGGCTTCTAGAAGCTGGAAAAGATTCTCTCCTATAATCTCCTATAATCTTCAGAAGGGAATTCTGCTCTGTCAACATCTTGATTTTAGCCGAGTGAGACCCATGTCGGGCTTATACAGAACTGCAAAATAATGAAATTTGCATTGTTGCAGGATGCCTGGGTGGCTCAGTCAGTGACGTGTCTGCCTTCAATTCAGGTCATGATCCCAGGGTCCTCGGATCGAGTCCGCATCGGGCTCCTTTCTCAGCAGGGAGCCTGCTTCTCCCTCTGCCTGCCACGACCCCTGCTGTTCTCCCTCTATATCTCTCTGACAAATAAACAAATAAAATCTTAAAAAAAATAAATTTGCATTGTTGCAAGCCACTAAGTTTGTGGTAGTTTGTTACTGCAACCCTAGAGAACAAATACACCTAGCCTACAATTCCAAATGACCTTCCTCTCACCATACTAAGAAGTCCACTGGAGGAAGAAAACCAGACCCATGATTATTGCGTAGCCTGTACCCATGTGCCATTCACCCATGGCAATGAAGACTATTTGCAATATTTCATTTTCCATTTCAAAGTAGAGACACTATTTACCCTTACAGCAAGATAGACTTGCCTCTCCCAGTTCCATAACAAAAGTCCTCCTCATTGGCCCCTAAACTGGTGATTTCATTTTCCTTTTCGTCCAGAGCACACATGATAGAAGGTTTTCAGGTGCATGACACATTTTGTTGGGAGTACTCAGGGTCAGGCTCAAATACTTGTTAAGTGTGCTGTGACTCCAATTGTATTCCTTTATTTCTAATTCAGCATTGGGAGGTGAATTTATAGAACTAGCCCTACACACTTCAACAAAGTGTCAATCATGCACGACAAATACCTACAACCTGCATTCTAATCAGAAAGTAAATGACAGTTTCGGCCGATGAAGCCATTGACTTACTGTCTTACTGTTTCAGATTTTGTGGGTACAGTTTATGTTCATTGAACTCACTAATACGTAACAGTGAGAACTGGAAATTATCTTTGTGGAAGGAATAAGGAGTTCATCCATCAAATTATTCCTCAGTTTCCTTTCCTATAAAATGAAAGTGAAAATTCTTACGCTTTAGCACAGGCACTGGTGGCAAGGGTAGGAATGCTTTTGGATCATGTCATGTCCTTGGGAAATGAGATACTCTTGAGACATGAGTTAGGAATACTTCTACCTACCCTTTATTCTTGCTATATGCTGCATATTATTAGTCTCTTTAGTGTTTTTTGTTCATTGATAACTAATGTTTATTGTGTATTTACATGAATTACTACATTTAATCCTCCCATGTTACAGATGAGAAAATGAAGCAAAAAGAGATGAAGGAAATTGCTCTGGACCATGAAGTTAGTACTTGGTGAAATCAAGATTTAAATCCCGGCCTCTGGGACTTCCTAGCCCTGTCCTGAACCATGGAACTTCCTCCTATCTGGAAGCATGCCCTCTACTTAAGAGGAGATAAGCTTAAGATGCAGTGATCTTGCACAACATACCTTCACGTGGGCAGTCACCTTGACCTAGAATGTTCCCAACTTTCTTCTCCACCTGTGTAAACCCTACTTAGCTGTCAGAGCCCAAGTCATTCCATTTCCTTCCCAAGACCTTTCTCCTTACCTCTGCGAGCAGATCTGTGGGAATCAAGTACTCCTGGTGGGATCCTTGGCAACACTCAGCACAGGCCCTGTGGCACAGTAGGCAGCTGCTGGGGAGTGGAAATCCCCCTGGTCCTTGGCTCAGAAAAGCGAGATTGAATCTCTGCTTTCCCACTTACTGGCAGTGTGGTCTGAGATTCAGTGGCCTCATGTGTGAGGAAGAAGAAAAATAAAAAGGAAAAAGAAAAGAAAAATAAGTAATATTCATCTCACAGATCTGTTATGGAGATAAAATGAGCTATTGTTTATAAAAGTACTTTGTAAATTAAAGTACCATTCAAATATGAGGGATAATAGGATTAAGTCAAGCCAATTTTGTGCTGCATCTCTTGAACTCGTCCTGAGATTGTCGAACTGCATCCAGTTTCGTACATGAGCACATTATCATGAATGCATTATAGTGCTATTGAGGAAAGGCTGCAAGATCAGAATTGTTTACCCTGGTAAAGAGAAGACTGAAGTGAGTTTTCAAAACAAACTCCAAGTGTTTGTCTATTCAACAGACAATTGTGAGCAACTCCACAGAGTCTCTGGCCTCAAATTAGAGCAAAAAGGGATTTGGTCCAGACATAAGGAAATGCTTCGTGAACATAAAGACTGTGAAACCTACTATTAAGGGAAATTGTGGAGACAAATAACAGCCACAGATAAGTTACTTCGTGCTGCCAAATTGACCAAGGAGAAAAAGAAACATGTTTATTTTTCAAAATGTGGATGTTCTGAAGCAATTAAATATCTTCCCTCACTAAATTGACATATTTTTGGTCTTGATGGCTCTATAAAATTAAATTCTTTAAAGGAGATTTAAAATATAAGAGATGGCATCTCTTCTGGGGAACAAAACCAAATGAAGAAACTATTAAAAATAGAACTATTCAAGATGACATGTTTGTGGACTACTCTCACAACTCATGGAAAGAGAAATCGTGTCCGTGAAATTAAAGTCATCCTGTATATACCCGTTCTCTTTCCCCCTCAGATTGCCTCCCTCCCCCCACAACAATCACTGTCTCTATTTGAGCATCCGCCACCATTATGCTTAAGTTGGGGACCACACCGCCCTACGTGTCATAGCAAGTGGAAGGCAGAGGGGCCCTAAATACCAATATGGATGTTATGCACAACAGGTGAAAACCCTAATGCCATCATAGGCATAGTTTCGGTTGAGCTCTACTTTGTATGAATCTTTCAAAAGGTTGGGACCTTTCTGAGGCAACTGAATACTGACAGCTAATGTAACCCGAGTCCAGTTAAAGGTCACTGACCGTGCTCCATGCTCTACAATAAGCTTATCGGGGCCATCTCTTGAAATAATAGTCACTTCCAGGTCTCCTTCATCTTCTTCACTCTTTGCCTTCCTCCCTCCTCCCCCACCAAAGCCCACCCTTCCCTCTCAGGCATGTATCATTCAGCAAGGTTCTCTCTTTTCTTGGGCTTTTCCTGTTGCCATCACAAAGCCCGCAGTGTTCTTTATGGAGCCTCTTCCTCTAACCTTGAGTTAAAGGCCATTCTTTCCTCAGGGAAAAAAAAATCTCCTAATTTAAATGTCTTCCCTCAAAAAAGGAGAAGATACAGTTTTAAGATAAAAACTAAATTAATACATATTGAGGAAAATCTCTAGACTAAGCAATGTCATTTTCTAGTTTCCTCAGGAATTCTGGGAGTGAAAAGTGTTTCACCAATACGTGGAATCTGTCATGCAAGGCAGTGTTCCTTGGCATTTTCTGGGTAATCGACGCAGGGCTCCATTTTCCGAAAATATAGAAGTAGATGACACAACAAATGCTCCTGTTGACTCTGCCAAAAGGGTTACCAAAATGGACACGTGCCATCTCTGCTCCAGGGTTTATGACTTTTCAGGCACTTCTTAATCTTGAGCAATTACATTCCATGTTCCAAGATCAACAGTCATGTGGGAATAAAAATGATCAGCCTACTATTATTGCATCTGTAAGTAGCTGATTGTCAAAGACAAACTTATCTGTGCGGAGTATTGCCAAACTTTTTAAGGAAACATTTTTTAGGTATCTGTCATGGCGGCGAGTACATAATGCGACTGTTTAGGGTTTATCCCAGAGTGGCTTATTTGCTGTTGTACTAAGCGTCCAGTGTGGACTTGGGGTGAGCGAGACCCAGTCCCCAGGCTCAGTGGTCAGGAACTGTCCTGAGAACAGGGCAGCTGGGTTCTAAAAAGAAGGAGAGGGGCGCGTGGGTCTGCTTCTCTCTCTCCCTCTATGATCTCTCTCGCTCTCTCTCAAATAAATAAATAAAATCATTAAAAGAAGAAGAAGAAGGGGAGAACCGTGCCTGGAGGATGGCTGGTTGCCTTTTACCAAACTAGGGTATTAAACTTGGTTGAATTTTAGGCCTGAGGAATAAATCCTCTGGGTGATGTGACAGACATTTGCATGTTTTTGCCTGACTAGCACCTTCTGCACAACTTTCCTGAGTTTGGAGCATTTCCCACTTTAGGACCCCTAGTAAAGGCGGTAGCTTGTTTCTCCAGCAACTCTGAGAGGGAGGGCCCGAGCACGTAACCCAGGCTCTGCTCACCTGATCCGCTGTGCAAAGACTTCGAGTCAGAGTGAGCAGCGTGAGGAGCTTTGCGAATCCATTTTCCGGTGGGGGTGGCAGCCGAGGCATTCGGTTTGGGGAGACAGCAGTGGCGCTCTTCCCGGTGCCAGTCACTAGAGCACGGCTAATGAGGAGGAAGTCTGGGTGCTCATGGCCAATCAAAAGAGTTTCCTTCCCGACTTTTGACTTGGTTTGGGTTTCCTTTGCTTTGGACTTTGCAGTCAGAACACAAATAGAAACTGTTTGCATGTTTATTATTCCCGTCAGGCTCTTCCTAGAGGTAAGGGTTCTAACTTGGGCAGGGGTTTTGGTTAATTTTTTAATCAGCTGTGTCTTGGTAATGGTTTTTGTGGGATAAAAGCTCTATTTGTATCTCAGTCATCATGGATGGTGAATCAATTTAGGACTTTAAGTGACGTTTATTATCTTCAGAGATTGAGGCAGTAGTTTCTGAATAATTTTTTTTTTTTAAGATCTTGCTTAATTAAAGGGCTTCACTGGATTGTGTTCTTCATTGTCAGAAAGCCCCACGGCTGGCTGCTATTTCCTGTGTCAAACTTCCTCTCATCCCTCAGGTTTGCACTTAAAAAGGGCTGTGTCAGCCATTACCCCCCATACCTCTTGCCAACTAGCACGAGCTGGACAGAATGTTAAAGACAGCTCAGAACACACACCCTGGGTGGGAAGACCTAAGAACTCTCATTATGCTCTGTCTTGTTTAATTTATTTATGTTTCATCATAATCTATGACTGCTATTCCCTTTGAATCTTTCATAGATTCCAGTCATAGGCCAGGCTCATAACTCGACCCAAATTATCGAGCATAAGAAGCATAACAGGCATTCAAAAAACATTGGTTAAACTGAATTAAATGGGATTGAAATATGCCCCTACTGAGACATAGGCCTCTAGGGAGTGTTTGATTGCAAAAGCCAGAAACTTACATGACTAGCTAATGCCAAAAAGGGAAATTTAATGCAAGGATGCATTGATTTCTTTATGAGGCAACGAATGACAAGTGGAAACTTACCAGGAATGAGGGAGAAGACTCTTAAGAGTGGTAATTCCTCTCATTTCTGAAAATGTGCTCTGTTCTTCTCTATCTCCCATTCTCTCTCTCTTTCCAGACTGACTTTTTTGACTTCTCAGTGTAATGACAGAAAACAGCATTCCCAGCCTCATGTGAATTCCTCTTTCAAGTGTTCAGTATATGTCAACTATAGCCATTCTGTTTCCATCACATGCAATACCTGGGCACTGGCTTTCTTTCAAGCATTGGACAGACATCACTGTCAAGCAGAATTCTTTCTCACTGACCTCGGGTGTTGTCTCACATTCTTTTTAATATAGAGCTCCAGACAGCCGTGGTAACAACTGGTAATTGTTGTTTGAGAATGACCATCTCTGTTCTAATTCCTCTTTCACTGGACAGACCTCCAAATATTTTAAGGTAGCTATAGGGCTTTCCATGATTATGTTGCTCTAAGACTCAGTATCTCTAATTTTTTGAATTATGTGATATGGTTTTGGGCCTGCCTTATTCTCCCAATAGCAGTGGAGTTGCACCAAAGCTCACTTCACTTAGCGGACTTCAATGCTATCTGTGTTGCACGCAACAACAACAACGGAAGTGTCGGGGACGGGGGTGGAATTGCTTTATCCTCCCCTCCCTAATTTACACTTGCCATTCCCAAAGGATTCAGAATGAACCAGGGAAAGGGAACCCATAGACAACATACACAGGGTAACCAAAGGAGTTAATTTTTGGCCGTTGTCCTTTACATGACCTGGGTGCTGGCAATATAAAATCGATTTAAGGAATTTCCAAAGATAAAGTTGACCATACGTGACTTGTAATGACTTGAGAACTTGTACCCCACTCTCTTCTCTTCTGAAGGCGGTCCTATTGGCCCTTCTTTCACCTACAGAATCATCTTTAGAATTCAAAGCAGGACTCCCAATATGGTCTTGGCAGAGAAGACAACGTGGTTCCCATCAGCTCTAGATGCCATCGTCCTATGCAGCATCTCAGCAGTACAGAGCTCACTGGAAACCAGAGTCCTGCCACTCCTCACACTTAAAATAAACCCCCCAATTAATGTGCCTACTCATAACATGAATTCAAATATAATACATTTAGCCAAACTCTGTGTTCCTTAACCTTGCATTATCTTACCCCACTAGTTAAAAACCGTACTCCAGGGGTGTGAGTTCCCTATAATTTACCAGATAACTCAAGGAAAAGCCCACTGAAGGGGGCGAAGTCCCAGGGAGATCAGGGAATGTTAGCCTCTTCACCCTCAGCAGCTGCATTTCTCTGCACACGTGCAGGTCTTGACTTGAATCACTCGTTTTTTTTTTTTCTTTGTTTTGTTTTTCTTATTGTTTCTGGTCCATAGTTCAAGCCTGTCATGATCTTTCTGGTTCAGGTCCCATCATCTAATCTATTTGCTATTCCTTCCTGGTTCTTCTGACTTGCCAACTGACTTTTTGACAGCATTTTTTTTTTTAACCTTTTCACATGCTCACACTGGGCAGGCGATGGAAAGGGAGCACACACTTGGAGCGAAATGAGGAGGAGGAGGAGGAGTCCATATAAACTGCTCTCACACTGTTTTACAGAGCGCCGCCTGCTTAAAGACGCTAGAGTTGTTATTTCATGATTTTTTAAAAAAATCACTTGTGTTGAAATAACTTTCTAGGCTCAAGCTGGAGCTTAGAAATGCCTGCCCAGGAGCCTGAACCCCCTGCCCAGGGTACCATGGGAAAAGACTGAAACTCAGATAACTTTCCTGTCCCCGTATGTGCTCAACTTAACCAGAAACAAAGTATAGTCCCCCAGTCCCCATGCCTGGAATCAGCCCTGGGCTGTCTCATTCCAAACAAGGTTGCCTGTGTGGGACCAGCCAATTCGAGCTTTCTTATTTTCTCTTCTTTGTTCTTGACTCTTTATCCTGTAAAAGCTTTTGCCCCATTTTGCAGTTCTTGGAAAGGATACTGTCTGCTTTATGGAGAGTAAGTAAAGTTCATTTGTATCGCCTAAATTGTCTTCTTTAGTCATTTTTTTTTTAACACATGTAGCAAGTGGAAACAACAGAACACAACCTTACAGCTGGTCTTCTGTTGGGGAAGACTCTCAAGGAGCAGAAGAGAAATCTAGGAACCAGAGTGACCACGTCAGTGCCGTCCATTCACTTCCTCCAGCTCGAGGAGCACTGAGCTTCCGAATCAGCTTCACCCCACCCCCGCCTTTGCTCTGCTTCCTGCTGCCTCAGTTACACTCACACCTGTACTAAGTCTGCAAATACAATAAGGCAGGAAGGTGCAAAAAAAATCACATAAGGCTCTATTAGAAGAGCCTCCAAATGATTAAGGATGACAATAGGATACAGAAGGTGGAGCCCTTCAAGAGGTTGTAGATAACCAAAGGAAGAGAGAATTTACTTGCGCTGTTTCAAGAAGGCTTTTGATAACCGTGTGCTACAAAAAAACAGTGGCCCAGTATGGGGTAAATAAGAAGAGAAAGAGAAAAAACCGATTTCTCAAAAAGGGGAGAGAGCTATAAAGAGGACTACCAGGTGAGCTCAGGCTTGAAGTGACTCAATTTATATACAGATAATCTAAAAATAGAAAACAGAATTGGAAGATTAAGCCCCAATATGCCTTTCTTTCCTTGCAATTTCCAAAGGTGATCGGTATCTGACAAAACACAGAGGTTAATCAAGAAACACACATGCAAACACACACATATATACATATGCATAATGTTTTGCATATGTATTTATTATATTTACACACACGCACACATATATACAAAATACCACCTACAATTTTTTGGCCTGATCTCTAAAGTACACTAAAGAGCAGCAGTGCGGACAGACAGCTGCTCTAGGATAGACCACATTCTGGGACCAGAATATTCCAGGTTTGAGTCCTTACTTGACTGCTTGCTGTTTACTCGACTAAAATTTTCTGAGTCTCAATTTTCTCATGTTTGAAACTAACACAGTTAGTTTCAGAGAAGTGACAACATAGTATGTTCTGTAAAGTCCAGGCAAGTTACTCATTATCGGGAAACATCTGACCATTGACATTATAGCTCTTAGCCAACTACTTCCCCAATCCTACCAAGATTCATTATCTCATCACCTTTCAATTATTTAGTAGACCAAAAAATGAGCATAAAGAAAAATTCCATTTTTAGAGCTAAGAATTCCTGACTGTGCTCTTTGTGTTTATTTGACTGCTGTGTCAATACTTAGGAAAACAGGAATAATGGAAGCATCAAAAAATAACTCAATTTAGGGGCACCTGGTGGCTCAGTCAGTTAAGGATTCTGACTCTTGATTTCAGCTCAGCTCATGATCTCAGGGTCGTGAGATCGAGCTCCTTGTTGGGCTCCGTGCTCAGTGGGGAATTTGCTTGAGATTCTCTTTCTCCATCTCTCCCCGCCCCTTCTCCATCTCTCCCTGCCCCTTCTCCATTCTCTCTTTCTCTCAAATAAATAAATAAATCTTTAAAAAAAAACTAACTTAGAAAAAGCAAAGTGGCCCGATAACCAATTCCACGATGTATTTTTACACATCAGAAAGAGTAATTCATTGTGTAATGCTTTGGCAGTTCTCTGTCCTAGACAAGTCATCTCAACTAGCAGTTCAAGTCCAGACTTGGAAATAGAAACACCTCCAGGTATTTTAAGAATACAAGAATTTTAGTACAGGGAAATGGGCACTTTTAAAATTACTGGAAGAGCTGGAGGCCACCATTGAAATGACCGAGCTTAAGAACAAAGTGTAGTGACTCTCCCACACCAACCCTCCTCTCGACATCTCTGCTTGTGAGCGGGAAAAACCCGACAGAACTACAGATGATCTCTGCTGACGCTAGTAGGGAAAAGATTGCTGATAGGAAATTTCAGTGTGTCACTAAGAGCGTGTTCAAGGGGGCATGCTCATGATGGCTGGAATTTCACTCCCGAGCTGATGGCGGTACTTTGTGTCCTGGGACAGTCACAAGACACAAACACTGAATCACTTTTTTCATTTATCAAGCTTTTCAGTGAGAGACACTAAGGTTTGATGTAACCACTCTGCCTATTAAGTATATAATTTTTAAGAACGGTGAAAACATTTTAAAAAACAGAGATAAAATAAAAATATTCTTTGTCCCTAGAGAGGGAAACAAAAACACCAGAATTATTTAACTGCCATCTTTCCCTTTTATTACAGAAATTTCCAGACCGGCAATTTTGGTGGCCTTTAAAGTGAAGTTGAGGGAACTTCAAGATAACTCAGTAGAGACCGGAAAGTACCCTTAACACTGCTCTGCACGGAGTTTAGCGTGTCTGACGCACGCAGCCCTGTTTAAGCTGAAATTGAAAGTTGGCCTTACAACAACAAATTTTACAAAATTCAGTAGATTGAATCTTAAATAACAAAAATTGCCTTACATTTTTAAAAATATAGATGTATTCTCTGATTTGAATATCAATACTTTTGTACTAAACACCGTTTCCTCACTTTCCCCTCCAAAGCTTGACCTTCTTGTACTTGGTTCTCCTTCCACAATCCTAGGCAAAGAGTTACTATTTTTTCTTTTTTTTTAGTTGACCAACATTATTTGACCTGTCACCCTTCTAATGAGATTCAGGTGAGGGGAGGCTTGGGCAGGGCAGGGAGAGAATCCACGTGCGCGTACACATTTGCATCTCTTCCTGCTCTTGCTTATGCGCTTTTCAGCAAGTAAAGGCAATAGGGCCGAGGCCTGGGAGGTCAGCCGCACGCTCTCTCCATCTGGTGCTCGGGTATCCGCTGTTCTCAGAGTGGTTTGTTTCTGACGGTTACAGCTGCTGGATCAACACATATTTTTTTCAAAATGACTCAGATCTTTATGTTCTGTTGCTTTAGGGTAATACCTATGACAAATATTAGGACGTGATGGTTCAGGGCTAGAAAGAGTGGACGTGACAACTTGCACTCACTTTTAGGAAATAGGATCTGAGGCCTATAACCCCTCAAGTCTCATGACTCAGCCACCCAAATCCTAGATACCTACGTGCCCTATTCCTGTAAACACCCTACCTTTCCCCCAATAACAAATTATTACATTAGGTAACAAAAGTTGAATGTTATGACAAAATTTTGGTGTCTCGAGAGTCCCTGTGCTAGGACTATGAGGTGTCATTGTGATCAGTTCTAAGTATGGATGGCCCTGCTATTAATTGCTCATATCTGTTGGGGCTTAGAATGTGCCAGGCACTCCTACAGGTTTATATGGGACAATCCTATGCTATAGGCAATGTTATTATTATTCCCATTTTACAAAGGAAACTGACGCACAAGAGGGGTTGAGTAATTTGTTCAAGGTCACACCAGTGGTATTGTCAGAATCTAAATCTGAGCCTTTGGGATCAGATTCTTTCCTGAAATGTCTGTTAAGGTTACTATAATCATTCCAGTAACCCAGCTTCAAAATATTAGATAGCTCTGGGAGAGATCTGAGAAGTTTCAGAGCAATCCCTTCATTGTAGGCATGCGGAAAATGAAGCCAAGAGAATGTTGTCTCTTAAAATGATTGTCCCGAGGCTTCATATCTGGGTCATGGCAAAACCAAGACTATCACCGGTGTTATTTTTTCTATCACATCACATGTTGGCTTTTTGGTGCCCATTGTTCGTTATTGTTAATGAATCACCTAGCCTTACCCACTTCCTTCCTTACTTTTCTGATCTCTGTCCCTTCCTTCCTATTCCCAGTGCTGTTACCAAATCCACGCACTGGTTATCCTTGCCTAGAAGACTGTGGTTGACTGACTGGCCTTAGGACTGCCTGTCTCTCTTCCTGCCACTGGGCGGCTATGAGAACAAAGGTAATTAGAATTACAAGCTCCACCCTTCCAAAAAGGTATGTCTCTTCCATTCAGTCATTTCTGTTGCCAAGTTTCTTCTTTGTAATTGGTACTTGTTCTTTTTTTAAACATCTTTAAACACTATTAATGCTCAACAATTCCTCGCAATTAGATGCAATTATTAAAACATAGTTTATGCTAAGCTGGGGTTTTTTCATTGTGCTGTGAGAGCCATACACTCTTAGTAAGGTGTTCTTTGTCCTTGACAAAAATTCCATATTTTGTTACCTTTGCCCAACTCAAAAAATTTTTAAGGACACAAAATATATTCATTACAGACAAATCAGTGCATATAAATAGTTACAGAAGGAAGAAATTAAAATATTTAGAATCATACTCATTTAAATTGGAGCTAACACATAGTTGTGCATTTCTCTTTTATTTGAGATTCTTCTTTTTTAATGCATAAAATTGGGAAAACCTCATTTTTCTCTGGTCAAATAGTAAACCTCTCTTATAAGTTTGGATGGATGGATGAAGTGAGAATATATCTAAATATACCTGACACATAGTATTTGCTCAAAAAATGGTAGCTATGAGCTGATTTTATGTTTAACTTTTCATTCCGGAATTAGTTTTAGTGTAAAAAACGAAATAAGGGAATAACTTGATTTTTTCCCAAATGGTTAAGAAATTGATTCAATTCTTCAAAATTAAACTTTCGATTTTGAGATAACTGTAGATGTGCATGCAGTTGTAATAAATAAAACAAATTTCCCCCACATCTTGCAAAACTATCACACAGTACCAACCAGGACACTGATGTTGGTATAATCAAGATATAGAATATTTATTTTTACCACCACCAGGCTCTCTCCTGTTGGCCTTTCGTAGACACACCCACTTCCCTTCAGTTCCCATCCACTTCCTTAATTCCTTTCAACCATAATCTGTGCTCTGTTTCTATAATTTTGTCATTTCAAGAATCTTATATAAATGCAAGCATACAGTATGCGACTTTTTTGGATTGGCTTTTTCACATAGCGTAACTCTCTAGAGATTAATTTAGGCTGTTTGCTGTTTTGTTGTAACAATTCTTTCCTGTATAGATGACTTTAGGAAGAATAGGCCCATTTATTTTTATTTATTTTTATAGATTTATTTATTTATTTGAGGGGGTGGGCGGGAGGGGTAGAAGGAAGAGAGAGAGAATCTCAAGCAGATTCCCTGCTGAGCACAGAGCCCCGGCAGGGCTCAAACTCACAACCCTGAGATCATTACCTGAGCCGAAATCAAGAGTCGCAGGAATCAGACATCCAACCGGCTGAGGCACCCAGGCGCCCGGAGAATAGGCCCATTTAAAAGTCACTTGGGGGGCGCCTGGGTGGCACAGTGGTTAAGCGTCTGCCTTTGGCTCAGGGCGTGATCCCGGCATTATGGGATCGAGGCCCACATCAGGCTCCTCTGCTAGGAGCCTGCTTCTTCCTCTCCCACTCCCCCTGCTTGTGTTCCCTCTCTCGCTGGCTGTCTCTATCTCTGTCAAATAAATAAATAAAATCTTTAAAAAAAAAAAGATTTAAAAGTCACATTGTCTCCATCAATTAATCTCTTTTTAAGTCCCATGAAAATATTTCATCAGTTTCCTTATTTACTTACTGTATATTATTTCCATATATTATTTGTTAAATTTATTTTTCGGTAATGTATACAAATGTATGTATTTTGGATCTGCCTAACAACATTTATTGGAAATGTATTTTTGGAGCAGAGTCTGCAAAAATTCTTTATTTTAAATCGTGCCATTTTCTCAAATACTCTGAAATAGTTAAGTTTGCTGTTCTTATAGTGTTTGACTTGCACTGGTTTTCTGTATTAAATTCCCATTTTGAATTTCCTGTTAGGACGTGGAGGGGTCTACGGGGCATTGTACTGCCTCCTCATCCCTAGAGATGCACTTCCTCCCATGCTGGCTTTATTTTAATAGAAATTTAGTTGCACAGCCTATTAAGTAAGAAAGAGAAATTAATGAATCTTGCTGAAAGAAAAAAAATCTGAAGAACTACACCTGTGGCATGACACATTTGGCTAATATTTCCTAAAGATATAACACATTCCTTACATTGGCAAAGAGGGAAGTATAATTTATGTGGTGCTCTCTAAATACTGTGTTTGTTGTACTTAACTATTGGTGAGATTTATTTGTTTTTCACTTGAAATCACTGTGAATCTTATTACCCCAAAGACATAAATAAACTCCATATTTCTGGCATTCTTTTACTTACCCTGACGACATATGGTCCCAACTACAGAATTTGTATTTTTATAAATACAAATATATAAAATCAAATTTACTGATGTATAAGTACATATAACAAAATGTGCCATTTTAAGTGTAAAATTAAAAAAGTTTTAACAAATGTATATATCTGTGTAACCACTGGTACAGCCAAGATAAAAAACATTTTCAACAACCCCAAAAGTTCTCTTGTATCCCCTTCCAGTCAATGTGCTCACCCACCCCCAGCCTCTGGCATCCACTCACTTGTTTTCTGTCATTATAGATTAGCTTTGTCTTTTCTAGTGCTTTTTATAGCTGGGTTCATACAGTACATACTCTTTTGTGTCTGGTTTCCGTAGCTCAGCATAATGTTTTTGATGGTCATCCGTGTTACTGAGTGTGTCAGCTCTAGAATTTGTATTTTTATTAGGGCTACTCATACATTCATTCAAGAAACACCTGCTATGTGCTAGGCCCTGTTCTTGACAGTGAAATAACTGTGAACAAGAAGGAGACAAATTCCTGTTCTTGTGGAGCTTGCATTTTAGCAGAGATAGGAAACAAAAATTTCCTAGATGTACACATAACTGGTTTGGTTGCTAGAGACAAAAATAAAGCAGGAAATGAGTATTAAGGAATGCTTGGAGATTTTAGACACTATTATCTGGGAAAACTTCACTGTAAGTATATTTCTGAAAGTAGAAGGAGGTGAAGGAGCAAGTACAAAGGTATTTAGAAGAGCATTCTATGCAGAAGCAAGTACAAATAAAATCTTTATAAAGAAAGAGAGAGAGTGTGTGGGGGTGAGGAGGGGCAGAGGGAAAGTCTTAAGCAGACTCTGTGCAGAGCATGGAACCTGAGGTGGGGCTCGATCTCCTGATCCTGAGATCACTACCAGAGCCAAAACCAAGAGTTGGACACTTAACTGACTGTGCCAACCAGGCAGTGCCCCTATTTTGAACATATCTTAAAGGTAGAGTCAATAGTATTTGACTGAACGTGTGATGTGAGAGAAAGAAAATAGTTAAGGATGACTCTAAGGTTTTTGGCCTGAGTAATTGGAAGTACACAGTTAAGATTAGGGGAAAAAGAGAGAGAGAGAGGGAGAGAGAAATTAGTTGTGGTATGAGAAACAAAGACAGTAATTCACTATAGGCATGTTAAATTTGAGATGCCCATTGTTGAGTGAGCAGATATGAATCTGGGTATTAAAGGAGAGATTAGGATTAGAAATATACATTTGAGGTCAACAGCAACATACAGATGGTTTTTGAAGTCATGAGACTGGATGATATAAACAAGTACATGGAGAAGAGGAGAGTCTATGGATCAACTATCAAACAGTCCAACTCCAACTTCAGATATTGTGAAATGAGGATGAGCCAGGAAAGGAGACTTAAAGGAGGGGCTAGGTAATGACGATAATCCAAGAGAGCATGCATCCTGGAACTCACGTGAAGACAGCAAAGGGAAGAAAAGAATGCATCAACTATGTCAAATAATGCTGATGGTTCAAATAAAATAAGGACTGAGAATTGGCTTTTGGACTTCTCAATTGGCAGTGATGTCATCGGTGACTCTACAAATGATTTAGTGAAGTGATTGGGAGTAAATTCCTTATTAGAGTGAATTTTGAAAAGAATAGGTGAAAAGAAATGAGACAACTTTTTTGAGGGACTTTACAAAGGGAACATTGACATGTCAATTATTGGATGGGAAAGTGGGATCAAGAGGATAGGATTTAAGATGGGAGAATTTTTTTCGTAATGAGAATGATCCAGTAGAGAGGGAAAAATTGGTGAAGCAGAGGAAAGAGGCGCTAAAGTGATAGAGAATGAAATCTAGTACAAAAGTGGAGGGCTTGGCACTAAATAGAAGCATAGACCCTTTATCCAAAAGGCAAGGCTGAGTAGATAGTCCCAGGTGTAGACAAGTGAAAGATGGAGAGTTTGTGGAAGTTGTCTTTACATAGCTTCTATTTTAAGAGGTAAAGGAGGAGCAAAGGTCATAAGCGGAGAGTGAGGATGATGAGATACTATTTGAAAGAGGTGAGGGAAAAATGTAAGGAAGAGGATGGTGTGGGCCAGTGAGTACATAGACTAGGGACACATAGTATTATTACTCCGTTTCCCTGAGAGCACACTTGACATTTTGGTTATGATTTAAGTGAGGACCAGTCACCAGCGTTCTGTTGAGTGTACCCCTGCCATGTTTGCACAATGGAAGAATTGTGTTCAGTTCGAATTGAGGTGTTTCCGTTATCTATCGCTGCATAACAAATCCCCAGACACAGTAATTTTAAAACAACAATTTGTTAATTCTCACACGTCTATGGTTTGACCTGTTGGTTTTTCCTTTTCACAAGGTATCAGGCGGAGCTATAGTAATATGGTGGATTTGAATGGGCAGAAATGCCCACAATAGCTCACTCACATGTCTGTATCTTGGCAAGATGGCTGGCCGACTGGGCTGGGACGGCTGGACTTCTCTGTCTCTGTGTAGTGTCAGGGCCTTTTCTCTTCCACCTGGCATCTCTAGCAGGTAGTCAGACTTATTGCATGGCAGCTCAGGGCTCTAAAAGTAGAAAAGCAGAAGCTGCTAGTACTTTTTAAGTCTGAGGCCTGGAACTGGCATAGTATCACTTCTACCACATTCTGTTGGCTCAGTGAGGGAGAGGACCACAAGAAAGCGTGGCACATTTGGGGCTATGGTTGGAGACTAGCTATCAGAATCTATTCTGTGGCTTTCATTGATTTACATTTCTTCCATATGTAAAATATATTCACTCCCTTCCCAAGACCTCAAAACTTCCATCTCAGGATAGTGTCATGCTCAGGCTTTGAAGCCTACAATGTCGTCAGTGGGGGTTGCTCCTGCTCCTTGGGTGTACTTCTACTTGATCTGAAGATGTGTAAAGACACAGTATCTGATTCCCTCCCTCTTGCCAAACACCCAACATATGACAGCAAGACACAACAGGAAAACAAGAGATGCTCCCATTTAAAAGGGGGTGGGACAGGAAACATTAAGAGTTACTGGTCCATAGCAATTCTGAAATCCAGCAGGGCACATACCACCAATTTTCTCTACTCCAGGGGCAAGGAACAGACATTTATTGAGACAGAAATTTGTTCTCTGGGACCAGTTCTCCTTGGGTCTTTGTTCTCTTCCTTGAACTCTTGCCTACACAAAGACCATCCTTTCTTTTCCATAAGACATGGTCCATGTTTGCATCTCAGCCTGACTCTTGCCTGTTTTATAAGTTAGGAGCCAAAAGTGTCTTTTCCTTTTGAACTATTTGCCCCTTCCATCTCAAGCGGTTATAATTCCTTTAAAAACGTGGTGGATTTTAAAATGATCACATTATTACCCACTTCACTGAACAAAAGCCTTATTCTGCTTGGAAATCTCCTTATTCAGATTCTCCCTTCATTAACTACCCTTTCTAGCTTTTATGATAAAACAGGTGACAGTTTTTTCAGCTGATTGGCTAGTACATAACCCAGGTCCCTGGTTTCCCAGTCCCCAATAGTAATTTCTTCACTCCCCTTCCATTCTTCACTAATCGTCTTGTTAAGGCTCTTCTACCTTCTGTCTGGTCCCACAGAAAATGCCACTAATTTTAGGTTTATATTATGTCAGCATAATATTTCTAGGAATAAATTTCTATTTGTCTATTGCTGCACTATAAATAGCCCCCAAAACATAATGGTTTAAAGCAACAGCAATGTATTATTTCTCATAATTATGTGACTTGTCCATGCTGTTCTTTTGCATCACATGGTTTTGGCCAAAGCTGCTATCATCTGGGGCTCAAACTGAGCTGGTGCTTTGGCAGGGACAACTGCAAGGCTGGGTACTGCCAGGCATCTCTTTGCCATATGACCCCTTCATGTGATGTCTCCATGGAGCCATCAGCAAGGTGAAATTCAGCAGGGGAGCTGAATTCCAATTACTAGGTTAGGGCTCCCCAAAATGCAAGTGGGAAGCTGCCAGTCCTTCTTTAGTCTTAGGCCTGGTCCGGCACAGTATTATTGCCACTGTATTCTGTTGTTTAAGGTGAGCCACATATCAGCCAGGTTTGCTATGGGAGGAGGGTACAGAACCCTGGGAGGTCCTTTTCATTGGGAGCTCTCTTTGAAGACCCAGATACCATACCAGATGGGGAGAGTGAAACAGAGGAGCTAAGGAACCTGAGAAAACATGTAAGTGAATAATTTTAATGATGAACCATGGAATTTAAGCTAAACAGGGAGAGAATAAAAGGTTGGTGGGATGGGGAGGATCAGTATTAAGGTGATAGAATTCCTGGGGTGCCTGGGTGGCTCAGTCGTTAAGCGTCTGCCTTCGGACCAGGGCGTGATCCCGGCGTTGTGGGATCGAGCCCCACATCAGGCTCCTCCGCTGTGAGCCTGCTTCTTCCTCTCCCACTCCCCCTGCTTGTGTTCCCTCCCTCTCTCGCTGGCTGTCTCTCTCTCTCTCTCAAATAAATAAATAAAATCTTTAAAAAAAAAAGGTGATAGAATTCCTGGGTCCTCATAGAGTTGAAAAATCTTCTACTGAGATATGAGAGCGAGCTGGAAAGTAAGGATGTATTGCATAGAGAATGAGAAGCTTAAAACTGGATTATGTAGGGGTTGTGAGTATTGATGTTGCCCAAAACTAAGGTAGTGGTCTTTTCTTTTCTTTTTTTTTGTTTTCTTTTCTTTTCTTTTCCTTTCTTTTCTTTTTAAAAGATTTTTATTTATGTGACAGAGAGAGGCACAGTGAGAGAGGAAACACAAGCAGGGGGAGTGGGAAAGGGAGAAGCAGGCTGCCTGCTGAGCAGGGAGCCCAATGCAGGGCTTGATCCCAGGACCCTGGGATCACAACCTGAGCCGAAGGCAGAAGCTTAATGACTGAGCCACCCAGGCGCCCCAAAGGTAGTGGTTTCATCCCTGGTTACACATTGCCATCACTTCAAGAGCTTTAAAAAAATTACCAATGCCTGGGCCTCTTTCCAAACCAGCAAATCAGTATTTCTTTGTATATATAGTTATTTATTTTAAAGAGGGAGAGGGAGAGAGAGAGAGAAGAGAAGGGGGGCAGGGGCAGAGGGAAAGAGCATCTAAGCAGGCTCACACCCAGCATGGAGCCTGATGGGGCTTGATCTCACAACCCTAAGATCATGACCTGAACCAGAATCAAGAGTTGGATGCTTATGACTAAGCCACCCAGGTGCCCAATCCCTCAACTCCTTTTTTTAAAGATTTCCAGGTGAGTCTAATATCCATTTAACACTGTGGACCACGGGGGCGCCTGGGTGGCACAGCGGTTAAGCATCTGCCTTCGGCTCAGGGCGTGATCCCGGCGTTATGGGATCGAACCCCACATCAGGCTCCTCTGCTATGAGCCTGCTTCTTCCTCTCCCACTCCCCCTGCTTGTGTTCCCTCTCTCGCTGGCTGTCTCTATCTCTGTCAAATAAATAAATAAAATCTTTAAAAAAAAAAAAACCTTTAAAAACACTGTGGACCACTGATCGTAAGGTAGTTCACAAGTCCCTACCACAGTATGTACCAAGTATTATCCTAAATCTTTACTCACATTTCCTCACTTAGTATTCACTGAAATCTATGAGATACATACTATTATTTCTATTTCACAGATGAGGAAACAGCCTCAGAGGTTAACCAGCTCTGCCTGGCACCAGAGCCATACTCTTAACCTTCTAATTTCTTTTCTCCAACAAATGTGTGGGTGGGGTAGAATAAAAGTTACTAAAAAGTTCTTAGAAATATGTTTAATTTCCGCTCTTAAGTATTTATGCATATTGATCATATATTATTTCTTTAGATAAAAATTGCTTTGTAACCAGCTGATATCACTTTCTTTAGTTCACATCTCAGGAAATTTGAGCCTGATTAGACAGAAGAGACCCCAGGGGCATTCACACAAAGTACCTCCATCCCATACACACACGTAAAATTTCTGCCCAAGTGCTATTCGAGAAAATCTGAAAAAATGATTTTGTACTTAGCATATATCTACCCTTTAAAAAATTACTCTTACCACAGAGAGAAAATGAAAATAGAACTTCTCCTTGTATTCCTTTAAACAATACACTTTTATTTGGATTTCCCTATAATAAGTATTTTTAATGCAAGGCATTTTTAGAAAGGAAGGAACTGGACAGAAATTTAGAACGGCAAATGAAAACCACAAAGTGCTGAGGCATGAAATAAATTTGACCTACACAAACACCTGATTCCCTAGGGACGATAGTCATTTTTGAGTTAAATCACAACTCAAGAGTGCCATTTGATACTAAAATTTTCATTCAAAAAGACCAAGAACCCAAAGTTTTAGGGGCTCCTGGGTGGTTCAGGTGGTTAAGCCTCTGATTCTTGATTTTTGCTCAGGTCATGATCTCAGAGTTGTGACACTGAGTGCGGAGTCAGGCTCTGAGCTAGGCGTGGAGTCTGCCTAAGGTTCTCTCTCTCCCTCTCCCTTTGCCCCTTCCTCACTTCTAAACAAACAAACAAACAAACAAACAAACAAACAAACAAACAAACAAACAAAGTTTTGACCGACTAGGAAGGGCATTTCATTTAAAAAGACTTTCTGGGGGCTCCTGGCCGGCTCAGCTGGTGGAGCGTGCAACTCTTGATCTTGGGGTTGTGGGTTCAAGCCCCACGTTGGGTGTAGAGATTACTTAAAAAAAGAAAGTCTCTTTGGCAATCTATCGCATCACTGTATTTCCTATTAAACCTTGGCTCAAAGTCTCCTTCCCCTAAAAACTTCCTTGACACACCACACCCCAAACTGGTCATTCTCTTATTTTGTGTTGATTCATATTTATACCAAAACTTTTTTCCAGTTTCATTGAGAAATAATTGGCATCTATCACTGAATAGGTTTAAGGGATACAGCACGATGGGTTGATGTACATATATTGTGAAATGATTGCACAAGAGGTTCAGCAAACATCCTCTCATACAGATTCACCGGAACGAAAGAAAGAAACAATGGAAAAAGATTCCTCCTTGTGACAGAACTCTTAGGATCTACGATCGTAACAATTTTCCTGTGTGTCATACAACAGTGTTAGTTGTGGCATGTTGTACACTATCCCCAGTACTTATTTATCTCAGTTATCTTAGGAATTTTGCACCCTTTTGACCACCTTACTCCAAGTTTTCTTCCCCACATCCTCCACCTCTGGAAACTACAAGTCTGATCCCTTTTTCTATGAGTTTGCTTCTGTTTTTGTTTTTTAGATTCCACAAACCTAAAAAATTTAGATAAGTGAGATCATACAGTATTGGTCTTTCTGTCTGACTTACATAACTTAGCACAATGCCTTCAGGTTCCATCCATGTTGTCACAAATGGTAGGATTTCCTCATTTTTTATGGTTGAATAATAGTCCATTGTGTATATCTACCATATTTTCTTTATCCATTCACCCACTGATGGACACTTAGGTTGTTTCCATGTCTTGACTATTGTAAATAATATGCTGCTATGAATATGGGGGTGCAAGTATCTTTTTGAGTTCGTTTTCTTCCCCCTTTGGATATATTCCTGGAAGTAAGATTGCTGGGTCATATGGTAGCTCTATTTTTAATTTTTTGAGGACGCTGAATACTGTTTTTCATAGTGGCTATTTTAATTTACAATCCTGTCAAGAGTGTGCAAAGTTTCTGTTTCTCCACGTTCATGCTAGCATTAGTTATCTCTTGTCTTTTTGATTATGGCTATTCTAGCAGGTGTGACCTGATATCTTATTGTGGTTTTAATTGCATTTTCCTAATGACCAGTGATGTTGAGCATCTTTTCATGTACCTATTGACCTTTTGTACATCTTCTTTGGAGAAATTTCTATTAAAGTCCTTTGCTCATTCTTTAATTTGGTGTTTTTTTGTTTGTTTTGTTTTGTTTTTTTTTTTTGTTTTTTTTTTCTCTTGAGCTTATGAGTTCTTCATATTTTTTGGATATTAACCCCTTATCAGATACATGGTTTGCAATTTTTTCCCCATTTCATAGGTTGTCTTGGTTTCTTTTTGTTGATTTCTTTTTTTTTTTTTTTTTTTTGCTGTGCAGAGCTTTTTAGCTTGATGTAGTCCCACTGTTTATTTTTTATTTTGTTGCTTGTACTTTAGGTGTCATATCCAAAAAAATCATCACCAAGACCCATGTAAAGGAGCTTTATTCCTTTCTTCAAGAAGTTTCATGGTTTCAGGATTTATATTCAAGTCTTCAATCCATATTGAGTTAATTTTTGTGAGGAGTATAAGATATGGGTCCAATTTCTTTCTTTCACATGGGACTATCCAATTATTCCAGCACCATTTATTGAAGAGACTATCTTTTCTCCACTGAGTATCCTTGGCTCCTAATATTAGTTGACTGTATATGCCAGGGTTTATTTTTGTGCTCTCAATTCTATTCTATTGGTCTATTTGTCTGTTTTTATGTCAGTACCATACTGTTTTGATGACTGTAGCTTTATACTATAGCTTGAAATCAGGAAGTGTGATGCCTCCTGCTTTGTTCTTCTTTCTCAGGATTTCTTTGGCTATTTGGGGTCTTTTGTGGTTCCATACAAATTTTAGGAGTATTTTTCCTACTTCTGCAAAAAATGGCATTGGAATCTTGATAGGGATTGCATTGGCTTTTGGTAGTATTGACATTTTAGCAATATTAATTCTTTTAATCTATGAACACAGAATACCTTTCCATTTATTTGTGTCTTTGATTTCTTTCATCAACTTCTTGAGGCTTTCAGAGTAGAGATTTTTCACCTCCTTAGTTACAATTTATTCCTAAGTATTTTATTGTCTTTGATGTTATTGGAAATGAAACAGATTTCTTTTTTTCTTTTCCAGAAAATTCATTGTTATTGTGTAGAAATGTTACTGATTTTTGTATGGCAATTTTGTATCCTGCAACTTTACTGAATTCATTGATTAGATAAGAGTTTTTTGATTGAGTCCTTAGGATTTTCTCTAAAATCATGTCATCTGAAAATAGAGACAATTTTACTTATTCATTTCCAATTCTATTATCTTTTATCTTTTTTCTGATTGCTCTAGTTAGGACTTCTAGACTATGTTGAGTAGGAGCTGGGACACTTATCCTGCTCCTGATCTTAAAGGATAAACTTTCAACCTTTCCCCATTGAGTGTGATGTTAGCTGTGGGCTTGTTATATGCGGACTCTATTATGTTGAGGTATGTTTTTTCTATGCCTAATTTATTAAGAATATTTGTCCTAAATAAATGTCGAATTTTGTCAAATGCTTTTTTTCTGTGCTGTTGAGATGATCATGATTCTTTTCTTTCATTCTATTAATGTGATGTATTGGATTGATTGATTTGCAAATGTTGAACCATCCTTGCATATCAGAGATAAATCCCATTCTATCATGGCGAATGATCCTTTTAATGTGCTACTGAATTTGGTTTGCTAGTATTTTATTGGTAATGTTTGCATCCATACTCATCAGGGATATTGGCCTGTAGTTTTCTTTTCTAGTAATGTCTGTTTCTAGTTTTGGTATCAGAAAAATAGTCTCATAAAATGTATTTGGGAATGTTCCCTTCTTTTCAATTTTTTGTAAGAGTTTGAGAAGAATTGATGCTAATTCTTTTTTAAATGTTTGGTAAGGGTGCCTGGGTGGCTCAGTTGGCTAAGCGACTGCCTTTGGCTCAGGTCATGATCCTGGAGTCCCAGGATCAAGTCCTGCTTTGGGCTCCCTGCTCAGCAGGGAGTCTGCTTCTCCGTCTGACTCCCTCTGACTCTCTCCCCTCTCATGCTCTCTTTCTCTCTCAAATAAATAAACAAAATAAAATAAAAAATAATACATGTTTGGTAAAATTCATCAGTAAAACTATCTGGTCCTGGGCTTTTCTTTGTTGGGAGATTTTTGATTGCTGATTTAATATCCTTACTAGTAATTGGCCTACTCAGATTTTCTATTTCCTTCTGATTCAGTCTTGATAAGTTTACATTTCTAAGAACTTTTCCATTTCTTCTGTGTTGTCCAGTTTGTTGGCATTAAGTTGTTCAGAGTAGCCTCTTATGATCCTTTCCGTTTCTGTGGGGTCCATTGTAATGTCTCCTTTTCTATTTATAATTTTGTCAATTTGATGCGCTCTCTTTTTCCCTCAGTCTAGCTAAGGGTTTGTCAATTTTGTTTACCTTTTCAAAGAATTGGCTCTCCATTTTGTTAATCTTTTCTGTGTTTTTCTGTGCTCGATTTCACTTATTTCTGCTCTAATCTTTATTATTTCCATTCTTCTGCTAACTTTGGGCTCAGTTTTTTCTTTTGCTAGTTCCTTAAGGCATCGAGTTAGGTTGTTTATTTGGGATTTTTCCTGCTTCTTAATGTAGGCATTTATTGGTATGAACTTCCCTCTTAGAACTGCTTTTGTTGCATCCCACAAGTTCTGGTACATTGTAGTTTCCATTTTTGTTTGTCTCAAGAAACTTCTTAATTTCACCTTTAATTTCTCCTTTGATCCATTGGTTGTTCAGGATAGCGGTGTTTGATTTCCTTGTGTTCATGAGTTTTCCAGTTTTCCTCTTGTTATTGATTTCTAGTTTCATGCCCTGTGGTCAAAGAATGTACTTAGCATGATTTCAATCTTATTGAATTTGCTGACTTGTTTTGTGGCCTAACATATGTTCTATCCTAGAAAATGTTCCATGTGCACTTGAGAAGAATGTGTATTCTGTTGTTGTTGGATAGAATGTTCTATCTATATTTTGATTAGGTCAATTTGGTCAGTGTTGTTCAAAGCTGCTGTTTCCTTATACATTCTCTGTATGGATGATCTATCCATTCTTGAGAGTGGGGTATTAAAGTCTACAACTATTATTGTATTACTGTACTTTATTTCTCCTTTTAGCTCTATTTGGTTTTTGCTTTATATTTCATCATTCCAATGTTTGGTGCATAGGTGCATAAATATTTATAATTGTTATATCTTCTTGATGTATTGACCCCTTTGTCATTATATAAGGACCTTCTTGGTCTCTTTTTACCAGTTTTAGTTCAAAATCTATTTTGTCTAAGTTTAGCTACCCTTGTGTTTTTTTGTTTGTTTACTTTGTTACCGTTTACCTGAAATGTCTTTTTTCACCCCGTCACTCTCAGTCTATGTGGGTCTTCAATGCCAAAGTGAAGTTCTTGTAGGCAGCATATTGTTCAATCTTGTCTTTTGTTTTTTTAAATCCATCCAATCATTCTGTGTCTTTTAGTTTGAGAACTTAATCCATTTACATTTAAGGTAATTATTGATAAGTAAGGACTTACCATTGCTATTTTGTTAATTATTTTCTGGTGTTTTGGTGACCTATTTTCCCTGGTTTCTTATCATGCTGTCTTTTTGTGTTTTGATGTCTTTTGGTATTAGTACACTTTGACTTATTTATCATGTTCTATTTTGTAATTACTACAGGATTTTCCCTTGTGGTTTTGCTCTGCAGGCAGGGGAAATCACAGGCTGTGTTCTATGGTCAAGTGCCATTCTGCGTAGGCCTGTTAAATGGGTACACAGCTTCCTGTGTGCTCTGGTTAGTTTCCCTAGTTGGATAGGCTAAAGGCTGTATTTAGTGATGAGTAGGGCTATGAATTAGATTCCCTGCCCTAGTGCAGCAGGAGAAGCAGCTCTAAAACTGGTAAAGGTCCTTATTGTCTCAACTCAAGCCAACCTGCACTCCAGTTTCTCTGACCAATCAGGGCCACCAATTTGCTCTGCAATTTATTGGCTCTGACTGCCTACCTCTCTGCTTGACTGCTGCTGGGCCAAACAGGTTCCAGAGTCATCACCAGCTCTTCTGCTCAAATGAGGCTGAAAGGCACTCTCCGCAGTGGGTGGGGCTGTGATTCAGCTCCTTGCCTGGGTGTGGGCAAACTGGGCTCTTAGACTGCCAGATCTCCTTATTTAAGGATCTACATCAAGCAGATCGGCAGTCCATTGAGTTCCTTGGTCAGAGTTTGCCCCTGATTTGATTCTGCAGATGAGCAAAACTGCTGATTGGGGTACTACTTGGGCACTGCAGGTATGAGCATGGTCTGCCAAGATCCATACGCTGGTTGTTGCAAGCCCCTGTCCCCTTCCTGATCATAGTCAGATTCCCAGTGGCTGAGCCCCACAGAATCCCATGTAATTCCTGTGGGGCGAGAGCAGAGTAGTGGCTCTGGCAAAGCAACCCACAATGTTTTGGCAGTGCTGGTTGTCTCTCCTGGGTCCTCTTTTCCCACTGGAGAAGCCAGAGGCTCACGGGAGACCTCTCTGAATGTTGCTGCTGGCCTTGGGAGGGGACACAGCAGGCAGGGTAGTGTGGAGCTGTCTCTTTTACCCTTCTAATGCAGTCTGTCTTAGTCACTGAGGGACAGCGGGGTGCTTTAGCCTTGCCCTTGTGTTCTAGGATCCTCTCAGGGGTATCTTACTCTTGAAGAGTTGTTAGTTGTTCTTATGAGGAGGAATGAAGTCAGGAACAGTCTAGGTCATTATCTTGGTGATGTCACTCCTTATGCCAAAAACTTTTGTGACACCAATCCACTCCAAATTTGTATGTTTCTCCAACTGATCCATGAACTTCTTGAAGTCAAAAACCCTATATTATTTTTCTTCTTCTTCTTCTTCTTCCTCTTCTTCTTCTTCTTCTTCTTCTTCTTCTTCTTCTTCTTCTCCCCCCCCCCTTTTTTTAAACATTCTTGCCTTGCTGCTAGGTATAATATAGGCCAATAGTTAGCACCTGAGTAATAAATGAGTGTTGAATGAATGAATGAATGAATGAATGAATGAATGAATGAATAATATATTGGGGGCTTGGAAACATGCCTAACCACTGAAGATTGCACTAGGAAGGAATGGCTGGGCACTGTCACACATATAGTTTCACTTAGTCATCACGATTACTCCATGACGGAGGTAGTATTAATATTAGCACATAACATAGGCAGAAACTGAAGCTTCGAGACATTCAATAATGTCTGAGCTTGCATGGCTGGGGCAGTCATGATGCAAGTGCAGAGCTGTTCATTTCTAAGCTCGTAGCCCTTCCCGCCACTCTGAACCACTGCCGTGTTAGTCAAGGCTTTTTCTTTGGCACAGCTGATGGAAAACCGACTTAAACTAGTTTGGGATAAAAGAAGGCTTTAATTGGAAGAATCACAAAATAATGGGAAGGTCTGCAGAAGCCAGGGTTGTTCTGGGAACATCAGAAACAGGAACTGGGAAGAAGAGACCATCAGGCTAGGCTGTCTGTGCTCAGGCTCATTCTCGCCTCATGAACAGAAACTCTCTCTGCGTTGTTGGCACAGAGAGGCATGAGGACCACCAGCAGCCCCGGACTCATGTCTTTCCCCCTTCATGACTGGACAGGCCCCCGTGTATGTATTATCCCTTTAAATCTAATTGACCCACTAATTTTATGTGCATCACAGAAAATTTCTCTTGGAGAAAGAAAGGCAAACTATTCCATGGCTTTAGAATACAACATGCTGAAGAGGCACAGGACTGGCCTGCATGATAAATGGCCAGCATGGTGCCCTGAAAGAAGACAGTGGAGGTCTACCACATCCTCTGTGCCTTCATCCAATATGACTCATATCTATTGCCAGATCTCTGTGTTCATCTAATTGACTATTTTGCTATTATTAATGCACAGGTGTCTAGAAGGTCCACTTAAGTTTTAAAATTGTCTAATATGGTATTTTTAAACAGATTTTATTTGAGAGAGAGAGAGAACACGAATGCGCATGAGCAGGGAAGGGGCAGAGGGAGAGGGTGAAGCAGACTCCCTGCTGAGTGGGGAACCCTACATGGGGCTCAATCCCAGGACCCTGAGATCATAACCGGAACCGAAGTCAGACACAACTGAGCCACCCAGAAGCCCTCTAATATGCTATTAACAGATAACCAGGTTCTTAATGCTTTAACAATGACACTGATGGTATTTTTGCTTGTTATAATCGGCTTTTGTCTCCCAAATTGATTAAGTCAGTTCCTGGTACTAGAGAAGCACGACTGAGCTCACATTATCACCGTGCCAATATTTCCTAGTCATTTTAAGGCGGTGTCGTACACAGGGCAATTGCAGTGCTTTTCCACTTTTTTCTTTCTTCTTCGTGCCATAAATCTCATTCAAATAAAAATGTATCCAATTTCTCAACATATAAAACAGATAAAAGCAGGACTGTTGTTTTCCCTGAGGGAATTCAGAATGGGTGTGGCACACCGCTGTTTTGCTCCCCTGCAATGCCTAACTTTTAGGTGGTCTCCAAGGAGGTCCCTCAGGATAGAATCTGTCCCCCCCTGGTGGAGGGGGAGGGCCCTATCCTGGAAGCCAGAAGATCTGGTTCTGCTGGTAATTAGTTGTGCAACCTTTGGCAGACATTTAACCTCTATCTTTCTCCATGGATATGATGGGGATAATAATATTGCCCGTTCCAATTTCTGGGGTTGTTGTTAGGATCAAATGACACGATGGATACAAACGTCCTTGGCAAATGGTAAAAACTAGTATAAACACGTGAGAGGCCTCAGTGTACTTACATATCAGTAAGCATTTGTTGATGCAGACAGAACTTTGTAATCCAGGACAAAACTTCTTAAAAAGTCCCCATTTAAAACCTTTTTGTGTCTCTAGTAATTTTAAGATAGTTGCATATAGGAATATTGAAATAGAATATCTTTTTAGCATACGTAAGCAGGCAGTGTCAATTTTATGAACTATCTAACATTAGCCAGGAGTTCTACATGTAGGTGCTGGGTCCTAGAAACACCTTAAGATAAGTCTATGGAAGAAAAGATGGAGAAAAGTCTGGAGCATAAAGTAAATTGTGTGAGCAGTAAGGGCAAATTCTATAAGCTTGTGGGAAAAGACCACTTGAATTAATTGGTTTCGCCATCAATCACAGGCTGTTGATTGCTCTAGGAACAGGGTGTAAATCCCATGAAATGAAAAGTGGGGCTGCAAAATATAAATCTATTTCAACCCACTGTTAAGAAAGGAAATGAGTAGCACTGTTCAAATGTTGTATTTCCTCTTGCCAAATGCAACAATTAGGTCCACACTTTCATGAATTAACCTGTGAAGTGAATAAATCTCTTCAACAGTTTCATGTCATTGGTTCAAATGGTGTAACATTTCTTACATAAAGAACTTAAGAGAATAAATCCATTAGGGAAAGTGGGGGAATTTATTGTACTCCAAGGCTGTGCTTTTAAACAGACCTCGACTGTATTAGAACAAAAAACGGCCTTGTGTTTAAGGCTTGTCAATTCCAGGTTTGCAATAGGCATTGTAAGAAACCAACAAACTATCCGCAGATTTATTCCACATCTCTTTACACTAGAAACTGCTGCTTTGTGTTTGTATCTCACCTAATGCCTAGTAGCCTGTTCCCAGGGGATGAGTTTGGGAAAAAGACGGTGTTCCCAGGTCAGCCACAGCCATTTAATTTTTATTTATTTTTCCAGTAAAATCTGTACTTTCTTAATTTCTACAACTGTGGTAAAAATGAAATCTGTGAGCTGACACATCATTTCTGTTGGTCACCTCAGAAACTTCCTGAACACACCATTTATAAGTGATATCATTTCCTTCAAATACATAGATTTTTTTTTCTCCTTTCGCTCTGGAGGCTAAGAAAGAATCCCACTTTACCTTTTCCATAAATATCAACAGTTCAGTGGAAAGCTGTTTATTTTTCTCCAGAAGCACATTAAGGCTACCAAGCAACCACAGCGGCTTTTCACAACTCAGAATTCAAGACTAGGAGGAGCCAGCCATGACTCTCCCTCCTGGAGGAAAACAAGCGTTGCTTTACCTCAGGCTGTTTGTGAGAAAGGATATTCCTTTTCCTCTTTTTTCCACTGATATTCACCCCAAACTCTACTTCAGAGAAAGTAAAAAGGGCTCAGGGACACTTTAAAGTTAGGCTATTGGAAAGTTAACCACATCACAGGATAGAATAAGCATTGTATACAGTAGGTTACTTTTCACATCAGAATAGGTCAAGATATATTTTTTCACAGCCCCCCTCCCCTGACCTGTTAGGAGATTATTTTAAAAATAAATTAAATACGTGATTAAAATAAATTATTTTTCTTATCAATATTAGGGAATATTCAGGCTTTAGCCAGAAAACTTTGTGCCCCATGCCAGGAAGTCCCAGCTTTCAGGCAGGAGTTAACTTTGATCCCCAGGGAACAAATGAGCTCTTAAATTCTTTAGCTATCTCAACAATCAGGAGTGCTAAGTTTATAGAGTTAAGTCCACACACTGTGGATTACGGCCATAGCCAAGCAAAGCCAAACTGGACATATGCTTGTCATTCCAGAAAGGCTAGCTCTCTCATGGGTGGGCAGGCAATGCTTTGATAGCAGCTCGGTCTTTATTAATCCACCCTGTTCTTTCCTACCTCAGTATCTCAGTAACAATTCCTGTTATCTTCCTTTATTTTTTATTTTTAGTTTTTGAATAATCTTGAGTCCTTTCCTCTAGCTTCTTAATTCCTTGGGTTGTGTTTTCCATCAATTCCAGTACTGACAACAGTTTTTCATCAAAATTCTGAAAGGTAGTCAGGAAATTCATAGTCTAATAAAACCAGCACGTTGCTAAAACCCAGAGCAAATCAGACAGGCAAAGTGATCTTTCCAAGGATACAGGGCTAATTTTTGTGGAGTCACTGGAAAAGCCCAGATTCTGGGACTATGCCAATCCACTGTTTTTTCCATCATACTAAGCCAACCTAGAAGATGATTTGTGGGTGTAAAACCGCAGTCTTTCCCTGTAAATACAGACTTTTCTCCCCTGCATGTCTCTCTACTCTCTGGATTCAGGGTAGAGACCACGGCTCATTCATGCTTTCATACCCAGCATCGTATACAGTGCCTGACACCCGGTGTGTGCTCGGTATCATTGTGTGTCACTCCCATTTATTATTACTACACCACATGGGGCTGGGGGGCTCAGTCCGGTGAGCGACTGACTCTTGATTTCAGCTCAGGTCATGATCTCAGGGTGGTGAGCTGGAGCCCCTCGTTGGACTCCATGCTCAGCACTGAGTCTGCTTGTCCCTCTCCCTCTGCTCCTTGCCACACCCCCCTCAATAAATAAATAAATAAATAAATAAATAAATAAATATCTTTAAAAAGTACATCTCTAACTGGCTGATGAGTATGTCTCTTCCACTCGATTAAAGCTCTTCAAGGGCATAAACTATACCCGATTATTTGGAAGCTGTTACAGTTCCCAGCAGTATTTATTACATGTGGGCCTTTTTAAAGATTGACAGCATAGAACAATGTCATAGAATGACATGAACCCAGCTTTCTGAAGAACTGTGGCAGGCTGAATAGTGGCACTCCAATATGTCCACGTCCTAATCCCCGGACCCTGTGAATGTTGACTTACATGGCAAAAAGAACTTTGTGGATATGATTATTTTAACACTCCATTTGGGAGATAATTGTGGGTTATGCAGGCAGGCCCCCTGCAATCACAGTGGTCCTAATAAGAGGGATGCAGGACTAGCCTGAGCTGGAGGAGAAAGCCATGTGCTTTGAGGATGGGGAAGGGGACGCAGACCAAGCAATGTAGGTGGCTACAAGAAGCTGAAAAGGGCAAGGAAGGAAACGTATTTTCTTTAGAGCTTCCAGAAGGCACCAGTGCCCCCAACATCTTGACTTTGGGTTAGTAAAATGATTTTGTACTTCTGACCTCCAGAACTCTAAGAGAATAAATTCATGTTGTCTTAAGCCACTAAATGTGTGGCACTTTGTTATAGAAGAATCACGAAAGACTGATACGAGTACCACGAAGGCAATTTCTGCAAAATGAGAAAAGTAAAACATACTTGATAAACATGTCAAATAACAGAATTGGAAGGGAATTTGAAAAATGATCCCTTCCGATCACCTGACCTAAGGCAAAGGACAGTCTGTAGGACTGATGATGGATCTGTGTGCATTATGTGGGAACAACAACTACATTTTTAAAAAAAATTTATTTATTTGTCAGAGAGAGAAAGTACAAGCAGGGGGAGCGGCAGGCAGAGGAAGAAGCAGGCTCCCCGGTGAGCAAGAAGCCTGATGCAGGACTCGATCCCAGGACCCTGGGATCATGACCTGAGCCAAAGGCAGATGCTTAACTGACTGAGCCACCCAGGCGTCCCACAACAACTACATTTTGTTTTGTTTTGTTTTGTTTTGTTTTCAGCCCTGCAGGAAATAGAATTCTGCTTGCCCTTCATTCATTTGAAACACATATAATTTACTTTTTGGTTTTTGCCCAAAGAAGAAAAAAGCTGAGCTGTGTGTCTGGTAGGCAGGCAACTTCACCTGCAATCTTTCTAACATAGATTGAATCTGGAGATGGCAAGTAGTGGCAATCAAGCAAAACAATCCTATAAACAGATGGTTTTGGAGACCAAATATCTAGTTTTCTTTAAGCCAATTCACTTCTGCTGTGGTCTCGCCCTGACCTCAATTCTACTTTTTAATCCCACAATTCATGGTGTGTGTGTGTGTGTGTGTGTGTGTGTGTGTGTGTGTGTGTTATTCATCTGAACTAAGCTTACCCTTGGCTTAGGAAACATGTGAATTGGAAAGCTGTTCTCAAAATGAGCCCCCTCCTGGAGGATTTCCCAAAGCTCGGCCTGCTTTAATTACTTAACCAAGAAGTTTTCAATGAACTGTTTTGAACCTGGCATTCACAATACACTTGCCTTGTACTGAGCGATAGCTTTATGACAGGAAGCTTTGTTAGCTGGACCACCCGGGGAATGGGGCTTGAATAGAATACGGCTGCCTGTCGACTCAAGAATGTGGGCTCCTCTGGACATGCCACACCTGTGTTCCCTCAGCTGCCCCCAACTCCTGTTCATTTCCCATGTAACTCAAGGTGTTCAACCTGATCCATAGAGTTTGCATCAGTAGCCTCATTTATGGGTCTTTCTCAGGCGCTGGCTATGTGAGACACCTTGTTCCGTGTGGTCTAAAGGTGCTTGAAGGTTGTGCAGATGATGCATTTAAAGGACATCTGCGATGCGATGGAACCGTGCGTTTGCAACACCTCCAAATAGTCTGAGAGTGAAATCTTCAGGATTTGCCGAATGGCGCATTTCAGCGTTGACAGAATTTATGATCTTCACAATTAAAAGTGAAATAAAAGTATCATTTAGGTCCAAAGAACCAAAGTGATTTGAACATAATTTCTCTTTCTGATGGAGATTCCTATACTTTCTACCCATTTGGTTAGTGTTTCAAACAAATCAATAACCTTAGCTTGCCTTGCCCCACTCCATTCCTTCCAGCATTACATCTTTTGGTTTAGAACCCACTCCTTCCCTAATTTTGTGGTAGGGTGCTAAGGGTACAGCATATTAGCCAGATTTAAATTTTATTCCTGTGGTCATAGTGATTGGTTCAGGGGCAAATGCATGATCTAAGACAGACCCATCAGAGTAAATGTTGGACTTTCGCTGAGAATGCTGGGACAAAGATGTTTGCTCCTTTATATAGATTTAAACCTTTCAGAGGAAGGGAGTTCTGGAGACCTGTCAGTCCCCTGCAGCCATGTGTGACCTAAGAATGGAGCCCACATTGAGAAATGGAGCCTAGTGGAGGAAAAACTGATTCCCGGTGACATTGTTTGAATCCTGAATCAAGTCTTTCCCGGACAGTTTGGTTACAGAAATCACTCAATTCCCTTTTTGCTATAGTCACTTTTGAGTTGGGTTTTTGTCACTTTCAGCTGGAGGAATAATAATTGTTACAGTGATAACATTATAATGATACAGAGAGTTCAGATATTGTTCAAATCCAGTGGTTTGGCAGAGTCTATGAAAGTGCGGTCCTTGTACTGAGTGCCAAGTCCTTGAACGTAAGCCCTTTCTAGGACTCTCAGAAATCAGGGAAGTGAGATCTTTGCTATTGTTAGCATACCTAAAAATATAAAAAACCATCTATTTATTCCCGAAAACCTTTTTTAAAAAGAATTCACATGTAAGTACCTAATTAGCCCCTGTGGGAAAATGCTGTAAATGTTTGATCTTGTTTGGTCGAGCTCGTCTCATTTCTTCATCAGATATCTGGAATACTGCAGTATTTAATGCACTCCTGCTGCAAAATTCAAGTAGGGAAAAAGTAAAAATACATTTGTACCTACCTATGGGCATTCTCCTCAGGATTGACGTAAAATAATTAGACCAATGGTGAGTTTTTAGAATACAGTTATAACAATTTTCAACTGTTTTCCTGATTATTGTTTCCTACTGAATATTAGATTTGCTTTTAGCAACGGAGATGAAAGTTTTTGCATTTCCTTTAAAGGATCTGGAATTTTGAACTTTTAAATGTATCTTCAGTTGACAGTTTATTTTGCTTTCCTTCAAAAGACGGATAGCAATGATTCTGTCAAATAAATCTGTAGCATCACTGCAATACTGTTTTTTTTTTTTAAACGACTAGGTTTCTTAGATTAAAAAAATTTTTAGTAGATAGGATGGTTTAAAAAGCAAATGAGGGATGCTAGGTGGCTCAGCCAGTTAAGCGCCTGCCTTTAACTCAGGTCATGATCCCTGAGTCCTGGGATCGAGTCCCGCATCGGGCTCGTTGCTTAGTGGGGAGCCTGCTTCTCCCTCTGCCTGTCACTCCCCCTGCTTGTGCTCTCTCTCTCTGACAAATAGACAGATAAAATCTTAAAAAAACAGACAAACAAACACAAAACAAAACGAAAAAACCCCCAACTGAATAAGAACCAGAAATAGCATAACTGTGTTGTGGTAACAAATTATTTTCCACATTGGTTGGTGTATTTTGTTAACAAATTCTGAAAATTAAAATAATGTTAATGAGGAAATTGTCTTAT
This sequence comes from Ursus americanus, assembly GCF_024610735.1. NCBI lineage: Eukaryota > Metazoa > Chordata > Mammalia > Carnivora > Ursidae > Ursus > Ursus americanus. Next base: position 23,138,693 of record NC_142137.1, read on the forward strand.
TTAAGATTTTATTTTCTCTTTGTGTCTAGCTCCTATTTTCTCTTTGTTCCCTAGCTTCTTTGATACTTCCTTATTCTCTTTTCATTCTACTAATTTCTTAACTTGGAACATAAGAACTTGACATTTTCATAGATTAAAAAGGGGTTGAATTTTTCAGTGATTTCATATAGTGCAACATAACCCAATTTACTTTTTAAAGGAAATTTCATAGTTTTTAATTTCAACTTCCAGGTTCTTCTTCCTGCCATAATCTTTATAAATGTATTCTATTTCTATCTGTATCACAATGAGGCTCTCTCTTTCTTGGGCAAAAACCAAAACGAAACAAAAACCAAGAAGTTAGCTGTCTGAACTAGATATACTAACCATTATGGGTTGATTTGTGCTCCTGCCTCCCACAAAAAAAAAAAAAAAAAAAAAAAAAAAAAAAGATATGTGGAAGTTCTAACCTTTAGCACCTTAGAATGTGAACTTGGAAAAAGGGTCTTTACAGAGGCCATCGAATTAAAATGAGGTGATTAGGGTGGGCCTTAATCCAATAGGACTGGTATCCTCATGAAAAGGGGAAATGTGGACATGAGACAATCACAACAGAGGACGCTGTGAAGACACATGCAGAGAGGATGGCCATGTGATGGGGGTGATGCAGCTATCAACTGAAGGAGGCCACCAGTTGCTGGTTGATGCTAGAAGCTAGAAGAGGCAAGGCAAGATTCTGCCTTAGAGCTGTCAGAGAGAGAGCGTGACACAGATGACACCTTCATTTCAGCTTCCAGAACTGTAAGATACTACATTTCTGTTGTTTTAGGGCACCTAGTTTTTGGTACTTGTTATGGCAGCCAGAAGCAAGGACTAGGGAAATTTTAAGCCCATGGCTTTGCAGTGGTTTACCAGCTCTCACATGAAAGACTGATATTAAGTAACAACTTTTGTTTTTTGTTTTTTGTCTCCAGAAATTGGAGGAGAAATAAATAAGAAAAGGCCCTCTTGTTCAGTCCCCTCAAGAAAATGTCTTTTTAATATTACTTGAAGGAATATGGAGTGGAGTTCTAATGAGTATTGTTTTTTTAAAACTCTATTCACAGTTCTGATGTATGGCCTGAAAAAAAATGAGACTGCTTATTTAAGACCAATTTTAGCCCAATACATATTTAAATGTTCTCAATGTGTAAGGAAGATTTTAGTAATAAAAAATCATTTTAAAGAAACCCTCGCATCACAATAGACAATAGACAATAGACTTAAAACCCAGTTTTATGGTTGCAGGAAAGTATCAAACTATGTTTTACTGAAAATTAAGAGAAGTTACATTATAACTAAACTAATAGCCAAAAATTTCATATTAGACAAATGTCTGCAACTACTCAAAATTACATGCGCCTATTCCAGACACCTCAGTAAGAAGGAGCTTTAGATGGGTTCAAAATAATAAATACCATGAAATTTAAAATTGAGATTTGGCATGTTTTTGAAATAAGTATGACATATGCAGGACATTCTTTTCTTCTTACTATTACTGTAATTCTACTTTAATGATGACAATAATATGGCTATGAACATGAAATAGTTTCTCTTCCTTCTTCCACTCTTCTTTCAAGTGTTCACGTTATTTTTTATTGATACCAATGTTAGCATTTTTGTCTTTCCCAAGTATATTGAGAAAATACATCAAGGAAAATTTTAATTTAAAAAACAGGTAGTCTGAGGGCCAGATAATAACAAAATATGCCTTCTAAAAGAGGCATAAGGAGTATAGAACAGGTGGCCAAAATTCTAGAATTGGAAACCTGACTTTAACAAAACATAATTTATATTTCTGTCTCTGGTGGGCTGGACACAGAGACTTACCAAGACCGACATAAATTTATTTGTGGAAATGCAACTTGCCCTTCTATACTTGTACTTTTGTTGATAACTTGTTTCAACCAATTCTGTATTTTCTTTGGATCTTTGAATTTGCTAAAATTTATCTACTGACCAAAAAGCTAAAACTCAGAATTCTCAAGTCATGAGACTTGTTCAGAGTCAGCTTTTCCTTTCTCTCAAAATTTTGTGCAAGTTGCAAGAGAGGAGATGTAATTTATCTTATTAATTCTAATAAAACATGGGTATAAATTTTAAATACATGGAAAAAAGTGGCATCGATATAATCTGTATATTATTCTGTTTTGTATGCGATCTGACTATATTTTTCTTTGAAGAGAGGTCCCAAGAAAACTTGTAATACATGAAAAGTCAATTTCTTTAAAAATTGTCACCAACTCAACCCTGGTTTATCAGCAGGAAAAGTCATCAATTATTAAAAAATAATAATAATACCAAAGTGTCTACTTTTGCTGCAAAGAAATTAAGAATTAATATGTCACTTGGCACATTTAGTCACTGTGGAAATTAATTAAAAAAAAAAAACCCACCATAGTCTAAAGGTATTTGAAAATGCATATAAGGTTAAATAGTCATTAGGAAGGAATTAATTAAGGGCAAAGAAGACAATGGAAAGAAAATGTTTGCTTGGTCTCATGCCTCAGTATTGATCATCTATCTTGGAAATTTTCATGGTTACTTTCAATGTCTCTGGCAACTTCCTCAGTTCTTATCATTCATTATCATTCAGCCCTCCGATTCTGATTTCAGACTGTGCTAAAATAGTAATATGAGACCAAGTTAAACGCATTCCAGAAGGTATAGTTGTTTGAAATGCATTCTGAAATTAATCAGAAATTAATTTGCATTATCAGTGGAGGTGGAAGCATAATGGCAGGCAATCGAGAATTGACTGTGTACGTGTGCTCATAAGCTTGTGTTTTCCTACGTGTTGATAGGATTCTGTGAAATGAGGGGAAAATCTCGAATTACTTGGCTGCTTCTGCCTTATTGTATTGTTGGACATTCAGCTGACATCACAGGTTACAATAGAGGGGAGATCAAAGTATTTAATGAAGCCTAGACCTGTTAGCTAAAGTGCAGCACAGCGTTCACTCCCATGGACGGTGTTGGGCTCACCTCCAAAACCCTTCTCAGGACATGACCTTGTCAATTTCACCTGCCGTCTCAACCAATATTACGCTTAAAATGTATCAACCGAATGGAAATACAGAGTTACCCCGCCTTTTTCCTTTCTCTCCCTCTGCCTCTTTTTTTTTTTTTTTTTTGGTTTGTTTTTTGTGTACATGTACATTACAATGCTTACTGGTCCAGGTTCCACACTGGCCTTGACAATGCCTGAAGAAATCCTAAGTCATTAGAACATAGGGAACATAAGTGGCCTCCTTTTATTCCTGGGCTGCTTGCCTTCTCGAGAAAGTATGAAAAACCTCTTTATTCGAGGGATCGCTCATCCTTTAAATTGCCCTGCAGATTTGCTTTTATCTAGGACGTCTTGTAAGGTGTATGGACGTCTGACTCTCTGACATCCTAAGTCAGATGAATGGCCTCATTTTCAGTAACTTTCACTTTGATACACATATTTTTGAAAGCTTTCCCCCTTTTCTTCCTTTCGAAAATTGGATGTGTTAAACATGCCCTGACTGCTTTAGTATTGCCTATCTGTCTGGTGGAGTGCTGGAAAATTTACATTTAAACAGCACCTCCAACAGTTCTTAATGATGTGCTGAAAGGCGTCTGGCTCTAGTCCAAGTCTGGGGTTTCACTGCTCAGGCAGGAAGGTCAGTTTAGTCCTAAGGGGAAGGAAAAAAAGTACTAGACTCTGTATATCCTGCAAGAGAAAAATTACAAATTCAGATGTAATATTTAAAATACTTCCTTCTTAATTTCAAAGTAATTGCTTTTAGGAGGCAGTGAACTCCCAATGGTTAAAATTATTAGCTTAAGACGTTTTGCTTTAGTTTAGAAGAAAACCTCTAAGTGGCCTACTTTCATTTTCGTTTGGTTGAACAGTTTGTGGTTATAATATTTAAAATAAACTTTTAAAATGATCTTGGTAAGGGGGTAAGGGAGTTAAAAAAAAAAAACCCACCAAACCTCAATTTTTGAAAACTTTTTCCTGAAGTCCTCTGCCTAATTGTTCCAATAAGGACATAAAAACTTTTATCAATTATGTGAATTTAGTATGGTCTCAGAAGCAATAGAAAGCAAGAAAAAAATGCAGGCAAGTTTTCTATCATTTCTTAGATTAACTACTTATTTTCCTTTTTGTGAATTTTAAAAACATGGTTAAGCCTACCTGAGGTGGAGAGAACAGATGGTGTGCCTTAATAGCTCAGAAGGAAAATCTTAGTGACATCGGACTACATGCCAACCGACAAGAGATTACTTATGGATGATATATGCTCTTTAGTTACCCCTGAAACGCCCCTGGTACAATTAACTGTCTGGTTGGGAGGTGAAGGCTAGGACAGACAGATTAATGTAACAACTTTTCTTCACAACTAAGTCATTTGTTAAATAAAATCTATGGGAAAGCTAATGCCATAAAAGAAGTTAGATAGCATCACCATGGTGTTATCACTCTTATTATCCTTGAACTCTAGACACTTAATGATCTTCAAATAAGTAGTATTTAAACAAACCTCTTTTCAAACGAAATGAAGGACTGAAGCGTTTATTTAATAACCACCACAAACATAAAGTAAATGTACAAAATTCCCATTTCTTGATTTAATTTTGATAACAATGCAATGTGCTGAGTAAGCCTTCAAATCCTAAAGTTAAACTTTTTTTTTTTTTTTCCCATTTTCCACTGTTTAATCCACTGGGGGGAAAAAATGATTGCTACTGCTTTTGGATTTTCGGGCACAAACCATGCTGTTGAATGCATATTGAAGACAGCTGGTTAACGGACATCCGGCAGTTCAGAAATTGCTCAAAGACAGCATGTGCGTTCTGCTGAGGTGTGAGGACCATACCCCTAGGCCGCTGCACAAACACAATAGGAAACTTCTCGTGACTTTCTGCCCATAAAAATCACTGCATGAAAGACAAAAAGGCTGCAAACCGCTTCGTGATATACTGAAATATTTTGATATCTCTACTTGGTTTCTCTAAGAACAGACTTTTATGAAGTCTGAGATCACTCTGAGGGGATCCATTAAAACGTGACTGGTTTTGTCTATGTGCACATTCCTGTGTAGTGATGTTTCTTATGCTTCTTTGGGTTATAAGCCCCTTTGAGAATCGGTAAAAGTTACAGAATTTAGAAAAAATGCACACACGCATACGCACACATAAAGAAGCTGCATATCTTGCGAGGAAGTTCTGTGAAATCTCCGAGCGTGTCTATGAACCCCTGCCTCCCACAGGCCATCCTCTGTCTGATTGATGAATTCGTCTTACATTTTTATAACCTTTCTAGGCCGCCTGCATTTTATTGGTACTTTTTGGTAAGGGAGCCAAGATTGCTTTAAAAATGCACAAAAAGATGAGATTCCTTGAAATGGAGAGAACAGACAAACAAAACTAAAAACCCAACAACCCCAAAGAGTCAGTTCCTCTAGGAAAATCCATCGTTACTTTCCCAGGTGTTGCTATTTCATTCGACACTAGTGAGATTCTAGTCCTTCCCTTCCTGTTGCTGCTTCCACCTGCCCTTCTCCTTCTCCCCACGTCGACCCTACCATGGGCACGTTCTTACCCGTTTTCTTTCCGAACTAGTGTGACATCTTTGTAAGTGCATGCTCATTTAATTTGTGAAACCAGGTCCCTTTCCTCCTGTGTATATAATTTAGTGGCACAGAGTATCTTCCCCTTTCTTTTGAAGAGACTTCTTCAAGAAAGATAAGTTCTGAACCAAGGAAATATTCTTTCTCACATTAGCCAGCGCCTTGACTCATTTTCAACGGGAGATTTGAATGCGTTTCCATCACTACCACTTTACTCTACCGCCGCAATGGGCCAGGTTATCAGCCAGCTTCATACCCTCCTCCCCTTTACCACCTTATCCTTAACTCCACATTCCAAAAAGAGTAGTGTCTGTAAGACCCCGTGGGCTTTTACCTGCGGGAAGACTGGTGGTTGTCTCCCCGGCAAACGATTTCTCTTCAAGTGCAGTTCTCCAGCTTTCCACTAGTTGGGGCTCTATACAAAGGAAAGAAAACAGAGGGGCCGCTTCAGAATTATTTACTAACAAAACAGCATTTTACATGGTATCCCTAAACGATGTCCTCAGTCTCTGAAAGAGGCTTCCTAATTTTTGTTCCAATATACCAGTCGTGAGATTGTATTATCTTGTTGGATCAGTGTGTTTGCTTCGCTTACCTTTGTTAGGGAATCTAATCCCAGTTGACTGCTTTTGGTATGATTTGCAGGGATCCAGTTCACCCAATGCATCGTTATTACAAAATATGAAAATATAAAATGCACAAATGGAACCTTCAGTACATAAGTAGTAAGACCATCTTCTTTGCCAGTTTTTTCTAGGACAGGGTGGGCTCTAGTCATCTTCTAAGGCCCACGGCAAAGTCCTGCACAAATTGGACCCTTCAGGAGTGTCTTTTGTTTCTGCCTCTACCTAAGGACTTGAGTTTGGACAAGAGTATCCAGTACCAGTTCTCTGGAAAAACCATTGCGAAACTGTCTTGGTCCATGCTAATGCTTGGCTCTCTCTCTTGGTTTTACTTACTTTGCGTCAGGTTGAAAGATTACCTTGGGGAGTCACATATAATCAAGGTCTCCCAGTGCTTTGCTTACACTTGCGTTTTGTTTCAGGTTTGTTTATCCTGTCTCTCTCCACCTCCCCGGAGATCCTTTGGCAAATCTGATAAACAATGCCTTTTTCTTGCTCAAGGCAGAAAGTCCAATCGAATACAATGGGAGGCCAGACTTGGCTGAAACGCGGGCTGCAGGTGTTCTCCGCATTGTGGTCATCTAAACCAGATGCTGGGAGTCCGAGCACCTGCTTCCCTTCTCTGTCTACACTCTGGAGACTACCACTCCTGTGTAAGGGAGGCCAGAGAACCAGGTTGAGGAGAATAATGTACCTAGTGCAGCATCCTTCTGACAGATAAAAGGAGTTGCCCCAGAAACAGCTTCACAGAGTTCCCCATGATGTTCTCCAATACATACAGTTTGATTTGTGCTCTCCCTCCCTTTCCTCATCTGACACTGCCATCCTCTCAACACGCATGCACTGGGCAATATAGTCTACTGGAAGTAGCTACTCAGTGGCAATTTTATTTTTCTCTGGATTATATTCTCTGGAAAGACAAGACCGGCCATGGACAAGAGGGTGATGATTTTTATGGTTCTGATACAGATGTCAAAAGCCTTGCATAGCCTCAGATTTTATGAACATTTCTACAGGTGCCATAGATCTCTGAACAATCCAGAAAGAACATTAAATCTTCTATTTCGAGTGTTGAACATTAATAAGAGATCAGGGAGAATTTGGTCCCTGTTGGAGGGTGACTCTGCTATCAGCACTGGCTGCCAGATAGGTTGGTTCTGGTATTTTTATTAAGGTGATTCTAAGTTCTATTATTTCAGTTCTAAATATTAGCAATAAACTGACTGCATATGTATTTAAACCCTTCACAGCAAACCTGAATGAATTAAGTTCTGTCCTGCTGTTAATATTTTTATTTCTGATTTCAATGTTCCTTTTCCTCACAAGCATCTTTCTGGACAGAGCTAATATTTTGCATTCATACAGAGGGATATCTTTTCTCTGTGTATCCCTGCACTGTGTTCCTAGAAGTCAATGGAGAAAGCTTTCGCCTTGAGGATTGAAGTCCTGACCCCACTCTACTCTGGAGGCTTCCAAGCAACCCCCCTACCCCCCAGTGAGGGGGTTGGGGCCACGGCCTGGAGGAGAGGCCATGTACTGGGCCTGTGGCCTTCTCAACGCCACCAGGAGAACCTAGTGTCTTGTCTGTGAGTTTCCACGGAGGCCACAGCCTGAGGAAGCCCTTTAGAATCGTTCCCTGAAACTCTGTAATACATGGATATATTTTTGTTCCTGCCCCTCGGACCAAGTCTACCCTGAAAAGAATACTTTGAGATGAAGGATCTAGGGTGGGTCCATGGGCAAGAGAGGGGGCAAGAAGCGGGGTAAATTGGGTGGGAGAGGAGTGACAAATCAGAACTAGTAGAGTCGACAGGATATGAAGGATATGTGATATTTGCTGAAAATTCCTTGAAATAAACCAAAGGGTTCACAATATATTTTCCCAGAAAGGGCCGACCGACTTCCACTCCTACCCACATTCTTCTCAGCCAAAGCCTCATTAGAAGAGGCACCCTACCCAACACAATTAGGGGAGGAGGGGGGGCTCTGGTAGGTGAGAAACCATGGACACCCCAATCTGCATATGGGCTGTGCTAAGAACTTGGAATCCACTTGGGGGTGATGAATGGATGGGGCGCAGGGGGCTGCTTAGATGGAGATGAATATGGAAACGGAGATTACAACCGAAGATAAACAATGCATCTTTTATTTAATAGGATTGGAACTGTTTTCACTTATCTGCATGACTCTTGTGCCTCTTAATTTGTCCTTGAAGTTCTGTATCTAATCATTAGCTGAGCAACCAATAATTCTCCTTCAGTCCCCCACCCCTTTTTACAACCAACTTTAATCTTTCGACTCAGTGAAAAACATGTTTCCCCTATCATAACTGGTTTAACAAAAATTCTCTTTCAAGTTTAGATTGCTCAGATACAATGCTTTCCTGCAGCTTCATGCTAGAGAAAGGAATTTACATTAGAAAAGAGAGATTTATGATAGCATTGAATTTCCATTTGAATATGGAGAGTTAATAACATGCATATGTTTTTTTATTATTATTATTTTAAGGTTTAAACGATGCCATAGGCAAGGGGAAAGCTGGAAACTGCGGGGCTGGCAGGACTCAATGAATAATTTAATCTGGATTTCATTCACAAACAGCAGCTCACTCCTAGGGAAAGGACCGGTGCGCTTCCCCAGATCGGAACTGGGGTAAGTGCCAGGATTTCCTGATTTGTTTACATTTCTCAAAAAACTTTTTTCCCCCGGACTAGGACAGAATTAGACTTCCTTTTCCACTTTTGGCTCCTTCCAGGCTATTCTTGTTCAAGGTATTCTCTCCCCTTTCCCTGCATTCTTCTTTGTCCAAGTCTCAGCTGGGTTCTTTTGTCTCACAGAAACACTGAGGGGCAGCAGCGAAAGAGGTTGGCAGGAGGAGAATGGTCCTGGGGACAACAATGGGCCCGCGGTAGCCGCTTTTCCCGGACGCGGCACGGTTCGCTCCGCCTGCACATTTCCGGGCTTCTGTTCCGTCCCCCCTGAGCCTGGCAGCGTGGTCCCGGGGGCTCGGGTGCGATGCGTGGCACGTGACCCTGCCGGTTCCTGAGGCTCCAAAGGGAGATACCCAAGTCACTTCCATTGACATACACTCCGCTGGTGAGACTCGTGGTCGTTGGGAGAACACGATTTCAACCAGCTCGAAGCGTGCGTGGCACGCACAAGTTGCCTCTGCAGGGGCCAAGCTTCCCGGACGCGTGGCTATAGGGGCTTCTGTTTCACCGTTATCCTTTCTGCTCGGTTTGGTTTCACTTTCACCATCTTGACCATCTCCAATTGTTACAAACGCTTGTTTTGAAAATTTACTCTACGTTCATCTGTTTATACATGTTTGGCAATCCGGGGATAGTTCCTTTTTCTAACAAGGGAACTGTAGGCCCAGTCAATGGCCGATCTGCACATATAAAAGGCAACCAGAAAAGTCCGAGAAATGCAGAAGCTGTGGGAGGGAGAGGGGACAGGTTCATTGAAGGAGAGGTGTCACTCTCTTGTTTATTTGCGTTTCTATTTCTTTTTTCCTTCTCTCTTGTTTCTGAGGCTAAAGGTCTCTTTGGATTTCACTAGTTAAGGTCATGTCTGTTTTGAAACAGCTCTGCCTTTCTGGCCCTGGGGATAATTGTGAAAATGGTCTTGGAGCAACCCTATCCTCCCCCCTTGGATACCTTTCTTCCCCATCTTGGGTTGGGTTCCCTGGGGCAGCCAGAGTCATCTGCCCTTTTTGCTTTCCTAGAAATCAGACCTAACTCTCAGGAGAGAAGCAGAAAACTTTGTACTGGAGTATGGCTCTAAACATTAATTAGCCCCATCCCAGTGTTATTTGCATCATGACAGAAGAAATACAAAGTAAAGGAATGAGTCTCTAATTTATAGGAATTTATGGTATCAGTGGAGGTCCTCTAAGCAAAATGTCTTCCAAGTGTTCCTGTAATCACATCATATTGAAGGTGGATTATGTGTAAAGTAGGGGTCGAGTCCGGCACACGTGTTTATTTACATCCTTATGTTAATGTATGTAGATGTACCCGCAGAGAGACACCATGGATCCTGTTGGTGCGGCCCTAATGACTGCTGGATGGCCAGGAGCATTCTCGGAATCATCTACTGAAATAGTGACGCCATGAATCAAGACGGTATTTAGCTATTGCGAAATGTCATTTCACAGCCTTCACCTACTCACTTAAGCAACTGTGGGGATGCCTCCCTTTTAGAAGGCTAAAATGGACTCCCTTCTGTGACCTCCTGCAAAGGTAGGCTGAACTAATGGCTGTTGTCACTATAACCTAAACACACATTCAGATGCACCCAGTGGACTAATGTGCGAAAGGAGAGTTTAAATGGACACTAGCATAGTTGGGGACATCAAAAGAATAACGTTTTTCTCTTTTCTCCTGCTGGTTTCAGAGACAGTACTGTAGGGGAAAAGAGGCAAGGTTTAACCTTTTGATGATTTCCGTCAGCTCCTGCTTTGGATTACCTTCCACAGCGAGCACCTAGGAAACGATCAGCGGACAAGTGTGAGGGGACCACGTACTCCAAAAATCACACCATGTCCTCATCAGGGGCTAGAGAAAGATATAAAATGAGTAATGACCTGAGAGCCAATATGACATGTATCTTCTGAGGGGGAAAAACCCCCACAACAAACATGTGTGATGGGAAGAAAAGAAACCAGATTTACGACAATGTTAATAGAAAACCTAAAAATCTCTGAAATCAGGTGAATGAATATGCAAACTAGAAGGTGGAATCTAATACATTGTATTTGTTTTTCACTCTCTCAACTGCTTTACTGAGGGGTCACTGACGTATGAAAAGCTGTACAGAGTTGATGTCCGTAACTCCGTGAGCGTGGGGAGAACGCAGTGGGGAGAGAGTGTGGGGCTGTGTCTCCAGGTACTGCAGAGATCAGCATTATCCGCTATGGTTCATACAATGTTGACTGTTCTTCATTCCAGGTCTTCATTTCGAGAGAAGACCAGATGCAGGCAGTTTACCTGAGAGAGCTTTCCCTATCTCTGTGAATACAGCATATATTCAGCAGGACCCTCAGATTTCTCTACTGTTGGTAAACAAGACCCACTGGCTCCTCGGAAGCCCCCCCCCTCAGACCCTTAGGAGTCCAGCTTGAGTCCTCTGTAGGCCGACCCAGTGATTCTTTTGGGCTTGTTTCCAGGGCTAACCTAGGGTCCGCACAGAGGAACCACGTATTGGTTCGAAGACGGTCCTAGTGTGGCGGGCACTGGCGGCGCTGAAGATGGGATGGTTTCCACGCAGCAAGTACACGTGCTGGGGTGCCCTGTGATTGCCGGCAGGCCGAGCAGTCTGCGGTGCCAGGCACTTGACAGTCATCTGAGTCCTGGTAGACCGTATCGCCTCCCTAGCCGGGAAGATTTTTCCTCTCACACGAGAAGTGCACCTGCCTCTTTCTCTGTGAGCTGGCAATGCCGAGAGGCTGCAAGGTACACATTTTCCATGCCCTGATTTCTATCTTCTTATATACCATATTCTTGATTCAGTAGCTACAAAGCTACGGTATGTTGAGTCAGATGTGAAAATACAGTGGTCTCCCATCCTGGAAACATTTTCTTCTAATAATTGCCACACTTACATGACTTCAGATATGTACATGGTGGGCGAGTAGCTAAGAGCAGATTCCGGTTATATATAAACGACTTCTTTTTTTTTTTTTTAAAGAGTTATTGTGTATTTGGTACCTGTCACGTCTCCGTGATGGCTTACGAGTCTTCACGGAATGATCAGCTGGGTTCTCCTTGGTCTTTAGCCTTTCTTTCTAGATTCCCGAAGATGCCTTGGAAGGAGTTGCTGCCTGAAGCCATACCTTCTGGCTTCTAAGAGACCAGCAGAGTTGTGGGTACATGGGCAGCAGTCAGCTTGGGGTGAGGTGAGGGTTGCATAGAATAAGTCAGCAGATCTGAAAAACCGTGTGGATATGACCAGCATGGAGACTTACTCTTCCTCATAAATCCCTTATTCCATTCTGGGCAGAAAGCGTAAAGGCCTCTTGTCAGAGGAGGGAAAGCTGGGACACGTGGGGAGGGTGTGATCACTCAAGACTACTTTGGGATCCATTGGCAAAACAAGATGAACACACCCAGTTTCTGACTGTGGGACCAGACGGGCCTAGGTATTTTTTGAGCCGATAGCAGTCATCTTCCTTATTTCCTTTACCCCACCCCACCCAGCTCTGAAACCTTTTCCTACCACTTATGCTTGACACATTTAGCCCCCCTGGAGAGAAAGGGACATTGGCTGGGACAAAGTCCACACCCACCACACCCACCCCCCTAGGGCCATCTTGTTATCTCTTCTTGGAGTGTGATTTAGTACCACATGACATTAAGATATGATAACCTGATCTCTCTATTACTTTAGGAAAGACAACTGAGCAAGAAAAAAATGCTGTTGGAATAGCCCGGCTGATTATAGCTAGCAGGTGTTATCTTGGGAGAGGATGGAAAATAACAGAGCCAAGAGTTGTTTTGGATGGCTAAAGTGAATTCAAAAATAGATGAAGATCTGCCCACACGTTAAGAAAATCCTCAAAGACATGACAACTGTCAAGGTTGCACTTCTTAGCAGTTATCACCTACTTTTTGTTTTCTGCTTCATCAGCTCTATAACCCTGCAAGTTTCAGTATTAGGATTTCCTGCTACACTTTTAGTTTTCAGTTACAGATTGACTAGGGCCTGCCAGTATGTCTGGCCTACTGATGTTTGCTGGTAGATTATCCTTGTAAAAGTTACTATTGTCAGGGTTCATTTTTTAAAGATAATGAAAAATGGCAATTCAAATAAATGCCACGGCCTCATTGCTAGTGATGGTCCAACAACTATGAACAAAACAGAGAGATGGCCTCATTTTAAATAAACCTTCTTGTTTCAAACACAATAGCAAACTAAACAAACACACAAGCAAGAAAACGGCCCACGGTGGAGTTTACCAGCCCGAAAGAGTTCAGACTTTGCCCAAGTCAGGGACCGACCTCTCGTACAGGGATTCATTTTCCCTTTTCTCAATATTGAACGGAACTCCCTTTTTAAAGGCTTATGATTTATTGTCTAAAACTGGAACTGGGACAAATTCAAGGCAGGATGAAAGGAAGTCTCCCAAACAATAGCATTGAAATTCTCCCAGGGCTTTTTCAATTGTGAGAATGTAGGGCTCCGGAGTTGCTACACTGCGTGGAGGCACAGGACTCCACAGAGCGGCGGCAGGCCTAAGGGGTGGATTTTTTTTTTTTTTTTTTTTGACAGAGAGCGTGAGTGAGCACACAGAGGAAGAGGGAGAGGGTGAGGGAGAAGCAGACTCCCCGCCGAGCCAGGAGCCCATCTTGGAACTCGATCGCAGGACCCCAGGATCATGACCGGAGCCGAAGACAGACACTCAAGCGACTGAGCCACCCAGGCGCCCCCTAAGTGGTGTGTTTTTGAATTTCAGTCTAAGGAGGTGGCCTCCTTTAGTAGAATGAACATGGATAGGGATTTTTTTTTTCTACTGTGTTGAAAATATTCTACAGTTTTCTAGGGATTAAAACATCCAGGCTAAGCAATGAACATAAGAGCACAAGTTCCAGTCCTCAATATAAAACTTGGGCAACGCTTACTGCACACCAGCTTGTAAGCCACATGTGCTGCCACGTTAGTTCATTTGGTCTTCACAACAATCTTAAGGGCGCAGGTACTATTATGATTTCTAGCTCACGGATAAAGAAATGGAGAGGTTAAGCAACCTGCCTAAATTCATGTGGCTGGCGAGTGGCAAAGTCAGGATTTGAACCTGGACAGTCTCACTCCATTGCCATATTGGTAGCAGTCTTGCCTTCTAAGAAAAGTACGTTGCCTGATTAAAGGATTAATTCCTAGTAGGAATTGATTTTTGGTCCAAAGAAGACCAGCGCGTTTAGTTTTTGAGGTGAGTCCTGATACTCTGCCACTGAATAATGAGGCTGGATAGGTTGGGTCCCGCTATGTTTTACTACACAGCTGATCTTCCCAATTCTGTTTAGTTCTATTCCCAGCCTGCCTGTTTCAGAAAATGAATAAAGTAACTAATGTGCCTTTATATATTTTTATTCCAGGCTTCTGCAGAGCTCTAGTCTCATTTCAACCACTTCCTAAACATCACTGCTGAATCCAGGCTTTCCTGTACCTCCAGTATCTTCATGGAACCTTCCAGCCCCACCCTACACTCACTGTTCATTTGGACTTCCCTAGCTCTGTAACAGTGTCACTTAGTCACCCAGACTCTGAAGCTCAGGGTAAGATTTATTTCCCTCTTTCTTATACGGTCCCTGCCTCCTATGTTCCCCTCCCCAAGCACACAATCAGTTAGTCATCAAGCTGTATCTGTCCCCACCCAGCTCTATTGCGAGGAACCAAATTGCTAAAATCAGATTTTGGAATAAATTTCCAACTAGTTTGCCCACATTCAGGCTCTCTGTCCTTGATACCACTATCAGATTAAAGTTGTGAATCAATTCCTTCAAGAGTTTTTCGTGTTCTGTGATGTGCAAGGCATTGTTCTAAGCTGGAGACACCCCTCTGCCTTGCTCTTGCTGTCCCTTCTGCTGTCCCTCTTGCCAACATTTCTGCTTTCAGAACCACTGAGTTCTCTGCTGCTCCCAATGAATGAGGTCACGGTATGTACACATCCTTTCCCCCTGACCTGAGGCTGGAAAGATTTAAAGAGCTCTAGCCTGACACCTGACGGTGGTAGAAAGTCTCTTTGTATTGATTCAGCCTGTTCACCCTCCTCAGTTTCTGCTTTGATTCTAACGCCCACCTTAGACCTTAGTCTTGGTACTTGAACTTACGCCACTTGTTCGTTTCTGAGTTCCTTATGGTGACCTCCTACTTCACACATCTCACACAGTGTCCCTTTAATACAACCCTGCCTGTACACTCCATCGCCGTGAGACCCAACTTCCCCAAAGACTCTGCAGTTTCTGATACTCTGTCTGCCTCTTTGGAAACAAGCATATTGTGGTTTATTGGTTCAACAATCAATAAATGTTTCTGAAGCCCCTCTACGTGCCAGGGGCCAGTCAGAAAACACATAATAGGAGCGACAACTTCCTGTCTTCATGGTGCTCACTCTCACTGGGGCGAGAGGTTACCTAAGGAAGATAATTTTGGAGAATGAGAAAGACCATGGAGCAAATAAAATGAGCTGCTGACATGGAGGAAAGGGAGGGCAGAGGCTGGCTTAGATAAGATGCTAAAGGAAAGCATCTTAGGCAAGACTTGTATGATGAGAAAGAGCTGGCTGTGCATAAAATGGGACACCTGTTCCAAGCAGAGACAACCGCAGATGAATGACCCTACTGGCTCCACCAGCCTGCCATGTTCTAGAAACAGAAGAGAGAACAACAGATGGGCAAAGGAGGGGAGAGTGGTAAGAAAGGTGGCCACAGGGGCTGAGCATGGAGGCTTTGTTGCTGTGTTCCTGAGACGGAGTTTTTGGATTTTCCCCAGTTGTTGGTTGCCTGGCTTTCCAGATCTTCTGCACTGTTCGTCAGACGGACCTTTCCCTTGATCCCTTCCAGCCTGATTTGTCCTCCCCCCTGACGCCTAGACGCACCTACTTCGGTGGCAGGATATGGTTACAGACTGTTGGATTCCACTCACTGCCCGTGGTCATTACATGGGCAATGTCCAGTAGGCTCATCCAAGGTAAGATGGTGTCCATCTAAGTTCTACCTGTTTTCCAAAGCCCAATTCCCCTACCAGTTTCTTCAGGATGTTTTCCTAAATGATTCCAGCTAGAGGAAGACCCTTTCCCAGTATCCTGCCTTGGTCTGAGCCATCACATGTTAGTTTATACTCTGGTGTCACCTTTCCTTCTCGATTATATGCCTTTGATAGCAGGGACTCTGGTACAATTTTGTTTGGATTATACAGCACGGTGTCTTGCTCTCAGTAGCCATATGACAATAATTGTGTTTTGGAGAATAAACCCTTTGTGATGGTTTCTGGCTATTGTCATGTGGATTAAGAATATTTGTAAAGCATCTGGAGCATAGTAGGTTCAAAATAAATCATAATAGTGTGATTGTTATCATGGTTGTGTGACTTGGGGCCTATCTCTTTATGTTGAAATGATGCTGCTTGAAAAATGGTTTCTAAAATGTTTTCTGGCTCTAAAACCGGAGTGTGACTTGGATGAACACCCTGAAGAAGCCCAGGAAAAGACAGCCTTCGGCTGTTGGGCAACGTTTCCCCTTCAAGTGGGAAGGCTTGAAGGCATTGCAGATTCTTTTTAGTAATATTTCAGACATTTTGAGTGTATAAAGAGTGATAATACCTTTTTCAAATGTGCACTTACAATAGAAAGCCTTGTCAGATTGCGGATAAACAGAAATTCTCATATACCTCTGGTGGGTGTATACGTCAGTACACTCTCTTTGGAGGATGATTAGAAGACAGCTAGGAAAGTGAAAGATGTGCATATTATCTAATTCAGCAATTCTACCCCCAGGGGAACTCTAGCACATTCATAAAGAGGCTTGTTTTAGCAATTCATGAGAGCTCTGCTTGTCGTAACGAAATTCGAAGCAACCCAAGTGTCTATGAACAGGAGGGATAAAGAAATTGTGGTGCATTCATATATGGCCATTAAGATGAATGAGCTACATACACATATCAACACAGATAAATATCGAAAACACAATACTCAATGAAAACACAAATTGCCTAATCATAATACCTTTTAAATGAAATTAAAAACGTGGAATATATAGTTACGGATATGAACATAAAATGTAAAAGTATAACAACATGCACGGGCAACACCAAAGTCAGAATAACTCCAGGAGGAATGAAAGGAGGGGAGTAGAATTAGGAGAGGGGTATGTAAGGGGCTTCAGTTGAATAAAGAATATGTTTTTTCCTTAGGGGCGCCTGGGTGGCTCAGTCGGTTAAGCGTCTGACTCTTGATTTCAGCTCCGGTCATGATCTCAGTGTTGTGAGATTGAGCCCTGTGTCGGGCTTCATGCTGAGCGTGGAGCCTGCTTAAGTAAAATTCTCTCTCTCCCTCTCCCTTTGCCTCTCCCGCCTTGCATGTGCACTCTCTCTCTCTAAAAAAAATAAAAAATAAAATAAAATAAAGTGAAAGAAATAGGGCAAAATATTAAGATTTGACAAAGCTGGATGCATATTTTAGTGCTTATTATTACTGTATTCCTTTTGTAGACTTGTAATAATTAATAGAAAAGAAAAGATAACTATTAAAATATACCTGTAAGTCATTGGGTTTGAAAGAAAACAGGTAATTGAAGCTACTCTTGATGTGTCTATCTAAAACCTACGTCTTGATGCTTGTCTTTGTGTTCACATAAGAAAAATACCTGGATTTGAGACTAAGTTTCAATAATTACAATGAATATAATGAAAATAATTAAGGTGACTAATTTTGAAAAGTGTTTCTGACCATTACATCTTAGAAGTCTATAGTGTTATTTTCCTTTAGACAGATTGCATCTTACCAAATGCCCACTGAAGTACTTGACTGTCTCTTGCCTTTTATGTTCATTTAAATATTTCATGTGCTATCTCACCTTCCCAGCTGAACTGAACCAGAGCCTTGATCATCTAGTTCTTAGTGTGGAGCTTTCCTTGTCAACAGAATACTGTTTTCCCACTCAATAAACACTTTTTGAGGGGATGCATAAATAACCATAATTTTAATACACCAATGTCTCTTGTGAAAGAAACCTAGGCACCTCTCTGAGCACAGTGGAACCATTTACCCATGAAAGAATTGGATGTGTCTCTAGGACATAGGACACGACAGTGTTCTTTTTCCAATATGCTGGTGTCCCAGTTTGCAGAGAGCAACAAACCAATCAACTGACCTGATTTCTTATTCCAGGGTTTATAAAAATGCACACTTCACTTCTTTCTGGAGAGGTCACTGGCCTCGCATCACGCTCCCAGCACAGTGTGGAAGGGTCCTCCCCTTGCTGTCTGGCATCACTCCTCCTCGTCACCTGGCCCTGCCTCTGTCCTATTTTTATCGACACTTGCATTTCTCAAATGCAAAAGTCAGATCTTAATATTCAGACCTGAATACTCATTAAATTCTCAATGATGGCAGGAAAAATTAGAGGATACAGGCAAAATTTTTGCAGGAATGTGGATGAAAGCGATCTTTATTTTTCTCTAATTCTTGGGACGGCTTTGAGGTTCTCTAGTTCCACCAGATAAAATGCCAAGCCTTTGTAGTGTGTTTTGTTGTGCTTTTTTTTTTTTTTTTTTGATGTGAGCTGGCATCTCTCATGAAAAGATAAAGGCATCAATTAACTATACTACCAGCCCCCAAGGATAAAAGCTATTGTTGTGAACAGGAGTTAGGCACGCACATGGTATCAAGTAAGGGCCTGGAAACAGACTGCTGCCAAGGAAAACAGATGTCTGTCTCCTTTAAGGAGCCCAAATTATGTGTATATTAGCGATCGCTAATCTCCTGATTGATTTAACAACGATGGTACTGATGAGCCAATTTGGTTGAGCACAATCATTGCCATTACCAGTGTCACAATAAAATTTAAAAACCATTCAATCAACCAGTAACGGACACAACAATAAAACAATAGCCAAGGAGCCATCCTAAAAGAGACAAGGAAGCATCGAATGCCGAAATGATAAAGGGTCCGGACTGCGTCTGGCTCTGTGCTCTACTGTAACGGCAGAAGTCCAGATGTGGGTAGGAGAGGAATTCCCCCACATAACAATGAGTAATAACGACTAACTCACAATCATAGGATGCATGAGACAATGATGAATTGTATATTTCAAGCCTATAGAAGACAATCAGAATGGTTACTTTCTTCCTAGTGGGATACACCAGAGAAATGGGGACTGAAAGAAAATTCCGCTTGGGGTTTTGTATGCTGTTTTTCCTGTTTTCCTGACATGGTTATAAACAAGAAAAAGTACAGATGTTCAGATTCTCTTTGCAGTCCCATGACCATGTTTCATCCTTTTATTGGGTTGCTCTTATTGTTCCTTTTATGTTGTTGTTTTTAAACTCGCCTGCACATGCTGTCCTCGGGATCTTTGGGATCTCTTTCTCTCTTTCTTGTGCCTTCTTTCTGTCTTTCTCCTTTCCTCCTTCCTGCCTTTTTCCTCTCCCTCCTTCCTTCCTTTTTTCTTCTCTTCCTCGTTTCTTAGTTCTCAGGATTATTGGGAGAAGAGCGGCAGGCACAGATCATGGGCTGGAATCAAGAGGAGCAGCATGAAATAGAGGGCTTGTCTAGAAAAGAGAACGCAGTATGTCCCGGCAAAGCCCAGTTTACTCTCTCTGTCTCCACAGAGGCCAGCTTAGTCCTCGGGTGCACTCATACTAAGGGGGCATATCCAGAAACAGGTCAGCTCGAAGGTTAAATAACTTCAGCATGACCAGGCTGGTCATGAGAACACGAAAACAGTTCTGAAGTCTGTCTAGAAGGTCGGCTTCACTTTTGGGAAGCAGAGGGTCCAGTTTAATAAGTAATGCCTGCTATCAATACAAGATTAGGCTCAAACTTTTACTTGCTTCCGAGCTGAGCTCCCCGCTGCCCCTCCTCAGGGATTTGAAGGCTGCACAGAGAAAAGGTCCGAGGCTGGGAGAGAGACTGCGAAGTCATCTGAGCTGCAGTGCGCTTTCTTGTCTTTTTCTTTTCTTTGTATCAGTTCCTCTGGCAAAGCCCTGTTAACCTCTGTGTTTAACTCCAGGCTCCTTTCGCTTTTTAAACGGAATCACCTTCCTCTCATGAAGATCTTATGAGATTCACAGTCCCTACAGTCAGGAAAAGTGATGTCCAACTTCCCGGTCTTCGCTGCCCCGTGGGCCAAGGCTGTTTCTACAAGATACAAACACCTAGATGCTTCCAGATTTGGGATGTGGGTCTGCCCGATGCCAAACATCTGGATAGTTGAAAACATCAGGATGTTTGGCATCAAGCAGACAAAACATCTGGATGACTGCTTGAGTTTTTCACTTTTTAACTGGATGTTTGGTGTCATGTAGACACAAGCCGAGGTTCTGACTTCATCCTGTAACAGCTCCCTGGCTGCCAGGCTGGCTCCAGATTCCTTTTATTGCAACTGACATTTTTACAAGGAACCTTTGCAATCTGTGTGATGCCTGTTACTCTTATGCTCAGAAACAGATTCGTTACTAGAAAAAGAAAAAAAGAAAAAAGAAAAACAACAGCCTGAACCAACCCCCAAAAGCAACATGCGCAAGCAAGGGTCTGAAGAGGCTGGAGAATTTCAGAATCACCACTGTCTTTGTGAGCAGAATCATGACACAGCTTTAGTAGGAGGGGGTGGCTGGCGAGAGATCTACAGAGTGGTAAGAGCGCCAGATCCATTCAACCAGCCCTCAAGGGGGCTCACTCCCATTTCAGCCAAGAAATATGGTTTCCATGCTGGCAAAGGTGGTGCTTCCTACGTTGTTGGCTGTAGATTAATGACAAATGGCCCAACATTCCATAAAACACACCAGTGGTTCCACAAATGAAACCGTGGGGTAGGTGAGAAAACGCCATTTTCTCCAGAATGTTTGTAAATAAGATGCCCGACTATGCCCCGTTTGAGTTTCACGATCGAATGAGGCTCATGCATCCTCCCCACTTTGGAACAATTGTGCTAATGATGAAAGTAAATTATCAACAATGATTTATTGACCACCTTCCTTGCCTGGCTGTTATGAACTATCTGACTTCACACCCTTTCTCATCTCGGCTCTTGCCAAGTGTACTTATTAGCTTCTCCGATGAGCTCATACCTGCCCACTCGCTGTGAGCAGCCCTGCTCTGAGGTACAGAAGGATCCCTGGCCTTAGAAAGCTGTTGGAACAGGTTCAAGCTACATTCCCTCCTAATCTTATCCCTCCATGCCTGATATACAAGATCCCTTGCCTGGGACACCTCAATCTTTAGCCTGGGTTTTGTTTTTATTTTTGTTTTTTTTTTTGTTTTTGTCTCCCTTTGAGTCCCTCGTCATTTACTTTTCCGTCTTGGAGACTAGATTCTTTATCTCTGGGCTCCAATCTCCCCAGCTCTGGATGATGCTTATTAGCTATTGGAATGACAGGATCTGCCGTTTCCTGCCTGTCTCAACAACAACCACTTGTTGAGTATAGGACTTAGCACTGAGCTGACCTTTTTTTTTATACTCTCTTATTAAATCCTCACATGAGGTCGGGAGTGCAAACTGCTATTTCGCAGAGCAGAAAGTGAGATTCAGAGCAATTTAACAACTTGCCCGAGCTCACGAGGTAGAAACCAAGAGAAGTGGAGGCAGTCTTCAAACCCAGGATTGACTCCAAAGCCCAGACACGTGACTGCTGTTCAGTGCTACCTCAGTCTGTCTTCTAGACTTGACCTCTTGCTTGCCTAGGCCACAGGTTGAAGCCCACCTTCCACACTTTGACTTTTCCTTATTTGACTGAGTTTATTTGCGCTACACCTGACACGGATTCACTCTTTCTCCCCAGAATAAGAATTTATTGGGCAATATATCTTGAATGCCCACTCGGTGGTAGGCGCCATGTTTTGTGCTAAGAATAACATGATAAGCAAGGTAAGACCTAGGCTCTGCCCTTGTGGTTTAGCGCTGAGTGGGGAGATAGACAAGGAAAAAGACAATTTTAATGCGGTGCAGTAAATTTAGGGACATAGGAGCTATTTATAGTAACTGGTTAGGCCCGGTTCTGGGCCCTTCTGGTTTTCCCTGCTACTGGTCCCACTTAGTGCTCTTTTTCTCTCCCTGACTCAGCTGATGTTGGGCCCCCGAGTCCCCTACCAGCAGGCTCACTCCCACCTGAATGTAGGTGGATGGAAGGTCAGCACTCTCAGGGCCACCATCTGGGCGAACTTAGAATTGGGATCTGTTTCCCAAATCTGATATTCACTAGTTCAGACACAACCCCCAGGCTCCTATGGCTCCCTCCAACCTCCTTTGCAGTCTGTCACGTACAGGTTCTAGGGTCCTCGGAATGACTGTTTTGTTGCCAGCATTTTCATCAGAGGTTCATAAGGTCTATGAGGGTTCAGTTCAAACTCCCAAGTTGTTGGCTAAGTTACCTTCCTCAATATTTTCTCAGTGTTCTCTAGGATTGGGGCCACAGTATTCCCTCGCTCCAGGGCAGGGGCTGGTCCTATAATCTAAGGAATAGAGGACTCTTGACCTGGACTGTTGTTCAGAAATCCCTTTTTGCCATGTTTCGCTCCCCTGGATGGGACCTCCTGATGCCAAGTTTATCTGAAGCTTATGTGAATTTGCTGCAGTACATAAATCTACCTTGACCTTGGGACCACTGAGCCTCAACTTCCAGGATCACTCACTATAGACTGGTCAGTTTGCCCTTGACCTTGTACGATACTGGTAAATTTTTGGAAAACACAGAAATCTAAAAAAAAAAAATGTAATCTCTCTCAGAAAGGTGATTATGCACACAATTAAATGCTCAACAAATATATGTTGAATAAATTAAAGTCAAAACAAGAACTGGTGCCAACACTCAAGGAGCACAGACTCACACACATGGCTGGTTCAATCACCATTTCCTGATTTGAATTTGTTTGGATTGAATTGAACTACAATCTATCTGGGGAGATAAGATTTATGAGTCTGAAACAATTAAGAACAATAAAAGACAGCACACCTCGGTGTCTCTGTCTCCTATCAACTGCCCTGTGGATAAAGGAGATAGCCTTAGGGATCAAAGTTGTCAGCAAAAAACTTATGGAAGATGAGGGACTCAGATGGACTTTGGGCTGCTCATGCATTTCACATTTTCCCAAATGAGTTTTTCAAATGATTCCATTGTTGAGGTACCACCCTCATTAAAAAAAAAAAAAGTAGGAAAGGGTTGAGAGATTATTTAAAGGGCATTCACATATAAAGGGATAGTTTTGTTCTAATTTGGCAAATATTGATGCCTAATATGCCATCCTTTATTGCCAAGAATTAGGCATATGCCATGGGCAGGAGAGACATGGTATCTCCTTTGGGGCACCACAATGGTGGGTTTGGGCTATAGAGAAGAAATTAAAAGACAGTGCAGTAAGCTCTAAAGAAAAATTATGTCATATGTGCTAGAGGAACCCAACAAATGGCTGATATAATAATCTGCCTTTCTGGGTGTAGAAAAAAATGGGAAGACATCTGTAAGGAAGTATTGTAGGTCCCAAGTCTGAAAGATGACCTTTAGTTCAGTGTGCTGGGGGGAGAAAAAGTACCTGTACCAGGAAAGAACATGGCATGCATCGATGTTGGACAGGGAGCTTAAGAACAGGTGATGAGGGGCGCCTGGGTGGCACAGCGGTTAAGCGTCTGCCTTCGGCTCAGGGCGTGATCCCGGCGATCTGGGATCGAGCCCCACATCAGGCTCTTCTGCTATGAGCCTGCTTCTTCCTCTCCCACTCCCCCTGCTTGTGTTCCCTCTCTCGCTGCCTGTCTCTATCTCTGTCAAATAAATAAATAAAATCTAAAAAAAAAAAAAAAAAAAAAAAAAAAGAACAGGTGATGAAATGCCTCCAGCACCTTGCCAGCATGGCTAACTTTGTGCTGGCTTAACCTTCTAGATTATGGATTCCAGAGCATTTTCTCTCTACTTTTCTTCTTATTTCTACCTTAGCATCCAGACCTGCACTGTCTCTGCTTGGGTCTTACTACCCAGATGCATTCCGGTGCTGGGACCAGCTCCAGCAGAGTCAAAGTAGGATCGTGGTCCCCATCAGCTCTCCACAAGGTCTGTGACTTCAGGCCATCTCCAGGAACCTTTCCCTGTGGTGGGATTCTGTCTTTGTTTTCACGGGGGAAAGCTAAAAGTAGGGTGCCCATGATCTTCTCACAGAATCAGAATAATTGGCTTTGCACATTCCTAATGATGTCTGGAAAAATTCAAAGCACTTCAGTGCACAGAAGGGACAGAGCAGAATAGGGTGCACCTCAC
This sequence comes from Ursus americanus, assembly GCF_024610735.1. NCBI lineage: Eukaryota > Metazoa > Chordata > Mammalia > Carnivora > Ursidae > Ursus > Ursus americanus. The sequence continues at coordinate 23,162,896 of NC_142137.1, forward strand.
TCCGGTGTTCGTCGGCCCCTGGCTACAGGAGTGCCTATCTTGAAAGATGGTAAAGGATCAAAGCCAAACACGTCAGATGTACCTCATATTCTATAGACTTGTGAATGTGATTCTTTTCTCCCCAATACTGGGAATTCCACTTCCCATTTTGGCTAGGCAGCAGATTTTTAAATTCTTTCTTTTAGAAGTCAGAGGGGCTGACAGAAAGCATCAAAATTCAGTAAACCATGGAGAGGATCCCCCTTACTTCTGGCCCCATGACAATGCACTCCAAGAATCCCCGGTACTTGCTCCGATTCTGGGAGTGGGCTCTAGTTTGAGGATCTGCACAGTCCGTTAAATCACTTCTGTGTCCTGCTGAGTCTTCCTGCTATGAGCCCAACCCCTCCACATGAGCACGAGCTGACGGAATTCCCTTCCAGGAAAAACAGAGCCTCCACTAAGCTCAACCGGTCGGGGTTTCACCCCTTTCACAGCATTTTAAAGGATTTCATACATGTTAGGGACCAAGTCAAGATTTCTGCTTAAACTCTCTGCAGGCTTAGGCTACATGGTTCAGGAAGCCTGTCCCAGTACTGAGTTTACAAAATGGCGCTCTCCATTCATGGATTTTTATTTAAGGGAAAAATACACTTTTTTCCTTCCACATTAACTTTATTGATTTTTTTTATCTTTCCTAAAATGTTGATTTTTTAACTTCACATTTTCCATATTTAAGGTGGCACAGCCAGATTTCTAGTCTCATTTGGTCTCTTACCCAATGCTTCTCAGACTGAATTTTGGGGATTTTGTTAAAAAGCAAGTTCTGAATGAGGCACCGGGGTGGACCTGAATTTCTGCTTTCTCTCTCTCTCTCTCTCTCTCTTTTTGTTTTTAGAGAGAGAGAGTGAGAGAGAGCACATGAGTAGGGCGGGAGAGAGAGAATCCCAAGCAGGCTCCACACCCAGCATGGAGCCCTATTCAGGGCTCAATCTCATGATCTTAAGATCGTGACCTGAGCCAAAACCAAGAGTCAAACACTTAACAGACGGAGCCGCCCAGGTGTCCTCTGAGATTCTGCATTTCCAACCAGCTCTCAGGTGATGACAGTGCTGTAGCATTGCATTAGGGGTAGCATGATGGTAGAATATTGAGCTCCTTCTATGCACCAGGCATTGGGAGAAGACGACAGAGGACACTTTATGTTTTTATAATCAGTGTATAATCCCAATTAATTAATTAGTAAAAACTGATTTTATTCTTGATTGAGATTTATAAATGACCACAAGTTAGACTCTTTCATCTATTTTTATCTATAAATTATTGACTTACTTATAAGCATAGTCTACTAATTTTCCAGGAAATACAAAGTAGTCACCATCAAGTCCAATTCCCTATGATTTGTCCCCCCTTTTGGTATGTGAAACATATAATGATTTATTCTGAAAGGAGAGTGTTTCCAATCTTTTTTTTTCATATAATAGAAAAATATAATGTTGGTGTGTCACCCCAAGGGAAGCTGTTTGCCTCTGAGGTGTCTACTGGGCATTGGAAAGCAAGTGGCCCAGGGGCTGCCCAATGGAGATCAAAGCTGTGGCATGAGAGTAACCCATACACTCAGCCACCTGACAGGCAAGCTCCGTTTTTGGCTATAGCATGTCAACTTCAGAACTTCATCTTTAATACATAAATGCCAATGTGAACAGTCATATCAAGGTCCTATCAGCTAAGAGTCTAGTGCGGATTAATTGAGAGCTAACCCAAATAAAGGAGGAATCTAGGTATGACCTAGACCATGCCAAGGAAAATGAGGAGAGACATAGGGCAAGACAGGAGAAGAGGGAGAGCGGAAAGCCACCAAAGGTGAGTTCATCTTCTTCAAATTTTGCCAAAGGCCTGCCTGTTTCAGCATTGATCACACTTGCCCCAAATATTTCCTCCTCTCCCAGCAAAGATTGTGAATCTGCATGAAGACCAAGTAATAAAAAGTAAAGTGATAAGAAACACAGGCAGGTATCTGTTTTTGCATTGAATATATATATTTTTTCCCTCAGTGATTGAAAGGCAATGACTTTAAAAGCAAAATGCTTTTGAAATATTTCTGTGATAAGGAATTACCACCCAAACCATGTCAAAGGATAATCCCTTCCTCCAATATGTTTTCTTCTTTGTAGACCGGAGTCAGCACACATTTTCTATGCAGGGCCAGAAAGTAAATATTTTAAGCTCCGTGGCCCAGACAATATCTGTAGCAACTATTCAAAGATCGTAGCATCCATAAACAGTACATAAATAAATGAGCACGAATGTGATCCAATATAACCTTCTTTTCAAAATCAGGCAGTGCGCTGGATTTGGCCTGCAGTCTGCAGTCCATGACCCCCATTATGAACAACACCTCATATATTAATTAATCAAAAATAAAAATTGACTATGGAAAAGAAGAGAGCCTTGCAGGGTATCTATCTACTTGCAGGGTAAGGTGGACGATCACAGAAGCATGAAGACGGATCCTTTCTGAGCACCAGATGCTGAACACAAATACCCACCCGTAGCTTCTGGAAAGTGCTAGTTTGCCTGGCAAATTGCCCAGGAGTAAGATGTAAGTGGGAAAAATAAGACTTAGTTGAGGCAAATGTTCTATGAAATGATCCTTCTAGGTCAAGTTGGTAGGTAGATTTGAAACTCCCCTATTTTGCATAATTTTTTGCTTTTGTAAGTTTTCCACCAGCCCTTTGCCATAGCAGTTGTCACGCGCGAGCTGGCTGGCACCCAGAAACAGTCGTCTGCAGAAATACCGCGCAGTGGGTCCAGGTTGCATTTTTATGTTTTATTAAAATTCTTCTTTGATCACACGCCAATTAATCTCCAACTTTGAGCCTATGAGACTACGCTAATTTGGACATCTGGTTTATGAAGTGGGATCATCCAGCAGTTTAAATTGTACTCTCTGAATTTCTCCAAAGAGGCCAGATAGAGACTCAAAATATTATGATCTCGAAATACAACAGACAGATAAGTGAACTTTTTAGGATCGTTAAATATATACGTACATTTAGTGTACATGCTATGCACATACGTACATATTCAGAAGTCAAACTTTTCTTCCTGTGTGGCGCTGTCTACATTAACTATTAAACTGCATTTTAAATGTAAATTAAAGGTATCTAAATGCAAGCATTTTTATGTTAATTGCACAGGTAACAATTTACTTGACTCAATTATGTTCCCATTTTTGTTTTGTTTTTACAGGAAGTGAAATCTCTGTCCGCTAGAACAGTAGGTAAGACTGGGAATTCTTGTTTGGAATAAGTGTGTTGTTCACATTATGCCTTTTAACATTTATCCTAAATCAACCCTTTAATCTAGGAGTCTTTGATCCTAGTTCCTTTCGAGAGTCTTCAATACCAGAACTTCCCCCGAGTTATTCTTGTGTAAATCGCTATCATGGATGTTAAAGGCAATAAATGAAAAACGCCACGTCTAGTATTTATAACAACAAGGATTATTAACTTAATTACCTTATCCTTTTGAAATATCTGAAGGAGAATTATGACCTCGGGGACACCAGCAACAGTCACCTAATCTATTTCTGACGTTATAGCAGCGAAGTCTCCAGCAGGCATCCCTACGTGGTCTGGCTTATTGCAAGCACGAGCGGGCAGTTAGCAGAGTGCTCTGTCACGGGATTCTAAAGGCAGAGTGCTGATTTCAGGAACCTTGAATTTCTTTAAAAAGTTAAATTACTAAATCAAGTTTAGGGACCAGTCTGGAAGTGTTAACGTTTTATTTTGTCAAGGGAGGACAATAGACAAAATTCTTCCACCTATCCTATCTCTAACTTCAAAAAAGGAAGGAAGGACATTGGAACACCAAAATTTTAAGTAGGAAATAGTCTCAAGTGCAAGTGACAGATCTTTTGGAAAAGACATGCTATGTCGGTTTATTTTATTTTCCCATTTTAACGTAGATCGGGAAACAGATGCATAAATGATAAAGGAGAGAGAGGGAATTAGAAAATCTTGAAATCATAACTAGAATCAGAAGGGCTATTTTCTGTGTTTAGATGAAATCGTTTGCAACTATTTCTTTATAGCAAGTGAATTTAAAAGAGTGAAGGATTTAAGAGTTTAAAAAAGCCTTCCCTTCCAGCACCTCCAGCACTGTAATTCTATAGGACATGTTCCTTTTACAGGCTAGGACCTTTCTTAGAATATCATCCCTGGAATTACAATGCAGGGAAATGTACCCCAATATTTGCTGAACTTTTCAGGTGGTCAAATGAGAGCCATTATTCAAGAGAACTATCAATACGGTGATTTTAACTGATAGTGATAATAACTATATACAAGTATTAAAGAATGGCTGTCCTTCTATATAAAGCAATATTTCCTGGTAAATCTATTTTAAAAACATTTTAAGTGGAAAATTACCATACCCCACACAACAAAAAATTTGCAGAAGATGTTTTCAGCTCCTTTCCTATCCGATTCTCATTTCCTGTCTATTGGCCTCGGGGGTATAAACCAAGCAAAATTTCAAAAGCTCTTGGAAAAACAGAAGCTATGTGTGTGTGTGTGTGTGTGTGTGTGTGTGTGTCTTGGCGAAGTAGGAGGACAGTAAAATCAAAACAGATCAAAACTGTTCCTTTTTCTGTAATTTGCCTATCTCTTCTAAAGGCAGAGACACACACATACCCTGGGTTTGTGAATTTCCCTGTGACAGGCAGAGACTGATTGATAATGTGCTGGGATGAGGGAATCCAGTGGAAGCATGCACTGATGGGATGTACATGGTTTGGGATATACCAAAGTCATCTTATCATCAGGGTCATCAGTAAAGCTGCTATCAATATCAACACTTAATTCATTATATAGCAAAAACATGGAGGATACTAACTGGGACCTGGACTGGGTATGTCGCACTGATTCAATGCCCTTTGGAGTTGGACGGTTAGGCTGGGATAGCGCCACAGAGTGGAGCTGGAGAGAAGTGGTGGGAGCAGCTGCGCCTGGAGTTATGAGTCAGTGCGTGTCCAGACACAACAGTGAGCATGGCTGTATGGATGGGCTTACGCGAAGAGAGAAGGGATCATTAAAAAGTGAAATCCCTGCGTTGGGAGATTCTACAGCAATACAGGAAATCGACGTTAGGATCTGTGGTTTCCTGCAAACGGGGAATCTAAGAGAACATAAAAAACAAAGCCACATGTTTCAATTATCAATAGAGATGTACCCAAAGATTTCTCACTCTGTTAGTGTTAGCGATAAACATATGTAGGATAAAACAGGAAGTCAGAGAATCGTAATGCCAGAAGATGGGAATGGGATGTGTGTAAAATATTCACTCAGAACATCACTGGTAGCCTATAGGGAGGAGCGGGGCTGGTTAGCGAGTTCATGAAAGAAGAATAATGAAAATCATAGCTCATATTTACTGAGGAATGATGCTGTTTTAGGCACTGTGAGAAAGGCTCTCTGTTCAGTTACTAAATCTATGTCTGAAAGAGGACGGCGTGGCTTAATCAGGACATCAGCCATGGGTAGCTGCCTTTTTATCACCACTGGCAAATTTACTATCTTTATTATGCATTCCAGGTGACTAATATCAATAGCTTGTCCTCTGGTTATTAGAAAGAATGAAGTCTAAATACTGAAAAAGGATAAACAACATACAGATAAATATTTTGAAAGAACCCAGATTTGGAAAGTCCTAATACATTGCCAAACTTTCAACATTTTCCTCACCACAGAATGACTCCTCTGAGAACAAAGTAATTGCTGACTTCAAAGAGCTCCAAGGAAGTTCAGTGGATGGAAAGAATTTGGCCAGCAACTGGGTGAATCAAATCTAGAATTTTTCTTTCTATCACTGGTGCGTGTGCGTGTGCATGTGCCTGTGTGTGCGTGCATGCATGCATGTGTGTGTGTGTGTGTGTGTATGTAAAGCACGTGAGTATTTCTACAAAATTTAACTCACTATCAAAGTTTTTCTCAAAGTCTACAATTCACTGGAGAATGGTAATGCTGCCTCTGGCTTGTTTCATATTTGGGCTGTTCTCAGACAGGGTGAATTATGAATGCTGGTAGCTCCCAACCCGAGCTGCAATGTATATATTCTTGAGTTCTACCACAGTCTTCCGCAGTCAGGCTCTCCGGGGGTGGAGCTGCCATATATGTGTCTATGAATATTTATACAAGTGACGTTATGCCAGTTTGGGTGTCCTCTGACATTGAATTCAGGTTGGCAGGGATTCTTGTGAGCCATCATCTAAACAGTTCCATAGACACTCAGGTTAAGTGGCTGTTTCTATTAAGTTATTCCCTTAATAACAGCAGATCTGGGTAGATTCCTCAAGGGCTTTAACTTTAATGGATTGACCTGAAATTCCACACTGCCAAATGAAACCCTGCTTTGCATTCTTGTCTTTCAAAGAACATGTTCTGTCATGAAATCCTGAGAGAACCTGGACAACCTGGTTTTGAAATTGCTTGTTGGGACTAATGTCCCCCAAATGGATTTAGGAAAAAGGCCTTAATATCTGCCCTCAGCGAGATGCCAACATGGATTCCAAACAAACAGTTCAAATGGAAAATCTCCCAAATGCCAAATTAGATGGTATAAGTCAGTTCTTTGTTCCATTGTTTCTTCTTTTAGTTTTCTCTGTTTAGATGATCTCTTGATTTCAGAATTGTCCCCAATAGAAATTCAGCTTATCAGGCTGTTAGAGCTCTCAATGGACAGAATTACACACCAGGGACAAAGGCATCAAACTGCCAGCTTAAAATCCAAGCCTACAAAAACAAACAAACAAACAAAATCCTGAGATCGTGGCTGCTTGAATTTTTAAGCCACTAAGTCTCACTGGAGGACAGCCCACTTCAAATACTGCTTTTCCTTTTTTTGAAAATTATTTTGGCAAACCATCTTCCACCAGCATCTTATATGGCATGTTTGTGAATTTGGCAAAATAGAGCAAGGTGTTTTCAAGACCTCGGCATTCATTCCTTTCCTGGAGAGACAGGGACATGGACACCTATTCTCATCCCTAGGAAATGGCCCCTCCTGAGTCAAAATGCTTCGCTCTTGGCCAAGGCAGCTTCAGAGGCACATGCTTTCTACTCCAATCCTTTCTTTCCTTTTGGGTCTTAGCAGTTATGGAAGTTGGGAGGAATGAATAGTTATTGCATGTGTTCATTGAGCAATTCACCTTGACATTTCTCTCTCATTGTATGTGCCAAGCACTTTAAGGGATAAAAGGTGAACCATGGAGAGAAAAAATTATCTGTAATTTCTCATGCAGTGTAGAAAGTGATTGGTAGCATGGAAGAAGAACATAAAAATTGCTCTATGAGCTTTGCAGTTAAAGCTTATATATCATATATGGAAGAGAAGTTTTGGGGGGCAGGTTTCCTCTCTTTCCCTCCCTATTTCCAGTCCCTGACTCTTTTTTTTCTTTTTTTAAGAGAAAGAGAGACAGAGAGAGGAAGGAGAGAGGTACAGGAGGGGCAGAGGGAGAGGGAGAGAGAGAACCCCAAGCAAGCTCTACACCCAGCATGGAGCCCTATGCGGGGCTTAATTTCATTACCCAGAGATCATGACCTGAGTTGAAATCAAGAGTCAGATGCCTAACTCATTGATGTACCTCTAGTCCCCAAATTTTAAGTATGTGGCAGACCATAACTCCTAAAACTTCTCTGAGGTCTTGTGTGGCAGGAGTGGTCTTGTGTTAAAATGTCAGCAGTCATGGTGTTGCTGGGGACCAAGGCCAGTTTTCAGTAGAGCACCTCGGATCACCTGGGGAGCTTGTGAGGCATGAAGATTCCTGCTTGCACCACAGAGGTCCGGATTCACAGCACTGGGCTGGCGCCCTCGTGTCAACTCCAGGTGTATATGCAAAATTCTCCTGGGGATCAGGCCAGTATCTTCCCATTGAGACAGTTCTTTCAGGGTCAGATCCCTGATTTCAACAGATTTTGTTTCCCACAACCCCTGATCCACAAGGAGACAGGAAGGAAAGTAAAGTTGAACACCTAACAGCAGTCGCTTTAATGGCATTTACTCCCCACGGCCAACTGTTTCACAGCTGTGAGGACACACTGAGAAAGGGATCAAGTAAGTGACCTGAGATCCTAGGAGGTAAGTGGTAGAGTCTGGCTCTGGACTGAGACCTCCTTCCTCCAAGGCTGGTGCTGCTCCCATGTTGCTTCCTAATCAACACAGAGTTCGTATCTGCCAAATGGAACGGAGTCAGAAACAAAGTAGTGCTTCCAGAGGACTGGTGAGGTTTCCAGTCATGAGAGTGGATGCATCTATTTCTCTCTGCAATTCTCTTCGTTGGTGCCTCTCCCTGGGGCCGGTCCCCAGCGCCTGGTGCTGTGGTGCACGCTCGACGCAGACGCAGCCCCATGAGGTCTGCAGCTGGTGGTGGGGGCAAGGCACCCCCGCCAGCTCTGCCAGCACATCTTTTCCCTTCTCAATTCGGTCACTGTAACAATGGCTGAGCAGAGGCACAACATGCTATTGGCAAAAGACCTTTTTTCCGGCCCTACCCTTTGAGAGCAAGAAAGGGAAAAGCCACCTTATAAAGTTCCACTGTTTTATCCTCGAAGTTGCCGTTATTTGTCATGGTTGCAGGAGCAGAGCTCATACCCTACCAGAACCGTCCAGAAAACGCACAATCGTTCCACCATTCATCAAGGTAACTGAGAAGTTTGCACCTACAGCCACAGATGAGTTTTCTGCAGTGCATATCTGTCCTTCAAGACGCTAAAACCCACTTCTATCTTTCATTTCACGTAACGTCCATTAAAGTATGTATTTAGAACAGTCTACAAACTAACTGCAGTAGAAAGAATATGAATTGAATGTTAGCTAAGTTGACTAATGTCTACACGGAAAGTTGTGGTTTGAGGTATTCAGATGAGAACTCTTTTATCCATCTGAACTATTATTAGTCTTCTCATCAAATATTTTCTGTGCTCTGAGATAAAAAAATGTTTATAAACTTTATTTCCCCCTCATGGCTTAAGGCCTTTATCTTGATTATTTGGACCTTTTGGTTTTCTTCTTCCACGCTGTGATTCATTGGTTTCCTGTCACTTCACTCAGCAGGGTCTGGTTTTCCCATTGACAGCCTGCCTTCTACTCTCAGCAACCAGAATTAGCCTGAGGTACTCGGGGGCGGCGACAGTGGCTCCCTGGCTTGTTTGGGTCTACAGGGAAATGCAGCCACGACCAACCAAAACAACAGCCAAAAGGAAAAGCTAGCAGGTCCTCCTGTATTTGGACAGCCCAGATGTTATTTACAGCCTTGTTTATGAAGTATTTTCTTGATTCTCCTGGCTAGGATCCACACACTTTGTCATTTCAGAGCACACACGTCCTGTCACGTGGTAATGATGGGCCCTGAACAAGTAAACAGGCTGGAAGACTATTATAAGGGTAGAAAAGTCTTTGAACATAACATCGTGCTTCCCCACTCCACTTCCAAAAAAGACAAAGGAAAGCAAAGAGGAAGAAAACGGAAAACTGGGTTTATTTTTAGATTTTTAATTAGCCACAGGCAATGCGGCCATTTTGAAACCCCTACTATGTGCAAGGTGCTACAAACAAAGAAGCTGAATAGTTCATGAGCCCAACTCTCAAGGCCCTTAAGCTCCCAGGCTAGTGCGAAGCAGATATTCATAAACACAGTGAGCTGCATTCAAACTGAAGTGCAGTTGTTGTGACGCTCGGGACAAGTAGGAACATTCATTCTAGAATTATTTATAATACTGAGAATGTAGGGAATATAACATCCCCCAAATTAAGAGAAGGGTTCACTAAATTAAAGTCTGTCCCTACGATGGAGGGCTGTGCTGCTCTGTTACTTCCATCATCGTCAGAAGTCTCCCAGGCCAAACTTCCAGCCCCCTTCCCCTCCCCTGGCCTCTTGCCTTCCCCAGGTGTATATTCCGTAGTCCGATCCAGTCTCCCCCTGTTCTGATCACTTCCTAAACTTCTCCACCGTGCTGCTGTCAGCAGAATCCTCTGCACACCTTGTTCAGATCGTATGCTCTAAGCATTTTCATTTACCTGGAACTTGAATGCTCCCGGAGGATAGTGCAGCCCACTGGTCACCCTTAAGGGGAGCTGTCATCTTCTCTGCCCCAGCTCCCACAGCACCTGGCCATGGGTAGGTATCCTTCTTGCTCCTCCCTCAAAATCTCCACTTCTTTTCATGCTTACCTGCCATAAGGAGCCAGCGGCTGGCTGTCCTTACCAAAGTCATTAATTGCCAGTACGGTCATTTCTTCCTGGGTCACTACAGAGCGTAGCACAAGACTCACTACCTGTGCACGTGGCACTATCCTTGGGGACTTCACCATCCCCCATAGATGGTTGAGCTTATCTGCCGTCCTCACAGTTCCTCGATCTAAGTTCCGATGTTCTTTTCCTTCCTAACACCTCCACCAAACTCTTCCATGGTTATGCCCTAGAATTTGACCCAAATTTTAAGCTTTTCACTCTCTGTTCTCCATCTCTGCTTTTCCAACTCAATTACTGTAATAGTCCTACTCCATTTCTTTGAGCACATAGGGTCCACCAGTCCATCAACCTTACCATTTTTCAGTGCCCTTTACCTGCCCCACTACGTATCCCAATGTCTCTTTCCCTACTAGATTCTGTGGCTTATTGTTATAATCACTTCTTTGCATATGTCCTCAACCTTGTAGGGAGTTGAGTAGTGTCTCCCAAAAATGCACGTCCGCTCAGAGGCTTAGACTGGGACCGTATTTGGAAATAGGGTCTTTGCAGATGTAATTAGTTAAGAGAAGGACATACCAGATTAGGATGGGCCCTAAATCCGATTGACTGGTACCTGCATAATAAGAGAAGCACACACAGAGTCGTAGGCGCAGGGAAGAATGCCCAGGAAGATGGAGGTGGAGAATGGAGTTACGCTGCCATAAGGCGAGGAATGACAAGGACTGCTGGAACCCACCAGAAGCGAGAAGTATGGGATCATTGTTTTCTTGAAGCCTCAGAAGGACCCAATCCTGCTGACACCTTGATTTCAGACTTTTGCCCTCACGAACTGTGAAAGAATATATTTTTGTTGTTTTTAGCCACCAAGTTTGTGGTAACTTTTTCAGCAGCCCTTGGAAACTAATGTCACCCTTTCCGCCTTTGTTATACTCACAGCAAAACACTGATTAAACCCAGTTCTCCACTTTTTCTGTGCCCGCACCTAACTGGCATATTTTGGTTGAAAGAAAACACACAAGTTTACTAACTGGTTTCACTTGACAATTTGACCACAGAACTTATAGACTGTTGATATTTCCTGGTAATTCATCTACATTTTGCATTTATTCCTTCTTCTATTCTCTGGGGCAAATGTTTTGTCCTTTTATCCCCCTTCTGTGCTAGTGGTGACTCTGCCTCTTATTACACTGAGAAAATGGAAGTAATGAGAAGAGAAATAATCATTCTTCCTTCTACCAAATCTACTAACCTACCTGTATGTGTAGACGTATTTGTGTATTTTTCTTCACACAAATACATGCTGTATTCATTTAACACACAAGTACTTATTAAAAGGGTACTATATGCCAGGCGATGTTATAAGTTTGAAGGATGTCAAACAAATAAAGTCCTTTCTCTTTGGTGATTATATTCTTGGGTAAAATACAAACAATAAATCAATAAACACATGTTCAATAGTAGACATGACATGTGTTATGAAGGGAAGCACAGGAGGCTGAAAGCTTAGCTGTGATCAGAAGATAGGGTGCAATTTTAGGCAAGGTGTTCAGAGAAGACATCTCTGATTAGGTCCGAGTAGAGTTCTGAATACAGTGAGGGAGGGATGAGCTCTTTCTCAGGCATCAAAACACCTTGTGCTCTGGATGCCATCTGACTTGTCCTACATGGAAACTTTGGTCCTACAGGTTTCACCCACATTCCTCCTGTGTTACTAATATCTCCTTTACTGGCTCATGTTCATAGACACGCAAACATGGTATAGTATCTGTCATCTTATAAAAAATGCTCCTGGAATCCATATTGTCATTCTTATTCTCCCGTTTATTATAAAACTCCCCCAAAGAGTTTCAATATTAACTGTCTCGCCTCGAATCACTCCAATTATGCTTTCATTCCTACCAGTAACTTCCATCTTGCAAAGTCAATTGTTAGTCCTCATCTCATTTCTTAGCAAAATTGAAGCAGATGATCACAAACCCTCTTTTAAAAATCATTTCTTCCGTTGACTTCTCAGTTAACCTAAACGCCGTATCCTCCTCTACTCTCCTTGAACTCTGATTCTCAATTTCTAAGTGTCTAAATGTTGGAGCATCCCAGGGTTTGGTGCTTAGAGCGCTTTGCCTCTGCATCGGCACACATGCGTTAGGCAACCTCACCCTGTCTCACTGCTTTACAAGCCATCCATACGCCGCTGCTGCAGATATTATCTGCAGGGCCTCAGAGCTCCAGACTCATGAGTATCCAATTTCCTATTCACCAGGTCCACTAATAGACATAGCAAATTTAAATGTGTACAAAACCAAACTTGATTTCCTCGCCTAACGAGTTCAATGCTCTCCCTCTCCTCCCCATCTCGTTGACCCCTGGTTGCCCAGCCCCAAATATGAGATAGACATTATCCTGAACTCCTTTATGGCTTTCTGTATCCAGACCTAGCACCAAATCCCATGACCACTACTTTCGGATGCTGTTCTCCTTTCAGCTCTTCCACAGCTGCTGCCCTTGCCCAAACTTCCTTCGTCTCTCTTTCTCTGGGCTGGCAATAGGCCTCCCCCGTGGCTAGTGGTCTGACCTGCCTACTTCCATTATTTATACCCCATACCTTACCCAGAATGGCCTTCTTAATAGATGAGCCAGACCACGTCATTCCTCTCTACGAAATGCTCCAGTGACTTTCCATTATATTCAGAATAAAATCCAGAATCCAGATCATGACTCATGAGGCTCTACATGATTTGGTTCCTGCCTGTGTCTCCAACCTCAGTTTTGAATGCTCTGCTCCAGCCACCCCCCCGCCTAGTGCCTCCCACTGGGACACATGTGCTTGTGTTGTTTTTGTTTTTTAGATTTTGGTTATTTATTTGAGAGGGAGAAAGACTACAAGCCAGGCAGCACCAGAGGAAGAGGCAGAAGCAGGCTCCTTGCTGAGCAGGGAGCCCGATGCTGGACTCGATCCCAGGACCCTGAGATCACAACCTGAGCTGAAGGTAGACGCTTAACCGCCTGAGCCACCCAGGCAGACACATGTGTTTCTAACTCAAGGTCATGCTTGTACTTCCCTGCCTGGGAGGCTTTTCTCCTCATCTACATGGTTTGCTCACGCATTTCACTCAGGATTTCATTCAAATGATTTCCTCTTTAGAAAGGCTTTATCTGATTACATTAGTTAAAATAACACCACATCTATATGCTATTCATTCATTTTGTATCTCCTAACCTGCTTTATTTTTCTTTGTGGCATTTATTAGTATCTGATCTATATTAGAATAGAATATATATTTATATTTGTTTACTTAATGGTTTGTTTCTGTCTTTCTTACTAGAATATAAATATCAGAGGGAAGGGAGTTTGTCTGTCATTCACTGTTTTAACTCTCAAATCTAGGAGGTGGTAGTCACTAGGTAAATATTGGTTGAAGTAATTGAATAAAAATTGCTTTATGAAAAATTTAAGTACATGGAGAAAATGTATAAAATAAGGTTAATCATCAAAATAGCTATTAATTACTCAATAGATTCCAGGCAGTTTGCTAAATGCTTTACAAGTATGATCTCCTTAACCCTTATGTGAACCTGAGAGCTAAGGGTATTATGGTCTCCATTTAACAGATGAAGAAAGTAGAGTTTAAAAAGTCTAAGAAACCTGCTTCAGGTCACACACCAGTAGGTCAAAGAGCTGGAATTCTCACTGAAATTTGTCTGGTTCCAAAGTCCTAGAATACCAAATCATAATTATATAAACATTTATTCTTATTTATGACAGAGAAAGGGCTGGTGCTATTTCCATAGTATCCTGGAATAGATACCCTAGATGACATTCCAGATTAAGACAAATTCTTGAGTAGAGTAAAAATGTTCGATTGAGCTGGCACAAAAGTAAGGAATTCACCAAGCACATAAAAAAGAGAGATAAACAAATGCTAAAAGCGGGTTCCAGACTGAGGAATTCTCACTACACCTCGGAACTTGGAGCTGCTCCGACTACTGCTTATGAAAGATAAACGTCGGCTTCACCAAGGTCCCTATCTTTTCATGAAGTGGGAAGTGTCTCAAATGGCTGCATCCCCATGAAAGGGTGAATAAGAAATGAACCCTATTGTACAGGAGAGGTACAAAATAACTTGTATTATCTCTGGTTCTGGAAAGGAGGAAAACTAGTCTCAGTGAGAATTCATATTCACATTATGGAAAGATGAACTTGGAATTCATACTTTCAAGCTGGGAATTTAATTTATATGCTTTCCAGGTCATTGGCAGAAGGAGACACAAATCTACTCTAGAGAACTGGAAGTTCAATGCAAGCCTCAAAGGATTCTTTTGGGAAAATTAGCAACTCACAGTCACAAATCACAAAACACATTAAAAAAGAGCACACAAAATAATTTCAAAGAGCAGATATTGGCAACAGACTCTGAAAGATTTAACCACTTTGATTTGTCTAATGTTTAATATAAACTATACTTAATTTGAAGAAATAAAAGAGAAGTTGAAAATATGAATAGAGAACAAGCAGAAATTTTTTAAAAACCTAATAGAATGTCTAGAAATTAAAAAAAGGGAATACCCGAAAATAAATTTTGGTTGGTCACTTCATCAGGGGATGGAATACAATTGAATAGAGAATTTCTGAGCTGAGAGATGGAACTCTAGTCCAGAAGGCTATGGGGTGAACTGCTGAGCCAGCAGGCTCATTAGTGGAGCTGTTGGGGAAGTAGAGGACAGCCACCCAGGGCATTCTAGCAGGCTTTGTGGAAGCTAAGAACATCAGATCTCAAGTGGCCCCAGCATGGAAAAATGCTTCCAGATGCTAATCGGCAGCTCTGAAAAACAGTCAATACCATTGGGATTCACCAAAGGACCAGCACGAGATCAGGATATCCTTTCCCCCTAATCCCACAACACATAAGCCACATCTCTCCCTACACTTGGGAACCTTATTAAGAAGCAGTGGTCTCTCTGAGGATTCAAGGATTTTAATCAACATCAGATACTATTATCCAATTTTTAAAAAATTAGCAAATGATATTAATATGAAATTATATTGAAAATTCAGTCAATTTTTTAAAAAGATTTTATTTACTTATTCAACAGAGATAGAGACAGCCAGCGAGAGAGGGAACACAAGCAGGGGGAGTGGGAGAGGAAGAAGCAGGCTCATAGCGGAGGAGCCTGATGTGGGGCTCGATCCCATAACGCTGGGATCACGCCCTGAGCCGAAGGCAGATGCTTAACCGCTGTGCCACCCAGGCGCCCCAGAAATCTGGTCAATTTTTATCCACAAAGTGGTTGGGGTTGTAAATAAAACTATATTAGCTGTAGACAGAATTCCAGAGCTACATTTTCTTAGTACATCTAAATACATGACATTACTCAATTTGTATAATCTTTTATTTAAACTGGTTAAAATCCCATCTAATTCCCTTCTAGTCTCGTTAGTCTTATTCTTTTTCCATTTATAGTACGGTTTGGGAGACAACACTAAAGAGAGAGAGAAAAAATGGTTTGATCACAAACATCGTTTCAAGGCCCATGTCTCTAACACGGGTTTTATGTAGCACTTAGCTCATTGTTAAGCAACAACTTGTTTGGTTCCTTGTGCTAGGTTAAGAGATTTGGTTTCAATAAAACTTTTACATAATTCTACAAGTTTAGCGAGGGGAGGAGAGAGCTAGAACTAAATAATGTTTCTCATTCCTGCTTATGTGAAAAATTCCCGGCATCTAGATGTCAGAGAGCAGAGCTCATTTGGGATGGGCCTGGGGTAAGTGTTCAGATGCGAGGGCAGCCTCAGAAATGCCCTGGGTCATTCTATCCTCTGTCTCAGGGCAGTGGTGTTGTATGAATATAAAGGACAACCAGCTGGGTAGTGAAAGGATGGGTCTTTGTACCCCAAATACGTACCCATTCGAGGTGGTGGAAGGCCAGCAAATGTCGAAAGACAGATGCTAACACAGAGGTGACAAGTCACCTGAGGAGTCTGATGTCATTGTTCATTTTGCTGACTCATTGAGGCTACCAATCCTGCAGTCATGACTGACTCAGTGGCTCAGGGCTGGTTAAGATATGACTTGATCCAAAAGAGTACACAAATTATTTCCAGCAGCAGAGAGCTAGGATGGGATGAAAAGGGTTTTCTTTCTGGCATGGACTCGGTGGTTGTATGCTGAGCTGGGAGGAGAAACCAAGCAAGAATCTTTCAAGTTAGCTCATATATTTCATATTGCTCTCATTCCTGAGTCAGAAAGAATAGCTCACAGAAGAATTCAGGCAGGTCAGACTCTTAGATCCATACTGAGAGGCATGGTGGATGTTGTTAAATCCAGCCTCTCTCCTGCAATTGGATCCTACTCCTGGCTCCTTGACTTCTGCTTCATATAGGACGTTCCCTCCTCCAGCCCTGCCGTGACCGGGAACCCACTCCCTCATGAGGGGACATGTTTGTTTTCTGGACCGAGGGCTGTCTTTGTTACAAGGGAGCCTGATGCTTAATTCATGTGACTTGCGTCCAATTTGACTACTGGGACTGCCCACAGCAAGTTTTCCCCTCACCTAAACAGCGTTCTTGTCTTCACCTATAATCTCTTCTCTATTTTCAATTGTTATCTCCGTTGACTTTGAATATAACCTATCCAAATCTGGCTACTGTTCTAGTAGAATTCTCTTTCCTGACTTGTCATTTTGTTGCTTTGAAATTTCTTCTTTACTCTGTTAAAGCCTATCTTAAATACCACCTTTAAATAAACAATCTATCCATTGATAGATGAGCAGATAAAGAGGTGGTGATATAGAATATTACTCCACGATCAAAATCCATGTTGCAACAACATGGATGGAGCTAGAGAGTATTATGCTAAGTGAAATAAGTCAGTCAGAGAAAGACAAATACCATATGATTTCACTAATGCGTGGAATTTAAGAAACAAAATGAGTGAGTGAAGAAAAAAAAAGAGACAAATCAAGAAACAGACTCTTAACTGTAGAGAACAAACTGATGGTTACCAGAGGGGAGGTTGTTGGGGGGCTGGGTGAAACAGGTGATGGAATTAAGAAGGGCACTTGAGATGAGCACAGGGTGATGTATGGAAGTGTCGAATCAGTGTATTGTCCACCGGGAACTAAGATTACACTGTATGCTAACTAACTGGGATTTACATAAAAACTTTTTAAAAATGATACTAAAACATTGAAAATGTGTCCAAAAATATGTATAATAAATTTAATCTGATTCACTGCAAACAATGTTGGATTCACCACAAGCTATAAGGAATAAACAAAATAATTAAAATCTCCAACAAATTAAACTTACGTATAACTGAAGACAGAGAAGATGAGCTCCTTCTTCTTTTCTTCCTTTAGGAAGAAATTTCTTTCTTTCTTTTTTTTTTAAAGATTGTATTTATTTATTTTTATTTGACAGAGGTAGAGACAGCCAGCGAGAGAGGGAACACAAGCAGGGGGAGTGCGAGAGGAAGAAGCAGGCTCATAGCAGAAGAGCCTGATGTGGGGCTCGATCCCAGAATGCCGGGATCACGCCCTGAGCCGAAGGCAGATGCTTAACCGCTGTGCCACTCAGGCGCCCCTAGGAAGAAATTTCTTACCTCTTTTTGGTTAATGACTAAGTCTATCCAACTTCTTAAATTGTTCTAAAAATTTATTTCTACCTCTTCATTCCTACCATCACTCTTCACTAAGATTTTATTATCTCTTGCCTGTATTCTTATGAAATTAAAAAGGAACCAAAGGTAAAAAGAAACCAAAGGGAAAGAGATCAGTTGTTGGAGGCAAACGATGTGCCAGGCAGCTTGTCATATGGTGGATATAGCAATGAATAAGACACAGTTCTTGTCCTAAAGGAGCTCATAGTCTAAATGGGGGATGGTCGTGTAAACAATAGTTGTATTAAAGTGTGATTAGGACAACAAAAGCAACAATACGAGACACAGCACTAGCGATGAGGAAAAGAGTGATTAACTTCCATGTAGAGGTATTAGAGAATGCTTTCCAGAAGTCACTCTGAGCTGCCAGTTAAGGAAGCATGGCAAGGCATTCAGGAAGAAGGAACAGTAGGAGATACTTGGCCTGCTGTGGATGGTCTGGCCCTGCCTACCTTTTCCATCCTGTACCTCACACTCATGGGCTCAGGCCCTATCAAAATGCTTATGGTTCCCCCATACATTCCATGTGGTTTTATGACTTTCTACTTTCGTGTTGTTCCCTTCATTTCCTTCCTTTATCCTGTAAGTGATGATAACTAGGGAAGATTTTTAAGCAAGGGAGAAACATAGTCAAATTTTGTTTTAGAAATATTTTTACAGCTCTATTGGGGCTGAATTGAAGGAGAAAGTGACTGTAGTTAGAGAGGCCAATGACATTAGTGCTATAAGAGTTAACAAGACCCTATCTAAGGCAGTTGCCTTAGGACAGAATGGATATGAAAGATATTTAAAAGATACACTCAAAAGTACCTGATTTTTTGAATGGGATTGAGTACGGAGAAGAAGAAATAGGATGGGGCGAGAGGAATCTATGATGCCCTTTAGGTTTCTGCTGTCAGATACTGGGCATTTGGCATTGCCACCAGCCAGTCCCACCACAGGAGGGACAGGCCATTTGAGGGGAAGATTAATTCCATCCTGGGGACTCTTTTGGGTAGAGATGGTAGTAAGTAGCTGGATTTCAGGAAAGAGGTCTGGGTTAGGGATTTACATTAAGAGGCATCATCAAATAGGGGCTAGTTAAAATAAAGAGAATGCATTTATTTATTATTTAAAAGATTTTACTAGTTTATTTTACACAGAGAGAGAGAGAGAGAGCGAGTGAGCAAGAGAGCACAAGCAGAGGGGCGATAGAGGGAGAGGGAGAAGCAGGCTCCCCACTGAGCAGGGAGCTGCTCAGGACCCTGAGATCATGACCTGAGCCAAAGGCAGATGCTTAATGGACCGAGCCACCCACAACACCTCAAGAGAATGCATTTAACAAGCAGAGAAAATATGGGTAAAACTCATGGTTAACTTGTAAGGGACAGAATGCTACAGTTCCCAAAATAAGTGTCAATTTCTCCAACTTCAGGTGACTAACAATGACCTATCTAGGACAAGAAAGGACTCAGACTGAGGCCCTTAAACACTGGCCACCTTGAAAATAGGGTCGTCTTACTAGATGTGCCATCTGACAATGACTTACAGTTTAATGAATAAGGTGCATTCTTCTCTAAGTAATTACAGTAAGACTTGCAAACTTAAGAAAGATAACAAATTGTGAAAGTATTTTGAAATTAAGGGTGTGGTATAATAACAAATGTGAAAAAAAAAAGGAGTAATAGTCTTTACAGTCTGATAGAAGAGGCACAGCAGAGTGCCCATATTTTCCCACTTATTATCCTAGCTAGGGCTTACTAACTTGCCAACACAATGCATTGGTGAAGTTGACGAGTAGAGACTATCTTACAATAGTAAAGAGAGACACCTCTAGCAACTATAGAGAAATACAGTCTCTGTTAATATCACCCAGTGACATTTATTCTGATGAGCACACAGTAAAGACTTAACAAATTCTTGTTAATCAATGACTTAAATGTTTACCAAGCAGTCTTCTAACTTTCTTTTTTTTTTATAATTTATAATTTTTATTTTGTTATATTAGTCACCATACAGTACATCCCCAGTTTTTGATGCAATTTCATTTGCCTTTCCAATTAAATTGGCCTTTTGGAAAGAGAAAAATTATGATACTGGACTTGGATATGTAAATGTTGTCAGGGATATTCCTCCTATGTATCTGACACATAAGAAGTGCTCAATGAATATTTTTAATGTATGTATTTTTAATTTAAATTCAATTGATTAACATATAATATATTATTTGTTTCAAGGGGACAGGTCTGTGATTCATCAGTCTTATATAATAGCCAGTGCTCATTACAACCCATATTGAGGGAGGAAAGAAAAGATGGAAAAGAGTGGGAAGGAGAAGGAAGGAAAGGTTAAATTAATATCCTCATACACATTTGTGCTCAAGAGCAATGTGGCTCAAGACTGGGCAGTGTAACTGGGTATTTACCCCAAAGATACAGACGTAGTGAAGAGAAGGGCCATATGCACCCCAATGTTCATAGCAGCAATGTCCACAATAGCTAAATCGTGGAAGGAGCCGAGATGCCCTTCAACAGATGACTGGATTAAGAAGTTGTGGTCCATATATACAATGGAATATTACTCAGCTATCAGAAAGAACGAGTTCTCAACATTTGCTACAACATGGACGGCACTGGAGGAGATAATGCTAAGTGAAATAAGTCAAGCAGAGAAAGACAACTATCATATGATTTCTCTCATCTATGGAACATAAGAACTAGGATGATCGGTAGGGGAAGAAAGGGATAAAGAAAGGGGGGGTAATCAGAAGGGGGAATGAAACATGAGAGACTATGGACTATGAGAAACAAACTGAGGACTTCAGAGGGGAGGGGGGTGGGGGAATGGGTAGGCCGGTGATGGGTAGTAAGGAGGGCACGTATTGCATGGTGCACTGGGTGTTATACACAACTAATGAATAATCGAGCCTTACATCGGAAACCGGGGATGTACTGTATGGTGACTAACATAATATAATAAAAAATCATTAAAAAAAAAAAAAAAAAAGACCACAGGGGAAAAAAAAAAAAAAGACTGGGCAGTGTAAGTAGTGTGCGCTAGGATAGTGATTTCTAACTTTGTGTCTGATCATTTGAAAAGCTTAAAAATAGAGAGAAACTCAGTAAGGCTCCACCCCAGGGCCATTTTTTTTTTTTTCAGAATTTTAGGAGGTGACATCAGGCTATCTATACATTTATAAACCTCTGTTGATGAATCGCTGTCCTCAGATCTGGTGGATGCTGGATACATTAATTCATGAAGTTCTAGGTTTGTAGAATTGAGAGGTCAGTTCTTGAACCCAGGGTATCCTCACCAACATAGAGGATACCTTGAGGCTCCCGTAATGAATCTGCTGGATCTTGTTGTCTTAACTGTGGCAAAGTCCTGATTATCTGCACCTTGCTCACAATAAATAAATTTAAGCTACCTAGCAAATCGGAGTAGAAACCTGAATTGATTTTTGACCAAATCTGTTTGGGAAATTACTGATTGTATCAAGCTTGACTATACTTCTCTAGCAGTGCTAGCCTAGAAAGAGTTCTTATGCTCTTGCTGTTGTTTTTTTCTTAAACTTCTAGCTCCTCGGCAACTATTAGGATAAATGAAATGGTGAAACACTTTTCATATAAAATATTAGACACTTAATAATTGTTCATAAAGTTGTAAGTACTCAAATTTATAT
Source organism: Ursus americanus (assembly GCF_024610735.1). Taxonomy (NCBI): domain Eukaryota; kingdom Metazoa; phylum Chordata; class Mammalia; order Carnivora; family Ursidae; genus Ursus; species Ursus americanus. The sequence continues at coordinate 23,184,442 of NC_142137.1, forward strand.
TTTAACTGTATCTTTACAGTTTATCCTGTATCCTTGAGTACCAAACATTCTCTAAATGACTGAGACTAGTTTGAAGCATGTATTTGTTTTCCCTTCTGAAAATTTTTATTTTTACTTTCCAATGAATTCATAAAAATAGATTTGCCTAGAATTTAAAAAAATAAGGTTTTACTGCCACAAATCTCAGAAAATGTTTTTCTTTTCAGATTCGCTTTCTTTGTATGGTAACGGTCCTGTCTAAATACAAGAATGCAATCAATGCTTTTATGATAGAAAATCAGCCAAGTGGAAATCCTTCCTTAATTCCAAAGATAAACATTGCATTCATTCACTGCCATTGTTGATTTTTCCAAATTCAGGTTATCTTTTTGATGGAAAAAAGTTGGGCTTGGTTTGAACAGATGGTTCATAAATGTCACTGGAATTGGAATTGGAAGGGGAGAAGCTTCTTAGATCGTCGTAAGAAGCATGAAGTTGTGCCTGACAGGAAGGACGGGCTCCACAATAACCAGCCTTGAGAACAATCTTCCAGAGAAGGATGGTTCATAATCCCAACGGAAAGCACCCCCTGACACCAGACACACGGCTCAGAGTCATACACACATTGATGCTTGGAGGGCAAATGTTGCCTTGTTCAGTGGCAGAATTTCTAGTCAATGCATAAAAATATACATTTCATCTATACAGGAAGCATCCCTCATCATTAAGTAACCTAGGAGGAAAAAAGGCAGTTTTCAGGAAAAACATTGATAAAATGCCAAAATAAAACTTCCTAAGTATTTTCTACACATTCCTCCTTTATGATGACTTGCTGTTTGCAAATGATTAAGATTTCTCGACATAGTTGATAATGATTCATAAGACAAATTCAGAAGAAGATAGTCATCACTATGGACTCACATTCACAAGTTTATTGCATTATATACACATACATATGCAAACCCGTTTACTAATAAGACGGGTGATCAATATTTTTTGAATAGTTCCTATATTTAAGACTTTCTTTAACAAGTGGAGGTGGTGGTAGAGCCATCAGGGTTCCAGTAACAAATGTGATGGCATATTTAAAAAATATTTAACTGAAATTAGTTCAAAGGAAGGGTTATTTATACTGGCATGATCAAGATTAAGGAAACCAACAAGGAGTGGTGAAACACCAAGGGACTGCAAACCAGTAGGAAAATATTACTCTCACTGGGCCTGCGTGAACAAGGAGAGCAGTGTAACCAGAACATGGGAGCCCCAGAGATGTGGGAGAAGGCCTCCAACAGTAGTTGTGGTTGTAGAGAAACTTGGTGAGGCAAGGAAGGAGCCACGACGGGAGTAGGAGGGTGTCTTTGTCTCTTCATTCCCAACTCTTGGATCTACCACTGATGCTTTCCTTTGGCCCAGCCCATGAGGACGTGGAGGGCAAGGAAGTGGATGATGCAGCCCAAACAGTTAGTCCTTAAGACCCAGAGTAGAGCAGAGTGTAGATTTGGAGAGGTAAATGGAGAATAGCCATCTCAATGGGAGAGTGAACATACACAGAAGAGTTTACTAATGATGCAAAGCTACAAATGGCAAACATTAAATCTAGGGAGGATAGTGTGAACGACAGGGTAGAGCACAGCCTTAGAGCACAGCACTTTAGAGGCTGATAGGCATTCCTTCAAATCCAAGCCCTACCACCCACTACTGTATCTGTGACCTGGCAAGTTACTAAACCTCTCTGTGCCTCAGCTTCATTCAGATGTAAATAATAGTGCTTATCATATAGACTAGTCTCATCCTAGGACGACGATGGGATAACATATCAGTCTTTGTGTTTGGTACCTGGTGCACAGAGTAAGCACTCTATCAACACTAATTACTGTCATCATCATCAATAGAGTAGTTTCGCGGAAGAACTTACCAATGGCTACTGGGGTGAGAGAAGGATGGGCAGAATTTGCAAAGGTAGGAGGAGAGCGGAAGGAATTCTGGAGAGGTTTAGTGGGAAGGGATGGCATGAACAGATTAGGAAGCAGGGCATATTCATGAGGTTGTATCAAGAACATGAGATTTGGATTGGGAGAGATAAAGTGTAGGAGGGGCTGGCACTTGAATGTCAAGTCAAAAGTTTGGCTTTTATCTTGTGCACTGTGGGAAACAAACAAACAAAAGAGTTAAAGGAAATCCAAAGTAAGATTGGTATTTTTATTTTTACTTATTTTTTTAAAGTTTATTTATTTTTAAGTAATCTCTACACCCAACATGGGGCTCGAACTCACGACCCCGAGATCAAGAGTCACACACTCCTCTGACTGAGCCAGCCAGGCATCCCAAGAGTAGTATTTTCAGAATGTGGTATAATGTGTGTGTTTATAATAGCAGATTATTTAAAAGACTTTGTAATGTTTGATCGTTCATTTCTTACAACTTACACATTTTAAATAGAATAGTTATTCTTTGGTTCATAGGGGAAACAAGGGCTTTTCATGATAAAAGCGTAAAGATTTTCAGGACTTATCATCTTCTAGCTCCTGTGTTTTATAGGTTCAATGCATTTAATCTTCAATAAACAATCTTATGAAGAAATTCTATTCCCATTCCCATTTTCAGGTGAGAAAATTAAGGCCCAAGGCATGTAAGCACCTTATGTATCACATACAACGAACAAGGATTAATGGTAGAATCCTGGTTTGTACAAAGGTAGCTGTGTTACACGCTTCCCCAGAAAGACACGCACAGGTACACAGCATCAGTTACTGAAGGTGGATCTCAACGACATCATTTTGACTTGAGCTACGGTGCATAGCCTCTGTGTATCTTATCATTCGTATATTTTCAAAGTCCTTTACCATTTATACATGCAACACCCATGCTCGTATAAGATTGTCACCATGAAGAAATACATTTGAAGTGGTTAGCTAGTTTGTTCAAGGTCTCCGATTAGTAGGCAGGACAGTTGGGACTTAAATGCAGATCCTTAAAGTCCGAACTCTGGATTGTTCTCACCAGGCAAAAGAGGTTGGATTAGGAGCAGAAAATTTAAAAGAGACATCTGGTTATTTATATATTGATAATTTACAAAGCACAAGTTGTCTCTCTGAGCACATGCTGGATATTATATAAAGGAAAAAAATGATCTCTGTCCTTAAGGTACTCCTCGCTTGGAGCGGGGACGGAAACCTGAAGCAGAATGAGTAGGGCCATCATCCTGTGAGTACAGCTACTAGGTGAGCACTGGGAAAGGCGCTGCTCAGCCTGGAGTGGGAGGAGATAGCAGTTTGGGTGGCTCATGACAGGTGTGTGGGAAAGATTCACTACAGAAGTGACATAAGCTGAATTTCGAAGAACATATGCATGGAGGTGGCAAAAGCAGAAAGCTCATGCAAGCATTTGGAGGCTTGGAGCACAGAGCACGGGGTTGGTGTGTGAAGCTGGATCTGGTGGGAGCACGGGGTAAAAAGATGAGGTTAAAGACCAAATCCAGGACCTTATGCTCCAGGGTGAGGACTGGGACTTCAGCCTATATAGTAGGAGAGTGATGTGCCCACATGTGTGTTTTTAACAGCCTCGCTCCGGGAGCAATCGAGGGGACGAACTGAGGTTGGAGGAGGTCATGGGGAGGACATGACTGGTGGTTGAACTGCAGGGTGGACCTGGGCAGTCAGAGGCTCCCCACCCCTTCCCCTGTCCAGGGAGTGTATGTTCTCTCCACCACCCCACAGTGGGCGCCATTTTCAAGGATGCAGCCTTGACACAGTAAGGTGTCGTTGAAACCATCCGGACTGTGTGCACGACTGCACCCACTAGAAGCCTCTTAAGATCATTAAAATAAACTTTGAAGATTCTGGCCGGCAGGTGCAGAAATCTATTCGTCTTGCAGCTGCCCAAGACAAGCCTCATAAGCAAGTCCCCTCACGTCCTAAACCTACTCCCTGCTAACCCAAAGCCATCCGCGTCTTTCTTTGGTCTCGCCTTGTCCTCTACCTACAGGGGCCAGTTTGCCAACTGACAGTTGGCGGCTCAGACACTGGGTAGGTGGCTTCTGGCAACAGTCCTGAGAGAAAGCATGGCACGGACATGTACAGGGCGCATGCAAGGACAGACAGATTTAAGAGTGAGCGGGAGATGGAATTATCAGGGATGAGACCCTGGATGCAGGAGGAGGGGAAGGAGAAGATGTCTAGAATGGGCAACTGTAGAATTTAGTGGAAGTAGAAAATGCACTGATGACAAAGGGGGAGGGGTCACGCGGGAAAGTGGAGATGCATTCTGCATATTCTAGGGTGGAGCCGGCTGCTAACGATCCAAGTGGAGACGTCTCATAGGAAGTTAGACACGTGCTTGGAGGCAGAAGTAGTACTGGCAAGCGGTAAAGGTTTAGAAGTCAGCAATACAAAATTGGTGCTTAACATAATAATAGTTCCGAATATTAGCTGATGACCGTATGTTACGCATTAATCTCTCAGCATGCCAAATGTTTTACTGTCTCCTTTAACCATCACAACATTTTTTATGAGGGACATGATTTCCCCCATTTTATGGGACAGCTAACTGAGGTTCAAAAAATTTATGATATTAGTATGGACATCATGAGGATGGATGAATTAGGGAGATTATGTAGAAAAGAAAAGAAGGTACAGAGAATAGATTGGTGGCTGGCAGAGACAGGCGGAACAGACTGGGCAAAATGGGTGAAGGTGGTCAAAGATCGAAACTTCCAGGTATAAAATAAAAAAGTCCTAGGGGTGTAATGTACAGTGTGGTGACTGTAGTTAACAATACCGTATCGTATAGTTGGCAGTTGCTAAGAGAATAGACCTTAAAAGTTCTCATCACCAGAAAAATAAATCTGTAACCTATGTAGGGTGGTGGATGTTAACTAGACTTCTTGTGGTGATCATTTCATAGCACACACGTATGTCAAATCATTATGTCGTACACCTAAAATTAATGCAATATTATATGTCAATTATATTTCACTTAAGAGAAGGAGATCACATACCTCTCAGAAGGCTAAGGAATAACTGGAACAAATACTTACTGAACACCTGTTATGTGCCAGGCCTGATTCTAATGTTAGAAATGTGTCCTAGAATTGAAGCAAACTGTTCCTTAACTTAAAACAAACAAACAAACAAACAAAAAACCCTACTTCTGAAAATTATAATATTTAAAAATGTACCTGGTCAGAATTCACAGTGGAAGTTTGTTTCCCTATCCCAAGTTATGGGTAGGACTTTGAAGAGCAAGAAAATGTTAGAGAATTAATGCCGAGTTATTTATTAGGAAAAGAAAGATTTTAGATTTCAGTCAGATGCGAAAGCTCTTTGAGGGCAAGTTAGCAGAGGGTAATAACCTAGAACCTGGCATTTGAGCTTTGTCTCTACTCTTCACTAACTTTTTCATTTACTAAGTAATCCACTTAGTAAAAGCTCAAGAGAGTGTTAGTGTAGAGTGAAATAATACCTACCATAATACATGTTCTGCACAAGGTAAACACAAACTGAAGGTAGATATCATTAGAACCTAACTCTGAATCATACGTAGCCTTGTATGGCATTCAATATAGATTTCGTGAGTCTCAGTAACAGTAGAGATCACTTCTTGAGGGCTATCCCTATGCCAGAACCAGCACCAAGAATGTTATAAACAGTAATTTATTTATCTGCCGTTATCGATGGTTCTTGGCCTCCTATCAAGCTTAAAAGATTGTTATTATTTAACCTGAGGAGCTGGAGTCTCGTAAAGGTTAAGTGACTTGCCCCAAGTCATATAGCTAATAAATGTAATCCAAAGAAATGATGATCCAATTCCATTCTATGTCTTCTCAGAGACAGAAATCATCGGTAGGCAGCTCAAAGAAAGTCCTTCACACCTTCATCTAAAATCACGTGCCTGTTTTGCCCGTACCATATGCTTTTCAGCAAAAGCTCTCTGCATATGTGCCTTATTCTTTTCATCCCTTTCTACAGAACTTTTTGTCATCTTCCTCACCATCATCCTCATCATTCTCGAAATATGAGTGGCCACGGGCAAGGCAAGGCTGAATCAAAAACAGGACATAAACAGACACGGTTGTGTTTCTTACCAACTTACAGCCTACGAGGATAAAAAAATTACTCAGACTGTCCAATTGTCTCTGTGTCGTTAACAAGTCAAACATTGTGCAACAACACAGGAAGAAAGGATGTCCTAACACACAAACTGGGGGGGAAAAGTGAATTTAGAGGAAATGACAGAGCTGACTTAGCCAGGGATACTGTCACCTCTTCTAAGTAGTTAGTATAAAAGATTTCATGGAAGAGGTGGAATTTCAGGAAATGTATGTTAATTTCACATTTCACTGTATGAATCATTGTGCTTGGCTTCCACAGGATTTGTATGCAAATAATACGCTAGCTTTTAAACGACAGAAAAAAACCCATGAAGGCTATCTGTCTTTTCCTCAGGGTAGTAAGTCGACTACTCTGTGGTTTCCATAATGTTCACTCACATAAATATCTGGATTATAATATTACAGAAATACATTGGATAAAATATTTCTGGTCAAATATAAAACACTTATTTTTCAGTATTTGCTAAGTTTCTATTGAATTTTGTCCCTTATTTAGTAGAGAAAACACAGTTTAGATGGAATATATTATCATGGGAAATATTATCCATTACAATGATTAAGATGGTTAGCTTTTCTTGAAGCCAGGGCCTTTCCTCGGAATTGCTAAAGGAACTTTGCAAATATTTATGATCTAGAAAACAATGTATGTTACACATTTAGCTTTACTACTACAAATAAAATTAATTTTAAATGTTCATACAGAGTCAAAGCTAGTTATGTTTACTTTTTACCACCAAAGCTTGACGTTTTCTTTTTTAATACTCAGATACTTGTTTTGGAATTAATTTGCACAGTTTAGTGAGTTTTCTTTATTAGATTAGGAAGAGAAAACAGAACCCAAAATACAACCCAAACCAGTAAAGCCATTAAATGTCTTCTTGGACTCACGCTTGACTATTGTGTGATTATAAAACTGTTTCTAATATTACATATATGTATATATATTATATATGATATATATGTTCCTAATTCATATATATAAATGTAGCTATAGATATAGTCATATACTTTCTTCATATAGCTACATAAAATTACGGAGAATTAAATGATATAAAATATTAAGTATGACAATAGCAGCAATTATTATTTTTATCATTATATATATATTTAAAGATTTTATTTATTTACTTGAGAGAGAGCAAGAGTGAGTGAGAGAGAAAGACAGAGAGAGAGAGCACAGGAGAGGGAGAAGCAGACTCCCCACTGAGCAGAGAGCCCATGGTGGGGCTCCATCCCAGGACCCCAAGATCACGACCTGAGCCAAAGGCAGATGCTTAACTGACTGAGCCACCCAGAAGCCCTATCATTATTATATTTTCTTATCTGAAGACTGATTTTCAGCAAATGTCTCTTATAGATGAGAAATCTACAAAGTCACTTATTAGGATAATGCTTACATTTTTTGGTTCATTACAATCATCTGTTGGTTTTAACTGAAATGTTAAATTCATTACCATCTTTAATAATGTGCTTACATTTCACAAGTATGAGTGAATTTTATTCTTTGGCAGCTCCTAACAGAAATTCACTCAGTGTGTTCATTCTTAACTGTAATCATGGCAAAGGATCTTCTAAAAATTAAGGGATTATTACCCTGCATAATGTATCTATAGCAGAACAGTAATTATTAACAATTCTTTTTTTTTTTTTAACAATTCTTGATCTTTTATGACATTCATCCTTATTGGTCATTGGCCTCAAACAACAGATTCAAATATAATTACAGACTCGCTAGTCATTTGTACTAGGATTGATAATGCAAAATCATTTAAGCACGTAAGTCTTTTTACATTTTTTATTTCTGAATCTCTAAGATTACTTTTCTGCTTTAGTTGATTATGCTACATAATTTCTCAGCAAGTGACAGGATATTATGAACTGAATTACCTATAGGTCTTAGTTTCCTGGGAAATTTTTCTACTGAGATACATTGTCTGACACATTAAATGAGAATGATTTGAAGAGTTTCTCTAGGAGTTAAACATCTAATGAAATATGACCATCTAAAGGCCCTTTAGATTACATTTCAAGACGGTATCTATGACAAAATGTGCTCTCCAGGATGACATAGGTGATTACCCGGATATTGTTTCCAACTATGGTAAAGTAAGGATAAGATCATTCCCATTCCTTCAAAGTATTTAACCCCAAAGGGCTGTTCTGAAGAATTGCAGTAAGTCCACTCTGCACAAAGAGCAGGGAGTGGGGCTACAGAGGGATTACTTGCCAGTTCTTCCTGGGAAAGTTACCTGGAGTTAAGAGGAAAGGAAATAAACCATGTCACAACTTGAATGCACTGTCATCAGAGTTTCCAAGTAAGAAATACTTGGCTATCAGACAACTGAATGAGACCAAGACTTGCAGCAGCTTATCTGAACGGTTTCTCTGAAGAGCTGTACACCTACGCCCTTGTCAAGACTTTGTAAAAAATATGAGTGGCAACATGCTTTGGGGGAAAAAAAACCATTCTCAACCATTTGCTCCCATCAAGTCATATTTTCTCTTAAGAAATTGTAAAAAGATTGAATATCTCCATATTTGGTAATATTAAATGGAGGCAGAAATTACGTTACATTATTGTTCATTTGATGTTATTCTGAACTAATTTTAGCAGATTGAAGCCGTAATGAGGAAAGAGAACATTATACACTTACACAAAGTTGAAGATTTTGAATTCATAAGTTGTCACATTTGAACACTCTATTGCTGCAACTTCTCTATTAAAATGGCAGTGCAATACAGAAAAAAAATTTTTCCTAAAAAAATAAAACATGTGATGCAAGGGCATGTTCTCAATAGAAAAATGAGCCGGTAAATTCAATATCATGCAAACACATGAGAGGAGAATATAGGGGAAGTTCAAAATCTTGTGATCAAAGAAGGCTATAGTCCAAATCCATAAATGGTGCTGCTGTTTGAATGTTTGGAACTGTATGGGTGCTGACGGACAGATGTGATCATCCAAATAAGATTCCAGGAAAACATCCTATTCTGTCAGCTATTTACCTCCACAACCCACCCTCCCCTCCTTAAATGCACGATTTTCTCCCTTTTTAGCCTAGAAAAGTCTCTGAGAATGGGGGGCTCACTGGAATACTGGAGTTTTGCCTCCAAATCTGCAACTGATAAACTTACTTACATTTGACAGAAATATATCTCTTTCCATTCATCCCACGTGATCATACATGGATCAAATTAATGCTGGCCTTATTCTTATGTACGTACCTAAGCCACAGGAAGCCATCTTTCAAGATGCAGCTTAAGATATCAAACCCTGGGGTAATTCTTTTCTTAATAACTCCAATTTGGAGGCACCTGGGTGGCTCAGTTGGTTGGGCGTCTGCCTTTGGCTCAGGTCATGATCCCAGAGTTCTGGGATTGAGCCCCGCAATGGGCTCCCTGCTCTGCAGGAAGTCTGCTTCTCCCTCTCCTTCTGTGCTCTTTCACTCTCAAATAAATAAATAAAATCTTAAAAAAAAAAACAAAACTCCAATTTGGTTAACTGCACCTTCTGCTTATCTTCACACATACTCTTGTTCTGTCTGTATTGTGGTTACAATTTATTTGCTTGGCTCTGTTCTAGACTGCAAGTTTACTGAGGACAGTGATTCCCACTACTAACACTTTCTAGCACCGGAGCAAGCCTGGCACAGGGAAGGTCCTCCAAACATACATGATAGAAGAATTCTGAGAACCATAATGTTGGGTGTTATCATTTGTATTAAGGCTATTTTTTTCAGATTAATAACATTAAAAATGATCTTGAATACTGAGAAGTCAGAACAAAAAATCATTTAATGCTGTTTTATAAAAGCTTGGAAAATCAGCAAGGAAAGCAAAGGCTTATCCACCTACTTGTAAGGTACTTTTATACCAGAAGTCTATTTCCGTGTGAACTTGTGTCCTTAGAAAGAATAGACTTGCCGTGGGTGCCTAATAGGACGGTGTGCTTTGAAGAGCTGTTTTAAATTCATGAAGCGAGAAGAACTTTGTCATGAAAAGAGTAAGTGTCCAATTAGATGACACTAGTCTGGGCAAAATATTTCCTGGGGAATAGGTTCAAATTTGCATGGTGAAAAATCTGCTATTTTATTTTCTGATAACCAAAGCTTGTGAAACACAATTTTAAAAGGCAAATATGCTATGACATGAGGCAGGATTACACCTGATGTGATGTGGAGAGGCGGCATTATTCACTGAATAATGGTCAGTCTCAGAGGCAAACCATTCTGGGTTCAAATCCCAGCTCCATCCCATAACTGCTTGAACTTTTTAAAAGATAATAGATTTTTTTTTAATTCCTAAAGTTCTTCATCTGTAAAGCAGAAAAAATACTATCAATTTTGCAGGGCAAAACTAAACAAAAACAAAAACAACCCCCACAAAAACAAAACCCAGAAAACCATAAACAGGGCTTGACACAGTGTATCTTTGACAAATATTACTTATTATCATTTTACTTCAGCCCATTTGTCCTGTTCATACCACTAAGGATTCAGGCACAAATCTTAAACACTCTCTTTTGGATCTTAGTGTGAGAAACAGAGTTAAAATGATACACATCTGATTAGAAGGATGATTATAAGACTTTTTAGGGTGTCATGTCAGTATGAAGCCGTAAGCATAACGTATTATTAAATACTAACATGGAAAAATATTTTTCAAATTCGAAGATTAGAGAATGAAAATTGACAATGACAGAGGTCCAGGGAAGGGACCAAATTGTCCTTATGAGTTTATTCACTATACATTCCTTTTCTGGGAAAATGGATAACTAATCATTACAAATTAAAGGATAGCCACATTTAAGAGTGCTTTTCAAAATAATTTAGAAGACGGATTTTAGTCTGCACACCATATAACCAAAATAATATATATCAGAAACTCCCTAGACATCAACGTTTCTATTTAGTAACTAGTTATCTTATCTGTCCTGTTGAGAATCCTGCCTGTTTTTCTATAACCAATGATCCCTGGATTTTTTCTTCTTTGTTCTTTTAGCTAATGTATAGGGGTATTGCACCTCCTGTATTGCTGGTGGTTCTGAACCTTGGCGCAAAAGCACACTAAAGTATAAAACAAAAACTTCGGGTTCTGTCTCAGACACATTATGAGAAACATGGAGACCATGTCCAATGTTTCACTGAGATCTTTAGGGAGATAAAGCTCAGGATTGTAAAATTTCACGTCTGAGGAGTTCCTCTCCTGACTTGTGAACCTGTGATGCCACAACAAAAAAAGTCACCTATTTTTTTCTTATAATTCCTTAAAAAAAAACAACAATGAAAATAGTAACTAATTTACATGCAAGTTTACTGTTGAAGAGATGTTTTCACACCCATAATTTCATTTCTTTTGCCCTATCTCCCTGAGACAGAACAAAGATTATTCCCATCCCATATTTTCTAGACGAGGTTTTATGATTTGCCCAAGTGACACTTATAAAATTCAAGAGACAAAAAATTAGGCTGAACTCCCTCTGAGTTAGATGTTGAGCCCTTTCCCCAATGATCGGGAGTTTCCGAAGTGTGTTCCACTGAATATTATCTTTACGTGATGCTATAGGATAAGGAGTTCCATTGTCAAAGATAGAGACCTTTGTATGAAAGAGAATTCAGCAGTTCACTGCATTCTCCTAACACGGCAATGTGTGTTGTTGATAGGAAAGAAGGAAAACGTGCCTTATTTTCTAAACTTACTTGACCAGGACCGATTACAACCAGTCAGACAAGATGAACACATGTAGGGGAAAGTGCTTTATACCATGCCTATTGAAGAGCATAGATGTTTTAGTGGTGTTTAATAGCTCAAAATTCTGACTTAGCCCCTGGATTTCTGTTCAGCAGCCAGCTGCCATATTGCACCCCAAGTCCCCCTGACAATGACGAGTCCTGATGAGTTCACACTTTCACAAAGACCCAAGAAAGTGGAGAAATTCATTTTAATTTTTAAAATATTATAATTTGGAGAGAATAATCTACAGTTTTGCGCCTGTGCATCATTTAAAAAGTTGTCTTGCTTTAAACTTTTAAACAGAAGTCAAAATAAGCCATCCCTTATGTTTTTGAGTTGTATTGAATCTGTTTGGGGAACTTTTTGGGACATTTTGGAAAAGGGAGATGGATGTCACCATGTGGAAATAATAGTGTTTTTGGAAAATTAATTAAAGGGATATTATTTTGTGTTATGTGCCCTCATTCCCAGGGGACCCATTCAGGAAAATACAAAAGAAAACCTTCCCACCATTGGTGAAACAAATGAAAGATTCTGTTTTCACTGGCTTACAAAATAATCCCCCAAATATTTAGCAACAGTATTTTTATTTCTCTCATTTCAAATGCTTCTTAGAGATAAAAGACTGAATTTACAAGTGGAAAATAGCCATATATACAATTTCAACCATCCAAATTGAAAACTGGTAGCATCCCATGTTTTTAATTAATAACATTGATGCAATTCACATGCACTCATATGGGATTAATGCTGGTGAATGTGCTATAATTTCATTCTAAACAGGACTGCCAAGCAGAGAACAAGCTATAGAGGCAGATGTAATAGATACGTTTCTGTGATTAGTTTTATCCTAAGATTATTAAAATGCATAGCTGGTGTAAAGGAACTGTCAATGTAAGGATATACCCATATCCTAAAAGATGATGGCCAGCCGAAAGGAATAAGAATGCCCCCAATGGCAGGGCGGAAATAATTCCAGCTACTTAACTGGGTGCCCAGATGGTCCTGGGTTTGAATCCCAGTCCTGCACTTCTAGCTTTGTGAACTTTCACATCCATCTTAATTGTTTCCTCAGCCTCTTTTGCTTATTTGTAAGATGTGGATAATCAGGCCCGTTTCTCAGAGGTGTGGTGAGGTTGGAATTAGATCCTGCATGTAAAGAATAAATGTTCTCACATGGTCTAATAACTCAATAACTTCTCTCTTTAACTGCAACAAAAATGGGGTGGGGGAGGGGGGGCTGATAACTTGAGAAACTTTTTGTAAAACTGAGGGATCTGCTCTGCGTGGTGGAGTCAAACAAGCCACGATCCTTGCAAATGTCCCTCAGAAACACTGCACTATATTTTATCTGTCTCTCGACTCTTATCCCCATGCTCACCGTGACGATTATCTACCGAGAAGTGAGCAAAAAGTCTGTGTCCTACTTGGGAGATTTTGACATTTATAGGTTTACTCGATGATGCCAGTGAAATGTCTGAAAAACAAAACAAAACAAAGTAGTCTTTAGTCTGAAAAAGCAGAGGTTGAGGAGGGATCTGTGAAATCCTCCAACCTGGAGTGGGGGCTGGGGAGGAAGATTAGAGATGTGTTTTACAACGTCTGACTTAATAGGAGTCAGGAAATAACCTGTAAACCTCAATGGACAGAAACTGGGCTCAAACAAGAACAAACTCTTTCACAGTGAATAGTAAATATATACTTGTTATCCTCAAAAGATAGTTTAGACTGAAACATAAATCACTTTCTAAACAATTAGCTAAATTCATAGATGACGGGTCCATAATGTGCTTCTGAGAGAAATCAGAATGCTTGTGGTTTATCTAGAATCTTTTGAGGTCAGGATGATAGTGGGAAAGCCCCTCCCACACGACATCCCTGGCCCAGCATGGTATTAATTTTGTTATTTTTAAATTTTAATGCTTTTACCTAGAGGAGAGTTTTGACCCATTTGTAATTGCAGTTTGGCTGTCGTATAAGATGAACAGGTTATCGGGAAGACAGTCTCGTGTTCAGCTAAATTCGGGGCTACCTCCGGCCCTTCTGCTCTCTGTACACACACTGGGTTAGAGACAGTTACTCAAGTTCCTGGAGACAGCTGATCTCAGCCAAGAAACCATAACTCAGCTTCAACTCGGACTAAAGTGAACAAAGCATGACGGACAGATAACCTTCTTCACCCATGCTCAAAGTATCATGACCAGAGCTTGGGGTAGCAATTTGTTTGACATTAGCCTGTTTATTTACTGATTTTAGCCTAATTTTCAAGACATTTCCTAGCGATGAGAGACACCTAAAGCTTGGAAGTGAGACAGTGGGCTCCTATAAGAACAAAGAGGCAAGATAAATGACTTTTCTCTTGAAGACATCTGAATTGCTTTAGAGTATCTGTTTTCCCAAAAAGAGTTGATACTTGCCTTGGACTAACTTTATCACGATAAAGAATAATCATTCTTTTTTCGGTTATGTTACTCTCTTGACTGAATGGTAAATACCAGCTTTTAAGATGGAAACCACCATGGTAATCCATGAGTGACATTTCTCATGCAATTGGTTCTGTGGTCTGATGCCCCTGAACGTTGGCCTGGGAAAGCGGGAAGGTGATTGTTCACTCCCCCACTCTATTTATATACAGCTATTGAAAGTTAGAGCCTTTCTCCAGGGCTTGGCCTCTTTAATTGGAGTACAAAACACAATTCCCATTAAGATACCACTTGAAGCAAGGAAACCGTATTCATATCCTGTGAGCCAATGTGGATTTTTCCACTGATGCCCATTTAAATGTCTCAGTTCCTGAACGCAAGAATGGGGGTGTCAGAAGCTTAATGTTTCCAGGATTTGGGATAGGGGAATCCTGTGAGCGCTGTCTCATGACTTGAGAAAAATTTATCTATTCTGAGAAACTCATAGTTATTTATCCTTATAATAATTACTCATTTCTAATTTGAGAAAGAGTCATTTGGGAGGCAAGAGTCTTGCTACAGTGATTCATTTCTTTCTTTCATGGGGATTAATTGCACTATTGGACAAAGCACAATGTGAGTTGCATCATTTTACACTACAAATGAGAGCAATATGAGATATTAAGGAATGGACATTTTCCAAAGTCTAATTCTGCTTTCTGTCAACAGCAGGACTAACTTTAAGGGTGTTCTTTTTTTTCTCTCCTTTTTTTTTTCCCCTTAAGTATCTCCAACTCTAATGTCACGTGCAAGGGGCTCTCAGAAATAGAACCAGAACAGAAAACATGTGGTAAAACCTCCTGTTTCCAATCCACAGAGGACCCTTAAATGGTGGTCTTTTGAGGTTGGCCTTGGTACGAATTGTGGGAACAAGGCTTAGGGACAGGGACTATCCCCAAGTAAAGAAGCTCAGGCCATCTGTGTGCAGAACACACTTGACACATGGTGACCAGGTAGAACCCAAGCCCTGACCTGGCCAAAATGAAGACGGCTGTATGAAAAGGGGAGTAGGCTCATGAGACAAATGTGTGCGTGTGTGTGTATAAAATTAGGGACCAGAACATTGGAAACTAGATGATAAACATGGAATAACGATACACAGAGGAACCAAGGAAATATGAAGAGGTAAATGTAAACACAAAGGGATAGAATTAGTAGAAGACAAATGCCTTCAAAGAGTACAGTTTATTTTTCTGGAAGTCTGCACTTCGTATGCTCCTTTGGTTATCACAAGAAATCTCTGGGAGTTGTCTAATCCCAGAATTATGATATCCCTTTCATAACCAATAGCGACTTGCATTGGTTTAGGAAGAGGAAATCTTTTGGGGGTGGTAATGGTTGGATGGTTATGAAGAGATAAAGGTTTTTATCCTGGTCCTATCATTTATAGGTCATTTGACTTACTGGGCCTTATTTTTCTCATCTGTAAAATGGGTTAATGAATTCTAAAGTTCCTTCTATTGCTGAGATAATGAACAGAAAATGACTATTTTTAAAGAGCTTTTGACCTTTGTTCATAAAAAAATGAATGTGTACTCATTCTTCTGATTCACTGTCACTCTTGCCCATTTCTTTCAGAACATAACTGCAAAAGATTTCTATTTGTTTTCAAAAAAGCAGGCCTCCATTTAAAAGATGAGGTCTTCTCAAAATGAAGCACAGTAATACGTGGATTTGGGATTACGAATCGGCATTATTTCTATTATCTGATGCTTTTGCTTATTTGTTTCCAAAATTTCGCATTTGTATCTAATTCCTTTGCATTACTGTATTTCTTCCTGCTCATATAAGATAATTTGTTTTCTCTTCTTGAGTTACAAAAGGAAGGATGGAAGGAAGGAAAGAAGGGAGGGAAGAACTATTGAAAACTTTAGGATGTCTATTGTTAGAATTTTCCATGTCAATATCATTCCATCACTCTTAAGCTAGAGCAATAAAACAAATGACAGTGTTTCTTTTCAGGTGTGTGCGTGGGTGGGTGTTACTTTACCTCCAAACATAAACACATAGGTCTGTAGATCTACTAACCTCTCTCTCTCTCTTCCTAAAGGCCGAGCCTCATGCAAGTCACACTTCTTGTTTCTACTTCCTCACCTCCAATGAACTCCTCACCCTGCCTGCAAGCTGACTTCTGCCCCCACCCTACTACTGAACCGGTCCCTAATGAAGTACCCAGTGACCCACCTCACTCACTCTATGGCATTTACACTATTGACCACATTTCCCTTCTGAAATTCTCTCCAACCTCAGATCCCATGACCCCCATCTTTCCTGATGACTTCTTGGTCATCTATTAGAATTCCTCTTTGTCTGCCCAGCCCTTCAATGTCTGTGTTTACCAGACCTATTTCCCTGACTCTCATTTTTCCCTCACTTGCTCTTGCTGGGGGATTTCCCTCGCACAGTTTTTTTAAGTCCAAGTCTAGATCTCTTCTCCAAAGCTCCAGGCCAATGTGTCCGGCTTCCAAAATTCTCTACCCACAGGCATCTTACACGCAAATGTTCAAATTCCAACCCTTTATCTTTTACCAAAACCTACTTCTCTTCCCGTACTTTCTGTCTCAGTCCATGCCCCATCATCCAACTGAATCTGGAAGCATCCTCTCAACGCTCACTTCTGATCAATTACCCAGCCCATGCCTTCCTCTCTGTTTCCCTCGTCAAGGTTCAGGACTGGCCATTTCTCACTCACTGCAAAGGGCTCCTATTTGTGTTTCTGATTCTAGCCTTTTCTGTGACCCATTCTAAACCATGCCACCAGAAAGATTTTTCTAAAACAAATCAGCTCACAGTGTCACCCCACTCCTTCATTCCATGGCTTGAAAACTTTGTTTCCCTTCACGTTAAAAATCTAAACTCTTTGTCCTGACTTTCTAATCCTTTATTACTTCCTTCTTGTCCGTCTCTTCAGTTCGTCTTCTATACAAACTCTCTGCTCTGCCAATCTGTATTAATCATGAGGCAGGTGTGCGCTTTCAAGAGCTATGTTTTACAAATGTTCTTAACTGACGTTGGAGGGTCTTTTCTTCCCAATGTGCTGGGTGTGTTGCCTACTATCTACTACTGGCCTGAGGATGAACTACTTGAGGGGAGCCCTGGGTCTGGCCCCTCCCACGCCAATGCTCCAAGCGGTTCCCAATAAAACAAAACTCAATACACGAGCTGAAATCTAGCTTTTAAATTTCAACTGGCTTGTAGAAGTTATTTCAAAATAGCTACATGATTAAAACATGTTCTGCTTTTAGTTTTATTAAATTATATAGTTACCGCTTTGTTTTTCTGATAAAAACTAAATTTTCATTTATTCCCATCTCAAATTCCTAACAGGCGTACGCACATCATCTCCTCTGAGGATCATCTATAAATTCTTTTAAAAGATCCTAACCAGTAATCATGCATCATTTAGTACATTTTTCTTTACTGTTCTTATCGTAGTATAAAAACTTAGCCACTTGCTATTAAATTAAGGAAAAGGCAAATTATAAACTGTCACATAAAAATCTGTGTGTAGAGTTTCTTCAAGGAGAATTAGACATTTAAAATTCTTCGGCCTTGTTTGGTAACTAACATTGCTTCTCAGTTTGTTAATGGATAATGAACAAAACTCATCACACTTGATTGTTTCTGCTCATTTATTAGCCCGTCTCCTCCTTTCCTTGCAAGCTCTGCAAGGGTGGGACCCTGCCTATCTTTTTGACGCCGTTATCTCTAGCACCAGGACTTACCCAGAGTTGGCTCTTAATAAACATTTTTAAATGAATGTCGAAATAGTTAATTTTTGTTTTATGTGCTGTCTTATAAAAGTCAAAGTGAAGCTGCCAAAGATGAGAGAAAATGTGTGACTAGATCACAAAAATTGCACTGGGCCAACTCTTCGTCATGAAACGGCCAAAGAGGTTTGTTTCCACCCCCACCCCCACTCCCATTTCTTGTCATTCTAAGCTTAAATCTTACACACAACTAGTTGAAAGGTTTGCCATCAGAGTAACCTTTTGGTCAGTCAAAGGCAGTCCATTAAATGAATCTGGGGTGAGTTTAGTAATGATTAAACTTGGCAAGTATCTGTGTGGGGAACAAAAGCACAACAAAGTAGAGCTCTATGTCTAGGTCAGAGGAGCAAAGAAAACCTTTTCAAGAATCACTCCACCTATAACAACATGAACATTGGGTTCAGAAGAAATATCCATTAATTCAAGTAGATTTTTTAACAATAAACCCTCCCAGTATCATAAAATAAGTTTTCCTTCTGCAGTTTCTTAATTAGTGACCATTCATCAGGAAGTTGTCCCACATCAAGGGATGCCCGTAATAGACTCAATATTGTCCATATAATATCATTTAAGCAAGCCATTGTTTTCACATTTCTGGTTGATAAAAAAGAAGAGAGTCTTTTCAAAGTATGTGCATCTGGTTAGGAGAGAATAGGATAAACCCAGAGTTACAAGAAGTGACATTTTTGTTTCCTGATTCAGCACAAAAAAAGCCAGAGTCTGCAAGTTCTGAGTTTTCCTCGGTGTGGGACCCTAGACTCCTAGCCCTGATCCAGACATGGGTATTGCAAAAACACAGTGAGATATCCTGCTAAGGTGGCAATGCTAGGAATGGTCAAAATAGATTCCATCTTTCTGGGAAATGTCACTCCATTTTGTAATAAATCTGGAATGACTTCCCAACCAAAGCTGTCAATGAAGAAAAGCATGGACTTTCCAGTTTTCCAAACGCAGGGAAAAAACAAGTTAGACGACTGTTTATAGAAATGAGTCCACTGAAAAGGGGGCTCTGTTGGCGACAAACATTTATTTCATTCTGTCTGTTTAGTGTGGGAAAAGAACACACTTAAAGTTGACCAAACATGGTAAGTATTAGTCTCTGCGGAGTCCCTGCATCTTGCCTTGAGAATTCTCTAAGTAAAAATTTTCTCTTCTATTCCCAAATGGATTAACAGTAAGCAGACGGAGAAAAAAGGGGAGGCGAACAAAAATAGCATGAAAACTGGCACACTTGCTGTGCAACCTAGATGACGCTGTGTCCTTTTCCTAATTCTGTTGTCTAAATTCTATGTAATCTCAAAGGCCAGTTCCTTTCCAACTCAATTAGATGTCACCTCCAGCACTTCGTACTCTCAGAAACACACACACATTCTGCCTTATACGACTGTCACATGTGCATTTACCTTCTGAGCTCCAGGCAGATAGCCTCGCTTATCTCTGCAATATCCCGTGTGTGGTTCCTTATCAGTAGAATCAAAGATAACTTGGAGCAATCATCCCTTTAATTTTTTAAACTTGATACTATAACTGCTATAAGTCACACTAAATTGCTACAATGTAACATGTATAATATAGAAACATTTAATGATATCTTTAAAGTGATTTACATAGATGATGATAATTATCCTTTTTTTCTCTTACTGGTTCCTAGTGTCCACAATAAGCATTTCTGCTAATGATCTTTTCCTGCTACGATGCACTGTTGGACTGTAACGGTCACTAGTGATTCTCATGTAAGTCTCGTATCTTCCTCGCACATCTGGGGTTCTCTTGATTTCAAAGCCCTCTGCTGCCACTCTCCCAGGCATTCATTCACATGTTTCATTCACATCCACACTTTTTATTTGGTTTGTTCTCTGATTCCAAATACCCAAGGACACCTGCCCCTTAATTGAGTAGTAAATATTTGGGTTCTGGGGCTCTTACATCATAATAGGGTTGGATAATGAATGTTTACCATTCTGAAACAGGAGACCCAGGTTAGTGGTGATGTTACAAGGAAAGAGAAACAGGGTTCAAGAGAATGAACCCTGGACCCCCAGGATCTGATAGAAGAAGAGCTAAAATGACGAGAGGCTTGTTGGAAGCAATGTCATAATCCATATAGCTTCAGCTATGACACCTGCTGGAGTTCTTGCTGGAGAAGGGAGTAAAGCAGACCTACTGTGGCAGGTCCCGGGAGAAAGAGCTGCCAGCAGTGGGGCCATCCTCTGAGAAGGGTCGCCCTCAGAACTCCCCTCCAGCGGCTACGAATGAAGCTCAGACGAGAGTCAGGCTAGAATCCACGGTTAAGAGTCAAGTTCAGTAGTTAGGAAGGGCAAGGCTGCAGGAATGTCTGGGTGGGGCTGGCACTTGGTTTCCAGCAGTTGATAGAGCCAGACTCGAGGAGGTCTTTCAGTGCTAAGAGGGAGCCTCTGAACAGCATCCAGTTGAGGTTCGGGGATCTTTCAGAACAACAGAGGGCTAGAGTGTAAATGAGGACCCAGGATATGAATCCAACCACATGAAGTAAGGGACTAGTGCTGGAAGATGAAGGAGGGGACCATGACTCCGTGCACACACACGAGTAGCCAGGGTACATCATAAACCCCACTGGGAAGAGGAAATTGGTGCTAGCCCCACCCCCTCAGGGCAGATGGAGTTCCGAATTTGTTTCTTTGTTCCAGTGAATGGGCAAGACTATGATTACAGGACCTCTTGTACACCTGTGTTACCCGACTCAGGGAACAGGCAGGTATGAACACAGGTTAGGAAGAGAGGAGTTTGGTCCAGGTTTTGGACACTCCTACTGTCCTGAAGAGCCAAACCCCATGTACTGTTCAAGTCCCGGGTGTGATGTTTCTGCTTCACAGAAGCTTTCCTCACGTTGCCTCCACACAGTGGGTACTTGAGAAGTGACAGCCGTGACCACCGTCAACACTATTATTATTTCCTTCTGGGCCAATACCATCATCACAGGAGTTAAATGATAACCCCTCTGCTCACTTAAAATGGCATGTTCATGACTGACTGACATTGTTTTTAAAGTGTTTTTATTCCAAAATTAGAGACATAATATTTTAAATGCACATAACTTAGAGGCATATGAAAATCCTGTGAATGATACATATGTAAACTACTAATGGGCTGGGTCCGGTCAGATGCTTTTGGATGGAAATGCCAGAAAATTGGTCTCAAACGGGCTTAAATAATAAAGGGAACTAACTGTCTCTCTGATTTCAGGTGTGGCCTGGTCCAGTGGGTCAGTGATACCGCCAAGGAATGGGGTTTCTTTCTTTTCTTCTTTCTTGCCTCTCATGGTTGGCTTTCCTCTGAGGTAAGCTTCCAGAATTGCTAGGCTATAGACATCTTTATTTAGGCACAGCAGGAAACAGAATATCTTTGCCTCAGCATTCCTAGAAAATGTCTGGCACGTCACCATGATTAGATCATCTTCTGGGACTTACCCACTCAGGAACCCATCACTTTGTTGATTGGCTAAGCAGAGGTCATGTGCTCTACCCTGGCTCCTGTGGTGATGCATGTTTCCCCAGAACCACATGAATCCTCAGGTGGAAACTGGAGCTGCCAGGAAGGTAGAAGGGCAGAATGGATGCTGAAAGAGATATCATTTGGGGTCCAAAGGTACAAACAAGAAACAAATTCTAGTTTAAAAAAAAAAAAGGAATTGATCAGAAGGACATTAATATAACAAACCAACAAAAAGGCTGGAAAACCAGGTTGGGTAAGAGAGCATGCGTTAGTTTCCTAGGGCGCTGTAATGACGTACCACAAACTGGGGGACTTCAGGAAAAAAAGTTCTTTTCTCAAAGTTCTTGAGGCTAGAAGTCTGAGATCAAGCTCTCCGCTGGGCGAGAGGGACAATCTGCTCCACGCTCCTCTCCTCGCTTCTGGTGATTTGCTGGTAATCTTCGAGTTTCTTGGTTTGTTGATGTGTCACCCGATTGCTGCTTTCGTCTTCATGCAGTTGTCTTCCTGTGTGCGTCTGTGTCCAAATTCCCTCTTTTTGTAAGGACATGGTCATATTAAATTAGGTCCCACTCTGGGGTGTCTTAACTTGATCACAACGACTCTATTTGTATCTAAGTTCCCATTCACAGGTACTATGGGTTAGCACTTCAACATTTTTGGAGGTGGACAAAATTCAACCCATAATGATGTAAGAATCAGCTCAGACCATGACAACCACATGGCTAGGCATGGCCTTGGCATCTTAGTCACTGGATGTTTGATGTTGCTTCTGCTGGTTCTAGTGACCCGTGAAGCTGTCTTGGCTTCACAGTGTTACGGTCTCATGCTGACTCCTTGGCTTCAGGATGTGGGGAGGGGGACTTCTGGCTCCTTCTCCTTCCCCCTTCCCCCCCCAAGATTCACAAAACTGGGTATTCTCCCAACATAGAAAGTCTTTCGTTGCTAGGCAGCCAAGGATGAAAACTATCCGCTCCAGATAGCAACCTACAAACTACCATGTAGCAAAGGTGGATTCTTTCCTTTTTGTATTAGGAGAGGGTTGGGGAAAAGCTATGCACTGTGTCCTGAAGGAGCCAGGGGATCTGATTCTGATCAAAAGTAAAAAGAAACAGAAATGGCAGGATGGAAAAGCCAAAGACAAATTTCTGTTCTGCATTTTGTCCTTGGGGTGACTGAGTGTGTCTTCCTCTACCTGTGGATAAAAAGAAGCTGTGTTCGGGGGTTGTGTTATCCAGGCCAAGGGCATGTGAGCAGAGCTCAGCTGAGCTATGCCCAGGAACGAGGGCCTCTGTTGATGGTGCCACAGAAGGGGAGGAGAGCCCGTAGTCAGTTGTCCTGCTATCTGCGCACTGGAAAACTCATGGGACACCTTGATTAGTCCCAATCCAATGCTGACCCATTTGCTTTTGAAATAGCACTAAGATGCCTGTGTATCTGAGATAAGCCTGCCCGATGATAGGCTACATTTATGTTCTAATAAGACCATGATTCATTCCCTTGTGGTAACAGTTACAATGTTGCAACCTTCTGGAGATTAAAGGTGCCTCATCTCCTGTAGTATTTTCAGTGCCTAGGATGGCACCTGACAGGCACACTTCGGATGCCCAGCAAATGTCAGATGAAATAGTGAATGAATGTATAGAAAACATTGCTATGTGTGCACGCAGTGATTTTGAGGGTGGGGCAGGGACAGGAGAAATTATAGACAACTTGAAAAGACTCTCAATTTGAGAGAAAAATTTCCTCAGAGCAGTTCTACTATGATGTGTGACCTTGTCTGATATGTACCAGAGCCATGGTGCATAGTTAAACGCGAGGAAATACACAGAGGCAACAGGAGGGATACTTAATCTCCCAGCAGTCAGGGCTTGCTGGGTCTTGTGCTTGGATCTCAGCAGAGGTTTGTGATGCAGGAGCGTTAGGCGAATTCTGCTCCTGCCCCAGCGAGAAACCCTAGAAACTAAGCAGAGATTTTGCCAACGTACACTTTCCTAAAATGACCTTGCACTGGGTTTTCATTACGTCTGTTCCAGATTGATACATATTGGTATTTTTTTTTTTAACTCATCCCCTAGAAATCAAATACAGAAGGTCCCCAACTTAGATAATTCAACTTGGGATTTTTTGACTTTATGGTGTTGCAAAAACAATATGCATTCAGGAGAAACGCTACTTTGAATTTTGAATTTGATCTTTTCCTGGGCTAGCGATGTGCAACGCGATACTCTCTCACCATGCTGGGACCGTAACAGCCACAGCAGCCCTCCGCCACACCATCACGACGGGAAACAGCGGAGAGCTTAAAGCCATTTGTACCCATACAGCCATTCACTTTCACTACAGCAGCCAGCAAATTGCATGAGATATTCAATATTTATTATAAAAGAGGCTTTGTGTTAGATGATTTTGTCCAATTGTAGGCTAATGTTAGTGTTCTAAACAAAGCTGAGCTAGGCTAAGCTGTGATAATAGGTAGGTTAGGTATACTCAATGCATTTTTGACTTCCAATATTTCAACTTACAATGGGCTTATTGAGACATAAGCCCATTGTACGTCAAGGAAGACGTGTAAACAATACTAAAAAATAAATAAAATGCTTTAAAATCTGGCCTGAGAACAGAATTTGAAATGTTTTAGCCTGTGTTATAGTCACCTCTGGAAATGCACTAGCTCAGCCTTTTGAATTGGAGTTCCCTCATAGTTCTAGAAGCAAACAAGAATTAATTTCAAACAAAAATCTGTCTTTATTTGTATAATACTAGTTTAAACTCAGTTAGAAAAAACATGTTTTTTAAATTAAATTTCCGTTGTAAAACAAAGGCTTAAGTTAAGGGGGAAAATGTTTTGGAAACTTGAAGTTTCAAAAACACAAAACTTGAAGGAAAATCAAAATGGTTTTAGGGCTTTCTGAAAAATCCCTAATACTGCTGAATCCTCTTCTTTCATTTGTAATAGAAACTGGCCTAAACACTCTTGCCTCCCCAGCGTGAAAACGGAACCCCTTTAGAGGTACCAATATAGTGTTGACTATTTTTTTCATTATTACATTGATAACTCTTTTCTACCCTTGTTTATAATTTTCGATGAAAATGTAAATGATTGGATATAGCAAATTTAAATTTGCAGACATTTACTTCTCGGTATAGAACCAGTGTGTTTGAATGGCCAGTAACAATCAGAAGTATACAAACGAAACACCTCTATCACCACTTATCCTAAATTACTCATTTGAAATTTTCTCCTATTTGAAACACACAATACCTAACTGATATACAATTGCTTAAAGAATCATATCGTAAGTGTTTATTTAAAGAAATAAAATGTTTACTTAGCCAGCACATTACTGAGTGCTAGCTTTGTACACGCTATCCCGCTAGATGCATGTGCAGTAAGAAAGTTGCTTAAAAGATATTCCTCTTCATCTTACTTCACACCCAGCCCCTAGACTTCTAGAATACTTTTCTATTGCATTTTTATGAAGGTGTTTGTTTCCCCTGTGGAGCATTTGTGATTATTCTAAAAATCTTCCATCCATCAGTCTCATTGCACACGTTCTGCCTGTTACTACGGCAGCCGTTAATCAATGAACCATAAGCATCCTCACTGGTTTATAGTGATAATAAGAACTATATTCCTACTCTTAAGTCTCATGATAGTCTGGGGAAAGGTAAACTCAAATGCCTTTATTGACCGGAAGGGCAAGAGAAAATGTGAATAAAAATAAATAATGACTGGTGGGCCTTTGCAAACTGGGGATATATGTTCTACCGAAAAGCATTCAAATTCATTTAAGAACATGATGCTAGCCCAACGGAACACTGCCGTTGAGTACTTTTTTTTGTCTGTTTCTTGATTTTGATTTTCTTTCTTAACATTTTGAACAATGGTAAGACAGTATAGACCTCCCCTCTTTTAGAACACAAAGATTTATGGTCCGTGGCCTGTTCCTCACTCTGATGGTGATAAACACGAGCATCTTCAAGAGTTTTCTGATGAGAGTGCTGTTAACCAAAATAATAAAAATCCTAATAGCAGACAACAACTTTGCATTTCTAGATTGATGTATCAGAACCATATGGCATTTTGAAATCCCAGTAACTCTTAGGGTTGTATTGCTGTTTTTCTTTATTATTATGAATTAATTGTTGGAGAGCTCTTGTTGACAAATTTTTTTGCTCTGTGTATTTACTAGGAATCATTAGACATGGTCTTTGTTTCCTATAGTGTTGACTCTAAATTCAACCCGGCACTCTTCAAGTCATTATCCCCCAATTCAGCCCAAATTCAGCGGGACTGCTCAATTTACCACCACAGAGAGGGAGCCCATCTCCGAAGAATGATGGGGAAGCACATCAGCTGCTTTAAACAAATCTTACAAACACAATTTAGCACAAATACAGAACAGGAAGAGAAAATAAAGACTGACTAATTGCCAGTGGACGAGGGTGTGCCCCAAAGCCTCGAATCTGGAAATTATTAATTCCTATTTTTTCTCACATCCCCAAAGGTTCAGTGCATACATTGATGTCTGGAGTAAAATCCACACAAGATGCATTTTCACCACAGCATCTGGTTTTCTGGGAACTCCGCCGCCTGCTTTCGTGCTGCCTTTAACCTTTTTGTCTGAAGTAGGTTCTGGCAGCCAAAGATGTGTCTGAATTACTTTGTGTTTTCAGGAATCCCACTTTCCCTTCACTCATAAAATCTGCAACCTGGTGTAGGGATGTTTGAAATGTGTTTCCCGAGTCCATACGTTTTGGGGGAGGGTAATGGAACTGTTTGCTTCACATCCACCCACATTTCAGTCCCCCTCCCACCCAGAGATTGAGGGTGCCTTTCGTCAATGATCTGTGCTTTAAAACCACAAACCCTGTGGTGATCAGTGAAACCATGTCTTACCTGATGAATGAGGTAGCTATGAGATCTCTGTTATTTTGTGGAAAGAATATAAAATGAAGTGAATATAAAAAGGAAAACCCATACAATTTTTAGGAGCAAAAGTACTCAAGTTTGAAAAATACGTTAGATTTAGTACACGATTGTTGGCATCAGACCTAGATGCTGTGTTATATTAAAAACATCTTCTAAAAAAGCAACCATTTTAAGAAGAATACGAACAGCCCAAAATACGTATCTCTCAAGCACCTTCCCTTACAGAACGGAGCCAAATGTTGCGTAATGTGAACGAGATAAAACCACAATCACTGGCCTACCTTCTCCAAGTGGAGGGGACTTCCCAAGATGGCATGGCCTCCTCACACCATTTTCAGTATCAAGGATCATGGGCTAGACCACAGTCACAATGATTAAAGTCCCTCACTGCAGGGACGTCTCATGCAACCTTTATAGTGGCACAGGGTCCCATGCACAGAGGGGCCCTGGGTTTTATGCTCTGATGTCATCTTGAAATTCTTAATAATTTTATCTCTGAACTTGTGTTTCGGAAGTGAAGTCAAATGGAACCATGGCATGTGACCTGGAGCAGAGGTACAGTAACTCTCTCTGCCTGCTCTTTCTTGCCACCTTTCACGTGAAGCATTCAGGATGCCCTGTGAGCACAGAATTCCAGTGGAGCCACCAAGTCTGGGCATCAGCAAGATTCAAAGTGAGGTCAAGGGAAGTGTGCTCTGTCTACGACTGAGGAAGTCATGGCGCTGAAAGCCTCGAGAGACCATGCTTTCAATTCAAACCTGAATTTGATGAGATGAGAAACAAGTCAATGACATTCTAAGAAACTCAAATTACCAAGTGGCTTATCACATGCTTTCTAGCATATATTACTCCCCTGTATTAGCCAACCACTGGGCTGAAAAAGATGATAGAGGAAGAAAGGGAAAGATTTGGCAACCCAGAGTTCCTTCTCCTTTCAGTCCTTCCTTAATCATCGGTGAGGCAAAAGGAGAGAGTGTCAGTAGAAAGTGTGTGCGTCAAGAAATGCAATAAGAACAGATTTAGTTTCGTGCAGCATTCTCATGTCCCAGCAAGAATGACATACACGTGCGTGCGCTAGTGTGAAATACAAACTGTGTGATCTGGTGATTCTGCATATGAGTTAGATGCTATTATATTTGCTTTTAAAACTCACTGCATAGAATAAAGATGATTAATAAAATTCATGCACATAATTTACATTTTCTTAAAATGACATTACACAGCAAATAAAAAACCAGGACAAGTCAGAAGAGAGAGAGACCACCAAAGAAAAAAGCTGTTTAGTACCTTTAAAGGCATGGTTTTCCTGGTTTTCAAATATGGGTCTGGCATTGTCATTTTGCTCTGGCCACTGCAAGTTATGTAGCTGGCTATAGTGGGTTGGGTGGTGGCCCCATGAATGGCATGTCTATTCCTAATCTCTGGAACCTGTGAATACTACCTTATGCAGCCAAAGAGTGAGTATTATTTTGTCTGGCTAAAGATGTGATTAGGTGAAGGATCCTGAGAGGAGGAGCTTACGCGGGATTATCCGGGTGCGTCCGAAATGCGACACCAATACACGGAGAAGAGGAAGAGGCAGTATGACCTCAGAGGCGGAGGCTGGAATGATGCTGCCCCAAGTGAAGGGGTACCTGGGGCCACCAGACGCTAAAGACACACGGCGTAGAATGTCCTCTAGAGCCTCGGCATGGAGCACAGCCCCACAGACACCATGATTTCAGACTTCTTGCCTCTAGAACTCTGAGAGAAAAACATCCTATTGTTTTAGGCACCTAGCTTTTGGTAACTGATTACAGGACCCTAGGAAATTAATACCCTGGCTCTGTTTCATTGAACCCCTTTCTCACACGAGACCCGTGGGCCTTGCTCTAGAAAAGCTCATTCACGACGCCAGCCCGTGCAGAGCTCTCTCTTCTCTAGATGAACCTGCACTTCGCCATCCCTCACCAGAAAGAGGGTAGTGTCTGATCATTTCACACGCTGGTTTTGCTCCCTTAAGAGCATATGTTAATGCCCATACTCTCTAGACTATCTTGAACAATGCTAGTTTCATAGAAAAGTCTCAATGGATTCCTGTTGATTGACTACAGGCTTGAAATACTGATGAGGTTTATTTTTTTTCTATTTAACATTTAGAGAACTTATACTAGGGAACTAATCTCTCACCTTTATTTGAAATGAACAGAGAGACCTTTAGGATTGAATCTCAGGCAAATATATTTTATTTTAACAAGGCATTGTTATACAGAAACCTAAAAGTGATTGAAACCGGAAAAGTCTAATAGCCTGACTTCTGTTATTGAAGAAGGCCAGTCCCATGTAGCATGTGTACTGGAGGTCTTTCTTCTGTGTCAGACACTGCTGCTCTAATGACACATGGTACAATTTAAGGCTGAGAGGGGAGACATTTGGGGACATGGATTTTCTATATCTTCTGGATTAAAACTTGGAATAGAGAAGTCTACATAGCAGACTCAGTACACCAGTCTTGTTTATAGGATATGTGGACCTTAATTTAAGCTTTATTTTAATTTGTGGAATTTAATTTCTTTTAAATTTAGAAGATGTTCTAAATTAAATTTAGTTCAGCAAATGTTTACTATCTTCTTTGGAAGAAGCTCTTACTAGTAAGCTGTGGGGTATACAAAAATGAGTAAGACACAGTTCCTGTCCTGAAGTGACTGACTCTCCAGTAGGGTCAAACAATTATATAACTAACTTCAATCTGGTAACTGAGTCTATCAAAATATGTGCACACATACACACACACACACACACACACACACACACACACATGCCAAAGGCATGCCAAGGAAGGGCGTAATTAGTTCTAAGAGGTTGGGGATGGGTGTACTAGAGATCATGATATTTGGAATATATCTCAAAGAACAGAAATTTCATCACTAGGGGCACCTGGGTGGCGCAGTCGTTAAGCATCTGCCTTCGGCTCAGGGCGTGATCCCGGCGTTATGGGATCGAGCCCCACATCAGGCTCCTCCGCTATGAGCCTGCTTCTTCCTCTCCCCCTCCCCCTGCTTGTGTTCCCTCTCTCGCTGGCTGTCTCTATCTCTGTCAAATAAATAAATAAAATCTTTAGAAAAAAAAAAGAAATTTCATCACTAGCCAAACAATTTTGAAGGAAGAATATTCTAGGACGAGACTTTGCACAAGCCAGGAGAATATAAGTGCTGTGGTCACCACAGGGCTCTGCTAGTATATTGATAATGTTTCTGGAGGCAGTTGAGTGGGGGAAGATATGGTAAGAGATGTGACTTGAAAAGGTGTTTGAACTCCATCACTAAGAGCCTTAGACATCAGGCTAAGATCACACTTTATCCTGTAGGATATGAGAAACTTTGCAGGGTTTTGAGCCAAGGAAATCTGTAACCCAAACTTGTGCCATGCTACTGAGGTGTGGACTGAAGAGATAAGAGTTCAGTTGTAGAGGGAGTTATTACAAAGGAATAAGGAAGAGATTATAACAGCATGGATTTGGGAAGTAGCTTAAGAAATAGAAGGGAAGAGATAGAGTTGTTTAAGAGATAATTAAAAAGTAGAATTAACAAGATTTAGTGACTGATGGGATATGAGCATAGGGAAAAAAAAGTTAAAAACGAGTCCAATAAAAGTGGCCTGCGAGCTGGGAGGTTTAAGGAAGTACGTAGGAAACACAGGAGAAGGTACCATTTTGGAAGGAAAATCTCCAGAAGAACTGTAGGTTTAGCACAAGGTAATTTTGAATTTCCAGCAAATATTTTGAATCGGAGCTTAGGAGATATAAAATTTAGAGTCACCAGTGTGGAGACTGTGCTTGAAGCCACAGAGGGGATGAGAGCCCAGAAAGAAAGTACCAAGTGAGAGCAAAGAAGGGAAAAAAAGAGGAATTTTGTGGTAGAAAATATACCCTGGCATCCCGAACCACAATACTCCTGAAATTCAGAGGGGAAAAAAAAAGTGTGTGTGTTTTGAAGTATAAATTTATGTAGTAAAGTTCACCCCCAAAACTTGGCGTATACCATGAATTTTAACAAATCCGTCCAGTTGTCTCATCACCACCAGAATGAACGTCTAGAGCTTTTCCCATTCCTATACAAATTCCTGCATTCCCTTTAGCGGTTAATCTCTTGCCACATCCATGCTCCTGGGCAACAGCCCCTCAGTTTTCTAATCCTGTATTTTTGTTTTTCCAGAATGAGCTATAGATAGACTCATATAGTATATAGCCCTTTGAGTTTGGCTTCCTCTACCAAGTGTCACGTACTTGAGATTAATGCAAGCTATGATGAGCATGATAGGCATTTTTCATTATAAGCAGTATTCTAGTGTATGGCTACACTACAGTTGTTTATCCCTTCACCAGTTGGCTTACACAGGGGTCAGTTCCAGTTTTTGATGATTATGAAAGAAAAAAAAAAGCCACTATACACATTTGCATACAGATTTTTGTGGAAACATAAATGTTCATTTCTCTTGGGGAAATATTTAGGAGTGAGAGTGCTGGGTAGTACAACAGGTGTATATTTAACTTTATAAGAAACTGCCAGACTGTTTCTAAATTGGCTATGCTATTTTGCTTTCCCATCTGCAGTGAGTGAGAATTCGATTCCTCTGCATTCCTGCTAGTACTTGGTAGTGTTGTTGCTGTTATCCATTAGGTGTGGGTGGTATCTCATTGCTGTCAAGTTTTTGTGTGTATTGCAGCCTGCGCACGCATGTGGGAAAAGGGTCCATAACTCCATCAGGTTCTCAAGGGTCCATGAGCTTGAACCTGAAGGTAAATCAGCATCGACTTACAAACTTGGAGAATGAAGAGGAGTCAAAACAGCATGCTGAGAATGGAGAAGAGTAGAATGTAGGGCTTGTAATGCCAAGGGGAGAAGAAAGCCTGAGGGGTGAACTAAGGACAGGGAAAGTTCCCGGTGATCTTGGAGAAGCCAATTCAGTGGAGTTGTAGGAAGGACAAGTAAAAGATAAGAACGTGCTGGTTTGAAGCACAAATGAAAAGTAAGGAATTGGAGGGAACAGATACAGATCATTCCTCCAAGTATCATAATCAAGGAAAATTCAAACCAATCCCTGTTACCAGAAAAATCATTTCTAGGGAGCCTTAGGGGAAGTAATTTTGATACCAGTGAACAACGTTACTGGTATCAACATTATCTACGTTTTAAGAAATGTGATTCTTTAATGTGTATTGGATTTTACTGGCATTTCCTTCAAGTTTCCTTGAGAAGCAAATTCATGTTACCACGGATGCCACTGATTTGGCTGAAAGGAACTTTGGGCACAAAGAGTGTTGTTGTGGCCGTAAGAGCTTTCCCCAAGTACATGTCCGAGGGTTTTACAACATGCAATAAGTGTGCTGTCAGGAACTTTTACAAGTCAGCTGACGCGTGCCGAGCGCCACAATCATTCCCTTTCCCGGACTGTGTGCTGCTGGCCACAGCCTCAGCCAATCTCTCTGGGCATCTGCCCCCAGCACAGAAAAGATGAATACGCTGAAATAAGAAGGAAGCCAGCATGTGGTCAGTTAGGATTCACCACTCCACTTTGTCCCTGTTCAGATTACGAGAACAGTTGTGGAAGAAGAGGAGACAAGGCTTTAGTAAAACCCAAACATGTGCAGACAGAGAACAGTTTTCTTCGTCATGAGGGCAAATTTGAATGTAAGGATGAGCCATTCCTGAATCTCTCTTTCTCTCTCTGTCCTTTGAACACATTGAAGAAATGAGGAAGCAGAAAGAAACTAAGTTATACTGCCCCCTACCATGTCTCCTCAGTCTGTCTGTCTGTCTCTCTCTCTCACACACACACACACACACACACACACACCCCTTGCCTCCATATTTTGACACACGCTAGCTCAGTATCCAATCCTCCAGTGTTGTTGTTTGGTAGATACATGGTATTGGGGCTGTGAGGAGCTTGTCTCCACTAGTCCGTCTTTGAGGGGGCTAGAATGAGGGTATCACATCAAAGCCATTAGAGACCTGGAAATCTCATCTAATGTCAGCCTCCTCCCCTTGTCTTAAATGATAGATTCACAATTCCACTTGAATCCTTTACACGCCAATGCCATGCCTTAGAATAGACCATAAAATAGGTTGCTGCAGCAACTGTGATCCTGTGAAAAGAGCACAGGGTGTGGACTCAAGGAGTTGAGTGTGAGACAAGGTTTTGCCATATCCTAGCCATGTGACTGTGAGATAGTTACTAGTTCTTTCTCTGTCTCAGGATTTCATCCATAAGATGGAAACAAACAGCTCCTAATTTATACCTTATCTTGTATATTGGGCATCCAAACAATGTTGTGAAAACTCATATGAACTCTAGAGGGTCTGACAGTTACTGGGCACGGCTATCATCATTCTCTACAAACTGGAGGCCATTGTGTGCATGCAGCATGCTAGGAAACTTGACGGGCTCTGACATCTGACGTCTTGGTCTCACTCCGCCCTTCCTCCCTGGGAGCGGCCATCAGAGTGGTCCATGTCAGGGAGTCTGTCCCCTTTTCCTCTCTGCTGTGCCTTCCTTCCATCTTCTGGAAACAGACTAACTCAAATTGAAAGCTATACTGCCTAAAACAGTGAGTTACCATATATTCTGGGCTCTATGGCTCTCTCTTTTCTTTCCCTCACTTTCTTATTATGAGTAAGGATAATCTTTTCAAAAGAACTCTTCCCCTGCGCCATGTACTTACTACTCCTTGAATAGGAAATGTAGGGAACTGGTGCAAACTCACCACCCCCAGGCTAGGAGGAGGTGAACTGTGGATCCCGCTGATACGTCTGAGGGCAGATAGTTATTCTCTGAAAATGGGCTGTCTTTGTCTGACTCCATTATTCCATAAACATTCCCAGGCTCTGCTCAACCATTTTCTGATCATATTCTATCTGGATTGACTCGATATCAAATAAGGCTTAAAAAAAAGCTTATGCAAATAAAAGCCCTTATCGTCTCAGAGTCTTAGACAAAGCACTGTGTAGTCAGACTGGTAGAAACAGAAAATTTGTCAAGGTGCGTGATAGATAAGATAAGTTAGCTTATGAGAAGCCAGGATCTAAGATAATGTCAATGTGAATCATGTTTTTTTCCTGCAGAATTGGGGCAACAAACTGCCCTTTGCATGTCAGAATATATCCCACTCACACTAATGTGAATGGTATGCTTGGGCCAAGGACAGATGTGGCCCTTTAGGATTTCAAAACTGGGTGAAGACTTTGAAATAATGGTTGAGCAGCTGGTCAATATGTTGCTCACCACATGACTGAGTTGGAGACTATGATCTCTTCTTGCTTCAAAGTTCCCTTGCGGAATGATGTGTTTTTTGTTTGTGTTCTCTGATCTGCACTATGTCAAAAAATCATGTAAAAAATGGAAAGTAGATAGAATGATTATATACAAAGAAATTGTGTTATCTTTGCCTTTTATGAGACAAAATTGTGTAAGTTCTCTTTCTTTTAAACCCTGATTTGATAAGCCTTATTTCTGTGCCCAGAGTCTAATAGATAAAAGGCATTGGTAAATATTACTTGAGTGAAATAATATATGATATTGCCTTTTATAAGTGACACGAAGGTCAGCTCTGTAATACTCATTTCTTAACTTGGCTTTCTCCCCAGCTCCTAATTTATGAAATGATTCTTGTGCCATTCCAAATCCCAGTTGGACGGAAAAGAATGAACAGGCCTCCAAAGGAGGGTCCAGAGAGATGTGGATTCTAACTTCTCTCAAATCTCTGGGATTAGATTAGTCTGAGGTCAGCCCATATCCCTGGCAGAACTGACACCAGCACTCTTTGAGATGAGGCCTCTTAGAAATGGATTGTTCCAGTCACTTTTACAGAAAGCAAACAGACCCCAGAGAGGTGAGTGAGTTGGCCTTTCTTTGGTTACCTGTGTTTGGAAGATTTGTATTTTGGGTATTCAGTTCCTATTAAAGCAGTGGTTTACTAGATCTACTCATACTCACTTCCCAAGGGAAAGGTACCAGGGTTTTCAACTCCACAGCTGAACTGTTCTGTGGCAACTTCATTCACTCTTCAAGCTTTCTTTGAAGGCTATTTGCCAACATGGTGGTCATTGTAGGAGCTGGCCTGTTGGTGCCCTCACTGATCTGCAACCCTCCCACCCCAAAGGGAAAACCCTCTTTGGGACTGCTAGAAAACAACAGGCTATTAATTGGATGAAAAATGAATAAATGTCATTATAGAACCTACGTTCCTAGGAACAAAATATCTTCACGTAGAGAATTTAGATCAGAAAACACTATGTATCAGTGATGAAGATAAATACCGTAGGCCATGCATTTTATCTGTGCTTGAGTTTATGGGATTAGCTTTATTGGATGAGCTCAAGAAACTTTTCAAAGCTCAGCTGAATTTTATTTTATAGTCAGCAGGGAGTACATAACATGGAAAATTCGTTTCTGAGAAGAGATGATCCATGAATAAACACAGACACAGAGCTATGAAATGGTTAATACCCATGCTGACTACAGTCCAGGGCACTCATTTATGGTGTGATTCATGAATGCCAAATAGAAGGAAAAAGTTCACTTTTAAAACCATTAGCACGATGATAAGATCTTTTGAGACTCTCATCCAAAGCACCGTTCCCTGACTATTGAGAGTCTCTTAATGTTTGTTGGAGATAACCTCTTGACTTTCTTTCTCGGCAGTAAGCTTTGTCTGGTGAACCTGGAGCTCCACAGAAAAAGATAACACCTTCCCTCCTGTGGACTTTGACAAATGACAAGTTCTGAGTCTACCGGAACCACTTTATTCTTATCCCGAGAAATCTAAGAGTCAGCATGTTCCTTTTAGTTAAATCACTCACTTTCTAATTTTCGCTTAACCTTTGACATAGCATTTTGTTATGTGGCCACAGTTTGAGCAAAGATTATGGTATTATTAATAAGGTTAAATTTAATAATGATTTTTTTTAAAGATTTTATTTATTTATTCGACAGAGATAGACAGCCAGCGAGAGAGGGAACACAAGCAGGGGGAGTGGGAGAGGAAGAAGCAGGCTCATAGCAGAGGAGCCCGATGTGGGGCTCGATCCCATGACGCCGGGATCACGCCCTGAGCCGAAGGCAGACGCTTAACCGCTGTGCCACCCAGGCGCCCCAAATTTAATAATGATTTTAACCCCATGCACGTTTGTGAAATTCAGAGAGAATGAATATCAGCTACTTTGTGCTCTAAGGGCAGGGGAGGCAGTTTTCACATGGGAAGCTGATATCCTACAGCTACCTTTAGCAGCACATTGAACACAACAGGTAACCAGGGTGGTGTATGTGACGAAACGTGGGCCCTGCAGTCGCACTGACCAGCATTCAAATGCCAAAGCTGGGGGCTCCTGGGTGGCACAGCGGTTAAGCGTCTGCCTTCGGCTCAGGGCGTGATCCCGGCGTTATGGGATCGAGCCCCACATCAGGCTCTTCCGCTATGAGCCTGCTTCTTCCTCTCCCACTCCTCCTGCTTGTGTTCCCTCTCTCGCTGGCTGTCTCTATCTCTGTCGAATAAATAAATAAAATCTTAAAAAAAAATGCCAAAGCTGCTCCTTTCTGGCTGTGTTTTCTTTTTGACAAACTATTCAATTTTGTTAAATTCCATTTTCTCATTTATTAAAATGGAGCCACAATTCCTATTTCATAGAGCTGTCATATCAGTGAGATAATATATTTAAAAAAAAAAGCTACACATAGCACTTGATACGTAGTAAGTGCTCAATGCATGCTGATTTTTCCCATCTCTCTTCCTGGAGCCCACACTGTTTGAATTATCAGAACGTCATAATTATTATGTGGTTTCAACTATACACTGACCCTGGAATATAAGCCTCAAGAATAGCAGAAGGATAAAGCTCCCATGTTAGCATAATTGTGAAAACCTACGATGCCTTAGAAACAAAAGTTTCATACCACCTTAGAAGGGGACTCTTTGTGGAAGAACATCTTTCCACTGCTGAGAGAGTCAGCCCTTCTTAACCATTTTTTTCTGTCTCTCCAAGTAGCTTGGGAGGTTATCTTCATTACCTCCTCTACTACAACAGACCGATAATCGACAGGAGAAATTTCCCTGCTACGTCAATCCCTGAACCCTTCCTTTCCTCACTGAAGAGGTATTCTTTCAGGGCATGTAGAGTGAAGAGGGAAGGAAGACACACAGAGAAAGTAGTGGTATTAGCATTAGTCGTGATAAAGATGGCTAATGTTCATGAAGCTATAGGCCAACTAGTTTGCAAGCATGTCTTTTAATACCCACATCTCCATGAAGAGGGTAATATTATTGACCTCATTTACAGTTTGAGGAAACTAAGGTACAGACAGGTTAACTAACTTATCCAACGCCATCTCTGTAGGAGTGTGGAGGTGGGAATTCAAACACAGGTCGTCTGAATGCAGAGCTATGGTCTATAAGCCACACCACTGTTGGGAGCCTGATAGCAGTGAATCAACAAAAGGAAGAGCTACAGTAGGAGCTCACTAACACGTTAGCCTAGCGGGCTATTCCGCCGCCATGATGTTCCCAGGGGACATCATGAGGACACGCTGCCAGGTTCCCAGGAAATCCTTACTATTCTTTAAGGAAAGTGAAGATGAGATTATATCTATATCTACTGTTACAGAAATAAAGAGTAGAGTTTGGGAAAATGATATTTGTCAATATCAATTTATCCTGGTAAAAATGAAGGGCACTTGGGGATCTCCAAAACCTGGCTCATGGTTTAATAAATAATAGTTGAATTTCTAACAATTGAAGAAATGGTATGTGTGAATCCCTAGTGCTTTCCTAGTTAGGCGGGGAATCTGCCTGACTCTGAAGCTATCATTTCTTTCCATCACATGTCAAAACAAACAATTTAATTTAAAAATGGGCAGAGAATATACTGTGTTCACGGACTGGAAGAATTAATATTGTTAAAATGTACATGCTACTCAAAGCAATCTATAGATTCAATGCAATCCCTGTTAAAATACCAATGGCACTTTTCACAGAACTAGAACAAAGAATCCTAAAGTTTGTGTGGAGCCACAAAGCAATCTTGAGAAAGAAGAATAAAGGTGGTGGTATCACACTCCCTGATTTCAAATTATACTACAAAACTATTGTCATCAAAACAGTATGGTACTGGCACAAAAACAGACACATAGATCAATGGAACAGAACCAAGAGTCTAGAAATAAACCCATGCTGATACAGCCAATTAATGTTCAACAAAGGAGACAAGAACATTCAATAAGGAAAAAACAGTCTCTTCAATAAATGGTGTTGGGAAAACTGGGCAGCTACATGGAAAGAATGAAACTGGACCACTTTCTTAAATCACATATAAACTCAAAATGGATTGAAGACTTAAATGTAAGACTGGAAACCATAAAAATCCTAGAAGAAAACATAGGCAGTAGCTCTTGGACATCGGTCTGAGCAATATTTTTTGGATCTCTCTCTTCAGGCAAGGGCAACAAAAGCAAAAATAAACAAATGGGACTACAACAAACTAAAAAGCTTTTTCCACAACAAAGGAAACCATCAATGAAACTAAAAAAACAAAACAAAAACAAAACACCCCTACAGAATGGGAGAATGTATGTGCAAACGATATAGCTGATGGGGGTAAATATCCAAAACATATAAGGAACTCACACAACTCAATATAAAAAAATCAAATTAAAAAATGGGCAAAGGACCTGAATACACTTTTCTCCAAAGAAGACATACACATGAAAAGATGTTCAACATCAATAGTCATCAGAGAAATGCAAATCAAAATCACCATAAAATATCAACTCAGGTCTGTTAGGATTGTTATTATCAAAAAGAGAAGAAATAACACGTGTTGGTAAGGATGTGGAGAAAAGGGAATCTTCATCACTGTTGGTGGGAATGCAAAATGGTGCAGTCACTGTGGAGAACAGTATGAAGGTTCCTCCAAAAATTAAAAATGGAATTAGCATCTGATCCAGCAATTCCACCTCTGAGTATTTATTCAAAGAAAATGAAAACACTAATTTGAAGATATCTGCACCCACATGTTCATTGCAGCATTATTTACAATAGCCATGATATGGAAACAACCTAAGCGTCCATCAATAAATGCACGGATAAAGAAAATGCATATATGTATGTGCGTGCACACGCACACACACACATATACACACACACACACTGGAATATTACTTAGTCATAAAAATGAAGGAAATCTTGCCATTTGCAACATGGATGAATCTTGAGTGCATTATGGTAAGTGAAGTAAGCCAGACAGAAAAAGACAAATACTGAATGATCTCATATGTGGAATCTTAAAAAAAAATTGAGCTCATGGCTACAGACAGCAGATTGGTGGCTGCCAGTGGTGAGGGGTAGGGGATGCACAAAATAGGTAAAGGGGGTCAAAAGATACCAACTTCCAGTTGTAAAATAAGTAAGTCATGGGTGGACCTAGAGGGTATAATGCTAATTAAAATAAGTCAATCAAAGAAAGACAAATACCACAAAATTTCACTCACATGTGGAATTTAAGAAACAAAGCAAAGGAAAAAAAAGAGAGAT
This sequence comes from Ursus americanus, assembly GCF_024610735.1. NCBI lineage: Eukaryota > Metazoa > Chordata > Mammalia > Carnivora > Ursidae > Ursus > Ursus americanus. The sequence continues at coordinate 23,223,461 of NC_142137.1, forward strand.
GAACAAAAACAACAAAAAAACACCAGACTTTTAAATACAGAGAATAAATTGGTGATTGCCAGAGGTAAGATATGTAGGGGGACAGGTGAAATAGACAAAGGGACCAAGAGGACACTTACCGTGATGAGCACTGAGAAATGTATAGAATTGTTGAATCATTATATTGTACATCTGAAACTAATATACTGTTGTATGTTAATTATACTTCAATAAATAAATGTATATGTATGTATAAGTCACAGAGATGCAATGTGCATCATGGTAACTATAGTTAATACCATATTGTATATTTGAAAGTTGCTAAAAGAGTAGATCTTCAAAGTTCTCATCACAAGAAAATTCTGTAACTATGGTGACAGATGTTAACTAGATTTACTGTGGTGACCATTTTATCATATTTACAAGTATTGAATCATTACCCTGTACACCTGAAACTAATGTTCTAGGACAATTACACCTCAATAAAAAAAAAAAGCAATGAAAGCTCAAGTAGATGGATAAAGACAGTAGCCTGAATTTCTTCTGTAATAACCTGGCATATTGCAAGTTGAAATGTGAAATAATTCTCTATTTCAAGCTGAAAATTGGCTAGTACATGGAGGAATGGGATAGATACCTCAATTAGAAACCTCATGGAGACAGAAGGGAAGAAGAGAAATAAAAACAGAAACAAATGATGACTAAGAAGTAATTTTACTGGCTACAACCGTGTGACACCTGTGTGTGCCAGGATGCCCATCTGGGGCTCTTTTTCCTCTCTGACAGCTCCCTCTGGGTCTCTGAGGCTTTCCCCGCCTCAGAGCCCTGGCTGGTGCCCAGGGCCCACTCTCCTTACTATTGAAGGTCTTCTTGTTCATTTTGTAAGCTTATGATTGCCATGGACAACACTTAAGTGTCTTTGCACATGGGAAGCATTTTCAGGTTCACACAAATATTATTGGATGATCACCATATGTTGACTACTATGATCTCTGTTGGTCACTGAAAATTTCCAAAGGCTGTGTAGGTCCTGGGTAAGAGCATGGGCTTTGAAGCTAGACTCATTGTGAAACCTGGTTGTGCTGTTAGCTGTGTACCTTCAGCAAGTGACCCCACCTCCCCTTTCTGCACATCGGGGGTGATAACACTACCCACTAAGCAGGGTGGCTACAAGGATCAAAGGGTACTAGGGGTTCTTACCTTTCTGTGCCATGGACCAATTCTGACAGTGTGGGGAAGCCCTTGGAAACTTTTCTCAGAATAATATATTTTAAAAACATAGAAGATATATAACACTTTATTATAAAGCAAACTAATCAAAATTCAGTTATCCATATATTTTAAAAAACAAATTTGTGATTAGTATTAAATGCATTAAATAATAAGTCCTAAAGGTAGATTTAATATCAACAGGAAATTTCAAGTTTATGATAACTATCAATGTTATTTTGAGATAGCTGGGACAACTGTAATGTACTATGAAAACAGCTGATTTCCACTGATGACAAAAACAAGGGTACTGGTAATGCTATCAAAGTTTACTGCTCATGTCTATATTTGAAATGCAAAGTTCCAGTTAAAGGTTAGCGAAAATAAATACATATTTTTTTTCATCTAAGTTCAAAGATCCTCCTTAATTCCAGTTTCATACTTTCTTGGGGGAACCCATGGGCCCCAAGGAAAGCCTTGGATTGATGTCAGATAGGGCTTAGTGCAGTGTGGCTATAGGGAGAGCGCTATAAATTACTCACGATGCAAAGATTTCTTCTTAGGAATAGAAATGATGTCATTTTATTAGAGTGAGCCACATGAAATTGCAAATTTTCTAGGTAAAAAAAAATCAAATTTTGGCAATTTCATATGGTTCAATCTAATATAATTTAGGAACCATATAAAGTAACTTGTGAAACTATCTTAATTTTTTAGTATATGAAGGTTTTTTTCCCCCTAAGGAAGTATATATTAACTTAATGGTTTTTTGAAAGCATAGACTATTTGAAGTTACATGTTTGACTTTTTCTTTGGGTTCTTTCCAGTATTTGTTGACAAAGACAAATGGACAACATTTTGGGTTATTCTGAGATTTATGATACTTCTTAACATACATCTTTATCTTCTTAATTATAGAGCATTTGTTATGTCTGTGATTTACTCATTCCTAATGATTCATTTAGACCTGAAAAATCTCTCCTATGTTGCCAAAAAGTTTAGCCTTATTAATCTGGAGGAAGTCCATGACCTAGCTGCATTTAGGTTTGACATATTACTTGAAAAGATATTTTAAGGTGTTTCAATCACCCACAAATGAGTATCTAGTATAGTCACAGAAGTAATGTGTTACCCTGGGCAGCCCGAGATTATTTCTGGATTGAAAGAATGATGGCAAGGGGGAGATTTCAGTTACTTAATACAAATTCAAGTTCTTACAGCAGTGTTCCATTGTAGGTTTCCTTCCCTTTAGCCCCAGGTAGATGGTACAGTCTATGGGTAGAGATCCTCTTTCTCTTGTGCATTATAGTATCTGCAGTGCCTAGCTCTGTGCCTGGCACACAGTAGACATTCAGTAAATGTTTGTTGAATGAAAGAATGAAGAGATGAAGAAAGACTAGCCCCGCTAACTGCTCTTCTCCCCTCTGGCTGATAAAAGAGAAGGATCGGTGGGCTATGACTGTGATTCGGTTTGTCATTTAATGTTCCAATGTTAACTTTGCACTCTCAGAAATATTGTCAATTCAATAAAATATAATCAAATGGGGGGAAATAATTAGCTTTGTGAGCATATAAAAATCACTTTTAAAGATGAACACATTCTTTTTCATAGAATGCACAATCAAATCGAGCATATCAACAAGACTGCTGAGTTTGACAAGCAAAAAACTCCACCTTCCAAGCGTTATCAAGCTCTTTAGGGGCATCTGTGTCCATCCAAACTCCTGATCATATTATTAAAAAGTTGGTTGCTTATTATGGAAAATATGCTCATGGGAATATTATAGAAAATATACAGACAAGAAAATACTAAAAACACATGGCACATAGTAGGTACTCATAAATAATATGTTACTCGGATTGACTAATCTGATAAAAAATACCACTTTGTTTTAATTTTTGTGTTTTAAAATTTTTGACAGAATGAGCATCATTTCACACGTTTATTAATCATTTCTTTTGCTCTGAGCTATTTTCCTTGCCCTTCATATTAAAATTGGGCTCCTCATATTTTTAATCGATCTATGAGAGCTCAATCTTTCATCCTAAAAATTGACAATATTTTCCCTGCTTTAACAATTGTCTTTTCATACTGTGGTGTGTGTGTATGTGTGTGTATGTGTATAATATTATTCTGTATTTCCAAAGGTCTTTTCAACACAATATTATAAAAATATTTATAATTTTGTTTAATTTTTTATAATTTAAGTTTTTACATTCAGATTTTTGACCTATGAATTTGGGGATAAAGAATCGTGCAGGGATCTAGCTTTATTATTTTCCAAGTGGCTATCTAGGCATCCCCAGTTTTTTCATTCTAAACCTGTTTTTTTCCGTACTGTCTGGAAAACCCAGCATTATTGAAGTCACCCTGCCATAAACTTGTGATTATTTCTGAGTTCTTTCCATTGAGCTTTCTATTGTTGCAAACCACAATTACAGCTGGTTAATCCACACTTGCTATTTTCTTTCCCAGAATTTTCTTTGCTATTCTTGCATGTTTATTTTTCAGACAAACTTTAGAGTCATTTTGCAAATTCCCCTGAACTTGTGACTTTGATTAGGGTTTTATGAGCATTTAACCCAGTGCCTGACACATAGTAAGCCCTCTGTAAGTATGCGCTATCATAGTAATTTTAGTAAGAATTATGATTACCACATCGAATAGAATGATAGATGTGAAGAGGATTAACATCTTTGCAATATTGAGTCTTCTCATCCAAGAGAAAATTTGGATAATTTCCATTTATTTAAACTTTAAAAAATCTACCTCAGTGGTTGAAATGTTTTTCTGGTCTACTCACTATTTACTCTAGTCCTTCTCTCTTGCAACAATCATTTTACACCTTCCTCATTCTTCTTAAATCTCCTTTCCCATTATCTATTCTTTTGTAGAGGAAGTCGATAGCACCCAGCTACAGCTCTCTCATCTTCCTCCAAATTAGCAAGCCTACCTCCATTTGTATTCCTTCTCCCCTTCCTCACCCCAGTTACAAGAGATCTTCATATTGCTAAATCCAATGGTCACTTCTATGCCTCATCTGACTTTACTTCTCCGCAGAGCATTTAACAGATTTGCTATTTCTTTCTTGAAATACTCTTTTCCTTCTGCTTCCCTAAAATCATTCTTAGATTTCGAATCCCTCTTGACTGCTACTTCTAAGTTTCCCTGGCCTTTAAGTGTTCGTGTTCATCAAGAATTTTGTCTGGGCCACTTTTCTTTCTCTTCCCATTCTCCCTCAATGACCGTAACTACCCCCCTGACTTTAAGTATCATCTATATGCCAACGACTTGAAACTTTACCTCTGGCCCATATCTCTATTTCTGTGCTCCAGTTGGAGATACCTACTTGCCTACTTGAAATCTCCACTTGGAAGTCTTTCTGGAATCTTATTTTTTTAAAAAAGATTTTATTTATTTATTTGAGAGAGAGACAGAGAGCAACATGGTGGGGGGGTAGGGGCAGAGGGAGAGGGAGAAGCAGACTCCCTGCTGAGCAGGGAGCCTGACACAGGGCTCAATCCCAGGTCCCAGGGATCATGACCTGAGCCGAAGACAGATGATTAACCAACCGAGCCATCCAGGCACCTGCTGGCATTTTATCTTAGATTTAAAATGGAACCAAACCATCCCCTACCCATTCAGATCTGTACTTCCTTTAATCCTCCACACCTGAGAATATGGCTTCTCCATGCATTCCATTGTCCATGCCAAAATCTGGATATAATCTAAACCATCAACAACTCACATTCAAATCATTTCCAAACCTATCCAGTAACTCTTGAATCCATTCACTGATTCCCATCTTCACCACTCCCAACCAATTCCAAGCACCCCATCACTAACCTGGACTCCAGGAGAGCTTCCTTCTTTCCGCATGTTTTCAGGTATCCTTTCCAATCAAGCTGTTCTGTACCTGAAAGTCAAAGTAATAGTTTAAAAATATAAACCTGAAATTATTACTGCTTTGTTTAAAGCTTTTTAGTGGCTCCTCATTATTCTCTTAAAAAGTTACCATAATCCCCAGGTCCAATATGACCTGTTCCCAAACTCTACCACAGCATTATCTTCTGTCAACCTTCCTCGTGATTCTCTGCTGAGACTCCACTCCCTGAAAGATGATAATCTTCTATCTTTCTCCTCTTTTTTGTTTGGCCAATTCCTACTCATTCTTAGACTTCATTTTAAATATTACATTTTGGGGTGCCTGAGTGGCTCATCCAGTTAAGCATCTGCCTTCAGCTCAGGTCATGATCTCGGGGTCCTGGGATCAGGCCCTATATCATCAGGCTTCCTGCTCAGGGGGGAGTTTGCTTCTCCCTCTGCCCCTCCCCTCCGCTCGTGTGCTCTCTCTCTCTCTTTATGTCTCAAATAAATAAAATCTTTAAGAAAAATAAATGTTACATCTTTAGGGTGATCTTTCTTTCTTTCTTTCTTTCTTTCTTTCTTTCTTTCTTTCTTTCTCTCTTTCAAGATTTTATTTATTTATTTGACACAGAGAGAGAGACAGTCAGAGAGAGAGGGAAAACAAGCAGGGGGAGTGGAAGAGGAAGAAGCAGGCTCCCAGTGGAGCAGGGAGCCCGATGCGAGGCTCGATCCCAGGACTCTGGCATCACACCCTGAGCTGAAGGCAGATGCTTAATGATTGAGCCACCCAGGCGCCCCATAGGGAGACCTTTCTTGACCCTTAAGTACAGGCTCCAATATTGTATGCACTTATGGCACCCATTACTTTTCCTCTATATTATAGTAGTTAACATATAGTTCTTTTTTTAATGATCTATGTTAATTATTAGATTGTATTCTATGTGATGTCAGGGACTATATAATTTAAAAAAACTTTTGATTTTAAGATAATAGTAGAGTCACATGCAGTTGTAAGACACAGTACAGAGTTCTTGATTTCCTCCAACGGCAACAACTTGAATAACCATGGTACAAGATCACAACCAGGAAATTGACATCAACAGAATCTGTGAACCTGATTCAGAGTTCATAAATTTTGCATGTGCTAATCTATGTGTGTGTGTGTGTCTGTGTGTTGTTCCTTGCAATTTTATCACATGGAGATATGTGTAACCACCACAGCAGTCATGATACAGAACAGTTCGTTTAAAAGGATGCCTCTTTAGAGCCATCCCTCCCTATGAATTCTTAAATTGCAACATGTCTAGGACTTAAGATAGAACTTCGTATATAGTAGGTAGTCAAAGAACATCTGTTAAATGAATGAAATTAATAAATTACATAATTTATTAAAGCTGAAATTCATTAAAAAAACAACTAACCACAACCAAAAAGGATTTATCCTAGAAATTCATGGAAGGAAAATCTATCAAAATAATGTCCCATTACAATATTTAAAAAAGAAGTGTTAATAGACAAAAAAATATTTAAAATTTGTGTCAATTTCAAAATAAACATTTTTTCAAAGTATAGAAGCATTCTTACTTAATATGGTAAAAGAACCCACTTTAAAAGGAAAGCAAGTATTAATACCATGGTTAGTCCCTTCGAACAGGAATGTTTGCTGTCGCTATTATTATTCTTTGTTATTTTAGAATCTGGCCAATGTAATAAGATATGAAAACGAAATAAAAAAAGTTGATATGAAAAAATTGTCAATGTCCTCCAGATAAAGACCACCAAGAACACACCTGTTGTTAAACAGTTTGGGCTTATCAGTCCTTGCAGGGAGAGGGAAGGCTAGCTGGAGAATGAAATGAATGGTGAATTGTGGGGTGTCTCACTAACAAAATATTGGAAAGGACTTAAATAATTTGGCTTATATCAAGTGACTTTGGGGTGGGTTTAAGGAAGTAGGACTCACCTCTGGACAGGACGTGGTCATGAAGTGAAGATAACTCTATAAGTGACTATCTTAATAAATCTTTTCTAGAGGTATGTGAGACTGGACTAAGGCTAAAGCCGTAACTGGTAAAAATTAACAATCACACATATTAGTCAAAATAGGGATCTATTTGGTATTTTGTGGCTTGGACATTGTTCATGTTTTGTCTGTGCTCAGACATGATTACAGAGTGGTCTTGTTTTCATCTGGATTCATCATGGTCACAGTGTGGCCTTGTCTGATGCTAATGTTCTGTGAAATTGTATATATTTAATGGAAGAACACCAAGGCCCGACTAATAGTACCAGACCAGCTCCTGGATGTTAGGGATTGCTTTTTTCCCCCTCAAGACAATTATCATTATTTGCAAACCATATTAATATATTTACACAATCACCATAATAGGAAATTAACTTAATATTTATCAAAAGAGTATATCATCCAGTAATATTTGTATAAAAGACAAAGACAAGCTATCCATAGCATCTATATCAGCAACAGGCCACTGTAAAATAAAAAACAGACTTTTTTCCATAATAGGAAACAAATACATAAACTAAGATTAACCTTAGTAAGGTATGTTAAGGAATTTAGATAGAAAAAAACAAAAAAAAATTGTATTCACACATAGAAGACAACTCATTTAGGAATGTTCTTAATAAATATGGTACACATCTTTTGGTATATTTTGTAACACTCAAATACTTCAGGCAGCTACCTTCCCATGTATCAGAATGCTTTATTAGGAAGGGAAAGCTACAATACCAAGAGTTCTTTCCTAAGTGGATTTGAGGGGCTAGTCTACCAAATGAAAGGAATAGAAAAAAGCAGGTGAGATACTGTAAATCTTTTTGAGCAAGTATTTTCTAAGAAATCAATTCTAAGGTTAACTTTAGAATTTATCTTCTAAACATTTATAGTTTATCAGGAATTGGCATGGGTTAAAAACAAAGCAACTCATTATCTTGTAGCATCTTAATGATAGGGGAAAACTTTTTTATTAATCAAGATATTAATGGGGTGCCTAGGTGGCCCAGTCAGTTAAGTGTCTGCCCTCGGCTCAGGTCATGATCCCAGGGTCCTGGGATAGAGCCCTATGTCAGGCTCCCCACTCCCTCTGCCCCTCCCCATTGCTCATGCTCTCTCTCTCTCTCTCTCAAATAAATAAATAAATAAAATCTTTATAAAAAAGATATTAATAAAAACTAAAGTGAGAAATGACCCCAAAACCCAAAATTATTTTGTCATGTGATGACATAAGATTCTTCTCTTGCTCTATGAGAGGTAGCAGTTGTGGAGGAAAGAGCATGATTATGGAAATTAGAGATCTGGCTACATATTCCATCTCTTGAATTTACTAGGCTATGGAAACTTGAGCATGTGATCTAAATTCTCTGAGTTTCAGTTTCTTCATCTGGAAATGGGGCATATTCCCAAACACTTGGCACTCTATAATGATCACATGAGACAATATGTTAAAAATAAAAACTACCTTACTGCTTCACACAGAGCCATTCTCAGAGAAGAAAATGCTGATATCCTACATATACCTTCCCCTTCTCTGTTTTCTCCTGAGATTGACTTAGAAGAGGAATTTAGATTACAGTTCTGAACAGATACTGACATTAAACATAGTGAACCCTAATGCTTAGCTCTGAACTCGGTGTTTTCAGAGTAACTCTGAACTCAGTTACTCAGTTCAGTAACTGTGCCTTATGGTGGTAAATTTAAAAGAATTTAAAAAGACATTCAGACAATCACTTTAATTGGGTTCTGATCACCAATTCCAACGTGTGTTTGGGGGGGGGGTGGGGGGGCTCCCAACACAACACCAAGCAATTCTCTGGCACCAGATGGGTGTCTTACAAATCAACTCAATTCTGACATTACCTACCTGAAGATAGCGTCAGATTCCACAAGGGCTCAGTCCCACAAGCCTGCCCCACTCTCCTCAGATGCTAATCACAAGTACAGATGGTCACCTGTATGTCTCACCGATCCGCTATACCTCAGAGGTTCCCACAACCCCCCCGCTGAGTTCAATTAATTTGCGGGAGCAACTCACAGAACTCAGGAAAACATTTTACTTACTAGATTACAGGGCTTTTTAATAGAAGGATGTAACTTAGGAACAGCTTGATGGAGGAGATGCACGGGGGAAAAGTATGAGGAAAGGGCTCAGAGCTTCCATGCCCCCTTCAGGCACGTCACTCTCTTCATATATTCTTGTGTTCTTTAACCCAGAAACTCTCTGAACCCCTCCCTCTTTCGGGTTTTTTTTTTTTTTATTGATTTTTTATTATATTATGTTAGTCACCATACAGTACATCCCCGGTTTCCAATGTAAGGCTCGATGATTCATTAGTTGTGTATAACACCCAGTGCACCATGCAATATGTGCCCTCCTTACTACCCATCACTGGTCTATCCCATTCCCCCACCTCCCTCCCCTCTGAAGTCCTCAGTTTGTTTCTCATAGTCCATAGTCTCTCATGTTTCATTCCCCCTTCTGATTACCCCCCTTTCTTTATCCCTTTCTTCCCCTACCAATCATCCTAGTTCTTATGTTCCATAGATGAGAGAGATCATATGATAGTTGTCTTTCTCTGCTTGACTTATTTCACTTAGCATTATCTCCTCCAGTGCTGTCCATGTTGTAGCAAATGTTGAGAACTCGTTCTTTCTGATAGCTGAGTAATATTCCATCGTATATATGGACCACAACTTCTTAATCCAGTCATCTGTTGAAGGGCATCTCGGCTCCTTCCACGATTTAGCTATTGTGGACATTGCTGCTATGAACATTGGGGTGCATATGGCCCTTCTCTTCACTACGTCTGTATCTTTGGGGTAAATACCCAGTAGTGCAATGGCTGGATCATAGGGTAGTTCAATTTTTAACTTTTTAAGGGACCTCCACACTGTTTTCCAGAGTGGCTGTACCAACTTGCATTCCCACCAACAATGTAGGAGGGATCCCCTTTCTCCACATCCTCTCCAACAATTGCTGTTTCTTGCCTTGTCTATTTTTGTCATTCTGACTGGCGTAAGGTGGTATCTCAGTGTGGTTTTGATTTGAATTTCCTTGATGGCTAATGATTTTGAACATTTTTTCATGTGTCTGTTAGCCATTTGTATGTCTTCATTGGAAAAGTGTCTGTTCATATCTTCTGCCCATTTTTTGATTTGTTTATTTGTTTCTCGTGTATTGAGTTTGAGAAGTTCTTTGTAGATCTTGGATACCAGTCCTTTATCTGTAGTGTCATTTGCAAATATCTTCTCCCATTCCGTGGGCTGCCTCTTAGTTTTTCTGACTGTTTCCTTGGATGTGCAGAAACTTTTAATCTTGATGAAGTCCCATAAGTTCATTTTATCTTTTGTTTCTCTTGCCTTTGGGGATGTGTCATGAAAAAGGTTGCTTTGGCCGATGTCGTAGAGGTTGTTGCCTATGTTCTCCTCTAGAATTTTGATGGATTCCTGTCTCACATCGAGGTCTTTCATCCATTTGGAGTTTATTTTTGTGTATGGTGTGAGATAGTGGTCAAGTTTCATTCTTTTGCATGTAGCTGTCCAATTTTCCCAGCACCATTTATTGAAGAGACTGTCTTTTTCCCACCGGATGTTTTTTCCTGCTTTATCAAATATTAGTTGCCCAAAGAGCCGAGGGTCCATTTCTGGGCTCTCTATTCTGTTCCATTGGTCTATGTGTCTGTTTTTGTGCCAGTACCATGCTGTCTTTGTGATCACAGCTTTGTAGTACAGCTCGAAATCCGGCATTGTGATGCCCCCAGCTTTGTTTTTCCTTTTCAACAGTTCCTTGGAGATTCGGGGCCTTTTCTGTTTCCATACAAATTTAAGGACTGTTTGTTCCAGTTCTTTGAAAAATGTCCTCGGTATTTTGATCGGGATAGCATTGAAAGTGTAGATTGCTCTGGGTAGCATGGACATTTTAACTATGTTAATTCTTCCGATCCACGAGCATGGAATATCTTTCCATCTTTTTATGTCTTCCTCAATGTCTTTCAAGAGTGATTTATAGTTTCTAGAATATAGGTCCTTTACGTCTCTGGTTAAGTTAATTCCAAGGTAACGTATGGTTTTTGGTGCTATTGTGAATGGGATGGATTCCCTAATTTCTCTTTCTTCGGTCTCGTTATTCGTGTATAGAAATGCAACTGATTTCTGAGCATTGATTTTGTATCCCGCCACGTTACTGAATTGCTCTATAACTTCTAATAGTTTGGGAGTGGATTCTTTTGGGTTTTCCATATAGAGTATCATGTCATCTGCAAAGAGAGACATTTTGACTTCTTCTTTGCCAATTTGAATACCTTTGATCCCTTTTTGTCGTCTGATTGCTGTTGCAAGGACTTCTAGTACTATGTTGAATAATAGTGGCGAGAGTGGGCATCCTTGTCGAGTTCCTGATCTTAAGGGAAAGGCTTCCAGCTTTTCCCCATTGAGAATAATATTTGCAGTAGGCTTTTCATAGATGGCTTTTATGAGATTGAGAAATGTACCTTCTATTCCTACACTCTGAAGGGTTTTAATCAGGAAAGGATGCTGTATTTTGTCAAATGCTTTTTCGGCATCGATTGAGAGGATCATATGGTTCCTGAGTCTTTTCTTGTTGATATGATGTATCACGCTGATTGATTTGCGAATATTGAACCACGCTTGCATCCCAGGTATGAATCCCACTTGATCGTGATGGATAATCCTTTTAATGTACTGTTGGATTCTATTAGCAAGTATCTTGTTGAGGATTTTGGCGTCCATATTCATTAGGGAAATCGGTGTAATTCTCCTTTTTGAGGGGGTCTTTGCCTGGTTTGGGGATCAAGGTAATATTGGCCTCATAGAATGAGTTTGGTAGCTTTCCTTCTGTTTCTATTTTTTGAAATAGCTTTAGGAGAAGAGGTATTATTTCTTCTTTGAATGTTTGGTAGAATTCCCCAGGAAAACCGTCCGGGCCTGGAGTTTTGTTATTTGGAAGGTTGTTTATCACTGACTCAATTTCTTCATAATTAATTGGCCTGTTTAAGAAATCAATTTCTTCCGGTTTCAATCTTGGTAGTTTATAGGTTTCCAGGAGGGATTCCATCTCTTCCAGATTGCTTAGTTTATTGGCATATAGCTGTTGATAAAAATTTCTAATAATCCTTCCAATTTCAATGGTGCTCGTCGTGACCTCTCCTTTTTCATTCATAATTTTAATAATCTGGGTCCTTTCTCTTTTCTTTTGGATAAGTCTTGCCAGTGGTCTGTCAATTTTATTGATTCTCTCAAAGAACCAGCTTCTAGTCCTGTTGATCTGCTCTACTGTACTTCTGGTTTCTGCTTGTTTGATTTCAGCTCTAATTTTGGTCAACTGCTTCCTCGTGCGTGGATTAGGCCTGTCCCTCTGTTGCTGTTCCAGCTTCTTGAGGTGAGAATATAAAAACTGCATTTTAGATTTTTCTATTCTTTTGAGTGAGGCTTGGATGGCTATGTATTTCCCCCTTAGGACTGCCTTTGCAGTATCCCATAGGTTTTGGACTGTTGTATTTTCATTCTCATTGGTCTCCATAAATTGTTTAATTTGATTTTTGATTTCCTGGTTTATCGAGTCATTCCTGAGCAGGATGGTTCTTAGTCTCCAAGTGTTTGAGTTTCTTCCAAATTTTTCCTTGTGGTTGAGTTCCAATTTCAGAGCGTTGTGGTCTGAGAATATGCAGGGGATAATTTTAATCTTTTGGTATCGGTTGAGACCTGTTTTGTGTCCCAGAACATGGTCTATTCTTGAGAATGTTCCATGGGCATTAGAATAGAATGAGTATTCTTTGGTTCTGGGGTGTAGTGTTCTATATATATCTATGAGGTCCAACTCGTCGAGTATGGCATTCAAAGCCTTTGATTCTTTGCTTAGTTTTTGCCAGGGTGTTCTGTCTATTTCTGAGAGTGGAGTGTTGAGGTCCCCTACTATTAATGTATTTTTATTTATATGTCTCTTTATTCTGGTTAAGAGTTGGCTTGTGTATCTTGCTGCTCCCCTGTTGGGGGCATATATATTTATAATTGTCATATCCACTTGTTGAATACTTCCCTTAAGAATAATATAGTGCCCTTCTGCGTCTCTAACTATAGTCTGTAGTTTAAAATCCAATTTATCTGATATGAGTATTGCTACCCCAGCTTTCTTTTGAGGTCCATTTGCGTGAAAGATGGTACTCCATCCCCTTACTCTCAGTCTGAATGCATCTTTGGGTTTGAAATGAGTCTCTTGTAGACAGCAAATGGATGGGTCATTTCTTTTTATCCAATCTGCAACCCTGTGGCGTTTTATGGGATGGTTCAAACCATTTACATTAAGACTGATTACTGAGAGATATGATTTTAATGTTGCCATGTTGCCAGTAAAGTCTTTGTTTGTATTGGCTGTGACTTTCTGTTCTGTATCACTCTTGGGGCGTTTTTACTTTTATAGAACCCCCCGTAATACCTCCTGTAGGGCTGGTTTCATGGTTACAAAATTGGTTAGTGACTGGCGATTCTGAAATGTCTTTATTTCTCCATCAATTCTGAATGACAGCCTTGCTGGATAAAGGATCCTTGGCTGCATGTTTTTCTCTGAAAGAGCTTTAAATATGCTCCCCCAACCCTTTCTCTCATTCCAGGTCTGTGTAGACAGGTCTGACCTAATTCTGATGCTTTTGCCTTGGTACGTGAGAAATTTCTTTGCCCTGGCCGCTTTCAATACTGTATCCTTGCATCAAATATTTGCGAATTGCACTATGACGTGACGTGGCGTAGGTTTGTCGTGGTTGAGCTTGGGAGGGGTCCTCTCTGCCTCTTGGACACGAATGTTTGTTTCCCTTGCTAGATTAGGGAAGTTTTCAGCTACAATTTGTTCAAATATCTCTTCTAGACCTCTGTTTTTCTCCACCCCCTCGGGGATGCCGATGATTCTAACATTGGATCGTTTCATTGAGTCAGTAATCTCCCGTAACCTACATTCGTGGGCGTGGATTTTTTTAAGACCATCTTCTATTTTCATTTTTTCCTCTATTAACCCATCCTCCAATTCACTAACCCGTTCCTCTGCTTCTGTGACCCTGGCCGTCAGAGCCTCTAGTTTTGCCTGCATTTGGCTCATAGAATTTTTAATTTCTGTCAGATTCGCTCTCATTTCTGTCCTTAGGGATTCTATATTCTCAGTAACCTTTTCGTTAATAGTTTTTTCAATTCTACTCATCATTTTGACCATTGTTACTCTGAATTCCATTTCTGATAATTTGGTTACATCCATATCCATTATTTCTGTGGCAGAGGCCACAGACTCACTGTCTTTTCTTTGCTTGGGGGGGCTTCTCCTTCTTGTCATTCTAATGAAGAGAGGTTGCGGGGTTTCCAGAGCCCAAATTATTGACTGTGTCCCAGGCCTTACCCCTTGTTTTATAGGGATCTTAGGGATGTGGGCTTCTTCTTTAAAGATTTTATTTATTTATTTATGTGGCAGCCAACCAGCGAGAGAGGGAACAGAAGCAGGGGAGTGGGAGTGGAAGAAGCAGGCTCCCAGCGGAGGAGCCCGATGAGGGACTCCTTTCCGGAACGCTGGGATCACGCCCTAAGCCGGAGACAGGCGCTCAATGACTGCGCCATGCAGGCGCCTGGGTTGTGGGCTTCTTGATTTTTCAGCCTGCCTTCTGGGGGAGGGGCCTGCCGCGCCGATACTCAGGCAGCCATGTTTGGGTAGAGTCTCGGTGTCCCCTGCGAGGGGGGATGGGGATGGGCACTCCCTGAGCCGGTATTTCCAGGCTTTTGTTCTCTGGCGGCTTTCCCTGGCAGTTTGCTGTGCCTCTTCTGAGAGTCAGAGCAGCAGCGGCCAAATTTCAGCCTCTGTCACGGAACAGAAGGATTGCGGCCCATTCTCCACTGATGTTCTGGCCACTTTAACTCTGTTTCTGCTGCTCAACCCTGCAGCGTCCCGGGATGTGCGCCCCACACCCGGCGTCCCTGCCCTCACTTCCAGGGCCGGCGCGTCTCTGTCCTTTGTGTTTCTAATGCCGCCAGCCGCCAGCCGCCCCGTGCGCGCTCCCGGATCTCCCGGTCTCAGTCTGGATCCAGTGAGCGCACCGGGATTCCGGTGTCCCGGAGATGGTTGGTGGCGCGCGCACCCGGCTCTCTCAGTCTGCTGTTTTGCGGGTGCCGACCACGAGCCCCGCCCGCTCTCCCGTGCAAGTGGCTACCGCTTCCCGGCGCCCGAACGCGGCGGCTCCCTCCCCCTTCCGTTTATCTTCCGATATCTGTGCACGGTTTCGTGGCTCCCCGCTTCGTACCTCAATACTCAGCGCTGGAGATGTTCATTTGTAGAGATCCAGATGCGTCTTCCTGCGTCTCAGGCTGGTTCCGTGGTTGTTTAGGCTGGTCTGGTACCTATCCAGCTCGACTCGGGGGACCGGCTGAAAACGGTGTCTCCTACTCCTCCGCCATCTTAACTCCAGCCCCTCTTTCGGGTTTTTATAGAGTCTTAATTACACAGCCGCTATTGATCAAATACTGTCCATTGGTGAATTGGTTCAACCTCCAGCCCTTCTCCCCTCTCTGGCAGTCAAGGGAGATAGGACTGCAAGTTCCAACCCTCTAATCACGGTTGGTTCTCCTGCAATCAAACCCCATCCTTAGGTGCTTTCCAAAAGTCACCTCATTAACATAAACCCACCCGTGGTAGAACGAGGGTTGTTAGGAACAACAAGACACCCATTTCACCTTTATGGCTCTGAAGCATTTTCAGGAACTGAGACCCTATGTCATAATAAAAGATGCTCCCATTGCTCCTACTGCTCAGAAATTTGCAAAAGGAAGCTGAGCCAGAATCTGTGGATGAAAATCAAATATATACGAGAAATATATTTTGGTCACCTGAATAACCAAATATATAGGTCTTACAGATCACAATACCACACACCTTTCTGAAGTTCTTTAATGTTAGGCCATTCTAAGACTTCCTTCTCCTCCTGGTCAAAAGATTATCTTCCTTCCTACCTCTGGCCCACTAGCAGTACAATTAAAATGCCAGTTGCCAATCACAGGTGTTGGAAACGACCCCCCTCCCCCCCCAACCCCTGTCAGTGTTTCTTCATTGAAATGCTAGAACAGAAATCTGACTCTTAATACCTTCTACCTGGCTTTCATTGGAGACCTGATGAAACACCACCAGAGAATTATCTCCCTTATCTTGTGAAACTCCTGGGATCTTCCATCAAACCCTGGGTTTTGCCTCGGAGAGGAAAGCATTTCTTCAGAATTAGGATTTCAAAGCATTCTTTCTCACCGGGAGGCTTCTAAAGCACCACCCTCCTCCCACCACCAGGTTAGGATTTGCCGGGGGCTCTGAAAGGGACTGTTAAAGCAGACTCGGAGTTGTTACTCAAGCCTTCTGACTCTAGTCCCCATCTCTACCTGGTGTCTTGGCTGCCTCTCCTTGAGATTCCTATTTCCTCCGGGGTAAACTTGTCTGGTGCTGTCTTAGTGGAGCCTTTGCTTATCTCTGCCCTTCCCTAAAGCTGAAGACCAGAGACATTTACAAACCTGACTGGGAATGAACTTGGAACCACCAAACTCAAGTCTCATGTGAGCCAAATCATTATTTAATCAAGCTGGTGGATGTGGAAGGAAAGAGCAGAACCACTTAAGTATGGACGATAATAGTTCCTGACTTCACCTCTGCTTGTGAGAAATAATCACTCTTCTCAGTGACACATACAGTAAGTCACAAGATTGCCATTTACTGCTCTTGCTTTTAGCGTATTCCTCAACGTTATATATGGCATTCCATCTATCAGCAAAATCTTAGATTTCATTGACATATAGGTTATAAATTCATCTTGGAAAAAAGAAGACTCCTTCTCTGGCATGGAAAATTAATATATGAGTATATACAACTTAGTTCTGTCTTAATTTAATTATAATATTCAGTATCTCATAACTTATTTGTGTTTTCATCTCATCTCCCCTTTTTTAATGTCCATAAAGTCTAGGATGTGTAACTTTCTTCCTATTTGATATCTTTTTGTTGAGATTTTTTTTTTAAGTTAAAGAACTATCTTTATCCATTTCTTCTTAAATATTGCTGAATTTTCCTTGGAAATATTCTTATTGAAAGAGAAATAAATATACAGGAGGAAAGGATTTTTTATTGTCAATATTTGAATATTGTAAAATCATTACTAATTGGCCTACATGAATATTAAGTTCCTTAGTCCTAAAAAAAGCCTATACTTTCAATATATGATAGCTATCATTGCAGTTTCTTTGCTAAGCACTTTATAGATATTTCAATTATCCTCACATCACCCTCAACAAGGTAGATAATATATTTTAGCTATTTTTAAAATATATTGATGCACTTGAGACTTTCAAAAAGTGAAGTAAATTTCTCAAAGTTACACAGCTAATTAGTGACAGAGCTAGGATCCAAAATTACATAATAATTCACTTTTAACATAATGAGATAAACTTTTTTTCCCTTCTAGGATGTGATAGACAGTAATTTTGCCAAGTTTACATAATTAGCAAATGAATCAACTAAACGAATGCAGCAGATATCAATTCCCACGTACTCAGGTGTGCGAGAACAGCATGCCCCCTGTGCATTAAAGCAGCTTAATTTCTGATCGTTAGCCCTCTTGTTCTCAATCTTTCTAGCATTCTCACCTACTCCAAGAACACACCCCACACTGTCCAGGGACCTAACATGATGCTCTGAGTGGAGGGGCTTTCTGTAAGCCTAGTCCCTAGTCAGCCAGCCTAGGTGCATCTTGTATCCATTCTTCTTTGAGGATTTGCTACCTCCTTGGAAGTGCTGCCTTCTAGGCAGGACCTGAGTCTATTCTACTCCTGGAGGACAGTAGATTTCTACTCAGAAATCTCTCTGTACTCTCCACATTCTCTGCCCTACATTTTTTTTTTTTTTTTAAAGCTAGGGGCAGTGAAAGAGGGACCTGGCAATCATCTGCTTTTACCACTTCTCCAGTTGTTTTGTCTGTCCCTGGCAATCCCATTCTTCATTTACTATATCAGACTTTCTCTATTCACTAAGGGTTTCGAACTTTGTAAAATAAAACCACAATGACTGATGCTCTCTACTCTGCTTCATTCCTGGCCTCAACCTTTCCCTGAGGCAATGAAGTTTGGAGCCAGCTGCCATCTTGAATGGAAGAAAATGAGGGGTGGGGGAAATATAGGAGAAAATATAAGTTAATATTTCAAAATATAATCAAAACTTGCAAATATTTAGAAAGTATGGGAATTGTCTTAAGTTTGAAGGGACATGGGCATGGGGTGGATACCAAACAAGTAAAAGAAATTGTCCCAATCCCTAGGAATTCTCAATCTGTTAATAATTGGAATAAAATAAAAAACAAAGAAGCTATTATCTATAAACCATTAGAGAATAACAATGCCAAACTTTGCAATAGGAAATCAAAGAGGAGAGACCTGAGGAGGAGCTGAAATACAGAAATATCAAAGCATTATAATACCCACTGCCAAATTAGAGATTACCAATGGAACTCAAAAATATTTACTAAGCATCTACTATGTACCAAGTATTCTACTAGGCACCAGGAATACAAAAAAGGAACACAAGCTTATCTTGTAAGTCAGGGGTGAGGGTGCAGAAGACAGGGAGGAAAAGAGGGAGAGGCATTGGAAAATACTTTTTAAAGGATGTGATTTTGGGCTGGGTATTAAAGAAAGTAGAATTTTGCAATGGAATTATGATTAGAGAAAACACTGTGCTCAAAGGCAATGATAGAATTGATCTTGCTTTAAGCTCTTCCTTTCCCCCAAGCTTGGGAGTGCATTTCGTTAGGAAAAGCAAACAGCATGAGAAAAGTGTGTGTGGGGGGGTTCACCAGATACACTTTGGTTGGAGACCTCTTTATAGGACATGAAGGAGAGAGAAGGGGTTAGTTTAGATTCCCTTATGTAGATTGAGGATGAGAGCTGAAGCAAACTGTAGCTTAAAAAATGGTCTGCACTATGACTAGTAAAATAAACAAATGGCCTAAGGTCAAAATTGTATAATACCTCTTTGCTCGGGTCCATATGTTCCAAGATAGGACCATTGACAGAACGATGTAATAGTAACTGCAAAGGTCGTACGTTCTAAAAATGACAGCACTTGACTGCTCCAGCAACTTGCCTGGTTTACAAATTCTGAACAATCTATGCCAAGACCATCTTATGACTAATTCCAGCCCCCAAGTCCTATAAATACCATAGCCTAAGTTCTTCCTCCTTCAACTCAATCCATGCTTCCTCCCCCTTGTATTGTCTCTTGCTCCAGTAGGCTAAATCAAGCTAACTCTTTTTTTTCTTTTACTATAGGTATGTCCCTGGTGGTCTCTGGACAGAGTTTTAGCAAACCGAGATTATCAGAGAACTTACTGCTATAAAGACAGACTCTTACAGATAGCCATACCCACGAGCCCTTGAGTCTCCACTCTCTTGAAGCCAATCTGCCTGTCATGACAAGCCAAGTCTCATTACCAATGTGAACTCCGACTATTCTGTTGAGCCCTTCAGTCTTGGTCTTATTTTGTCTTATGGATAAGCTGTCCCAGGATTCTTTGGTTATTTGATTATGTATGTCCTCATTCACTTGAAGCCATCCCAAAGTATCGATTTGCCACTCCTCTGCTGTTTGCTGTTGACAATCCTGTGGTACATCTAGGAGAGTCACAGTGCAGGAGACAGGCAGAGGTCCAATGAATTTGCATGGCAGTGTGATGGTTGGTAATCAAATATCACAGTTTCATGGAAGTTTTTTTTTTACCTCTGTAAGCAACAGGCTGCTTGTCCTTTTTGGGGGGATAAACATGTGTTGAATCATTTGGCATGGTAGTTCCTGTGTAGTAAAATTTAATACTCTGAAGATCACACGTTTTGTGTCTGCAACATCGATAAACACTAGGACAAGAATCACTATAAAAGTTTGAAATATGTTTCACATGTCTCATAATCAGTTTGGATTCCTTTCTCTCTCTGGGGAAAGCCAGCTGCCATGTCTTGAAGATACTCAAGTAGACCTGTGGAGGCCCATGCATTGAGGAACAGAGACCTTCGGGAAGAACCAGCAATAACTTGTCAGCCATATGAGTGGCCACCTTGGAAGTGGATCCTCCAGCCCCAGTCAAACCTTTAGATAACTACAGCCTCCCGAGAGACACCAACCAGAACAGCCTAACTAAGTCACTCCCAAATTCCTGACCAACAGAACTCTGTGTTCTTACACATATTTATTTGCTTGTTTTAAACCATTAAGTTTGGGATGATTTGTTAGACAGCAATAGATAACTAACATAACAGGTAACTAAGACTAAGATCATTACTACAGTAACTAATGTCAAGTGGCCTTTCATTTAATTTGGATATGGAGGGTTTATCTCTGCCAGCGTCTACAGGATTACTCCCCCACATCTGCTAATTGTCAAGGGCAATGGTTTTGGAAGTACCATAGCCACTGGACAGGAGTATCTACTAACAATTTAGAATCTTGAACCAGCAGAGAGCTAAAATACTGCCTTTTACTGAGATATTTTACTGTTTCTTCCGGAAGACTAAATCTAATTATCACTGGGGTCTTTAAGTGATTATAAAGAAGAAACAGGAAACTCTGTGGGTAAGTTGGTAGTTGGCCTCTAAGATGGCCCCTAATGTTCCGTGCCTCCTGATATTTGTGCCATTATGTAATTCCCTCCATTTGAGTACAGACTGTATCTAGTAACTTGATTCTAAGTGGTAAAACATAACAAAAGAGGTAGCATATCATTTCTAAGATTCAAATACAAAAAGTACTTGGCTTCCATCTTGCTTGCCCTTTCTCACTGTCTTACTGGCCTATTCTGAGGAAATGTTGTAAGCTGCCAAAGAGAGAGGCCCACTTATTGAGAAAATGGTATCTCCAACCAAGAGCCAGCAAGTACCTAAGCCCTCAGTCCAGTCGTCCATAAGGAACTGAATGCTGCCAATGAGTGAACTCAGAGGGGATCTTTCTCCAGCTGAGCTCCAGCCAACATCTAGACTGTAGCCCTGTGAGAGACCCTGAGCCAGAGGTATCCAGCTAAGCCATGCTCAGATTCCTGAACCACAGAAACCATAAGATAAATAAATGTTTGTTGTCCTAAGCCATAAAGTTTTGGGATAACTTGTTACATAGCCATAGATAACACATTGAACAGTTAGATAAAACAAGGCCAAATTCTTCTGGTTTATTTTTATAATAATAATTTGTATTATATTAATTAATACATAGCAACATGAGTGTGGAGGTCTTCTCTCCTGTTGAGGTTTTATACATAATCAATTTTATAGGGATTCAGTCACTCATTGTCCTGGGAGTAAAGATGTATAATGGATAATGAGAACATTGAAAAAATCATTAGTTTAACTCATAAAGTATATTATAAAGGTCACCATTTGACAAGGACATTTAAACCTATAGGAAAAAAGTCTTCTCTTTCCTCTCATTATTCTGTTGACCCTTATATCATACTAGTTTTTGTGCATGAGCATAAATATACCTCTTTCGAACGGGGATCATATTTATAGTAACATTTTGCCAAACTTCTTATTTGATTTGTCAAGTTTTTGTTTCCTTTATCATACATTTGATAAGAGAACTACTATAATCATTTTGAAATAACTAAAATTTGGAGAATCCCAAGCAAATGTAATTTTCGTCATCATCTTTCATTTTATAAAGCAAAGAAGTGAACATTTCTATATAGACATCATTAATTGTTATTCTTCGGAGCTCAAATTTGGTAAAGACAGTCAAGAAGAGCTGTTTTTAAAAAACAAGACATGTTATTAAAGTGTTATCTCTCAAAGGATGCAGGGTTCAGTTTGCCTTCCAAGAGATTCTTTCAAATATTTAAGGAAGAGATTTATGTTATTTAAACTCTTGGGGGAATGTAGAAAGAGAGTGTGCTTTCTGTGTAAACTTATGATGTGAGAAGGACTGAGAGCAAACTGAACAGATGAATGAGAACCTTGATGGCAACAGAAATGAGGCTCCAGGAGCAGGGTGAGAGAGTCTCTGAGAGCAAGAGAATGAAGAAGGACCTCCAGAAAATGTCTACCTGAGGATCCCAATTCACATCAACCATCTGCTGCACAGGATTCTGTGCTTGCTGAATACAGTGACTGGCTTTCGAACCAGTTCTGATGCTCCTGAAGTTGGATGCATACAGTTTCTTCTTGAGAGCCACCTGCCTTCCCATTTGTGTTCTTCAAAATCAAACGTTGCATTCTGGCGTCAGTTACAGAAGCTGAGGTTCTAGCTCTTTATTACAGAACAAAACAAAGGGAGCGATTTCCCTGGTAGCCATCTTTTCTTCTCATAGCTATTCCCTTGGCGTGCAACCTCTCATGGGCAGTTGATGGCTTCCATGGAAACTCGATGGAAACCAGCTAAATAACAAGATAGCTATGTAAGGTTTTTTCTGTAGGAGGGTTATTTTCATTTGGAAAACAACCAGCTGCTGTCACACCTTTGCGTCTGCCTTTACAAAGTTCCTAGAGTCTCTGTGTGTGCCATGACTAAGCTAAAGGAGAAAACACACACGAAACTGAACACGGGGGGGAGGGGGGAGAGAAGGAGAGTTTAGAGAGTGCATGAATAATCATTTCGAAGGATTGCTGGGTATTGGTAAAGTGGATTAATTCTTTTTTTTTTCTTTCTTTTTTTTTTAATTAATGATTTTTTATTATATTATGTTAGTCACCATACAGTACATCCCTGGTTTCCGATGTAAGGCTCGATGATTCATTAGTTGCGTATAACACCCAGTGCACATGCAATACGTGCCCTCCTTACTACCCATCACCGGTCTATCCCACTCCCCCACCCCCCTCCCCTCTGAGGCCCTCAGTTTGTTTCTCATAGTCCATAGTGTCTCATGTTTCATTCCCCCTTCTGATTACCCCCCCCTTTCTTTATCCCTTTCTTCCCCTACCGATCTTCCTAATTCTTCCATAGATGAGAGAAATCATATGATAATTGTCTTTCTCTGCTTGACTTATTTCACTTAGCATTATCTCCTCCAGTGCCGTCCATGTTGCAGCAAATGTTGAGAATTCGTTCTTTCTGATAGCTGAGTAATATTCCATTGTATATATGGACCACAACTTCTTAATCCAGTCATCTGCTGAAGGGCATCTCGGCTCCTTCCACGGTTTAGCTATTGTGGACATTGCTGCTATGAACATTGGGGTGCATAAGGCCCTTCTCTTCACTACGTCTGTATCTTTGGGGTAAACACCCAGTAGTGCAATGGCTGGATCATAGGGTAGCTCAATTTTTAACTTTTTAAGGGACCTCCACACTGTTTTCCAGAGTGGCTGTGGTAAAGTGGATTGATTCTAAGGGATTCACACGGCAGAGAAATAAAAGGTTATTTCTGGTTGTTTGGTTTTTGATATATAATCGTCAATATCCAGCTGACTTGGGAAAAATTCACAAGAAATGATGCATATCGGGTACCAAATTCTATGACACGCCCAAAACTCAGCTGTGGTCTTTCCTTTCTTCTCTTTCTTCCTGCCCCTAAAACCCCAAGGCAAGGAATCAAGGCTTCTAGACACTGCCGGATGAGTCAAGGTACCGCGGCCCAGACAAGCTAAGCACTGGCTCTGTCACCACACAGACACAAAGGCATTCAAGAAACCACAGCCTTCTGGTTCTGTGGCTCCTGCCTTCTTAATCAAATCGACGCACAGCATGTATGCAGAGCTCACCCACAACACACACAAACACCGTGAAACACCTTGGGGAGGTCGGCCGGTAGCCATGTCCACAAAGCTGTGATTCACGGGGCTAGAGGAAGGCCTCCGAGGGCAGCCAGAGTCCGGTCCAGGGAAAAATCACTTGGCTCTTCCAGGAAGCCATCTAATTATGTTACTGTAATCCTCAGGCTTGAATTTTTCAGCCTCCTCAACACGAACTCACAGACTTCACTGATTATGTAATTACGGAAAACTTCACAACAAACATGAAGATTCCTTCTGGAGGCCACATTGAGGATGGGGATGTGCATTTGAGCGTGGGAGGGAAGCACACGGCTCACAAAGGGAAGAGCAAAGAGATTTATTGAACTTAAAAGCCTGCAGTTTGAAAGAGGCCTCTACCAGACCTCCCTTTTCGTGTGCACATTTTTTGCACCTGCAACTGTTTGTGGGCTGGAAGGCAATAGCCCTCCCCCTTCTCCCAAGAGACCATGCTTTAATGCCTTGGCCCCAAATGTGTCATTTTCCTGCCGGGGGGGAGATATCAAAAGAAACTAAGTTTTTAGAACTTCACTGTAAAGAAACTAATAGTTCTGTAAAGGATTGGAGCCACATTTTCAGGTTAGGCACAGTTGTTAGAGATACGTCAGAAGGCAGAACATTCCTCTTCACTTTCTTTCCTAACTCGCTCAAGTTCTTCGTTTCACTGGGTTCTGTGTGACATCTGTAGCCTCCATTGCAGCAGGGGTGGCGGCACGCTTCCCACTGTGCGGCGTGGGAGTGCGCTCAGACCACGGTGTTCAAAGTCTAGATTCCAAATGGACCTTCCTGAGTCTTCACAGAGAAGATGCTGTGTACGTTATTTCCACCAAAACGAACCTTTGATACCAGAAGTGAATTGTGGCATCTTAATTATGATGCTCATGAATGACGTGCTGACAAATGATCTTGCTTTAGATGGTGTTTAGGCAGTGGGTGGAGCTTGGGTTAGAGCTAGGATCAAACTTGGTGCTGGCCCTTGATCCACTTCCTCCCTCCCCCGCCACCCACCTCATATGTGGAGATGAAAGTTAAGAGTGGAAAACCTCTTTTAAACCATTATGAACTGTTTTGCTCAAAGTGGCATCTGTGGATTTTTATAAGACTGGCCAAGATTTGCCAAATTATTCCTCCAGGGAATCGAAAGCTTAAAATCAAGGGTCGGGGCGCCTGGGTGGCACAGTCGTTAAGCGTCTGCCTTTGACTCAGGGTGTGATCCCAGCGTTCTGGGATCGAGCCCCACATCAGGCTCCTCCGCTAGGAGCCTGCTTCTTCCTCTCCCACTCCCCCTGCTTGTGTTCCCTCTCTCGCTGGCTGTCTCTGTCAAATAAATAAATAAAATCTTTTAAAAAAAATAAAACTAAATAAATAAAATCAAGGGTCATAACTGAAGGAAAAATGTTGCGTTCATACGAGGTAGAATGTGTTGCTAAATGAGGGAAGATAGAACAAAGCCCCTCACTCGCATTTATAATAATAGTACGAGGATGAACTTGAATGAACACATTAGAGTAGCAGACACAGATCAGATAAGCTTAGTTTTCTTTGGTTTAACTTGGAAGACATTAAGGATTTTCTATATGGTATAAACCTTGATGAATATTGATGATATGGGGGGGGGTGGTTCTCATATATTTTATAAGATGCTAGTGAGCCGTGGCTGGAGACTTTTTAAAAGTAGGTATATTTCATTGCCTAACGAGTGGGAAACAATCGTCTCAGCCACAGTGACCATTTTTCCTCTCATTCTGTTGTCCAATCAAATATTAACATTTTTGAAGTAGGTAGGTTTGGGATTCCTGTAAAGCAAAACCCATGATGGTCTTCAGTTCAGTTGTCTCAAGGGGGAAATGCGAGAGAAGGCTTGAGTGGTTCACTGTCACTGGGGTACATTTCCATCATATTTATATTTATATTACTGAGTTACATTTATACAGACAAAATGATGGTAGGGAATGGGGTGGGGGTGGTTAAAGGGGAAACACAGGAAGCCTGGGGTATCAAGAATACAGGTTAAGGGATAAGGGATAACAGAAGAAGGAAGAAAGAATCCAAGAAGGAAGAAAGTAAACTCAGGAGCAAATAGTAAATTACTTTGGGCTACTTAGTGGAGAAAATGAGAGTTTTCACTTAAATACATGCTCGCCTGACCTCGCTGGCATCAAAAGGGACAGTCAGAAAGCCTGCCTAGAAAATGTAAGAGAGGAGCTTTAGAGCCAAAGTGAGCAAGGGTCAGGATTCTAGAGGCTTCCTATCCACACAAATGGATCCCCCAAGAAAGTCTTACTTTAGGCTTCTGCTCTCCAATAAAACAATGCCTGCTTTGGTGGGCTCATTTGCATGGGAGGGAAAGGATCAGGTGAAAATTCTGTGCCAAGGGCAGCATAGGGTCCATAGAGACAATCAGGCTGGGAGGAAATTTTTGGAGCACTTCGTACACTTAAGAGCGAGAGATTCATATTCAAAAATCTCTGCATTTCGTCCCCATTTAGATTCCAAAGACGCAGGTTTAGATGTCTGTGGGGAATCTTATCTGGTAGTGGGATCTGAACGCGTCTTAACTTTGCAAAGCTTATTCTAAGGACAAATTTCTTCCTCCTTGACTTGTACAAACGATACAGGTTCGGAAAAAGAGCAGTGGAATGAAACCCTGATGTCTCCAAAACACTTTTAATTTCGGTTTCATTTGGAAGAGAAAAAGAATTTTTTTTTCTATTTTATTTTTCTTCACTCCTTGAGAAAGCACATCATTAAGGTTCGTCTTCTTCAGCGTTTTGGTATTTTAAATACCCCTTCCTGCCCACTGGGGGCGAGGGGAGGAAGGGAGGCCTTTCTTCCTCTTCCAATGAGAGGGCACTCCCTGGGGCTGGCACTGCATGTGCAGGCCCTGGAATGCAATGTCCCTGATGCTGCGGACACTGCCCCCCACCCCCTTCCTCACCGAGCCCCAGCAGCAGGTTCTCCAAATACGGCTCCTTCTCCAAGTCCTCGAAACAGAAAAGGAACTTAAAGCCTGACTGTTTTACTTCCCATTCAACAAATCAAGTATAGCAAGCGCTTAAATTTGCTCCCCTTCACTACAAAGCATTAAAAGGAAGGACAAAAAAAAAAAGATGGTGATCAAGGTATACTAGAAAGAGTGATCTCTTGCTTCCATTATCGCAGACACCACTGACCTAATTGTTTAACTTTGATAGTTGAAACACAATGTTACATTAGTTTCAGGTGCACAACATAGTGATTCAGCTTTTCTATAAGTTACACTGTGCTTCCCCCAAGTGTAGCTACCATCTGTCACCATACAACACTGTTACATTACCCATTGACTGTAACTGTGCCTTTTATTCCCGTGACTTATTCATTCCATAACTAGAAGCCTGTATCTCCCGCTCCCTTTCACCAGTTTTGCCCATCCCCCACCCTCTTCCTTCTGGCTCCCCCTCAGTTTGGCTTGTAGGACCATTGACCTGTTTTTGAATTGTATGTGTTTGGTTTGTGGTCATTTCCTTCTCTTTTTATTCCAGTACTCGAGGGCTGTGGGGTTTTAACAATTAAGTTTCTTTTGGAAGTATTACTGAGCTTCTTCTAGTCTTGTTCAGGAAAGTGGAATCCCATACCATGGTGTGCCCCTTCCGAAGAATGGCCTGACTTATGGACACTCTCTGTCATAACCCAGAGGTAATTAGCAACTCTCCGCTTGCCCCACCTAGTAGATTATCTGTCTGCAGTTGGGAAATTCCACTACCACTTCCTGCAAACAAACTTTCTACTCTATGGCTATAGACAATAGCTCTCGAGAGAGTGCCCAGATACCTCAGTGCGCACAGTTGTGGAGAAACACCTAAGCCTCTTTGCCCGGCATAACCCCTGACTCCTTCTCTGTCCTAATCTCACCCCTGTCTACTTCATGGATTCCCCAGCGGTTCCCCTGATTTACAAGTAACAGCTGTTTCTCCTTCATAGGAGAAAGTCAACTAGACATGTCCTCAAATATTGCCAGTAAGTAATTACAAAATAAAAAGTAAATCATTGTGGATATATATACAGTTCAGATCTTGTCAGTCCGCTCACATTATTTATTGAGCGACTGATGGATACAGGGAGAACCTGGCAGGAAACACTTTTTGGGGATTATAACACAACAGTATTAACCACTAATAGATTAAGGCCTTGCTACAATACTCAGGAAAAGAACGTTTATGTAGGTTTCAGGAAGTACTCCTTTATAGTCTAATACACAGATTCATACAGATCTACAGTCTAATACATAGAGTCTAACGTTAGAGTCTAACACAGCTTCTATGTAACGAAAGAAATCTCTAAAACATGGCATCTTTTAACTTAGCACAAGTCAGTGTATGTCCCAGGGTGTCATAGTTCAATGAAATATTCTTTTGTTTTACCTATACATGTATCAACATAAAAAGAAAAATAAACACCGAAGTTTTGGTATTCATATATTTGTCACCAAAGCTAAGCTCTTAAAAACTTGGTATACTAAACACATGCATTTTTAAAATATGAAGCTTCTCTGTCACGCTAATAAAACTGCACTCAAGGGGACACTTAAATTATATTAGTTTGTCATCTGTGTGTTTCTGAATCAGAAAGAATGTTAATGAATGAAATCTAAAGGGCAGCCTAAAAGTCTTTTGGGCCGGGATTGAGCAGCAGACAGATGAAGCAGGAGGATTCGCAGAATAATTGCTCAGGCAGGCAACCAAGATAAAGGAGAGAAAGTTCTGGAGCTTGTTGGGTAGAATGGAATATTGAAACCTAAGAACTTCCCTCTGAGGAAACAGTCTTTTCAAACACATCTGTCTTGGAGAAAATTCAAACTGCCTTCTCTCAATGATTCATTTTCCCATAATTTTATGTTTGCGTCTTTGCCATGTGAGGAGAAGAAAGAAACAGTCTGTCAGACTTCTAAGGAAAGGTGCTGCTCAGGCGACTCCTGGGCCCCACCAGCCTACTCTAGACTTGAAATCAATCCTGCGAGGCAGGAAGGACCCAGGGAGCTGGCAGGGAACTCGGCGCTGAGGCATGGGTAAGGCCATCCAGCCAGATCTCGACTCCTTGTTCCCATGTACGGGCTTCTGCCTTGTAAGGCCCCTACCCGGGCATCCCTGCCTCGGGTGCTGAGCCTGAGCCCCTCCCAGCACCACACCATTCCCACAGCTTCTCAGGGCTGGGTTGTTGCCTTCTCAGAGAGTGGAGACCACCCCCATCTGTTTCTCATGCCCGCTACTTTGTGTTGGATTCAGTGCTGCTGCCTCCCGAACATCTACACACCCTCTAGGTGCCCTTCAGGCATCTAATAATCTTGGTTCTCATTTATTTGAACATTTACCTCATAGCAGACACCATGCTGAGCAACTCCCATGCATTCTCTCACTTAAACCTCACAGCAAGGCCATGAGTCAGATTATTACTCCCATTTCATAGAAGAGGAGCCTGAGGCTTTGAGAAGTTAACTTGTTAGTAAGTGGTGAAGCTGGGATTCAAACCTGGACCTCTTATTTCTGTCTTCCCTCCTTGGAGGCCCAGTCTACGCAAATCTCTCCTCGGTGGAAGACAGCTCTAGATTTTTCTCACTGCGTGTGCATTCTGAAATACGATGGGCTCCTTTTGACTTTTCAATGCATTTTATAAATAAATGTACTTTTGCTCATCGACTATGTGTTCATTTTGTCCTCTTACACTACTGTACTCATATCCTAAGTGACATTCCAGAATCTAACAAGCATGTTAAGAAGGGCACAAAACAAACTCTCCCAGCATCCCTGCCTCTTGGATTTATAATAGTCCTTCAAAAGACATCATAAGAGGAAAAGGATGGAAGATCTCTGAAAGGAAGTTTTCTGAGAGTATTTACGTAACAAAGAAGTCAGGAGGGTATTGTTGTGATTCTCTTCATCATTTCAGGATCTGAAGTAGTTCAGAAAGAAAGACACTCCAAAAGGAAGATGGACTTCCAGGGGATGTGACTCACAAGGAGGAATATGAACGAGGGAGAAGCGACTTGTCAGATGGACAATGGGCTTTTATTTGAAGCATATGGGGCCATATGGAAGAATACAGAGAGGTGGAAGTTAGAAAGGGACCCGAGAAGACAGAAGAAGATGTTCCTGGCTTGGGCAGGGTGAGGGGGTGGGGCCCGGAGGCAGAGAGCAAAGGAAATGAGCGCAGAAGGACACAAATACAGGAGACCTTTGTGTTTACAGTAGAGAAACAAATGTCCTACTTTTAGCATCTTGAAAAACATTGCTATTTATTAACAAGAATGAAATAAATTCCTCTAATGCTTTCTTCCAAATTACTCAAAGATCCTCAAAAGCTTTCTGTTTATGCCATTTCTTAGCCAAGAGAAAATCTTCATCTTCTCTTCTCTGAGAGGGCAGAATGATAACAGAAAGAGTTCCAGTGTCATAAAAGGATGGTTTCCAGAAAGAGACATGAAAAGTGTGTTTCCTAAAAGAGATACCAAAGTTTATTTTTTTGAGCTTGGCTATTACCAGGAAGCCTCAAGGAAACCAAAGAAAACAAATGCAGGCAGAAGGGAATTGGCTTCCTCCTCTGGCTACAGCTCCACAAGGAATACTCGTGTGTATGTGGCTTCCTCCGGTGCCACTTATCAGTCCTCAAATAAAATTCTGTGGACGACTTTTCTTCTGTCTCCGAGGAAATGCCTATATCAGAAATCTCTGTTTATAATACCAAGTACCTCAGAAAAATGCCATCTGGTGCTCTGGAACTTAACTTTCTTGTATAAGTTTATCCTGATGAAATCCTTGGCATTTTCCTGAGGCTTTTTTTGCCTTCCTGCCAAATGGTAATTGGTACCTGTTCCTGTAAGTCTTGAATTCTCCTTTCCCAGCTGTAGAGATCAGCCTTAAGGGCATTTTTTTTTACTTCAAAATCTTTTCCCTGAAACTGGGTCCTGGTTTCCAGCGCTGACGGGAGCCCCCTCCCCAGGCTCTGCATTGTCCAGTCTCCTAGAGGCCTCTACACTGTATTCTTTCACTCTTCCTCTGGTGACCTCCACTTTACCGAACTGACCTGCTCTAGCGTTGTTTCAAGGTTTGCAAAATATACTAGGACGTGCTGTATTATACGTCACTCAGTGTTTGTCAGTCACCATATGTGCCTAAACCTTCCACAGTATCTCAGCCTGTCATCCAGCTCCTCCCACATAAGGAGTCCGTACATACTCTTCCTTAAGTATTCTTTCCATGATTTCTATTGCTCTCTATGTCACAGCCTTAGCCTGCGAGACAGCAAGATGGAGGAGAAAAGGCATTGACTGGGATGCGAGAGAGATCTAATTTTAAATCCTGGTTTCCTCCTCCTCCTTTTTTTTTTTTTTAATCTCTCTCACTGAACTTGGGCAAGTGACTTAATTTCTTATTTCTTTATCTTTAAAGTAGGAATGACGGTGGAGCTGGAAAGATTAAACAAGATAATGCATTTGGGTGGTTGGCACATAGTAGGCCCTTAAAATATTTGTTGGATAAAAGAATGAATGAAATCAATGAAAGAGAAGAGCAAAAGAAGAAAAAAGGAGACCATCCAGTTTTTGCATATCCACGGAGTGCTGGTTTGGTTTAGTAAGGAAAACAGATACCCACGCACAGAAGTACCACGCAGTGCAGTAAGCACGGTGATGGAGGGGAGCAGAGGAAAGGTGCCTAGCCCAGCCTCAGGAAGGAGGAGGATCGGGGAAGAATCCAGGTCTTAGGTCTTCAGATCTATCTCTTTTGGACAGAAGCTGTGCCTGCCTCTTGTATGCTGACTGCTTCCCAAGTATTAACATTTGATGCAACATAGGCTACAATGATTCCATGTTACATATCACACCATAGAAATTCAACCACCTTGAGTGGTGACTTGGTGAGGTAAGGGAGTTGGGGCATATTAAATGTGTCTCAGGAAATAGTCACACTTTCTTTTCCAGATCTACAGAATATGCTTTTTGGAGACCTGATATGAAAGACCCATACAAGCCTGGGACACAGGAAAATGGAATTGGTTTTATTGGAACCAATGGAATTAGAAATGGTCTCAGTTCTATTTCCTGTACTGGGTATCATCTACTAAGGCAAAGCCCCCAAATCTCCACATTCCTTAGTTTTGTAGGTACCAAATGTCACCAGAATGATCTGTGTGCTATTGAGACAGTGTTAATGATAAGCGGTACAAAGAATCTTGGGCAAAGAATCTCCAAAGTCTGCCATGTTCTACAGGTAGATTGATTCCTAATCCTGATGGAGTTATTGGTTATGTCTGTACAATCAAAAGCTTGCTTTTCTTTTTTATGAATTTTGAAATGACACATCTTTCCCATTTAAAATAAAGATTTTCCTTTTTTTAAGGAACCTCCACACTGTTTTCCAAAGTGGCTGTATCAACTTGCATTCCCGACAACAGTGTAAGAGGGCTCCTCTTTCTCCACATCCTCTCCAACACTTGTTGTTTCTTGCCTTGTCAATTTTTGCCATTCTCACTGGTGTAAGATGGTATCTCAATGTGGTTTTGATTTGAATTTCCCTCATGGCTAATGATATTGAACATTTTTACATGTGTCTGTTAGCCATTCATATGTCTTCATTGGAAAAGTGTCTGTTCATATCTTCTGCCCACTTTTTTATTTGATTATTTGTTTCTTGGGTATTGAGTTTGAGAAGTTCTTTATAGATCTTGGATACCAGCCTTTTATCTGTAGTGTCATTTGCAAATACCTTCTCCCATTCTGTGGGTTGCCTCTTTGTTTTGTTGACTGTTTCCTTTGCCATGCAGACGATTTTTATCTTGATGAAGTCCCAAAAGTTCATTTTTGCTTTTGTTTCCCTTGCCTTTGGAGACATGTCATGAAAGAAGTTGCTGTGGCCGATGTCAAAGAGGTTACAGCCTATGTTCTCCTCTAGGATTTTTTTTTTTTTTTGTAATTGTTATATTAGTCACCATACAGTACATCCCCAGTTTTTGATGCAATGTTCCATGATTCATTATTTGCATATAACACCCAGTGCACCATGCAATATGTGCCCTCCTTAATACCCATCACCGGCCTATCCCAGTCCCCCACCCCCCTCCCCTCTGAAGTCCTCAGTTTGTTTCCCAGAGTCCATAGTCTCTCATGGTCCATTCCCCCTTCTGTTTACCCCCCCTTCATTCTTCCCTTCTCCTCTATGATTTTGATGGATTCCTGTCTCACATCGAGATCTTTCACCTATTTAGAGTTTATCTTTGTGTATGGGGTGAGAGGGTGGTCAAGTTTCATTCTTCTGTATATAGCTGTCCAATTTTCCCAGCACCGTTTATTGAAGAGACTGTCTTTTTTCCATTGGATGTTTCTTCCTGCTTTGTCAGAGATTAGTTGATCATAGAGCAGAGGGTCCATTTCTGGAGTCTGTATTCTGTTCCATTGGTCTATGTATCTGTTTTTGTGCCAGTACCACCCTGTCTTGGTGATCACAGCTTTGTAAATAGAGCTACCCCATGACCCAGCAATTGCACTACTGGGTATTTACCCTAAAGATACAGATGTAGTGAAAAGAAGGGCCATATGCGCCCCAAGTGTTCATAGCAGCATTGTCCACAATAGCCAAACTGTGGAAGAAGCTGAGATGCCCTTCAACAGATGACTGGATTAAGAAGATGTGGTCCATATATACAATGGAATATTACTCAGCTATCAGAAAGAACGAGTTCTCAACATTTGCATCAACATGGATGGGACTGGAGGAGATTACGCTAAGTGAAATAAGTCAAGCAGAGAAAGACAATTATCATATGGTTTCACTCATTCATGGAACATAAGGAATAGCAGGGAGATCAGTAGGAGAAGGAAGGGAAAAATGAAGGGGGGGGGAAACAGAGGGGGAGATGAATCATGAGAGCTATGGACTCCGGGAAACAAACAGAGGGTTTCAGAGGGGAGGGCGTGGGGGGATGGGCTAGCCTGGTGAAGGGTATTAAGGAGGGCACGTATTGCATGGAGCACTGGGTGTTATACGCAAACAATGAATCATGGAACACTACATCAAAAACTAATGATGTACTGTATGGTGACTAACATAACAAAAAAAAAGATTTTCTTCTAAATGAAAGTTTCAAAATGCTAGGATCAAATATTTTGATTTAATAATCTGGTAGTACTTTCTACTGATAAACATCCCCCCTCCCCGCCCCGCAGTTAGAGAATAGCCCTGTGCTATACATTAGTGTTGTTCTCCCATTTTACAGATGAGAACATTTACAGGCGCGAGTACAGCATATGATCTGCCTAAACTTTCTCAGCACCTTGAGGAAGGCCTGGAAATCTAGTCCACAATGTCTACATTTTTAAGTCTGTTCTTAGTCATGAGACATAATGCATCTCAAGAACTACCAAGGCCATTAAAAATGTTCTGTGGAGGTCAGTGGTTCTATTCCCAGGATATAAAATGTGACGAACAGCAGGGAGGAAAACAAACCACCTCAGAACAGAAAACCACATTGGAGAGTAGTAGAATCTCAACCTCAGCTTAGAATATTATTATTCAAGAGTTGGAAAACGGACTGCACTGGATCTGGCCCCTCTTCAGTAATGCCTGTGCTATTCAAACACTCTTGTGCAAACGCAATTTCTAAAAGTTACGAAGGGAATTTTTGTGCAACAAAATGTTCTTGTAAAAGTTGTCTGCTATTAAACTCTAGACACAACTCCAAGGAATCTTTTACTAGAAAGCAATGCATTATTCCAACATGAATCACAGGCTAATTGACTATTTTCCCAGGATGTTATAACTGACTGCTGCACTCAACTGGGAACTAGAATCCTCTACTACATCTGTGACTGAGAAGCCCCCCAAACTAGGGTCTCTCCAAACCAAATGTAGTGTGAATTTGTTGTGTGTAAAAGGGAACCTAGTGGAATGTAGCTAGGGCAACTTTCAATTCAAAAGACTACAGGTTAGAAAAAATGTGCACAGGGGACATTAATCACCACGTGCTGAAATTAAATTTAAAGTGGATCTATCAACCACTTCTGGAACATTCTGCCTTTTTCCATCTGGATGTCAGGTGCAATAAAATTCCAACATGGAAAGAGGAAGTCACTCTAGAATCAAGCCTTGAGAGAATGAATCTCTTTGTGTATGAAGGTGGATCATGACCACCAGCTAAGACTCATTAAATGCCCAGATGCCCGTGGCACCGTAATTGGCAGTGCGTGGATCAGGAATGTACTTTTTTTTTTTTTTTTTAAAGATTTTATTTATTTATTCGACAGGATAGAGACAGCCAGCGAGAGAGGGAACACAAGCAGGGGGAGTGGGAGAGGAAGAAGCAGGCTCATAGCGGAGGAGCCTGATGTGGGGTTAGATCCCATAACACCGGGATCACGCCCTGAGCCGAAGGCAGACGCCCAACCACTGTGCCACCCAGGCGCCCCAGGAATGTACTTTTAATGCCAATCTCACTCTCACCATAATTTTTATTAATGGCATTTGTGAGAGAAGGAAATCAGAAGAAAGTACCATATTTTTCATGAAACTATCTAACAGTCAAACAGGGCTTTGTTCTTTGAAAGTTTTATACATCCCTTCCTCACAAAAGCCAAGTGCATTAGTTTGAAAGGTGTTATCCCCTCCACTTTTAAAATAAGAAAACTGAGATCCAGGTGAAGTTGAGACATTTGTCAGAGTTCAAATTGTAACTTAGCAGAACTTAGACTAAAATCTAGATTTCTTTCTTTTTTCATGTTGACAGTTTCTGTTTAAGTTTTTAATCCTACTGCACAATGTTCTCTATGAATTTTTAAAAAAAGTTTATTTAGTTGTTTATTTAAGTAATCTCTATACCCAATGAGGGGCTCAACCCCACGACTTCAAGATCCAGAGTCTCACGCTCCTCCAACGAGCTAGCCAGACGCCCCTCTATGAACTTTGAAATAGACTTTACTATTTCCTGATCTCAAAGAGCAAATATTTGGCCCATCCTCTACACAAAAAACCTCTACCTTGGTTCTAGGAATGGAATACTGTGGCAAAATTTCCTTATTAAAAAAAAAAAACATTAGAAGGATATGTATTTCATTGATTTACGAAAAAAAAGTTTTTTTCCTGTAGAAACATGAAGCTCCTTTCATTGGTTTATTTGTCTTTATTTTAATTTTTTTAAAAGATTTTATTTATTTATGTGACAGAGAGACAGCCAGAGAGAGAGGGAACACAGCAGGCGAGTGAGAGAGGAAGAAGCAGGCTCCCAGCAGAGGAGCCCGATGTGGGGCTCGATCCCGTAACGCCGGGATCACGCCCTGAGCCGAAGGCAGACACTTTAACGACTGCGCTACCCAGGCGCCCCTATTTGTCTTTCTTTTAAAAGTTAAAAAATACACAGAAAGTTTACAGTAACTAATATAACAAATATGAGTGTGTCTCCTACATATAGCATTGATCAATATTGACCTGTTCTGATTTTGGTTCATGTATAAATATGAAGCTGATCTATCTCCTCACTTATTCTTCTTTTGTGCACTTTAGTAACATAAAATCCAGATTTTTTTGACCCAGAAGCTGGAGAGTGTGAGGGCACAGAGACCATGTGAAGACAGAAAGCCTCTCTCCACTCCTTAGGGGAAAGCCTGGACAAAAAGCTTAAATTGCCAACAAGCCCCTCCCCCAAGGAAAAAACAGCCCCCAAATATAAGGCTGCTGGTCTTTTCCAGGGGTAACTGGTGAATTGTTATTATTTGCTGCATTTTTCTAGAACCTTTCTTTTAAAGTTTTAGGCAGCACCTTGGTCCATACTCAGCTCTACAAAGGCTTTTGAGTAATTATTCCTTGAAAGTTACTGACTGATTGCCTGGTTTATTTAGTAGTTCCCAGCGAAAGGGAAAAGGGCTTTGGACACGAGGAGTGACTGTGATTATGCTCTGTGCAAAGTAGAAAAATAATTGGTTGTTTTACT
Organism: Ursus americanus; assembly: GCF_024610735.1. NCBI lineage: Eukaryota > Metazoa > Chordata > Mammalia > Carnivora > Ursidae > Ursus > Ursus americanus. The sequence continues at coordinate 23,260,264 of NC_142137.1, forward strand.
GTGTCGATTCAACTTGCTCAGATCAACTCTTCTGAAGGGTAATTGATGGGTTTAGCATGTTGAAAAATTTAGGGGAAACCTGAGGTAGCACGAGACCGTAGGGGCTTTTTTGATTGTTGTCGAAAGGTAAATACCGTTTTATATTCAAGTCCTGTAATATATGTGACATATAGACTGATGAATGACTCATTTGTTGTTGGAAAGTGAACGAACTTGCCTGATGATACAGTCTTCTTTTCTCTCTCTCTCTCTCTGTGTGTGTGTGTGTGCTTTCTGGGCAATGCCTCCCTTTGACTCATCTCATATTTTGAATTATGGCATTTTTTTTAAACTGGCAAATTCATTTTCAAATTGTTTCCACTCATTCATTGGTTTCTTGTCATTTTAAATATGTGGCTGGAGCAACAGTACTACAAATGGATCGCAGAAGGTTATTAGGGACTTTGGAGGATAGGTGACAAATTAGAACTTTGCAAAAAAGGGTATTACTAAAAATCTATACTTCCAGACAGGTTGATATTTAAAAGAGTTGTACTAAAGTTAATCGATATTGATAAAAGTGCTATGCTTCATTAACATAAAATATTATTAACACAAAATAACCCAATTATATCCAATTTATGATGATTCTAATATGACTGTCTTTTATTTCCCTACACAACTCTTCTTTTTCTTCTATTTGGGCTCCACTTTTTTTCCTGCTTGTGAAATTCACTTCAATCCTCTGAGATTAAATCAGAGATAAATGTATAGGTTCTGGAATGCAAAATCCTCAGTTTCAGCACATGTGTATTCAGCTGGGGCCAGTGCCTTCTTGACTTTCAGGTGGAAAAGATGAAATCGACATCCTTGTCAAAGCACTGGGGTATCTTTTTTGTTGCTTTGTTTTTAGTCTTATGTACATTTCTTCTCACCAATTTTTTCTTGGGGCTCTTAGATTTCCATATCTTTTGAAGCTTTTTGGAATTCCATCCTGTGTTCCACTCTGCCTCGTGTGTCCTTATACCTGTCTGTGCTTCTCTCCACCCTTTCTAGATGGCATCTATCAACTCATCATCAGGGGGAAGTGCTGTGAGGTGCCAACAGATGAAAAGCTTTAAGTACATCTTCAATGATAGTTTTCAAGTCTCATCGTGCCGAGGAGTGGAAAGACAATTCTATAAATCAATATTTGGAAAGGCTCATGAGAAGACTGGCTCTGCTAAAAGCAAACAACAGTTAACATGCCCAGATAGCTTTTTGCATCTTTACTTGGAAAAGTGAATCTATGACATTTTCCAAAATACCAACTAGTCTTAAGTGGATCATGTTGCGGGTGTTGGTAACAACTACTAAAGACATTTAAAACATCACTGTTTATAGACCACGACATATCCCCAAAATCCGATTTTTTTTCACATGAATTAAAAGGTCTATCTGATGCGTGTGTTCTCAATACTTCATTAATAACATAAATGATGTCCCTGGTACTCTCATACTTCGACGATTGATTTCTGTCCCTTTAGCAATACTTGATTTTATTCATACACTTGTTATTTGTCCTGCTATAAGCCCTCACATGATTTTGTCAGTAATTCGGCGCTGGATAACCGACTTCTTGTTTTTCAGGATACCAATTACCCTTCCCAGCCTACATCTTGTGTGGGCTTGGCAGACATCAGCTCCCAGCACCTAGAAGGCACTTCCTTCTCCAGAGTAACTTCACGGAAACAATGTCTCTGTTGCAACTGGCTGAGATTGGAATTAACTTCTCCTCTGTCTGCATTACAAAATAAGTGAAGACTGACTGGCCCAGGCAGGTTTTCTGTATCCTTAGATTGATCTCTGCATTCCCTGCCTCTTTTCAAGAGCTGCTTCTGTAACATAGCCAGACTGCATCTAAATTTAACAATGTGATAGGGTACAAACAGACTTTCATGCATGCTGTGTCATCAAGGGGATTTCAGGATTGTCTAATTGGCCTGCCTTGGCGAATCTGACGCAATCTCCCATTGGTCTGCGCTCAGGAATCTGGGTGGGAAGGTGAAAGTACAGGCAGACCTGCCTGGGCCATCTCCGCCATGCGAGAGCTTGCCACGGCGTGTGGGTCTGAGACCCAGACTCAGGCCCATTCAGAGTGAAAACCTTCAAATGAGTGCTCCGAAAGTAAAACGAAAACTGAATCTGCTTGCCACCTCTCCAGGAGTCCCGTAAGACAGCAAATGTTTGGGGTCCAAGGTCAAGCTGAAGGGCTAAAGACAAAAAGGGCCTTTTGCCCCTCAGACTAAGGATCCTTTCCCAGCGGGATGGCTGTGGAGAGGTGGCACAGAGGAAGGTCAAGGGACCCACACAGCATCCCAATTTCCACTGCTGGACTGAATCTCATTCAGGCCCTTCCCTGCAACGCCCCCACGGAGGGACTGGCTCCAAACTGAACCTGAGGAGTGATGTCAAATCCTTTCTGATTTAGGACTTACAAGGGGAAAGGAGAATTAAAAGGATTTGGAAAAACCAGTACTGGGTAAATGTTTATGCTTCAAATATCTGTTCTTAGCTGTAATATTCTCTAAGTTATTTTTATTACTGAAACAAAAAGGGATTAGCTGAAGTGGTTTGGCATAAAACATACCACATTTTTAATGTAAAAAAAATCATTTTCTTCTGATGATCAATTCACGCTCACTGAGAAATAGTCAAATGTTACAGGAATATGCAATACAGAAAATGAGAGGCCTCTCCCTTCACCACATCCCCTGGAGGTAACTTTCCGTACCAATTTGTTTTATTTTTTATTCTTTTTTTAAAGATTTTATTTATTTATTCGACAGAGATAGAGACAGCCAGCGAGAGAGGGAACACAAGCAGGGGGAGTGGGAGAGGAAGAAGCAGGCTCATAATGGAAGAGCCTGATGTGGGGCTCGATCCCATAACACCGGGATCACGCCCTGAGCTGAAGGCAGGCGCTTAACCGCTGTGCCACCCAGGCGCCCCTGTACCAATTTGTTTTATATCCTCAGTTGTTTACCCTCCGATTATCTGTCTATCTATCTATCTATCTATCTATCTATCTATCTATCTACCTATCTATCATCTATTAACTATATATCTCTAGTTTCTACAAGAATGGAATCTTCCTTGCTGCTTATAAATTGCTTTTTATTCCATTCAACAATATACCTTTCCATACTCGTTTATAAAAATATACTTTGATAACGTGTGTGGTTTCTAAGACTAAATTTCTTTAAAATTATTGTTCACAGAATAAAAGCCAAGAATAGAGAGAGAGACACTGAAAATAAAAATGCCTCCCTTCTCTCCTCCATTCCACAGCATTACTCTGGTCTTTGTAATGTTTTTAAAGCATACACAAGTGTACGCATATGAACTTGTTTACTCCTGTGTGTTTGTTTTCACGTCAATGGAATTACACTACAAAGTTCTGCGTCTCCATTTTTAAATTTAGTACTAGAACTTCCTCTCAGTTGTACCAAATGGTGTTTCACTTGAAGATACAAGAGCTCACTTCCAGAGGGAAGAGACCACGTCTGTCTGGCTCGCTGCTTATGGACTTTGCCTGGCACGTTGTCGACACATGTTCCATACATGGAAGCCCTGAGGCTCTTCTGCTCCAGTCAGAAAAACGTCTGAGAGAAAAACTATCCCTTAGCCCCAAATGCTCAACAGATCCCACAGGAATTTTCTTCGATGGACTCCAAGGCAGGATCTGCATGTGGGCTTCCCTTACAGGCTCCAGGCTGCCGCGAGACCCGTTTCTGGGTGGAGGAACCATTTGGTGCTTCAGTCAGTAACGCAGTGTATGTAGCAAATAAAGAGGCCAACGAGGCCAGCAGATCTTGACTACGCTCTGGTTTTCCCTCATGTCCAGCAATCTGTAAAATACACCCAATACTTTTGGGAGCAGAAAATCCAACTTTGATAGCAGGAAGTGGATTCTGAATAAACAGTAAGATTATTAATAAAGAATTGTAAAAAATCCTTAGTGGATATTGTTTTAGTAAATTTCAAAACTATTCGTGTGTGTGTGTGTAGGCTGAAATAGCCACGTAACAATATTAAATAATGTGTGTATTTGAACTCTTACGCACATTCCAATTTCTCCAGCATATTCACTCTACAATATGCCCCCTCCCCAAATGTGATTTTGGTTTTTAATTCTTCAGTGCTGGGAAAATAAAGTGATTCTTGTCACCAAAGTTGAGCATCAGGGTATATGTATATTTTTTTAAAAAAGCCAAATAATTCCTCTATTTCAGAAGAATTTTAATCATAATTTTATGGTTAATAGAAATTAAAACCAATGTATGGTAGCCTTAAATAAGAGAGAAACTTATCTCTTGGAGAGACTTCAAAGGTCAACACATCCCAGAAAGGCTCTAACTTATAACAGGAGACATTTATTATGCACTGACTTTGGGACATTAAAATGTCACCGCTAGAATTTACGGCTTTCGCAAAATGTGCACAATTTCTGTGGGGAATTTTCCTCATCCCGAAGGCCAGGGATAATAGAGAGGAAGCCTTTTATTAGGGCTTACTTTTAAAACGTTCTAAAAGTGGTAAGGAGTCAGGAGGACTGTTGCCCAGCTGGCTAAGGCAGTTGGTACATAAATCAGAAGGAATTGGGCCTTAGTGAGCCTCTGTATGGAAAAGCTCACATAAACTGGCAACTGATCATTCCCCCTCCTTTATTTCTGTATAAACTGTTTACAGAAAACTATGTGGCAGAGTGTTTGAGAATAGTGACACTCTAATCCCTAGTAAGTCTTAGGAAATGTAATTGTAGGAGCAGATTTCATAAAGTGCCTTCAATCTTATATAAATCTGTGTAAATCACGGAGCCCTGTAAATGCCGTTCGGACTTCAGAGCTCTAGCTGGGGCCAGAGCCTTACTCCCCTCTGGAGCTTCCCCAGAGCAACTGCCGGGTCCCTGGGTTGGTCAAATCTTAACAACTGCCTTCAGGGGTTTCCAGGGAATTTGGGGCAATCTCACCCCATTTGCTGTCCTCTGAATTTGCCCCCTGAATTTTAAAGGCATCTGCCTTTCATAAGGAAAAACCAACCTTCTGCTTCTGACTCATTCGCACAGAGAGCTGCAGATGTCTAAGTGGAAGTGACTGCTTGCTGTCCCTGGCTGTGAACTGGCTCTCTCTGTTGAAAACTGGAAACCTATGCGGTGAATGGCATGAGTCCTGGTCCATGGCACTAACTCTTCCCCCCCCCCAAAAGCGCTGTTAGCATGCATGAGGGATGACCGAGCGAGACTGGAAATATTTTGCTCACAGCTTCCAAAAGCTGCTGCTGATCAATGCATGAGCCTCTTGGAGCACGGGGAGTCCATGTCCCTCTTTCAGCTTCCCTAACATGAAATAAGTGGCAAGTACAACCTTAAAGACGCAAATCTGAGCACATGGAGCAGGTAACGTTTTCCTCCTGCTGTTCACGTTGGGAGAATCAAATGGACCGATGTAGGCATGGACACTCTGAACTTGGTTGTTACCTAAATAGATCCACGTCCTTCTCCAAAATATGACTTCAGTCCTGCCCCCCACTTGTCCATTTGTACCATCATTGTCCCACCCGAGCCTTGAGAATGTCTCACCTGGATTATGCCTGCAGCCCCCAACTTGTTCCTCTGATTTTAATCTGGCCTCCACTAATTCTGGTTCCTCCAGACCACTGTCAAAATGTGATCCATCTAACATCTTAATCTATTATGTCATTCCCCTACTTCTAATCTTTTGAGATTTTTCTGTCACCTACAGAATAAAGTCCATCTATGACTCCTAGCACCTGCTGCTGCAGGCCCTGCCCCACGTGGCCATGCCCCACACAGGACACTCTGCCAACAGGTTTACCCTCCTCATGCTCCATGTTGCCTCTCGCCCCTGTGCCTTCTTGGGCTGTCCTCTCTCCCTAAGGTGTTCTCCCCATTCTCTGGGCTGGCGTGACTGTTCATTCATTAAGATTCAACTCACACCCTACCACCTCCGAAGATCCTTCTCTGGCCCACCGTCCCTCAGGGCAGAGAGGGGACCCACCGCTCTGTGAGCTGTCTCCTTCTAGACGCCCAGCCCTCACTGTATGACCTGACTGCAGCCTCCTAGTCCCATTATGTGTCTTCTGGCCCCTGAGATGCTTGAACACATCAACTGTGACTTAGTCATTGCTGTGTTCTTACTCAAAGTATAGCACCTTATCTGTCCTATATTTGGTACCCTATAAATGCCTGACGGATGAATGAATGAATGAGGCTGGAAAGGCAAAGTGAGCAAGAAGAAGGGCTTAGATTTTTATACAAGGTTTGCAAGGGTTATAGCAGGTCATATAAAGTTTATAGTAGGTTTTTTAAAGGCTGTTGAAGTTTTGTTAGAAGCATATATATTTATAAATAGGTAGAATAATTATTAAAAATAATTTTTAGAGTTGAAAGAGACTTTAGAGAGCATCTAGTCCAACATTTTTCTTTTACAAATGGGGAAACAAAAACTCAGAGTTTACGACCTGCCCAAGGCTACACGGTCAGGTCATAATAACCTGTGAGCAGGTCTACATATAGTATTTAGGGGGTCTACTGTATGACTCGAGGTCTGTATTATATGTGCTTTAATATTCATGTTCAAGTAAAGAATCCATATTATGATTCATTGAGCCCTCTAGATGTACAATATTAGAAAAATACCAAAGTGTCTCATATTGTAAAATGTTTCTCAGCCACCATCTGCAGCTACGGTGAACCCCACGCTAACTCCTGAGTATCTCTGTGACCACCAACTGGAACCCAAAGAGGAGGAAGAAAATGGCAGTGCAGCACTACCAGGAAGTGATACTTGATTTTGCAATCTGAAAGGAAGGACTTGACAAATTAATTAATTTGTCTTTGTCTTTTTTAATACCTAAGTGCTTCTGCTAACTACACCTTCCACATTCCAAAGCTGTGCCCGTCTCTGATGTCGGCTGTGGCACAGCCCACAAGCCTGGATGGCACTTGGTCAGTTCTTTCTTCCTGAGGGACACAGAGCAAGAGACGTGCAACAGTGTTTCCGTGTGGCCTGGGACCAGTGCTAATCATCAGGTAGGCATATTGGCTGTGTTGTACCAGCACGGAGCACCCATACGATGCTTAAGAAATATGTTTTTGTGGTATGTGCTACTGTCTAAGGCACCAGGTCAAGAGTCCTGCTTTTAAGGACTCCCTTTAAGAGCAGTACTAAATTTGAAAGAAAATCACAGACAGTAACTATCAAGCTTAACTATCAAGCTCCCCATCAAAATGTCCTGTGACAGTAATAAGGCAATAATCTACTGGGGTCCTTAATGCAGCGTTTCTTACATTCTTATGGTGTTGCATTTAGGATCTAAGGTATAAAGGTCTAAGGAGGAAAGGCCAAGAAACTGGGAATTTGCAGTCATGGATTGTTTTCTTAAATCTACTAATTACCTACTGGGTAACTTTGAGAAAACACAACCTGTTAATGGTTAGCCATTTCAGTTTCTCTACCCATAAAATAAGCCATAAATTATCTACACCCTTGCAGAAGTACTGGGAGAATAAGTGCTCAAATGGAAGAGATTGTATAAGGATAACATGGTCTTACAAAGTTTAAAAGCTGTTCTGACCTCCGTTCTATTAGTTAGCACGATGTCAGGCTCACATGGAAAGAGTCTCCAACATAACTAGTCTTCGATGCAATAGTTTTCTTTGAGCTACTCAAAAGAAAAGCGTTTTCTAAATCCAACCCATTTCCTTGGGCAAAACTTCGTGTGTAACATGTAACTATCATGTGAAAAGACGCCATTATGAAAACAAGACTGTTCCCTGGGAGCCTCTTCCATTCCATTTATATTCCATCTGTCACTTCCTGCCCTTTTCTGAGCTGCCGGGCACTCCTGTTCCTCTTTGGCTTGTTATAAACTGGACAAATAGAGTCTTCTGCCTTTTAGCACCTCGTTTAAGCTATTTTGATTCCTTCAGTCTTCTAGAACAATCTGTGATTTGGATTAAGGATATATCAAGTAACTCAAAGACCCTGAGATAAATGTGGTTAAAAGCAGGTATTTTCCTGATTTAGATTAGGGGCCAGCTTCATCAGCTTGATTAAGGAGGCATTCAGAAACCCAAACCATCTAATCCTGTCTTGAAGGACTATGGGATCCCTGCTGCATGACTCCCTCTCATGGCTGGAGTCATCTTATAGAGAGTGCAAGGTGGGGGGGAAGGGGCAGAGGGAGAGAATCTCGAGCAGACTCTAAGCTGAGCATGGAGCCCGATGCGGGGCTGGGTCCCACAACCCTGAGATCATGACCTAACCCAAAACCAAGAGTCAGACACTTAACCGACTGAGCCACCCAGGCGCCCCACTTCACAAGGAATTTTATGCTTCTGAAGCAGAGAGAATATCCCCTCCCACCTACAAACAGCACTGAGCTGGTCTCCAGGGACTCAAGGACTCTGGAATCACCAGGCAGAGCACGGTCGTCAGGATGTGGGCTTTGATGGCCTGTAACTTCTTGAGGTTCTAATTGGAAAAACTATTCTAAGAAATGGGAGATTCCTGGGAGGTGGATGGTTCAATTGTGTTTCCCTTTACGCATAGTAAGGAGGTTCTTCATCTTAAGAGAACCATCATGCCAGTGGTATGTGTTTTTCATTTTTGATCAGCCCACTGAACTGGACCCTTCCTGTTCAAGGTCATCTCTTCAGAACCTGTCTGGGCCTTGGCCATGAGAGTTGCTCAAAAAAAATATTTGTTGAACAAATAAACAAATAGAGTATAATTTCATTACTCTTCCCTGGGTAATCATTCAATTTAAAAAGTGATACCCTACTTACAAGACCTTCAGAAGAATTTTCCCACCCTAAATTTCCCAGAAACCCAAATGGACAAAATATTTCCATTTTAATTTTCAAATATCAGAAGAATGCAGTGACCACAGTTTATATTCTCCCTCTTATTTTCCTCAGGGCCTGCGTTGCTCATTTAAATGCAATTTGCTGCGTGTTTGGGTCAGTGACTTAAGTTGGGAGGCTCTTACAGTAACTCAGCGCTGTGGAAATTCCAGACCTCTGGCCGGGGTCTGGGGGAGAAGCCCAGGTTTGGCGGCTCTGAGGGCCACTGTAGAGAAGCGCCGGGCAGGGGGCTGGTCTACCTGGGCCAGCAGGTCCCCAGCCTCTCCAGTTTGGTTTAGCATGGAATCAGGCAGCAATGCCTGAGAAAGCCAGGACACCAGTCAGGATGACTTAGGGAGGCTATAAACCAGAAAACTTCCGCCTTGGTATTTGAAAACCACACAGTATTTTACAACATTCCTGTCGATTAACTGCTGGGAAGGGCACTACCTTATTGCCTTTTGCATAATGGAACCAATCTTTCCCCTCAGAGGCCCTCGTGTTGCTTTGATCAAGTTCAAAAGATGAGGGAAATGATGACTAAGGACCTTGGGAACCAGACCGAAGAATCTCACAGACACGCTCAAGGGTTTTGTGGCGATCGCTGTTTGTTTGTTTGTTTGTTTGTTTTTTACTGACCCTCGTTTTGGTAAATAATTTCTATGGTCAGGGCACTTATCAAATTCCTTACCCGAATATTTGTTATTTATAAAATAATCAAGGAAACAGACTTGTGTTTATTATTCTGAGATCAGCAGCAGTTTGATGAATTCAAAACAGTCTTACTTTTTCCTCTTTCCTCTCCCTTTACCAGCCTCTTGTAAAAGTGCCAACATTATACACCCAACTCTCTAAACAGTAAAAACGAAAAATAAAAGTGACCTTGGTGAACTGTACGTTGCCTCTGCCCAGGTTAGACTTTGGGCCAAGAGCCCACTCCCCTTAGCATCAGAGGTAGATATTTGGAACCAATTGCGTTGGAAAGGGATACTGTAAATGTCTGTTTCCGGTTCACAGGGCCCTCAGCGTCACTGCATAGTTTGGACGTCTGACTAGTTTCCTGACTTTGAGAGTCTCCTACTTTAAACATGAGGGATCAACCCTGCAAAGGAAAGGAAAGACACGCACAAGTCTGCCACTGACTCCACCAACCGTTACTCTCAGGACGGGTTTCTCCCGGCAGGATTTAAATAGAACTATTGTGACATGGACCGTGCTTTCAGTTGCTGTCCCGAGGCAGGGTGATGGTGAGGTCGTGGGTCTGCTCACATGGTCTGAGTGGGGAAGGCCAGGTCTGGGCCAGTTCGCCACAACAGAGCTTCCAGGAAAGCCCCACCTCCACTCATCGTGACCAAAGGACAGAGCAAAAACAACACTTCAAACTCAGAAAACCATGGTAAGACCCGCTCTCCTCGACACTGTCCGTCGATGGTGCTGTTTATATCTTACATGCGTGAAAGAAAGGCTTTGTTAGGGGCACAGATCTAAACTTTTCTTTCCAAAAGAGACAACCTTGCTACATCATCATGAGGAAGGGAACCAAAGCATTCCAACGAATCCTTTTATTTTAAAATAACTACAGTTAACCTATACCCAACGAAAACTCTAGGGCTACAGTAACTTCAACTTCGCACAGAGTTCCCACAGAGCTCAACATGTATATTGAAACACTTTGCTTTCTTTAAAGCCACTCTATTCTTGAATGTCCTCAATTGTGGCCTTAATTTTCATGACTATGTCTCTATGTCAACAAATGCAATAGCAATTCTCACCTACCTGTACAGGTCCTGCACCCATTGCTTCCATTGCTTTTTTTTTTTTTTTAAAGATTTTATTTATTTATTCAACAGAGGTAGAGACAGCCAGCGAGACAGGGAACACAAGCAGGGGGAGTGGGAGAGGAAGAAGCAGGCTCATAGCAGAGGAGCCTGATGTGGGGCTCGATCACATAATGCCGGGATCACGCCCTGAGCCGAAGGCAGACGCTTAACCGCTGTGCCACCCAGGCGCCCCTCCATTGCTTTTATAATAAACTGAGCTGGCTGAAAAATTGATTCTGCTCAATCCAAGTATGACTGGTGGTTGCTAATTCCTGAGGGGAATGGGCTCCTGTTGGCCTGACTTGAATGAGAGAGGCCAAAGAATCAAGTTTCCCAGAGGAGTGGGGACAGGTACCTTGGGGGGAGGGAGAGGGCAGGCGTTGGTTGGAGGAGGGTGGGACACTAGCAACGAATGTCTGCAGGCATTTGCAGGGACCTGCTGTTATTACATGTTCATAAATTAACATATCATATTCATGAATAAAAAGTTTCATTGACCATTGTGAAAGTTAGAATTTTGTGTTCATAAGTAAAAATTTCAGTATACCTAGAGGGATCCTAGAGGCAGATCCCGCCAAAATAGGGGAAACGAAGTAGAGCCTTTGAAGCATTGCCGCCTTCAGCTGTCAGTCACAGGCATCCCGCCAATGGAAGTCCAGAGAATAGTGGGAGGGGAAAAGCTTTTGTTTTCCTTTTCTTCCAGCGTTATGAAACAACCAGGGAAGCTAGTCCCTTAGGATTCCATTTAAGTCTCGCCTGAACTACTTTCTCTCAGGAACTTTTGCTTTGAACCACTTTTAGGCACTGAACTAGTTCCTTCTTGCTGGAAGAACGTTATTGTATTGTCTGAAATAGTGCATGCTTCCTTCCAGAATGCCAGCGGAAAACCCCAATGATGCCCTTTCCCACTAAACTATTAGGATTTCTCCTTCCAGTAAATGCAAAAAGAACACGCAACCATTACTAACTGGCAGGCTAGGAATGTTTTTTAAGTTGAAAAGTTACAGTTTTTTAACTTAAAATTTCTACCACTATAAGCTTTACGAGTGCAGAGACCATGCCATACATCTTTGTATCTCCACAATTTCCACTTTTATGCACATAATTGGAGATGAATCATGATATTGTATGTGAAGGAAATTGACCCCCAAATTAAAAACCTTTTTCGGGCAGAACTTGGGCCAAATAAAGGCCCATAATATCTGTAAATGTGATGGAGAAGCAACTAGATGGTCCCACAGTCCATTCTGAAAATCTAGACCTAGGTCCGTTTTACTTTTCACATTCTGTTTTAATGAAAAGAAGGAGGAATGTGAATAATTGAGAAACAATTCACAATTCAAACAAAACTCATCTGAATTTGGCTTTGATTTGTGATAAATCCCACACCTCACTAGTGACCATGATCCCTTCCTATTCTTCAACTTCAATCTCTGTCCACTTGATCAGATCCTGGCTGGAAAGAAGACCTAGAAGGTTCCAGACATCCTGGGAAGATAATCTTCTGGAAAAAGAGGAGAGGTGGGAGAAGGTGCTAGAATAGAGGACCCAGGGGTCGTAGTTGAGGTTTATCTCTGCCACTAAATAACTTTGTTGTCACTGAGAAATGTTCTTTCTCTTTTCATGCCTGAGGTTTCTTCTTGACAACTGAGATGAATGGATTAGATAATGTAAAAATTTCCTGCTGGGACTGGGATTGAAATTCACATGTAAATATTCATTGAACTTTGCCTTGTTGTGGTATTATACTGAATATGGAGAGAGCTTATGAATTTTATAATAAAAACTAAAAATGGATAAACGGAGTCAAACAAAGAATTATCAAAAGCTCAAATAAATTAAGGGACAAAAATGGAAACAAAGCAAAACATTTACATACTTTTAATTCTAGTGCTTACCACTGTTTCCTTCTGCAGCTTATTTAAATGCACATTTCAAAGTTATAATAATTTTGAGTAAATCCCCTAGTTGGCTTGAATGTATGTAAATTTGATCTTGGTCATTTGAACTTGACACAATTCAGCAATTTTTGAAATGTGTATTCTACTTATTCAAGTAAATGAATAGTGTCATTTGCTTATTTGATGCGATTTAAAAAAAATGAGTCCTTTGAGAAACTGCTTCTGGGTATCAATACTAAAATGAAAACACTGGCTAAAATCATAAAAGCAGGAAAATTAATTTCAGGGCATTTTAAGCTCCCCCTGCTTCCTGGGCTCACAGGGCTTCAGAAGTTGAGAATTGCTCTCTGATGTCACTGTTCTCTGAAAGCTGATCCATTCAAATCCATATGGTGGACATCTTTGAATCACATACTGCTTACATTTTTCAGTGCCTCTGAAAAAGAATTTCCCCCTTTTAATCCTCAAAACCAAACTCAAATGAATTGTTTTACCCACCTGCAGCTTCCTCTGAGGACTATAACTCTTTGATTCGATCCATAATTTCCTCTATTCTCCAACCCCCAAATTATCCAATTTTAGTTTTAAATTCAAATCATTATTACTGTCACTGAGCTGGGAAAACGGAGGGTGGTTTTTTGAGATGCAGCACAGAGATGTTACACAGATAAAGTCAGAAAATTTCCCATTTCTTTAATTACCTACCACAAACTACAACTATATTAATCTGACAGAGTTTCAATGTGGTTCCAGAGACTGCAAATCCAGAAACTTTTGGCTCCTATAAGCGTCTTTCAAAGGGAAAACTATCTGCTGAACAATGAAGTCCATACGGAGGAATGGAGTGTGGACCTCATTTGTGTGTGTCTCAGATAGAGGTTACTGGCGGCAGGAGCCTAGAAAAAGATTCTGTGTGATATAGACTTACTGCTGGCTCAAGAAATAGGCACAGAGTGCCCAAGGGCAGGCGAGGAACAAATGGTTGCTATGTAGGCCTCATCCCTTGCACCCCGTTTACACCCCCATATTCTATCACTGCATTGCTTCAACTAAACTTCAAGCTCAGCTTCCATCCCACACCAACACTCATTCCTGTTTCTAAATATCTTTCCTACTCATGCACATTCCTATTTCATGTCTTTATATTGTAAGGACATATATCATTGTGGAATTTTAGACTGAAAATAAGATGTGGTTCTAACAGTACGTGATGTCACCACGTACTCATGAGTTCTTTTTTTTTTTTTTTAAGATTTTATTTATTTATTTACTCGACAGAGATAGAGACAGCCAGCGAGAGAGGGAACACAGGCAGGGGGAGTGGGAGAGGAAGAAGCAGGCTCACAGTGGAGGAGCCTGACATGGGGCTCGATCCCATAACGCCGAGATCATGCCCTGAGCCGAAGGCAGACGCTTAACCGCTATGCCACCCAGGCACCCCTACTCATGAGTTCTTAATTCAGACCCTGTTCCTTCTGTGGGAAGAACTCACAACTGGCCCCTCAGGTCAACTGCTATATATCCTGCAAGACCTGGTTATTCTTTGGCTGCTCTGTGAAGCCTCTCTGACTGTCCCCCTCTTCTGTGCTTCCCAAGCATCCTGAGCAACCTCCATCACAGTCTGTAATAGACTGTTAGGGACTTAATTGTGTTGTCCTCCCCACCCTGCAAATTCATATGTTGAAGTACCAATCTCAAAGACCCCGGAATGTAACTGGATTTGAAAATAAGGTCTTTAAAGAGGTGGTTAAGTTAAAATGAGGACATTAAGGGGAGGCCCCAATCCAACATGACTGGTGTCCGCATAAGAAGAGGAGAAAAACCAGAGATCCATGTACACAGAGGAGGGGGCATGTGAGGACACAGGAAGAAGGTGCCATCTGCAAACCAAGGAGGGAGGCCTCTGGAAAAGGCAAGCGTGCTGACAACTTGATCTTGGACATCTAGCCCCTGGAACTATGAAAAATAAATTTTTGTTGTGTAAGCCACCCAGTCTGTGGTACTACAGTGGCCCTAACAAGATAACACACTGTCCTACAAATTATTGCCTCATCCATCTCTACTTCTATATTGTGAATACTCTTAAAAGGGACTGTATTTCATTTCTCTAGTCACAGAACTTAGTAGAGTGCCTGACATCTATCAGAAAATATTTGTTGATTGAAGGAAGGAAGGATTTTCCTGACTTGATATGATCATCAACCTCTAGTCACTTAGTGTCTTATTTTCCTCCCTATTTTTATTCATCCTCTCCCATCCTATTCTAATGGCTTGAATACGTGTCTCTATTTTGCACCTAAATATTAAACACAATCAAATTCAGTCCTAGTTTTCAGATGTCTCACGCAGGGCACGAGCGATATCTGGAAGGGCTCCTCCCGCACTGGCCGTCCACATCGCAGTTGGTGCTGGGGTTTCTCAACGTGACACTATGCCGGCCCAAAGACGCCGGTTCTCATGAGTCGGAACAGCGAAATGACGGCATACGTGCCCCCTCCTAGAGGCAGGCTAGCGACTCCATCTCAGAGAGGCTGAAACGGTTCCTAAGAAGAGCCCCTTCTGTCAGTTCTGAGGAGATCGCTGGTACAGTGACCCAGGAAATGTTAAAAGGGCGGGAAGTCGGCTCAGCAGATTGGGACCTGCCTCACATCCTGAAGTAATTACTCCAATAAAACGCCCTTTCGTCCAGATTTTTTTTCCCCTCAAATTATGGGATAACTACACATAACAACCAGAAAGATCACATTTGTGTGCATAAAACCCGATTGGGCTTTGAAAGCACTTCCTTTCAGTTCACGCTGCCCCGGTCTCCTGGGCTCTGATAAATTTTGAGGAAAGAATGGCAGGGCCGGCGTATTTACACATCCATAAAGGCTGGATTTGTTTGTATATGTTTTTGCTGCTTGGCTCTGCAGTCTTGTTTAAGAAACATTATGTCGAAAAAAAAAAGAAACATTATGTTGAACTGGAATGGTATTTTATGTGAGTGAGGGTGCCTGATGAGTCCTCTTGTAAAAGAGTGGCCTGTCAGGCAAAGAGACTCAGACTGCCCTACTGCTCTAGACATTGGGTAGCAAAATTTGTAGTGGACGCTCTTTGAACCTAAAGCTTGGAGGAACGTTTCTCCTGTAACATGGTTTGTTATGGCAAATCACTTTATCCCCAGGTTCTGTTTTGTTTTGTGCATGTGTGTTATTTTTTTTAAAGAGTTATTTCTTATTTATTTGAGAGAGAGAGAGAAAGAAAGTGCACAAGCATGAGGAGCAGAGGAAGAAGGAGAGAGAATCTCAAGCAGACTCCCCGCTGAGCAGATCCAGAGGCAGGACTTGGTCTCATGACACTGAGATCATGACCTGAGCAGAAACGAAGCATTGGACTCTTAACCAACTGCCCCACCCAGGTACCCCATGCATGTTTTTTTAATTCCCAGTTTAAATGGTAAGTTTAGCCATTCTGTTCTTTTCTATAAATAGGATGTTTAATGGTAAGGGAGTACCTTGAAGTTCCAGTTATACTGAAATACTTTGGACCAGTTTATTTTACCTTCCAAAGAAGTGTTGTGAGGTGAACTCTACATTTAAAAGAAGAAATGCTCTAAGATTTCGCCCTATGTGCCTTGAGGTGAGAAATCAAGAGCAAGGAGCTCTCACTTGTGGCTGGAGATAACGGTGAAGATCCTTCAGCAGATTCCCAGGACTGCCTCTTCTAGGCACTCAACTAACTAAACTCCATATTAAATGTCCGTCGTGGGCAGGGTAAGAGGTAAATGCCTTGAGAACCATTAAGGATTAAAATCTTTTAAATGGTCTGGTCCTCAAGGCATTCACAGCAAAACTGGGGACAAAAATTTCAATCCTTATCAGGCTCAATAGAAATAAAATATTTCAGATCTAAATTAAAAGAGATGGCAGCTTCCAGAAAGCTGTCTGTGGTTAATTGCTACATGAGTTTACAGGCAAGCAGTGCTCTGAGACCCCAGTGCTCTCTCTGGGGTCTCATCTTCCCCTCAGATGGAAAGGCCTCTGCAGGACAGGCAGATGTAGGTAGGTCCAAGGGAGGCCAACAAACCTACGTGGTTGTCTCCAGATTATGAGGTCAGGCAGACCGGAGCTCAGTTCCACCTAGCATGACCTGGGACAAGTTCTTTCCTGCTCTGAATAGAGATGATAAACTTACCCTCTGAGTTGCTGTGAGGAGTTGATGAGCTCTGCGGAAGTAGATTCTTGTTGTAGACTCTCACGCATATTAGCATTTATGAGAGCAGATATCATGTCATGTATCAACTTGTCTTTTAGTTGATTTTCTCTTTGCCCCACTCAAAAGTAAGCTCTTTGAGGACAGGGACATAGCATTGTTCTGTCCTTGGGTCCACAGTATCTATATTACTAGCAACACGTAATAGTTGCCTAGTACATATTTGTTGAATGAATAAATCCAAAAAGTAGATTAGCTAATATTATCGTTCAACCCTGTCTTTTTCATACTTCTCCTTATCCCTCTTCATTGTCTTCAACCTTAGGAGGAGCAAGAAGAGATGTTATGAGCAACAGGCTAAGATCCAAACGATTAGGATCATTTGGAGTTTTAAAGTCCCTATGGGTTCAGGCTATTGGAACTTGCATTGTTCACTTCGAGAAGAGTAAACGATGAAAGGGGGAAAATAAATCTTCCTGTATCTCCTTCATCAGCTCCTCCTCACTGGATCCTCATCATATCTGTGCCCCTTGTGCCCTTCTCACCCATTAATATCCAAAAATAAAGAACAGAGACAAATGGTGGGGAGGAAACAAATGTTTTCTCACATAGACCTTCTAACTCCCACGGAGAGAGGGTTGGAATGTAACTTCTCTTTTCGCCAACTCACCTCAGTGCCCATTTTTAAGCCCAGGAAGACTGGTAGCCAAACCCTACCGAAAGAAGCATGACTGTTAGAAAAATGTTGTGTTTGCCATGACACTAAGCAGGAATGGGCTTCCAGTGTGAGATCACTTGGCTTTGTGCAAAAGTCCCTGTCACTGCCACCAGAGACAGACTTATTTTGACCTAATTTTCAGTTCTGTTATGATTTTGTAGGCTAAAATTAAATTTGGTTTAAGAACACTGACCAGGGTTTATATCACTAGTGGGAGGGAAGGAATCAACATTTTATCATCTTGTGCTGGTGTGTGACCAACTGGAGCGTCTCGTTAAAATCTTATTTGCAGGAAACGGACTCATTTACAGCTCCCCACTCAGTAGTGTGTTTGTTAATAGTGCAGAAGGGAGGTAAAATGAGTCACAAAAGGTCAACTCTGGATCAAGTAAGTTTCCTCCCAGACTGCAGATTGCTGACACCTCATTGTGTTTTCCGTGTGTGGCACAAAGCTTCAATCCATGTACAGGGTAACCTCTTAGATAAAATCCGATCCCCAGACCTGCAAGACCCATTATTGCCTAAGAAAAGCCAAAATTACTGAATGTTTTCCTTTCTTCTGACTTAAAATGCACGTCATCAACCACGTAAAGGGAAAAGAACAACGTGTAAAGTATTCTCTGGGGTTTCTCACCCATCCTAAGATATTCTCGCAATGAGTTCTCAGCTTAAAAATGGTTTCATCAGAGGATTTTAATGCTCCTGTGAGAGCCTTTCAAGAAATTCAAAGACATGAAATCTAAACATCTCAGGGACATCTTACGGAGAGGTTGATTCAAATACTTAGGTATTTCGTTTTTCATATGAAAAGTATCTTAGAATCTACATAAGGGTCTATATGGACTTCATAAAAAAAATTTTTATAGCATGTATATATTAGTCAGGGTACTGGTGAGAAACAGAATTCACCCCAGAAGTTTCCAGTAAAGACAGCTTAATAAAGAACTACTGACAAAGGTGTGGGCAGGCAAAAGAAACAAACAAGAGATGTTGAAGCGCCCAGAGAGCAGCAACAGTGGGAAGCTGTTACCACTGTTACGTTTAAAGGGCAAGGGGAGGAAATGATGGTACTTGATCCCCGTGGAAGCTAGTGGAGACTATAGTCCCTGCCAAAGACCCAGCTGAAGAAGACAGAGAGCCAGGAGGAAACACCCTGATCGACGTCTCTGTCCCACCTCTGATCTCCTGCTGGTGCTTCCTGTTGGCCAAACTGAACTGGAAGGCAGTGGCAAGGGAGACTGGGTGACAGAGTCCCTAGGGGTCAGTTGCCCAGCACACACTGCAGGGTGGAAAAAGGCAGAGGATTAACCTGCCAGGGTAGCTGGAGCATAAATAAAAAGCTTAGTGGTCTTCATAGGCAATGATTTTACTCAAGATTTATTTATTTATTTATTTATTTATTTATTTATTTATTTATTTATTTATTTACTGCCAGTGTATTTATGATAAATTTGCTGGAGCATAAATAAAAAGCTTAGTGGTCTTCATAGGCAATGATTTTACTCAAGATTTATTTATTTATTTATTTATTTATTTATTTATTTATTTATTTACTGCCAGTGTATTTATGATAAATTTGCAGCTATTTATCCAGGCTTGCTCTCTACCCTGATCCCCTGGGAGACCTTGTAGTCGGTACTTATATTCCAGGCCCTGAAGCAAAGCTTGTCTCTGTGCAGTGCTAACTCTTCTGTATGGGGATTAATCCTTATCTCCATGTCAACGAAATAAATTTAAAATGATGAAAACTGTGATGACCGTTCTTCGCCTTTATGAATCTTTAAATTCAGAATCTCTTCGTTTGGCACAGCTTCATTCTTTCAAGGATATTAACACATTTAAACTTCGTTATCTCATGATCTTCGCCGTATCTCTGATGGGCAGGCATCCTGGTAGGGTACCTAGCACAGTGGCGCACGGAAATAGACGCTCCATAAATGCTTGTTGACAAGATGATCATCATTAGATGCCTCTTGTGCAGATAGGAGAGCTTACACTGAGAAGTTAAGCAACTGAGCCAATATCTCATGGTGTGCCAGTAAGAACAGAAGCCAAGTCAGAGGGTTTACTCTGAATATGCTTCCTCCAAATGGAGATTTCGCTAAGCAGGGCAAGAATGTGAACAAGAGTTTATTTTCTTCCTGTACTTTGACCCAATCTTAAGAATAGTTGAGAAATTCAGGGCATAGTTTTTCAACTGATTCGTTTCCTAGATTGCCAGAGAAATGTGTGCCCCATGATTTATTCTTAATCATTAGACATGAAACATTATTGCCAGCAGGAAAAAAAGCCGAGTTATTCTCTTAGGGAATTGAACTAAACTATTATGGTTTCTATGTATGATTTCTGGGATGGGGAAGAGAAAATATTAAGGGGAGATGAAATCTGAGAACTGCATGTAAAATTTCTTACAGCCAACCCTTATCAATGAAAAGCAAGGATAGGAATGATCTGAGAAACATAAATGTACATGGTTTTAGAAACTCTACAGAAACTCTATAGTTACCCATCTTCATCCAAACCTTCTACTATATTCCAAAGTTTCAAATGCTGGATTTTCTTGGATGGCACTGTTTTCGTGAATATTCCGTGAAGGATTCTTATAGAGAAGGAGAAACAGAGGGGCCTGGATTCACTGCAAGCAAGATAAACTCTTTGTGAAATAATACTAAATCAGGTAGATCAAATTTTGTACATAAGGCAAGTCATTCATCAACACGAAAACACATGGGCACAAGGAAGGTCTGTAATCTTGGAAGCCTGCATCATGCCTTCTTTCAGAGAGGGTATCGCCAGCCTGCTTGATTTGTAGGTGGCTCCAGTGTGCACGGCCTCATGGTGGGCACGTGTGACATGACTGGGGAGACTAACAAAGGGCTCGGGTCTTCTCAAAATCACATTTATTTATTCATTTATTTTGAAGATTTATTCATTTATTTGAAGAGAGAGAGAGAAAGACAGAGAGAGCGTGCAAGGGGAGAAGGGCAAAGGGAGAAAGAGAGAGTGTCTTAAGCAGACTCTGTGCTGAGCGCAGACCCTGTTGTGGGGCTGGATCTCATGACCCTGAGATCATGACCTGAGCCGAAATGAAGAGTTGGACACTTAACTGACTGAGCCACCCAGGTGCCCCTCTTCCTTGCCATCATTATCCAGGGGTACATTGCCTGGTGGGTCCTTTATCTCTCAAGACTCAGCTGCAATGACACTTCTCCTGACTTAACTAATGACACCACCTTTTTCTGTCATGCTAGCACAATACACATATCTAAATTATTGCATGCACCACATTTATAGAGCTCACTGTTTATATGTCCGTCTCCTCAGTGGGCTCTGAGGTAACAATCCGTGGCCTATTCAGGATCTTAATTCCTTATCTAGCATACACACTGCTCTTAAACTCTGAAAACGGAGGGTTGTGCTTCAGAGACCCCACCCTGGCCCTCCTCCAGCAGGGTCCCTATACCTGAGGTGAAAAGTCAGCAGGACCAGGGATGTGCCTTCCTGGATTCCATGTCTACCTAGTTCCCATGCTCCCTGTTTCTAGACCATTCTTTGCTTACCTAGAGCCCAAGAATTCCCTGTCCACATGGTCCAATCCTCCTTTTGGGGACTACATAAGCCCTTTCCCAAGATCTGTCCTCCAAGAAGGGACCAAAAAGGTATGTGCTCACTCCTAGATCCGAGGACTGGCCAAGGCAGCTCTTCGTGAAGCACATGGACAGAACTTGTATAAACAGGCTGGACTGTCCACATGTGTGCATGTGAGGGGTCCAGTGATGAGGTCAGAGCAGGACTAGCAGGAGCAGGCAGTTAGGAAGAGAGCTGGGGCCTGGAGTTGCAAGGAATTAGAGGGTTCTTTTTTTTTTTTTTTTTTTTTTTGTCATTTTAGATGCATTGCTTTTATTTATTTATTTATTATTTTTTATTATGTTCAGTTAGCCACTGTATAGTACATCATTAGTTTTTGATGTACCTGGCCTTCTAGGTAGTTATGAAGGTATATTTATCATGGTGGGAGAATGGATCATATTTTGTCATTTGTAACCTTGAAATATTTAGACATATGTCATGTGAGCCTCCATGTATACTCTAGCCTGGACCTCTATAAATGTTAGGGCGCTGGTGTCTTGTCTAATACAGTACACAACACACGGGAGGTGGTTCATGCGTGACTGAGGACTGGCTCACAGCAAAAAGATGTGGAATAACTGAGACTCAAGGGAAATAATTCTGTAGCATTTGAGTAAGAGAAAATAATAGAAGATATTAATTATAATTGAATTCACAAACTAGTTAATATACTTCCTAAAAATGTTTATATTCCAAGGGCCAAACTTAAACATTCCTCTTAAGAAGATGTTATTTACCAAATTAATGATCAATTTTTGAAAGCCTCACTTGAATTCTCCAGCATTCTTTGATTTCCAAAACACAGCACTAATCTACAAAGCACTCATAGATGGGCTAAGAATGAAGTCAAATAAACCGTGACTCAGATAGAAAACGCCGTTGTGGGAGTTAGTTACACTCCAGCAAGAGAGGAAGAATTAACCCAAACTAGCAATAGTATTTCTTGAAGCCAGCATTTCAGGCCTCTGTCACTTCAAATGACCCCTTTATCCTTCACTGGCAGATAAAATCATTCTTGTAAGGAAAAGGAATGTTCGTCTTCCAGGTGGAACCTTGAGAACTAAGGTCCTGCTTGCCACAGATATGATCATTTCAATGAACGTAGGCGTTTTAACTTTTTCATAGGTATAAGAATCAAGGGCTCACCATGTTGAGTAACCAAGACTTCTTATCTCTTTTCTAAAGATAATACTTTTATTGTCACATAAATGCATGTTACTAACAAATGAAAGGAAATTTCAGGCTAAAATATGTATATACATATGGTTATTTCTGTGTGCGTGTATATATGTGTGGAAACTGAGAGGGGCAGGTACAGGGAGAGGAAGAGAGAATCTATTTAACCTGGAAAATCAACTAAGAAAAATCTGTTGAGTGACCTCTCTATACTCAACATTTGCCACACTATGCTAAGCATAGGGCATAAAAAGTCAAGGTCTTAAAACAATAATGAGATACCACTGTATACCTATTAGAATGGACAAAATTTGGAACACTGAAAACACAAATGTTGGACAGGATGTGGAGCAAGAAGAACTCTCATTCACTGCTGCTGGGAATGCAAAGCCACTTTGGAAGACAGTTTGGTAGTTTATTAAAAAACTAACATAATCTTATCACATGATCCATTGATTGTGTTCGTTGGTATTCACTCAAAGGAGTTGAAAACATGTCCACACTAAAACATGCACGTGAATGTTTATATCAGCCTTATTCATAATTCAAAACTTGGAAGTAACCAGTAGGTGAATGGATAAACTGTGGTACATCCAGACAATGGACTACTACTCAGTGCTAAAAAGAAATGAGCTATCAAGCCCAAGAAATGTATGAAACTTAAATGCATATTACTAAATGAAACAAGCCATTCTGAGAAGGTTACCTACTCTATGATCCCAACTATATGACATTCTGGAAAAGGCAGAATTATGGAGAGAGTAAAAATATTAATAGTTGTCATGGCTGGGGGAAGGAGAGGAGGAATGAATAGGCAGAGCACAGAAGATTTTTAGGGTAGTAAAAATACAATATCATTATGTCATTATACATTTTATCATGCATGTCATTATATATTTGTCTAAACCCATGGAATGTACAACCCCAAGAATGAATTGAAATGTAAAATAAGGACTTTGGGTGACTATGATGTGTCAACTTAGGTTCATCAATTGCACCACTCTGGTGAGGGACGTTGATAATGGAGAAGGCTGTGCATGTGTGGGAGCAGGGGTGTCTGGGAAATCTCTTTAATTTTGCTATTTTGTGGTGAGCCTGAAACTACTCTAAAAAATTAAGTCTTAAGAAGAAGGAGAGGGGTGTCTGAGAAGGAGGAGAAGGAGGATAAGAAGAAGAAAGACAAGGTCCTGCCCTCAGGAATGTTGACAATATTTGATAGGAATTGGGTCTGGAGTGATGGGAGAAGCACTGTGGGCATATGTGGGTGGGGTGAGGGCACAGATTTGCCTATTACCTCCCATGAACAGACACTGTGATAAGGTGTGTAACATTAGGGCATCTCATTTAATTCTCATCAAACCAGTGCATGTAAATACTATCCCCACGTTCCAGATAAGGAAACCAATGTTTAGAAGAAGAGCCCAATGGAAGAGCAATACAACTGAGCAGCTGCCAAAAGAACTATTTAAAAGGAACTTATGGGAATGTAAATTGGTACCATCACTATGGAAAACAGTACAGAAGTTCCTCAAAAAATTAAAAATAGAGCCACCATATGACCCAGCAATCTCACTTCTGGGTATATATCTAAAGGAAATGAAAACAGGTTATTGGAGAGATATTTGCATTCCAGTGTTTATTGCAGCATTATTTACAATAGGCAAGGTATGGAAACAACCTAAATGTTTATCAGTGGATGAGTGGAAAAAGAAGATGTGGTTCATATATACAATGGAATATTATTCAGCCATGAGAAAGAAGGAAATCCTGCCATCTGTGACAACACAGATGCCAAGTGAAATAAGCCAGACAGAGAAAGACAAATACTGAATGGTGTCTCTTAAATCTTGGAAAATCTTAAAAATCTTAAATAAAAAAAATATCTTAATAAAAACAAAGTCAAACTCTTAGAAGGAGTAGAAAAGTGGTTGCCAGGGGTTGGGGGTTAGAGGAAATAGGGAGAGATTAATAAAAGGGCACAAACTTTCAGTTATAAGATGCATAAGGTTTGGAGATCTAATGTATAACATGGTGACTATAATCGATAACACTATATTGTATAATTGAAATTTGCTAAGAGAGTGGAATTTAAATGTTCTCACCAAAAATAAAATAAAGCAAATATGTGAGGTAATGGCTATGTTAATTAACTTGACTGTGGGATTCTTCACAATGTATATGTATATCAAATTATCATGATGTACACTTTAAATATCTTACTATTTTATCTGTTAAATATACCTCAATAAAGCTGAAAAAATAAACATGAACAGCTGAATCAGATTGCTCATACCATTCAATTATGTTGTCAAAAATGCAAGCAGTACTCTCTCAATTCATGGCAGGGTCTGCAAATGGGAAAAAAAAATGGATGGGTTTCACAAGGGTGATCATGGCTTCAGGGACAATGATTATAGGGGTTGTACTCACTTAGGGCTAGTAATGCTCAAAATCAAGAAAAAATTTAAAAGGAGAATCAAGTTATGCTTATCTTTTTCACAGCATCTCTTCCTTCCTAGTTATTTCACATTGATTTTTTTGTTTTTGTTTTGAAAGATGTTGCAATGTGCTTAATAAGGATGTATATTCTCTGATTGTTGGGTGCAGGATCTGAATATGTGCCTGTTAG
The DNA here is from genome assembly GCF_024610735.1 of Ursus americanus. Classification (NCBI taxonomy): domain Eukaryota; kingdom Metazoa; phylum Chordata; class Mammalia; order Carnivora; family Ursidae; genus Ursus; species Ursus americanus. The sequence goes on from NC_142137.1 coordinate 23,285,219, forward strand.
ATCATGCATATTAGTTATGTCACCCAAATCCTCTACAGTTTAGTGATTTTTTGACCTTTAAATAATTAAGATGTATTGAAATCTTGTAGGTTATTTTATTTTTAAATTTCTACCTATAGTGCTATAAGTTTTGCTTCATATATTTTGAGGCTATTTTAGAATTACTAAATCTTCTAAAAGAGTTGAAAGAACACAATGAAAGGAATTTAATTTTGAAATTGATTGGGAATATGGTGTCAACACAGAATAGTTTAATTCCATGGTTTCTCATACAACCGGTGAAATGTAAATTGGCCCCACTTCTCCTTAGCACATGTATTAATCCCTCATTTGAATTTAATCAAATAGCAAGACAAAATTTGCATAAGTATTTTAACAATTTCCTTACTGCCTTACTCCTCATCAGATAGAGTCTGTTGCCGAGCGCTGGTTCTTTGGTTTGTTGAGTTCAAGGAAGTCTTTATTCCCAATGAAATGATGTTTGACATAATTGAAGATTTCTATTATTCTGTAGAGGGAGGGTGCAAGTTTAGAGGGAGAGCAGCTGAGACGAAGTTAAGTTACTCTGCCAAGAAAGGGAAAGAGATTTCAGGAGGCATAAGATCTGCGATCAGGGTGTCAGAGTTGGGGTGGAGGGGTACTGAAAGAGAAAGGGAGGGAGAAGAGAGACTTGGGAGAAGGGTGTATCCAAAGAGACTTTCTCAAGTAACGTACCGTGTGGACCTTCTCTTCATGCTATTCTGGTCTTTAATGAAGTCTCTGTGGGCCAATAACACTTTTGACTTAAAGGAGCTGGAGCTATAGGACAAGGGGATGGACATACTGTTTGAAACAAAGATATGGTGAATTTTTGTTATTAGAAAATCCGTTTAATCTATACCCTCGCTAAATAAAGATAAATATCAGAGATTATCAACTTGAGGGATAGCTGGTCATCATCCTGCCTGGGCCACTGACTTCTCTGAAAGGTCTTATCTCTGGTGAAATAAGCAAGTCAGGCAGCTGCCCCGTTGGGGGGGGGGCGGGTGGGGATTTACACCCAGCCCATGATTTCTTTGACCATACACCGCCTCCTGTGTGCTGGGAACAATTCTGAGCCGGGAGAGGGGAACTTAGTACTAAGCCTCAGCTCTGCTACTTATTAAGGCTGAAATTAGTATAATTGGGTCTAAATTAGGCTCTCTGGGTCTACTTTCCCTATCTGTGGAATGTGAATAATCAAACCTTTTCAGTCTTCCTCATAGATCAGTTTTAAGGATCAAATAAGAAAACAAATGAGGAAATATTGTGTCGACCATACAGAGTTTTAAGTGATTGGGCCAGCAAACCTCACAGAAATACCTGAATAATCATGAGCATACTTGTCCTGAATGAAAGGTTCTGGGTTCAGCATAAGCTGATATTGCCAAAGAGAATTAGTCACTTGGTAAATGCCAAAATGACTGGAATGCAAAACAACACTCTCCCCCCAAACAAATGAATCCAAGACGTTAGGCCTCTTGTTTTTAGAGTCAGTATCAAAGTTTAAGCATGTGACTTCTTAAATAGTTTAATACTTTCTTGTGAACTCAATTTGGTTCCTGGGAATAGAGTGGGAAAGAGAAAACAACAACAACAACAACAGTAACAACCTAGAATTCAAGAGACTGTTTAGCTGGAAGTTCAACGGGTGGGTGGTCCCCTTCCTCCCAGTGAGAATTCTGGAAGTCAGTTTGAACATTTTGAATGGCAAGAGCTGCAGTGAAAGCCTTCTGGGTTTATTGAGTGTTTAACATGAGAAGGATCTGAGTCTGGTGTCCAGAGCAGGTGGCAGAGGTCCCCAGTATCCCTTCTACCCTGGTACTTACAGACCCAACGTAATCGCTCTTGACCTTAACTGCTGTGGCCTCACCTTTTCCTTTCTATTTTATGAGATTTTCCAGGTATACCAAACATAAATACTTAAAAGAACAAAATCTAGTTTTTATTCCTCAGAAATGAGGAGAAAGGTGAATGCCAGCATGAATTTATTTTGGGGTTGTTACCATTCATATCACCTTTTTTCCCCCCTCAGACAAGGGGGTCTATTGAGTCAAACTAACAACTTGTTTAGCATTTCTCTTCCTTGATCTGCCAATAAAATAAAAGAGGTATGGAAAAAACTCACACAACATTGTAGGTTTTTTAAGTTGTGTCTTAGAGAGCCTTATCCTTATTACTCAGGAGATGTTAGTGCCAGGAACATCTTCACTCATATCGCTCATAGGCATATATTCCTATAACAGACAATTTCAGATTTTGGAAAAATTGTGCTTGTCCCAAAACATATGAAAGATAACTGAATCAGCCTGTGGTCTCGCTCCTGGGGACTGTGTTTGTCATAAGAAAGGATTTATATTGCACCATCGTCAGCTTCAGTTACAGTTTACATCAGAAACGTCAACATCCATGCCGAGCAGATTTTGTGACATTTTCACTAACCTCCCAATGGAGACTACGCTGGGCTGTCAACTGTCCATTTGGATGGCTTTTAAGGACTAGAAGATAATTTTCATCAACCTGCTTCCAAAGCACTGTAATGAGGACACGAAAGCCAAGCCCACCCACGCCTTGGAGAACAAGACCTTTTGGGTCTCCCACAGGGCTGATATAGAGCTGAAAATTACAAGATGTCAATAAACGCCAAATTGAATTGAATCAAGATTACCAAAGGAGATTAGGTATAAGAGAGTAGTCAAAGCAACAAATGAGAAGCAGCTTGTCACAGAAATAAAGACAGAAAGGAAACTAGTCTTTAAATAGGAGATACAGAGCGTGCCAATCACAAGTCAGTCCTGAGCCCACTTGGACAAGTTCTTTTCTTATTGATCTCCCTACCTCTCTCCCTGCCTCCTGGTGCTGGTGACTTTGGTCCACTACCCAACTCCAACCCATCCTTTAAGACCTGCCTCAGAATCACCTCCCCTGAGAAGGCTTCTTGATCTCCCGAGACAATTCGTAAAGTGAGTTGCTTCCTTCCCTATGGAGTTCGAACCCACCCAGCACTTTGTCCTTAACTTTGTTCCACCACTTATCTCCTTCTCCGTTTATGGTCTGTTTACATATCTGTCTCTTCCCTCCCCCTTCCCTACAAAAGCAGAGTGCAACCTTCTTGAAGATGTTACATTGTTTTTCCTGTTATCTCTGACTATCATCTCTGTATCCAGTCCTGAACCCAGTCCCTGGCCACAGGAAATGCTCAGTAAATGTTTAGTGAACAATGACCAGTGTAGCTTCCATTTGTGGTTTTCATTAGAAGCATCAAAATGCAAAAGGAACTTCTTGAATGCCTGCTTGAACCCCAGGAAATTTACAGTTCTTTCTCAACAGGCAAGAAGAAAAGCACGTTCAACATAGAAGCAGTGCCCTACATAAATATCATTCCTACAAAAATGTGTACACCACAACCTCGTACCCTTAATGGTTCACATCCTTCTAGGACAAACGAATCAATAGACATTTGTGATAGGCAAGTTCTTTCAAAAGATCTACTGTCCTTGCTTCACAACAGGAGTCCACGTGGAATTACTTTCTATACGGCTTTCTCAAGGGTCCAGTCTAATCTGGTTTCAAGATAACCACTACAGAGAGGTCCCATTAATTCCCTAAAATGGCTGTCTCCTGGATTAGTAGACTTCTAGGGATCTCTTGTACAAATAAACAGTTTGTGACACTGAACCAAGGCTGGCCTGCTTTGGTATTTCTGTGTGCAGCTTAACTGAAACATAGCTGGACTTGGAACATGTTTATACAAACTAACTAATCCTTCTAGATCATCATGACCTGCAATTACCCTGCTATTCCCAGCATGTACTCAACTTGTGCCAAATGAGGCAGTAGTTTCATAATGAAAGAAAGAGTTTCTATTAAAGAGACAGGTCGGACCCTTGCACTGCTTTCCTGTTCACTCGAGTGTCCCATGTCTCTGCATATCTAGCACTCCTAAGGAAACAACATTAAGGGCACCAACCTCCACAGGGCTGCTGTACCGAACGTGAAAGAAAGCTTCTCTGTGTTACCAGTTGGATCAGAGGTTAAAACTCTGCGTTCGAGGTCTGCCTTACTGTCTGGTGGCAGCCATTTTGTTCAAATACTACCTTATGGCCTAGGGAGTTTCACTCCACTCATGATAACTCTACTTACTAAATAGTTCATTTACATACATACTAATCCCTATGGGCTGGCAGAGTCAGACTTTGAGCTCACAGAATACCTTAAAATACTCTACATTTGGTATCTGATGAAACCTCAACTATATTTTTCCTCAAATATCTCCTATAATTAGCCTGAAGATTCTAGGGGATATTAATCCATGTGTTTCTAATTCATTTACACTCATACTATTAAAATCCTGTATTATAAGAGCTAGCTGATGTTCAAGAAACCAGTTAAACTTTCAAATAATCTTTGTAAAGTCTTTCTTCTGAACAACAGGAAGATGTGTTTGCCAAAAGAAAATGAACTGAAACACTAGAAAATCTGGGTTTGATTCAAAACTAACCCGGGAGGTTTAAAAGGGCTGTAAACTTGGTGAGTGAAACGAGTTTAGTTTCCATATACTACATACCCATATGCCGTGTTGATACTTGGTGTGCACATACTTAGCTCACACGTGCTGATGTGTAGTGTTAACATTTGGAAAGTCAGAGCCAGTTGGCAGGTTAGGTTGGAACAGGGTGCTAATGAGGTCAAGATTCCAGGCCCAGTCTTCCTGAGGATGGGGTGCCACTTCTCTTAAGCCAACCACTTGCCACTAATGAGCTCAGTGGCCTTGGGCTACTCTGATTCAATCTAATTTAAAAGTTTATTGAGGCCTACAAAGTGCTGGCACTGTATTCGGCACTGGGATACTCCCGGGCTACCATGTAGTCCCTACACTAAAGGAGCTCACAGGCCACTAGGTGAAACATTTGTAAGTCAATGTACTGGGGCAGCAGTGTAATATCGGAAATAAGTAAGACTTAAAATCCTTGGAGGTCAAGGAAGCCTTCATGGAAAAGGCTTTTCCTTACCTTTAAAGCTCAGCACAAGCATTATACTCTTCTGTGCAGATTTCCCAAGGCAAACATAGGTGCTCTTTTCTCTACAGTCCCAATGTCCTTGGAATAGACCTCTGTTAGGATGCTCAGGAATACTTGGTGACTAGATGGCAGAGATTACACAGGATTATAGATGGAATTTGAAAAGAAGAGCACACCAGATAAAGGAATGGGGGCAGGGGGAGATTGGTAGGAAGAGCTGATAGATGGAAGGATAACAGGGAATGAAGCTGGGGAGGTAGAAAAATAGGATGCAGCTCTTAAAAAGTTTACATGCCCTACAGAGAAGCTTTGATTTCATTTTGTAGCCTTTGGGGACTTATTAAGGGTTTTAAGAAGAATCGGACTTGTGGTTCAGCAAGACAAATTTAGTAGGCTGCTTGGATGGAAAAGAAAAGAGCCTGGAGGCACTGGGACCAATTGGGAACCTATCGCCACTCTCTAGGCAGGAGCCAAGGATGGTCTGAACTTAAGCTGTAGTGGGGAGGATGATGAGGAAAGGGTAGATCCCAGAGATGGCTAGAAGGCAAAATCAGTGAGACCTGAAAAATGATTGGGTGTGGGGTCAGCAAAGGCAGGAGTCCTGCCTGATCCTAGGCTTCTCCTTGGGGAAATTAGGCGGACAGTGGTGTCACCAGTTAGCATGAGCAATGTGGGAAGACGTCTAGGACTGAGGAGGGAAAATGTAAGAAGTTCAGTTCCAGAAGTAATGAATTTCAGTTGTTTATGGCTATTTGTAGGGAAAATGTCCATTGTCCAATAAAAGATAAGCTATTTCTTCAGGAGCCTGGGGAACAGGATATAGATATAAGATGAGATAAAGATGGGGATGGAGACAGGTATCCAGGTAGAGTGAGAAAATAGGAACGAAACAGAAAAACACTCAGGGATCCTAATATTTGAGAGATGGACAGAGAAGTTTGATTCAACAAGTAGTTGGTGGTGCCCCAGAAAGATCAAGAAAGGAAGAAACTGAGAAGAGTCCATGGACTTTGGCATTAGGAGATAATTAACCACTTTACTGAGAATAGGTGTCACGAGCAAAGACCTATTTTCAGGGGAATGTGTGAATAGATGTGAGGTGTGAATGGTGCCTATTGATGAAAAGCTTGAGAAGAGCAGAAAGAGAGCACTGAAGTAAAAGCTAGGGGCAGTGCTGGGAGGGCTTCCCTTCATGTGGTATGGGCCAGATTCAGAACTGTGAAAGGCTGAAAGTAAGAATGGAGGTAATGTACAACGTCCCCAAGAAGGAGGGAACATGATCGAGGGAGGGATCAGCCTAACTAGGAGGCCTAACACCTCAGCCACCATGAAAAAGTTCTTACTCAGCTTTTGGAGTATTTATGATGTTTTCATGGTGAAACCTTTTATTCCACTATTTATCAAAAAATGTTCCCATATCCCCACTTAAAAGCATCCTTAACCTTTGTTTTTAGATATGAGACCAACTCTTTATGAAATGACATTGGATTGGGAGGCATGGTTGTGACATAGCGAGATGAGTTTGGCGGAGGGGAGGACATGTAGGTTGGAGTCCCAGCTCTGCCACTGATGTCTTACCTGGCCTCTTTGGACCTTGTTGCTTTATCTTTATCCAGCCTACTCAACCGTGCTCCTGCAGGGTCAAATGAGACCAGCTCAGTGAAAGCTCTTGGTAAGCGAGTACCAGACAATGTTAGCAGTTATATTCAGTTTCCTGGATGGACAGACTATGTCTGTCCCCTGTGTGACTGCCTTTTGTTTTAAATGAGGTAATACATGCATGCAAAGCCCTTAAAAGTTTCTTGGCACAGATAATTACACACAAAAGTTAACAATTATCAAGGTCCTCCTCCACCTCCCTCTACTCCGTTGCCCTGGTGTACAACAAGCCATCCAGAGATAGTGAGGCTTCCTGTAGTGTCCACTTTATATCCTTCCAGGAGCTTCTCACCCTGCCCAAAACGAAGGCTCACTGGTATTGCATTACATTTCTTTAGACCCACCCCTTCTAAGAGTATTACAATTAAACCTGTTTAGCTAATTCTCACTACAGCAGTGATGACTGATATCACTACTTTAAATGATTACTTCTAATAGTATTTATAGTTCAGTATGGTATAACTCTTTAACCAAGGAATAAAACCTTTAATGGTGTGATATCAGGTAATATGTTAGGCAGGTCATCACACTGCAAGTTAAATGGAGTTCAGTCTTGGTATATTTGAGATAACAAACATTTTCTAAAGTAAATGAGAAAATGAGGCTGAATGTTCCGAGAGTGTTCCATGTTAGAATTTGCATTATTCATATTTGCATTTATAGTTTGTTCATACCACAGCCCTCTCTGAAAAAGACTTGAGTCACCTTACAGTAAAGTATGTATGTCTGAAAAGTTTAATGATATCAAAGTATAAAATCAAAACTATAGGGAGGAAAAACAGAATGTTTTAAATATAGTAACTTTGATTTATTTATATACGTAAATGCTACGACTTTGGGCTTCCTGATTGCCTGGCCTTTAAAAGAAACAAAAACCCAAAACAAGATAATTCAATTCCGTACTGGGAATTATAGCAGCTCACCCATGTCTACTCCTTTCTTAAAATGATATTTCACATTTTTCTTACAGCTAACCCAGCTATTATATTAACTTCTAGCCAATGGGATATAAGTGGAATTGATAGGTGTAATTCACAACTTTAGTGCAATGGACATGAGATGGGATACAGATGAAATGGCAGGAGCTGGGTGTTCAGGATGGCAGAATCTCTATACCCGGACTGCTGATGTTTAGGCTATTACTTGGCTGAAGCTACTGCAGTTTCGGATCTTTTTGTTTCATTAGCTTAGATTGTATTCTACCAGTACAAAAGTGGATATCTGGGAGTTGAATTCTGTAGTAAAAATAGAAACGCTGAAATAGATGATAGTGCCTTAATGGTCAGGCAACAGGCATTGAGGACAAAGATATTGAAGTCTGTAAAGCTGTTGAGCATTGCCGTGTCATGGTAAACATTTGCTAAAACTACCACCAGTGATAGATGACTGATAATTGGCAACCTTAGCAAAGCCTTATAACAGAGCTTAACTCAGGTGAGAGTTCGTCAGCTTGCAAGCAGATCTCTGCTCAGGGCAGTTCTCTCTTACATACAATCTACAATCCAAATGGAATGAAAGTCGTAATTCAAATGGTTGCAAATATAGCTGCTTTTCTACCACCAAATACATTCAAGCCTTCCTCAGAGCCTAATACAGTATGTCCACTACTAGATAATGGGGCTACTCTCAAGATAAAGATTGAGGCTGTTGCCTTGTCATTCAAGCCTGTTGCTTTGGATAGCCTCTGGGGAGTCTCCAGCAACATGGGAGGGAGAGGTGTGTTGAACATGGAGACCAGGAAATGAAAGAACAGAATCTTCTGGCTTAAGAGGTATGGAAGATGAGATCTTTGGCAGTGGTTACTGGCATCTGGAACTGACAGGAAACAAGTAGATCAATAGTGTATCAGATTTTAAGGGAATTGTATTGCCAAAGAAACTGCAAGACTGGCCTGTAAAAGCTATCTGAAACTTAAAGTAATCCTCAGTCTCCTAAACTTTCACCAGCAGGCAATGAGATATGCTCACTTCATATGTGGCCATGAAAGATAAAGACATGTCCCAGTGAGCCAGCGAGGACAGTACACAGGGGCGTTGCTTCCAGCATTGGGGCTTCCAGCACAAGGGGTCCCTGCACTGCCAGGGCACAGAATCTGCAATTCCTGTCCAAGGGGTTTTGACAGTTGCTATGGACTAGTGACTGCTGTATGTTTATCATCTTTTCTAAATGGGAGTTATTATTGTGGTTATCCACAATAAAATGGTCATAAAGCTCTGTTTATTGTGGTATTGGGGGTGGAAGGTAGGCCTGAAGGTAACTCATCTCTTAATTTGTAGGTCACCAGATCACAGGAGTTAGAGGTAGACTTGTTGGGGGTGGGGGAGAGACTGTAGGCTCTGCAGATTGTGGACTATAATCTGATGGAGAATGTTGCTTGTGTGAGAAGAATACACATGGATATCTGGGTGGCTGAAGGGGCAAATTCTGGCAGACTCTGTCTACCAATATCAATGCCTCCTTTCTCTCTTCTCGTTCTCCCTCACAGCCAGGCATGGCCATGAAACTAATTTCTGTCCAATGGGAGGTAAATACAAGTAGGTCAATTCTGTCCTTTATCACTTGGAGCAGTCACTTTGAACCCAAAGATGGAAGCTGTGTGTGGATGATGGCAGAGCCTCTTACCAGCTCTGGACCTCCTATCTGTGGAGTTTTACGCAAAATAGTCATAAACTTCCTCCCATGTAAGCCACTGTTTTGAGATAACTCTGTTATAACAGCTAGGCTAACACACTCTACTTATTAAAAAGGAGAACGTGCACCAGTTTTATGAGAAAAACCTTTATGTTGATCCTGACTGTCATCCCAAAAAGAAATTTCTCAAGTGTAGCCTTACACTGAGTGTCCTGTAGACTCTATCCTTGACAACACTTTATCACAAACCAGAAGCAATTTGCACACGGCTATCCTCTGCTTGCTTTCCTTTTTGAAGTGTTAAAACCAAAAGCATCACTTTGGAGCGCAGCTCAGTGAAAGCAGTTCTTTAAGAGCTTCCACTGGAGCGCTTCAAACATGGAGTCCCCTAGGAGAAGAGCACAGAACAAACTCAGTTCAATGATAGATCTTACCACCATTCTGGTAGCAGAATAACCAGTACTTCTCAACCTAAGTCATCTGACACCTCATCAATAAACACTAGCAATGACAACTAGGGTCTAGAGTGCATGTATTTGTGTTACTTAGGTGATCTATAGAGTAGATGGGGGTTGACATTTGATCAGGAAACTGGAGAAGCATGTCCGGTGTTCTCTACTGTATTAAATCTTACTATGTCCTCCCCTGAAGGAGACTAAGGAGCTTCTGGCACATCAGAAGTCAGGAGTTTGCTCAGGATAGGCTCAAGCACCGGTACCAAAGCTGCCTTCTGTCGCAGACTTCTCTCCACACAGAAGCATCACACCACTCTGTGGGCCCACAAGCAACATAAGAAGGAGGCCCTATGTTTCTTCCATACTTTCAGAATAGATCTCAGTACCTAGAGCTGTGACACAAAAAGCAAAACAGCTCACTTTTGAAGTACGGTCTTTGGTGTTTGGCTACCCAAAGAAGCCTTCAAAAGCCAATCCTCTCTCACTGTCATTTGAAAACAATTTTCCACCCTAGAATTCAGAGTGTATTTTATAGTAAAATAATGTAAAACTTTTTATCCATCTTCTTGATTATCTTAGAAGATTATTGGTTTTTAAGCTGAATTATTTCAACATCAATTAAGAAAAATATAATAGAGGTTCTAGGTAGACATCTGCTCATGGGCACATGTAAGCCTCTAGTTCCATATCATAGTGAGACGCAGCTGATTCAGGCCTGGAATATTGTCAAAACAAATGTTACTAGGATGCCCACTTTACCCAGAAAGCATCTGCAATAATCATGTGGATTTTCAGCCAAACTGCTGAACAGTGGCCTTCTGGGTATGTGAACATGTAGGCATGCTATATGGGGTTATTTGATTTTACACAATTTAAATATGCAGATTAGCCACCTGTGACATTGATTGTAGATTTGGTATAATATCAAGACACATTTTCAGTTGCACGTATAATGTCTGACCATTGGCTTCTTTGGGCCACCGGAAGCTTTAAGGAGATAAACCCAATTCAAGGATTCATCTTAAAACCTTCTGGAGTGGCAGAATATACAAATTGGTTCTCAACCTAAACGATCCAAAACCTCTCCAGTAAATGCCAGCAGCGATGACGAGGGTCTAGGGGGTATGTACTTTATGTTACTTGAGATGCCTGCGAAGCAGATGAGGTTCAATCAGGATACCAGAGAAATCTCATGATCATAACACCAAGGAGGCTCTTTGCTTCCTATTTGTTGCAAAGGATAAGTGCATCTAAACACTGTTCTCAAATCGTGTTAACTGAAAGAAAGCTAGCTACAAAACTATACACATAGCTTTTATGTGCATGGACATGTGCATGTGTGTGTTTGCATTTGGAAAGTGAAATTGAGGGTAATTTTAATGTTCTTCCTAGTGAATGTTTATATTTTTGAAAAAAAAAAAACACACACACACATTACTGATACGTTCAGAAAAACACTGTAAGATACACCCCACTCCAATCTGCTAGAATTTTATAACAGAGGGACTGGGCTGACACCTAAACCCACCGGCTTGGCCAGTTTTAGTGCCTTTAAAAGTGTGACAGACAGTAAGTGCTTTGTGATGTGAGGCAACAGGACACATCTAGCAGCTTCCCATGATACATTCTTGCCACCAGCTGTCCCTCAACAACAACAATAACAACAACAATAAAAAGCCCAACTAAGTCTGAATCAATCAAGTCTCAAGATCTAATTGCCAGTTAATAGGAAGGATAAGGATTAGAGAAACAAGTTGAAAGATACTACTAGGAAGCAATCTACCAAATCCAGAATATGGGAGTATTCTACATGACAAAGAATTTGGTTTCTTCAACCGAAGAAAAAAATGACATTAAAAAAGGAGAATAACGTTAGAGTTTATAAGGTACTTAAGAGAGTTAATAATCAAGTGCAATGTGGACCTTGTCTAGAACCTTATTCAAATAAGCCAACTATAAAAAGACATTTTTGAAGAAATTGGGGAAATATGAATATTGAATGGAAATTGGATCTCTATTAAGAAATTAATATGAAATGTGGATTGAGAAAGAAAAAAGTACAAGGAAAGTAACTGTCAATCTACAATTGTATGCCTAATTAAACTATCTTTCCACAGAAAGGGTGAAATAAAGATCTTTTCCGTCACATAATCTCCCTATCCCCAAATGCATCATGGCATTAAGGTGAAGATTAAGAGTGTGAGAGAATTAAATATAGCTTCCTTTTACATTAATTGAGATGGTGACATAATTTGGCAGTTTCTGTCCTGATGCAATTCTTGCAGAAGGATTAAAATCCAAGTGCTGTAGCAGTTATTACCAACTGTTGACGTAAACTACAGAATACACTGTCCTTGCACTGATGACTAATGTCCAAAACACCAAAGGGAAATAGCATAGACAGATATGATAATAAAGTAATAAAAGGTGGAAGCAGATTCATGTTATTTTCTTTAAGATGGAAGGAAATAAAATTTTAGTTAATATATCAATATAACTGAATTCCAATTATTCCTCAATTAAGATTTTGGACTAAGAGATGTGAACTTGCCTCTATTGGGAGAACCCTAACTTGGAGCTCAGCCTTCCCCAATGTGTTGCCTGTTGAAAGGCAAAGATCCCTGGGAAGCAACTAGAAGGTTAGCACCACAATGACAAAGATTATTATGTTGTTCAATGAGGCGTCCCTAGCATCGAGAGCAGAGACAGGCACATAGAAAGTGGTTGATATTTTGGGGTTGAATTTTTAAATGTGTACCACAAATAGGACATAGAAAAAGGTAGATCATGAAAGCCAGCATGTGGCTTCCAGCCATCAATTAGCAAAGAAGATATGGGAGGAGGGGGCGCCTGGGTGGCACAGTGGTTAAGCATCTGCCTTCGGCTCAGGGCGTGATCCCAGCGTTCTGGGATCGAGCCCCACATCAGGCTCCTCCGCTATGAGCCTGCTTCTTTCTCTCCCACTCCCCCTGCTTGTGTTCCCTCTCTCGCTGGCTGTCTCTATCTCTGTCGAATAAATAAATAAATAAATCTTTAAAAAAAAAAAAAAAGAAGATATGGGAGGAGAAGCCATGGAGGTTCGTTCCGTGCTTGTGTGTGTAGGCTTACTCTGAAGAGCTTTTAAGATAAAACAAAGAAACAAACAAAACACATGGGAATATGGTCGAGGGAAATGATATAAAAGTGAGGGCTTTATGTATTGACTTGCTAAGTAGAGCCTCTAGGCTGCCATAACAGTATCTTATTCTCCCTTTCAGAGATGAGGTCAAGAACTATAGGAGAAGGTTCTTAGCTCACTCCATTTTCAGGATTTCTTTGTAAGAGGGTGAGGTTCATGTCAGTGAGTGGTAAGACTCCTGTTTTGGCAGAAAAATGGAGATCCAGAGCAGTCCAAGTTGGATAATGAGTATATTGTATATTAACTCAATAACCCAAATAGGAACACCTGTCTCTGTGCTGCAGAAACCTATGTCTTAGCCAGCAGTGCACCCATGGTGATAAAGGAAGGGCATGTTTACATATGTGTTTTGATTAACATCATATGCACATTCAACCTGCGTCTGCAGACTCTTACACCACATCTGTAGTCCATCCTAACCTACTTACTTATATTGGGATCTGTAGATTTCATAGGGAAATCCATAGATAGGGTAGATCTGTTCTTAAAGGGTACCATCATACTCAACTAATTCAACTTGGGAAGCTTGGTATGAAAACTCCTAGGGGATTAGGAGAAAATCTGATTTGGGCACAACTCAGCACCCAAAAAGTCCCATTGTTGGCTTATCCATGATACTTAAGCAATTTTAAAGTTCTCCCAATTTGTGAATCATTTCAAAGATGTTGGAAAATAACTAGCATGGACTTGTTTAACATAAATACTCTTTCCTATTAATGTGAAGGCTTTCGTATAAACATCACGGCCACAACAATGGCTGTAAATGCCATTAATTTTCGTACGTATTTAATAGCTTAGCTTGTGCTAATTTAAAGGGGTAAAGGCCCTTTATAGCTTGGTACAATCCAACTAATCATTCTACCTTGATTCTCCCTAGCATGTGCCAAAAGGAGTTTTTATTTTAATGGGTGTGGGATGAAAAGATGAGCGAAGTGCCCTTCTGCAGTTCTTGGAATGTTTTTGTCATTAAGTTTCCATGAATGTCTTGATTGTACCATCATGTTAATAGTCTGCTCTGAATTAGGAGGAAATTTTATTTCATAACACTTGTCACCAAAGACAAGCACATCTCACCGCCCATCCATAACATGTATAAACATATGAAAAATTAAATCCAGGTGTACAGTTAAACCTGAGATCCTAAAATGGAACAGGTTAGACTGGTAGAGGAAATTTTATAGGGCTTTGATATTCCTAATTTGCAAAGTATAAATAAGAGTCTGTCACTTGACATTTCAGTAAAGAATGGATTATATATAAATTTACAAGTGTGGTCAAGCAACTTTTAATAAGTAAGAATTAAGTTGGGTGAGAGGAAAACACATCCTATCAGACACTAAGACATTACAAAGCTATGGTAATTAGATACATATAAGTGTTCAGGGACAAAATCAAATGGAGAGTTCAGAAGTATATGAAAAAAATATATAGTTTGAGAATAATAGAGAAAATAAATGAGTCAGTTATGTAAGTTATGGTCCCAAATGAAGTGGATTATCAAAAATCTAAAACTATTTATTGATATAGCCGTCCTCAATAATTCTTCACTGTATATTCAGGTGTTATTCAAGGATGAGCTTCCTGAAAATGTGTGTTTATTAGAAGCAATATCAAGAGCGCCAAAAACAATAGCAGCGTACTGGGGGCCAATATAAATTCTTTTGATTAGTGACTTAACTTGGAGACTTAGAATCTTCTGAGTACCTCATAGCAATGAAAACCATGTATCATTCAAGTTGTGATACTGTGAAGAACAAAAGGGGCATTATCAATATGCTGAGAGAACACACATAATTCTGGACCATCCTGGGAAAATCAGTTTATATAGTCACCCTACCCATGGCCATATAATGCCACAGACTTCATATTAATTCTAAAGCCCTTGAGAGCACTATAATTTCCAAAGGTGCCCCAGGGATTCACACTTAAATTTGGGTGAATCCATATTTTCTGTTTTGGCCCAGAGAGTGTGGATATATTTGTTCCAAAATCACATCAATCTTTTTCTTTTCTTTTCTTTCTTTCTTTTTTTTAATCTCCATGCTCCACCATCTTTAAGTTCTCTCAGTTTGGGGTTCTGAGCTATAGGAAGCAGGAACTGCAGTACATTTCTTAGGTAGGAAGATGAACTCTTGATCTACTTGTAGCCTTCCCAAAATGACTGCAGGGCCAACATTTTCTGGTTAACTTGGCTAACAAGGTAGTTTAAATTTTCTACATAATGTTATGCAGTTTTATCATTTTTAGGCCCAAATGTTTCAAAGCTGCTAAGATGCCTAGAATATAACAAAGAAGAGAAGGGAGTGGGTGGGGAATTAACATTTCCTAAGCACCTAGAACATGCCAGGCCCTGGATTTGAGGCTTTCTAAAGATTAGTTCATGTCAATCATCCCAGAAGCTCTATGAGATAGGTGCTGTATATTCATTTTTAAGATGGAGATATTAAGCCACAAAGATGGTAGGTAATTTGCCTTAGATAACACAGCTGGTAAGAGCCAGCTAAAGGAACATTTGTCACCTTGTGCTTTCCCACTTTCACCTGAGTTTCTGCATTCATTATTGGCTTCATCCTACTCAATGTTCCAAGTGATAACGATGAAACCGTTTTAAGACACAACCATTGGAGGTACTTTTCATTTAATGGAGAGGAAAATGTTACATCTCTTAGCACTGGGAAGGCAGAAACACCATTGTATGGTCATTTAACGGAAAGCAACTATTTAAAGAAAGACCATAAAATTGAGCTTTATTTCCCAGACTACTATTGGACCTAAATGGGAGTTTTCTATACCAGCAACAAATTTTCTCTACTGTGGCTTCAGCATATGTTCTGAGTTCTCAGAAATCATCATTTTTCTGTTCACTCTTTAGGGTTTCTGTCACCCTAGTGGTGAGTCCTGCGCTAAAAAACCGACATTCCCCTAGTGTCAGATGTGCTGTTTACATGTGACCACATTGGTCGTTTGATTCTCAGTTTCCTGTGCATCTGGCTGAAGAATGGCCAGATGGAAAGTTGGGGGATGCAGTTGTGCACCATGTCATAGCACACAGTGGTTACAGTATGCTGACTTACATCCCAAACCTTTAAACTGCATTCTAAAGATCATTCCACATTCTGTAACAACTCACCTATGTTGGATGCAGGGTGCCCCTGAGTCAGGCAGATAAATTCCTGTGCCTTTTTTTCTGACAGTTCATCACCTCTGCTTCTGATAGTTTATCTCTACTTTTAATCTACCTCTCCCTCTCCGTCTCTGTCTCTCAATTAGGCCAGATCTCATAAGAGGTATACTGAGCTAACACAAATGTTTATGGTTAAAATCTCTAGAAAATAGGCACATAGTTTATCCAAGTTTTTAGCACAATGCCTCCCCCCCAAAATACTGGAAAATTAGAAAGCAACTTGAGAAAAACTGTTTTGAAAGATGTATAGAATTGACTTTTCGGTGTGGGTATACTTATATTTAAATAACAGGATTATCTATTGTGCTCAGAAATTACAGTAAACAGAATACTTGACAAACAAGGATAATGGAATTGTAGAATAGTATCATTGTTCATTAGAGAAAACAATGACCCTTATGATGCTGTGAGTGTAGAGAATTACATTATCATTTATTCCAAGCACAAGCACGAATATGGAACAAGCTAATGAGTTGAGATGTCATCCGAATTTCCATGGGTTATACTTACAGCTTAGAATTGTAGCTTTATTGAATGGTGCCAAACATTCTTACTTTACAATAGCATTAGTGACAATTCACTTGGGTAATCCTATTTGTTTTCATTCATTTTAATGAGGTAGTTTGGGATGGTAATCTGCAGAGGAAAACTTGGGAACAGGTGACAGCTTGATTTAAAATGCCTCTCGAATTGAAAGGTAGTTAAGAGCTGAACTAAATGTTTAGATGCACGGTGGTTATCCAGTACTATGTACTTTACTCCAAAAACAGTGAGGCTAAAGTACCAATTTTAAGAACCTAGGACTTTATTACCTTTTAAAACTTTCCTGCATGGATGAGTGGATAATAAGGACTAATTTGCTGCATTTTTGTGGCCTGTTTCCACATGTTTGCATTTCCCAATAATGCTTTCTTTATGGAAAAGAGTATGCTAGGCACAACACATTTTTTTCCATGCAGTGATCATATGTCTATGATTCATTAAATCCTTCAATATATACACACAGTCAATAGTGATGAAGATAGCTAACGGGTATGGATACTTGCCAGGCCTTTAGGTGTCCCAGCTTATAAAAGAGGTTTCTAACATTGAGAACTTCAATTATGTCACTTAAACCCATCAACCTTTTTCCCTTGCCTAATGCTATAAATCTTTCCAATCTCTTATTTCTATAACATCTGATGCCCAGAGTGAAAAGAACCCTTCTGACCATTTTAGTTTTCCATAGAAACTTAGAATGAGAAAATGGGACTTCTGTACATCTTTCTTATCAATTAAAAATGAAGATTTTCCTCATCCCATCTTATGCAAAGTTTAATTCAGCTAGTAAGTAGACATCTCACATCTTTTGCAGTCCAGGATAAGAACTCATACTAAACTCTAGACTTTTAGGCCCAGGGAATAAATTACAATAAGATATTCTTCCCAAAGGGCGCCATTCTCAGATTGGCTCCAGGTACACCTTGCAAGATTGAGTCAAAGTCCAAGTGAGACAGCTGTGAGATTAAGGAAAGGACTCCTATTTTATCAGTCCAGGACCAGTCAGGAGACTAATTACACCAATGGAGAGAATTTAATATAAAGAACACAAAGAATTATTTACTAGGTATTAAATTACTGAACATGCACAAAGGAAACACTGAGTTACTATGGAAATGGGGTACAGTTACCACCTGCAGGGCTGGGGAACAAGAAGAGATGAGAATTATTAAAACCAGAAGCTTGGAGAAAGGCCCCCAGTGGATCCAACACTCAAATGTCTGAGGAGGGAGCACTGCTGTAATGGTACTGGGCCTCAGACCTTAGAAAATGGGCCCTGTGGAGGGTAGAGTCAGATCTCCCATGAGGAGGGGGCAGCTGGCTGCTGCTGGTGTATCTAAGGCCAGCAGCAGGGCCTATGGGGTTGGCTCAGACATCTAAGGGTGCTGCCAGCTGAGACAAGACGGTGTCTCTGAGGGGGTGGCATGACACAGGTTCTGCAAGTTTTGGAAAATTGCACACTGGTACCAACTCCTGCTATTGGAATGAACTGCCATGGCCTGGGTAAAGAAGTGTTGCTGGGTGATATGGGGAGGGGAAAAAACAGCCAGCAAATCTGAGCTCAGAGGTAGCAGGAAGGAAGACAAACTTTCTCCTTCTCTAGGCTTATAGTCTCCCTCTAGCCTCCCCTATAGGCAGAGCCTAATAGGGAACTAGCAGCAATAGAGAAGGACATGTGTTTGGCAAGAGACCCAGCATCCCAAAGCGAAGTATAGAAGGATGGGTTTGATGCTGGGAGGCAATAGCTTAATAATGAGAGACAGTAGCTTTACACATTAAAAATATATATACATTGACCAGGAGCAAGAAAACACCAAAACTTCTAAGTGGATTTCTTATGATGAATCTTACACTTGAATTTATATTTCCTCATTCCCTCCCAGGGAATGAGCTTCTTTGGCTAAAAGCATTTATACATTTGGTAAAACTTGGGTCAAGATTTTTCTTTCTAACTGTTGCTCCAGTGGAGTGGAATCAACTAGAGAAGTTCTTTTATAGAGGTTATCTAGATGACTTTTACTTCAGAGAGTTGTTTACCATTGTGAGGAACGGGTTTTTTTAAGTCTATTTTTACTTAAGGAGGAAAAGCAAACCCCTCTTGGGAAATGATTGACCATGGAGCAGAGGCAGCAGTAAAATCCCACCCATCATGCCCTCGCCTGAAATACCTGGTCATCCTTCCTGAGCGTGGAACGGAATCTGCAAGGCACATGTGTGCCCCTTTCCAAATCTCCAGGCTTCCCTATTAGTTTTCTTGCCAGTTTTGAGGTGAGTTAGATAACAGAATGAGAACGCCCACTTGTTTGTTTTATTTTTTTAAGTCTTATTTTGTGAACTTTGGAAACCAATCCATTATTCAATAGATTTTTCTTCTTAAGTATATAGAGATCGGCAGTTAGCTTCTAATAGGAAAGCAGCGCAACAGCCTGGCAGAGACCCAGCATCCCAAAGCAAAGTACAGAAGGATGGGTTTGATGCCGGGAGGCAACAGCTTAATAATGAGAGACAGTAGCTTTACACATTAAAAAATATATATATACATTGACGTGGTGCAAGAAAACACTGAAACTTCTAAGTGGATTTCTTATGATTAATCTTACATTTGAATATATATTTCCTCATTCCCCACCAGGTGAGCTCTTTTGGCTAAGAGCATGACAGGGACTTCAGCTGCTGAAATGAATCTCTGATTCATGTCAAAAACAACCAATCAGCCGCCCCTTGGTTTAAAGAGCACGCTGGCAAATCCCTGGGGGCTAACTTATGTAACAGCCTCTCACAGTAGAAAACATGAAGGCAACACAGAGTGGTATTGTTTCCCAGTGATTCTCCTTGAGAAATTAGTTTGCTATCTGGCAAGAGGAGAGATGTGCAAGTATTCCTAGAATCTACCTGTGTACTTACTGGCACTGCCACCATGGAAGAAGGCTTCTTTGTGAAGGGCAGGTTTTGGCTTCTGGCCTGCAAGAGCGCTAGCTGAGGGCTCCTCAAAGGAACTGGGAAAGAATTACTTAGGTCTCATCTACAACCCGAATCTGATTTTGAACCAAGTTCCTAAGAGGAAAGTGACAACAGGTTTGTAACTGATGCTTCCTTCAGTAAACTAATTGAAACGGAACACAGGGCAAGATTTGTTGGCATGGAAAATTTCAACCTGAGAATATCTGCAAATTAGAAAAATAACATCAACGAGTGTAAGAGTGACAAAAATAAGGAGGCCAGGCCTGTGTTAACATGACAGTAGGAGCACTATTTTATTTACCTTGGGATGGAGGAGTATTAGACATTGTTTATTTCAGCTCTCATACAGTTCATTTCCTCCATACTAGAATTAGTCCAAATTGCATATTTATTCTGGCATAGGCCCTGGGCTCTCCCTTACGTTTGAAGAGTTCAGATTACCAGTCATCCCCAAGAATAAGCCTGGGACAAAGCTGTAGTTTCTAGCATTGAAACAGAGGTCCTCTATATTCCTGTTGTCAAGTAAAACCCCTGGAGAAGTCACAAACACTCTAAGTCTTAGGTCACTCTCCAAGAATGGTGCAAGGTCCCCCAGATTTCATATTCAAAGGGGCACCAGTGGATCCCTCACCTAGCCCCAAGCTAGACAGAGAGGGGCTTTGTGAGACTTTCTCCTAGGAGTACGGAGGTGGTTTGAATTCTATTAACAACCTGGACGGAGCTAGCCAGACCAATACAGTTATAACCATTGAAGTTCTGAGGGCCTGTCTGAGACCAAATGCATTAATAAACGAAGAAACCTGTAAGTAACCTTCCCACCAACATTAACCACACCAAAAGCGAGCTAAACCCAGGCTTCTCATAATTGGTTCTTGTTCCGACACAAGGGTGAGAAGAGCCATTTGCTGTGGCCAACGGTTACTGTCGCTCTCTTCTGTAGAAAGCCACTGTCTTCGAAGAGCTTACTAAGGGTCTCCACTAAAGAACAAAAAAACATGGGTAAGACTGGTTTCCTCTCAAGTTATGACTCAACTTTGGTCACCGCACTTCCACTTCGGCCTATTAACACTCGGTGGCCAGAATGTCACTCTTCTTAATTGGCTGCTCTAGCAAACAACAGCCTCGCTGCTTCTCAGTCATATAGAAAGCCACAAGAATATTTCCTTTTGACTCCCTTCTCTCCACATCAGACCCACAAGTCAAGCTATTGCTGAGATCTATCTTCTCACAATCTACTAGAAAGTGGCCTGCCTTGACTTGCTTACCCTGCTAAAAAGAGGCAAGAAATAAACAGCTTAATGTGAATTGTATAAATAAAAGGCACTGGTAATTGAGCCTGCCCATGGTATATGGAAATGCAGGAAAGCATTCTGCTTCATCTTGGCTCAGGTAGTGAGAACAGTGCCTTCCTCCTCAGCACCAGGGGAGGCAACGTGAACCCGAGCAAAATCATATGGCGGGATCCTCATGACCACTCAGGGACTCCTGGACTTGGGGGGAGGGTCAGAGAAGAAAAAAGCTATTGTTTTCTTTTCTCTATCTTTCTTGGAGATCAGAAGACAAAAGTAGGTTCTGAAGATCCACTCTTTGCAGATAATCTCCTTTGCGCTCATGCACATGTTAAGACTTTCATAATGTTACTTGACTTTGAAATTTTATTACTGCTATTATTAATATTATTTATGATTATATTAATAAAAATTAACCAGTAAGATTTATTGGGGCCAAGAACTATAATAAGCATATTAAATATTTTCTTTGTTGAACTTCACAACTACCAGATGAATTAAATACTAATATTAACCACAATTAAAATTTAAGAACTTGAGACATGAAGAGGTAAACTTGTTAGAGACCATGTTGCCAAAGAATGGCAGGGCGAGGGTTCAGCCCTACGTCAATGCCCCTCATTTTAGGTCAGTCTTCCCACCTTTAAAACAATCAACTGTTCAAATTCTCAGCAAACGCAAATGCTTAGCTTGAAGAGCCAAACAAGAGTAATTGTTAC
The DNA here is from genome assembly GCF_024610735.1 of Ursus americanus. Classification (NCBI taxonomy): domain Eukaryota; kingdom Metazoa; phylum Chordata; class Mammalia; order Carnivora; family Ursidae; genus Ursus; species Ursus americanus. Next base: position 23,306,874 of record NC_142137.1, read on the forward strand.
AAATGCCACTGCTTGGTTTCTCAGACGGTACATCTCAGGGTTATTAAATTTAATCCCTTGTCCCTTTGCTCCAGTAGCTTCTTTGCCCCTTGGGAAGTGTCCCTCCCATTTCTGGCCCCATTTCTTCATAATTCTTCACCCCAACCCCATCCTCACCTAGGCTGTCTGGAATCTAAGCTTTAAGTTGTAACTCAACTTCCACCTCTCCCAAAAAGGCTTCTCTGACTACTGTAGCTCCCCCCTCTGAATTCCTAGAAAAATTAATATTTATACTACTTCATATTTATGTTTTAGCTTTTACTGTTAGTTCTATTTGAGAACAGTCCATCTTCAGGCTGAATTCATTGATTATTTATAATCCTTGAAGGCAAGGGCCGTGTATTAAGAGATTTTTATATCTACACACACCAACTTCAATAAATGACCACTGAGAGCTGGATTAGAAAGCCCGCTGCAGCCTGGAATTTGAAACAGGCTGGGCTGGTAGAAAAAGAAACTAGCCTGTCTTCTTAGAGCTCTTACTACTGTAGAACACATTTAAGAATAAAGTCTAAGGAGCCTTTTGGGGCAGAAAACAATTCTCTGACCCCTCAATTCCTGGCCTCCCATGTTCCAACTTCTCTCATATGCTCTGTTCAGACTCCTAAATTTTGAACTAAAAGTATGTAGAGCGTCAGACCCTGAAAAACAACACCAACTTTTACTTACCAGTTTCACTTAACTTCACACCTGTGGTTTTGAAGGTGTCAAATTTCCTCTGAAGTCTTTCTGCAAAGCTTTATTTTTCCCTCATTTTCCCACCCTGCCAGTCATCCCTGTCAACAGTGACAATCTCTTTGTCAAACAGAAGTCACTTGGGCTATCAGTTTTCATCAGCACTTGGGTTGGGATAATCTTTGCTTCCTTCAAAACTGTTTTCCTTCTAGGAATTAGTGGTTCCTTTTTATTTAGCATTTCTGAAACTTCTCTAACTAAAGCCCCCTGCCCAGATGATTTCTCAGTTTCCTGAAAATCTTCAGCTAAAAAGATTCGGTAAAACTTCATCATCTATAATTTGAAATAAGCAAAAATTTGGTATATTACGTTTTTTTTCTCCTCCAAACTATACATGGCACCCCAGGGAGTTTAATATGTCCTAGAAAGTGGTATCTCCCCTGGAATAACTGGTTCAAATTGCTTTTCATTTTTGATAAGATCTACTTCTTTACCCCTTCCATTTCCTATCCAGAGCCCATCCTTTGATGACTTGAGCTAAGTGAAAAAACTTTTGCCAACCTCAGAATCCTGTCATCTGTTTTCATTCGGACTGTTAAATTCACTAACCTAAAGAAAGCCATAGATAGTAAATGTAACTATGCAAAAGGGACCCCTTCATCCAGTTTGCGTGAGTGCTAATTTCAGGGACAAGCAAACAAATAATTAACATCCAAACCTGTCTACCTCAGTTCTCCCACAACCATGTTTCCATTTTCAATGCACCAATTCTTTGTCCTCAAACTCAACATTGTAAGGAGGCTGAGTTTCAGGAAGGGATAAATAGCTCTTCATTTTCCCATGAAGTTGAAGTGAACCCTGAGCTTACTGTCTCCCAACACCTGCTCACTCTTCCTGGCACTGTTCACCCATTCCCTTTCTATTCTCATTTCCTACTCATTCACTGAGAATGAGCTGTTGGAACAGAATTATCTCCACAAGAAGAGAAAGCACTAGTTAAGAAGTGACAATGATGATACCACGCAGTTGACTTAGGACAATCCAATGAAACTCTACAAGCAGGTCCCTCTCTCCCGGGTGGTTCAGTCTTCACCTGACCAAAATGAACACAAAAGAACCAAATGATTGGAGTAGTCAGATGTGTGGGCCAGGATATTCTTATTGACCAGGTACCTGGGATATCCATGTTAAGGTATAAAGAGAGCAATTCATCCTAAAGCAAACTGTTAGAAATACTATCTTTATTATGCAAGTGGAAGTTCTATCTTCCTTTCTTAAGAAGACGTGGTCCATATACACAATGGAATATTACTCAGCTATCAAAAAGAACGACTTCTCAACATTTGCTGCAACATGGACGGCACTGGAGGAGATAATGCTAAGTGAAATAAGTCAAGCAGAGAAAGACAATTATCATATGGTTTCTCTCATCTATGGAACATAAGAAGTAGGAAGATCGGTAGGAGAAGAAAGGGATAAAGAAAGGGGGGGTAATCAGAAGGGGGAATGAAGCATGAGAGACTATGGACTCTGAGAAAAAAACTGAGGGCTTCAGAGGGGGGGAGGGGGGGAATGGGATAGGCTGGTGATGGGTAGTAAGGAGGGCACATATTGCATGGTGCACTGGGTGTTACATGCAACTAATGAATCATGGAACTTTACATTAAAAACCAGGGATGTACTGTATGGTGACTAACATAATATAATAAAAAAATATTATTATTTAAAAAAAGTTTGAAATCAAAAACTGACAAAAATTAAAGATTTGCTAATACTAAAATATACTGTTTGCCATAATATCCTCTGCGGGTTTTATTTTATTCAAAGTAAAGCCACAAATAATATAAAATATTCAATTATAGGGGAAAAAATAAAGCACAGTACAATCACTTCCAAGAGTCAGAAGATACATGTTCAAGTCCTGATTCAATAAGACAGTAGCCGTGGAATCTTGGGTAAATTATTTAGCCTCCCTAGATACCAGTTTTCTCAAACGTAAAACACAAATTTGCCCCATCTATCCCATGGGGATGCTGTGAGAATTACTGAACTAATACATAGAAATACTTTATAAACTTTAAAGCTCTACACGTAGATAAACTCTACATAATATTACCATTCTGTTTTTAATTTCCCATTAATAATTCTTGATTTCCTGCCATTTCTCAAGTCCTTTCTTTTAATATACTAATGATCCTTTTCTGGAATACTGAAAAATTTCTCGTTTATAGTTTGAACTCCACTTCTAATCCCTTGCAAGACAAATGCCCCCCAAACCCAGCTCTTTTTTAAACTACTTCTGGATAAATATTCAGGCATTCTGGTCTTTTGATTTTTTTTTAAATAACTGAGGATCTGGTTTTCTTGTGAGAATTTTTAAAAACATTCTGGGTCCACAAGAAAGAGGTTGCAATCTCTTTAAACCGGATTCAGAGAATATAGGGGCTCTCAGTAACAATTTGTGTTACATTGTTACAATGTCACTATCTGCAGATCTCAAGAAACATTATAAACACTGTCACCTCGACTGTTGCTTCTATATGATTATACCAGATTTGAGAGTTAAAATATTTGGACATAAGTAGTTGGCAAAAACCATACATGAAATCCTGTTATCACATTCAATGGCACAAAATAAATGGAAGAATGATGATGCTTTGGCTAGAAGAGAAAGAAAGACTTTAACTTGGAAAAGCAAACTCAGAGGGACAGGATGCTGTCACTGAACTCATCACTCTCATCTGATGACATCTGAAAAACTTAAAACTTGTACGGTACGTTTTTCTCACCTTTTACTGGCATATCAGTTTAATAGAGCAACTTTTCTTGAATCAGCAAGAATATCATGCTGTCATCTCAAAATGAACATTAATTATCTCCCAGAAATATTTAATACAATGATTAGGACTAAGGAAAGACTCACCTAAGCCTGATATAGACAGTTTGTATGACTCAGTCAAAGCATTTAATTTTGTAAAAAGAAAAAAAAAATCCAGACAACATAACCAAAAGATTAACTGCTTCCTAAAACTCTTCAATTGATGATTGTGGCATCATGTAGATACCGTTCCATTTAGAACTGACCCCATGATAAAACCATAAATCAACTCTGGCCTTAGTACTTATTAGCAATGATGACTCATTGTTCCCTAGTTGACGTTAAACTTTTTAAAGGGGTGGAAACATTGTTAACCAGACCTTTAAAGAACTCACATAGAGAAGATTTGGAGTAGGCAAAGGTTCAGAAAGCGAGATGAATTAATTTAGGGGAAAAGCTGGGGGTTTGAAAATGCCAACTAAAAGCTTTTCTTGTAAATTGAATTGTCATTTCAAATGTAAAAGCATTGGGCTTTAATTAGGTATACAAAGCTGTCCTGAATAGATGAGAATTTTAATGACGATGTATTGCCTGATAAGCCAACTACTCAAGCAAGATGTACAGAAATATCAAGTCATTTTCTTGCTATAGAGCACATGAAATATTATCTACAGATAATTGTTCTGCCATGAGCAGAGAAAAGCAGAAAAATTTTCATAAAGTACAAATCAACAGGTAAAAACCACGTTTCTTTTTGTTAGACAAGGAAGAAACTACTCTGTAAAGTATGGCAAGAAAAGAGAATTACTATAGGAGGAAACAGTGGTTTAGACCCTTGAATTATATGGGCAAACCTGAGAGAGACTGCAGGTTCACTTCTAGACCACCACAATACAGTGACTATTGCAGTACAGTGAGTCAAATGAATTTTTTGGCTTCCTAGGACATGTAAAAGTTATGTTTACATTATACTGTAGTCTATTAAGTGTGCGATAGTGTATGTCTAAAAGATGTATTTTGCTTAATTAAAAACACTTTATTGCTAAAACTGCTAATCATCATCTTTGCTTTCAGCAAGTTGTAATCATTTTGCTGATGAAGGGTCTTGACTTAATGTTGATGGCTGCTGACTATTCAGGGTGGTCACTGCTGAAGGTTGGAGTGGTTGTGGCAATTTTAAAAAATAAGACAACAATGAAGTTGCCACATTGATTGACTCTTTCATGAATGATTTCTCTGAAGCATGCAGTGCTGTTTGATAGCATTTACCCATAGTGGAACTTCTTTCAAAATTGGACTCAAACCTCTCAAACCCTGATGGTGCTTTATCAACTAAGTTTATGTGATAGTATAAGTCCTTTGTTGCCATTTCAACAGTCTCCACAGCATCTTCACCAGGACTGGATTCCATCTCAGGAAATCACTTTCTTTGCTCATCCATCAGAAGCAACTTTTCATCAGCTCAAGTTTTCTCATGAGATTGCAGCGGTTCAGTCCCATCTGCAGGCGCCAGCTCTAATTCTAGATCTCTTGCTATTTCTACCACATCTGTAGTTATTTCCTTCACTGGAGTCTTGAACCCCTCCGAGTAATCCATGAGGGTTAGAACCAGCTTCTTCCAAACTCCTGTGAATACTAATATTTTGACCTCTTCCCATGAATCACAAATGTTCTTATTGACATTTAGAATGGTAAAAAAAAAAAAAAAATGGTAAAATATTTCTAGAAGGTTTTTCAGTTTACTTCGCCCAGATCCATCAGAGGAATCACTCTCTACGGCAGCAATGGCCTTACAAAATGTATTTCTTAAATAATAAGGCCTGAAAGTCAAAATTACTTGATCCAAGGGCTGCAGAATGCATGCTATGTTTGTAGGCATGAAAACATAAATCCTGCTATATATCTCCATTAGAACTCTTAGGAGACTAGGTACATCGTCAATGAATAGTAGTATTTTGAAAGGAATCTTTTTTTTTTCTTTTTCTTTTTTTTTTTTTTTTTTTTTTTTTTTTTTTTTGCTGAGCAGTAGGTCTCAATCAGGGCCTCAAAATATTCCACAAACCATGATGTAAACAGCTGCAATGTCACATAGGCTTTGTTGTTCCATTTCTGATGCATGGGTAGTGTAGATTTAGTATAATTCTTAAGGGGCCTAGGATTTTTAGAATGGTAAGGGGGCATTAGCTTCAACTTAAAGTCACCAGCTGCATTAGTCCCTAATAGGAGAGTCAGCCTATCCTTTGAAGCTTTGGACTAGGCATTGACTTCTCCTCTCTAGCTATAAAAGTCCTAGATGGTATCTTATTTCAATATAAGGCTGTTTCATCTACATTGAAAATCTGATGTTTAGTGTAACCGCCTTCATGAATTATCTGAGCTCGATCTTCTGGCTAACTTGCTGCAGCTTCTCCATCAGCACCTGCTGCTTCACCTTGCTCTTTCCTGTTATGGAGACAGTTTCTTTCCCCAAACCTCATGAACCAACCTTTACTAGCTTCAAACTTTTCTTCTGTAGCTTCCTCATCTCTCTCAGCCTTGACAGAGTTAGGACGCTGCTCTGCATTAGGCTTTGGCATAAGGGAATGCTGTGGCTGGTTTGATCTTCTATCCAGATCACTAAAAGTGTCTCCATATCAGCAATAAGGACGTTTTACTTAGCATTTGTGTGTTAACTGAAGTAGCATTTTTAATTTCCTTCAAGAACTTTTCCTTTGCATTCCTAATTTGGCTAAATGTTTGGCACAAGAGGCCTAGCTTTTGGCCTATCTCAGCTTTCAACATGCCTTCTTCACTAAGCCTAATGATCTTTAGCTTTTGATTTTAAGTGAGAGACTGACTTTTGATCACTTAGAGACCACTGTAGGGTTATTAATTGGTCTAATTTCAATATTGTTGTGTCTCATGGAATAGGGAGGCCAATGGAGAGTGAGAGAAATGGGGGAATGGCCAGTGAGTGGAGCAGTCAGAACACACACATTTATGTTTGCCATCATATACGGCCACAATTTGTGGCTCCCCAAACAATTATAATAACATCAAAGATCACTGACCCCAGATCTCCATAACAAATATAATATAAATGAAAAAGTTGAAAAATTATGAGGATTACCAGAATGAGACCCCAAACTAGTAAACACTGTTGGAAGAAACGGCACCAATAGACTTGCTTGATGCAGCTTTGCCACAAACCTTCAATTTGTAAAAAAAAAAAAAAAAAAAAACCAAAAAACCAAAAACCCATGGTATCTGAGAAGTACAATAAAGCAAAGCATAATAAAATGAGGTATGCCTGTATGCTGATTGTGCAAACCAGATCTCACCTCCCCTGGCTTTCATGCATCTTGACCAAAGAAAAGAGAGGTCAATGATCCACTTTTAAAAGTAAAAATAAATGGGTGGAGTACACCTTTTATTGAAAGCATTCCTAAAGGCATGTGAATAATCCTTTATACATTTTAATTAGTTTGAATTAGAAAACATATCCTTCGTGGCCAATTATTTCTGACTCAGTTGTTTACTTACTTACTATGAGAATGACCTGCGGAGTCTTGGCTGAGCCAAGATGGATATTCTGCAAAGCTCTGCCTTATACATGAGCGTTAGGGCACCTCATGATGAAGTGTTCTTTCTGAGACAGCATAATGACATCTAGATATATAGTTCAATACAGAGGAGAGCATTTTGAGTAATTATACATTACCTAAATGATCATTTAATATCTACGTAACTTAATTTTTTCTTCCTGTAAGCATTACTCATAAGGTGTTAATTCTCACATCATCTTTGAGAGGAAGGTCAGTATTATTAGTCATTGAGACTAAAGTTAACTTCACTGATTCCTCTTTAAAAATACAATGCTGAAAAAGTGAAGACACCAGAGGTCACGATAGTAGCAAGTAAGTCATTTAAGACTTCTTGGTTCTCCTTTATTTAGAGATGAGAAGGAAGAAAAAAAAATGAATAGGAAGAATCTAGAAAAGATGAAGGTCTAATTGAGACAAAACAGGATAAGAAAACATTGAAAAAATTCATGGATTTGCTTCAGTGGGAAGTAAAATCTATAAGTTCTGATGGTGCTCTGAATCTTTGATTCTGATTTGTGATTTGGGTTGGGTTAGTCCCTGAAGGAAAATACTTTTAGAAGAATTCAGGATATTACTCCAACTCTGATTTCCTAAAAATAAAAAGTCTTTCTTTTCTACTATTAGAAGCTTAGAATACCTGGATACGTGGGATTATTCATTTCAGAGGCTGTTCTTCCTAGAAGTCAAAACAAAGGATGAGGATCTCCACGGTGGGCTGGAACCTGCAGTGACTCCCATCCTTCTCTCCACTTAGCCAAACCTGAGGATACAAAACACTCCCATCAGTATCAGAGGTTTCTCATGGCCCAGGGTGTCCACATGGGAGTATGGGGAGAAGGGTTTAGCCTGGCTGAGATGAGTGGCAGCATTTAAGCTGGACAGATACCATTCCAGCGTCTACACAGGAAAAAATGAGAGAATGTAGCAATCACTGAGTTCCCTTCATGATGGTCAACTGACCCGGTTCAGAAGAGGCCCCATTCTGCCCCATACTAATGAGATCAGCCTATCAGTTCAGAAATAGTCCCTCTCCTTTCAGTCACCACTGTGGGCATGCTCCCAAGACACCAGCATTAGAGCACAAGGGAGTTGATACATAAATGGCTCACCAAGCACAGGAGCTCAGAGGTGAGCCTTAGAGCCCTTCTGAGAGATGAGGGGAAGAGAGGGTGATAACTTGTTTGGGGTGGAGGTTTGGTCTCCGAGATCACTTGAACACACCAGGAGCACCTTAACCTGACTGACTAATAATAGAAGCACCAAGAAAGAGCATCATGAGGCCAGGTTCCACTTGTGTTTTCTAGGACTCACTTATTGAGTCTCATTATGTAGTTTTACCAATATAGAGATTACTGTATTTTTAAGAAATAGATATAATGCACATACCACAAAACGTACCCTTTAGAAGTGTACAATTAAGCAGGTTTTAAAAGTATATTCACAAAGTTATGTAGCAACAAGCATTATGTATTTCCACAACGTTTTCATCAGCCCACAAAGAAACCTCATATCCATTAGCAGTCACCCCCGTCAGTCCCTGACAACCACTAATCAACTTTCTGTTACTATGGCTATGACTATCCTGGGGCTTTTATATACATAGATCACACAATATGTGGCATTTTGTGGCTTCTTTCACTTAGCATGTTTTCAAGGTTCATCTATATTGTAACATGTACCAGTAATTTATTCCTTTTTAATGCTAAATAATATTCCATAGTATGCAGTTACCACATTTTGTTTATACATTCATCAGTTGTTGGACATTTGAGTTGTTTCCACTTTTTGGCTATTATGAATAAAGTTATGAACATTGGTGTACAAGCTGTTGTGTGAATATATGCTTTCAGTTTCCTTGGGTATATAGCTAGGAGTGGAATTGTTGGGTCCTAAGGTAACTCTATGATTTAACTGTTTGAAGAAATGACAAACTCTTTCCCTAAATAGCCACACAATTTTAATTTTCAGCAGCAATATGTGAGGATTCTAATTTCTCCACATCGTCCTAACACTTGCTACTTTTTCATTTCTTCGATTTTGGCTACTCTGCTGAATGTGAAGTGGCATCACATTGTGGTTTTGAATAGCATTTCCTTAATGACAAATGATGTTGGGTATTACTTTATGTGCTTATTTGTCATTTGTATTTTTTTAGGCATTTGTATTTTTTTTTTTTTGAGAAAGATTTATTCAAAGACTTTGCCCAATTTTAAATTGGGTTATTTATTTTTAGTTGTTAAATTTCAAGAGTTCTTTATATATTCTGAATAATAAATGCTTGCCAGATATATGATTTACAAATATTTTCTCCGTCTTTATGGGCTGTCTTTACACTTTATTGGTCGCATTCTTTGAAGCATAAAACTTATTAGTTTTGATGATGTTCAATTTATCTGTTTTCAGTTTGGTGGCTTGTACCTTTGGTGTTATATTTAAGAAATCACTGCCAAATCCAAGGTCATGAAGATTTACACCTATTTCTTCTTTAAAAGTTTTAGCACTTACATTTAGGTATTTGATTCATTTTGAATTAATTATTGTATATGGTATGTGGTAGAGATTCAATTTCATTCTTTTGCATGTGGGTATCCAATTGTCCAGCAGCATTTGTAGAAAAGACTATTCTCCCACTGAATGGTCTTGGCACCTTTGTTGAAAATCAATTGACCATAAATATTTGAGTTTTCTGGACTCTCAATTCTATTCCAGCTATCTTTATACTAGACACATACTGTCTTTATTACTTTAGCTTTGTAATAGATTTAAAATGAGAAAGTGTGAGTCCTTCAACTTTGTTTTTCTTTTTCAAGGTTGTTTTGGCTATTCTGGGTCCCTTGCATTTTCATATGAATTGTAGCATCAGTTTGTCAATTTCTTCAAAAGAGGCAGCTAGAATTTTGATAGAGATTGTGTTGAATCTGTATATCCATTTGGAGAGCACTGACATCTTAACAATGTTGTGTCTTCCAATCCATGAACATGGAATGTCTTTCCATTTACTTAGGTCTTTTAAAATTTCTTTCAATGATATTTTATAGTTTTCAAACTTTAAGTTTTGGGCTTCTTTTGTTAAATTTATCCCTAAGTATTTTATCTTTTTTGTTGACTGCAAATGTAACTATTTCCTAACTTAACATCTTCAGTATATTTATTGCTACTATATAGACAATCAATTTTTTGAATATTGATCTTGTATCCTGCAACTTTGTTAAATTAATTAATTAATTAGTAAATTCTTAAAACTTCCTATATACATGATCATGTTATCTACAAAAAGAAATAATTTTACTGTTTTCCTAATTAGGATGTCTTTTATATCATTTTCTTGCCTAAATGCCTTGGCTAGAACCTTTAGTACAATGTTGAATACAAGGTGTGAGATTGGACATCCTTCCCTTGAGAAAGTATATAGTCTTTCACCATCACCTATAAAATTATATGTGAGTTCTTCATAGATGTTATCAAATTGGGGACGTTCTTTTCTATTACTAGTTGTTGAAATTTTTTTATCATAAGGGTGTTGAATTTTGACAAGTTTTTTTCTTATCTATTGAGATGATCATGTGGTTTTTGTCCTTTATTGATGTGATGTATTATATTAGTTGGTTTTTGGATATTAAACCAATCTTGCATTCTTAAGATAAATCTCAGTTGGTCATTGATCAGTCTGCTTGGGCTGCCATAACAAAATACCATAGACTGGATGACTGAAACAACAGAAGTGTATTTTCTGGAAGTCTGAGACTGGGATGTAATTATGGCCAGGTTCTGGTGAGGTTTCTCTTCCTGGCTTGCAGATGGCTGCCTTCCCACCATGTCCTTACGTGGAGAAAGAGAAAGTAGCCCATGTCTTTCTTTTTATATTTTACTGTAAACAGAAAGAATCGAGCCACTCCTTCAACATTTAGTTTAGAAATCTCCTCAGCTAATTATCCTACTCCATCATTCTCAAGTTCTATCTCCCACAAAATACTAGAACACAGTTCAGCCAAGTTCTTTTCCACCTTTTGCAAAAATCATCTTTCTCCAATTTCCAAAAACATGTTCCTCATTTCTCACCAGAAATGCATCACCAGAATTGCCTGTAACATCCATATTTTCTAGCATGTACCTCAAAAATTTTTTCACTCTCTCCCATTATCTAATTCCAAAGTTGTTTCTACACTTTCAGGTATTTGTTACAGTGGCACCTAACTCCTGGTACCAAAACTTATCTTTGTTAAGCTGCCATAACAAAATACCATAGACTTAATAGCTTAAACCACAGAAATTTATTTTTCATAGTTCTGGAGGCTGGAAGTCCAAGTTAAGGGCTAGTGTTGAGAAGTGCCCAGAACAAAAGAGGGCTCTGAATCAGGTCCAGGCTTCTGGACAAGCTGTTCTGCCACTTAGGCCATATGATTCAGAAGGTCCAGTGGTACTTGAAAGTTCAGTGACAGATAGGGATGGTGTTCAGAGCCTTTGGCAGGTCATATGTGTAAACTGTAAAGCAAGCCCTTAGTGTTTTTGCTTGTTTGTTTGTTCTTTGTTTTTTTTTTTTTTTTTACCAAAGCCTTACTATCTTCTTGGATAACTGCTCTCCTTTTAAGATACAACTCTCTCTCTCTCTCTCTCTCTCTCTCTCTCTCTCTCTCTCTCTCATGTTCAATTAACCAGCATTAAGGAGAGCACACGTGATGATGAGCACTGGGTGTTACACGCAACTAAGGAATTGTTGAACACTACATCAAAAACTAATGCTGGCTAAGATTTAACTCTTGACCTGTTACTTGGCCTTAGTAGAGACCTCATTCTTAACCATGAGTCAGAAATTTACCATGTGACCCAAGGTGCCTATGATGAACTGGGTGTTATCTGACCCACCAAGTCACAAAATTGGACATGTGCAGCAGAATTCCATCGTCTAATGGAAATGGTATATACATGATAGGCCTGAGCAGGCATTGAAGGCACAAATAAGTTACATGAATAAGTGACCCAAATGCCCATGGTCCCCACATCTGCTACATTGCCTTCTCCTTACTTATACCTATGTCCTCATGGGGAATTCCCAATAATCAGTTGGAAGAGGAAGAAAAGATTTGGGCCTGGTTTACAGATGTCCTTCACAATTCATGGGCGTGACTTAAAAGCAGAGAGCCATAGCTTTCTGCAAGGTCCCTGAAAGACAGCAGTAAAAAGAAATCTTTCTAGGATAGAACTTCAACCAGCACATCCAATTACTCACTTTGCCTTCAAGGAAAATGGCCAGACATGCAATTTTGTACTGATTCATGGGTTGTGGTCAATGGAGTTGGAAGGAACATGATTAGAAAAGCTGTGACAAGGTTTAGGGAAGAGGTATGTGGATAGACCTCTCTGAACAGACAAAAACCATAAAGATTTTGTGTCTCATTTTGTCACTCACTGAAGAGTAACCTCAACAGAGAAGGAGGAATTTAACAGTAAAATAATCAATAATTAAAAAATCAAATTGATAGATGACCCATTCTGTGGATATCCGTCATCATCTTTCCCCAGCCTCCTCTGTCATTGCTCAATGAGCTTATCGCTGGGGTGGAGGTTACACGTAGGCTCAGCAACATGGGCTTTCACTTACCAAGGCTAACTGGGCTATGTCAACTGCTGAGTGTTCAATCTGCCAGCAGCAGGGACCAACATTGAGTCCCTGATATGACACCACTGCCTGGGGTGATCCGCCAAGCACCTGGTGGGAGGTTGATTACGTTGGGCCACTTCAATCAATGGAAGGGGCAGCATTTTGTTCTTACTGAAAATAGGTACTTACTCTGGATATGGATTTGTCTTCCCTGCTCACAGCTCCTTTTGAAGACTTGGTTACAGTGCTAGCTAGGTGGCAATACCTTGCACAGCTAGGGCAAAGTTCTCTGAAACGATATATATGGTCTGAACCACTGACCAGTATATAGTGCTGTTTCTCCTACAGTCAGGCTTCATGGGTTCAGGAATCAAGGAGTGTAAACGGAATACACTCGCTATTAGCCCTAGTGATCCACTAGCAAGATTTTCTTCCTGTTCCCATGAACTTATGCTCTGCTGGCCTAGAAGTCTTAGTTCCAAAGATAAGAATGCTCCTACTAGGAGATGCAACAATGATTCCATTGAACTGAAAGTTAACGCTGCTGCCTGGCCACTTTGCACTCCCCATGCCTCTGGATCAACAGACAAAGAAGGGAGTTACTGTGCCATCTAAAGTGATTGAGGGGCACCTGGGTGGCTCAGTCAGCTAAGCATCTGCATTCAGATCAGGTCACGATCCCAGGGTCTTGTGATCAAGTCCTGCATTGGGGTCCCGGGTCAACGGGGAACCTGCTTCTCCCTCTCCCTCTGCCACTCTGCCTGCTTGTGCTTGCTTGCTCTCTCTCTCTCTCTTTCCATGTCAAATAAATAAATAAAATATTTAAAAAATTTAAAAAATAAAGTGATTGATATTGACTACCAAGGAGAAATTGGACTACTCATCCACCAAGGAGGGATGGAAGGAACACAGGGAATCCCTTAGGGTGTCTCTTAGTATTACTATGCCCTGTGATTAAAGTCAATGAAAAACTACAGCAACCCAAACCAGGCAGGACTACTAATGGCCCCAGATCTTTCAGGAATGAAGGTTTGGGTGACCTCACCAGGTAAAGAATAACCAGTTGAGGTGCTTGCTGAAAGCAAAGAGAATACAGAATGACTAGTAGAAGAAGGTAGGTATAAATATCAGCTATGACCACATAACCAGTTATAGAAACAAGGATTGTAATTGTCATGAGTATTTCCTCCTTATTTCTTATGAATATGTGTATGCGTGTGTGTGTTCTTTCCTCTCTTATTTCCTTATCATGTAACATAAGATGTGTTGGCCGTATATCATAGTATTTAATTATTGTTAATTTTACACCATAGTATTTAAGTTACAGGATATCAAGGAGACGTAAACATCACTCAAGGACTTTATCTCTTCTGTGGAAGGGGTTATTGTGTTTTCAGTTATACACAGGGCAATTGTATAATGTTAGGCAGAATTATGACCTTGTTATTGTCTTTATTTGGAGATTAAATTTGGTTTAAGGAGATGTGTTTGGATACCACATTGACAAGGGGTAGGCTTGGTGATGATTAATTTTATGTGTCAACTTGACGGAGCCACTGGGTGTGCAGATATTTAGTCATTTTTCTGGGTACACTATGAAGGTGTTTTTAGATGCGATTAATATTTGAATGGTAGACTGGGTAAAAACAGATTTCCCTCCCTAATGTTCATGGTCCTCATCCAATCAGTTGAAGATCTGAATAGAACAAAAATCCTGACTCCCCCACAAGTAAGAGGAAATTCCTCCTGACTATTTGAGCTTGGACATCAGTCTTCTTTTGCATTCATTTAAAACTGAAACATCATCTCTTCTTGAATCTTGAGCCTGCTGGCTTTTGGGCTAGAACTATACTATCAGCTCACCTGAGTCACCAGCTTGCTCACTGTATATATGTACAGAGAGGTGGGGAGGGAGGGAGTTTAGTTGTTTCTCTGGATAACCCTGATTAATACAGTCATGATACAGAATCCTTTTTATACATTGTCAAATTCAATTTGCTAATATTTTGTTGAGAATTTTTGTATCTATATTTATAAGAGATATTAATCTATAGTTTTCTTGTGATGATTTTGTCTGGTGTATAAACCTTATAAAATAATTTGAGAAATATTTCCTTATCGTCTATGTTTTTTGGAAAAAATTTCAAAGAATTATTATTAATTTTCAATTAATACTCTTTTGTTTGATACTCTTTACCAGTGAAGCTGTCTGCTCCTGGACTTTCCTTTGTTTCCATTGTTACTAACACAATCTCTTTACTTGCCATAGGTCTATCTTGATTTTTTAGTTTTTTTTAAGTCAGTTTTGGTTGTTTTTGTCTTTCTAGAAAGTTGTCAGTTTTATCTAAGTAATTTGTTGGCATACAATTGTTCACAGTATTTCCTTATAATTCATTTTATTTCTATAAGGTCAGTAGTGATATCCCTTTTTTCATTTCTAATTTTGTAATTTGAGTCCTCTTTTTTCTTGGTTAAATTAGGTAGAGCTTTCAAAATGGATGAAAGACCTAAATGTGAGATAGGAATGCATCAAAATCCTAGAGGAGAACATAGGCAGCAACCTCTTTGACTTCAGCCACAGCAAATTCTTACTAGACACATCTTGAAAGGCAAGGGAAACAAAAGCAAAGTGAACCATTGGGATTTCATCTAGATAAAAACCTTTTGCACAGCAAAGGAAACAGTCAACAAAACTAAAAGGCAATCTACAGAATGGGAGGATATATTTGCAAATGTCTTATCAGATAAAGGGCTAGTACCCCAAATCTATAAGGAATTTATCAAACTCAGTACCCCAAAAAACAAAAAATCCAGTCAAGAAATGGGCGGAAGACATGAACAGACATATCTTCAAAGAAGACATACAAATAACCAACAGACACATGAAAAAATGCTCCACATCACTTGGCATCAGGGAAATACAAATCAAAACCACAATGAGATATCACCTCATAACCAGTCAGAATGGCTAAAATTAACAAGTCAGGAAACAACATGTGTTAGTGAGGATGTGGAGAAAGGGGAACCCTCTTACACTGCTGGTAGGAATGCAAGTTGGTACAGCCACTCTGGAAAACAGCATGAAGGTTCCTTAAAAAGTTGAAAATAGAGCTACCCTATGACCCAGCAATCACACTGCTAGGTATTTACTCAAAGGATACAAACATAGTGATCCTAAGGGGCACCTGCACCCCAATGTTTATAGCAGCAATATCCACAATAGCCAAAATATGGAAAGAGTCAGATGTCCATTGACAGATGAGTGGATGAAGAAGATGTGGTCCAAAAAATGAAATCTTACCATTTGCAATGACATGGATGGAACTAGAGGGTATCATGCTAAGCAAAATAAGTCACTCATATGTGTGATTTCACCCATACGTGGAATTTAAGAAACAAAACAAGATCACAGGGGAAGTGAGGGGAAAATAAGATGAAATCAGAGAGTGAGACAAAGCAAAAGAGACTCTTAACTGTTGGAAACCAACTGAGGGTTGTTGGAGAGGAGGTGAGTGGGGGGATGTGGTAACTGGGTGATGGGCATTAAGGAGGGCACTTGATGTAATGAGCACTGAGTGTTATCTGCAACTGATGAATCACTAAACTCTACCTCTGAAACTAATAATACACTATATGTTAATTAATTGAAAATTTTAAAAAATTAGGTAGTTTTGTCTCTTCTGTTGATCATTTCAAAAAACCCAACTTTTGATCTTCTCTATTTTTTAATCCCTTATTTCATTAACTGCTATTTCTTCTTGAACCAGTTTCAGTAATTTGTGTCTTTTTAGAAATTTGTTCATTTCATCTAGACTATGTAATTTGTTGGCATAAAATTGTTTAAAGGGACACCTGGGTGGCTCAGTTGGTTAAACATCTGCCTTCGGTTCAGGTCATGATCCCAGGGTTCTGGGATCAAGTCCCACACCAGGCTCCCTGCTCAGCGGTGAGCCCGCTTCTCCCTCCATCTGTTGCTCTTCCTGCTTGTGCCCTCTCTCTTTCTGACAAATAAAGAAATAAAATCTTTTTAAAAATTGTTTACCGTATTGCCTTAGAATATTTTTTATTTCATTATGTAGTAAGATCCTCTCTTTCAGTCCTGATTTTGGTAAATTGAGTCTCATCTCTTTTTTTTTTCTTAATCAGTCAAGCGAAATGCTTGTCAATTTTGCTGATCTTTTCAAGGAACCAATTTCAGGTTTCATTAATTTTTTTCTACTGTTCTATTTTTCCTGCACCATATTTGAATTCAGTTAATGAAGTTCTTTTTTTTTTTTAAGATTTTATTCATTTATTTGACAGAGAGAGATAGCCAGCGAGAGAGGAAACATAAGCAGGGGGAGTGGGAGAGGAAGACAGGCCACCAGTGAGCACGGAGCCCGATGCGGGTCTCGATCCCAGGACCCCGGGATCACGCCCCAAGCCAAAGGCAGACGCTCAACGACTGCGCCACCCAGGCTCAGTTAATGAAGTTCTTAATCTTTTACTCTGTTTTGCTTTTCTCAGGAGTGGTAGGGAGGCTGTGAACATTACTCTGTGGACTGCATTACATCATTTGGGCTCTCTGATACTCTGGGCTCCTTTTGGGTTCATCATCAGAAGCTGTGGAGAAGAAAGAAAAGCTGGGGGAGGATTCTTGCTCACTCACTTCTGCTTCAGAATCTTGGTTCTGGTAATTGTTGCACACCTCCCATCAGGAGGTTCTTCTTCTGTGGCTCCAGTTCATATTGGACTCCCAAGACACTGTTTTCTCTCTTCCTTATCTTCAGGCCTGGTGTTGGTAAATGCTGTCCATTTTTGCAAGTCTCTGGACCCTTCAACCTCCTTTGTTGCACCCTTTAATGTTGCCTACACTTGTGCTAAGTGTTATTAAATTCCCTTAAAAATCTCATCTAAGGGGGTCCCTGTGTGGCTCTGATGGTTAAGCATCTACCTTCAGCTCAGGCCATGATCCCAGGGGCCCAGGATCAAGCCCCATATCAGGCTCCCTGCTCAGTGGGGACCTGTTTCTCTTTCCCTCTGCCATTCCCTCCACTTGCGCTCTCTGGCTCTCTATTTCTCCGTCAGATAAATAAAATATTTTTAAAAAATCTCATCTAAGTGCACTTTCTATTTCTTTATGGGACTCTGTCTGATATAACCAACCTCATTGGCTGGCAGTACATAGTATAATCTGCTACAATATTTATCCTCTCAGCTAACAGTTTTGTTTGGAGAATTATATATCTATATCTGTGTCTAAATATCTATGTCTCATTTATCATCTATCTATCTATCTATCTATCTATCTATCTATCTATCTATCTATCTATCTTTCTATCCATCCAACATTAGTAATAGATTATTTTTCAGGAAGCATTTTAGAGAAAATAAGCTTATGCAAGTCCACAATGCAATGGAACCTTAAAAGATATATGTAATTGTATGATTCTATTTATGTAGGTTATAAAAGAAGCAAAACTAATTTATGGAGCTGGAAGTTATAAAGTGACTATTTCTGGAGGAAAGAGGTGTAGTGATTGGGAGGGAAGAGGATGAGGTCATTTAAGATGCTGGATATTCCTTTTCTTGACCTTGGTGGTGCTCCCAGAAATGAGTTCACTTTGTGATAATTATTGAGCTGGGTATTTAGTATTTGTATGGGTTTCTACATATGTATTATTCTCCTATTTTGAAAAAGCAAAAGTTACAAAAAAGCTAATACTTCCCATTGTACTATACAAATGAAATTTTTGAGAACTTATTACATCTGTTCATTACACCAAAATCAAATGAGATGTCTTTTATGGAATAGTTGAGAGGTGTTTTCCAACCTCATTTTTGTACAAAGTTTAGGCAAGCTTTTCAGTGTGTGCCAGAATAGTAACAGATCAAAAATTTAAAAACAAATTTGAGTCAGTTCTTTTTTATTATGCAAGAGACTCTTTTGACTCTTTAATTCATTTATTCTTTCATTCAATAACCATTTTTCTGAGTGTCTAGTATGGTCTATACCTTGTGCATATGCAGGGAGGGTCAATAATGAAAAGAAAGATCCATGCCACAAAGCATTCGTCTTTGAAACAAACCCAAGTAAATTAAATTTAACATGATTCTTCTTGCAAGAAGAAAAGAGACTCTGGGAGCCTGTAGGCCTTTGGAACTGCTCCACTCAACTGAAGGGGAAGAATTAAGCAGCCACTCTGGAGGTAGGGGTGGGAAAGTGGTGATGAGAAAGGAATCATAAAATTCTGGAAAGCCACTCCTTTCTGGGAATTCTAGAAGGCCATCCTTTCTTGAAATCATTTATTTTTATAAAATACAGTTGCTAAACTCCCCAAATGCTTGTCAAATGATTTTTGTTTTTGTTTTGCAGAAATACTCATTTCATTTATTGTATTTTTTAGTTCTATAATTTCCACTGGATTTTTAAATAGATTCTAGTTCTCAGTCAAAATTCTACATCTTGTGATTTAGATTCCTGAGTGTGTTTAACCATAGTTACTTAACATTTCAGGCCTGATAACCCTAATATTTGTATCTACTTTGAGTCTATTTCTATAGGCTAAGTTTGCTATTTTTTTTGGTTATTCACTCATTTTTTTCTGACATGTATAGTAATTTTATTAAAAGTGGGTTTTGTATATGAAAAATTGAGACTCTGAATGATGTTGTCTTCCTACGGAGTGAAGTTAACATATTTTCCTGGCAGGCATATCACCTTGGTGGGATTCACACTAGGGCAGCTTTATTTCTGGGTGTTTTTTTTTTTTTTTCTTTTTCTTTTCTTACCTGAGTAGTCCTTTAAGAATCTTAGTGAAAGTCTGGGTATTTACCAGAACTCTTTCCCTCTTGGGGGGGGGGGGTGGAGAGAAAGCTCTGAACTCCAACTGTTTTTGACCCTAGTTCTTTCAGATGGCAAAAATCTCTAAGTGGACCATTAACCCCTTAGAAGCCCCTTTCTGCCTGGAACCTTGGCCCCTCAGTTCCTCACAACTTTGATACTCTTGAAAACCAATTTTTCTCTTTCTAACCCATAGAGGCTGCAGCAAGCTCTAGGCTGCTGCTTTCTGTTTATCCTGTAGGTCTCAAGCCTCAGATTAGAGAGCTCAGAAATAGAACTACATACATACTGTCAACTGATTTTTGACAAAGGTGCAAAATTAATTCAGTGAAGAAAGAATATTTTCAACAAATGGTGTTAGGAAAATTGAAAATCCCATACAAAAACATGAACTTTGAACCATACCTCAAAACAAATAAAGAAAACCTAAAACGAAATCCAAAATGAATCATGGACTTTTGCATAAAACCTAAAACTATAAAACTTCTAGAAGAAAACTTTAAAAAAACATTGCAAGCTTGGATCAGGCAAAGAGTTCTTAGTTATGAAGCCGTAAAAGAAAAAAATTATAAATTGGAGTCCATTAAAATTAAGAAGTTCTATGCTTTGAAAGACACTGTTAAGAGAATAAAAATGCATGCTACAGACTGGGAAAAAATATTTATAAATCAAATTAGCAAGTGCCTTGAGGGGAGAAGTATCTTGACTTTAAAAGCACTCTTGCCTTGCAACAGATTCTTTTTAAAAATTTGTCTTATTTTGTTTTTCAAATTTATTGAATAGTATTATTGATGTACAATAAACTATTTGAAGAGTACAATTTGATAGGTTTTCACATATTTATAGACCTACGAAACCATCACCATAACCAAGATAAAAGAGATTTCCATCACCTTCAAGAATTTCTTCATTCTCCCCCTCCCCATTCCTCTTCTACCCTCTGTCCCCAAGCAATCACTGGTCTGTGGTCACTATAGAATAGTTTATATTTTTCTACAATTTTATAGAACTGGAAATATACAATATACTGTATTGTGTCTGGCTTTTTCACTGAGCATAATTATTTGAAATTCATCTATGCTGTTGTGTATATCACTAGGTCATTACTTCTTATTGATGAGTAGTATTCCATCATATGGCTATAACACAACTTGCTTGTACACTTGTTGGTAGACTTTCAGGGGGTTCCTGATATTTGTTATTACAAATAAAGCTGCTGCGAATATTTCATTTGTGTGTGGACACATGCTTTCATTTCTGTTGCGTCAATAATACCTAGGAGTGAAATGGTTGAATGTATTATAGGTACATGCTTAGCTTTTTAAGAAACTGTAAAATTGTTTCTCAGAGTGATTGTACTATTCTACATCTCCACCACAAGTGTATGAGTTTCAATTGCTCAGCAGAACTTGGATATAAACAACCTTCTGAATTTTATTCACTCTAGTGTGTATCTACCATTATCCTATTGCACTTTTTAGTTAGCATTTCCCCAATGATCAATGATGTTGAGTATCTTTTCATGCACATATTTCCTATCTGTATATCTTCTCTGATGAATTGTCTGTTCAAATCTTTTGCCCATTTAAAGAAATGGGTTGTCTTCTTATAAATTTTAAGAATTCATTGTATTTTCTAGACATAGTTTTTGTCTGATATGTATTTTGCCAATATTTCCTTGTAATCAGTGTCTTGGCTTTCTGTTTTGGTAACTGATCTTTTAAAAAGATTTTATTTATTTATTTGAGAGAGAGAGAGCATGGGTAGGGGTGGGGAGGGAGGGAGAAGCAGACTCCCCACTGAGCAGGGAGCCCAATGTGGAGCTTGATCCCAGGACCCTGAGATCATGACCTAAGCTGAAGGCAGATGCTTAACCAAATGAGCCACCTATAAATGTTTCTGAAGAGCAAACTTTAAAAAAAAATTTAAGTTAAGTCTAATTTTTATATTAGGTTTTTCTACTTCTTGTTTTCAGGGAAGCATTTAAGAAATCGTTGTCAACTTCAAAGTTACTGAGATTTCCTCCTGTTTCCTTATAGTTTTATAATTTTAGGTTTTACATTTGATATTCAGTTTGAGTTCATTTTTGTATATGGTCTGAGGTAAGGGTAGAGTTCATTTTTTGCACATGAATAATTGTTCCACCATCATTTGTTAAAAAGATTATTATTCTACATGGAATTGCTTTGGAATTTTGGTCAAAAATTAATTAATCATACATGTGTGTATTTCTTTCTAAACTCTCTATTCTTTCCCATTGATAAATATGACTCTTTTATAGCGAATACCATATTATCCTGATTATGGTAACTTTATAATAAGATCAAAATCAGCTGGTGTAAATCTGTCAATATTGGTCTCCTTTTTCAAAGTTGTTTTGGCAATTCTAAGTACTTTATATTTCCACATAAATTTTAGAATAAACTCATCAATTTAAAAAAACTTGTCAATTTCTACAAAGAGTTTTGATAGGACTTTGATTGGGGTTGCATTGAATCCATTCACTAATTTAAAAAGAAATGACATCTTAACAGTATTGATTTTTCCAATTCAAAAACACAGCATATCTCTCTTATATTTAGTTCTTCTTTAATTTTTCTCAGAATGTTCTACAGATTTCAAGTTGTACATACTTTTGTCAAATGTATCCCTAAGTATTTTTAATAGTTTGATACAATTGTATATGGTATTGCTTTTAAATTTTCAGTTGCAGATTGGTCATTACTAGTATACATATATATGTACATTTGTATACAAATATATTTACATATAACAATTTTTTATTTCAATTTTAAACGAAATTTTAATTTAAAAGATAATATTTTAAAATTTTAATTGCTGATCATTCATTTCTAGTATACAAATATAAAAATATATATATTTGGATATTTGGATACAAGTTGCATAATTACATATATCTGCATATGTATAGATTGTATACAATATGTATTTGTATATGAATATATCACATACACATATATATATTTCTATATTGACCTCATGTCTTGCAACCTTGAAAAACTTACTTATTAGCTCTAGTAGCCCTTTTTGTTAGATAATTTAGGATTTTCTGTATAAGTGATCATATCCTTCAAGCGGGGAATTTTGCTTCTCTCCTTCCAATCTGTATGCTTATTTTATTTCTTTTTTTTTTTTTGTCATAATGCAGCAAAACCAAACATTTTAAATCCAAATTAAATATTATCAAAGAAAATTATTGAAAACATTAGTAAGGTAAAAGTACCATAAAGAAAAATCAATTATCAATAAAGAATATAAAAACATATTAATTGCAAAAAGTTCTTAATGGATTAGATGTATGGTTGAATGCTGCTGAAGTATGAGTTCGGGATCTGGAAAATCAAGATGAAAGACATACCGGACATCAGAGGAGAATAAAGAGATACAAGAACAGTTACGAAGAAGTAAGGAAATATGGAGAAAAGAAGTTGAAGTATCAACATTCATAAAATTGAAATCAAAAGAAAAAAGTGAATAAAATATTTGAGGAAATAATGGTTCAAAATTCACTAAAATTAAAGAAACATAATACTTGAGATAACAAATTCTCATCGAATATCAACAAGTATGGAGAATTAAAAACCACACCTAGAAACACTAACAGTAATAATAATAAATAAATAAATGTAAATGGATTAAACTAATCAATAGACAAAGTATCTCAAATTGAATAAATAAAGTCAATAAAATTTTGACAATTATGTAATGAAAAGAAAATGATACATGAAAGTGGAAAGTAAAGGCACAGGAAAAGAAAAGATATACACATACCCATCAAGTTGGGGAAAATGGAAAGTCTGACAAAACCAAATTAAGGCAAAAACGTAAAGCAGTAAGAATTATGCATAAGGGTAAGAGTGTAGGTTAATATAAATATTTTGGAGGATAATTTTGCCATAACTTGTAATGTTCCCAGGATCTAGCAATTTCACTGCTTAGTGATATTGGTCAAGGTAAATATTGCTAGCTGCTTGTTATGGACTTGTGTCTCCCTCAAAATTCATATGTTGAAGCTCTAAGTGTCAGTATCTCAGAATATGATTGAATTTGGAGCTAGAACCTTTAAAGAAGTAATTTAGATTAACTGAGGCTATACAGATAGCCTTAATTCAATCTGACTGACACTCTTATAAGAAGAGGAAATTCGGACACGTACTGAGAGACAACAGGAATACCCACACACAGAGAAAAGGCTGTGTAAGGACACAGCAAGAAGGTGACTATCTACAAGTCAAGGGAAAGGCCTTAGTAGGAACCAAATTTGTGCCAACACCTTGATCTTGGACTTCTAGCCTCCAGAACTGCTGGAAAAAGTTGCTGTTACTTAAGCCACCCAGTCTGTGGTATTTTGTTATGGCGGCCCTAGCAAGCTACCATACTAGTATAAAAACAACCTCACAATATTAGTAGTTAAACAGAAATTGTTTCTGTGCTTACATAAATCCCAATCTAATATGAAGTGATGGCCTTCCATCTAGCGATTCCAGGTCTGAAGGTATTTCTGTCTGGTAACATTACCATCACTCAGGCTTAAGTTCTTCACTGCATCTGACCAGAAAGCAAGGGAAGGTAGAGGAGCACTGGAGGATCCCCTATGGGAAGTTTTCATGAGCCAGGACTAGAAAAATCACGTATCACTTCTACACATTCTACTGGCCAGAAGCCAGTCACATGGCACCCAGCTAACAACTGTAACAGACACCATGGAATGTATTCCAGCCACAGTGAATACAGAGGAAAAGGAAACAGGAATTGTTTGGCACATAGCAGTCTCGCCCACATAGATACATAACTTAGAGAAAACCTCACGCATATGAACAAAGAGATGTAAAGGTTGTTCATTCAATACAGCACTGTCTGAAATAGAAAACGGCCAGAAAGACCTAAACATCCAATAATGCAAAACTGGATTAAAAACAGACTTCTTCAAAAGACTTCAAAAGCATAAACAATACAAGTTAATAAATTTAACTGCATTAAAACACCAATGACAACATCAAGAGAAGAGTCGTAGACTGGGAGAAGATAATTTGCAACATTTAAACTTAAGGATATATTTGATAACAAGAGTGTCCTATTAATTATTAAGCGAGACAATGGGCATAAATCTGGCATATAGTCACCTTATCTAAAACCAACAAGGTATTAATCACTAGAACACCCATATAACCCTTGCACATCAGTAAGAAAATATAGGAAACCCAGCACGAAAGGTGTTGAGGGGGGAAGAATTGACAGTTCACAGAAAGAAAAACCGAGCATATGGTGAGTATACAAAGAATTTTTCAGCTGAAATAGTAATAAGATAAATGCAAAAGAAACAATTCCTTGCACCTATCAGATTGGCAAAAACCACAAATTTGGGCGGGGGGGGGGGGCACCTGGGTGGCTCAGTCTGTTACGACTCTGCCTTCGGTTCAGGTCTTGATCCCAGGGTCCTGGGATGGAGCTCATGCTAAGCAGGGAGTCTGCTTCTCCCTCTCTCTCTGCCCCTCTCCTGCTCATGCTCTCACTCTCTCTCTTTCAAATAAGTAAATAAAATCTTTTAAAAAAAATCACAAAGTCAAATAATATCAAGTGTTTATCGGGATACACGGAAATGAGAGCCCTCATGCTCTCTGGTGGGTATATAGATTAGTAATACCATTCTGAACAGCAACACAACAGTGCTTTGCAAAGTATACATTTACTGTGTGAGCCAATAATTCCACTTCTGGGTATATGCTGTAAGTGCGCATATGTGAAGATAGTCACTACATTAAGGGTTGGAAGGAAACTGGATGTTTATTACTAAAAAAAAATGGAGATGCATATTGTAGAAATACTATGAAGTAGTTAGAAGCAATGAACTTTACTAGACGAACATATATAAAAACCTAAGGATGAATTTTAAAAGTAAATTAAGGAATGAAACTAAGAGTACAAAACCATTTATGCAAATTAAGAACACATGCATACACAAAATGTCCTTAAAGTTTGTATGAACATCCAAGGACATAAAGTACACAAGGGTGGCTGCCTGCAAAGAGGGAAATAAAGAAATGTCATAATTTGCAGAGGCCTTGACTGGACTGATGAGGATCTGAACCGGTGAGGTAATCATAGCTTAGAAACCGGCACCTAAAACTCCTCCCCAAAAGGCTGTAAATAGAGGCGAGGGGGGCGGGGAGGCAGCAGGCAGGAGGACAGACAGTCAGACTGGCTAGAAGATGCGAAAAAGTATAAAAAGAGTCTTCCAAATTTTAGTCAGCTCTTGTTAAATTGGGATGGTTTGAAAACTTAAGAACAAAACAAACAGAACTTTATTCTATGACACCATTGGTTTCGCAGGGTGTGAGAAGCATTGTGGGGTTTGGGGGGAGCTTTCCTTTTTATTGAGAAACACATGGAGTGGTTTGAAATGCTAAGCATGGTTTGCCACAATGAATGCCCTATACTGTAATTAAACCACTGGATTAGAGGCCTGTTTGCCCTGTTTAATGTGCTTTGTGAAACTCAGTGTTTGCCTTTTGTTGTTGCTGAATCTCTCTGAATAGCAACAGGAATTCTATGTATTTTCCTGCACTACACTTGGGCAAACGTTGTATGCACTGTTGGTTAAAAAGCACCACCCCGCCATGCCTATTAGACTTTTGCTACAAGTGTTGGCAGGAGACACTCAAGGAGACAAGAGGTATTTAGGGTCTGTGGTCCTTCGAGATACAAAATGATAAGTAGCCACGGAAAGGAGTCAGCCTATTAAATTAGGCCACAACCACAGCTAGCCACAGTGCGTCCACAGTCACCAAACACACAGCCCTTGACACACTCCATTCTTTCCGTACCCTCATAACACCCGGGGCCACATTCCTTTCACAAAGTTTCCTAAATGAATTCTGTTGAATAACTGCTAAACACACCACATATTTACACATACGGACACAGATATGAACCTCAAGCGTGCACACACGTAATGATGTTCTGGAAGTTCTAAAATTCCTGAGAAGAATTAGTTATAGATTTTCTCGGGCAGAAAACAGTTTGTGGAAGACAGCAGCTGACAAACACTTTGAATGATGGAAACTACTACCAAGTGATAGATGGCAGAGTGAAACCAGAGGAACTAATTTAAAAGGGCAATCACAATTAAAAAAAAAAAAAAGGCAAACTCATGAGTGGTAAGAGAAAACGCAAAACTGTCAGAACTGAACGATTTAAAATATCACAACAAGAAGTGGTGGCTAGTGAAATGTTGGAATTAAGCAGCAGGAAGTTCAACTTTTAGCTGTATTTTATAATGCTTTCCTGGCCCCATTTATACCTCTGCCTACCTGTTTCTATGCTCTCTCTTCTAATAAAACTCCTCCAAATAATTGTCCCTGCTCACTGTCTTGACATCCTCTTTTACCTTTCTCTCTGGAAAGCAATGACTTCCAACTTCTACTCCATGACACCGCTCTTTGCAAAATCATTCATGAGTTCTGCATTGCCACATTAAAACCTCAGGCCCAGGCCCTCTTCTCAACAGACTTTCCAGAAGCATTTGTTTGCTCATCTTCTTGAAACTGCTTTTAACGATTTTTTAAATGTCTACTTTCAAATACTTTTAGACTCACACAGAAGTTGCAAAAATCGTTCAGAGGGTTCCTATGTACTGATCACCCAGCTTCCTCTAATAATAGCACCTTTCATAGCCATAGTGCAATTATGTTCACAACTTTTAAGAACTGCTCCTGCCGTCTCTACATTCTTTCCTCACTTGGTTTCCATTATACCGTCCTCCTGGTTTTCCTTCTTTTTAATCTCTTACGTGGATTCTCCTCCTCTCCCTATTTCTTTTTTTTTTTTTTAATGATTTTTTATTATATTATGTTAGTCACCATACAGTACATCCCCGGTTTCTGATGTAAAGTTCGATGATTCATTAGTTGCGTATAACACCCAGTGCACCATGCAATATGTGCCCTCCTTACTACCCATCACCAGTCTATCCCATTCCCCCACCCCCCTCCCCTCTGAGGCCCTCAGTTTGTTTCTGAGTCCATAGTCTCTCATGCTTCATTCCCCCTTCTGATTACCCCCCCTTTCTTTATCCCTTTCTTCCCCTACCGATCATCCTATTTCTTATGTTCCATAGATGAGAGAAATCATATGATATCCTCTCCCTATTTCTAAACACTGGCAGGTCCCAGGGCTCAATCCTTGTACCTCTTTTATTTTTCTTTTCTTTTATTTTTTAAAGATTTTATTTATTTATTTGATGGAGAGAGAGACAGCCAGCGAGAGAGGGAACACAAGCAGGGGGAGTGGGAGAGGAAGAAGCAGGCTCCCAGCGGAGGAGCCTGATGCGGGGATCGATCCCAGAACGCCGGGATCACGCCCTGAGCCGAAGGCAGACACTTAACTACTGAGCCACCCAGGCGCCCCAACTCTTTTTAATCTGAATTCACATCTTGTGTGACCTTGTCTAGTTCTATAGCTTCGAACAGTGTGTATATGAAGAAATTCCCAGGTCATTATCTCCAGCCTCGAACCCTCCGCCAAACGCCTGGCTTGTATACCCAACTGCCTACGCAGCCTCTCCACCGTGGCATCTAATGGGTGTCTTACTTTAATATGTTGTAACTGAGCTCACTCAAGCCCTGTCATCCAGCACTTTTGCCCTCATTCCCCTTCCGAGTGAACAGTTCCATCAGTCAGCCACGCACTTAACCTGAACATTGGGATTATTCTGGACTCTTCTTTTTCTCTCATTTAACTACATTCAATCTAGCAGCGGATCTTATTGGCTCTAACTTTCAAATCATGCCCTCTGTCTGAACAGCGCTCAGTACACCTCCTTTCTCTATCGTCCTAGGCCAAACCCCCTTCTTATCTTTCCCAGATTACTGCAGTCACCTCCTAACTGGTCTCCAGGTTCCTACCCACGCTCCCCAAAGCTTATTCTCCACGTGCTGTCAGAGAGTCTTTTAAAATGCAAATTATGTCATATTACTCTTCTACTCAGAACCTCTCAGTATCTTTCCATAGATATAAATCCATTACTTGCACAGAATAAGGTCCACTTGTCATGGCCTACATGATTTTATCTGATCCACACCATCTTTTCCCACCAACTCTCCAACTGCATTTGCTTTCTCGGCTCGTGCAGCCTCCTGGCTCTTCCCAGGATACCTAAGCCTGTTCGCACTTGTGGGCATTTCCTCGTCGGCTTCTCTCTGCCAGGGTCACATATTTCCAGCTATTCCCATTTAAGTTTCTGCTCATTCCCTCAGAGAAACCTTCTCTGACCACTTTATCTGAGGCAGAACCCTACCCTCCCTGCACTTAGCTCTATCCCTATCCAGGCTGGTTGTTCTTAATAAGAATCTGGTAGCTGGCTGGCTGGCTGGCTTTCTGGCTATCTCCCATACTAGAATAGAAACTCCAGGAGAACCAGGACTTTATCTGATTTTGGTTCACTACGGATTCCCTACATGACATATAGTAGGCACTTAATAAGTATTTGTTGAATAAATAAATCAGCAAAGAAGCAGTAAAGGACTGTATATAGAAATGCTCTAAAAAAACATGAAATATCAAAATTGGCAGTGATAAAATTTGAAATAATCCAAGTTAAAAATATAAGATTTTTACAAAGACAAGTTGAAATTTTTGTCACTTATGATGAAATGACTTTGTCTTTGGCCATCTCAGCCTCATTGCTTAGCAAATGCCATTAATTATAAATACCCTGAATTATCCATGCATAATTGTATGTATGTCAATGTCAAATATTTCAGATGTAAAATCATTTTAATTGGTTTACCTCAAATGGCTTACAGGCAACTTGAAGTGATACATGAGGTCCACCAATTCCCCACCCTGTAAAACTAAGGAAACATGGTAAATGGTTTAATCTCTGTTTATAATACTTCCCTCTTGGGTCACTGCTCTAAGAATAAATAGTCACTTGAGCATTAAAGGTGTGAGGGTTTCAAATTACATCCTTGGTTAGTTTTTTTTTTTTTTTTTAAAGATTTTATTTATTTATTCGACAGAGAGAGACAGCCAGCGAGAGAGGGAACACAAGCAGGGGGAGCGGGAGAGGAAGAAGCAGCTCATAGCAGAAGAGCCTGATGTGGGGCTCGATCCCAGATTGCCGGGATCACGCCCTGAGCCAAAGGCAGACGCTCAACCGCTGTGCCACCCAGGCGCCCCATCCTTGGTTAGTTTAATAGCATTATAAATATTTTCTTCTTTTATTTTTAAAGATATGTCCACATGAATTACTTGTATAGATCCCATTCTATATCTATATCCATTCCGTATCTAAAGACATGTCCACATGAATTACTTGCATAGATTCCATCCTTATTTGTATTTCTCATTCTCCCTGAGGCAGTGTTCAATCCTCATATAATTCTTAAAGATAAAAACCAATGACACGTATATCAAAAACCAAACCAAAAATCTCCCTATTCTTTCTTACTTTCATTTTGTAAATCAGTAAATTATACTATAACCTCTGAGAATGTATGATCTAAATTATAATGATATTTTGGGGCAAAAATGGGCTGAGTTCCTTGTATCAATAGTCTGTGCAGGAGATAACAGATTAATACCATTTACAAATACTGAAGGAAAGAAAATTTAGTCCTACAATCTCACAACCAAAAGGTATAAAGGATGAAGACAGACAGCTTTCAACTGGCAAGAACTCAAGGACTATATTCCCCATCAGCCCTTTTTGAGGACACTAATATAAATAAATTATAGCCAACAAAAGGATGACTGGGAAACTATGACAGTTGGACAGGACACGAACAATTAGTATATTTGACTGATATAAAATAGAACATAAATGTTTTGACTAAATAGAAATATTACCCAAAAATTGTGAGAAGAAAAGGAAAAGAGTGAAATTGTTATAAAGGTAATCAGTGGAAAAGAAAAAAAAAAAAAGCTTCCCAAAAAACTGTACATACATACATAAAGTAAATAAATAAACGATGTAGTTAATTTTCAATTTAAAAAATTAAAAGCACAAAATATTATGACAAAACTAAGGTCAAATTTGCCCATCATAATGGTAACTACAAATAGGCCTAATATGCCTATTGTATTAGTTAGGGTCTAAGCTGGTACATCAAAGAAAATCCCAAATACAGTGGATTAAATAAAGTAAAATTTCCTCTTTCTTGTAAAACTGTCTGGAAATGAACACTTCAGGATTGCAGGAAAATTTTATTCCATAAGGTCATCCAGGGACTCAAGTCCTGTCTACGTATGGCCTGGACATTTGTAGTATTGTTGTCCTAACCAGTATTATCTATGCTGGCTCATTAGGCCCACAACCCTAGGAAGGGGAATAAAGGAAGGCCCAAGCAAGTGGATTTTTTATTTCAAAAAAAGTTACACAATTTCCTTCTACTCATATACTTATTCACATGGTCAAGTGTAATTGCAAGGGAAACTGTAAGATAGTGCTAGAATTTCATCCAGGTATTTCTTAGAATATTTATGTTTTTCTGAATCCCAACCCCAAAATACTTTGTCAAGAAATCAGGGAAAGGGGGGGGAATGCAAATGTTCTTGCCAGAGTCAAAGTCTTACAATAAAAATAGAGACATTGCTGATTTGAAAGGATCCACTCACATCAAATTAAAAGCAAGGACAAAAAATACTGACTTGTGGCACTGAAGGTTTAGGTGGACATTTCCAGGGAACCAGTACAGGAGCGCATAGGAGAGAAGCAGTCACGATAATCATGCAGGGTTTCTTTTCTTTGCTTTTTTCTTTTTTCTTTCCTTTTCTTTCTTTCTTTCTTTCTTTCTTTCTTTCTTTCTTTCTTTCTTTCTTTCTTTCTTTTTAAGCTGTTGCTATGTTTGGAAAGAAGAGAGCTAGAGAGAGACAGAGATGGAGAATACTCTGGATATCTACAGTGGGCTCCTCTTAAGTCTTTATCTGGGTAATGTTTAGAACATGTATGTGGTGGAACTATTTAAGGCTGGAGAAAGACTCTCCCAAGAGGACTGGAAGGAACATTCCTTGGGGGCTCACACAAATACCAAGATTAATTTCTGTTCCCCTTATCCAGAATGGAAAAACCTCCTAATTCAAGGGGCATCAGAAGACGACTCAGAAGGCTATTGCCTTATTATTAGAGAAAAATTAGTCCTAAGATAAATGGTGCTCTGATCTCACCTAACAAAGCTTAAAAGCAAAATCCCCAAAATATTCACAATGTTTCGAGGTAACTGTGTCCCAGAAGAAAGCTCAAGAATATTTATACACATATAAAAATATCAAGCATATAACAAAATTAATTTCATAATGTCTAACACCCAATCAGTAATCGCAAGGCATACAAAGAAGCAGGAAAATATGATTCATAATGAGGAGAAAAATAAATCAATTGAAACTGAACCAGAAATTATATAGGTAATAAAGTTAGTAGACAAGGAGATTAAAACAGTTATTATAAATTATTCATTTTGTTCAAGAAGCTAGAAAAAACTTTGAGAATGTTAAGTAGAAGCATGGAAGATACAGAAGAGACCGAATAAAATTCTAGAAATGGGTAATATATTTCTGAGATGAAATATATACTGGACGGAATTAATAACAGATTAGACACTGCAGAAAGATTAATGAACCTGAAGATATAACAATAAAAATTATTCAAAATGAAATACAGAGAGAAAAACTCTGAAAAAATATAATTAACAGAGCATCATTCAAATATACATATAATTGGGATCCTAAATGGAAATAAGCAGGAGGGTAGAAAATGAACTTAAATAAATAATGACTGAAATTTTCAAAATTTCATTAAATGATAAACCTACAGATCAAAGAATCCTGACATGTAAGAAACATAAACAAAGTTGCAAAGTATATCATAATCAAATTGCTTAAAACCAATGATAAAGAGAAAAATTTTAAAGCAGTGGTTTTTTTTTGATTAGCAGTCTATGGTAAGAAACAATTCAAGCCAGAAGGTAGAGCAATACCTCCACAGTACTGAATGAGAAAAAAAAAAGTTGATCTAGAATTCTAAACCTAGAAATTTTTTCAAAATCAAATGCACAAAAAAGACATTTCAGGCATTCAAAAGCAGAAAGAATTAATAACTGGCAGACATGTACTACAAGAAATATTACGAGAAAGTCATTCAGGCAGAAGGAAAAGATTAAAGACGAAATCTAAGTCTACCCAAAAGAATGGTGAATATTGGAAATGGTATTCATGCGGCTAAACATAAAAGACTTATTCGTTATTTAAATCTCTACGAAAAATAACTATTGAAAGTAAAATACCACTGTATTGGGGGTTTATCACATAACATATTCTAAATGTTTCTGCACCTAAAATTGTTTGAAATATATGAAGCAAAAACTGATAGGACTGCAATAAGAAATAGAGAAATCTACAATTACAGCCAGACCTGACCCTTCTCTCAATAATCAGTAGGACAAACTGGCAGAAAATCAGTCATAATATAGAAGATTTAAACAACACTATCAACCAAATTGACCTGATTGACATTTGTAGAACACTCTACCCAACAACAGCAGAATACACATTATTTTAAAAAGGCAAGCAGAATAGTTAAGATAAATCATATTCTGGGCTGTAAAACAAATCTAGCTAAATTTAAAATGATTCAAATGATACATATTATGTTCTCTGAACATTATGGGATTGGATTAGAAAGATATCTGAAATACTCTCAAATATTTATAATCTAAATACTACAAACATGCAAGCATATTGACTACTCAAAATTAATTGAATAGTAATTAAAAAAAAATCAGTAGTGTCAATTTGCTTGCACAGGTGACCAATAGCCATTGAGGTGATTTCAAAGAGACATTCCCAAAATATTCCGAGCTTTATTTGAATAGATATATGTTCTCTCAAGAGTACTACCATGAAGGATAATAGTTATTTGGGTGTAGAAGTTATGGGTTTGTTTATTTTTTAAAAGATTTTATTTATTTGTTTGTCAGAGAGGGAGAGAGCACACAAGCTGGAGGATTGGGAGGCAGAGGGAGAAGCAGGCTCTCTGCTGAGCAAGGAGCCTGATGTTGGACTCAATCTCAGGATCCTGGGATCATGACCTGAGCTGAAGGTAGACAATTGACTGAGCCACCCAGGCATCCCGAGGCAGATAGAAATTTTGCTAGTTTGCTAAAAATCAAGTTTATTCCTATATAGCTACATAGCATAAAAAATTCTCAAAATTATTGGAAAACAAAATTAATACTCTAGCAACAGACTTGCCACTGGAGCTATTATTCTTTGCCTCTCTTTCAGGGAAGGAAAATAGATTCTTACATCTATCCTTACTTTTGCTTTATTGTTTAAGTATTCAACAAGAACTTATGAAGCACCCAGTATGTGCCAGGTACCATTTTAATAGAGCAAGAATAAAACAGTGTTCTTGTTTTCACAGAGATTACATTCTAGCGGGGTGAGTGGGAGGGATATACAATAAACAAATAAATAAAAATATGTCAGGTGAGAAATGACATGTAACAAAGTGTACTGGGTAGCTAGAGGTATTGATAGGAAAGACCAAATGGAAAGAACATTTCCTGACACAAAGAAATATTTTATTTTTTGAATTTTTTAAATTTGGGGTTAATTTTAGTTGTCTTTGAATAAAGTCATCATTTAATTAAACTTTCTAGACTTTTCCAGACTTTTTGTGGAAGCACACAAGGGTAGAATGCCAAAAAGGCAAAAATTCAAGCATTTTAAATGGCAGGTACCAAGGAAAAGTCTCTAAAACAGCAGTAGAAAAGATGGAGGAAGTTGAGAGTCAGCTTCAAAGTCAGCAAATGGCCAATAACTTGGTCTCTGAGGCTTTTCTTGCTACAAGGAAGCTTATGACAAAAATCAATCAACCTTGCTTCTTAACAAGTTATTAAATATTACTGAGATTCCTTGGAAGTCTCTTCAAAGATCCCTTCTAAAATTAGTAATCAAAACAAGTATCCTTATTCTGATTTATAATAGTAAAAATAAGACAATACATAAAATGATGAGAATTTTGCAGAGTACAGCACTACATCTTATTAAATATGATCGGTACAATTCATTTCTCTGATAAATAGGGGTACTGGACATGCACAGTTTAGAAAGTCTCTTGATGCAATCTTATTAGCAACCTACCAAAGGACCACAGACCACTGACCTACTAAATTGTCACCACAGGCAGAATGAGGCTTAATTCAAATTGTGCAAAGAGGCTAGGTACACGCTGTGTCCCCATTCCAGTGTAGTCATTATTTGGAAGGAGAGTCAGTTTGGGGTCAGATGTGATGAAAAGTTACATACTGTATGGGAGTTTGTTATAATTACTTGAAAACACTTTTTACTGATGATCAAACATCATAATTCTGCAAATGTGTCTTTACTTGATATGGTTCCATTTTTCCCATGTCCTTCAATCCTTTTGAAAAATCTTGCCTTTTACCCTGGTTAGTACAGGGTATCAGATACCCTATTCTGCAAAGGTCAGATGCTAGAGGAATCAGGGATGGCTACTAGAGTGTGTGTGTGTGTGTGTGTGTGTGTGCGCGCGCGCGCGCACAAGTGTGCGCAAGTGCACACGTGTGCACATGCTCACACACATGCATTTTTTGTGACTTTATTTATTTTTATTATTATGTTCAATTAGCCAGCATATAGTACATCATTAGTTTTTGATGTAGTGGTCAACGATTCATTAGTTGTGTATAACACCCAGTGCTCATCACCACACGTGCCCTCCTTAATACCCATCACCCGGTTACCCCATCCCCCACCCCCTCCCTTCTGTAATCCTCAATTTGGTTCCCAGAGTCCAGAGTCTCTCATGGTTTGTCTCCTTCTCTGATTTCTTCCCATTCAGTTTTCTCTCCCTTCTGCTGTGGTTCTCTGAGCTATTCCTTATGTTCCACATATGAATGAAACCATATGATAATTGTCTTTCTCTGCTTGACTTATTTCACTTAGCATAATCCCCTCCAGTTCCACCAATGTTGATGCACATGGTGGGTATTCATCCTTTCTGATGGCTGAGTAATATTCCATTGTATATATGAACCACATCTTCTTAATCCATTCATCTGACATTCATTTAACTTAGGATTTCCATTTTTATAAACTCCACTGCTACTACCAGCCAACACACACACACACACACACACACACACACACACACACACTCCTGCGCTCCAACACATTCTAGTCGTTGGATCGAATAAGTAGCCTGCTGTCTGTGTAACTGACCTTAAGGCTATCCTTCCCAGACCAGTTGCCCCAGTTCATATTCCAGTGATTCCAGAGTATCAAAGTCTAATTCAGAATGGCATGCATAGCCCACAAACTATTTCTGGATGGATGGCACATGCACTAGACAGTTTTCAGCTAGTGGTCTGCACTGCAGCCATATGAGACCTACACGCGTTTTCTAGGTGGATACGTAGCAATGACAAAGAATTGGCCCTAAATGGGTTTGCCATCTTCAGATGAGAACTTTTGAAATGGTACAGTAACCCTGGATATTAGATACTTCTTCCAATTTTCTTCTTTCTTGGTGAAAAGATGTGCACGATAAATCTTATGCCTCAAAATTCTAGGATAATTTCGAGGTCCTTAAAACTGACGATAAATGTTCAATATAATATTATACTATAAATATACTTCTTGGGAAAAGTGAGCTTTTGGTTTTCATCATGATAGAAATCTAGGAGCTTTTATATCATGTGGCAAAATGAAAGATCCAAAAAGTGTGAGAATCACTGGATGAAGCTGTGGAATTTTCTGAATGGTTAGATTTTTTTTCTGGATTTTCTATTAAATTAAAATGAAGTATTATTCTTTTTCTTCCCCACCACAATAAAAGTGGCAAAAACTTGCCACCAAAGCTAAAACCTTTGCCTCCCTCTCTGGGGAACTGGTGGGTCTAGCCATAGGGTTGAATTTGTAACCTAAGAAATAGGAAATGTGTTGGACAAAAAACAGAGGCTGAATCAGTCACTGATGCATTTCATTTACTCTGACCCAGTGCCTATGTTCCTTGTCTCCATGTGTTGCTTTGTTTTGACTCTGGCAAGAACAACATGTTTCATAAAGGGGTCAAAATTACAAGAAAGGGTCAGCTTGGAATCTGGGAGTTTCCTGTACCACATGAAAACACTCTGCCAGCATGCCACAGGTGTATGTCACAACAGCACAAAGGAAAATATGGCATTGCAAAGGGTGTGGGAGGGAAGAAACAAAGAGATACAGTGGTTATGTTCATGAAGAAAAACCCAAACATTCTGTTCCTTGAAAGATGACTATGACTTGCTCACACCTAAAATCTGTATAGCTCTGAAAAAATCTTTTCATGCAATATCCTGGTGAAAGTCCATGGGGTGGACCATCGAAAATCAGAACCAGCTCCCTGGTACTCTAATGTTCTTCTTACGTCTTTAAAGTTCTGGGCACCTTATCTTGAACGGGTGAGTAGCAGATATACCATCTGATTTTAACCACAGAAACCTCTGTCACAGTAACATAAAAGGGCAATGAATAGGGCTATGAAATCAAAGTGCGCTCATGACTTTGATGTGGGCAGGGGTGCCTGGTGCCTGACAGTACCAACTTCATGGTACATTTCACCCCCTGTGACCATCAGTAGCCACTGATCCTTATCTATCCAGGCTGATTCACTTGCAGGTGCAAGGTATTTAAGTCCAACTTAAAATGTGTACATTCACCTATGCCGGGCCTGAACATCACCCCAGAATGACCCCAAAATAAATAATTCAAGGAGAACTTTGAACGTTTGTACCTCACTTAGCCTAATATAGTCAATTCAACTTATAAATTTGCCCGATGTTTTCTTTTCACACAGAATAGAATGCCTCATCTTTAAATGTCATCCCAATGGGATCAATGGCTGGCTGGTTTCCAGATTTGCATGATATCAATATAACACCCCTATATCTGACATCATCAACTGAAGCTACTATGGCACTTTCAGGGGTATACTTCTTACCCTAGGTCAGATGAAAGTTCAGAGAACATTTAGTTCTGTCACATAAACTAGAAGGCAGAAAAAAACTCAGTGGGTTGACATTACAATTCAACCCAAAATCTGCAAATGAAATTCACCTTATTAAAATCAGAGATTTGATCAAAGTCAACATCTATTAAAGTAATATTTTTTCTGAGATTATAAACCAAACTACCTTTTAGCTATTCTATGATAGCTAGTCATGGATATGTAGGCAGATTGAGGCTGTCTGAAGATTTCTGTACAGTCTGAGTTTAGAAAAAGAGCAAGGAGGGGCGCCTGGGTGGCATAGCGGTTAAGCGTCTGCCTTCGGCTCAGGGCGTGATCCTGGCGTTGTGGGATCGAGCCCCACATCAGGCTCCTCTGCTAGGAGCCTGCTTCTTCCTCTCCCACTCCCCCTGCTTGTGTTCCCTCTCTCACTGGCTGTCTCTATCCTGTCGAATAAATAAATAAAATCTTAAAAAAAAAAAAAGAGCAAGGAGATATGGTTAGTGCTAAAAAGGGTAAGAAGACTGAGCCTTAGTCAGGATGTATGATTTATGTCACCTGGAGATAGAGTGGCCAGGCCGAGCCTGGATGCCAGGTCACCTCTCTCTATAGGATGTTCTCCTTACATATTTCTATAATTAAATTGCCTTCTCTTTATATTCACTCTCATTATCTCCTGCTTAGTGCAAATTAGAAAGTTTTTTGGTTGGTTGTTTTTTTAGGAAAGATACCACGCTTTACAAACCTAAAATCAAAACAGAGTCTAAAGAAGGATTTTAGTTTAAGGTTGATTTCACGAATCAATTTATGTATAAAGTTGTACTGAGCTAAAGAAATTAAGTTGCATTTATTACACACTTAACAATTGTTCTCTATTGCAAACGATAAAATTCTTTAAGAAGAGGCCACAGGTTCATTCCTGCCATAGCATGTATCAGTATTTGATTTCTTTTTATGGCTGAATAATATGCTATTGTACGGATATATCATTTTATTTATCCTTTCATAAGTTGATGAACATTTGGGTTATTTCTACTTTTTGGCTCTTATGAATAATGCTTCTAAGAACATGTGTGTACAAGTTTTCATGCGGACATATGTTTTCATTTCTGTTGGGTATATACACCTAAGAGTGAAGTTACTAAGTCATATGGTAACTCTATGTTTAAATTTTTTAGGAACTGTCAAACTGTTTTTCAAAGTGGCTATACCATTTGACATTCTCACCAGCAATCTATGAGGCTTATACTTTCTCCATCTCTCCACCAAAACTTGTTATTATCCATTTTTAAAATTATAACCATCCTAGTGGGTACAAAGCAGAATCTTATTGTGGTTTTGATTTCCCTGATGAGTAATGATGTTGAGCGTCTTTTCCTGTACTTAAGGGTCATTTGTATATCTTCCTTGGAGAAATGTCTATTTGAATCCTTTGCCCATTTTAAAATTGGGTTGCCTTTCCATTATTGAGTTATAGAGTTTTTTATGTACTCTAGATACAAGTCCATTATCAGATAATATGATTTGCAAATATTTTCTCCCATTTTGTGGGTCGTCTTTTCACTTTCTTACCCCCTCCCCAGCTTTATTGAGATACACACGATATATAACACTCTTAAGTTTAAGGTGTACAATATAGTTTGATACATGTATATATTGTGGAATGATTACCACAATAAGATTAGTTAACCCAGCCTTTACCTCATGGTGTGTGTGTGTGTGTGTGTGTGTGTGTGTGTGTGTGTGTTGAGAACATTTATGATCTCTTTTAGCAACTTTCAAGTAGTCTTTCACTTTCTTTATTCTATCGTTTGTATCAGGACCGTTTTTATTCTCATGTAATCCAAATTTTCATTTCTTTTCTGTCATTGCTTGTGCCTTTGATGTTGTCTTGAAAGAAACCGTTGCTGAACCCAAGGTCGTGAAGATTTACTCCTATGTTTCATTCTAAGAGTTTTATTATTTTAGCTTTTACATTTAGGTCTTCAATCATTTTAAGTTATTTGAGTTATTGAGTATGTAGTGTGAAATAGGGGTACAGCTTCATTCTTTTGCCTGTGGATATGCAGTTTTCCCAACAATATTTATTGAAAAGACTATTCTTTCTCCATTAAATCATCTTGCCATCTTCATCCAGCCTCAATTGACCATAAATGAAGCGTTTATTTCTGGATTTTCAGTTCTATTTAAGAGATCTACATGTCTACCTGTATACCAGTACTGTAACATATTGATTATTGAAGTTTTGTAATAAATTTTGAAGTTGGAAAAAAAAAAAAAGAAGATGCCACAGAGTTGACCTTGCTAAGAGCAGTACACTATAGAGAAAGGAGTGTGGGATTTGGAATGAGACCTATTTAGGATCACAGGAGACCTCCTTAGACCTACCTTGGCTCTAATAATTATTAGCTGTGTGAACATAAGTAAGATCATTAGTCACCCTGAATCTTGGTGCCTTCATCTGTAGAATGATGATAATAAACTGTCTTACTGGATCATTGTGACTATTAAGGGTGTAATACAAATAAGCCAAGCTCCCAGCCTAGTGTCTGTCAAAGAAGGGCTCAACAAATGTCTCTTTTCTTCTCTTGCTTCTTTTTACTTTTCCTCTCTGCTGATTATATAAAGCCATAATCCTTTCACAACTTTTCATACAACTACAGTTGATGTGACGTGTATAAATTACCCCTTAGGAAAACCATCTCTTGACCTTCAGGTGATGATAGGGGCTCTAATACCCCAGCTGATCATGAAGAAACCCATTTATTTCTTCCATGAAGCCTTTCCTTGATTACAGCTGCTGCTGACCCATGATAACTGAATCTTGCACCCCAGAGCTTAACACTCCATCCTATACTCTCAGGCATTTCGGGTGACCAACCCAGGCTTCCAAAGACAATGAAAATGTCTTAATGTTAAGGTATAATTTCTTCTTGTTTCAGCCTTGAGGATAAATGGATATTAATGAATCTATCTGCCTAAGAAGTTCTGGACTAAACAACCATTTCAAGAACCCCAGTGCTAACAATAACAATTATGTGGAGCATTCCCACGAACCCTAAAAACTAACAAATTCCATTTGTAATCTCAAACAATTAAACACATTCTTGAATTAAGTACAGTTTAGTTCAATATAAGTCAAATTCTTGAAGACTTGAGTTAAATGCAATTCCTGAAAAGCTTTTCTGAGAATATATTTGAAGTAAAGTGTGTAGTGTTAATTTTCATAGGGTTGATAAAAATTAAATGAATATTTTATATATTTTCGTATGAGAGGCAACAAAATGGACCTTCCCTGGGAATTAAAGTTCTTGGGGAACCCATTTATATCTGATTTATTTAAAAACTACTTATAAGGCTATAGAGAGCAAACAGGAGGTTACCAGAGGGGAGGTGGGTGGGGGGATGGGTGAAACAGGTGAAGGGGATTAAGAGTACACTTACCATGATGAGCACTGAGTAATACAAAGAATTGTTGAATCACTATATTGTACACCTGAAACCAATAACACTGTATGTTAACTATACTGGAATTAAAATTTAAAAATAAAGATAAAAAAATTTAGAAAAAGGGAAAAACTACTTGTAAGATATATTTTAAGAACTATATAGTGTAGTGTATTCTCTAACTTTTCTAATGCAAAAACAGTGAGTGTCTTGGGGAAATAGTTTGAAAATAAAGATAATTCAGTAATATTATAACAATTCCAGACTTTCTATAACCCAGAGTTATATATTGTCAGAGACGGTTGTGTGAATTTGCATTATGGATCCCTTTTTTCCTGTGGAAGGGGAGGAACAACTTCCCTATGGAAAACTAGTATAAGAAATCAAAAACGGAAGCTTATTTGTGAGGGTTGTGGTCGGAAAACTGGTTACTATTCACTTTTTGAGGTTTCTGAAAAGTCCCTTATACTCCTTATTTCCACAAAGGATGAAGAATAGACATCATGTGATTGGGATGTACACAATAGTATAATATTTTTCCAGTTAGCAAATATTAATCTGATTAGACATCACTGACTCCTGGATTGTAATGTATGTGTGTGTGTCCACACACACACACACACACACACACACACACACACACACACAGGTATATACACACATACACGTTTGATTTGTTTGTGTATTTATGCGGGTTCAATTGGTATTT
This sequence comes from Ursus americanus, assembly GCF_024610735.1. NCBI lineage: Eukaryota > Metazoa > Chordata > Mammalia > Carnivora > Ursidae > Ursus > Ursus americanus. Next base: position 23,348,593 of record NC_142137.1, read on the forward strand.
TTCTCTTTAACATATTTTAATATGTTGTTCAGTTATTTCTTAATTACTTAAATGGATATCATTGATCGATTTCCTCAGTGAAATAATTGCCTAACAATGTACAGGAACAAAAACTGTAACAGGATTTGCTTCTTGAAGTCACACAAACAAAACCGGGTATTTTTCTACGATTCAAATTGTACTAAGAAGAAGCATCTTAGTTGGAATTGATGGATTGGATTGGAAATGACCCCAGGGAGCATCTGAGGGGCCAATCATAGCAGATGGGCAGATGATTGGGCTTCCTTAGGAATCCTATGCTTAATTAAAATCTTTCTCCAACTATTACAAGGGGGAGGGGGTGCGTGTAAATCACCCAACTGTGTGGCTGCAGGTACCACATGCCCCCAACATAATGAGAACAACTCAGTTTGGAGACCCTTGTGGAGTTTCCACCCAGCTGTCTGGGAATTAGCATCCTGGGGCTCCCTTCTTCACACTTGTCAGCGTCAAGGGAAAACTTACCACCCTCACACAAGAGGACTATTGAGGGGGCCATGAGTCAACTGGAAAACATACATGGCACTTTCTCAACTTGTTTCTTTCCATTGCTGCAAAATAGCATGTCTTTTGATTTGGATTTCCACTCAAGGAAAGTAGAGCACCACTTTGACAAGCATTTACAAGTGGGCCTTAAGGCAGGGCGGAGTCTAGTTCTTTAGGAGCTAAATTTCTAGTAAACACCTTGATGGGCAGATCCGGTTCATAACAATCTGGCCCAGTTATTTCATGCCTATTTTATACCTCGCTGAACTCTTGAACCCCTTGAAACCATGAAGGCCTGTGGGGAGGTTAGGGGGCAATGGGGGCTCTACTCTATTTACAGTGAGACATCTCCTCGGCCATTTCCTTGGGCATTTCAGGATGATTGCTCAATAGAAACCACTCCTATGCTGCATGTCACATGTAACGTGTACTTGTATCTTCGTAAGTCAGTGGAGTTGATTCAAAGAGCTGTGTGTAAACAATAGCCCAAAAAAGAAAAAAAATTGCCCCTGGCAGATTGCAAAGGGAAATTCTGTTTCCAGTTTATTCTTTTATTGAGCTCTGTGTAAAGTACATGAAGGGATTCTGAAACTCTTTTCTCTCTCTTCTCTCTCTCTCTCTCCAGCTAATGCTGTTTTCCAGTCTCTGAGCTGCCAATGTACCATGAGAAATCCACTCACTGACATGACAGAAAAGGCAGTCGTACAGCAGAAATGGTACGGTCTGTTGCAATAAATTACAGGTTTCCTTTTCATGTTCAGCACAAGAGGCGGCCCTCATGCAATTAGCTACAGCTGGTTAAAGAAAGAAACCATGCATCTGTGGACAGATCAGACTAAGAACCAACTCTTATTTTTTGGCATATATCACTACAGGAACAGAAAAGAGACCTGAGTTTTGTTCCTGAGCATAAGCCATTTTTAAAACTTGTACTTCCCCCTTCTGAATCACTAAGACAGCGCACCATTTGGGGAAACAAATCTACAGTCACGTTTTTTCCATTAAGGTCACTGGTTATGACAAATAGCTGAGTGCTTTCCACTTGATTCTTGTCTTTTAGGCCTAGCGAGATCTTTCTTCAGAGTATCTTGGCCTAATGGCGACTCTTAATTATACAATTGCCACTGCCTGATTGGAAATTTATATCGGTATGCTAGAGTCCTCCGACCATGATGATTTAATGTTTTATGTCTTTCTGCCATTGTTGAATGATAATTTTCACGAATGATAATTTGTAGTTTATTGCAGAAAAACTAAACATGCAGGAACTCTAGAATTATTCTAAGAGCACATACATGGGGTACTAGAACACAAATATATTAGCAATATATTTATGTCACTATTGTATAAAAGAGGTAAAAATATTTTACTGCGCACTCCAAATGAATAGTTTATCCTCTAAGAGACAACCTACAAAAATACTGGCTATTATCAGTTCAAGGAAGGCATTGATATGTCTATGTGACGCACGTACATTCTTACGATCCACTTCCTCATCGTCCCTGTCAGACTCTAGCTGTATTTTTTCTGTGAATAAAGTCAGCCCTAGGAAGTCTGGGATTTCCTTCCCAGACCTTTTGATTCCAAGATAATGCAATTTTAAAAATCATTTCAATATTGAACATCCCTGTGTTTTTACCAATCCTGGTTGAGGAGATTCACTTTAAAAATGAAAGAGGATAAAAGTCAAGAAGAAATTAAGACAAATCATAAGATTAAACTGGTCCGCATTTCTCTTCTGGAACATTTGGGGAGCGCTACAAAGTTATCAACTATTCATTCACTTAGACGCATTCAAATCTTAGGAGAGTAAGAAGAGATTTTGTCTTGGTGTCAGTTTATTTGTTTAGCACAGAAAAGCGAAATCATAATGGAAATCAGATGTAATTACTGACTCCCCCCTTCAAAATCGGCTCTGTTTTACAGAAAAGCAGTAAAGCTATTGATGTTTTAAAGGGGGAAAAAGAGGGAAAAAAATAGCTTGACAGTCCAGCTAAAGCTCACAGGGCATTTGTTGAGATGTCTCCAAAGCATTTGCCTGAAGATTTATTTTCAAAGTCGTGCTTAAAAGTAAAAAGCGGTTTGCCAGTTTCCCTCCCCTGTGTTGCAACCAAACTTACTGTGCCATTAGAACAAAGAAAACACGGTCCCCCTATTTTTGTTCATTAGGTTTAAGAAAGACATACAGAGCAAAAGGCCTTAAAACAGCAAATCAATATGACATGTTTGCAAGAAAGGAAAGGAACCAGAGTATGTGCCCGAACAACAAATTTGTACCATCTCAAAACCTGCAATTTACCCGAAAATGAGCAGTTTCCTTGTACTGGACTCCCAGACTCCTTGTGTAATGAACAACTTAAGTGTGAATGAAAACAGGTTGGGGGGAAGGGAATTATGAGGGGGGAAGGCAAACATTTGCAATATTGTGTGAATAAACAATATTTTTTTAACCTTCTCAAACTAGTCCTTTTTTTCCCCCTCTAGAGAGATAAATTTTGCTCCTGAAGAAGAAATAGGCTAGAGAGACTCCCAAGTACCCAAAATTTATATTCAAATGACATCTAAAAATCATCTTCCAATAAAAGCAAAGTCACCATCAAGTAAAAAAAGGAAACACTGAAATGTATACCATTATAAAAAAACCAACTGGGAATCATGGCTGTTGAACTTAGAGAGGAAATAACCAATTCATTAGGTCTGGAGACATTTCCAACCAAAGAGGACAAAACACTAAAATCTGTATTAATGCCTACAAAATAGCATTGGTAAGATGAGGGATCTATCCTTCTCTTTATTTTGGAATCTAAAAACAATAAATATTCTCTACTGGCCATTTTCTAGCACCATTTTGTCAAAGAAAGCTGACAAATTATGCAATTGTTAAATAAATACTGTCTGGCAGACATGCCAAATACAAAGAAAGGAAATTGCCTGAATGCACATCTTTTATTTCTACCTGGAGGAAAACAGCATAGAGCTTCTTGGTACTGTTATTTTCATTATTTCAAAGGCAAATATAAATTACAGAAGAAAACCCTCCAACTCAGAATTCCAAATTACCCCTCAACTTCTGATGCAAACTGATAGTTTTGACAAGACGATTATTTCCTTTTAAAGAATCCCTGAGGAGGATATTGAGTGGCAGGTGAGGATCAAAGAGTCACACCTTCCCGTAGTCCGGCTATAAGTCTTTAACGCACGAGCTTTCAATTTGTTTTTGGGACGAAATGCATTGAGGGCTTACTATCGTCAGCCACTCTTCTGGCCCCAGTAAACAAGGCACCCAGATACACCTACTCTGGGGAAGTTTATAACCCAGCTGGGCAGATAGAAGATAACAAAAATAAATCAAACAGTATGTTGGTAGGTGATGTGTTATGAAAAAGGAAAATGTCAAGGAGGATACAGAGATTGGGAAAAGTGTTGGCAGTACATTTAAATAGGGGGATCAGGAAGAGCCTCACTGACAAAGTGACATTTGAGCCCAGACCTGAAGGAGGTGATTAGCCATGTGGATAATCCAGTTTCTCAACCTCAGTACTACTGACATTACGGGCTAGTTAAGCTGCGGTGAGGGCTGTCCAGTGCACTGCGGGGTGGTTAGAGCCACGCTGGCCTCCACCCACTAGATGCCACTAGCACACACCCCAACCCCAGCGGGAAAACAAAAAATGTCTCCAGACATTGTCAAAAGTCCCCTGGAGGGAAAAAAAGAGTGGAGTGAGGGAGGTAAGTTGGGGCTGAGGTCAGAGAGGTGACAGGAATGATCCTCTGGGGCTTCATAGGCCAGTGCAGATCCTTTCTTTGTCTTTTACTCTGAGTGAAATGAGAAGCCACTCAAGGGTTTTAGAAGGATCGCTCTGCTGTGTGGAGAAGGTGAGTGAGTGGGAAGGGCAGAAGCAGGGCGGTCAATTAGGAGGCTATTATGATCCAAGTAAGAGATGTGGTGCCATCTACCACGGTAGTAAGAAATGATCAGATGCGGATATAATATTTTTAGTGTAGTGCATGAGATTTCCTATCATACGAAAGAAGTACTTGAGAAAAAAGGAGCTAAAGATCCCCAAGCCACGGGAAGGATGAAGGTGCCATCAGCTGAGATGGGGATTGCAGTAGAGAGGGCGGGACTGGGAGGGTAGATCAGGGAATGCATTTAAAATCATCCTTTGGCCAACAGAGGAAAGAGAAAATTTGTTTTTGCGTGGGTCATGATGTTTTAAATAAAAGCAGTGGCAAAATTTTCACATGTGAATGTAATATTGGGTAGGCAGAAAGAGCAAAATCTTTATCTTAACATAGAATCTGTTTAAATGCTTCTCTTTAGTGCTATAGGATTTTTCATAATAGAAATTTTTCCTAATGTAAGAATCTCCACCTAGCCATGCAGAGGGTGTGTAGCATTTCTTGGATTGAGTACATTCAAGGGTTATCTTGATAATACTACAAGCTATCTTTCTTTTTCCTCAAGGGAAACTATAATTATTCTAGAATAAAGAGTTACTACTCTAAAATAAGTGTTACTACTAGTGGACGCCCCGAATACCGGAACTATGTTTCTTTAGGACTTCGTTTTTACTTCGGTCACGGCAGCAACCATGTTGGACTGCCATCTGTCTGCTTGGTGTCAGCCCCGCTGGACCTTGAGCTGTGAGCCGGAGTTTACCTACCTCTGTAATCCCAGCGCCTATCACCTAATGGACACTCAGTCAATATCAACCACATGAATGAGTGAATAAAAGGATGATTACAAAGGAGCCAAATTTGTGGTACACATTTACAGCATTAAGGTACACAAACCAGTCTCACTGAGGCGGAAACCATGTGTTAGCTCCCCCCACCTCTCCTCTCCTTTCCTTCCCTTTCCTCCTGCTTGGTGTGATGGAAGGTGGAAGACTTGAAAATCAGTCAGACCTGAGTTGGAATCCCAGTTCTGCCACTGACTAGTTATGGAAATCTGGACAAATTACCACATGACAGGTCAGATTCCTTGGTAAACAGACTCATCCCTGCATAGACATCCAGCAAAGCAACAGCTGTGTGTCCAGAATTTTACAATCAGAAAATTGAAAGATCCCAAAATGGTTCTTTTAATTTCCACATATATGTATATTGTTTTAGCTTCAGTGACACAATGGGGGGGGGGAGTGGAAGTTTCTCAAAATGTCTTCATCTTGCCGTAAGACTGGCACTCTTCAGGTCCAGTGAATAGGACAAGCCTGCCCTTGCCAGCAGGGACGACAGGCTTTAAACAAATAATTTCATTTGTTATTGATAGTTATTTATTTGTGGTTGTGTTAAGTGTTGGGAAGGAAAAGAATGACATATTGTACAAGAGGAATCCGGGGGCGCCTGGGTGGCGCAGTCGTTAAGCGTCTGCCTTCGGCTCAGGGCGTGATCCTGGCGTTATGGGATCGAGCCCCACATCAGGCTCCTCCGCTATGAGCCTGCTTCTTCCTCTCCCATTCCCCCTGCTTGTGTTCCCTCTCTCACTGGCTGTCTCTATCTCTGTCAAATAAATTAATAAAATCTTAAAAAAAAAAAAAAGAGGAATCCAGACAAATGGGGTGGGGAGGTAGGTGGCTTTTCTGTGGAGGTCACATTTAAGCTACAAACTGAACCTGAAGTTGGAGGTGGGGGTGGTATGAAGACTCAGCAGGTAATAAACTGAAGAATGAGGGAATTAGGAGGGGGAGCTGGGAAATAAGAGTGCTCCAAGCCTAAGGCATTTAAGGATCCAGAAAGGGTCTGGGCTCCGCCCTTTCTTCATCAATAAAATGAATCTAATCCCCAGAGGAGGTACTTAGTTTATGTTTGGTGGGTGAATGAATTTTTGGGACCCCTCCTTCTGTTAGCTACACTTCATACTTCCTACACATACTCTCACCTATCTCCTAAAATGACAAAGTGAGCCACCTGGCAAGCTCCAAGCTCCCAAGGAACTTGGGTTCTGGTTTGTCAATATTCAAATGGTCACTTTGTCTTTCATCTAGGCTCTTTTGAATCACTCTTCAAATCACAAGGCACTTGACAGCATTTGTGTTGTAAATAAGATTCTACCTTTCACCTGCCCATCGGCCCTGGCTGATCCATCTTTGCTGGTGTGTGTGGTACCTCTGTGACTGGTGAGGTCACCAATTCATGGGGTGGTATGGCCACTGTTGTTCTTATGAAATTACAGCTGGTGTCTGCTTGAGGTCACCAATTCATGGGGTGGTATGGCCACTGTTGTCCTTATGAAATTACAGCTGGTGTCTGCTTTCGCTTTGCTTTTAATGAAGCCCACAGCCTAGAGGTCTTTTTCAAAGCTTTACATTTTTTTCTCTGGCTTGAAGGAAACTAAATGAAAGGGGTACTTCCCTTTTATTTAAAGAATCATTAGAGATAAGTGGACTCAACCAAATGAGGAAAATAAAACCTGAAGACCTGTTCCAGCAGTCACGTCTTCATTCCCTGGTGCTTTCATGAGAACCCCTGTGGCTCCTGTATTTATGGTAACTCCGTCATAAAATGTGATCTTTATTACAACTAGGCATATCAAGTTTCAGCTCAGGGGCAAGTTTACTACCCCCCAGCTCCATTTGCAAACTGGTCCTTTTGGAAAACCATTCAAATATTAAAACAACTGAGACAAAACAGGCAGCTTGCCTCCTAATCCATTCTTCTCTTGTAGTCACTTCAGTACTGCTAAGAAAAAAAGAGAAAGTCTGGCAGAGAATTTGCTCAACTCATCACAAGTTTCTCTCATCACTTCTGTAATTTTGAAAATGAAATTGCCAAGATATTTAGAGGTTGATGAATTGTTTGAATTCTTACAAGTTTCACACACTCTATTCATGTCATCAGAAAGACTTCAGACGTCCCTGTTACTATGGATGACCAACCACTGGTGCACATGCGCCAGCTGTCAATTTCTCTCCACGTCTCTGTGAAATTTCTTAAATCTAATGTAATCAACCCCATCTCCAGGGGGCAAAAGTAGCATTTTATATTGCAGGACAAACAAATTAAATAGCAAATCTGGAAAACGCGGCAGCCATAGCATACTGCTCATTCGATCCATACTGACTGACTGTAAACAATGTGAATGTCTCTAGAGAAGAAGACAAAAAAATAACACATCATTCCTACTTGCGGGAACTTATAATTTAACTGAAGAGACAGCTTGTACAAAAATGCTACATAGCATTATGACACTGAATTTTGTCCGCGGAGGATGGCTAGCTAGCAGAGGCATGTGTTTGTCTGGGTCCAGCCCATCATCACACACAAGGTGCCTTGACATGGTCACTCTACTGCCAGCTTGCCGGCTAGCCCTATTGGTATTAGACCTCTCTGCTTTGGAGATCATTCAGACTTACTTGCCTTGCATGTTTCAACAGCTCTGGCCATGAGGTGCTGCTGATAATGAGCAGATTCCAGCCCCTCCTTCTCCTCCTCATCAAGAAGCCTTTATAGAACACCACAAGGAGCAGTAATAGAGGCTATCCAGACTCAAAGGGGCTGAGGAGTAAATGAAAAGCCCCAGATCAGTCATCTCAAGGTGTTTCATGTCAGTGGCTATACTCAGGAAGTGGAAGCACAAGTAGGCGTCCGAGATATTTCGAAACCCTCTGGGGAAACAGCAAGGTGTTATGGCCTGATCGCAACTCTAAAAGAACCCTCGTTGCTTTCAAATTCTATGCTTCGATTCTATCACAACCTGCCCTGAAAATCCTACCCACAACGAACATTTTCACCCAGCCTAGAAACTCATTCCTGCCAATAAGATCCTCTTATGTAATAGCGTCTACTTCACCTAGAGATAAAAGTACAAAGATGTTGAAAAATGAATAAAGAAAACAAAAATGACCTCAGGAAACTGGTAAAGAACTGTGTTCATTACAGCACATTTTTCAAACTGTGCTGAGATCCTTCAGTAGGGGTAAAATCAATTTGGTGAAACCAAATACTTAAAAAAAAGTAAAATAAAATGGAATAGGACAGGAGAGAAGTATCAAAGGATTCCACATAAGAGTAAGTATTATTTTGTAAAACTTCTGTTTCAGTTGAGTGTATGTATGTGTATACGTGACAAATTATGGTGTCTTTTTCTGGGCAATGGTGAAAAACGGTTGAAAACCACTGTATCATACCATTGTTTCAAGATCCTCATCAAGCTAAATTTCTCAAAAACAATGCTCCATAGTCATATGGAACTGCTCCATGGTCATATCCCAACTTTTAGCCATAACAGTGACTCCTGGATGCCAATTATTCCATGAGTGCAATAAGAGAACACACTTAGACAAAGAGACACCAAATCCCAGCTAATACTTCCAGCCAGATCACTCCACAATACTCTGGACATTCGCTTTTTGCTTCCTTTGGAGGGAAGCGTTTTTGTACTGAATTTTGGCTTTATGATACTATCATAACAACATGGACTAAGCATTTAACCACATGCTTAATATGCATTATCTCATTTAATTTTTCACATCGACACCATTAGGAAGGTTCTAACATTGTCCTCATTTTCAGATGGCAAAATAAAGATTCAGAAAGTCAAGTGACTTACTCAAGGTCTACATGGTGGGGGAGCCAACACTCCAATCCAAGCCTGTCTGAGACAATGCCGTCATCATTCATGGTGTTGTTTACAGGCCATTCACTATTTGAACACCTTGTTTCTTTGCTTATTAGACCGAGTGATCATAAAAACAAACATTAATCAATGTCCTCTTTATCTTTTACTGCCATTTTAAAATTCTTTCACTAAATTTGCACTTTAAAGGCAACTGGAAAATTTCAATAGACTAAGAATCAACGGAGAATACTAAGTCATTGATGCATAGACTTCACTAATGTACTTCACAGGGTTCGCCCACCTGTCAGCTATACTCATCAGAATACAACTCGTCTGACGTGACTGGGAGAAATAATTTGGTTTGTGAGCCCAAACAAAAAGTTTTTAAAATCTGTTATTTTATTGTTCCTCTGCATTAATGCCTTAAATAGACAAGTCTATAGCACATTTATTAATAATCATTCCTCTAGACCTAAAGTCAGTAACTACGGCTCTCTCTTTTAAATTTCCCTTTATACCTTGAATCTTGTGCTTTATTATTTATTCCTCTTAGTTTTCCCTCATTTTAAAAAGATGGCTTCAAATTCTGATTTTGTTTTGTAGGTATTTAGAGATCTGGTTTACTTTAAAACAATGAAGCAGACAGAATCCCCTGAGGCCAACTCATTGAGAACTGGGAGGTCCTAGCGGCACAATTAAACTGGCAACAAATCAATAGAAACAGAAGAGAAGAGAAAAGAAAACAATAATTAAAACATTCTGTCAAAAAATAGAACGGTAATTAAAAGATGCAAACCATTGTTTTGCCCCACTAATTACATTTTAATTTTCAATAGATTGCTGAAGACCATGAAAAGGCTTTGCCTTTTACAATATTCTGGTGTTCCCTGCTAGGTTGATAACACTACGATTGTGTCACAACTGAATGGCAGGTATTTGCACCAAGAGAGGATGGGGCAAAGAGCAAAATGTTGCCTTGCCTGTTATATAATGTGAATAAACCTTTTATATGGTCATTCTGATATGGTCCACCATGAATCATGGTACATGTGTTTACATGTGCACAGAAGATGACATATGATGATGAGGAGGAAAGCTACTCTATTCAGTACCCTGTCACAGGCACTTTGCTAAGCCCTTAACATGTATTACCTGATTTAATTCACATAACAAACTTAATGCATAGGTAATTGTACTATTCCCCTATTTTACAGTTAAGGAAACTAAAATTTAGAGAGTTAAAAATAAATCCTGTCAATGATCACACAGCTAATAGCTGGAAGAACTGAGATTTGAATCCACTCAGACTGTAGAGTCTGTGTTTTGAACCAGTGTCATTCAACTAGAACGTCCCAAACTCATGACAGAGCCAGCAAAAGCAGTTACAAGCTGCTCTGTTCTTCACCAATCATTGCTAGGGTCATGTAAGGGACTGTGAGTTTTCATTTCATGGGTGTACTGATTTCCAAACTGTTAAAAATGCTAGGGGGAAAAGAAGTATTCTTTATAACTTTTCCAAAGAGTTTTGCTGCAAAGGGAAGAAGAAATGAGCCCTAATTGAAGGAAAAGTGTGGCCAAGAGAAAGTTTAAAATTATAAGACAGAACAGCATCCATGTTTGCTGATAGAATGATTCAATGGAAGGGGAATGATGTAAGAGAGAAAAATGAAGAATTTCTAAAGTGATATCCTTTGGGTAAGAGGAAACGGGAACTAGAGCAAAAGTAGGGGCATTGGATTTGTGGGGAGAATGGTGAATTTGATGACAGTGACAGGCAAGAAACTGAGTATATTGTGTAGATGGTGAGTATATGAATAGATATGGTGAAGGAAACCTGTAGAAATTCTTTCATGATTAAGAAAATTGAAAAATTGAAACAATCAGAAATTTTCCATGAGTGATTAATATTTTTAAAAAATCAATTTCTAAATGTATTTTCAGGTGAAATGACATGTTGTCTGGTACTGCTTTAAAATATTCCAGAAAAACTTTAAAAGTGCATCTCAGAGTTAACAAAGTATGGTAATAATAATACCTACTGACATTTATTGAGTGCTCACCTTGAGTCACTGTATTAAGTGCTTTACAACTGAGCATAATTCCTGGCTCTCTTGATTCTGTTTCCATTTGTGCCTATTCTCTAAGGAGGTTAAGAGGTACTCATCTTAGTCTTTCCTATTCTATCATGTAAACACTTCACTCCTAGACCCACAAGGCTGAAACCCCTTGGTGGTGCACTGGAAACCCCCAGTGAGTGTGAAGTGAAATACTGAAGATTGTTTCCCTGCCTACAATGGTACTGCTGTGATAGGCTGACAACAAGGCTTGTACTGAAAACATTCAAGTCATTCTAACGTGGTCATTTCTTTAACTTTCAATCCTTCTACTTTCTTGTTTCACTTTTCTTCTCTGAGGTTAAAGAGACACTGGCATGGGGGCAGGGAACACAGAGGCCCATTCTGGGGCAACTATACTGATGAATCTCTATCTACGTACAGGCAGCATGATGATGTTATTGAAATATTAACTACGGTTTTGGAGGTTTTTTTCCTGGTATTTTCTTTTACATCTTCATCCCTGAGTCTTCTCATTTAGTCACCTCAGTTGGCTCACATCCACTGTTTAAAGAAGAGATGTAAGCACAAAATGCAGAGGAAAAGGATTCTACTTGGATATTGAGTTGCAGTAGTAGAGATCTTTAGGGGGGAAAGTGTGGATCCCTAGCACAGAAACAATTTGAGGTTAAGCCTTGAGAGGAAGAACAAGTTTTCCAGTATGCATGAAACTAGAAATGACATGTGAAGGGAAGTTGTGTAGCTAGTAAACCAGGGAACGAGAGGGCTGACTGAAGGGGGATGAAGAAACAAAACGTCAGGATAGCTGTGTATTGGACGCCATAATAAATTACCACAAACTGGGTGGCTTAAACAACAGAAATGTACTGTCTCACAGTTCTGGTGGCTAGAAGTCAGAAATCAGGATGTCAACAGGATTGGGTCCGTTTAAGGGCTCTGAGAGAGGACATGTTTTAGGCCTTTCTCCTTGGATTGTCAATGGCTGCCTTCTCTCTCTCATTTCATGGTCTTCCCTCTACATGATTTCTCTGTCCAAATTTCCCCTTTTTATAAGGTTACCAGTCATACTGGATTAGAGCCTACCCTAATGACCTCACTTGAACTTGATTACTTCTATGAGACATTATCTTTACAGATAGGGTAAAGACTTAAAGGTCACATTCTGAGGTACTGAGGTTTAGCACTTCAACATGTGATGGGGGGGGGGAGGCGTATGTGACACAATTCAATCCATAACAAGTTGGAATGTAAGACTTTTCATGAAAGGACCCTATGGATGTTTACTCACCACAATAGCACCCAGCTTCCCCCAGAAGCTTTCCATCACTAGAGCCCTGGAGCTACACGGAGCTGAGGGAGTCAATACACACCACTAGATTCCTTTCATTGACTCCCTGGGCCACAGGATCTGTCACTCTTATCATCGTCCGGTCACAATCTCTCTTTGTCTGGTGAGACAAGTTGTGCACCAGAAGGAATCACATCCATCTATGCCCTCACACTAGGGGCTGCCTCATCCAGCTTACCTCAGAGAGAATCCTCTTGCACCGATCCACCACAGATGCAGCCATTGGGTCGGCAGGGCTCTCATTATATAGCAGCACATGGTAGTGAGCTTGGAAAGTCCTTCTATCACTACCATTGTAGAACTACAGAGCACTAGCTAACAAGGCCATCAGCAGTGGGGCAGTGCTAAAAGCCATTCCTGGAATATGTGATATGCAAAAGAGAGATATTTTTATTACATTCATCTTCACCTTTAAGGGTTTTCTTTTTATGGTTTTATGCCTAGATTTAATACTTAGGGGGTTAAATAAAGTCTGAGAGTCTGTCTTCTAATTCCTAACTTGAATCCGTATTTTCAGTGCTCTTATTAAGTTAAATATGGTATGAAAACAGTACCAAACACAAGGGTGGAATTACCAAAAACATAGGTCTGCTTTCTAATTTTATAGAGAGAAATTGCATTAATCACACATCATATAAAATAATAAATGTCCTGTAATAACATGTAATAGCATATAATGACAAGTAATATTCAATGTTATGGTTTTCTCCATGATTTCTAAGGTCACGGCTAAAAAATTCAAAAGGAAGTTTGAGTGTAATTTGCTTCCTCTCTTTCAATAATATTATTAGACACACTTTGAACACAAATTTTGTGAGTTCTGCAAATTAAACCAAATTTAGCCCCTAGTTCAAACCAAGTTAATACAAGTCCTAAAGGGCAGGAAGTGAGTAAAGAAAGTATCTGAAATCAGTTGAATTTAAGAATCACTTCATGACTGCAGTGATGATTCTGATCAATTTCTACCTCGGAGGGAGCTTCAGTAGGCTCGTTAACTATTCTCAGAGGCATCGGTGCTGTTGTAACCAAAAAGACTCATAAAATGCTGGGCATCTTTAAATGGCATATTTAAGTACTAGAGAAACTATAATTATTGCCTTGTACTAAAGTAGCTATGCCACCATACCTCAATACAGATGAAAATATAAGAGAAGACTCAAAAAAATAAAATTTAAATTATTATGGAATTGTAGTGGTTTCCAAATTAAGATATATTTTCAAAATTTAGAATCTTCAATTTGGCAGATAAAGCCAAAGAGTTGATATGATTAAAGTCCCTAAAATTAAAAATGTGACCATTCTGGAAAATGGAACTTATGTTGTCCCTCAATACTGGCCACATCCAAAAGGAATGTCATTCCCAGTTACTAATATTATGTTGATTATAAGACACACTCTGAAAATATCTCTTGGTTCCCTAAATATATTCATTCTTTATTTTTATTTTTCCTTTGTACAATTCAAGATGGTGGTTGGGTAGAGTCATCCAATCCTGTATTTCCTACACAGCCAGGCCAGTTTCATTTTCCTGAGACGTAGCTATCTACCTTCTCATTTGCCAGTTTTTCTCTAGCTATCCTAGCACTCTATAACCCTAGAGTATTTCCTTTAAGGACGGAGAACTCCCCTTCGGTCACATAGAAATTTTCTCAAACTTTCTTCCCTCCCTTTGTACCCTTGTCTTGTATAAAATTAAATTCCTCCTTATTCATTCCACCTTCCTTCTTCCCTTCTTGACAAACTTCTTGAAATAATTGTTTATATAGATCACACCCACCAATTTCATTTCTATGACCTCATCCAGACCCTAATCCACTGCCAACTGCTTAATTTCTTTAATACTCCCTTGAAATGTTATGCATCAAGGTCATTAGTGAGCTAATTACCAACCTTAATACCTATATTCAGATCAGCCCCCTTCTTCTTGAAAGTCTATATGTAATGACTTCTTAAATAAGATTCCTGCCCGAATTTTCAGTTATATTTTTGACTGTTCCCTCATGTTCTATCCTGAATCCTCTTCTCTTCCCATTCTCTATATTCTTATAAATACCCATCTACATGCAATTTACTTTCAAATTTTTATGTCCTACTCCTGTCTTTCCAAGTTTAGAATTATATTTTTTTAATTATCTCATAGCATTTATTATACTGCATTGCAACTGTCTATTTACAGTCTGCAATGCTCAAGATACTCTAATTCCCTGAAAGCAGAAACCATGTCTTTCTTTCCCTCCCCCAACTTCTGGTTTTTCTTCCTTCACCATCATACATGTCTTCAGAGTAAGTCAGTCTGTGCAGGTAAGTCTTATGAGAAAAGAGACATCTGACCAAACCCTGGTAGTAAGTAATGGAATGAGGTTTACAGATATCTGAGGAAGACCATTTCAGGCAGAGGGAATAGCCAATGTGAAAGACCTAAGTAATGAGTGTGCCTGGTGTGTTCATAGAACACCACAGAAACCATAAAGCATGCAGGTGATAAAGTTAGAGAGTTAACAGGGGGCAAAGTTCTCATAGGGCTACACAAGGGCTTCAGATCTTTCTCTGAGTGAAAGTGGGAGCCACTAGGGGTTGTGAGGCATTGAAGTATCATAAGCTGATGTGTGTGTTTGTGTATGTGTGTTAAAATCACTCTGGTGCTACATCAAATATGCTCCATCAAGGGGCTACATCAAGACTGTAGGGGGACAAGAATGGCGGCAAGGAGATTCATTTGTAGGCCTTTGCAATAAAGAGTCTAGGCAAGAAATGATGGTGCTCTGACAGAGATAGTAGTAATGTCAGTGACATTAAATGAACAGATTTGGGTTATGTTTTGAAAATAGAGTTAATTGGATTTTTCTGACAGATAAAAAGAAAGGAGTCAAGGATGAGACAAAAGTGTTTGGTCAGAGAACTCTAAGGATGGAGTTTCCATTAACTGAGATGGTTTGAAAGAAAGGAATGTAATAATCAGATTGTTGCAAGATGGGTCACTATGGAGGCTAGATAAGGCTGTTTCGAGGGAGCAAGACTGGGGTCAGGTTGTGACAAATTATCAGGCTGTTGCTGTAGTCTAGGAAAGGATAATTAGAACCTGCCCCAAAGCAAGGAGAGCTGAGATCAGATGATAGAATAGATTCAAGAAATATTTGAGAGACAACATTTTCTATATGTATAGATAACTGTAGCAAAAGAGAGTCATGCTGAAAGATATAAGCTTGAAATTTTGATTTCAAAAAAATAAAAACAAATGTCTAGCTCAATAGAACTTGTAAATTCTGTCTGCATGAGGGTTCAGTGATACATATCCTTTTTTGTAATAATAGTTAAATGTTATGCTGGATTAGAACCATTTTGCTTGGTTGGTGTTTTTTTTTTCTTCTTTAAGAATTTCCAACATGTATTTGCTGAAAAATTATCCCCCAAGGAGGATGATAAAAGGAAATATTGTAATTAAAATGACAGCAATCATCACCAAATATTCATAAGAATCCACAGTATTTCAGAATAGTGAGTTATGATCTCCAGGGAGAATAATAAATGCATTTTACCTCTACTTTTTGAAGTAAACTGGGTGACGGGTATTAAGGAGGGCACGTGATAGGATGAGCACTGGGTGTTATACGCAACCGATGAATTACTGAACTCTACACCTGATACTAATGATGTACCGTATGGTGGCTGATTGAATTTAAATTAAAGAAAATCTTTTCATTCAAGTATAATATCCATAAAGATAAGTACATAAATCTTAAATATATATCTCAATGAATTTTTACAATGTGAACATATCCATGTAACCAGCACCCAGGTAAAGAAACAGAACATGACCAGCTCCCAAAACTTCCTCTTGTTCCCTTCTGGTCATTCTAACCCCCTAGGTAGTCAGTCTCCTGAGCTTTGTCAGTTTTCAAGCTTTCTGTAAATGAAATAATACAAATAGAACTCTTTGTATCTGCTGGGTATATACAGAGAGTAAAATTCCTAGGTTATAAGTTACGTGTCTATTCAACTTTGATCGATACTGTCAAACAATTTTCCAAAGTGTTTGTTACATTGCCTTTATTTCTTCTGTTTAAATGTTGAGAAAATTACTCTGTTCTAGAACAGATTTTGACCTTTTCAGGAAATAATTTAATCATACACCAAAAATTTTGTTATTGCAAGCTGTGTATCAGCGTAAATTACAAAAGATCTGACTACATAAGGAAACTATTTTAGAAATTTAGTTCACATAAGACATAGTAAGGAAAATCAAAAAGTTAAGGAAAAGATAAGCAGTAATAATGATAATAGCTAAGTTTGTTTTGAGCAGCTAATGGCTCCCCACATGAAGGAGACAAGAAGTTCCTACAGAAGAGGGATGCAGCTTCTTTCCCCCAAAAGCCCCAACATGGGTGACCTTGCGTTTCACTGGGCCAAAGTCTAGCCATTCTGAAGGCTGGAGTGGGGTCAAGTTAGCAACTGGCATAGCTGTTATGTTTTATATGCTGTTTACTGCCATATCCTCAGCTCTCAACACAATATCCGGCACAGAGTAGGTGCTGAATATATATTTGTCAAATGAATACATAAATGAATTATTAATAGAAGTAACCGCTGGGAAAAACATCTGATTGGGAAAGATGAGTCTGAAGATTTATGCTGCTGACCTAATCACACCATAAAACTGTATGCTGCCTCTTTGTTCTTTAGTTACATGTGTGACCTGGAATCAGCTAGGTCATCCTGCCCTTCAGGCTTCAAATAAGTTGGCTCAAACCACCATCACCTATGTCCTGGGAAAGCCAATGTTTACACAAATCCCTCCTGAGAATCTTGGAGGAATTTCCATTTTTGTTCATCACTGATGGTTTCATACTCTCAAATCCATTCAATTAGTTTATCGTGTGAATCATCTTGCCATATTCTGTATGCTCTCCTTGTCCCATAGTGTGTGGTCATATACTGGACACCAACCAGATTCCTTTTTATCTTCAAAGTACCACCAATGCAGTACAGTATGTGCAGCAAATTTTAAATAAGGCTTGGGGTAGAGGAACCACAGAGAAGTTGAAATTGAATAGCAGACCTCCTTGTTTTAAAATGTCTCAGACATACTGACACCAGGAATCCCACTAGTCACTATTTTTCAATAGATACTTTTCTCCAGGAGCTCCAACCTTCTGACTAATTCCTCAGTCTTCCTTTCCTTGACCCATCTCCTTCCCATCTCTTCTTTCAAATACCTTTTAACTTTATATGCGAAAAGTTTTATTTTTCTGGATTGATCTATTCTAAACTTCTGTGCCACCCACCTTCCGTTCTTTCCACCCTAGCATCTATCTGTCATACAATAGCTAGAGCAATCTTCTTCACATGGAAACCTCCTGCTCCAAACTCCCCAATAGCATCCCTCTCACTTGAATGAAAACACAGACTCCTTGCCAGCACTACCAAATCTTACATGTTCTGGCCCCTGTCGCATCTCACACTTCATTGTCTTCTACTCTCCTTCTTCCTCACGAGGCTCCACCTGCCCTGGTTTGCTTGTTATTCCTTAAGCACATTAAGTTCATTCTGCTCTAGGGCTGTTATCCTTGATGTTTCCTTCTGCTTAGATCTTTACCGTTCTGCCTCTCTTCCATCATCCAGGGATGAGTTGGCTCATATAAAGTAACAATCTCCTGTCCCCATTTTCTCTATAGCTCTTACCACCCAACCATCTTTTAGATTAATTTGTATGTATATACGTATGTATGTGTGTATATCTCCCCAACCAGAACCAGTGTGCCACGAGGGTAGAGAATTTCTTGCCTTTTTTACTTGTGTATCTCAGAACCTAAAAATGTACATGTAAATATTCCCTATATTTTGCTGAATGAAGGAATGAATAAGGGAAAGAATACTTTGTCACTTTCTCCTTACTGAACTTATACTTTGGACTTCAACTTCTACATCTGAAGACATCAATTAATATGATTAGCTAACAACAACAACAATAAAAATACAAAGAGCAAAGGTGGAAACATTATGCTTCCCGACTTTAGACTACATTACAAAGCTGTAATCATCAAGACAGTATGGTACTGGCACAAAAACAGACACATAGATCAATAGAACAGAAGAGAGAGGCCAGAAATAAACCCACGCTTATACTGTCAATTTATGCAAAGGAGGCAAGAATATACAATGATGAAAAGACAGTCTCTTCAATAAATGATGTTGGGAAAACTGGACAGCCACATGCAAAAGAATGAAACTGGACAACTGTCTTACACCAAACACAAAACTTAACTCAATCCGGATTAAAGACTTGAACAGAAGACCTCCAACCAGAAAACTTCAAGAGGAAAACATAGGCAGTAAGCTCCTTGACGTAGGTCTTGGTAATGATTGTTTGGATTTGACACCAAAAGCAAAGACAACAAAAGCAAAAATAAATATGTGGAACTACCTCAAACTAAAAGTCTTCTGCACATCAAAGGAAACTATCAACAAAATGAAAAGGCAACCTACTGAATGGGAGAAAATATTTGCAAATCATATATCTGATAAAGAGTATTTAAAGTATATAAGGAACTCATATAACTCAATAGTAAAACAAACAAACACAAACAAAAAACTGATTAAAAAATGGGCAGAGGATCTGAATAGATATTTTTCAAAGAAGACATACAGGTGGTCAACAGCAGGTACGTGAAAAGGTGCTCGTCATCACTAATCATCAGGGAAATGCAAATCAAAACCACAATGAGACATCATCTCATACATTAGAGTAGCTATTATCAAAAAGGAAGAGGGGTGCCTGGGTGGGTCAGTCGGTTAAGCGTCTGCCAGGTCATGATCTCAAGGCCCTGGGATCGAGCCTCGCATCAGGCTCCCTGCTTGGTGGGGAGTTTGCTTCTCCCTCTCCCTAACCCCCCTGCCCCCGACTTGTGTTCTCTCTCTCTTTCTCTGTCTCAAATAAAAAACTAATTTTTTTTTAAGGTAAGAAATAAGAAGTGTTAATGAGGATGTGGAGAAAAGGAAACCCATGTGCACTGTTGGTGGCAATGTAAATTGGTGCAGCTACTATGGAAAACAGCATGGCATTTCCTCAAAAAATTAAAAATAAAACTACCATATGATCCAGCAATTCCACTTGTGGGTATTTATCCAAAGGAAATGAAATCACTAACTTATATGGAAGCAACTTAAGTGTCTATCAATAGATGGATTAAAAAACATGTGAGATATATATATATATATATATATATATATATATATACACACATATATATATACACACACATACACATATATATATTTTATATATATATGAACATGTGGTATTATATATATATATACATATATATATATGTATATATATATATATATATTTGCAAAGAAATATTATCAGCCATTAAGAAAAGAAGAAATCTTGTCCTTTCTGACAACGTGCATGAACACTAAGGGCATTACAGTAAGGCAGACAAAGACAAATATCATGTAATCTCATTTATATGTGGAATCTAAAAACAAAACAGTGATTGCAGGTAAGATAAAAAAGCAAGACCCAATTATATGCCATCTATAAGACACAAAAATATTAAGATATAGATAATATTAAATTTAATGGGTGGGAAAGGATACACATAAAAATACTAATCAAACCGAAACTGGACTTTCCATGCTACCCAGACAGAGGTACATATAACATTGTTCCGCATCCTTGTTGTAACTTAAAGGGAAACCTTCACAATGTCTGGAGCCCTTGATGTCCTAGAAATGAGGGAGGACAATGTCCTAAAATTCTTTGCAGCAGGAACCCATTTATGTGGTGCCAACCTTGACTTCCAAATGGAACAGGACCTCTAAAAAAAAAGTGAGAGTATCCAGCTCATAAATCTGAAGAGAACCTGGGAGAAGCTTCTGATGGCAGCTTGTGCCAGTATTGCCACTGAAAACCCAGCTGATGTCAGTGTCATATCATCTAGGAATACTGGCCAGTGAGCTGTGCTCAAGTTTGCTGCTGCTCCTGGAGCCACTCCTATTGCTGGTCGCTTCACTCCTGGAACCTTCATTAACCCAGATCCAGGCAGCCTTCTGGGAGCCAAGACTACTGGTGGTTACTGATCCCGAGGCAGACCACCAGCCTCTCAGAGCTATCTTATGTTAACCTGCCTACCATCGCTCTGGGTAACACAGACTCTCCTTTGTGCTATGTGGACATCGCCATCCCTTGTAGCAACGAGGGAGCTCACCACTCAGTGGGCCTGATATGGTGGATGCTGGCCCAGGAAGTTCTGTGCACGTGTGTCACCATTTCCCTTGAACACCCATGGGAGGTCATGGCTGATGTCTACTTCTACAAAGATCCTGAAGCGATTACAAAGTAAGAGCAGGTCAATGCTGAAAAGGCTATGACCAAGGAGTTTCAAAGTCAATGGACAGCCCTAGCTCCTGAGTTCACCGCTACTCAGCCTGAAGTCACAGACTGGTCTGAAGGCATGCAAGGTGCCCTCTGTGCTTATTCGCAGTTCCCTGCTGAAGACTGGAGCGCTCAGCCTGCCACTGAAGACTGGTTCACAGCTCCCACTGCTCAGGCCAATGAATGGGTAGGAACAACCACTGAATGTTCTTAAGCTGCTCTTCCACAAAGGCAAACAAAATGGAGAGAATTGACAGAAAGTGAACAGTTTCAAAAAAGAAGGAAGGAAGGAAGGAAGGAAGGAAGGAAGGAAGGAAGGAAGGAAAGAAGGAAGGAAGGAAGGAAGGAAGGAAGGAAGGAAGGAAGGAAGGAAGGAAGGAAAAGAAAGAAAGAAGGAAGGGAGGGAGGAAGAAAGAAAGATAGAATGACTATATTAATACCCTAAAAAGATAGATTTTAGAGCAAGGAATAATACCAGGGATGAAGAAGGTAATTTCACAATGAGAGGTAAATCTATCAAGTAAATCTAACAATACTAAATGTATATGCACTTAATAACACAGCTTCAAAATACTAAATACTAAAACAATATAATACATATGAAACAATACTGATATAACTGAGGGGAGCAATTTTGAAAATCCACAATTATAGTTGGAGAGTTCAACAGCTCTGTTTCAATAGTTGAGAAAACACGTATACAGAAAACAACAAAAATATAAAAGATGTGGGTAACTACTGAAATTTTTACCTAATTGATATTTATAAAACACTCTACCTAACAGCAGCAGGATACATATTCTTTTCAAGCGCTCATGGAATATTTACCAGGAAAGGACATATTCTGAGTCAGAAAATAAGTCTCATAACTTTAAATCAATTAAAATCATAAAAAGTTTGTTCTTTGACCACAATGATATTATATCTGAATGTAATAATAGATAACTCTATGGAAAATCTACAAATACTTGGAAATCAATCAGTATACTTCAAACAAACCACGGGTCAAAGAAGAATTCATGAATGAAATAGGAAAATATCTTGAGGTTAAATAAAAGCAAAAACCACAATATGTCAAAAGTTGTGGGATGCAACTAACAGTGCTTAAAAGTTAATTTAAAGCATTAGCTACTTATATTAGAAAAGAACAAAGATTTCAAACAGAGGATCTAAGTGTCTACATTAAGAAACTAGAAAAAGAGGAGTAAATAAAGCACCATAGTAAACAAAAGAAGAAAATTAAGGACCAGAGCAAATACCAAAGATATAAAGAAAACAGCAAAACAGTAGAGAAAATCAATAAAAACAAAACCTGATTCTTTGAAAGTATTAATAAAATTGATAAAACTCTTGCCCAGGTGTTGGTAAACTATGGCCAATGGACCAAGTCTAGTCTGTAACCTGATTTTGTATACTCTGCAAGCTACAAATACTTTTTACATTTTTAAAAGATATTCAAGAAGAGGTAGAGGGTGGCAATGAGAAGAAAGAAAAAGCCTAAAATAGTTATGACTTGACATCTTAGAGAAAAAAGTTTACCAGTCTCTGATCTAGCCAGACAGACATATTATTACAGATCCCACTGACATTAAATAGATAATTGGGAATATTATGAACATCTTCTTCCAATAAGCTCAACAATTTAGAATTAGTATTATTTCTTCCTTAAATGTTTAGTAGAATTAACTATTGAAGCTGGACATAAAGTTCTCGTCATGGGAAGATTTTTCTTTCTTTCTTTTTTTTTTTAAAGATTTTATTTATTTATTTGACAGAGAGAGACAGCAAGAGAGGGAACACAAGCAGGGGGAGTGGGAGAGGAAGAAGCAGGCTCCTAGTGGAGGAGCCTGTTGTGGGGCTTGATCTCAGAGCACTGGGATCATGCTCTGAGCTGAAGGCAGATGCTTAACGACTGCACCACCCAGGCACCCCAATTTTTCTTTAAACTACAAATTCGATGTCTTTAATAGATATTCTGATTTTAAATTTATTTGAAAAATTTTTTGAAAGACATGAACTATTGAGGCTCACTCAAAAAAAAGGGGGGGGGAGGAAATAAATTATTTGAACATCTGTTAATTCTACTAAACATTTAAGGAAGAAATAACACTAATACTACATAAACTCCTAGAAAATAGAAGAGTATGGAATTCCTTTCAACTCATCTCTAAGATCAGGATTACCCTGATCCAATACTAAAGATATTATAAGAAAAAATTAATATAATAATATAAGAATATTAAGATAATGTACCAAGTCTAAGTGTTAGTCATTTTAAGAATTCAAGGATTGTTTAATGTTGAAGACTCAGTTATTGTAAATTCAGTGAATTAACAAACTATAATGAAGGATCACTAGAGGGGGGATATGGTCAGTTGCTTGATGGGCATGAAGTTACAGTTATACAGAAGGAGGAAGTTCCAGACATCTGCTATAGAACATGGTGCCTGGCATTAACAGTAAGATATTGTACACTCAAAAATTTGTTAAGAGGGTAGATCTTATGTTAAGTGTTCCTACCACCAAGCAAAATATGAACACAAGAAAACTTTTGGAAACGATGAACATGTTTATTACCTTGATTATGGTGATGGTAACACAAGTGTATACATATGTCCAAACTCATCAAATTGCATATATTAATTATGTGCAATTTTCTGTATATCACTTATACCTCAATAAAGCTGGGAAGAAAAAGGATATATTACATAGTCTTCTCAAGACACACACACACACACACACACACACACACACACACAGAAACCTAAGAAATTTAACACCCATTTTTGATAAAAACTTTCAGTAATTTAGAAATAATATAAAATTCTCTTAACCTACTAAGGGACATACACAAAAAATGTGCAGCTAATAGTGTAAGGACGGACATATATTACTTCTACTGGATAGAGAGCCCATAAAGAGATCTACACATACAGCAGCAATTGATTTTCAACATGATCTGAGATAAATCAATCAGGAAAGAGTAGTCTTTCCAACAAATGATGCTGGAAAAAAAATGGACATCCATATGCAAAACTATGAACCCATTCCATTTATTTTATATCATCTACAAAAATTAATCATAAATGTATTCTAAATTGGGGCCCCTGGGTGACTCAGTTGGTTGAGAGTCCAACCCTTGATGTAGGCTCACATCATGATCTCAGGGTCATGGGTTCAAGCCCCACATCAGGCTCCGCACTCAGGGGGGAGTCTCCTTGAGATCTGCTCTCCCCCTCTCCCTCTGCCCCTTCCCTGACTCTAAATAAATAAATAAATAAATAAATAAATAAATAAATAAATAAATAAATAAAATCTTTTAAAAATGTATCCCAAATCAATAAGTAAGCACTAATACTATAACACTTCTGGGAAAAAATACAAGAGAAAATCATTGTCATCTTGAGTTAGTAAAAAATTTCTTGAGTATGATACCAAAAGCATGAGCTATAAAATAATTTAAAAGCTTAAGTTCTAAACTGAGACTTCTAAATTTAAGAAGTCAGACACAAAGACTATCTACTGTATGATTCCATTTATATAACATCCTAGAAAAGGCAAAATTATAGTGACAAAAGCACATGCAGGAGCTGGGGTTGGGGGAAAAGTAATTAGTGCAAAAGGGAATATTTTTGAGGTGATAATGTTCTATAACCTAATTGTAATGGTGAATACACAATTGCATACATTTGTCGAAAATTGGAGGTACGGGGCGCCTGGGTGGCTCAGTCAGTTAAGCGTCTGACTCTTGGTTTTGCCTCGGTCATGATCTCAGGGTCGTGAGATGGAGCCCCACCTTGGGCTCTGCACTGAGCATGGAGTCTGATGGAGATTCTCTCTCTCACTTTCCCTCTGCCCCTCCCCACCCCACATTCACTTGCTCGCTTTTTCTCTCCAATCAATCAATCAATCTTTAAAAAGGGGGACATACAGGCTTCTGGTTATGGAATGAATAAGTCATGGGGATGAAGCACAGCATAAGAAATGTAGTCAGTGGTATTACAGTAGCACTGTATGGTGACAGATGGCAGCTATACTTGTGAGCACAGCGTAATGTACAGAGTTGTTGAATCACTATGTTGTACACATGAAACTAATGTAACATTGTGTGTCAACTATACATCAATTAAAGAAATGTAAAAAAAGTATCAAAATGTATACTTAGATTAGTTTTCTTGCATCTAAAATACAGACAACAAATCTTTTTTTTAAAAGATACTTCTAAATAAGATACTTCAATAAAATATGAATATGGAAAAGTGCATTAGTATTTCTTGGACACCTCCAAAATTCTGTAAACTTGAAAACTATAGTCTGACCTAAGGTTCTATCTTTTGAGTTTCAAATAAAGCCACTTGTTTTGTTTGCTTTGTTAGAATGAAATATGGAGTGAACATATTATGGGGGAGCAGAAAACAGTTAATAAGCCACTCACATAATGAATGTCCACTTCATAGGAAAGAAAAGCTCAGGCCATAAAAAAGAGGGAAATCCTGCCATTCGCAACAAATGGATGGATCTTGAGGACATTATCCTAAGTGAGATAAGTCAGACAGAGAAAGACAAATACCATATGACCTCACTTACATGTGGCATCTAAAGAAACCACTCAGAGAAACAGATCAGTTAGTGGTTGCCAGAGGTGGGAGGTAGGATTGGTGAAGGTTATGAAAGAAGCAGTTTTAAAATAAATAAGGCCTGCCGATGTAATGTACAAGCACGGTGACTCAAGTTAACAACACTGTATCATATTTTTGGAAGCTGCTAAGGGAGCGGATCTTAAAAGTTATCATCACAGAAAATGTTGTAACCATGTGAAGTGAACTTACTATGGTGATCATTTTGCAATTTATAGAAATATCAAATAATTATGTTGTACATCTAGAACTTATACAATGTTATAGATGTTGATTATATCTCAATAAAACCGGACGGGAAAAAAAGTCTCAGAGAGATTAAGCAACTTTCATAGGAAAGCAAACTGTAGGTAGCAGAGGTGATAATCTGATCCAGCCTAAGTTTTCTAGAACTGAGCTGGCACTCTTCCCTCTTCATTATGCTGCCTTCACATGATCAAGACATCTAAAAAGATGAGGCATAATAGCTTTCAAAACTGAATTTTCTTTAATTTAGGGCATAGATGGGGGAAAGAAATATTTTAAGTGCAGAAGCAACATAAGGACATTAAAATCATATAAAATTAGAATAAGACCTCTCTTCTGCAATTTATCCACAAACAGCCTTTGGAGAGCTCAACCTCCCTGGGAGTCAGTTCCTCTCCTGAAAAACTGAAGTAATGATGTATTTCTTGCAAGATTATTATGATGTTGGGAGGCATACTATGTATAGCTTTGTGTATCCCCTTAACAAGCAGTCAAGTCAACTGTATATCTTTGCACACTTAGTGAAGTGGAGGTGTTTTCTGTTAAAATAAATTTTGGAATGTGGGTTAAATAGGTTTCTTCACATCAAGATTTCTTAGAGCCTTCAATATAGAATATTCATTTTTAATTTCCAGGAAGGGAAATTTGCATAAGTTATTTCTTGTATTTTTTTTACCACGAAATAATTTTTCCATGCTACACAAATTGTAAGACTCTGCCTTCTAAAAAGTCACATGCCTTTCTAATTTTTTGTCCAATGTTTTCTAGCCTGTGTGTCTTAAGCGCTCAAACAATTAAAGGTTATAGTTAGAGGCATGAGCTTTATAGTCCAATCCAGGAGTTCAAATTTCTGCTGCATCACTTCCTAACCATGTGATCTGGGCTCACTATAACTCTCCGTTTCCGAATCTGTAAAATGAAGATAATAGCCTCATGTAAAGGGTTATTGTAGAGATTAAATGAGTTCACAAATGTTGAGCATTTGGCACAATGCCTAGCACATCATAAGCACTCAATAATTGTTATTTATCACCCAGCTTTGGTGTTTTGAGTTAGGAAGAGCCTGCAGTTCAAAGTAGCCACAAAGAGAAATTGAACTGATTAGTGCTGCTCAAATAAGCAATGACTCTTCCCCTGAATACGTGGGTACCTGCCTGCTGACCGCACCCCACTTGTTGCATGCTCAGGGTATGCCTGGGCAGGAGACCCAGCACATTCACAACTACCTTAGGCATGAAGAAAAAATTTCATGCCTGTGGGGCTACCCAGTTACCTTCTAGCCAGGATGTGACCTCCATGGTCTCCATGATGACACGATATTATTGGATAGACTTTGCTTTCTAGCTAACTGGAAGGAGTTCAGAGGAGGGCAGCCAAGTTAATGAAAGGTTTGGAAATGAAATCGTATGAGAGCAGATGAAAAACCTGGGCATGTTCAGTCTGGAGAACAGGCAAAGCAGCAGCAGAGGCGCACGGTGACATGGAGAAGACAGAGTCATTATTCTCGGTTATGAATGAGGTTACTGCAGATGAAATGGGGTTTAGATTTGCCCAGAAACATTTTGGAGAAAATGAATACACTTCACAATGAAGTGTAAGACAATATAGGAGATGCCTAGGATGATTATTAAATTATTTTCAAGGGGAATGCCTAGGACCACCATAATTGCCCAATTGGTCTCTTGAAGTAAATTGAAGATAAACCAACCATACAAGAATGGAAAAGATTGACTAGATGTAGCAGGCAGGTTTTGTTAGTTGTAAAGAGCACCTCATCTGGCCAACATTTTGCAGAACAGAATTTTAATAGGACATAAGGTGGATGAAGTACGGAGTTTGAAAGTAGACAGCAACTGAGGCAGCTCTTAGAGGTCCAGGCGGCAGGAATCAATGGACAATTTCTTCAGAGTGTCAATTCAAGATTCAAAGTCCCCAAAGAAAGTCTGGTTGGCTTAGTCTAGCCATATATCCACCCCTTCCTTACACTTGAACAGAGATTTGATTGACAATTACGTCAAAAAAGAGGTATGAAAATTAATGATATTACCAAAAGAAGGTAAAATAGATGCTAGGTAGAAAAACAAACAAACAAAGCCCACTCTGTTCTGTGAATTCATATTAAGCTAATAACTTTTATTAATGTATTAATTTATTTTTATTTATTTATTTTTATTAATTTATCAAGTACTTATATAAAATGTGAGAACAATGAGTCTTAGAGGGTTTTAAAAGGAACTTGTCTAAGGTCATAGAGCTAATAATTGGTGTTGGAGGAACTCAGTTTGTAAATTAATACACCATACTGCTTTCCTTTTCATGCTTTTCATAATCTCTGTTACCACTGCCGTTCCTTAAAGCAGGTGTGATCCACGAGCCTGAGACCAGGACCGGAGCTGAAACCAAGAGTCGGAAGCTCAACCGATTCAGCCACGCAAGTACCCCCAAACCAAATGTTTTAAAAGGAGTGGTATGAAGTGAGGTCTCTTTCTATCCTGTTCTGTACAACCAGACTATAACTCTCTTGCGTAGGAGCCATGTCCCACTTCTGCTTCTTGGTAGCCACTGTAAACAATGGGCCTTTAATTATGTGGATAAAAGCAAATAAAATGAAGATAGGATTATGACTTTGGCTTTATTTGTTTTATATCTAGGTTAACCCTCCTACTTTTGTGGCCTATAATCTCTCTCTTTTTTAAAAAAATTTTATTTAGAGAGTGAGAGAGAGAGAGAGAGAGAGAGAGAGAACGTGTGTGCAAGCAAGTGGGGGGAGGGGAAGACGGAGAGGGAGAAAGAATCTCAAGCGGACTGTGTTGAGCACAGAGCTCAGCTTGGGGCCCAATCCCACAACCCCGAGACCATGACCTGAGCTGAAATCAAGAGTCAGATGCCCAACGAACTGAGCCACCTGGATGCCCCTTGTGGCCTATAATCTTAAAGATTCAGATTCTATGCAACCAAATCAGAGTTCTGAAAACTTAAAAAAAAAAAGTTATGTATATGGAGCCAAGAAATAGTGCAGTGTTATTGAACCTCAGCATTGGGAAGTCTGGAAAAAGGAAAAGCTGTTCAGTCTGGCTTAATGGTTAGATCATAGACTTTAGAATTAACCATCTGGGCTCAAATCCCAACTCAGTTACTTATTAGCTGTATGTCCTTTTGCAAATGACTCTCTAAATTTCAGTTCCTTCATAAGCTAATACAAGGTCTGTTGAAATTGTAGAGAAGATTAAATGAGATTACATGTGTAGAGCCCTTGGCTTGGTCCTTCCCACCAGTAAGGCTCTGCAATTATCAGTCATTATTTCAATACTTTGATACGTATCTTTTTACTCCTACTACAGTTGTGTGCCTGGGGACTGGGCTGGGCTGGGCTTGATTTTAATGTTACTGAATAATATTAGAGGTTCTAGGCTAAAATTCTTGTACATGATATCATAATTTCTGAAAAGACAGCTAATCTAGTCTATATCTAGTTATTTTATACCAAGATATACTTACTGTTGTCACTGAAAATTATGTCTAATAATTTTTCACATCTTATATTTGAGCAATTTTATTGTAATATAATTCAATACACTTTTCTTCATTATCTTTCCTGGGCCAAGCACTGCAATAGGAACTGAAAAAAAAAATCTTTAAGTTGCTGGGAGCCCAGAAGTAACAATAAGCTGCAAACAACAGAAAAAAAATTGTCAAAAAATTAGAAGAAAAGTTAACTCAGTTATGCAGAGATCAATAATATGAAAGAAAAAAGATATGAAAAATAATCCAGAAAATTTTTTTATATAATATGTTATAATATACACCAAATACACAGGTTGAATTCCAGAAGAGAATACAGCAAATGGACAAAAAGCTAACATAAAAACCTATAAAAGAACTTTGACCTGAACCATGGGTAGATTTAGAATTTAGATTTTTAGATTTTAAAAATTAATGCAATGACTTAACTGGGTCCACATTTTGTATTTCAAAGGAAAAGAAAAATCCCACAAGCCTCATGTGGAGAAATAAACAAAGCCAGTTTCGTAGGAAAAGAAAACTTTCCAGTTATCATTGTCTTCATCCCTACAACAGTAAATCCCCAAATTCTGGGCTCATCCCTGCTGTTTCTAAGATATAGAATCAATAGCAAGACTATTCTTGGGGATATAAGTATAAAGAAAGGCAAGAAATCATTTATCCTTTCTCATTTTTAATTGAAAATACAAGCCAGCTGGCCTAGAGATTAATAAAAAGAACAAAGTCAAAAAATATTTAGTAAACTTAATGCAAATGTCTAGTAAGAGCATAAATAAATGATTATTAGAGCATAATAAAAATAAGGGCCATAAGTCAACTGAGTAAGGAGAAAGAAGAAATCAAAGAATGCTAAATCTTTATTTTATACAGGGATATTAATAGTGTTATACAAACAGTTTTTAAAAGATATCAAATACTGGGGTGCCTGGGTGGCTCAGTAGGTCAAGCATCTGCCTTTGGCTCCGGTCATGATCTCAGGGTCCTGGGATGGAGGCTTGCAGTGTCATTGGATTACCTGTTCAGTGGGGAGTCTGCTTCTCCCTCTCCCTTTGTCCTTCTCCCCTGCTTGTGTGCGTGCTCTCTCTCTCTCCTCTTAAATAAATAAAATTTTAAAAATAAATAAATAAAAGATATATAATATTAATACCTGATGAGCTGGCATTCAAACCAAAGGAAAAATGGATTACTCAACTTCTGGTTAAGACTACCAGCTAACCAAAGAGAGAAAATATAAAGTTAAATTACTATAACATACAGACACCAAAATGAATCCCAGATGGCCTAAAGATTGAAATGCAAAAAATAAAATTATAATTATACTGGAATAAATATAAGTGGCTATATGGTCTTAGGAGAGAAAACTTTTCAATGCATGACATCAAAGACAAAAATATAAATGAAAAGGCTGATAAGTATGACTATAAAAATTGTTTTTTCTGTACTTAAAAGAAACTCCAGGTAAAAAATTGAAAGACAATAAACCAGGGGAAATTATTTGCAGAGTAAATGCCAGAGGTTAGTAGATTTAATATATAGAAATCTTATAAATCAGTAAGAAAATGACAAATATCTCAATTAAAACACACACACACACACAAAGGGTATAGTTGAGCAATTGACAAAAAGAAGAACTATAAATGCTTAGTCAATATAGAAAAAAATTTCCGATCTGACAATATTTAAAAGCAAGGTAAATAAAAGTATGTTGACACGTTCAAAGTGAAAACGATAAATGAGGAAATTTTAATGGTGTTTATTTAAAAAACTCAGGACACAAAACAGACACTCAGGAAGTATACGCTGAATATTTTCCCCCAAAACCTTTCATTTCTCAAAGTCTTTTCTGAAAATAAGAGTCAACTGGACACGGTGGAGGACATTAAGATCAAGAATATTGCTTCATTATTTCATTCTACTATTAATAGTTGCTTCTGTT
The DNA here is from genome assembly GCF_024610735.1 of Ursus americanus. Taxonomy (NCBI): domain Eukaryota; kingdom Metazoa; phylum Chordata; class Mammalia; order Carnivora; family Ursidae; genus Ursus; species Ursus americanus. Next base: position 23,379,822 of record NC_142137.1, read on the forward strand.
CTTTGCTTGGCTCTCTTTAACACACAAAGCCTATAATCACTTTAGATACTTTAAAATATGATTCACTGTAACTCCATTGAAATTAAAACTATACACCCTTAAAAGTCAATATAATTAGAAAATTAGTTTGTGGGTATAAGTTACACCTTTGCAAATTAGTACCTTGACTCGACCAGTTTAGAGCAAACCAAATTATGCTACATATTTGTGTCTTTTCCTTTTAAAAGCTTTCATTTGGTAAAGACAACTCAAAATTTTTTGCATATATTTTAGTTCCCTTTGCAGGAAGAAGATTAAAAAATGCCCATTCTAAGACTGCACCCTGTCCCTGCAAGCCCCCAGGCCATGGTTGCAAAATTTTAAGAAATTCACCATCTCTAGTTTGGACTAATCTCCAGCCAGATTAACTAATTCCTCCCTTGAAGGATCTCAGGAACTCCAGCCTAGCCTTGGCTCCTGGCCAGTTGGAGGATACTGGGAAGGCAGGGTCAGAACGAAGATTAACCTAGTGATTCAACGGCCGTACTCTGATGTAGGCTCAGAAAAGTAGACTCAGGTGTCCCTCAGATCACTTGAAAATGACTAGGTTTCTCTAAGAATCCTATAAACCTAAGGCAACTGAATCTAGTGTATGCAAGACCCACTTATTTATAGATTTAATATTCAAAGGATTGGAGGAGTTCACATTAGCTTTAGAAAGTGAAAGGAAGAGCTGAACATCGCTGAATACATTAGCTTTAGAATCAGCAGGGATGAAAGAGGAAAAAGAACAGGCTCAGTGGACAGTAGATAAAAGTGCATTATAACAAACCTGTGAATCTGACAAATAATTTCATGAGAAGATAATTTTATGATGATGGATATATTGCTGGAAATAATGTTCAGTCCTATGGACGTGGAGAGAAAAGGGAACCACTGTCAGGAATAAATTATAAATTAGAGAAGCAGAGAATTGAAGGCAAAGAGAAATTTCACCTTCAGACAGCTCTCCCATTTTATTTTTCCTAATGCCAGCCCCAGATCTTTCCCCTTTTTTGGGGGGGGTTAGTGAGGGGTGCACTGTTTTGTTTTGGTGGATTGTTTGGGATTTATTATTGTTGTTGTTATTGTTATTATTATTATTATTATTATTATTTCCTTGTGGGGATGGTTAGAGGTTAGAATGCTTGATGTGGGAAAAGGGAAAGAAAATTGAAAAGTACTTACTTCTTAATGGCAGGACATAAGGTCTATTCAGCTGTATGTTGCAATAAGTTTTTCAGCTTTTCTCCTCAATGCCAACTGTCAACAATTAGTTAACTTTATTATACAGACTGGCAGGCGCATGGAGGGAGACTAATAAAAATATTTGTTGAGTTTATTATGGAGAAAACGCTTCAGTTACTTTCCAAAAAGCACTGCTATCATAGACCAATGTCTGTCAGGTCATATAAACAGTTTTACTATAAAGAATGTTTTCTTTTAAAGGGATCTATTGTCATGGAACTTTATCTATCTGAAAAAACCATAGATTTATCAGTGAAGAATATGAGAATGTGAAGCTTGTGACTTGTTATCCAGAAGAAATCATTTAAAAGATGTCTTTAAATGTATCTAAATAATAAGGTTAGTTTTAATAGAAAAAAAGGAAAATGTACAACTCAACAGTTTATAAGCATTTTTGTTTTTAATTACTTGAAACCATCTAAAGCTTAGAAGACACAAACAATTTTAAGACCTTGGCTAATTTTATTAAATGTTCATTCAGGCTTATAAAACATCTTTTATATATCACACACACACACACACACACACACACACACACACACACAGTCTAATGGCTGCTTTTGGAAATTGAAGAATGTAAAAAACAATTCCTATAAGACATTTACCAAATAATAGGATCAATGATCAATTTTCTGATTTCTTTGCAGTTGGGTCTACTCTCTGTTTTTTTCTTTTTTCAGTAGTGCTACTACCTGCCTAGGAATCCAAGGCAGCCATTTCAATGATAGAAAAAGACTAACAGTGACAAATCAATCAATCCCAGAAGAATTTTCTCATTGTCCCTCAGAGGCTTATTCCTTTACTCTAATAAACCCATCGTAGTGGACCACATCTATCCCTTGGCCTTACTCAGATGGTTATAATACTTTTGACACCATAATTAACATTAATTTAAGATGTGTTGATCTTTGAGGTACTAAGGCAATAAGGCAATGGCAACTGAACATAAAGCCCCACTACTTTTATTAAAGAAATCAAAGATAACAATGTACATTAATAGATACATTATTCCATCCACAGAAAGGAAGAATTTCTATTTTTTGAGGGATTTTTGAGGCACTTTTCTTGTGGGTTAGCCACTAGAGGGCATCATGATGCTATACGCTTAAAAAAAACTTTGAATATTGATTACTCTTGAATTGATTACTCTCAAAACACTGTTCTTCATGCTCACAACTCTCATTTAAATGGATAAAAGTGAAGTTGTAAAAAAATAAACTCATCTATCTTCCATTAAATCTTAAGAACATTGGACAGAACTGGAGACAGAGACTTAAACTCTGTATTACAAATCCACTGGATTACAACGGAAAGAATTCATCTCAGAGAAGAGTGGATATGGCCAACAGAAAATGGAACAGTTCAGGGCGCCTGGGTGGCACAGCAGTTAAGCATCTGCCTTCGGCTCAGGGTGTGATCCCGGCGTTATGGGATCGAGCCCACATCAGGCTCCTCCGCTGGGAGCCTGCTTCTTCCTCTCCCACTCCCCCTGCTTGTATTCCCTCTCTCGCTGGCTGTCTCTATCTCTGTCGAATAAATAAATAACATCTTAAAAAAAAAAAAAAAGAAAATGGAACAGTTCAACATGATTCTTGAAAGTAAGTAAAAGTCTTGAAAATTCATTCCCTGTTCCACCATGTTTTCATCATAAGCATTATAAGCCAAGAACCGACATTCAAATAATTGCAACTTGGAAGATAGTCATGCTCAAAGTTCAACATGTATTTCTCAAACAAGATGATTGCTACTTCTTCATATAAGACCTCTGGATATCAGCCAATGGTACATCTTTAACCTTCCAGTTTGAGAGAAATGGTTGGAAGTTGTTAAAACTTGGGCTTGAATTCAATTAAAATCTGGTTTCCTTGATTTCTTTCACATAAGATTCATGGAAACACTTGGCTAAAGATGGTCAGGCTACATTGTGCTTTGTGATGCATGAATAGAATTAACTTTAAAATGGACTATAACAAATTATGTTACCTAATATGTAATTATTTTCAAGAAATGTACTACACAGCGAATATCATCCTCTATGGGGAAAAACTGAGACCTTTTCCCCTAAGGTCAGAAACATGACAGGGTTGTCCACTCTCACCACTGTTGTTCAATATAGTAGTGGAAGTCCTAGCCTAAGCAATCAGACAACAACAACAACAACAAAAATAAAAGGCATCCAAATTGGCAATGAAGAAGCCAAACTTTCACTCTTCACAGATGACATGATACACTTGTAGAAAGCCCAAAAGACTCCACCCAAAAATTGCTAGAACTGATATAGGAATTCAGCAACATTGCGGGATATAAAATCAATGCACAGAGTCAGTTGCATTTCTGTACACTAACAGTGAGGCAGAAGAAAGAGAAATCAAGGAATCGATCCCATTTACAATTGCACCTAAAACTATAAGATACCTAGGAATAAACCTAACCAAACAGGTTAAGAATCTGTACTCTGAAAACTATAGAACACTTAGGAAAAGAAGTGAGGAAGACACAAAGAAGTGGAAAAACATTCCATGTTCATGGATTGAAAGAACAAATATTATTAAAATGTCTATGCTACCCAAAGCAATCTACACATTCAATGCAATCCCTATCAAAATACCAACATCATTTTTCATAGAGCTGGAATAAACAATGCTAAAATTTGTATGGAACCAGGAAAGACCCTGAACAGCCAAAGGAATGTTGAAAAAGAAAATCAAAGCTGGAGGCATCATAATTCCGGACATCAAGCTGTATTACAAAGCTGTAATCATCAAGACAGTATGGTAGTGGCACAAAAACAGACACCTAGCTCACTGGAACAGACTGAAGAAGCCAGAAATAGACCTCAACTCTATGGTCAACAAATCTTTGACAAGCAGGAAAGAATATCCAATGGAAAGAAGACAGTTTCTTCAACAAATGGTGTTGGGAAAAGTGGACAGCCACATGCAGAAGAATAAAACTGGACCACTTGCTTACACTGTACACAAAAAATAAATTCAAAATGAATGAAAGACCTTAATGTGAGACAGGAATCCATCAAAATCCTAGAAGAGAACGTAGGCAGCAATCTCTTTGACCTTGGCTGCAGCAACATATTGCTAGACACATCTTCAAAGGCAAGAGGAAAAAAAGCAAAAACAAACTATTAGGACTTCATCAAGATAAAAAGCTTTTGCACAGCAAAGGAAACAGTCAACAAAACTAAAAGGCAATCTACGGAATGGGAGAAGATATTTGCAAATGACATATCAGATAAGGGGCTAGTATCTAAAGTCTATAAAGAACTTCTCAAACTCAACACTCAAAAAATAAAAGATCCAGTCAAGAAATGGGCAGAAGACATGAACAGACATTTCTCCAAAGAAGACATACAAATAGCCAACAGACACATGAAAAAATGCTCAACATCACTGGGCATCAGGGAAATACAAATCAAAACCACAATGGGATACCACCTCATACAGGTCAGAATGGTTAAAATTAACAACTCAGGAAATGACAGATGTTGGCAACGATGTGGAGAAAGGGGAACCCTCTTACACTGTTGGTGGGAATGCAAACTGGTGCAGCCACTCTGGAAAACAGTATGGAGGTTCCTCAAAAAAGTTAAAAATAGAACTACCCTATGACCTAGCAATCGCACTACTAGGTGTTTATCCAAAGGATACAAAAATGATCCGAAGGGCCACCTGCACCGCAATGTTTATAGCAGCAACGTCCACAATAGCCAAAATATAGAAAAAGCCAAGATGTCCATCAATAGATGAATGGATAAAGAAGAAGTGAGATACACACACACACACACACACACACACACACACACACACAGTGGAATATTAGCCGTCAAAAAGAATGAAATCTTGCCATTTGCAACAAGGTGGATAGAACTAGAGGGTATTATGCTAAGTGAAATAAGTCAGTCAGAGAAAGACAAATCCACACGATTTCACTCATATGTGGAATTTAAGATACAAAACAGATGAACACAGGGGAAGGGAAGGAAAAATAAAACAAGGTAAAAATTGAGAGGAAGGCAAACCATAAGATATGCTGAACTCTAGGAAATAACTGAGGGTTGCTGGAGGGGAGTTTGGGGGGAGGGATAATTGGGTGATGGGTATTAAGGAGGGCACTTGTGATGAGCACTGGGTGTTATATGCAACTGATGAATCACTAAATTCTACCCCTGAAACTTAAAAAAAAGAAAGAAAGAAAGAAAGAAAGGAAGGAAGGAAGGAAAGGTAAAAAGGAAAAAGGAAAAAGAAAAAAGGAAAGAAAAGAAGAGAAAAGAAGCAAAACAAAACATGGGTTAATGCCACTTTAACTATGTTTTGTTTATTTCTTTCATTAATAAGGTCATTTTTTTAGAGGAGTTTTAGATTCATAGCAAAACTGAGTAGAAAATACAGAGAGTTCTCATATGTCCCGTACAAACTCCCACACATGTACAAGTTCCCCAGCTCGCAACATCCTGTATGACAGTAGCACATTTGTTATAACTGATGAACTTACACTGACATATCATCAATGCCCAAAGTCCATAGTTTACATAATGGTCATTCTTGGTGGAACAATGGGTTTGATAAATGTTTAATAACATGTACCCACCATTGTGGTATCGTATGGAATAGTTCCACGGTTCTAAAAATCCTTTGTGCTCCACTGATTCATCCCGCCCCTGTAACTCCTAACCCCTAACCCCTGGCAATCATGGATCTTTTGACTTCTTTGAAGTTTTGTCTTCAGGATGTCACATATTTGGAATGATACAGTAGGAAGCCTTTTTGAATTGTTTCCTTCACTTAGTAATATGCATTTACGCATATGTCCTTTTATGGCTTCGTACCTCATTTCTCTTCAGTGCTGAATAATATTCCATTGCCTGGATGCACTACAATTTATCTATCCATTCACCTCCTAAAGGACAAAGTTGGTTGCTTCCAAATTTTGTCAGTTATGAATAAAGCTTCTATAAACATTTGTACATCGGTGTTTGTGTAGACATAAGGGTTCAACTCATTTGGGTATTTAGTTTTGTTTTTAGCCAATCTTAGCTCTTTGAGCAATGCTTCCTTAGAGTAGCTAATGCTTGGTCATTTTAGTTCTGTTGACTCATAGAAAGCCACCTGGCATCAGAACTGAAAGAGAATTTGGTTGGCTAATCCAATCACTCATTCTATACTTTAGGAAATTGAGGCACACACATGTGAACTCCTTGTTATTCTATTCTTTTTAAAAGTCAAATATTCCCAGTTCTGTTTTTTTGTTTGTTTTGCTTTGAGATGTTTCTAAAATACAGCCACATTATGGGGCACCTGGGTGGCTCTGTCAGTTAAGCCTCCTACTCTTGGTTTTGGCTCAGGTCACGATCTCAGGGTCATGAAGTCAAGCCTTGTGTTGGGCTCCGTGCAAGAAGCCTTGAGATTCTGTTCCTTTCCCTCTGCCCCTGCCTCCACTTGTGTGCTCTCTCTTTAAAATGAAGTAAATAAATAAAATCTAAAAAATAAAATAAAATAAAAACAAAATAGAGCCACATTACTTTTTTGAATGACTATTAAATGTTAAAGATCTCTTGGCCTTTGGGTTCAATCTCAGATTTTACCATTAGCTTCTTCAGGAAAAGAAGTGTAAACATGAAAAAAATACAGCAAATAACTTTTGAAATGCAAAGCTTGGAATGGGAATGGGCATGGAGAAGAAACACTGTTTTAATAGCAAGAGTTTGGTTCAAAGTTTCCAAGTTGGTGGTTCTACTTCAATGCTGTGGCAGACAACTCTCATCTTACTAACTGCCCAACTGGCCACCCGTCTCCCCCTCCCCCAAACAACCCTCAAAGCAGGGCCCTGGCTTCTAATCTGGAAAATCAGCCAGAGAAGTATAACTGGATGCTAAGTGAGAACCCCCCTGTTACCTCCCTTTCAGCTGAGATCCCAAAGCTGACAGTCATAGGTGACAATTATTCCCGGATTCTAAAGAGAGATGTTAAACCACCTCTGCAGAGCTTGCCAAAAAAGTGGCCCTAACCTCAACCTGATCAGAAGAGAATGACAGTGAGGATTTCTTTGGAGGGCACTGTTGGAGGAAAGTATGGTATTTCCCTCAACTCAAGATGAATGAAAAGGGCCTTTACAAGAACCATTTGTAGAGAGTGTGGGTCTTGTCAGGAAGTGATATTGACATTTCATCCAACTCACACCCTTCCTATCCCTTTCTCATATGCTCTCTAAACAGAGATCCAGGATGGAGGCTAATTGGTTATGGAGCTATTGGGAAAACTTGGCCTGTGTTTCCTGCAATACAGAGACAGGGATCCATTCTTACCTGGAAGAGTCTAAACAATAGAAAAAGTCTGTGTGGGTGCCCTGTCAGTTGGAGAAGCTGGGCTGGCATGGCAAGCAGTCAGCCAGAGGACCATCCCCTGCTCGAGGAATGGTAATGTTGGATGTCTTCTGGGGAAGAGAGGAGTGGTCTCATCAAGAACCCACAGAAGCACCTGCATTAGTCAATCCTAGTGCTTGCAAAATCTTAGGAAGAACTGAAGGAACAAGCCTCCTGGAATGATGTGTAGAATGACACAGAACTGACCCGCAAGGGGAACTAGCACTTCTGAGGCCATCACTTAAGCTAGAAATGAGAGCCAGATCCACCACTACTTTTCTACATACAAGAATGTGAAGATGGACACAGGAACACTACTGTAGGAAAGCTTCATGTTCCCACCACCTTACTTGTTAGAAACCCTAGTCCAAACCCTCAAAAAGATGATCCCCACCTCATCCTGCCTTCCAAATCAGATAAGTAAATCCAATGACAGAAATGAATTCACATCAAGAAACGTACCTGCAAAGGAGTCCGGAAAGTATAGTTTTCATGTGTCCAACCCCTCCTACTTAGAAGCAACCAAGAAGAAGGTTGATGGGCCCATCCAAAGTACCTAAGACAGTACCCTATGACTGAAAGAACCCATAACTGGGCTCCTGCTGTACAGAGAGCCTCATTGCCAGATTATAACATCAATGGCCAAGTAAGATGTTTTTTTCTCTTTACCTCACCTCATATTCTTTCTCTTCTCTAGCCTGGAGGAGCCAGAAGTAGAACATACCTGGGAGTAGTGGACAAGGTGAAGAAATAGTGGAGAGTCTATATCTATCTCTTGCATTCCAAGTTCTTGAGACTGGGTTGGGTCTGAGTGATGTAGAGAGGGAAAAGCTTTGAACTGGTATGAAATCCACGTTTTAACATTAGATAAAATCTAAATCTTTAATTGCTGACACCATGACATTAATATCAGAAGGTGGAAGTGATATTTAGTATGTTCACCAGCTGGGATAGCATGGGCATTGACCAGTCAGGATGCATACTAGCCATAAGTAACTGGTATAACTCTATTAAGCACTGTTCAGGATGGACATTGGCCCAGCCTGAAAGTGCCCTAACCTGGAGAGGGATCTTGCAAAGATACTGTTTAGGGAAAGGAAAAAAAGGCATATCTACCAGAACAGATGTAAAAGTTAGGTGTAAGGAAAATACAGTGTTGTTTCCTACTTGTACAATACCATGTTCAGCTAATTTGGTCAACTAATTACAACAGATTTTTCACTTGGGTTAATCCTGTTGCTCACTTTATTGCCCTGTAGTAGTCATTCATGGCTGGAGTTTAACAAAGAAGTACCAGATTTTCCTTCTTGATTCTGAGTTTAAAGAGCTGGATCAGGGTATGTTCCAGCTCACTTGCCATCTAACTTATTTCTCTTTCAGTCCTTTCAAATAAACAATCCATTCAACAGGGAGCTTGTCTGCCTATCTCGATCCTAATATTCTCTCTTTGATACAAGAACTGGTATCAGAGGGTAATGGTGAATGATTATAAGAACAGAGTAGATAGATATCTGAAACTTCCATATGCGAAACTTTCATGGGCCTCAGACACATTTTCCCAAAAGTGTAACAACTCATCCTTATATCCGTTCTGTGAAGCCTGGCAGTTCAATCTATTGATCTCTCTGTAGAGTATCACTAAAGACCATTCCTTTTGAAACCTTTGAGACTTTTTTTTTTTTTTTTGGCTAGTATGTAATACACTTATTTTTTGAGTTAGGGTCATGCAGTAGCAGTATATTAAAAAGCAATAAACACTCAAACATTACAAATTGATTAAACAAAATACGTTTGGTTTAGAAGATGGCAAATCCCATTTGTCATTTTAAAACTTCACTGAATTAAGGGACATTATCTCAGTAAACATTGGATTTGGGGGTTCCCTGTGACAGTGTTATTCTATACTACCAGATCCTAGTGATTTTTATTAGATGCTCATGAATAATGAGTGACTTTGCAAAGCTAGTGTATACTGTGGTATCAGTGGTTCAAACTGATTCTGTCTCTGAATATAGTGATGCATCTGTCATCTATATTGTAGGGATCCGTGGCAAAGAGAGTGTCACAATGACTAATGTCTAGCTGTTGCCATTTTCCTGTTATTGCTATTGTAGGGTAAGAAGGGAAAGGGACAACACTCATTTGTTATGGATTGCTGAAAGCACCTGGTTTTGATATAGATTTCAAATAAATCAAATAAATTTGCTTTTAGAAAAGTTTGAAAAAGAATTCTGTTTAGCTGTGTCCTCCCCCTCTCTCACCTTCCCCCAAAACATTCTGTTCATTGAAAAGTCAATCTTATATTTTATGGTTCTTATTTTGTTTAAAGTTGTTCTCTGTTTTGAATCACAAAACCAAAGACTTAGTCGTTTCTTTTGTCATTACGTTGGCTTTCTCCCAAATTCTGAACCCCACTTTTTCAGTTTGTTTATTTTATTAAGCAGAATGGATATACTAGCAAACATTTCCTTTCGAGAAGAATATCCTAAAAGAAATCAGTGGGATCAGGCTCCAATATTCAAGAAGATTAAAGAAACAATAACCAAAATTCATCTTCAAGTTGATCCAAGTTAAATTATGATTCTAATATTGAAAAAAATCCCTTCTCATTCTTACTCAATATAAACCTGGGTTTCTTGATTTAGAACCAAACCTACACGTGAAATTATATTCAGCAAACACTCTGTCTGTGGTGACTCTAAACATCATGGTCATCTCAACCAGCTCATGCATAATTATGCCCCATCACAGGGATTTTAGACCTTAATTCTTGCCTTGTGCTCATCATCAGAACAGACAAGTTTCTATTGTTCCATTTTCTTCTAAGTAGAAATAAAAGACTCAGGTGTGGAAGCCAGGAAAGAGATTTTTGTCCCAGAAACAGTAAGGTTCTTGCCTGAAGCAAGATGTTTGAAATGTGCCATATAAAACTTCTTTCTGTTCCCAAATAGGCTTCATATGTCAGTGAAGATGGAAATGGAGCACTGTTAAAATTAAAGACAGTTTTGCCTTTCAACACAACAGATGAGGAGCTGACTCATCCCGGACACCCTAACCAGTCTCTCTCTTTCCTTCTCTTTCTCTCTCTCCCCCAGAAAACCTAGCTTTGAGCTGCATTTTCCATGGTGACAGTTACAGAGCTGCGCCCAGGGCTTGTCATGGCTCCTCTGGTCCCATGATAGGTAGGTGGACTGGAGATCAGAGAGCTCCACAGAGATGAGAATAGCAACAAAACTGACTCAAGTTGGGAGGACTCCAACAGATCAAGGACACAGCAGCATGAGAGTTAGATTTAAGACCCGTGATGCCACTAGGGGAAAGCTGTAGTCTGAGTGTTGCCCAGACCCTGCATGCGTCCCGGGGCAATACCCAGAAAACTGGGTCTTTATTCCTTCGTGCGTGCAGTGTCGTTTGTGAAAGCTCTGCCCACAAAGTCATCAGATGGTAACAATTTTCAGTCACTTCCAACACGAGATGGTTTTGAACTTTAATATGCAACCTAATTATGACTGCAAACACTTTGTTAAGCAAACAAACTTCAAACCCTTTTTGAAAAAACAGCTCTTCTCTGGTCACTTTGTCTTGCACAAAGGCTTTAAAAATAAAACTGTGTTGGGAACTAGGGAATCCAGGGATGAAAAAAAAAAAAAACACAGTGCAAAATTAAATGACTTGAATGTAATCACCACTTGAATACTGAGTATCTGAAGGTTTTCTTTCAAACCGAGATCGAGAAAATTCAGCATCTTATATTCCATTTCCACTCTTTCACTACTTGACTTCTACTCCAGAATTACAGATATTTTTAAAGCAGATAAAGAGACTTTTTAAAAAAATTTAATCCCCAATTTCCCTTAGCTTGCTAATCTCCTCTTTTCTGATTCTGAAATATCTCAGGTGCTTGAGGTTTCTTCTCTCCCTATCTCCCTACCCCCTTTTGGATTTTCTCACAGTAACTTTTCTTTTTTGCCTTTCTTAGTCATTTTTCAAGACTGGGATCATTACATAGAAAAGAGAAATCCATGGATATCTCCTTTTCAGGACAAAACCAGGGAACATGGGAGATTTGCAGTGTGAGAGGATGGTGGGAGTGGTGGACCCTAAAAAACCTGCCTAAGGGCACTGCAACCTTTGCATCTCTGGATTTTATAGACATCTGTGTTCTTCCAGTCTTTATGCAACAGTTCTCCCCACAGTTATTTTCCCTGCTATTTTCTTGGTCTGAGAAATCCATAAGCTTCTTGTGCATTTTTCTTCATTCTGCTTCAGAGAGAGGTTGAGGCATAGAAAGTAGATCTCTGATTCCTACTTGTATCATTCAGTAAGTTTAAGAAAGAAAAAATACAGCGGGTGTGTTCTCCAGATCTCTAAAACACCAGGCTCCCCTTACAGAAGGGGAAGTTATTAAGGATAATACACTTCAGAAGAAACTCTAACACTGCCCCCATTTAAGAATCACCAAAGGTATCACCTAAAATTCATGGTCTGTGAATAGCCCTTCTCTCCCTGGTTTTCATTTCCAAAAAAGAAATTGCTTCATCCCTTTGTGAAAGTGGGAAAAGGTTGAAGCCAAATATTGCCAATAATCAAGCACATAAGAAGACCAGTCTCTCCTGGGAAAGCCCATCCGTGCTTAGTGTGTTGAACTCCAATTTGTGTCAAAAACTTTTTGTTGCCTACTAAATTGCTATTCCTCCCTGCACCTTCTTCCCCCGACAATGAGATGCAAAATATGCTGGGAGCTCATGGAAAGTGTTCCCTATTGATAACAAGAGACACACAGGAGGAAACAAACCATTTGCTACCTCTGGATCTTGCTGTCTGCATTTGAGGGTAGGCATAATGGCAGCCATCTTGGGGCCATGAGAAAATTCAGCTAAAACACAAGCTAATGTCTTGTAGAGGGGAGATAGAGAGAACCTGGGACCTTGACGATATCATTTAAACACTAAATTAAACAAATCTGGAACCACTGAACTTCCAAATACCTTGGTATGCAGGATACAGATGTTCCTATGGCTACATCATTTTTAGTTGAGTTTTTAAAATTTATAACCGAAAGCATTCCGACATTGATAGTTGGACTACACCTTTGAAAGCAGAGAAACATAAAAAATTATCTCCTTATAAATTCTGCTGGCAAACATTCTCATTTCACGTTTTGAGCGCAAAGTGCCTTGGTATGTGGAGAGTGAACACCAGATGCCACTGTGCATGATCTCTGATAACATGTCTTTATCCTGGCCGACCAGTGAATCTTCTTTAACTCTTCTGATCGGATTGATTGAAAATAAATGTAGATTCATTTAGAAACTTTAAAAATTTTGCAGTGAAACTATTATTTTATCAGCCCTTATAAAAATAGCAATTTGGGGACCATTAACTTTAACTTGAAGATATTCTTCTCTCACTCACCATCTACATTACCTCTTCAACAAGTCAACATAGAAACATGAAAAGCCAAATTTTTACTGTGACTGTGATAACTTGAAAATTCAGTCTCTTGTTCCCTGTGCCAAAAGGAGGCCCCAGGACAATTATTCACATCAGTAATATGGCAGTATGAGAATTGCAATAAGCTCCCTGTCACTACTTAAGCTTTTAAGGGAATTAAACAGAGTCAGCCTCAAACATAGTTTTATAGCTAAACTTAGATAAGCCCCAAGTTTTGACTATTCTTGTAGAATTTCTTTTTATTCAGAGCCAAAGCCTTTTGTCCTCAGCCTGCCCCTTTAGTTCACAGAGTAGAAGTTCGATCATAGGCTCTGAGCCCATTTGGGGGTTGGGGCATGGTGGTAACGTGCCTTGAGCTGTGACCAAGAGGGGATTTCTTCCTTCTTGAGGGCACCTTGACCAGACAATGGTAGACATCTTCCTCCCTCCTGCAACTTAATAACAAGAGTGAAAAGAAACTGTTTGCAGGGGCTTCTCACCTAAAGCCTGTTCGAATGTAGATTCCTGGGTGGAGAAATCTCAGGGGCATTAAAAAAATCCACTAGGTTTTCAGAATCTATTAAGTGGAGCATTACGTTAAGAATTTACTGCTGATCCCTAACTGTACCTTTCTGGGTTTCCTGTCCTTGCACACATACATCTGGGGAACAAAGTCAAATGATTAACTAACCATGGGAAGGCCCCCAAGTGAGGGGCTTTCTTGGGAGAGGGGACTGGGAAACCGGGGGCTTATCTTGGGATTTACTAGTGTATCTATCTGCTTCTTTAAACTAAACTGGTTTTTTTCATCTGCTCCTGCTTAACTCTGGATAGCCCACACTGGCTTTCACCAGAGCCTAAACTGTACCATTGGACATTTTCTGATCTTTCACAATTTTTTATAACCTCTTTTGTCTCTCTTTAAGAAGAATGTTTTTCTCTCTTGCCCACCATCATTCTTTCTCCTCCATATGGTTACATTAAAATCTGCTTAGGGAATTTGGCTTTATCTAATAATTCCAAGGTAATAGGCATTGAGGGAAGTCATCTCAGCTTGGGGAGAACCTTGGAAAATGAATACATCATTTCAGATGAACGGATAAAGAAGATGTGGTACACACACACACACACACACACATACACACAAGGGATGAGTACTCAGCCATCAAAAAGAATGAAATCTTGCCATTTGCAAGAAGGTGGATGGAACTAGAGGGTATTATGCTAAGTGAAATAAGTCAATCAGAGAAAGACAATTATCATATGATTTCACTCATATGTGGAATTTAATAAATAAAACAGAGGTCATGGGGAAAGGGAGGGAAAAATAAAATAAAATTAAATCAGAGAGGGAGACAAACCAAAAGAGACTCTTAACTAGGAAATAAAGTGAGGGTTGCTGGAGGGAAGGTGGGTGGGGGGATAGGGTAACTGGGTGATGGGCATTAAGGAAGGCACAAGATGTAATGAGCACTGGCTGTTATCTTCAACTGATGAATCACTGACCTCTGAGACTAATAATACACTGTATGCTAATTAATTGAATTTGAATAAAGTAAAATTTAAAAAAAAAGATAATTAAAAAAATAAAATAAAAGTGAACATTGATAGTACCCAAAGAAAAACGTGTTTTCCATTCTGAAAAAATAATTACTATGTGTTTGGCTTGGTTTGGAGAGTATTAGTTGGGTGTTGGGAACTGTGTTTTAAGGTTTAATGCAGAGATTTATCTTGACTATTAATGTTGAATGAAATGGCTGGTAGTTGGTAGAGTCATGGAGTATAGGGTTCGTTCATAGAAATGACTACTTGATGGGTCATAAAACTAATTAAAGCCAAATTTGAGAAAAAGAAGAAGACATACTGGCAATAGCATTCAGAATGTGCACTGCCAACTCTGCTTTGTTATATTATTCAAAATAACTCCATCATATGGGAAAATACTTTTACTCCAAATAAATATGGGAAAATACAATTGATCTGGACAAACAAAATAGACCAATTAGCATATGCTCAAATCCTAGGGTCCAAAGTAAGTCAAGATACAGAGTCAATACGTATTGCATGGAGCACTGGGTTATAGGCAACCAGTGAATCATGGAACACTACATCAAAACCTAATGATGTACTGTATGGTGACTAACATACCATAATAAAAAATTTAAAAAAAATAAAAATTAAAAAAAAATACGCCACAGGGTTAAAAAAAAAAAAAAAACAGAGCCAAAAAGAAATTCAATAAGTTCTACCTTTTTTTTCTGTTTCTAGGTTGGTTTTCACACAATTTTCGCAGGTGGGTGAAACTCAACATTACTTGACCATGACCCCAGATATTAAGGAAGCAATCAGGAGGTAGTGGCAAAGGAAATGTAAAAAAAGAAAAAAAAAAAAAAAGTAAAGCAGAGCCATTAAATAGTTCAGGTAGATCTGTGTCGGTGCAATACCGCTCAGACACCTCAGACTGCATTTCTAACATGGCCAAAATTAGTGTACAAGCAGCACTAGAAACAGAGCTCTTCTTATTCAACAAGGGTTATTTATAGAATCTGAACAGCTCTAGAAAAAGATGCTGATTATTCACACTGCTTTGGCCCCAGCTTTTATTTATTCTTTCACTCCATCAAATATTTATGAAGAATCTTCTGTGTAGCAAACATTGGTGCTGTGAGAACAAGAGGAGTTTCCTGGCCTCATGGAGACTATTGTAAACAGTTACCCAAATCATCATTTGATTAAAGTTATGATTAATGAGTAAAGGAAACTGTAGTGTGCTTTGAGAGTGTACTAAAGGGACCCCTAACTGGAGTGGGGGTTCAGCGAAGGTGCCTGCAGACTTGAGATTACAACTAAGATCAGAAGATGGAGAAAGATTAACTATTCGGTGAAGAGATACTGCAAAGATTTCCCAGCAGAAGACAGAGAATGATAAGGGGGGGCGGAGGTGTTCTGGAGCCTAGCACACTCAAGGAAAATGAAGTCAGAGCGTGACTGCTGGTGTGGCAGGCAGGGGATGAGGCTGACAGGGGGGCAGGGACCCTGTAAGCAGGAGTGATGCCCTAAATATTTAGCAACTTGGAAAGCCTCAGACCTGGCCGGTCAGAAGGAAGACTAGCTGTCAACTACCTGTGTGGTGGAAGCAGCATAACTGACTGACTGTCAGCCCAACTGTCAGCCTCAGGATCAAATATGAATTGTAAATGTTTTCTAGATAGAAAAATCTGCAGAAGATGAATTCAGTTGACCCAGGAGCACGCATCATACAGATGCACAGTGGTGTTAGGGGCACTGAGATGAACAGAGATCAGTTGCTGTCCCCAGGAAGCTTTCAATTGATAGCTAATGCCATGCAGATATTAATTATTCAAAGATCTGCTTTGGTTAGGTAGAAAGTTCTAGAAGCTCTTCAGAGCAATGGGTGGGAACAGAAATACAGTCTCTGCCTGAAATTCATTATCTCTTTATACAGTAGATGAAAATACCATCCTAGTAGCTCTGTATTACAGAGGGGAAGATCAATTTTTTTTTTAAATTATTGAAGGACTTTTTTTCCCTGAGAGCTCAACATTTGTAGTGAAGTCAGTCCCCCAATACAGAAGGCCATTATAGTCTCTCTGAGGGTTCTTTTCCCTGTGGGCCAGCAATGGCACTCACACCTCTGTTTCCATGCATCAGCGAGAGATTGCCCTAATCTAAAGACCATCATCTTTCCACCAGTTTGGGTATTGCCAGACACAGAGAAGACGAGAACTGCCAGAAACACTTGCCTGTGGGGGTCATAATGTCTGTTAGTTGAGAGAACAGTTTAGGGGATGTCTTCCCAAAATGTCCCTATAAAGTCAAGGTGTTTCATCTTTTCACAAGCCATGCAAGACCCCCCTTCTTATTTTCCTCTGGGTACATGCTTTAGCAAAGGTATGAAAATTAGTACAGACCCCTAATTGGGGGTAGGGGAGAGCAATAAACCCAATATTTAAAAAAAAATAGTCTAAGGCCAAATGTTAATCTTTGCATCTTCGTTTGAAGTATTTCAAAAGTAAATTAGTAACAAACTAACTACCTAAACAAATGGAAACTTCATTGTAACATATTCAGATCATGGCCAAAGAGATAGGTCTCCTTCCTCCCTTCTTATCTCACTCAGAGGGGGGACCAGTATAGTATATATACATTGACATTTTTCTATGTTTATCAATATATACATAGAGAGAGTTTTCTTTCTTTTAAAAAATGGGGCCATTCCAACATATAATGTGACATATTGTTCTTATTGTTTAATATATCCTAAACATTTTGAAGTGTTCCCTATAGCAGCCTCTCATTCTTTTTAATAACCTTATTGTAGCTCATAGTATGGATTTATCATTATTTTGTTACATGTTCCCTTACTATTGGGCACCTTATAGTGTTTCCAACTTTTTTTTGCCTTTGAAGCAATGTTGTAATAGCATCTTTATAATTATGTCTTTGTCTGTTTATAAAATAAGATTCCTAGAAGTGGGACTGTAAGATCATAAGGAGTTCACATTTTTATTTTAGAAGAAAACTTCAAACTGCCCTCTCAAAAGGGTTGTGCTGATTTACTTTCCCAAAGAAATTTTAAATGGGAGCAGGGGGAAGAAATGACCCCATATTTTTAGTACTACTGATACTTATTCACACCATGCTAAGAGCTTTTGGATACATTATCCCCTGGGGTCACTACCCTCCTAGGAAGTGAGTAGAGCAGAAACAGCATGGTCATTTTTTTTCTGCTGAGACTTCTGGGAGGAGACACACTGGGACATTTGCACACAGCCACGCCAGCAACCAGCCTAGGTGAGAAGGCCACAGACTGTGATGTCAGCCTGCCTGAATTCAAACCTTGGTTCTATTTTACTGTCGTGTAACATGGGCTTTACTTCTCTGTGAGGGTTAATTTTATGTGTCAAGTTGGCTAGGCCATAGTGTCCGTCTATTGGGTCAAACACAAGTCTAGATATGGCTCTGAAGGTATTTTTTAGATGTGATTAACATTTATAACAGTAGACTTTGATTAAAGCAGATTATCCTCCCCCCACCTAATCTGGGTGGTCCTCATCCAATCAGTTGAAGACCTTCAGAGGAAGACTGAGTTCCCCAAGAAAGAATAAATTCTGCCTCCATTCTGTCTTCGCAGTCAAGCTGTAGCATCAACTCTTCCCTGTATCTCAGCCCTGCAGATTTCAGACTTGTCAGCCCCCATAATTATGTGAACCAATTCCTTAAAATACACACACACACACACACACACACACACACATCCTACTGATTCTGTTTGATACATTCTGTTAAGCCTCAGTTCCTTATCTGTGAAATGGCAACAATGCTCTTTATTCTGTGAGATTACAGTACAGACTATATGAAATAATCCACATTAACGTGGGCGGACCCTCTCCAACCAGTTGAAAACCTTAATAGAAAGACTAAGGTCCCCCGAGAAAAAAGAAATTCTGCCTCCAGACTCTCTTCAGACTCAAGTGCAATATGAATTGCCAGTGCCAGGCGAATGGTCTGAAATCCAAAAATTTTGACTATTATCTCTAGAAAAATGAGCTTGAACCCACTGCTCTGTTCATTGCCACCTCCTCCCCCAACACGCAACATGAAGTGCACATATACTCACACTCACCCTCTCAGACACAATCACCAGGTACACACAAGAATCTCCGGGAAACTCCAAACCCATGTTCTTCAGTTTCCCACAAGAGATGAAAGCCCAAATTGTGAAGGGATGCATTCAAGAGCTTCTTGAGCAAGTTGAAGCCAGGAATGAGATCTCCATCTCCTGGAGTCTTGTTTTCCTCTGCAATACCACCTCTCCAATTTGAGCTGGGTAGTTCTTGTTTCATTAATTGAAGCTGTTTGCTTCACCACCCACATAGGGCGTGCCCATTAACCTCTGCATCATGCATTAGTTGACGCCATGACACTCTCCTCTGCTTCTGCTATGTGTCACCTTTAATGAAGGTCCGCCTGCCCCTGCCCCCTTTCCCCTGCTTTTCCCTTCAGTCAGTCATACTACAAGAGGCAAGAGGAAAGGAGGGGGGAAATCAGAGAAGGAAACATCAATGACAAGCTCAACTAAGCCATTACCTAATACCAGACAGGTCACTCCTCCAACTTGGCCTGGAGGAAGCAAGTATTAGACTCTCACTACCTTTATTTTGTGATGACAAGACATGATGAACTTAAAGCTCATATCGTCCTGGGGTTGCTTATTCTCCTAAACGTAGATGGTCCTGTGTAGCCAGCAACACATTCTGGGTCACATTCACTCCAGCTTCAACTCTGTGCTTTCAAAAATACTGCTAATATGTCTTGCTACTTTTGGTGTTTCAAACAGAAGGGATTCCCAGAATGTGTTCAAATACACAGGAGAAATTTGAAAATTTATTCACAACTGAGTTGTCATTCAACCTAGAGTGCCATTCAAGAGTAGCTCAAAAGAAAATTTATTCATAAATACTTGGTGAATATATTATGGCTAACTGAAATGACATTTCGGTATTTTAAAAGTCATTCCAAATATGGAGGTGGACACTCTCTGGTGATTGACTTCCTGAGAAAACAGGGTGGAGGAACATAGAGAGACCCATGTACTCACTTCTGTAGAAGGCCCACCAAAAAGCATCTCTCCATGTAATGCTGAGAAATAAAAGTTTGAGGATAAAATGGTGAGAAACAACAAATAGCCGTATTTATTGCTTGTCAACACCAACTGTGCTCAGGAGAAATTTAATAAGTTCTAATAAAATGAACTAAGTTGGTGAATAAGTGGTTTGAATTGTGAATAGGCTTTGAAATGCTTAAACCTTTCCCAAGTGAATACATTTCTGTAAATAATATTGTAATTCTTAGCAAAATTCATTAAAATGAAGTCTTTTGATGGAGATCATCTTTGTGACCATGTGTAAGTCAGCAAAAAGCCCATAACTGATCACAGCGTGGTGCGGTGAGCCGGGACTGGGTCAGATCCCAACATCTGTGTTTTTGTTTGTTGCTACTCCTTTATGGTCCTGCTGCCTACACCATCTCAGAACTAGCATGTAGATAATCCCTACTTATAGATTTAACTGGACAAGCTATTTCCCAAACCGGAAAACAAAGGGGGTAACATCTTTTTTTAAAAAAATTATTTAAGATTGAACCTGTTCTGCTCACCAGCCATCTGGTAACTTCCTCTTGAGCAAGATCCAGGAAATTATTTCGAAGTCCAGGGGCATGTGCGGACCCCAAACAGTTCAGAGATTCAGAGTCTGACCAGGTCACAACAAATGTTGCCTCTCAGTGTAACACGGAAGCTCTGTGTGCCTTGCTCTCTGTTCCTGTACATTCTGACTGGTCATTCTTGCCCACTGAGTCAGGACTGCCCAGCCCAGGGGCAGGACTCAGTCAAGTCTTCACTGCTAAGCTCTTCAGTTTACTGTCACATACTGTCCCCAAAGCATGCCCATAGTGCTAGGGAGGCTGTGGGTCTATGAGTTTCCCAGGACTGTTGTAACAAAGCATCACAAACTGGGTGGCTTAAACGATAGAAACGTCTTGTCTCACGGATCTGGAGGCTACATGTCCGAGATCAAGATGTTGGCCATGCTGGTTCCTTCTGAGGGGCGTGAGGGAGGTTCTGTTCCAGGCCTCTCACCTAGCTTCTGGTGGCTTCAGGCACTCCTTGGCTTTTAGATGGCATGGTCCCTGTGTCTCCACACTGTCTTCCCTCTACATATCTGTCTCTGTGTCCAAATCCCCCCTTCTAGAAGGATACCGATCTTACTGGATTAGGGCCCACCCTAACAACATCCTTTTACCTTTTTTATTTTTATAAAGACTATTTCCAGTAAGGTCACATTCACAGACACAGGTTAGGACTTTAACACCTGTTGGCAGAATGTAATTTAACACATAACACTGGGTCAAAATGAACATCCGTATTCAGTCAGGCCAAATGCTGGAACTTCTGCATCATTATGCACCCACCATATTAGGTTCCCAGACCTTGAATCTCTAGGAGCAGGAGTTATGGTCCTGATTCTTCCTCTCACCCAAAGTAAAGACCCTTTTCTTACCGGGGATATCAGTTCACCTCATCCTCTAAAGACAAACTTACTATAGCAGGCACCTGGATCACCTTCAAAGCACCACAATATTTTACCCCCAAGCGATGGCTGTGGTTATTTAATGTACATTTATGAAACAAAGAGGGCTACTCGAGTAACAGGACATACCTATTGACTTCTCTCAACTTGAAAAATTGCTACATAAAATAAAGATAATGGTATCTCTTTTAACTACCTCATAAAATTGTACAGACCGTCTGAGAAGGTAGAGGAAATAAATAAACCCATATAAACCACAATAAAACCTCAAACAGATCTTAGGTGTAAACTCTTATTGTAGACCAGGAGTCAACAAACTTTCCCTGTGAACCAGATAATAAATATTTTAGGATTTGTGGGCCAAGAGGCAAAATCAAGGATATTATGTGGATACTTCTCCAGTAGTCCCCCACTATCCATGGTTTCAGTTACCCACCATCAACCACTGGCGGGAAGTAGATAAGCTTCCCACAGCTGTATTGTGATGCTAGGTCACAAGGCCTACGTCTTTCACTTCATCTCATCATGTAGGTGTTTGATTATCTCATATCATCACAAGAAGAAGGGTGAACACAGTACAATATTTTGAGAAAGAGCAAAAGAGACCACATTCACATGACTTTTATTGTAGTATATTGTTATAATTGTCCTATTTTACTAGTAGTTATTGTTGTTAATCTATTACTGGGCCTAATTTATAAATTAAACTTTACCATAGGTATGTAGGTATAGAAAAATCATAGTATGCATAGGGTTCGGGACTATCTGTGACTTCAGGCATCCATTGGGGGAGGGGGTCTTTGAATGTATCCCCTGTACAGCAAGAGTGAAAACAAATTTTTGCAACTTTGTGGGCAAACTCAGAATATAATAATAACTGAGTATAGTTTTTTATAATATAGGCCTACTAATAAGAATAATGAAATTCTTGGGGGGGGGCTATTTCCTTAATAGGGGCTAAAATTGGTATTTCTTATGATCCAAATTGGTTGCAAGTATTCATCTGTTAATGCTGATCTGGAATAAGAGGGTTTTTTTAAATAATAATTTTTTTATTATGTTATATTAGTCACCATACAGTATGTCCTTAGTTTTTGGAATAAGAGTTTAACCCAGTCATTTCTGAAAATGTCTTTTCACACCTACAGGTGATCCACGTGGTGCCCAGAACACTGTCAGTTTATAATCACGTCCCTGCAACTTTCACTGCACGGAGTGGCGGTGCAAAACAATGCAAGTGCCACATAGGCAAGTGCCACACAGGGTTTCTGCCACAGCTCCTCAGCTTGGCTATTGGAGCACATAAGCCGTCACAGGTGATACTAAACAAATGTGCGTGGCTGTATTCCGACAACACATCATTTATGAACGCTGATGTTTGAAATTTCAAGAACTTTTCACCTTTTGTGAAATATTATTCTTTTGATTTTGTAAACCATGTAAAAATATAAAAATCACTCTCAGGCCATACAAAAAGCAAGGGGTTTGATTGGGTCCTAGGACTGCCTTTTGCCAATTCCTGTTTTAGGGGATTCTTTGACTGAAAAAAATTAATCCTCATCTGATTACTCCTACCTGACTGAGATCATTTATCTGAATTTCCACCAACCAGTCTCCCACTAATAATTTACAAATGTTTTCTTATTAATACAGTACTATACTTTACTCCTAAACTGAGTTGTGTGCTCTGTAAATTACTTCCCACAAGCAGCACTGGAAAGGACTCAAGTATGTGAAAACTGGGAACCTGGCTTTGTTTTTTCGACGTCTCCCAACATCTCAAACAATGTTTATTGTGGAGTGATTTATACAAATTGAACCTTATAAAAATCCCCATACAGGACCTTCCCAAACTGTATGCATTGTCTGGGCCTAGTGCCAGTCCTTGTTCCTTCAAGAAGCCTTCCCCAGCCATTCTAGTCCATCCTTAAGTCTACCTTCTCTGTGTGTCCATTGAACTTATGCTCCGTGCCACATAACTTACCATTAAACCTTGATGAATTCTCATGCTAGTTTTGACTCTTAAATAAAACCAAAAGCACTCCAAGAAAGAAACTGATGTTACCTTTATTTTTCTTTCCCTTAAAACTAATTAACTCCATACTAGGCACCATCAGAGGCCATGAAGTTCCTTTCAGTAGGACTGGCTGCTCCCCTGGCACTCCTTTAAGGATTAGGCTGGGTCACTGTCCACCCACCTCTCTGGCCCAGAGCCTTTTGCCAAGGCCTGACTACACTGAATCAACAGTGATCCCTTCTATGTGGGCACCGAAACTCCAGAGCTCAGGGAAGGGGACTGGTGCTCCAGCATGGCTGGAAGCCAGAAATTAGTACCTACTCTTCAGAAGTGCTAA
Organism: Ursus americanus; assembly: GCF_024610735.1. Classification (NCBI taxonomy): domain Eukaryota; kingdom Metazoa; phylum Chordata; class Mammalia; order Carnivora; family Ursidae; genus Ursus; species Ursus americanus. The sequence goes on from NC_142137.1 coordinate 23,403,359, forward strand.
ATTAGAAAAAAATATTAACTACTGAAAGATTTTCTTAAACACAAAGTTTTAGGGAACATTGAGTAAATTTGTGTCCTAATTTGTACCTTCTCTAAATAGGTGAATTTCTAAAATGAAGGGAAAAGCCCAGTGTCTCCCATTCCACTTCAGTCTCCTCACTTGGCATTTTCTTTCTTAGAAGATATTACGGTAATTAGCATACACATTTTTAAAGGCAAGCCTTGACCCTTGATGTATAATATGAGCCCCACGGCAGTAACCGATATTTTAAAGCTTGTCAAAGGAGGGATTTAAAGCACCAGACCAACATGTTTTCTTTTATGGATGACTTATAGTGCGAGATTAATAAAAGACTCCAAGACGTGGTAAGAATAGGCGACATCACCACACCTTGGGTGGGAGAAGCCACTTGGCTCCGGCACCCGTCTCGCCACACCCCTGAGGTGTGGCAGAATAGCAGAGTATCACCACACCTACTGAGTGTGGCGGCTCAGTGAAAAGCAAACACTCGCAAGGCAGAAGGAGAAAAATCAATAGAGGCGCCTCAGGAAGTGATACTAAAAGGTGATGTGAGGCTCGGAGGATTCTCACTGCAAGTGAAGACACACCGTTAAAAAGAGATCACTTCTTGAAGGGTTCTGGCCAGGGCTGTTTGTGAATTCCACAGCCTTGGTTTTTGAGAGAGTTGGGATTGGGCTCTTCTCTGGTCAGTCTCCTCTATAGAGGACATATCCCAAATTACTCCATCTTCTAAACACTGTAAGGATTTGGAGACTGAGCTGAAAACTCAATTAGCATTATGCAAACTGTGGGCTTCTGGTATTTCTAGTAAGTTTAGGGAGCTGCCAAACAATCTTGCCAAGTTCCCTGGAGCTTGGAAAGGTCTGGAAACACTAATCCAAGAAGATGGCTGGCTGGGACAAGTACTCGCTCTTTCACAGGCTGAAAGGGAAATGCGTCAGGACTGGTAAGGTGGACAGTTTGTGAGGGGACTGTGAGGCCCTAAGGATGTCAGCTTTGGAAAAAGTTCTAGGTGGAACTGGACAGGGTTGAGAAAAGTTTGTAAGACCACAGAGACATGGGAGGTAGGCACAAGGGATCAAATGCACATCTTCATCTGCAACAGAGCCCCTCCTCTAGACAAGATCAAACATCTAAAGACTTCGGATAAATTAATACCAGGAGGTTTCCTTTCCTCTGTAAAGTCGGAAGATGTCAAGGTTTCCATAGAGGCTCTAGGGACAAAAACGCATTATCTTCTTTGGGGACACATTTGGCTTTCACACAGATTTGATTTATTGTTAGTGTGTAATTCTTTTAAAATGTCACCTGACTTCCTCCTCCTTTTTGTTCTACTTTCCTTCTTAGAAGACTGACTAGCTATAAAGAAGAATCGATTTTTGCAACAAGTGTTCTCAAGGATCATACATAACTGGTATTCACAGCATGTTTTCAGTAAAGAAAGGAAAGGAAAAACAAAGCAAAAATAATAAGCCTTACTATATGTGCCAGATTCTGTGTTAAAGTATTTTCCGTTTATTATCTCATTTCCTTGAGGAAGATATATTCTGTTAACTTTAGAATTGATACAAATCATCACTCAGTTTGTTTTCGAGTCCAGAGTCTCTCATGGTTTGTCTCCCTCTCTGATTTCTTCCCATTCAGTTTTCCCTCCCTTCGCCTATGGTCCTGTGCTCTATTCCTTATGGTCCACATATGAGTGAAACCGTATGATAATTGTTTTTCTCTGCTTGACTTATTTCTCTTCACAGAATCCCCTGCAGTTCCATCCATGTCGATGCAAATGGTGGGTATTCATCCTTTCTGATGGCTGAGTAATATTCCATTGTATGTATGTTTATTAAGGAGGGCACGTGTGGTGATGAGCACTGGGTGTTATACGCAGCTAACGAATTATTGAACACTACATCTAAAACTTGTGATGTACTATATGCTGGCTAACTGAACATAATAAAAAATAAATAAATATAAAAGAATTGATACAAATCAGAAAAGTTATTAAATTTCAAAGGGCTGAAGAGTAAATGAATAACTGAGAAAAGGTTTATCAGAAGGGGAGGTCCTCCAGCTCAAGTGTGGCTAGATGGAGCAATCACCACCATCTTGATTAGCACACAGGCAGATGATGGCCCTAGCAGGGGTCTCAATCCATTCTTCAAACAACCATTATCCAGATCCTCTGCGCGCCGCCCCCCCCCCACCATGTGACAACACTAATGAGGTTCTCATTAGGTTCAAAATAGAAAATCAGCCATTTCTTTGCCTTTCTGAAGGACAATTCCTTGACTTCAATTTCCACTTAATATATTCTATTGATAGGTTATCACTGCATCTTACAATCATTCATTTATTCAACCATTATTTATTATCTACTGTGCGCCAAATCCTGGGCTCCACCCTGTGCATCCAAGGTGCAATTGCTCCCTCAAGAAGTCTGCTGTCGATTCCCTTCTCCTCAGGGAGCAGGAGGCAAGGACATTAGCCAGAGGTGCGCAGTGGCACCCAGGGAGCCACTTCAGTCAGAATGGACTCAGGACTCCAATATGTGCAGCTAGGGGCGATTCCTCTATTCCCAAATAGGAACTGGAAAAGCATGACTTCTAGAGAATCAGTGTCAGAAGTCAGGTATAAGAGTCATTGACATAGAAGAAAACTCCAGTTAGTGATCAGAAATGGAAGAAAGCAAATGAGAGTGTTGGTCCCCATCTGGCAGTGGAGGAGGATAAGGAGGACTGTCTGAGTCAAGGATGCCTTGTGCTTAGGGACTTTTACCGGGCACAGATTCCTCCAGGAACAGTGAGGGAGCACTTGAGAACACCGTTCATGGCACTGAAGCAGCTCAGAGGGAGAGAGGACAGGAAATTAATAACCACACTTAAAAGAGCATGGCATGTAGTCAAACGACTATGGATTCCAGAATAAAATCACAGTGTCAACCCTGGCACCAAGGATTCCTTGAGTGAGCAACTTCAGCTCTGTGAAATTTAGTTTCCTTGTCCATAAATAATGTTTTTGTTGTAAGAATTAAATGAAATGATATATATAAAGTCCCTGGCACAGTCTAGATATCCAAAAAGCAGTAGTTATTTCTATTATTTTTAAGCGTGGCAGAATACGTGCTACAATGGAAGAAAGCACCCCCCCCAAAAGACATCTTGAAGTCATCCCTGGAGAAGCCTAAAGGAGGTTTCACTGGTGCACAGCCCTGAAAAATGAGGAGTCCCACAAGTAGTCACAGAGGGATGGTAGAAGAAACCACATGGGTGAAACACGCCTAGTGCCCAAGTGTGGCTGGAGGACAGAGTGCATGAGGGAGAAGGGTGGAAGGGGAGCTGGGGCCATAGCAAGGAGCGGAGCATGAGGAGATGCGTGCCAGGCACAAGAGCTACTTCTTCTCTGACCAGAAGATTGTGAAGGGTTTAAAGCTATAGTCTACAAGAATTGGGTAATAATATCTTATACTTACACAGCCAACACTTAGATCTTCCTTTGTGCCTGACACAATTTTAAGCACTTTACCTCTATTAACTCACATAATCCTCACATGACCCTTTAACCTAACTACTAAGAAAACCAAGCCACAAAGAGTTAATGAATTGGCCCCTAAATATATCACGGTTAAAGGCCTTAGGTGGATAAGGCTGAGAGGGAAGAAGTTGGGAGGGAAGACAGATTAGAAAAGAGAAGCCATTAGAAATGAGTTAGGAGAGGGATGCCTGGGTGGCTCAGTGGGTTAAGCATCTGACTCTTGATTTTGGCTTAGGTCATGATCTCAGGGTCCTAAGATTGAGCCTCACGTAGGGCTCTGTGCTCAGCAGGAAGTCTGCTTAAGATTCTTTCTCTCTCCTTCTCTCTCTGCACCCCTCCCCCACATGCGTGCTTACACACACTGTCTCTCTTTCCCCCCCTCTCTCTCTCAAAGAAAAAAATATGAGTTAGGAGAGACCATCCAGGTAGGAGATGAAGGTGCCAGAACTAAGGCAGAGGGGAAGAAAAAGGAGAGGATTCTCTTAAGTGTAAAATCCAGAGTATGGGGAGTCTGGTGACCAGCTTGATATGGAGACAAGTTATTCCTTGGGGAAAACCTCTTTGGAATTCAGTTGGTCTGTTTTCTCTTTGAGATATTTCTATAATGTTGTCCTTTTCCAAGGGGATGGCTTTGCAAGAATGACAGCTTGCACTTTCACCAATATCCATTCACCTGTCCCTATCCCCCAAATCTAAACACTCAAAGTATTAGGACTTCAAAAAAAAAATTCAACCTGGTGTTTTCGCTTTTGCCTTGAAACGGGGCACTTACTCTTCCTCTAACAATAGACCTGTTGTTTCTGTCTTCTAGGAGTTTCACTTTGATGTGTCAAAGGAAATGCCACGAACTCTAGGGAGAGTCATCACTGCGTGAGAGCAGGATAAACAGCAGGTGTGGCTGGGGCTTTAGGAGAGGTGCCAGTCCTCCTATTCCATTTTTAGGGATAAAAAAGATGAATATTTCAAATGCTTTGGTTTTCGGAAGTCAAAGACAGTTTCTAAAAAAGTCCTCAAATAGAAACCCAACGCTTCAGAGTGAAGCTGCGTCAGAGAGGGGCCCCTCACTGTCCTGATGATCATGATTAGGAAGCCGAAACCAACACGCTCTTCTTTGCATCACTTGGGTGAAGCAGGTGCAAGACAGATGCACCGCCTGAACACCTGGGTAGGTGGAAGTCAGCTGGTTAGTTTGAACGTTAAGCAATGACCTTCCCTTTTAGAACTTCAGAAATTAAATTGTGTCCTAGACATGAGTAAACAGATGATCTGCAATGGAAAGCTTCAGGGACCAGAAAGAGATAATAGAAATCATCCCTTACATTCTTATTGTCTCTGGATCCTTCACACAGTGGTCTCCCTGAAGTGAACATATGCATATTCTTGTCCCCACAGAACAGCTAAGGGATCTGAAGCTTGGAGACCTGTCTTGCCCAAGGTGACAAAACGATGGTGCCAAAGTAGGACAGGCCTGGCTGTAAGCCCAGTGCCTTTGCTACCACACCATGAGGAAGTGTGTTATGATGGCCTTCGTTCTTCTATCAACAGAGTCCTCTCTTCCTGACAATAGAAACTTCTCGTTCCTGGGGGGACCCTATTCCCCTACTTAGGAATGGACATGTAATCCAGTACGTAGATCTTTTCCATTTGGTTAAAGGTCAGACAGCTGATCCAAGCTGGCCCACCTTCCCTTTTCCCCAGTCCTCCTCATCTTTCTCTCTTGGTGAAAGATGTACTTTTCCTGCTGAGGCTACAGAGCTGTAGAGGCTGGGGGTCTTAAACAGCCCCAGCCCATCATCCTCACCCTGGGGAACGAATTTCAAAGAGATGGAGCTAAAATTAAATCATGGTTAAGCTTCTGATTCCAGTCATGTCAGAAACTACCCCTACCTTTGGACTGTTCAGTTCAGTTACATTAACTGATTAATTATTTGGGGGGCGTTTGGGTGGCCCAGTCAGTTAAGCATCTGCCTTCGGCTCAGGTCATGATCCCAGGGTCCCGGGATCAAGCCCCATGTTGGTCTCCCTGCTTAGTGGGGAGCCTGCTTCTCCTTCTCCCTCTGCCCCTCTCCTACTTGTGCTCACGCGCTCTCTCTCTGTCTCTCAGACAAAAAACAAAAACAAAACCAAAAAAAAAACCAAATTATTTTTAATCCTTTAAACTCATTTGAGTGTATTGTCTTGATGTGTGGATTTTGGTTCAGTCACTTTCAACCGGGAGTTCAGATCAACAGATGCCCAATAGAAATGATGAACCTGCAGAAGGGGGAATGAAACATGAAAGACTATGGACTATGAGAAACAAACTGAGGGCTACAGAGGGGAGGGGGGTGGGGGAATGGGATAGACCGGTGATGGGTAGTAAGGAGGGCACATATTGCATGGTGCACTGGGTGTTATACACAACTAATGAATCATCGAGCCTTACATCGAAAACCGGGGATGTACTGTATGGTGACTAACATAATATAATAAAAAATCATTATTAATTAAAAAAAAAAAAAAAAAAAAAAAAAAAAAAAAAAAAGAAATGATGAACCTGAACACGAGCGGCTCAGAGAAGACCCCTGAACACAGTATCTGTCAGCCCGTCCTCACCTTCCTCTCCTAGGCCCACCCTCAGTGCTGATTCACCCATGCTGCTGAGGAGCCTGCAATCTGGGGTTATTTCAGGGAACTCTGAAATGCTCCTTTCTATAACCGGAGTGGTTTGTTCCTTCCTCTGTCTTGGATTCTTAAAAAGCATGTGTTGGGTCAAGTCAGTGGCTGAGATATGAGCTCCTAGGAGCCCCTTAGCTCTGGAAGGTGGAAGGGAAGTGTAAGATGGCGCTAGGGTGGGTTATGCACAGCAATATTTATGGAATCAGAGGGAGAGAGTGGATTCCAGTCATCTTACTTGTTTCCACTTGCATGGCTCTCAGGGCACTGAATCAGTAAAACTGACTCCTTCACAAGACCTCCATCTGGCCAGAAAGGCCCACAAGGATTTGCCTGTTGGAGCTTTCTGTCCAGAGCTCTTACCCACACTTCTCGCATGGAGGCCAGCCCAGCAAAAACCCTGACAAACTCTGTGCCCCTTCATGTCTCTCCCAAAGCTAAACAGAGACAGTGATGAGACCTAAATATGTTTGCTTTTCCTATTTCTACCAAATATACAGTGTTTCAAAAGAAATGCCTTATGTAAACACAATAACAAAACCTAATGTGCACATAATGGAGTTGAAAGGAAACCGTGCCCTGTTTCCCTCCTCCTGCTTACAAATTGCTTCTTTGGCAATGCTGAATTCTGAAAAAAACTGGAACTATTTTGAGGCATAAATTTCAGCCCCCAAACCAAAACAAGTATCTTTGATTTCTTTAAATAATGGCATATATAAGGTTTAAGCACAAGCTGTCTCGCTGGCTCTCCAGAACGTGCACACCACAGTGACGGGCTCGCTACTGGTGGGTGTGCGTTTGGACTTGCACGCTCTGGCCTCAAGAACATTTCTGACATACTGTTGTTTATTTTACTCACAGGATTAGCAGAAAATTTCTGTGGGTGTTTTACGTCACTGGAGTAGGAAGCGCTGCAAAACTGTACCCGCCTGGTTGATATTTCTGGAAAGAGAGCTCTAAATTATTAGAAGAAGGAGAGAAGGAGGGGGTTGGGGTGGCCAGGAAAGAAAAGAATGAGTAAGAATCAAGAAAGCCCCATCAGGAAAGCCCCACATGGAAAACCGAATTGATGGCGAATGGGATGTCTTGCATGCAGCGGCATTCAGCTCTGCTGCAAGGGGAAATCAAAGTTCTGATTGTGTCAGAGGGCGTGAACAAAAGGGTGGATCTCATCTCAGTGTCCATCAATTTGTGGAACTGAACTTTGGCAAACAACAGCGAGAGTTATTACAAAGCACTAGAATTTCCCTTTCAATAAACTGCAGATCTGTATATAATTGGAAGGAAGAGGCTAGTGGAGTTTAGTCTGGAAACATTCGGTATGAAGTTTAAGATTTTTCAGATAGTCCAAAGAAGTAGAACAGTCATGGAATGTCTAGCCCACATGTCTTTTTTTTTTAAGGCACAAGAAAAAAACCAACACTGTAATACAAGAATGGGCCAAAGATGTGAAGATAGAGTTTGCAAAAGTAGAAATACAAATGCCAAGACTCAAAAAAGGAAAAGCAAACAAATAAAAGTCATTTATAATCAAGGAGATGCCATATAAAATACTAAGGCCCTATTTTTTCATCTATAAAATTAATACAATATTTTTTAATGTGATAATCTTGTCTTTGACAGGGTGTCAGGTTACAGGGACCCTTTTGTGCCAATTCAATTAATACTGTCATTATGGAAAGTAATTTGCCAGTATTTTTTTTTTAAAGACATGCCCTTTGGGGCACCTGAGTGGTGTAGTCGGTTAAGCATCCAACTCTTGATTTCAGCCCAGGTCATGATCTCAGGGTCATGAGGTCAAGCCCCATGTCAGGCTCCATGCTCATTATGGAATCTGCTGGAAATTCTCTCTCCCTCTTCCTCTGCCCCTCCCCCCTCACTCTTTCACTCTCTCTCTCAAATAAATAAATAAATCTTAAAAAAATAAAGACATGCCCTTTGGCCCCCATAAGCTTACTTCTAGGAATTTACCCTACGGACTATTATGAGAAGCACACAAATATTTACATTCATAGTAGCAGTGTTTAAATGTTGAAAAGTGGGAAATAACTCAAATGTCTAACTATAGGAGAAGGGTTAAATTAATTTACTCACATAACAATTTTATAAAAATGTTTTAAAGAATTTTTTAGTATAATGTTTTAAAGTATATTTAAAGTATAAACATTTAAAAACATTTAGCGTCACGGGAAAATGCTTAATGTAATATTAAGAAGCAATACCCTATTCCAAAGTTATATTGAAAGTATGATCTCATATCATTTATATAATATATATTACATATATAACATAGTAAATATAGTACGTATTATCTATAGTAAATATTTATACATGGAAGAATATGGAAGAAAATAAAATTTGTTCATGGTAATAGTCACTGGTGATAAAACTATACATTATTTTGATTTATATATATTTTTAAATTGTCTGTAACTATTTAATATTTGAGATGTGGTTCCTTAAAAAAAAAAAGCGTACCTAAGATGTACTAAGGAGTATCTCTAAAATAGTCAAATAGACAGATAGCCAGATTGGGCAAAGTATTTGGTCTTCAGTATTTTGTTGTGTTTATTTTATTGATTGATTGACTGACCGATAGAGAGAGAGCAAGCATGAATGAGCGTCAGGGGAGGGCAAAGGGAGAGGAAGAGAGAGAATCTTAACCAGGTTGAATGCCCAGCATGCAGGCCCCATGCAGGAATCAATCCCATGACCCTGAGATCATGATCTGAACCAAAATCAAGAGTCAGTCGCTTAACCAACTGAGCCACCCAGGCGCCCTGCATTTATTTTTTAAAAGCAAAGCAGAGGACTGTTATGAAGTAGGAAAACGAGTACTGGACTCGTAAATATGTTATATGTCATATAAAATATGGTCTGTTACATATGTGTACATGATATACACATATTACACATATTCCAAAGAGGATTTTGATCTCTTAATAATGTGAAAACAGGTGAGAAGCAGGTATCATACATATACGAAGGAAGCTTAGAAACTCTTCGGAATCAGACAAAAGTGAAAGTTAACACTACCAGAAACATGGAGTATGTTTGTATGAGCACTATATTTAATTGGGAGCTTCTTAGAAGTCAAGCCAAATGAGAAAACATAATGAGTTACACAGTTCTAATTATCTGATGAGAGGAAGTGCACAAGTTTATCTGGAAAGAGACTTCTTTTTCCTACTGACTTCTAATAGAAATTTGCCATGTACATCTTTATATAAGAAGTGTTGCATAGCAAAATAGACATGGATCTTTGGTAGACATCAAGGACATCATATTAAAATAAACTCAATGAATATTTCTACCAGGAGTCAAGCTAACACAGCCTTGGTATCAGTTGTTTTCTGGTGAGCTAGCTTGATGCAGGAATAAAACTTAAAGAATCCAGAAAGAATTCAAACTTGCTGTCACAGGCTGGATTTGGCACACAGGGTGTTTTATAAAAATTCTAATCCACTGCCAATATTGAAAAATCAGATTTTACATAAAAATCCAACTTTGGAGTTTCTTTTAAAAGGCTGCAATATTTGACAAATTAAATCACCTTCTTCATAGCCATTGGATGGCCTTCAACAGCCATGGCTCTTGGGTCATTTGTTCATCATAATCTCAGCGAAAAGTCTCCCTTCATTGGTCATGCTGGCCTGATTCCTAGACACGTGTGCACATGTTAGCCTAGATCTAGAAGAATGAACAGATAGCACACCCTTATCTCTCAACTATAAATTGTTTTGTGTTGACTAAATCTAGACAGCAGTCCATTTAACATTGAGCTCTTAGATGGTACGTTAAAAGACAGCATAATTGATTCCATAAATCAGAAAAAGTTCATGAAATAACAAGCTTGGAGCTGTGATCTGATAGGGTTGGGCGCCAAGGAAACGACTGTTTTAAAGAAGTCATGTGCTTAAGTGTGAGGGGATTTGGAACTCCTACTTTTCTGAAGACCAAGGTGGCTGGCACACAATCAAGCAAGTACCGCCTCTGCCACTACATCATGACTTTCCCTCCTTTCTCCTGCCTCCCTGTGCTGACTTTTCCCAGCACTGTCATGAGGCATTTATCTGAGTTTTTCCCAGGGGCAGTTTCCCAACTTTGCACCGGCCCACATGCACTCTTACCAATTCTCCCACCCTGCCCCCACACATGGTGATTCATGCTAGAATCTTGTGAAAAGGCAAGTGGGAATTCTGAGTTCAACTTGTGGCACAGAAATGAGAGGTGTTAGCTAATCCACATGGAGACTAAATTATAAAAAAATATATATATCCTTGAACTTCTGAGCCAATGTTATAACCAAGCAAGCTAAGAGGTCTCCAAAACATCTGCCTACTGTACCATCTTCAGTGGTAGCAAGAAAGAGTAGCTTTCTTTAGTCAAGTCGTCTGTGGCAGAGGGTGTTGGTTGCGTGGTCAATAGCCACCCCCTATTTTCTTGCTCATGGTTTTGTGGGTCAGCAATTTGAGAAGGGCTCAGCTGAGAAGTTCTTGCTTGGAGTTCTCATGCACATGCAGACAGATGTTGGCTGGGGCTGCCATTGTTTAAAGACTGGACATTCAAGACAGCTCATTCTTGCGGCTGGAGTTGACGTTGGCTATTGGCTTGAGAGCTCAGCTGGAGCTGTTGACTAAAGAACCCATATGTGGCCTCCCCAGCATGGTGGTCTCAGAATAGTCAGACTTCTTTCACTGCAGCTGTTCCCAGAGTGAGCACCCGAAAGAACTAAGGAGAAGATGCATGGCCTTTTGTATCCAAGCTTCAGAAATCACACATCACTTCTACCATGTTCTATGGATTGAGGCCAGCCCAAGTATGTCCTGATTTGAGCAGGTAGAACATAAGCCTCACTTCTCAACAGGAGAAGGGTCAAGGAACTTGCAGATATGGTTTAAATCTGCAAACTGTGACACATCAGCACAGGGTACTCTTCCAGGATATATCTGCATTTACAAAGTCACATGCTGTATAAGTCAGCTGCTCATTTTAGTGCAAGAAGGATCCGTTCTAAGTTTGCCAATTTTATGAGGGACTGCGGGTGAAAGGCTTCATTATCTGCCACCTCATTTTACCTGTCATTTTTTATTAATTGTAGAAGAGTCTGGTGCCTTCTCAGGCTGCCCCAGGTTTCTCTACTCTTCTATTCCTTTTTTTCCCTCCCCCCTCTCTCTTTCCCTCCTTCCCCCCCCACTCTCTTTCTTTGTCTTTCCTTCCCCTTCGTTCCCTCCTTCCACTGCTCTCATTTTCTCTCTTTTCCACCAAAACTAGATCTTTTTTTCTCCACATACACGTAACTTATTTCAGACAGGACACGCCACCATTGCCCTGACACTACCCAGCTGAAACTAAGAACATTCTGTAGGTAGCAATTTCAAATTCCTGTGTCCAAGAGTATTATTGGTCCAGAAGGAAAAGACTTACATGCTACTCAGCCAGGCCTGTTAGAGCAGACTCTTCAAGAACAGGCATGGACATTTAAGAAAGCTAATCTATTGTATTTGAGTAGCAGAAAAACAATCAGTTGTGTATAAGTTGGGCTCTAGTAATACAAAATAGCTCTCCCTAAATCAGCGTTCCCTTCACTGGCTTTCTATTACATTCAACCTAACTGGCTGATTTGCATCCACTTGCATCCTGCCCTCTGCATCCACAACATCTTCTGTGAGCTCCACAGGCAGTGATGCTGAACCATCCTTGTCTACTTGCCCAGCTCACTGATTCCTGTCATGAGCTCCCAGTTCTAACTCACCAGAGCACAACATTTCTGGTCATGTAAAATTAATCTCAAACGTTACTGACTCCAGAAAAATAGTTGCAAACAAATGTTTAGACTGATAGCTGGACTCAGATATTCTTGAGCTTAAGGCAAAATCATGTTCTCTCAGACCCGCCCTCCTTGTGCCCACACTTGCACTGCTGGCCATGTCAACTTACAGGTGTCTCTTTTGTAGCGAAATCCCCATTTCCTTACATTTTTATTTTTATGTTTCTTTTTAAAAAGCAATATGAAAGATTCAAATGAAACTAACTTGTAGAACTTCAACATTCCCAGTGCAACACTGCCCTAGGCACGTGTGGCTAGGTCACTTAGTCATGGAAGTTCACTGAATATAGGAGCTCAGTTTTATGTATATCGTTATATAGGTGCCTAAGAAATACTCAAGTGAATCCTTTATTGCCTCCCCCAAATAAAAAATGTTGATGCGAGTCATCCTCAGTTAGATAGGAAAGGATGCTGCAGTAGCAGTGGCTGTACCCTCAAGACAGGATACATGTGCTTTTTAGGAGTACGGGCGTGTGGTAGCTATTAGAAGCAAGAACGTGAGGTATTGGTGCCTATTTCTTTCCTAATGGGAAGCTACTAAGTGCACATAATAACATGGACAAATAATGTATAAATAATACACAAATATTCAAGTCCCATGTTAATGCAGTTACAAATGGAGGAGGAAGTAAACACGTAGCGGTCGAGAGTTCAGATTCTGTGGTCAAAACCATCTGAACACAAACCCCAGTTGTGTGATCTTGGGCATAACCAATAATCTCTTCAAGCCTCAGTTTCCTCTTCTGTAAAAGGAAAAGAAGAATAAATACCCCATATAGTTATTGTAAGAGTTCAGTAAAATAAACTAGCACATTTCCTGTACACAGTAATTGTTTTTTAGAATGCGTGCTGCTGTTACATTATAGAAGGCAGAATGAAATAACGGTTTATTATACTTGTTCAAATAAACAATATAGGAGCAAAGGGAAAGCAGTGATTACATCATTCGTGAAGACACTTTTCTCCAGTCATCTTCTTTCACACAGCACAATTAACCATGTTCTCAATCTCCAATGTGATCTGCCTTTAAAAGATCGTTGCCCACTGCCATAAGCATCGAAACATGCCAGGATGAAGACTTGCCTTGATTGCTACATATCTTGATCGCCACATACGCATATCCACACACTGGCACATATAGTAACAGCCTACTGCCCCATTTCATTGTTTTCCTTTACAAGAAAACTCTTCAAAACAACCTTCTATGTTCACTGACTCTCTTCCCTCCCTTCCCACACTCTTCAATCCATTCCTCCTGGTCTCTCATTAGCCCCCTTCAGGAAAAACTCATCACAATCACCACCAGCGTCCATATGTCTTACATCCTTATTCATTCCTCAGTGATATCTTCTAGTCCCTGGCTTTATATACAGTCCATAACTCATGGCTCCCAATTTTTGTATTTCCAACATTGACCATAAGCCTACTGTCCAGATCCATACGTCTATCTTCCAACTAGACATTTCCATCTGCTCATCTAATAGAAACCCCAAACTTAAAACGTTCACAACTGAGCATGTGATTCTCCAGTCCTCCCCAAAGTAAAATGAAAAAGTCTTCACCTCTTTCAGTCTTATTCATCTCAGCCAATGGCAACTCTATCGTTATCTTTCCAGTTGCTCCGGCCAAAGCCTTCAAGTGAAGAGTGAAGCCTTGACTTCACTCTTCCTAGTACATATCGTATCTAATCCTTCAGCAAATCCTGAGGGCCCTCTCTCCAGAAATACCTAGAATCTAATCCCTTCTCACTTCTCACTACTAGATCCCTAATCAAAGCCACCATAATCTCTGGGTCATTGTGATGGACCACTCGCTGCTTTCTCTGCTGCCATCCTTGTCCCAACATCATCTCTCACAGTAGCCAGAAGAAACTGTTTAAAACATGTCAGAACAACCTTCTGTTCAAAACACTGGGGGGCTTTCCATTTCATTCAGAGGGACTGATCTGGTCCTTGCTACCTCCGTAAAATCTATCTCCTACCAGTATCCTTGCCCACTTGGTTACCTCAGCTGGCCACTGCAACTGCTTTCTGTTTCTCTGCTTCCTGTCTTGCCCCTCCTTCCCTCAGTCCTGCTCTGATCACATTGGTCTCCTTTCTGTTTCTTAAATATTCTGAGCCTACCCTTTGCTATCAGCCTTTTGCATTTGTTGTTCCCTCTGCCTAGAAAAACCTTTCCTCAGATATTCTATATGATTTATATCCTCTTCTCCTCAGGTCTCTGCTCAAACATCACCTAACCAGAGGGACCTTCCTTAACCATCCTAAATAAAAAGGCAATCTTTGCGCCAATCACTTTCTATCCTCTTAACCCACTTTATTTTTCTTCTTACCACATAAGAACACTAGACATACTGTACATGTTTATACATTTATTTATCTTCTCTCTGCCCCTGCAAGAATGCAAGCTTCATAAAGGCAAGGACTTAATTTTCATCACTGGTTTAGTCCCAGTGCATGAAATAGTGCCTGTCCAACAGTAAATGCTCAGTAAATATTGGCTGAATGAATGAATGAAGTGGTTTTCTACTCAATGCGCAATCTGCAGTAGGCAGCACAAGTTTTTAAAAGTTAAAGGAGGGACTCAGACTTGGATGAGTCAGAAAAAAATGACAGTAAAAAAATCAATGAAATTGATTACTTGTCCAGTTAAAGCTGTCCATTAAAAATTGATTTTTCCATTGCTGAAATTTCCAATCAAAGAATCACTCCCCTGACTAAAACCTACATCAGGCTGAGTCATATAAGACATGCTGCTAGGCCAGTTTTTCTCCTGTGGGACCTGAATGATTCAAAGTGCCAATGACAACGTAGGCCTTATGTCCCAGGAACTCCACTTAGAAGTCTGATATCAACTGTGGACTTGATTCAAGTCTATCTTGCTCGACTTGGTTAACTTGAAACTGTTCGTTCCTTGAGCAGCATTGCTGCTGCATCTTTTGTCATTCACTTGCTTGTGACTAATTTGAATGTTAACATTTTTAAGTGAAAACGCTTTGATGCTAAACAAAACTTTTGAAGACTTTCAAATGTCTGGATATGATATTTTTTGGGGGAAAAAAAGGCAACTTAAGACTTGCTAATCATAAACCAAATATACATGATTTTAATTGAGTACCAGGAACCCAAACCTATTATTTAACCGGAAGAACATCTTACCAAGTGCTAAATATTGTGGCATGCTATTTGAATTTGTGTCCCATATTTTAGTGAGCCATACGCTAAGCTCAGTTCTAAGACATAAAAATTTCCTTCCCCTCACGAGCCCAACTACATAAAGAGAGATGAATGGTGGTGAAGTGCCCAACCTGACACAAAAGTGTTAAGAATTTTATTATTATTTATCATTATTATTTGGTTTGGGGGAATATTTTTGTTTTAATACTTTTATGGGGTTTGCTACTACCTACACAATTGATTTAGAGGTCCATATTCATATTAAATGACCAGATATAAGTCTTTTGGATAAAAGGACCAAAGAATTAGTATTTCTAAAAATTCTTAGGGAAACAAAGAGAACAAAGAAAGAAAATAGCTTATGTTGTCATAACCAAGTTAAAAAAAAAAATAGATCTGGTTAGCCTCGGCAGATGCTATAAAATGGCACCGAACTACTCCTTTGTGTAAGCTTTGGCCTTGCCTCAGGGAAGATATTCAGCTTGTCCAATTTTTACCTCCAGAGATAAGGAGAGGAAGTGAGGAGGCTGGGATATGCAGATAAACTTCCTAGGATGGTTTCTTCAATTTCTCTCAAACTGAGACAGCTTTAACTGGACAAATAAGTCAATTTCTCGGACTGGAAGGTATACCACTTCCTAGAACATACGCTCTACAAAATTAGAACATTTTAGCTCTACAAAAATTAGACCATCCTGGCAATGACGAGCCAAGAACTGGACATAGTAACACAGAGTACTATGTTAAGATCCTCAACAATATTAAGAGAAATTGTAGCCTCCAACATGATCATTTTAAAGGTGACATCTAACGATACTCAATATCCTCTGGGTGGGCCTAAAGTTCCCCTTAGATAAAGAAAATTAACTTTTTTATTCATTGATGGTATCAGTGTAACACTTCACAATCTCTTTCCCACTTAACCACAGAATTTTACAACTGAAAGCCTCACTGAATCCACTCCTATTTAATCCATAAGAAGGAACTGACCAGCTACAATGTGGTATGCTGCATACTGGGAGATTCATAGTCCAAAACCTGATCAGAGCTCCCAGTCTGGAGGACAAAATCTTTATCATAGTGCTACTAGGATCCAGGAAAGATGGAGCCATGGAACTCTGAATGTGGCTTTAGAGGGAGAAGGTGCAGCCAGATTTCGGAAGGCTTCCTAGGGGACCAACTCTTAAATCTTGAGAAATGAGTAGGAGGTGACCTGACAGTAAAAATCTAGAAATGGAGTAGGAAGGTAAGAAGGGAAAGATTATCTGAACTGTGCTGTCCAATACTACAGCCACTATTCACGTATGCATATTTCAATTAACTAAAAATCAATGAAATACAAATTTTAGTTTCTTGGTCACACTAGCCACATTTCAAGTGCTCAATACCCACATAAGGCTAGTGTTGACCATATTGGACATCATTACAAAAAGTTCGACTGAAGAGCACTGGCTCTGAACAAAAAGAGGAGTGACAGCACAGAGACCTAAGAGCAGGTGTTGGTGGGGATAAGTGTAGATGGTTAAGTACAGCTGGAGTGCAAGCTATCCAGAGAGGGTACTCAGGTGATGAGGCAGGAGGCATAGGCCAGTGCAGACAGACCATGGAGTCCCTTGGCTGATATCACAAAATGTAGAAGGATTCAAGTCCTGGCAAGTTCTGCCTCTCATTATGAACCAGTCCCTAGAGCCCTGGAAAGCTGCCTGGCCAAAACGTTTGAACAAGCATCCTTAGTTCACCAACTGTATATATGAAACCATATGTCTTCTGGTAATGATGGCAACTTGCCACATCATGAAATCATTATTTTTCTTTGAAAAAAGGAGATTGAATTTTTTATTTGAGCATCTTATCCCCCTTTTTATTTTTTATATATTAAAAAAAATCTGTGTAACATTTTGCACTTAACAAAAACTGAGTTTTTATAGTTTCTTGGGTCTATAACACGCAGATTTTGGTAGTGCTAAATTTTGGCTATAGGAACACGTGGTCATGCTATTAAGAATTCAAGAATAATTGTAGGTAAGCTCAACCCAACCTCACCAAGCATTTTTCCTCAAACAATTAAAGATCAAAAAGAGACTTTAAAAATAATATAGATAAATTTAGAAATAAGTAGGAGTAGATCACTCATTTAGGATTCCGTTCCCTACAGTCTTTGGCTTTCTTAGCAGACCATATGAGGGCACAACGGGGCTGGGGTCAAACATCTGTCACTTAGCTGTGTGGCTTTGTTTCAGTCCCTTAACCTCTTCAACCTGTCTGCATCTGTAACAGAGTATGAAAAATGCTTCTCTCAAGACGTGGCAGAGACTAATTAAGATATGTAGCAGCAGTTAGTGCATGAGATCACTCTGTGTGTTTGTTGCAGAAGGTAAAGAGAAGGGGAGTGGTTGCTTGCCAGGCCATTTAAATATCTGATGATACTACAAGTGTGTCCTAATACTTCTGGTAATATTTCCTGACATGAAATACACCAAAAATGCACATCAAAGATCATTAAGTAACAAAACCACAAAAAATAATAACTCACATTTATCCCAGGCACAAAAGCCCAGCACTTACAAGGCTTTCATGAAAATGGATGTTTATCATGGAGGTTCCCAAACGTTCCCATTCATAGTACACTTAATGACTTAGTAATTTTTTTCACAGGGCCCTACACCAAAATGCATACCTAACATTTTTATTTATTAAGCAGTTAGGGCCAAATAACACACTATAACGATTCATGCAGTGTTCAACAGATACATCCTAAGAAAATCTAAAATAAACCATAGCACTCTTATGACTTAATTGCAGCATCCAGGGCACTTTGGTATGTAGTTTGGGAACGATGGATTTAGTATTTTACACTTTGCAAAGCACTTTCACAGCCATCAACTCACTTATCTTCACCACAAGCCCTATGAGACCTGAGTAGATGAGAAAATTGAGACTACAAGAGAATGCATTCAAGATTTCATAGCTAGGAAGTTGCAAGTCAAGACACAAATTTATTGGGGTCTGACTCCAGAGTCTCCCTCCTGATCTGTAAGCTGTTTCTTCCTCCACTCAGAATGTCAGTGGCATTTATTAATCTTCACTATTTTTCTGTATCATTTCCCCTGAAAATTTAGTAAATTGAGATACTCAAGAAATATCTCCATGCCAGGATGCTCTTTTTCAAATTTATATTTTAATGCCTCAACTAGACAAAGTGCTATCCTGAAAACTTTTTTTTCTTACGGGAAATGAACCTCTACCACTCCCCCCCCAAAAAAGAAAAAAGAATTGTAACAGGTGTATACATGTTTCAGAACATAGCAAGGCACAAGTTTTCAGATGAAATAATAGAAAAGCTGTCATGCAAATTACAGAATGAAAATAATAATAGTAATAGCAGCTACCAGTTACTGAAAGGTTAAAATGTGCCAGGCAGCTTACTAAATGATTTACAAAAATTAAAACTTTCCAATAACTTAGTGGTAGTTATGATTATGATTCACATTTTAAAAGGTGGGAAACTTGAGGATCAGAAGAGGAACTTAACCAATATACTACTGAAAAAGAGCTGGAATAGCAAAAACAATCTTGAAAAAGAAAACAAGTTGGAGGACGCATACAACCTGATTTCAAGATTTACTATAAAGTTACTAAAATCCAGACAGTGTGATATTGGCAAAAGGATAAACATACAGTTTAATGGAATAAGAGACAGTCCATAAGCAGATCCACTCAATTCATTTTTAAGAAAGGTGCCAAGGCAATTGAATGGCACAAGTTTAGTCTTTTCAACAAATGGTGATGGAACACCCATACATGAATATGAACCCCAACCCATACCTGGGAACACATGTAAAAAATCCATAGTGGTTCACAGACCTAAATGTTAAATCTAAAACTATAAAACTTCTAGAAAAAAATATACAAGAAAACTTACTGTGACCTTGGGACAAGCAAAGATTTCTTAGGACACAAAAAGCAAGATATATAAAAGAAAAAGGGTAATAAATTGGACTTCACCAAAATTTAAAAGATACTTTAAGAAAATTTAAAAGCCACAAACTGGGAGAAGAGCTTTGTGACACATATCTGATAAAGAACTTACAACCAGTATTTACAGAGAATTCTCAAAACTCAATAATATGAAAACAAACAACTCGGTTTTAAAATAGGCAAAAGATTTGAACAGAAAGCTCACCAATGAAAATATATGGATGGGAATTAAGCACCAAGAAATGCTCACAATTCTTTATAATTAGAGGAATGCCAATTAAAGCCACAATGAGATACCATTACACACCTATTAGGATGACTAAACTTTGTAAAACTGACAAAGTCAAATACTAGTTCTTGTAAAGTTACACATATATTCACCATAATCCCACCCCTAGGTATTTACCCCTACGAAAATGAAAACGTATGTCCACACAAAGACAAATGTTACAATAGCATTCATAATCACCAAAACAAACAAACAAACAAAACCTGGAAACAACCCAAACCTCTTTAACTTGTAAGTAGATAAACAAATTCTGTAACACCAATACTATAGAATGTTATGCAGCAAAAAGAGGAACAAATAACTAATACATTCAGTGTTTTACTACAGTGACAATTTTTTACCCTTCATTTCCCTTTTAATGAGTTTTACAAAGCATCATTGGTACCATCGTATTTGTCATTATGCTGTTAAGTAATGGCAACTTGCATTTTTATAATCACATATATTACAGTCTTATTTTATAGAATAAATGGGCTAGTCACCTGAGTTGTATTTGACAAATGTTCTAGGTTCCATGATAGGATTCAGCAGATACTCCCTAATCATCAGCAATGCATTCACAAACACTAACCATTTGGCTGATTATATCCCTTAGGTATTGATTTTTGCCAGTTTCTATTTCAAAAGGTGAACTTGCCTTCAATGTGTCTTCAAATTTTCATGGAGTCTTACCGTAACCCCCTAAATACTGAGTGTTGGAAAAAAGTCTCTGCTACTGTCTAATCAGGGAGACAGAATTCATGACTGTCTGTGGAAAAACCCGATTTCAGATCATTTTACGTTCTGTAAGAAAACTGATTTAATCATTTAATTGTTATGATTTTAGTAATATCTCATATAAATGAATTTATATATCTGATATATTCTTCATAAGGAAAATATGGAATATATATTATGTAAGATATGATTTATAATCCATATGGCTCGGAATGCCCCACCCTCTTATTATACAAATAAAATTATAATCCTTGCTCTAAATCCACTTGAGGTAGACTATTACTTTGGTGATGCCCCATGAACCATACCTCCCAGTGTTGATGGCTTTGTGTATTTCCCTCCCACATTGACCCTGGGCTTGGTCATATGAGTATAAGTCTTGATAAGCGCTTGCATACTGGGCCTTATCTTCTTGGAATACTCTGGGAATGTTTCTTTGTTGGAGCCCAGCTACCATGATGTTGGAAAGCTCAAGAAGCTGCATAGAGAACACAAGTATAAGTACAAGAGGAATCCTTCTCTCTCTACCTGCATCTCCAATCCAGCCTGGCAGTGAACCAGATTTGATCCATGTAGACAACATCAATGCTCTAATGCAGCAGTTCTGAAACTTCTTGGTCTCAAGACCACTTTGTATTCTTAAAAATTATTAACGATGTCATAAGTTTTTGTTCAGATGAGTTATACCTGGTGATATTTACTTTATTAGAAATTAAAACAGAATTTTTAAATATACGCATTTATTAATTCATTGAAAATAATAAAGCATCACATGTTAATATTAATATATTTTATTAATATTTTAAGTATTTAAAAAATATTAGTAGCAACTACATTTCAAAAAAATAGACTTAGTGAGGAGATGGAACTGTTTCCCATTTTTTGCAAATCTCTTTAAAGTCTGGCTTAATAGAAGATGGTAAGATTCTCATATCTACTTCTACATGCAATTTGTTGTGATACAACCTATCAGGTAGCTTTGGAAAACTTTATACTCATGGAAGAGTGAGAATAAGAAGAGAAAATAATGTCTTAGTTTTGTTATGTAAATAGCTTCAACTTTATGGAAACATGCACTTTGAGAACCAAGGGATGCCCTAAGGGATGGCAACTAAGTCACCTCTAGGTTCCTGGTCCCTGAATATCTGGGTAGAGTATAGCCCTCTGCCAAAATGGAACATTCATCAAAGACTATATTAAAGAATATCCTGGGGTCTCCATTACAGGAATATATTTCCACTACAGTCTCAGCAGAGAGGACTCTGCTCTCCCTTATGCTACTTTCATACAACCAGCTAACAACCCAACTTCACCTCCAGGGCCCTCACTGTCTGATTTTTGTTTCACTCCCAATGACCACCACATAGCCAGGGAGAGCTTCTCTTTATCAAAGGACCCACTCCAACTTTTTCATGCCTCGGAGTCTAGATCAAAGACATCCCTAGCTCAGAAAGAGGAAGAAGCCACAAACCTACATCCCAAACTAAGACCCATCCTAAATATTAATATATAATATTAAATACTCCTTGGAATGGTTGATAGTGGACATATTCATTCTCCTTAAGATAACCATCACCTTTATCTGGTCCTAAAGCCTGGAAAAGGTATTCATTTAACAATTGACATTGCTATTTTACCCAAAGTCTGACTTACATGGTGTTTACCACAGTCACTTTGTTAAATACCCACAAAGATAACTAATAACAGCACTGGCAAGGGCCAAATTAGTAATTTAGACAATTTATTCTGTGCTACCAGACTACAGTGTTGAGAGGGATAGAGTGATATGTTAGTGTTTTTCATGACAATAAAGAAACTTAGTTGGTCCTGTGTAAAGAAATTGAAACAACAGAACAGAACAGAGGTACAATCCTGCCATTATACAAGCATTTGGGGAACTTACTTAAACTTTTCTCTGCTCAGTTTCCTCATCTGTAAAGTGGGGATAATAGTTTCTACCACCCATGATTATGAAGATTTAGTGGGTTAGTATTTTTAAGCTACTTAGAATAGTGCCTTGGACATACTAGGTATTATAAGTATTTGTTAAACATAATATACAAGGTGTGTTTGTGTGTTGAGCTGTGATGAAAAGTTTGGAAAAACTCAGAGCCTAGAGGAAGTGAGACATAAACTGACCTTCAGCAGACAAATAGGTTATAGAAAGAAAAAGGAGTTTGTCAGCTGGGGGTGGGGGCGATTTTAGCATGGGGAGCATGGAGGGTGAGGGTCTGCATTTAAGTCTCTCCTTTCACAATCCAGGGCAGCTATCAAGGGAGGGTAGAAGAACATTAAGAGGGGAGAAAGTTGTTATTTTACCTTATGGAGAATTTTTTTGTATTCAAATGCCCTTTATCAGGCAGGACCCAGATGTTTTAAAAACGATGCCAAGCTGTGATAAATACATGCAGGAAATACAGTGCATTGAGCAAGGAAAACTGTAGGGTAAATCAGTTTGTTAACGACAAGTACTATGTACTAACCATTTGCAGATGATCATTAAAATATATCCCCAACAGTCATTTCTTATGGTTGTTATTGTTTTCCAAGTTTCATCTCTAAAAACTCTTAAAGCCACTTACCCAGCTGGGATAAAAGCCACTTACAATTAGACAGTTATTTAACTCTAAACTGACACAAGGAGGTGAACAGTGTGGTTTGAAGTTCTCCACTCCTATACATTGGAACCCAGTACAAAGAGAATGACCGTGACTTCCACTAATCTGCACAATAATTTGGACCATGATAAGATCACTCTGAATTGCTTAAGCCCATCTAATTGAGGTTACAAGAAAAAATTTTAAACCTCACAATTTTGACATGAGGGCTCATCTGATGACTCCTTATTTGTAATATATAACCATCCCGCGCCATCTGATCTGTTACTGAACAGGAGCAAGACTGAGGGATAACAAAGGTAGGGCTGCTTGTGTTCAATTGCGCTTAATCTCAGTGTCAATGAAAGATCCACTGATTTGAATCAGTTCAAAAACAAACCTACAAGGAAATTCTGTACTCGTGATATAACAGTATGATTCAGAATGAGATCTTAAGGCACCTTAAAAGATCATTATCAAGCAGGCTGTCTTGAGGTAGGTCATGTATTGTTATAGTCCCATTTTGTGGATGAACCAACTAAACCAAAAGAGATTAAGCAACTTGGATCACGAAACTAACAAAAAGTGAGGGAAATGCAATGCTCGTAGCCAAGCATCCCAGGGTGTTTTTGGCTCTGTATTGCTTTGGGCTTTCCTCATCTTCATTGCTATTATTCAGGAATATAGTGTGTGTTACAAATCAGGTATCAGCTGTGTAAATAGGTACGCAACCTGAAAGAGACATGTGTCAATGACCTGTAGAGCTGGATTGCTGAAATTATAGTCCATGTGACTGAATCCAGTTGATGTAAGTATCCACTCACTGAACATCACACATGTAAGCCATACAATAACAGAAAATACTTTCCTTCAGATTGCCTGGTGATTCAGGTAGTGGGCATCTACCAAACTCATGGTTAGGGAAGATGAACAACAGGTTTGTCAACATTATACTTGGTGGAGTGCCAGTCACGAGCTTTTCATGAAGAAGCAAGTTGTTTTGTTTTGTTTTGTTTCTAATGACATATTTGCATGTACTTAGGAAGGGGTGTGCCTATTCAGATCTGTGACTAGGACACCAGGAAGGATAGCATTAGAGTGAAACCCATGAGGCAATGACCTTAAACACAGGTGGTTGCCACAATGTCTATTATTAGGATCAATGAGATACAGTCAGAAGTCATGTTGCAAAATGGCAGGATGGAAAGCCGGTTTCCCCTGACAAAGTGCAAAGGCATGCCATAAACACTTGCATGAACAAATAGCCTTAGCAGCAACCACAACCAGGAGAAAAATTAGAGGAGGCTTTCCACAACAAAGGAAGTATTGTTCTCCTGTGGTTACCCTTAAATTCATCCTTTGTTGAAGAAGACGCTTAGACTCCACCATGGAACTGTGCATCCCACCCAGCCTTCTCCCTATGGGCCAAGTGATGGAATAAGTTGATTCATAGTAAACTATTCCTTCTGACTGGAGATCCCACATCTTTAGCTCAATAGCAAAGACTTCTCTAAAAACAATGAGGTGCAGTAGGCCAAGCTGACTACTAGTAAGGCAGATGTGGACAGAGCCAATTCTCACCCATAGGCCAGCACCCTGTCTGACCCGGGGCGGGACAACGACCTCAGGGTTCCCATTTCTTCATCTCCATGGTGGGGATCTCCAAGCTGGCACTCGGTGATGAATATCACCATACACAAGCAAAAAACCTGTCTGCTCAGGGAAGGCAAAAGCTTGCAAGAAAACACATTTTGGTTGTGTAACAGACATGGATGATGCCAGACAACTGTCTGGGTTCATGCAAAGTCAGAGGGGAAATTACACAAACAGGGATAAGAGGGAATCTGGGTAAACCCTCCTGCTGGGGAGGCCTCTATCACCTGATGACCACAAATGCTCTCTTCTCACTCACCCCCCCCCCCAGTTTGGAGATTAATCATCTCTGCCATGTCATCCAGGTGTGCCTGGTCTAACTTCTGCCTTCTCGGTAGCAAAGTACATACAATGCAAAAACATGTATTAATTCCACAAAAATATCTATTGAGCACCTCTTAAGTTCTTTGGCAGAATGAAAAAGGATTTAGAAGATTCATAATATAATAATTAAGTAAGTTCAAATAACATTATAGGCAATGAGGCTATAAAAGGTGAATAAGACATGGATCTAAGTTTCCAGGGGCTCACAAGCCAGTGAGGAGCCAGGTAAACACATACACAGGGTCAGCACTACACTACAGGTAGCCAAGAGTATACAGAAGCCACAAGAAATTTCCTGCACTCCCATTTCTTCCACCTGTTTTTGGACTGGCAGAAATCCTCGAGAAGAGCACGTTGTCTTCAGAGGGCCGCCAGACTTTACCCCTCACCTGGTTGGGTAAGAAGGAAAGAAAATAATTATAGGTGGGGTTCTGAGTGATAGGATTCAGTGTAAGTTCAGTTAAGCTAGCAAAGCCCATGTGTGAAAGAACTTCCTGTAAACAAGGTACTATGACTGTCTCCAGCTCATGATGAATAAATGAAATAATTTATCACAACAGGCACATTACCTGAAAGAAAGTGGCTCACTGTGTAATATGTCTTTTATTTTTCCTGTTCTGGGGTGTGGTTAGGTGACTTTCCCTTGATTAAAAGACTTTTGGGTCTGGGTGCATAAGGTTAAGTGCAATTGCAAAGTTGAAAGGATCCAGCCAGGAAGTATTTGAGATTTGATAGAGGAAAAAAACAAACAAACCAGAAAACCCTTGATGTTACAAATGAAAAACAAAAAACAAAACAAAAAACAGCAAAAACAAAAACACTCACACATACAGACAAAAACCTTGGTAAAAACATTTTTGCCTCATTGGCTTGAATTTTAAATCCTGTGATTATCTTTCAGGATATCTTATTGGAAAAGCTTTCCCCAATACCTTCTCATTAACAAATACAGAATAGAACACAATTACAATTAAAGATAATATGTATTGTTTTACTTCCCCCACCTCCTTTCCAATCTAGAATACTCTATTGCCAAACTAAACCCTATGAATATAGAAATGTTCGTTCTATTCCCCTTTTAAGCTTTTGTCTTCCAGATACCTTCCAAATCTACATAAAGATCTGTAATCCCTGCAAAGTGGGTTTTCTTTGCTATGGTTTCTCCTTCTGCTCAGAATAATGAAAAACTCACCATATTCCTTCTCCATTATATTTTAATAGGTTAATTAAGAAACTGCATCTGAAAATTAGCATCAAATTTAAACCTGAACTTGACAAACAAGGGCCAGTGTTTATGGTTTTAAATTCCCTGAAGTGAAGGTAGGGCAGGAGGAAGATAGAGACCTGGGCAAGGAGAGGCCCCCACCTGGTCTTCTCCCAAATCCAGTTTCCATTAAGTTTGGTAGCACTCCTTTTCGGAAGGGGGGGAGTGGAAATCAATTAATTACAGGTGATGGAATTATCTATAGGAGTGAGTAGAAAATAATGGCTAATAGTCCTTCCTAAATTGTAGCAGGAGTAAGAGGAATGAGGAAGAGTGAAAATTTCTCAGGTTTGTTACTACTGACTCTACTCCTGCCTTTCAACCTTTTGCCAAAAAAAATAATAATTAAAATCAGAAAAGTTTTTAAAGTACTGGGAGAGGAAATAATAAAAGGAAAATTTCTCACATTTAGGAAAAAATATGAGATATTAGAAAATATTAACAGCTAATAATACACTGTATAGTGCTTACTCTGCGCTGAGCACTCTTCTAAGCATCTGACACTTACTAACTCTTTTATTGTCACAATCCTAGGAGGCTGAGAAGATTACTAACCACATTTTACAGCTGAGGAAATGAGGCACAGAGAGGTTAAGTAGCTTGCCAAGAACACACAGCTAGTAAGCTTGTATTTGAACTGAGGCAGTGCAGCTCCAGAATCTGTTTTGTTTTTTAACCATTAGGCAGCGTTACCTCTTTATGCTTTCACCCCCATTTCACAAGACTTTATTGAGCTGCCTATGTTTAGTAGGATGAGGGCGCAGAGATTTTCAAAGGAAGTTAAAACAGGATGTAGCTGAAGCTCGAATCACCAAGGGCGAAGAGGCTGGGCACAGATTGCCGGGGTTTCCATTTGAGTAGTCGGGCAACAATACGGATTTGGAGTATTCAGGGCAACCCAGAGCCAGACCTTCCAAGACCTTACTTCCTTGGGGCTAGAGAGCAGCAGGAAGCTGCCCCAGAGAATCTCCTGGTGGAATTCGCCACATGAAAGGGGTCATCTCCTGCTCCAGGCTCCCCACGCTGCATTCCTACAGCTCATGAGCTGTGAGACCTGAGCTTGACTGTTCCCATCCTCACCTGAGTTTCTGGTCACTAGACAATTTCTTCCAGAGCAGCATCCACATCAGAACCCATGCTGAGCCCCTGTGCCTTCCTTTCCACCTGTCTTTCTTTTATTACTGTCCTGGGAACATCTATTGTCCTTCTCCATTCATAGAACAGCCAAACATCAGCCTCGGGAGGAGCCTGGGTGATGACTTGTTTGGGGATTCTCAGCCAGGGCTGGGAGTTATTGAAAAGGACCATTTGTCTACACTAGGGAATAGAGAGCAGCTCAAGATTCTTAACGTTGTTCAAAAGGAGGTGGGGATTTGTTTAAAAGCTTAGAACTGATACTCTGATTCAACTTCTTCATTGCACAGCCAGGAGCTGGGGCCCAGAGAAGTGAAGTGACTCTAGGGGAGTCATGGAGCCAGTTAAAAGCTGATGGGAAGCTAGGACCCAGACCCAGTGTCCTTGGATCTCACTGGAACTGTTACCACCACATGCTGAAGGGAGGCACCTGGGCTCTCACCCCCAGGGACTCCTACTCAGACTGCCTCCTGGACTCTTCCAGAGATAGTCACAGCCGAGTGTTTTCACACACCACTATCTTCAACTCTTTCTCTCTTAGTCCATAAATCACCCTTTAATAAGAGAAGAAGTCATTGATTTCACCTTCCCCCCATGTTTATTTCTGTATTCGTTGTCTGTCCTACCCTGATCTTTCTCCTGGATTCTTCCTTTCACTGTCCTTATTTCTCTTTAGTTTTTTGCAACCAGTTACTTGTGAGCTTCGGGATGGCCAGTGGGGGGTTTGGGCCAGCCCCATATCCACCGTACCTGCTTCTTCACAGCCGGCTTTTCATGGCCTGCCTTTGGGGGTTTGGCCTCACATCTCCCTCTCGACTTGTCCACAAGGCAGCAAGAGGGCTGTGTGCTACTACAGGGTCTCTGCTGGTGACCTCTGAAGACCACGTAGGTCGTATTCAGAACGTAGCCAGCCAGCAACCTCAACACACACACAGAATAACTGAGTGGTTTATCTTAACATCCACTTTCCCCAGTTCCTACCTCACAATCGCAGATGGAGCCACGTGGAACTATCCTGATTCCTGCCCTACAGGTATGCTCAGCCCTTAACTCCCCTCCCCAATCCCCATTTCACTTGAAAGAAAGATGAGGAGAACCACTCTTGTGGAATGCTGACTCTGGGGCAAGAATCTTGATAGGTCCTTTGCATAGGAAAACTATGAGATGTTATTAATCTCACCATTTTGCAGATGCGGAAGCTGAGCTGTTTTACCAATTTGACCTCTGTCTCACAGTTCTTAAACGCTGACATTGGGGCTGGAACCCCAAATCCGTCGTGGACACAATCCAAGCTCTCCCCCCCCCCCATCCTCATCTTTGCGCCAGTGTTATCAGTCATTCTGATTTCAGTCATGTTCCTGGAAGACCCTCGGGTGAATTAATCAGTCACCACATTTCAATATGATGCCGTGCTCTATCTCTCAATGGCACCTGTATATGTGTCTTGTTCTTCATGCCCCATTGCCCTTCCCGACTTGCAAAGTGCTCCCTTCCCCTGCTAGCTTGCACCTTCTTTCTTTTCTCCTTGGGTCTCTGCAGAGGAAGTAATTAAAACTGACAGACAATGAGGAACTTCCTCTTCTGCTCTTGTTCCCTCTCTCGCCACTTGAGTTTTGTTTTCTCCATGTATGGGGTCCTCCCACGCCTGTCTCTTCCCCTTCACGCCTGAAATTCAGACTTTTTCCTCAGGTGCTTCAGTAAAAAGTTAGCTCCTAGAGACAGTTGCCCCGGCTCTTGGTCAGCACATGATTTGCCTCTCTGCCAGCTGGTTTCCACTCTGCCATCATCAAATAATATTTGCTTCACAATTAAATCTCTCGCCTCCCTCCAGGCCACTGACAAGGGAGCTTGAATCTTAGCGTGTTGGGAGCCCAGCAAGGCAAACATCATTTTTCAGGGAGGAATGGGGGCTGAGACTTGGTTGAAAGCCACAAGTCTTGTCAGGAACAGAGCACTGACCAGAATCTCAACTTGAGACAGTGGATGGTTTTTCTTAGAGTCTAACGGTTCATCCAATATACCAGAAATTCTCCAAGGTTGCTTCAAAAGTGCAACTGAGGTGATTTTCCACTGAAATAGACAATGGGGGTCTTCTAATATGCAAGGGGAGAAGGATAATTGGTAGATTTTTATCATTTTTGTGTCTTCCCAAAAATTTTCTAAACCTATAAAGATATCTCCTACGAATCTGAACAAAATAATCATTCATAACAAAATACTGTCAAAATATACGAATATATCGATGTATTTGGTATACTCAGTTGTTTTACGACTGTTTTGCGAACACACCCATACAACGGAGTTACAGTTTTTGCTAATAAAACCACTTCCTGAAATGGAATTTATTACACCAATACTTAATTTCATGATTTTCCCATGGGAGTCCCTGGACTGGATTCTTTGAAGGGGAGGGTGAGGGGACAGCGGAGACGGAGTTTTCTTTTTCCTCCCTCGAATAATTCAAATGCAAGATTAGCCTTGGGCAGCTGGGACCAGAGCACATGCCCTGGCTGCCTGGGATACTGGAGTTCCTGCCCTGGAGCTCCTGCCCCGGCCAGGGAACTATGGGGCGGGGGGGGGGGGGGGGGGGGGGGGGGGAAGCAGGCAGGAGGAGCCTGGGATGGGGAGAAGAGGCCAGAGCTGGCTGCATGCAGACGGCACAGCTTCTCCTTTCCGCCTCAGGGTTTTCTGTTCCTTTTCTTTTCTCCCACTAGGCTTTTCCAGATAACGATTAGATTCAGCTCCCACTCCCTAGCGCATTGCCATGACAGGCCTCCTGTCCTAAGCCCTCCAGGGAGGAGCTGGCACTTTGACCACTACAGTTTGGAATCTCCTAGTTGCTTGCAGGATGCCAACATCTTTGGATAAAAGTGGGGAGAAAATAATGGTTGCCTGACCACACACAGTTTGGAATGTTTGTGCGTACTTCTCTTCAGTGAGTTACAAAGACACTGAACACATTCACAAAATAAACTGTCTTGACCAACAGCAAATAGTGAAAAAGACATAGGCACTAAGAAATGCTCCCCATTCAGGCTTCCATGGCGAGATCCTCCTGTCTTGCAGAAGTTTTAAACTCGATAGCAAACCTACTCGATAGCAAACTGTCTCTTTTTCCGGGTGTATGAAAAACGAAAAAGGTCACCCACTGATTTCAGTAGTGAAACTTTAGCTCATGGAAGGCCAGACGTGCGATGTGGTGGGCAGCGTGCAGACAAGCAGGAAGCTACATGTCATAGAGTTACTTGTCCTTCGCAAAGCAGGAGGTGGTGGTCACTGGCCTCGATGGGCTGTACATTCCCTTGCCAACAAAATCAACCAGTCCTCCTCAAAATTTTGCAGCAAGACCTGTGAGGGATGCTGCCTCTTCTATAGAGTGTAAGTGGGAGCCTAAGTCCATCTTCAGAGCAAGAGGAGAGCAGGGTTCTAAGAGGAGCCACAGGCAGACTCCGGAGCAAAGCCTGCCATGCTGGTGTGCGTGAGAATTACCTGGTGTGAGGCTCACGCTCTCTCTCCCACTGTCATTCTGATTGAGTTGATCTGGTTTGGAGGGGCCAGAGACTTCGGATTTTGTAACCCAAGCCAGCTGGTTGGAATGGGCAGCCAGGGTTGAGAACCACTGGCTGGACTCCCTGTCTGTTGGATGACTTGTTCAAAGCCTCACTAAGAAGCATGGTGGCCCCTTTAAGAGCAAAACGAAAAGCCTCTTTTCACGCATTTGGTGCCAGAGACCATGTCCCCAATACCTCATTTTATGCACAAGCTCTCGATACAGGAAATGGTGCAGCTCCTGAAGATGATAATGCCTGGGTTCTTAAAAAGCCTAAACTCAACCGCTCTCTGGTGCACAGTATGGGACACAAACAACCTTCAGCTCGGAGACTCAAAAACAGAAAGCCCACAGCCTTTAGGCAAGTTCTTGAACCTCGCTGGTCTCAGAGTCCTCTACAGAATAGTGTTGGACCCACTAGACCACCCCCGAACTCCTTGAAAACTGTGTAAATTTACGGTGTTTCATTCAATGTATCTGATTGTTTCAATCTGTACTCACCTGTTCTTTCCATCTACAAAATAGAAGTAAAACACAGCAAACATATACATTCTTAGTTTTAAATGCCAAAAAATTTGTAAACTTTCTTCGTAGCTAAATTCCATCTTCAGTGTATGAGTTGAAGCAAATCAAGTCTGGTCAAGGCTTACGCTGGAGGAAGGTAATGTGAGACCTGGGCTTGTTTTGACATGCCTCTGAAGGACATGTTCTGAAAGAGGAATCGGGGGCTAGGGGCACATTTCACTTTTCTCTCAGAGCCCTGAGTATGCTCTATTAAAACTGATTTCCAAAAGAACCTGCTAAGCTCTTCTTGATGCGATTCTCTTGAAAAATTGCTAAAGAGTATGGACTTCCTATGGCAGATTTCAAGGCTTGGATTTCCACGGGTTCTTGATTCACGTGCAAATGTGACCACACCTGCCATCTGTCACCAGGCAGGAACGGGGACATGATATAAAGTGGTAAAACCCTAGGAATTTAACATTTGCACAAGTGAGACTGGCAGTTTGCCATCCTGTCTATGCACATGGATTTCCTCTTCTGACTGATTTCTTTTGTAGAAAGAGTAATTACCTTTATTACTAACATTGCTTCTGTTACTACCTCTAGGCAAATCATTAATAGTCAGCTCTGTCATTTAACAGCATTATAGTGCTTGGACTTTTACACCCCCAAAACTAACGACAGACAGATATGCACGTATATATGTACTTACACATATATGTACATGTGTGCATATATGTAGTTTTAAATGTGAACACACACATATACACCATCATCATCGAAATCAACATCAGCCATTCATTTGATTAATCACCTATCACAGTCTCTACCCTCAAGAAGCTTGCAACGTAATGAGAGAGAGAGAATACAGAATATCCATAAAAAGAGATGAATAACCATGTATAGCAGAAACTATTGGTTCTCAAAGTATGGTCCAGGGACCTCTGAGGGACCCCGAGACTCTCTCAAGAAGCCACCGGGGAAAAACTCTTTCCATAATAATACTAAGATGTTACGTGCTTTTTTTTCACTCACATTTCTCATGAGTGTATGGAGTTTTCTAGAAGCATATCTGTGATATTGCAACAAATTGAACACAGAGCAGACAAGGAATCTAGCTTTCATTAAGCCAGAAATTAAAGAGATTGGCAAAAATGGAAAAAGCGTGTCACTCTTCTCATAAAACATTTTGGCTTTGAAAATTTTGCCTACTCTTTCAATAAAAATATGTTAGCAATCTTTAAATGTAATGAATTTATCATTATTTTTAAATGAGTGTTTAATCTAAAAATCTATTTTCTCAGTTTTAATTTCAGATCAGGTACATATATGTCAACAGATACAATCCACACAAACGAAAGCTTTTGAGTGTGCTCATATGTGTTAAGAGTATAAAGAGTCCTGAAACCAAAATGTCTGAGACTTGCTGGCCTCGACCACGTTCCTCCTCTCCACTCATCCAGGTTTCACCTATTGGATCCAGACAGCCACCTCTTCCATGAGGCTTTCCATGATTTCTCTTCCCCTTCCTCAGCCACACAGAAAGGGTCTAATAATTACTCAGACAACCGGTGTGCACCAAGTCCTGCCCTAGGGGCTTTCTCATATAGTAGATGTTCCCTCTCACTTGGGATCTTTCTGTCCTTCATTGCTCATGGGATATTCTTACTTTGTAAAACAGGCTACCATTTCTATTAAATTATAAGCTCCTTAAGAGACCTCTACCTACCTTTATCTTTGTGTCCTAAAAATTGATAAGTGAATAACGAATGCTAACTGGCAAAATATGACTTAGAGATGAACTGAGCAGGAGTGCCGAGGGAACACCTACCCTGAAGAAGTGTGACAAAGAAAATGAGATTCGAGGTGGATCTGAAAGATAGAGGAGGGCTTCCGTAAGTTAAACGGAAGGGGGAAGACATTTCAAAGTGGGAGTAACGTGAGCAAGGACACACAAATAGGGATTCTCAAAGTACACTCAAAGAACACAAGAAACATTAACGCTAAAACTGGCATTAAGATTTGTATGAGGAGAAGCAAAGGAGCAGACAGAAAATGGAGTTTGGACTGTCTGAAAGAAATGATCACATAAAGCCTTCTGGTTTCCTGAGGATGAGAAAAAGAGAAGTAATAACATTCTGCGGCTTATTTCCTAACATGAAAATTTGATATTAAAGGAAAAACTAAGCTAGAATTCAGTAGAAAGGGATAGTAAACAAAGAGCTCTTCCCACATAGGGAAGCCAACCCTGCTCTTTTGTTAAAAGACAACGTCCAGCTGTTTAATGCATCCTATACTTCCCTTGAAATACCGTAAAGTTCGAGTTGTTTAATATTTCTAACAATTGTATTTTTATTTTGTAAAAACTTGATCAAAATAAGGTCAGGAGGTCTCATAAAAATGGCAACTGATTTTTTTTTTAACTTACGCTCACAAAAGAAGTATTTGAAATACATCAGGCATTTCAAAGTCATTTTTTTTCTACTGAAGTGAGTACCCCTTCTTTGTAAACAAGAAAAATATTTTCCTAATAGACATACCATAGTTTCCATCCCCATGCAAAGTTCTACAAAAGTCTTCAAACATTTTGAACATTCAAAGTATTTAAAACTGGTTAAGTATTAAGACTGTATAACCAATTTTATAAGTTGAATTAACATGTAACTTGCTTTTAGTATATTTCTAATTAACAATTGACAAAAACACCCAAAAACCAAAAAAAAAAAAAAAAGTAAAGAAAGCTGACATTCATCCTTTCTGGAGTGGATCGGAAAGTTAAAGAGGGTAAGCCTTGATCTCAGCGAGTGAAAGGGAGAGGTAACATGCAGACATCCTACCTCGTGGGAGCCATTATCCAAGCCAGTGTTCTGTTGGTTTCGTATTTGTTTTGATAATGTAACAACAAAAGACGGAGAGGGGATGGTTTAGGTGAAATATGAAACCTGATGAAACTATATAAATATTTGCTACCAGTAGCAAAATAATAGAGTTGTGATATTATGAGTCTTCTTTAGCATATTTTAGATATATGAAATAGCTGATAGGTATTTAACAATTAGAGGAGGGGTGCCTATGTGGCTCAGTGGGTTAAGCTTCTGACTTTGGCTCAGGTCATGATCTCAAGGTTCTGGGTTTGAGCCCCACATCAAGCCCTGCATTGGGCTCCGCACCCAGCAGGGAGTTCGCTTGTCCCTCTGCCTCTCCCCCTGCTCATGCTCATTCATGCTTGCTCTCTCTCTCAAATAAATAAATAAAATCTTAAAAAAACAACAACACCCAAAAAACAACTAGTGAAAACATTTCTTGTACAGGTGTCGTTCATTAGAGGTGTTTTCTTATAATCAGTTAATCAAAACACTATTGTTATTATATTTATTTTTTGAGAGAGAAAGAGAGAGCAGGAGGGAAGGGCAGAAGGAGAGGAAGAGAGAGAATCTTAAGGAGGCTCCTCGCCAGACATGGGGCTCAATCTCACAACCCTGAGACCATAACCTGAGCCAAAATCAAGAATCAGATGCTCACCAACTGAGCCACCCAGGCACCCCCAAAACACAATTTTATTAGAGGCCATACATCCAGAAATAAAAATAAGCTTATAAAATTATTTGTACTGCTATCCCCTTAATAGAATGGAATTTTTCTATTTTAAGTTTTCAGAAAGTGTCTTACCTTTACTGATGTACCATACAGATTACATAGGCAAACATTTGTCATTTTCCAAACCAAGAATTCTTTTTTACAATTCTTAGATAAAATAAACGTTGCCTCTATACACTGGCATACATATGTCTTATTCTATATGCATATACGCACACCCCATGCCACATAGAGGCAGCAGCGGGAGAGTGGAAAAACCATGGATTTAGAGAAACCTCGGCATCCAGTTATGATGCGCTTACTAAGTGTAGACATGAACGAAGTCACTTAATTTCCCTGAACTCCAGTTTCCTTTTTTATAAACTGATTATAATAATTACCTCTCTGCTTACCTCAGAGAATCACGGTAATACTCCAAAAAGATGACATATAGGAAAACATTTTGTACAAAGATATCATTTTCATAAAATATTTAAATACATTTCTTATGCTCTAAGGGCTCAGTTTCAATAACAGCTATCTTTGTTAGGCAAAAGTTGAGTTATGAAACTAAAAGTACAACTTTCCATATGATGTGGAGTTTCCTGTTCTGTGTTTTACAGAGCCATGTCCCAGATGCACGACTATTTATTACCATATGACCAACTCAAGCTTTGATTACAGTTATTAGGACATGAAGATATTGACAGAGGTGAGATCTCTGTTGTGAAATATAAGAACCATGAAAATCTAAAATGTCATGAGGCATCATTCTTCACTCCTGGACTGTAAGAACCAAGAAGGTGGAGGATAATTGCAACAAAATGAGTAGGATTGGAAATAGAAGGTAAAACATTGCCTTACTGATGAATTTACCAACTAGACTTTCCGGCTAGTACTAGGAGGTCATGCTGACACCTGGACTTTGATGCACCCATGGGGCTGACCCAAGGCCAGTGAGAAGGAAACCAGTCCTCCTTCCTGGGGCTTTGTTTCTGCATGCTGATGGGCTCCACGGCAGGTACCTGTCTGCCCCACTGGCCTGATGCCTTTGTGATAGCCCTGGGCCTGGGGTAGGAGCTCCCTCCTGAACCTCCCCCTCACTCTCAGTCCATGCTCCATACTGACTCCCAAAGGGCTTCTCGTTGTCTGTTAAACTGCTGCTCTGGATCCAGGTTTCCTGTGCCTTATGCTGGTGACAGTCATCTTAACTGATCAACTGAGTCCAAGAGTCTCACACTGAAATGACTACAGCCACCAGAAAGAAAAAGTAGATGGGAAAATGGGCCAACGGAATCGTCACCCTGAACAGTGCCTGAACCACGGGAGCATGGTTCCATGGAACCAATGACCTCTGAGCTGGAGCCAGTTGTAACATTACAGAAAGATAGCCCCTCCCCAGGCATTCTGATAGTCTAGAGCCTCTGGGTGAAGGGAGAAGAATGTACGCCAGAGGGCAGGACACACACAAGTCAACAAGGCAAGCCCAATACCCAGATGAGGAAGTCACAGATCATTTAGCAAGTTATTAGCAAAGATAAAAATAAGAACAGTTTATTATTTCCAGTTAATCCAAAAGATTGTCACTAATCTAGAGAGTCACAGAGTAGTTACCCTAGATGGGACTTGAAGATTACCTTGTTTCATTTTTCAGATGAAAATATCAATGCACAGAGACTCTTCTAAACTCAACTACATTAACACCACATGCACAGCTTACTGTCCAAGACAGAGGCATTGAAGCAAATATGTTGTCCTGCATCTGATCTCCTTCATGTAGGTATAGACTTTACTACATGCTGCATAAATGTCAGGCCACCACTTCTCAGGAATGAAGGTCAGGAGATGTTATCAGTGGTCAGTATATTCTCTATCACTGATTATAATACCAACACCCAACAATTGTCTCCATTTCAACCAGGAAACCAGTCAAATGTGACAAATGTGCCCTTGTTACTCAACAAGTCTCTGGAAAGCAATGCTCTGCTATTTGCAACTTTTGAAAACCAAAAATGACTCAACCAAAAAAATGATTTGATTGAATTACCTTGTAGAAATTACCTTTAAAACCAGTGAGCCTGTGAACTGCAAATGGGATCTCAACCATCCTGGAAGGAGGCCATTACCATCTTTATCTAAAGAAAGCCAGTTTGCAGCCATGGAGAAAGCAAGGTCTAAAGTTCATAGACCCGTACAAGAGATCTGTCTGGCTGACAACTCGGCCATAGTTGGGGAAGGAGCCACTCTTCTTATGTAATGGGAAGTTGGCTTTCAACACAGGGCACCACGAGTGGCTCCCAGTGAAAGCGACGTGTGCTATATGGTGTCTGTCACTCACGGAAACTGGTTTAACAGTCATGTCCGGCTTTGTTAATATCATGTTTTACCAGGAGGGTTTTATAGATCTCATGTTATTACTCAAAAAAGGGGGGGGGGCGATTATTAATCAGGTCAGTACCTATCCTCCCATTTAACTGATGGAGAAACCAGGGTGAGTATTTGGCCTTTCCAGCATCCTTCCAAGGTGAGTCACTTTGAAGTATCACACCTGAAATGCCATGGCCCAGAGCCCTGACCACAGCAGTGGCCCCCTAAATTGTGGTAAAAAATAAGAGAAAGGGGACCCAGATCTAGGAGGGATTCATCTTTGGGGTTGAATTGGTTGATTTAGGGCAGAAGGAGGGGTGGTCTCTATCTTTTCAGAAAAGTATAGTTTTGACCTTAAATTTTTTTCAAACCATCATGGGACCATGTTCTCCATTACGAACAATTTCCAAGTGTGATTTCAACTGGAAATTTTATTCGCTCATTCAGGCACGATCTCTGTCATTTAACAAAACACTGCTTCAGTGTAGAAATAAATGTGTTTCAGGGGTGTACTATGTCTAATGCACAGAGTTCTTACTTCTACTCACAAAGAACTGGCCTATTACCTATTAGCTCATGCTCAGAGGGGAGGTACCAACTATTCAGGTCAAGTTTTTCAGAGGGGGAAAAATGTGACATGCCTATACAATAAAATCCTTCACATTTATACAGAAGCTTAAGAAGCATTTTTATATAATTAATGTAATCCTCACAAAACCCTTGTTTTATAGATGAAGCCCCAAAGGCTCGGGGGGTGTTAAAACTTACCCAAAGGTCCCTGGCTTCTAAAATGCTGGAGTCAGAGTCTGGCAATGCCTCTAGCTCTGCTGCTCCTTCGGACACATGCCCCCACCCCCACCCCCCCTCCTCTAGCTCTACTTCCCCAAGTAAAGAAGGAAGCCATGCTTTCTCCATCTAGTGCTCATCTCTGACCATGAGATAAATGGCTTCATGCTCTTTTCCACAGCACAACCTTCCCCTGCTTTGCACTGTTGGCAACATCCTAAGTCGTTGTATCCATGATGAGAAGGGCCACACTGGCCTTCCTCCTTACCCTCTCCCCAAACCAAGCATGATGCCTGTCTCTTATTGCAATAGGTATCTGTAGAACGAAAGAAAGAAGGAAGGGGAAAAGGGAGGAAAGCAGGCAAGAAAGGAGAAGGGGAGAGGGAAGAGAGGAAGGAAAGGAGGGAGCAATCTTAGAAAACTCTTCTCATTACAAGCTAATCATGTAGTAGTTTCTTTAAGTACTTACTGTGTGCTTGTATTCTGCTAGAATATTAGAGAAACAGGATCCCAGTAAGGATCCCACTGTCAGGAAAATTATAATATAGTAAAAAGATAACAAAAGGGATCAACTGGAGAAAACCCCAGCATGGGACAGACTGTCAGAGTGGGGGGTGGTTAGAGAGGGAGAGCAATGGGGCAGGAGAACTCCAGGACTAGGGGCCCTGGGAGAACCTGAAGCTGCCCTGAGATCTCACTTTAAAGACAGAAGAAAGCAGCCT
This sequence comes from Ursus americanus, assembly GCF_024610735.1. Taxonomy (NCBI): domain Eukaryota; kingdom Metazoa; phylum Chordata; class Mammalia; order Carnivora; family Ursidae; genus Ursus; species Ursus americanus. Next base: position 23,442,030 of record NC_142137.1, read on the forward strand.
CTCAGGAGTGCAGGCTGGCACAGGAAGAACTGGATTCTCGCGTTTTATGTGATCTATGTGCATTACGTGCGACAAGCCGAGAACACCACGAAGTGACACTGGCTACTCTGTGGGCATCAAGTGGCTCTGTGAGTCATTGCTAGAATGTCAGAGGGATTTCTTAGTCAGAAAACTGTCTCTGCCTTGCTGTTTATGATCAACAACTTAGACAAACCGGAGTCTAAAGAGCAAACAAGTTGGCACAGGGCCCTGGGCCCCTGGGATGCAGGCCGTGCCCCCTTGGTGGTGAAAGCGCCCTCTGCCCTTGCATCAGCCTATCTCCACTGCAGCGAGCGTGAGACTTCTGCATTTATGCCCCTGCTCTTCGCTTAGCATTTCACTCAAGGGGGACTGACCAAGGTTGACCCAAACACACTGCACCCACGATATCTTAAAATAATCATTATTTGTGGAATCGATGTGTTATTTCCACATACAAATATTTTAAAATTCCTGATCTAAGTCACTTTACACGATTCCCATTGGGCAGACTATGGCACACACAGCTTGCAACTGAAAATGAAAATCTTCACTGGAGGAAAAGTGGTTTTCATGATTTAGATTGGAATCGGGTTTTTTTTTTTTGTTTTTTTAAAAAGACTTTATTTATTTGACAGAGAGAGAGAGAGACAGAGAGTGCAAGCAGGGGGAGCTGCAGAGGGAGAGGGAGAAGCAGGCTCCCGGCTGAGCAGGGAGCCCAACATGGGATCCGAGGACCCTGATATCATGACCCGAGCCAAAGGTAGATGCTTAACTGACCCAGATGCGCCTAGATTGGAATAATTAAAAAAGTTCAGATTTGGGGCACCTGGATGACTCAGTCGGTTGGGTGTCGGACTCTTGATTTCAGCTCATGTCTTGAACTTGGGGTCATGAGTTCAAGCCCTGTGTTGGGCTCCATGCTGGGTGTGGAGCCTACTTAAAAGTAAACGAAGGAAGGAAGGAAGGAAGGAAGGAAGGAAGGAAGGAAGGAAGGAAGGAAGGAAGGAAGGAAGGAGTTTATGTCTTGCTGGACAAACATTTATAACCTTTTAATCACTTAATATTTGGGGCCTCAATTTTCTCATGAGTACAATGCTTAAGTGGAGAAAGAAATATTCTACCTCATTGCTTTCAGCCCCAGATTCAGAGCATTTGATCTCTTTTTATCCCTGAAGTAGCAAACAACACTAAAAGGCGTGCAGTCTCCCCTGGAGGAACTTTCAGAACCCTGAATATTTTGAATGACTGGAAAAGCAATATTAGCCCGCTCCTCAGGACTGTCTCAAATAGACCACTGTCTCTCCCCCTGTAACTGAGATTCAGCAAAGGACCTGGAGATTTGGAGATGCTACCAGCAGATAATTTTAGTAGTGTTTGTTTTCCTGAAGTATTATCAAGTCATTTTTTGCCCTAAAAAAAAAAATCAAATAATCCTGCAACCAAACATTCAAAATCCCGGCAAAACCAAATCCCAGTTTTTGACCCAGTAGACCTATTTTAGCCCTAGTTTTATCACTGAACTACCTCAGTGACTTTTGATGCCCAACGCTTAGGGCCTTGCACGACTTGCACTCTTAGGAAGGGGTGGAGGGAGGGGAGAAAGGAAGAAAGCTTTCCATGTCCAGTTCCCAGGTTTACCTGAGGGACACAGGAGATAATTGGTGTAAAAGTACTTCATAAAATTTAATGTGTTCTACAAATGAAAGGGATTGTATTTTTTATCACGAAGCCATTGTTCGTGTGATTGGAGGAAGCCAGATCTATAGCGTAAACATGGGTTATAAACATAAGTCTAAAAGTTAATGCCTTTAGCAAAGGAAGCATTATTTTTGTTATTATCATTACTGAAAGGGCAGGACATTCTGAATGCTAACAATCAGAAGAAAACTCATCAGAGGGAGCTCCACCCTTTAAAGATTATTAAACCTTGCAACAACAGAGGTAACTAGGCAACTGGGGTACCTCCTACCCTGAAGCAATGCAGATGACAGTGGCATAAGTCACCCTTTCCTTGGTATCGAGCACAACTGCCACTAAGAACACCACCCAATGTCCAGGTAATGACAGCACCCACATGGGTCAGCGTCCCCTCCCCATGACATGACAGAGACCTAGGATGCCATAGGGAATCTCCACCTAAGGATCTTGGTCAACCAAGGACACTTCCAGAAAAGCTGACCTCCAATTTCTATTTGCTCTTTCAGGCCACATAGGAACTTTTCCAGGCAGAAAGGAATACCTCTCTTACCTGAGTTGGCGTAATCAGGACAAGCAGCGTGAAGCGTCACCAGTCAAAAACAATGGTGGGGCTGGGTTACTCTTGATTTTCTGCACATCTTGCAGGGCAGAACTTTTCCTGAAAATCCTGAAGTTCAGATGTTTACAATTATAGGCAATGAGGCTCAAAGAGCCAGCCTCATGGATCACTTGTGTTTTATTTTTGGTTTTGTTTTCATTAGATGCAACACTGAGCTGAGCCATGAGCCTTCCAGGGAGTTGCACAAGCTCAGCTTTTAGAGATTGTGTTTCATGGTCACGGGAAAAAAAAAAATTGGATTTAATAGGTTTTCACAATCATACTATCTACTTAACTTTCCAAGATCATTACTCACTTAATTGCAAGCCCCAAGGAAAGACCAGAGGGTAGAGGCTACACTAGGCAATCATAATGATAAAAAAAGTAGATTCTTCATAATTGATGTAAAATCTAAATATAATATCAAAAATCACTTCGAGTGTTCTGATCGAAGCCCCTTAGATTTGAAATAACTGGACTTCTTTGAGAATTACTCCTGGGACAAAATGGATACTTATGTATTTAAACATAAATATATATTTACATGTGCCTAAAACAGATTATATGGATCCATAGTGACCTCATAGAAGCCTCAAGATATGAGTGCCAGGCTTTTGCTGTACTGTAGCTTTGTACAAGGACTCTCCTTCCATTATAGATGAGTAACTACACTGAGGAATTCTGAGGTCCGTTCTAACATTGTGCGCCCATATCAGAGTGGAGAGCATACAGAACACATCACATACGCCCAATAAGGGTGCCTCTGTCCTGTAGGAAGTGAGTTCTCTGCTTAGCTCTAGAGTCCCACAACAGGTCGTTCAGGTTATAAGAAGCTTTAATTAGCTGTTCTACAAATGAGAGCATTCTTCAATCTCCAAAAGATGTTTTCCCTCTTGACACCGTCTCAAGGAAAATCTTGAACGAAAGACTTACTCTAAATCTGGTTCTTATTCTCTCATTTACTTCTGTGGGATTAAAGCAAAACAAAAGCACTTTTTTGTTCTTTTTACTCTCTATACAGAGTGTACTATAATTGGATTCCTCATTCCCATTCCAAACCAAAGCATCAGATCCACGTTGCTTCTGCCAAGTTTTTTCTTCAAGCTGCAATGTCCTTGTTTGTGCTCACTCCCAGTGTTCCAGGTTACTCTGTCAAGCCAGGCTCCCACTGCCCCACATCCTCCCACAGAGGGCTTGTTATGTTGTTGGGACGGCTCAGTAAGGGGATGGAGTCCAGAGCGTCCACAGTGCGACTGAAATGTAGCCCCAGGAGCACTGAATCGTGGGGTACGGGCAAAGCTGTTAGCTGCAGATGACTGGCCGCCGGAGGACCATCACACCAAAGTGTAGCAAACATTAGCAGTCTCTCCACGCTCCAAATGGTCCCATGAACCAGGGCTGGGAAGGACTTTCCTGGTCTAGGTCTACAGCTTCCCGAAGTCTGCCCTGAGCCTGAGAAGCAGAGAGACTCACAGGCCTTCGGTTCCTCTGCAGTGATGCTGTGTGTAGGTGGATAAAGGAAAGAAACAACCGTCTTTTTGAAAAATGAGTCTTTCTGTAAGTTGCAGTGGAACAGAGAAAAAGTATATGTTCCTGATAAGCCGTGTCTTTCAGGGGTTTGTGGAAAGGAAGGAGATTGTATTGTAATAAAATTAAAATGTTAAAAATCTATTTTATATTAAGTAATCCCTTGATGAGGTGGGCCAAAAAAAAACAATTTGGTTAAATTACCATTCTAATTTTCAAAAGGATGTTTTCAGGGAAGGTTGGTGTTTGATTACTTGGTGCCTACCACTGAAAGGGCACTCCCGAGTATTCTGTATAGCCCACATCGGTGGCCACCACAATGGCACAGAACAGTCACGATTTGCTCCCATCTTTGTCCCTCCCTACCCCATTCCATTGCTCCCCTCCTCTGACTTATGGCCAATACTAGCAGAGCTCACACTCTCTGTCTCTTTTCCAAAAGCAACCCACTCTTCTCAGTGTGCTTCCCATCATCCTCAGGTATCACTCCTGACCCCGAGTTTGCTGTGTAGGATCTGGACATTGGTATCCCAATAACAGAGCCACAACCAAGAAATCTCTTTAGGACAACCTGCTCCAGGGATAATACAGGCTGAGCTTGGCAGGCGCACCCTGTGGAAGCCCTGAACTTCAGAGGGTCCAACAACTACTCCATCTTCCCAAGGCTCCTCCAGGAGGGGCATGTTCTCCAACTCTGTATATACTACCCTCATCCACATCCACATGAAACGTTCTAGAACCATTTGCCTTCTCTCCCCCAGCAAACGCCGAAGCAAGATGCAAAACTTATTTTAATAGCAATGGCCCTCATTCAAAAAACATCTATTGAGAACCTACTCTGTAAAGCACCATGCTAGTTGCTAAGAATATGGAGATGAAAAGACAGGTAGACCAAAGTGGTGGTGGTGGGTGTTAACAATAGTGATTAAGGTCATCCCAGTTCCTTTGTTCTGACTCCATGATCACTAGTAAACTCTTAGTTTTATAGGGGCTTTAAAACACTTGGACATACCTGGTCTTATTTGATCTTCACAATAATCTTGTTGAGTAGGGATTGTTCATATTGTAGATGAAAGAAACTGAGGCTCAGAGGTGCTGAGTGACTTAACCTCAAGTCACATAGCTAGTAAGTGGCAGAATATGAAATTAAACTTAAAACTTGTGACTGTATGTCCACTGCTTACTCCATATCTTATCTAGTCTCTTGAGGGGCAAGGTGGGAAGTGTTTTTCCAGAAATCTTTGAGTGGTACCACAACAAAACAGTCTTGAACACCTACCATATGCAAAACCAGCCCTGGCCTCTGGGAAAAAAATGTAGCAATACAAAGATGAATGCAACATGGTCCCTACTCAAAGGAGTTTAGTGAAGGGAAGAAAAAATCACTGGCTGTGAACCAATTCAAGGAAGCTAATGAATCAGGGGAAAGTGAAAGTGAAAGTGCCATGTGGGGGTTAGAACCTGAAGGATCCAGGGGCGCCTGGGTGGCTCAGCCGTTAAGCGTCTGCCTTCAGCTCAGGTCATGATCCCAGGGTCCTGGGATCGAGCCCCACATAGGGCTCCCTGCTCGGCAGGAAGCCTGCTTCTCCCTCTCACACTCCCCTTGCTTGTGTTCCCTCTCTTGCTGCCTCTCTCTGTCAAATAAATAAATAAAATCTTTAAAAAAAGAAAAAAAAAGAACCTGAAGGATCCAGATTGAACTTGGGCATTGTGTTTGGGAGGGGCTCTCTTTGTCCTCCATCCCAGTTGCTCTCAGGCCAAGAAGCAAGAAGTAGCAATATGGTTTTCCATGTAGACTTTTCTATCATAGAGAAAGGGAGCTGCTCAGTTGACATAAGGATGTTGACTTCTAAGAATTATCTCCTAAATTAGTAAGTTGGAAGAATAATTTATTTTAACAACAATCCAAAAACGTCTCTTGGAATTTGACAACAACAGCACATGAGTCCTCAAGAACCTGAAACCTTTCAAAGAACTAACAGGGTTAAGTGTGTTAGCCTACAAAGCTAAAAAGTAGACTTTGGACTACTATGATTATCTGTGACATTTTACCTAAAATGGTCACCTGGTCTCTGTTTTTGACATCTATCTAGCTTTGAAGCTTCGTAATGGTATGGCAGGACAAATTGAAGTTATTAGCATTTCTTCTGAGGAAAAATTCAACAGGAGCTGGCACTGACTAGATCATAGATGGCTAAGAAAGTGCTATCTGCTGCCCATAGCAGTAATTCTGGTAATAAAACAGGCTCCGGACCACATCACATACTTCTCAACAGCACAGTAAAACCAGAATAGTTGTTGTGCAAGGGAGAGCGTCAGAATAGGTGTCCCTTGCATGGGACACCTGAATTGTGCTGCCTCTGCAGGCAAAGTCAGTGCTCTGTGTAGGAGCATGATTCCTGTGAAAACTCAGTCATGCTGGTCACTGCTTGAGAGACCACCCGGGATTTAGAGCACCCCACCAACCCCGTTCATTTGTCTAGTCCATCCTGACCTCTCTGGGCTGCACCCTAGATGGGGAGCTACCATTAGCACTGGCACACGCTGAAGGCTGTGGCGTAAAAAGGCCCCTGGAGATGGAGGTTCTACTTCCCGAGGATGGGGCTAGAACCTAGAACCTGGGAGACTTGAGAGGCGGAACACAGGAAAGAGAAAGACTACTACTGAGAGGGAGGGGGAGAGAGGACGAGATACGTGACAACCTCTTTTTAAAGACTTCTAACCCAGGACACCAGGGTGGCTGAGTCAGTTAAGTATCCAACTCTTGATTTAGGCTCAGGTCATGATCTCGGGGTGGTGAGATCGAGCCCCATGTTGGGCTCTGTGCTGGGCATGGAGCCTGCTTAAGATTCTCTCTCGCCCTCTGCCTCTGCCCACTGTGCTGTCTAAAAAAATTAAATAAATACATAGATAAATAAATACAGACTTCTTACCCTTGCGCAATGGAAGGAAATGTATTCTAATCCTGTTATGCTACCCTGTTCTGTGAGGTTTACTAGATCTTTGAGTAAAGAACCCTGCTTACCTGCTTCTCTCTCCAGAGGTCTAAAAGGAAGCCAAGCCCCTTTGTGGATTGTCAGGGGTACCATCACTAGTTATTAGCAGTTTTTTTAAGCTACATAAAACTCATCTAATACATTCTGTTTTGGCCTCAGTTAACCATGGTTACCTTCTGTTGCCTGCAGCCAAAGGAGCTACTCCTTCCCTAGTCTTCCCAATCCCTACTTTTAAACCTACCTAGGTCAGCATCTACATTCTCCCCACCCTCCTGTCACAGTGAAAGAAGCGCCCCTTCTCTTACGGAAAAGCAATCCCTCTGGCAGGTGCTAGATCTCACCCTCTTCCACTCTTTCAGAGACTCTATTCCTGTACCATCAGTCTCTCCCTGCCTCCCGGGTCATTCTTGTAAGCCTATAAATAGACTAGGCTAGCCACCATCCTAAAAGATTCCACTTGCCCCTACTTCCCCTACAATCACTACTCCTCTCTACTTCATGTTATAGCTGCTCTTCTATAGAGAGTTGTGCAGACATGTTTCCATTGCTCACTTCTCAATTCTCTCTTCAACAGATTCTTGTCTGGATTCTACCCCCAATAGGCTGCTGACACTGAGACTGCTTTTTCTAGGTCCCTGGTGACCTCCATGCTCCAAATCCATTGCATATTTTCCTGCTTTCATTTTACTAAGCTTTTTGGTAGTATTGGCCTATTTGGCCACCCTCTCCTTCTTAAAGGCTACTCTTGACTCATTAGCAGGCTGCTTTTGCTGAGAGTGGGGTGAAAGAGTAGTAGCTATGGGAGTCATGTGGCATCTGAGCAGCTAGGAAGCCCAAGGGAGGGAGGATGGGAGCTCATTTCATTTTTACAAGGCAGTACACATGGTCTTCTTAAATAACTTAGATTATTTCATTCCCCTAATTCAAATCTTTTGCTGATCTCCCATTACACTTAGAGTAAAATTCACACTCTTTAAAATGTCCACAAGGAAAACCCCACATCATCTGTCCTATCTACAGCCCCAACACCAAAAGTCCTCTCTTGACTTGCCCAAGGTCCTGCATTTTCAGTTCAAAACACTCAGAGCTGTTTAAAAGTTGCTTTCTTCTGCTTTGTGTTTTGATCTATATAAAATTATTATTGTACTTAAAACAGAGAGTAAGGAATGGAACTCTTATCAGCTATTGAAGCAAACAAATATTTATATATAAAAGTCTATCACTGCCAGTGAGATGGGGGAAAGCTGCAGGCCCATGCCTGTTCTGGGAGCTCTCTGCTCTTTGAAGCAAAGAAAATCACAACCATCCTCTTATTATTCAATAGGCAATTGTACTGGACATGCCACTACAACCAAAGATAACACAGAGACATTGTCTTATACTGGATAAAAGAGACTTCACAGAGTCCAATGTTTTATCCATGTAAGTCAAGATGAAGTTCAAGCCAGTGTGCGAACCTATTAGCCACCTAAGAAATTTCATGGAACGCTTAACTTTAAGGAGTTAGCACTTGTCTTTCCCTTGTTGCCCATGCCATGAGTTTTGAGATTTGGCTTCAATCCTGAAAGTAGATACCTCCATTTCATTTTACACTTTTGCCTTATACTACCACTCCCAGGAAACTCCATCAACATCCATGATGCAATTTATCCCACCACCTTAGTCTGTATTGTTTTCATGTAAGGCGTGCATTATGTTGTTTTTCAAAATTTATAAACACAATGGCAAACATTGCCCAGTTTGTCTGAGGGTTGGCAGAGATACTTACACACTCATTAGACCAAGAAAAGGTTTTCTAGGAGGTGAATAGGTGGATCAAGGGTGGCAATTTTCAAAAACTAATAGAACTAAACTCTCTAGCATTCAAATCTCCTGCCTTTGCCTGTGGTTTGCAGTGGTCTTCAATGGGGGAGTCAATATGCCTGACCTCTTTTTTGGACAGACACCATTTGACAAAGCCATATAGAGGGTTAATCTAGCCAAATATTTATCTGGATGTTATCAACTTGTTATGGTTAGGAAAATATAAGCGATTTCAAGAACAAAGTAGAAAATCACACTCCCATTTAAAATAAAAGAGTTTTTAAAATCCAATGGCTTCTTTTTTAGCCTCCTTCCCTCCTAACTTACTTTACTTAGTTATTTTATCATCTTCCAACATATTTTCCCCAACATCTGGATGTAACTGAATCGAAAGATTCTTTCCTGGTTCCTTTTTCTGAAGGAGGTATATGTAGATGTGACTGGCCTAGCATGTGTGAAACAAGGCATAGAGCCTGCTATATATCACTGGTATTGTTACAGTATAAAAATTTACCTTCAGGTAACTTGAGCTTGGGATTCAGCAATTAGCTGAGTCAGTGGAGGTCACAGAGAAATTCAGCAGTATCAACAATGATTAGTCAATTGAACAATGAATCAATAAGAATTTCTAAAAGCTCCTACAGGTTTAGAAATTAGTTAGTACTATGAGATTTAAAGAAGAATACCCTCTGGTCCCTTCTTCAAACAGATCATATCCTAGGAGGGGAAATATGATCAACACCAAACTTTTATTGTCTCCTTCACCAGGCCAGTTATTATTCTTCTCTTGGTAGGAGAATTCACCACCCTCCAGCTTTAAGATAGCAGAGCTTTGAAATCAGCACATGTCACTACAGAAATATAAGTATTTGGCTCCCTGGGTCTTCCTGTTCCAGTCTTAGCCCACAAGCAGCATTTCCAATTCTCCAATTTCTCCCTATTCTTTCATCCTTTCTATTATTTGGATATTGGTCTGTCTTCTCAACTTGAAAGGGCAGGGAGATGGGAGAATGAGGGTTCCCTGTGAGTGCTAGAATGATAAACTTATTCATAATTGTACCTTCTACCAACTAGCATTTAACAAGGCACCCAGCTCATAATGGGTACTCAAAGAGAAACTGTTGAGCAAATGCAGAGAGTTTAAGGAAAATTTACCAGTTGAGCCTATGAAATCAGATTGGAGGGTGGGAGACTGGAGCCAGGCAGCTTGGCAAGGATGGGGTTACCATGACCTAGCCCTGAAATGATGAAGCCCTAAATTAGGGCAGGGAAAGTACTCAAGAATGTAAGAAAATTCAGGGTGGGGGTGGGAAGCAGTAGAACTTGATGACTAGCAGACATGATGGGAATTCAACAAGCAAGAATACAGGCAGGAGAAATGTTAGAGATGACTTCAAAGTTTAAGCTGCAACAACTGTGAGATAAGTGTGCCATGGCAGAAACAAGGAACTTGGAAGGGGAACTGGTTTTGTGGGGGAGAGATGATGAGCTCAGTTAGAGACTGTTGAATGTGAGGCGATGAGAAGACTTTCAAGAGAAAATGACCAGTGAGCATTCAGAGATATGGGAATAAACCTTGAGCAAGGGGCAGGATGCGAGCTGTAAATCTGTGAGTCATCAGCCCCGTGTGCTCGCAGCCGTGAGAATGGAGACAATGTCCACATACTGTTATGGCAGCAAGAAGGGTAGAAGACCAAAGATGAAGCCTTGGGTAATGGGGCATGAGGAGGTACAAGAGGCAGAAGGGAAACTTCAGGAGAATTGGAAAGTTAGCAGGGAAATGAGGAGAGCAGAGTACAGGTAATATGAAAGGATGAAAAATTTCCAAGAAGCAGGTGAAAAAAATAATGAGGGTTGTGGAAGGGATAGTGAGAACAAAATCAAAATGTAGGACATTGGATGTTACAGTAGCAGTTTATGACTTCTAGAAGCCAATTTGGGCAAACAGGTGGGGGTGGGGATTAGACTTTAGGGGATAAAGAGGGATTAGGGAGAGAGGAAACAGAGATTATGAACTATATTTTTTTAAAGGCCAGTGAAAAACAAATAGAATTATAGCTGAAGAAGACAAAAATATACTTTTATTTCTGAGAAACATTTTAGAAAATATTTTATCATATTTGTTAAATGAGGTATTTAATTCCAACATCTCTTGCCAACATGGAAACCAGAAGTTCAGATGGACTTTTGCTATCCTTGAAACGGAGCTTAATCCTGCCTCCACTGCACATGTGCACACACACACACACACACACACACACACACACTCATATTTGCATATTCACACACACTCACTTAAAAAGCTCACAGACACCTTCTCATGCCACAAGAGTCACAGTCTCAGAATTGGGGTTTCTCCATAAAATCAGCCTGAAACTTGCCACAAATGGGTAATTTGAACCTCCAACGATATCAAGGCTGGGTAGCACCATTGCCCAAAGCTGCATGCCCCTCACAAGAATGCTCTTATTTGAGCATTTTGTCTCAGCCTTTGCTCCGGTGTTTACAATCTACATTTTTTATAAAAGGAATCTTATGTTCAGTGTTCATGTTTATCCTTTAACTAGCCAAGCCATATTAGGGACTTAAAAAAAAAAAACACAACAAACCACTAATCCCATCATCGCTGAGTGGTCATTCCTACAGCAGTGGTTTCAATATAGTCCTTGAGAAGACTGAGGACCCAAAGACCAGCTGCTAAGCCTGTGCCCAGGACCAGTGAGAATACACTGGTCAACATCTTCATTTTTCATTCGAACACCCATTTGTCTTAAGTCAACCTGTCCCCTATTACCCTGCCCCACCTTGTCCCAAAACATAAACAGCTTCTGCTTTTCCAAGGTTAGGAAAGATGTGACATGTGACCCTAGAACATGTATTTATTGTATACGTGTAAGTATCTAATAGAATTTCAACTCTGGCACCTGTGATGTAGCTTGACCCTAAGCCAAACTTAGATTTGAATGTAGAATATAAACTTCCAGAAGTTTCATTTGGAAAATATAAACACTTTTTTCCTAAACCTGAGAATAGTAAAAACAGATGCCTTCAAATAAAGAAATAGAACGTTCTCATGATTTTGATTTGGGGATTTAAAAACTATTAAATTCTGACACACACAGAAGAGTGCACAAGGTTGGAGCTTAATGAACTTTCATAAAAGAACCATGCCCACATAACCAACACCCAGGTGAGGAAATAAAATATGTGCCCCTTAGATGCCCCTCTCGTGGCTCTTCCCCATCACTACGTGGGCGGCAAGGAAACATGACTTCTGAAATCATGTATTAGTTTTACCTGGTTTTAAGTTTTGTAAAAGTAGAGTTATAATGTATATATGCTTTTGTGTCTGGCTTATTTTGCTCAAGGTTCTGTTTGTGAGATTTATCTATGTTTTTGTAGTTGGTTATAGGTGGTTCACTGCATAAATACATTGTAATTTATTTACCTATTCCTCTGTTGATGAATATTGGAGCTATTTTCATTTGGGGGCTATTGCAAATAGTGCTGCTGGGAACATTCTTGTACATGTCTTTTGAAGCCCATGTGCTTTCATTACTCTTAGGTATAAATGTGGGAGTGGACTTGCCGGGCCATACAGCATGCTTAGAGTCAGCTTCAGTAGATAGTGCCAAACAGCTTTCCAAGGTGTTGTCCCAATTTAGCTTCCTGCCAGAGTGTACTTGAACTCCAATTGCTCCATACAGTCACCAGCATTCGGTATTGTCAGGTGTTCTCAAGTTTTCTCTTTGTTTTGTTTTTGCCATGCTGATGGGTTTGGCCCTTTTTAAACTCTCTGCAGAGACCACAGTGTCAGGAACAACAGCAAGATCATTCTCAGCCGTCAATGAACATTACTAATATGGAGCATCCCCTATTTTCAGAATTGACAACCCTGCAAATGATCCTTCCTAATATCTGAAATTTCCTTTGTGTTTACATTAAATGGGGGTTTTTACCAGGTCTTTAGTTTAAAAGTCATTCAATTTATAAAGATAAATTGGAGTGCTAGAGTCCCTCAACTCTATATTCGGATGTCTTTAAAATAAATAAACAAAAGAGAGGAAGGCAAGACGGAAGGAAGGCAGGTGGACAGACACTGTTGATTCTCATTAGCCAGACTGATCTTGTGAACATGACTTCAACAACAACAAAAAAGGAACAGGTCCTCTAGGAAAATCTTTGATTTACTTTATTCCAAGTATATGTTATTCTTTGGGGGTGACCATGCTAAAAAAGTAATTTTAATTAAATGTGTACATACACACACACACACACACATTATATACATGTAAAATAAAGTATAAATGTAAATAAAAATAAATGAAGTTAAGACACTGACATCAGGCTATTTCACATTTCAGACTGCGCATCTCTCCAGCATGTCGGGAATTGCTTGATTTGGGTGATGGTTGCTGGGAATGCCCCTGAAATGCCTGTAATCTTCATAGTTATCACTTGAGCTAACTATGCACAACTCCTCAAAAACCCCCCAAAAATTTTAGGAGAAAAAACAAAGGGAAAACCAATTCCGAAGCCAACTTCCTAAGAAGACTCTCAAGTCACGGTTGCTCTGTCTCCCTGAGCTCCAAAAGTGCAGAGCAGACCAATCTCCTCCACAGATCCCTGAACAAATGGGGTTTGTCCTCAACCCTCCCAGGACATGCTGTGTTCAGCCCACCAGAGCAGCAGTCCTCCTAGTGTCAGAGCCTGGGTATACCTGTAAGTTTCCCTAACAAGGCTATGAAATTCAGAAGGGCAGAGCCCAGATCTTACTCATCTTAGGAGTCGCCCAGAGTCACGAGCACTTCGCAGGCACAGAGCAATGTCCAAGAGAACTTTCTGAACTGCCCCCAGACCAACTGTGTTCATACTGAGAGTGTTGAGTTGCCCATAAGTTAAAGAAAGTGGGTGATGTTTCCCATAATGTGGAGCCATTTAGATCATCATTTCGGATACTCCCACCATCCCAACTTACACTCGTGCATACACATGCACCCCGTCTATTCTCCCTCACCTACAAATACGCACAGGCACCGCAAAATCACTCTCCTTTCACTGATAAGTCACAGCCTGGCTAGCTTCACCCCACTGAGAATGAGCGCACAGCTAAAGTGGTGTGACGGAAAAGGCCAAGACGGACGCTGGTGCTGTGAATTCTACTCCTTATCAGCCACTAACAGGCTGTGTGGCCCGTGTCTTTGGAGCCTCCTGTTTCTCATGCACTAGGTCTCTCAGCTTCGTTCAATATTACAGACGCACATGTCTCCATAATTCCTCAGATGCAGGGAGCATCCAGTGTTCCTCTTCCGGTTTCCACCAGGACACTGTTGCAGCCTGAGAAGTTCTGATTTTGTTTGCTCAATCAAGTCAGTTACATCCAGGATCAGTCTATTAAATAAGAGTGTGGGAAGAATGCTTCTTGTTGTTTTGGCAACAAGACACTTGGACATAGGAACTCAATCACTGGACTTACAGCACTCACAAGTCACTTTCCCTTTCTGAACCCAGGCTGCCTTGCTAATAGGAGGCGGGGAAGGAGGAGACCCTTCAGACAAGAACAAGAGATTGCACACTAAAAATCCAGCAGGTAAAGAGTTTATAGAGAGTTTGGCAATGCCTACCACCTTCCTATAGCTGAAAAACCATAATTTTCTAAATTACTTTTGGCCAGATTGCTGCACACAAGAACAGATGAGGTCTTGGCTTTCTCCTAATCCTGAACAGGTTGAATCTTAAGAAGTCTAAGTAGATTTTCTCCTCAGAGCTGTCTGATCCGTGACGATGGCTGCAGCAACCCCATGTGTGAGCCTGTTTGCCTTTTCTCCAAAAGCCAAGACCAAAGAAGGCACTCTGGGTAGACAAGAGACACGTACTGAAGTTTCCTTTTTTAGCGCCGAGGAACAGCCTGGATGTGGAGACTGATAGAATGTCGACTGCACGTCAACAAAAAAAATCAATGAAGTTGGTTCCCTTCAAAGAAGCATGGGTCTAAAGGTGTGCCTGGACATTTCAATAAGATACCTGGAGGGTACTTCCTCTTCTGGAAGAATAAAAGAGAAAATTAATTCTGGCTTCTAAGAGCAGGAGTAAGACTCTGATCAGAGCATGATTTTTTTTTTTTTCTTTTTCTTTCTCTCTCTCTTTTTTTAATTCCAGGCTGAACAAGGCCAAGCACCAGATGTTCAAAGCGGTAAACTGTTGGGAGTTTTCTGCAAAAGCTGTTCGGCCAAGTGCACTTGGGTGGTGGTTGTCCCTGCTGCTCTCCTGCAGGCCCCCCATTTTGTTTTGTTGTTGTTGTTGTTAAGGTTAAAGTTCAACCCCAGCTAAAGCTGCATTCAGAGAGTGGGAGTAAATGTCTGGCCACAGAGAGAGGTGGGGAGGGTGACTTTCTCTGTAGTTGTGCGTCCTAGATTTTCTGAAATGATTACATTCTGAGGACTCAGAGGCAGCTCACACTTTCAAGTCTGAATGCTGACTCATGTCCTCCCCTTCAGGGCAACGGAAAGGAAGGGTGGAGTTGGAGGATCTGGGTTGGGGAGCAGGGTAGGAACTGACATGGGGCTGGGGGGAGCGAGGAGAGAGAGAGAGAGAGAGAGAGAGAATGAGCACACTAGCAAGACTCCGCTTCTAAAGGCAAACCTTCTTTCTGGTTCTCTGCAAAACTCATGAAACTTGAGGGAAGAGTCGGCAAAAGTTGTCCCAACAGCATTTTTTCGTCCTTCCTAGCCTGATCCATTCCTTGTTTTCTTCCGAGATCTCTGGGACTCATACAGTTAATAAAGGGGGAGGAAAAATATCAAAAGGCTATTTTTGTCTTGTTTGCAAGGATCAGTGAAATGAGTCAAATAAATTGAGGGAAAAAAATCCCCCATAACTCAGGCTGATCCAGAAGGGAATCTTTGCTGATACTTAAAAATGTCATTTCCTCCAATGACTTAAATGGGTTCATGAAAGTTGGGGTCATTCAAGCAATTGGCCATCCACAGGGACATTGAGTAGCCTAAACATCTCAATAGCCAGCAGTTTGATGGCGTCATTTGTCTGATTATTCACAAAACACACACACTCTCACTCCTAATCTCAGGTACTGTTGGAATTCTTCCATTAGGAAACCCATCTGTGGTGGGTCCAAAACCCATCTTACCTCTGGTGACTCAGGCCAGCTTTAAAAACTAGCATTTTCTGTTACATGTATATACAGGTGTGTTTCCCACAGAAGTGATGCTTAATCATTTGGGGTGGTTTTATTGTACCCAGATACTCCCTTTGTGACTACTGATTCATTTATTCAACAAATATTTATTCTGTGCCTACTGTCAGGCCCCTTGATGGGAGCTGAGAATGCATGGAGGTCATGTCTCCTGGGAAGCCTTAATATAGGCACATATATTCACACGTCTACACACCAATGTATGTATTTAAACTACACATCTTGTGGGTGTTGTGACGGAAATGAACAGGATGCCGTGATAGGACTGAGGGATGAGGTGGAACCAGCTCATCAGCTGCGTGAAGGAAGAAATGACCAACTCTGATGGCTGGAGGAAAGTGCTCAGACGGGGTCTCTCTCATCTTTACAACCCCTGCGCCCAGCCTAGCACACAGCAGACACCCAATTGTTTAATTGGGTGGCTCTCAGCTTCACCCACACAAACTATGATGCCCTTAGGGCTGACAATCAGTCAGAGTGTATTAATTGTTCAGTGGCTACTGCTCGGAGACTCTGAAACACCCTCCTCTACCCACCCCCTGGACCATCCCTGAGACCTTCCCACAGTTCAGCAACTGAAGGGGGGAATGGGTCCCCAGCACAGATTCAAGACCCTGCTCTGCTACTCCGACTGGTGCTTGTTCTAGTGCACGTGTGCTAGAGCTGTTTTGGCTCTTAAATATTTCAGGCGCAAGCCCCGTGTCAGAATGTGGGGTGGGGGAGGGGTGTGAGAAAGTCCACACTCATCTGTCTTAGAGACAGCCAGCTGTCCTGGGGGCAATGGCTAGGATGTGCCAATACTGTGCCCCTTTATCAGTGTCATTACTGCCATCAGAGAGCATCTCCCCACCCCAAGTCCTGCAATAGAATGGTAGAGAAATGAAAGAGACATGGTTCGTGCCTTTTCAGCTTATGTACATAAAATGCATAAGGCAGACTGTATGCAAAATGTGGCATTGAGTACAAAGAGATAAGACATTTGTTTTATCTCAGTAAGTTCGATTTTAGGTAAAGACAGTTGTATCAAAGTTAACTGTTTCTTACTCAGAGCCTTACTATCTGTAATAAGTCAACCAAACAGTGAAACTCTCTTTAACTGTAGGCACTGGAAGAAGCAGGAATAGAAAAAAGATCTATTTAATTATCCTTTTCCTATATAAACACATAACACAGATTTGCATGTATATTAAAATATAACTCTTAAAATAATAGATAAGTCCATCTTTAAGTTTAGGGGCTTATGACAAAATTCAGAATGAAATTTGAGAGATCTAGAAACAATCACAAGTAAACCGTCTTGCTCTCTGTGGCCAGTTGGTGCTGAACCAAAGCCTTGTTTTCTTTTTGCTGATTTAAGAAAGCTTTTTCCAATCCCTGCTACTTGTTTCTGCTCCAGCTCCTGGTCCAAGGCATCACTTTTCGGTTAGACTTTAAGAGACCCATGGGCCTACCAGTCCTCTTCCTCCTCGGCTGCCTCTCCTACTTCTCCCTCATGGAAAGAAAAACATCTCTTTCCTTCTAGGCAGCTCAGCAGAGGAGGAAAAAAACAAAAACAACAAACCACTGGGTCCTGACCATAATTTAAGTCCTTCCTGGCAGCATCCTTCTTATCAGGAAAAAAAAAAAAATGAACCTCTCTTCAATAACCCATTTCTCTGGTTTTGTAGAAGCTTTGTGACTTTAAGACCAGAGCACTTTTTACAGAGCAGCGAAGAAATCCACTGGGAGCAGCAGGAACAAGCCATCTGGTAGAGGCTGCATGGTGCTGAAATCCCATTAGCAGTCCACCACTCCCATCGTCATGGCTCTCGCCTTCCCCAGATAACTTCTTTTTCTTCTCTTCCACCTAGGATTCTACACCATAGTGGGATTGCTCAATTCAATTATTTCAGTTCACTTCAGTTCCACCCATATTACTAGGTAGGAGGGTATCTATGAAAGTACTTTGTAACAGGAAAGTGCTTTACAGATAGAAGTTAGTATTACTAAGTACTCATTATGTGCTATTCTTCGCTGGAAGGTAGGTGGGGCGGTGAGGACAAAAACAGATGAAAAGCCTTGACTCTGACATTCCAGAAAAATATGACGACTTCAGCAAGAATTACAGATGACAGGTCATAAAAGTGATCTTCCAAACCTACTGGAGAGTGCACTTGAATGGACCTAGAAAGACCTGTGAGACTTCTGCTGGGAAAAAGGGTAAAGGCATTGAAAAAAAACATGATAGATGGTACACTCTCTTGCTTAGGAAGAAAGAAACATCCGATCAGTGATAACCCTGAGAGAGGAGGGTGAATGAGGATTCTGATTATTTAGTTATAACCTCAATCCTCCATGATGTTGCATGCAAGAATTCAAAGTCCAAGATTCATCTCTGTTTTGAAAGAAGTCAAGTTACACCTGAGGTCCTTGAATCAATATGACAGAAATTCACCTGTGTACAAAAAAGATCAGTCCCCTTCAGTGTGCTTGAGGACTTGAAGAGACTAAGGGTTTCTCTGAGCCATAGAGAATAGCCTGGGAGTGGGGGGTTGGAGGTGACATTCTTTTCTAAGTAAAGTGCAAACACTCTCTTATAAAGAAAGGTGCATTTGGAAGGAATGTGGTTCTCATACATCACCTGTGATTAGCTTTTGGGCAACTTTCATGGACAGGAAGGCTTCCATTCAGGAGCAGACAATTCAGCTGATTACCTTGTGTGTCTTAGGTCATCCCCGGGGAATGGGAACAATGCCCCTCGGACCTGTGGAGGAAACTCAATCAACCAACTCAGGTGTGCAATGAAGCGTTTGAAGAGCCATTGAAGGTGCTGTTTACTCTCAATGGGATTTTTTTTTTTTTTTTTTTCGTTTTTGGATGAAGGTAGATAACATGATGCCTTTTACTAGAATCTGTATCTGGGAGATTTTTGTTTTTCTGTTTGGGGCTTTTACCAGTTCTGTATTCAAAGACCAATACAAAACCCCTGTTTACTTTCTGTCTTGGAAGATGCTGTCAGCTCTGCGTTGAGCACTTCCTAGAAAATGCTCCCCTCCCCCACCCCAGTAAGCCTCTTCAGTTTGGCTACAGAAGGATGTTTACCTCTGACACTTACCATCAAGGTTCAAACCTTATCAACCTTTTACCAGCCCTGAACACACAAAGCCACACTCCCCTAAAAGGGCCCTGAGCTCTCCCAGGTGCATTTCAATGACCTTCCCCCCTTAACTTTTGCATTTGGAAAATTGCAGAGAACCAGATCTCATGCCCATTTGAGATAATTTTGTCAGCTGAGATTTTCCGAAGTCAGGTATCCATATTCAAAAACAAGAGCAAGAGGAAATTTTAGCCCAAACATTAAAGAAAAGGAAAGAAAGAAAAAAAAGGAATGGAGTGGGTAAATTCAGAATTACTGCAAAGTCTTAGCTTTTCCAAGAGAAAGCAAGGACAGAAATGTAGTCAGATTCTTAGATTATAATTTAATTCTATCTACTCCCCCCCTTCGCCCTCATCCAGAATCACTACTTCTTTGACAATGTTGAAAAACTGAGTATGTCTAACATATACTCCCATTGAGTGATTGAAAATGGAAGCCAGAGGGGAAAAATATTCTCAAAATCTCACTCAAAGCAAAACTAGAAACCAAGATGTATAAAAGAACAAGAGAGTGAAATAAATCTCCAGAAGATGTAAAAGAGAGGGAGATCCAGACAGTTTTAAAACTCTTCCAGATCTACAATTCAATGTGTTTAGCTGGCTAGTTATTCTGAAATTAGATCTGCAAAGAAAGAACCAACAAGACAGACGGTAGGATCAGACGGCACGGGTTGTGTTTCTGTGCCAAAAGACCTCGTAGAGAGGGAATGTTCAACATTATTCTCAAGTTGGGGGTGGGGGAGAAGAGAAACCCTTCTGGCATCCACCCACACAGAAAATTTTTGTACTTCTTACCATGGAAATATTAACTTAGAGGAAAGGAACAGAGCAGTGGGGAGTTCCATCCTAAAGCCTTTCTGAAAGGGAAATGCCCAGAAGTACATCCAGAAAGGCAGAGACTGGCGATTGGATTTGTGCGGAATCAGACACCAGATGTGTCTACACAAGCTGCATTTACTCACCAGGGAGTCAGGCAGATCACTTTCTCACCCATGAGGTACAGCCTTCCTGGCCTCCCCCAGTCCATGGCCCACTTGCCAAGCCTTGAGCAGAGCCCCTGGTTTACTGAAACACCACATTGCTGCACTCATCCCTGCTCAAAACATGCCAGCTCCCTTTCAGCATCCTACACATCCCAGACAATCTCAGTCTAGTTGCCCTGCTGAAAGTTGTCCTACCCTTCTTAGATCCCTCAGGCGCAGGACCCAGGCACTAAAACCCCGTGGGGACCCCAGCTATTCTGAAGCCAAAGTCCTTCACCCCAGAATACATCTCCAACTTTCTCTTTCTAAAGTCCCATGAAACAGCGTTGGATGGGGTAACTTTGCAGGATTGCTAATGAACTTTCCCCATATGCAATTTCTCCACATTTCTTTTTGTTCAAAGAGTAGAATTCATGAAAGCATTTGCATTGGATTTG
Organism: Ursus americanus; assembly: GCF_024610735.1. Classification (NCBI taxonomy): domain Eukaryota; kingdom Metazoa; phylum Chordata; class Mammalia; order Carnivora; family Ursidae; genus Ursus; species Ursus americanus. The sequence goes on from NC_142137.1 coordinate 23,462,441, forward strand.
GCATCCATTCCTTTCCCTTTACAAATACCATTATATTCACCACAGGTTGATGGCTCATCACAAGGGAATGTGGACGTGGAGTACTCTTAGAGCACCCTGCCAATTCTGTCATGTGTTTTCTTCAGGTTCCAGGTGCCCATATGCTCCAGGTTCAAGGTAAAGTGAAGAGACTGAGGAAGAAACCACAACACATGTATTCCTTCCCCAGTTCCAGGAGGGCCCCAGTTCCATTGTGTGTTTGGGACTACATAATCATTCAACTTAAACGTTCATCAACAGATGGAGACGAATAATTCTCACCATGGAACTCATAATGATTTGAAAAGGAGATTGTACTGAAATGAAAGGCACTGACAAAGAAACATCTTCTTGTGGAAAGGATTTAAGTGAGAACGTTTAAAGTCCTGAGTTCCAGGCGCAACTTTGCCTCTACCTGGTTGTCACAGAATTTTTCTGGATATGAAGATCTCATCTGAAACATGAAGGGGGTAAACTAACAGGTTTCTTCCACAATTAAAAGTTCATGACCTGTTTTTTTTTTTCATATAAATATTTAATTATCCAATTTCCCACAGCCATTCGAACTGACTCTTCCCTGATGCCCAGCCTACCGCAGCCATGGTTATGCCAAACTGCCTGGACAAGGGGGGCAAATAGTCTCTGAGAGCTGGGCTTTTGCTGTGTTCCAAAACCACATTCGGCAGTCTCTTTCATTAATTACTTGCACCTCTTCTTCCTTCTGTTAGTACAGATCACTCAGAGTTAACTCTCTAGTTGATTAAGCCAAAAATCACCTGGTAGCTATGCATCCTGGAACGTTTGCCACACACACAATAGGACATTAGAGCATTGAAGAACCTCAGAAACTCTCAAGATGAGTGGCCTCCAGAGTAGCAAGGGGATATACAGGAAGGTCCACTAGAATGTAGGAAAAATACTACATCAGCTGTTTTTATTTATTTTGTCATATCCCTACTAAACTTATTAGAGTATGTTTTATAATGTATATAGTATATCAGACACTTATAGATTCATATTATTTGTAAATTAGTATACATCTATTGAAACACGCATGCTGTTTTTATTGTTGTTACTTATAGGAGTGTGTGATCCAAAAAGTTCAAAGGTTAATCAGATCAAGTTCTGTCCATCATCAGTTTTTGTTAATAAAGCTTTGTTGGAACACAGCCATGCCCATTTATCTACATAGCATCTGTGGCTGTTTCCACACTACCTCAACATAATTCAGTAGTTGCAACAGAGATGGTATGACCCACAAATCTGAAAATATTTACTCTGGCCCTGTACAGCAAAAATTCACTGACACTCGATCTAACCTAACAACTTCATTTCTATGGATCAAGGAAGGAAAGCCCAGAGATGTACACTATATTGGCAAAGCAAAATTAGAGCCACGAGTCTTCTTCAAAGCATTCTTCAGCTGATGCTTTGTGCATGATAGTACACTGTCATCCTCATACTTTGTGTTCCTTCAAGCCTTTTGACATCTAAACTAATATATTACTAGACTAAAATTCCACTTTACCCACAAAGGCTGCTTCTACCTGAGCTCCCCTTTCCCCTTTCCCCCAGGCTGCATTCCACCGCCCCCCACCACCCTGGGCTGGGTTACATCAGCTTCCCTTATGCCACACTAGCAGCCTGCCCCTTGCCAAAAGATGCCGTTACACTGCTCATACGCTCTTTAGCTCAAACAGAAGATCTCCTATTTTTTGCCTTTCCTTTACACATTCTAATTAATATACTATATTTCTTGGAATACCTGGAAATGCAGCGACCAACAGTATGCTTAATTATTTGGAATATCTGGCAAAGGTGCTCATACTAGTAAGAAAATGAAAATCAGTCAGAACCCTCTAACCGTGAGATCATCATAGGATCGTGCTCTGCCCACCTAACATACACTTCTTCAAACACATGAATTTTGCAGTCAGAGTCAGCACCAGCAGCAGCGTCACGTGGGAACTTGTTAGAAATGTAAATTCTTAGGTCCCAGCCCAAAACTATGGAATCAGAAATTCTGGGGGTGGGCCACAGAAATCTGTTCTTTAACAAGTCCTCCTGTTGAGTCTGATGCTTGCTAAAGTGTGAAAAACAGGAATTCAAAGAATTTGGCATCCCCACCAAGGACCAAAAGCCAGAAGGAAAGGAACCCTTCTAGCACCAGTGCCTCCTCTGAGGTCTCCCTCCTGCCAGCCTTCACTGCATCATTACATTTGTGTAAGTTCCAGGGACAGACACTACTTCCTTGCCTTCAAGAGAGCAGTAAAGGGAAGAATGAACTTTGGGTACTTAATGGAAAAAGACATTGCAGCTTGCCTAGGGATCATCGTGATTTACGTCAGTTATGGTCATTTTGCACTGCTGGATCACTGAATTTTTAAAAATATTTATCAAGGACAATGGGGTGCCTGGGTGGTTCAGTTGTTAAGTGTCCAACTCTTGATTTCTGCTCAGGTCATGATCTCAGGGTCATGAGATCAAGCCCCGAGTTGAGCTCCATGCTGGGTGGGGAGTCTGCTGGAGTCTGCTGGAGATTCTCTCTCCCTCTCCCTCTGCCTCTCCCCTCCCCTGCTTGGCTGCTCTCCCTCTCCCTCTCAAAAAAAAAAAAATATATATATATATATATTGTTTTTTTCATCAACCTCTAAACATTTCAGGGGGTACTTCCTCTCCCTCTCAAAAAAAAAAATATATATATATATATATTGTTTTTTTCATCAACCTCTAAACATTTCAGGGGGTACTGAAATATATATATCTCGAGAACATAACTAAATACAAAACTGTGTAAAAATGGATTGTATGCATCTTCATAGTACATATTTAACCCATACTATGGAGTTTACAGTCTGATGAAGGAGATGGATTTTTCACTAAAAATTTTTTTTAAAAAAATCACACACAAATATTTTGAAAATCCAAGTCAGGTGCTCTGAAGAAAAAGAACAAGTTGCCACATGAATGTATGTATTGTGGAAGAACTTGACCTAAATGGGAGAGTTGGGGATGCTTCCCTGGAGAACCGACATTGGAGCTAATCTATGGACAAGATTCAAGTGTGAGAAAGCACTGTGCCCTAAGAGAAAACAGCATGTGCAGAAGCCTGTAACAGAAGAATGATATTTTAAAGAACTGAAAGCAGACCAGTGGGGCTGGAGCACAGAGGGAGTGTAACGTAAAAGGAGGCAGGGGAAGCAAGAGGCACCCACACTAAGGATTTTGTTAATTGTTCTAACAGTGAGATCACTCTGGCTGCTGTGTGCAAAACTGTAAGGAAGCTAGAATGCAGTGACCTTCATAGTTGTCCAGGCCAGACATGAGGTAAGTTAGACCAGGGAAAAGTAGACAGATTTGGGAAGCTATGCAAGCAATAGCAATAGATTCGGTGACAGGAGGTGTGAGAAAGAGGAATTTGTCAAGGAAGATTCCTTAGCCCTGGGCATAGGAAACTGGAGAACTTCTTGCAGACACAGAGAACACAGAAAGGGCAGCAGCTAGGGTGGAGTTGGGGTAGGTATAGGAAGTCCGCGAGGTCTGGTTTGAATGACATGTTTGCTGTTCCTTTGATATTTACAAGTGGAGACATCAGGTAGGCAATAGTAGAGTTGTTCTGGAGTGCATAGAAGAGACATGAGCTGGACATATAAAATTGGTATTGATAGGCAGAGAGATGATACTTAAAGCTACAGATTCAGATAAAATTACCCAGGGATAGTATAGACAGTGAGAAAAGAAAAGGGTCTGACAGAAAAGCTCAGGACAGGCATTTCTGAAGTAGCCCCTGAAATGTTTAGAGGTTGATGAAAAAAACAACCATCATCACCCCTCAGCGTGTTTCTCAGCAGAGGCAGATGGAAGAGGGAACAGGCCAAATGGAGGAGCTCATTATCTGACTTTTTTAAATATAAAAATTGGTATATAACGTTATATTAGCTTCAGGTGGACCACATACAGATTATGTTTCAAAGGCAGTGAACCCATCAATTTTTCTCATATATCTAAAATAATTACATAGGAAATGGTCAAATGGGGGAGGGCCTTAGACTTCAAGAAGGAATAGTTTATTATAGTCTCAGAATTTTCTGGTCAGCCACAAAGGATACTCTGTGCATGCCCCATTCATTTTGCAGGCTCTGTGCAATCCATGAGCAGGGAAAGGCAGGCACCAAGTCCCAAGGGCCTTGCGTATTTGTTTGGGAATCCTGACAAAACTTCACATTAACAAGCATTTCCAAATGGAACTATTAGAGAGCTATACAGGAGAAAGAAAAAAATCACATTATGAAATTACGCAGGAGTTCAAGGAGAACCAAATGTACTTTTCCTAGTAGATTCTCCGTTGCTTTTGCTAATGATACGAACAGCTCCGTTCCACAAATGCAGGGTGGAGAATGAAGGAGAAATTACTGTGTTTTTCTCTTCATCTGCAGAAAAGGTCACTGAAGGGGAGAAGTGCTGCACCTAACACAGTGACTGAACCTAAAGACACCGGGGATGGGGAAAAGCGCCCCTGGGAAGGCTGAGCACGGGGAGGAATCAGACGCCTGTGTGTGTGGTGTGGCCGGAGGTAAGCTGAGCAGGAGTGATACAAAGGAAACTGTTCACAGCGTGAGAGAGATTGAAACTGACAAGACTTCTCTGAAAGTATGCCCACAGAACTGGCCAAGGGCTCCTAGCAGAGTGTTCCAACATACACAATTGTGTGTGTGTGTGTGTGTGCGTGTGCGTAGCCAAAAAGGAAATTTAAGGAATGTGGTGATAAAAGAATGTGTGTGATTGGATGTCTCAAGAGAACACATCTCCACCAATGTAACTATATTTTCTAGGCAATAACTTGGACTTCTCCAGGTCGCTTGTTCAGACTCTCCCCCAATCTTCATCATCATCATCATCTTCTTCTCATCATCTTCATCAAAATAAGTGGGAGCTTCCCAAAGGATTACAGTCTATGGTCTTGGAGAAGACGACCAAGGAATAGGCCCTGTAGGAACAAACCCCTTGGGCCTATTATGCTCTTCCAGCTGAGGAAAACACGGCACCTGGCCTTTCTTTGCTGTCTCCACCTTCTGTCCCCAACCTAGCTCACAAAAGGTGAACACACAGGCGAGCTCCTCGGATGGATACATAGCACAGACTTCACTTTCACCACTGATCCGGGCAACAATTTCTCAATGCACCACGGGGCTTTTGTCAATTCCCCCTTGCAATATGTATTTCTGAACCTGTGTGTTCACTTAGGGTTCATACACTTGATAATTCTCTCTGTTTTATAGAACTAATTGCTGCCGTAGCTGCTTCTACACCCTTACGTGTCATCACAGTCTTTTTCTTGAAAATGTGAGCGCTTGTTCAAACTGACTTCGGAGCTATAATTTGTGGAACAGACTGAGTCACTGATCTCAGCTGGCTGCCTTTGTCCTGCTTGGTGTACTTCCTTCTTTTCTAAAGGGAATTTTCCTTGAAGAAAAAAAAAATCACTTTTAGATTACTTTTTACAGAACTTTTTTTGAAAGGGAGTTTTCCTGGGAAATTATATAAACCCAATATCGAAGCTCTCATAGAGCAAAAATGCCACTCTTTGATGTATGTTGTGAACAAAAGAGCTAGAGAAAAAAATTAGCTATATGGAAATCGTGTTTTAAGACACTTTAACACAAAAATTTTTTTTTCTGAATAAAATTGATTTTGGGGTTGACCACTACCTCACCGTTTAACTTCCCTGGGCCTCAGTATCCTCCTACCACAAAATAAATTAGTTAAATAATGTAATTATATTCTATCATGCTGAGAAGAAACACAAAATGAAAAGTGTTTTTAACACTAAAAGTAAAAACAAGATATGATCTACTAAGGCAAAACGAATCCAATTTACAAGCCAATAAAATAAGAGGTAAATACAAAGGTTATCAGGCATTTTACTGCAGGGGTCCTTTTCATAGCCAGTTCACACAGAATCCCTCCAAAGGTGATCCAATTCACAAAATTGATCCAAATCACAAAAACTTATGAATCTAACCATTCTGGAGCTATTACACTGCTTGAGTATGATATCTCTGTATATATCCATCTGTATATCAAAATATATCAGATACATTGATGTTCTAGGAATTTCAGGCATTATCCAGTTTAATCTTCATAACTTGGCATTTACAGATAAGAAAACTGAGGGTCAACTGGGTGACTGTTATTTGAACCCCCAGCCCAAGTCTGTCTGACATAAGCATTTGCACTACAGCTATGCTTTGTAGACTTTGGTTCCAATGAGCCCTTACTTTGTCACAAAAAGAGATCTGGTCAAGTATATTTGTTCCTTTAAAATAGATGTTTGGTTTAAGTTCCTTTTTCCTCCACTCCTTCCCCCAGCTCCTTTCAATTTTAATTTTTTTTTTCTCTTTTGTGGCTGGGTTTGATCTTAAACAGACTTCTCAGGAAAACTGTGTTCATGTAAAACTGGAAGGCCAAAGAGCTTCCTGACTGGAATAGGCAGGTCATTTCTGAGGGCACAGAGCTCTTGATGAGGGGAGGTAGCCCACCTCAGTAAGTCCCGGCGAGGGATTTTCCTACGTCACGTGTGACTCGTGGTATAGCTCCATACTTCACTCTCTAGTCCATGTAAAATGTTATGAAGGCGGTTCTCTTTTCTAAAGGAAATTATAAAAGGATTTTACCTTCATTCTAGCTCACTTATTGAACATAAGTGATCACTAGGAGATTCAATGTCATTCTACAACAGCAGTGAATCCAAATGGTTACTTCCAAATAGTTGTCTTCCCAGTTCTGAGTCTATAAGCAAATTGAGACCTGCCTAATATTGGCCTCAAATGTCAGTATTTTTCCTGCACACAGAGCGCTTGGCACTGCAGCTGTGGCTTGAAAACAAATGACACTGGTGCCAACGCCTTAGGAAGATTAACTTTTTTTTCCTTTCTCATCTTTTCTTTCTAACCTGCCATTCATAGAGTAATAGGAACCCTGAGAGCTTTCTATTATAGATCTGATTTTTGAAGGGAGGAGTTGGCAGAATATGATCTATTTGGACGGGATTTATTCTAAATGGATTTTTTTTCCTGTTGAATTTCTGGACTTCTGACTGAAAACATCTTGGAAATCCTGAAAGTTGGCATGTTGGTGACTTCTTTATGTTCCACATCTTTTCTAACATATTGACGGTTGCTGCTTCCCATCTCTAGAGGATAACGGTTGGACCATGTTCCTTCAGCCGACACAACTGTCCTCACATAAATGGCTCACATGGTGACACCTCGTCCTGACTGCAAATTATGTTTACGGCTGTGAACTCTTCTGCTAAACAACGTACTTCATTGTCATAAATGGTATTTTCTTAGACTGGCCCAGCCAGAGCTGGAAGAAAATCCTTTTCAGAACATGTCTTTCTCTACCACAGAGAAAGTATGAACCCCAAAGTTTGAAACTGGCACCACTTTGTAAGCCTAGGTCTCACATTACTCCAAAAGTCACAATATCTTGGGAACCAGGTGTGCAGTCAAAAATAACTGCTTTCATTTCTATAACACTTAGTGTCAACAAAACTCATTTACATACATTATTTCATTTGATTCTAACAATAAGCCTATGAGGTAACAGGACAAAAACTATGATTGCTATTTTTCAGATAATGAAACCAGGATTCAAATCTTACTATTATTAATTATTTGAAACAAGAGTAACTAATATGGAATGGGGTTTTTGGTACACAGTGTAATTTCATACATATTACATGGTGACATTGACAACACTACAAGGAAGTCACACAAATACTATTATTCCAGTATTTTACATGAAGAAACAGATGAATGAAGGTAAACTTTATTACTATTTCTGCTAACAAAATATCTCTACAGAGCTTTTGGCAGAACACACTCTCCTCAGTAACTGTCCCTCTTCGTGGGCAGGGGACAGGCCAGAGCTTGCTGTGACATGTTCTGCTTGCTAGCTCTAACTCCGCCCCTTTCCTCCCACTCACTCCCAAACCTACACTGAGCCTCAACACAGCTGTGGAGAACAACTCAATAAGACATATTTTTATTGATAATTTGAATAAAAGTAATATAAATAACATTACTGAAATTTTGGAAAATAGAAGAAGAGAAAACCACCAAGAAGTCCCATGACCCTAACTAAAGCTCTGTTGGTATTAGGTTAAGTTTCCTCTACCTTTTTTTCCCCATGCATCTGCTTTTCTCCTATTTGTAATTACATGATAAATTTGTATACATTTTAGTTTTGTATTTTCAGTCAACAATTGTATCCTACACTATTTATTCTTTTTAATGGCCATTAATTTCATCAAGCAAATAAAATACAATGAATTTACCTGTTAGACACTTACGTTATTTCTACTTTTTCATGGGTGTAGCTTTCCTGATATTTTGGATTGCTCCTTACAGAAATTTCCCAGAAGTGGGACTACAAGGTCAAAGAGCACAGATATTTTTCTGGCTTGACAGCACCAAACCACTTCCTAAGAATTTATCCTAACTTAAACTGCCATCAGCAAAATATAAGAGATCTATTTCATTCAGATAATTATTGAGTATTAATTTTTGCTGTTTTATTTATTGTTTTATTATTTAAATTTGTATATTGCTAATTAGTACGTTTTAACATTTTCTTTATTTTTGTATTTTTTTGAATGATCCGTTCATGACAATTAGACTTTAACAGTATCATTTCCTTGAATAGTTAAAACTATTAGTAGTTCACAGGGCATTAAAAAAAAGACATAATTAGGAAAAATAACGATTTCTAAAGTCATAGTTAAATGATTTAAAAGTTGTTCCTCCCCGGTGTTCCTCTCACATAATGTATCAGAGGCTGATTCATGCGTGTGATGTGTGAAGCACAGTGAAAATCACACCAATGTCTACAAATGATCCCAAGCTAAAACAATGCCCTGTCTTCACATTTGACTGTTGTTCTCATTAATTAGTACAAAAAGGGTAACAGTATTTACATCATGGGACCAAACCCAGGCCCTACATAGCAACTGGGTTAACTTATTTTAGGTAAATCAAGTAAATATACTGAGCCTATGTCTTCATTTATAAAAAGTAATAATACTAATCCCTACACAGGTCTGTTGAAAGGACTGGGAAACAGGTTTACATGTGTATATTAAAATGTGAGAAATGACCAATTTTGGGTTAAGTTTTGAAATACAACTTTAAAGAGCTAAGAATCCCTAGTGAGAGAACACTTGACACTAGACATGCCCAACATAGATACAACCTTCTCATTTTCTAGTCACTGAGGAGACACAGCTGAGACACACAAGGGATAATCTTTTTTCTTCTATGTTTGAAGTCTGATATTACTAAGAGACTTTATAAAATCTACCAATCCTCATTGTAACAACTCAACAGAGACTAGGCACTAGATAACTATGGTTTCAAGTGGTAAATGTTCTTAATTCTAGACTCTCATGGGACCAGAAACTACAGACTCTCCAGTGTCTACTGCAATGCACAGCCGAGTAAGCATTCAATAAACATGTATTTACTGAATACAGAAACTAATTATATCAGAGTAACTAGAAGCTATTGACTCCTGCCTCAGGCTGGATAAATATTCTGACTGGAGGAACTTAGTTTGCTGAAGACATCTGTTTGAGGAGGAGTGGGAGTTAAATGACCTGACTTACTAGTGTAAAAAAAAATACACAAATTTAAACACCAAATATATGCAGTCTAGTTAACAATAGCATTAAAGGGCCTCACTCTAGTGCCCTGGGTCGTCCAAAACATATAAACCCAAAGCACAGAGGAACCAACTTGTGTTTGAAATCCTATCACTGTATCCTCTTGATAGTCTTCAAGAAGCAAATCCACTGAGCTTTATCAGAATAGCCAAAATTTTTCATTTAAAAGAGGTCTTAGGGCTCCTGGGTGGCTCAGTCGGTTAACATCTGCCTTCAGCTCAGGTCATGATCCAAGGGTCCTGGGATCAAGTCCTGCATTGGGCTCCTTGCTCAGCAGGGAGGCTGCTTCTCCCTCTGCCTCTGCCTGCCACACGCCCTGCTTGTGCTTGCTCTTTCACTATCTCTCTATGTCAAATAAATAAATAAAAATTTTTAAAAATGACATAAAAATAAATAAGAGAGGACTTAGTGTGACAAAAATGTATGTACCAAGGACAGTGAAAGGATCTAGTCCACTGACATGTTCAAACATTTTAAGGAAAGCTATTATTTCAAGCACATGTCAAGATGATGAGGAGGGGGTGTAATGAATTACAGAATAACCAGTGTTTATGCCTGAGAGGTCCCTGGGCCGTTCTGTACCTCCTGGAAATTGTTTATGCGCACAAATCCTGTGATCATGGGGCTATGATTAGCGGATGCTGACAGTGTGACAGCAGAGGAAGGCATGAATCACCGCTGCTCCATGTAGAAGAGAGCTGAGCAAAATCAATTCTGTCTTAGAGATGGACTTCTTTTTCCACATTCTGCCTAAATTCTGGTGACTTGGGGCTACAGGACAGGGTGGGGAACTAATGACGGATGAATTCCACTATTTTGGGAAATTCCACTTCTTCCTATAACTCTAATCATTTGGGGGAGTTATAATTTCTTAATATGTACTTAATAGCTAATAATCTCCCACCTTTTCTCCATATTAATCCATTGATTTTTTTTTTGAAAGGGAAACAGAGAGGGGGTGGGGACAGAAGGAGAGGGAGAGAGAGAATCCTAAGCAGGCTCCATACTGAGCACAAAGCCCTACTTTGGGCTCAATTCCACAACCCCGAGACCATGACCCAAGTTGAAACCAAGAGTCAGATGCTCAACCAATTAAGCTACCCAGGCATCCCACCATTGATTTTTTTTTTAATTGGTTCTATCAATAGGAACACATTCATTTCTCTCCACTCTGTGCTTTTGCAACATCGAGAGCTCAAGACAGGAATGCTACCAATAACACGTGATGACTTTCCCCAATTTCTTTTTTTTTTTTAAAGATTTTATTTATTTATTTGACAGAGATAGAGACAGCCAACGAGAGAGGGAACACAAGCAGGGGGAGTGGGAGAGGGAGAAGCAGGCTCATAGCAGAGGAGCCTGACGTGGGGCTCGATCCCAGAACGCCGGGATCACGCCTTGAGCCGAAGGCAGGCGCTTAACCGCTGTGCCACCCAGGCGCCCCTTCCCCAATTTCTAAGAATTATCCACCAATGAATTCGACTGGATGATTGAGTCATAATATGTCACAGCATTAGAGATATTTTGTTATCATCTCAAAATGATTGGAAAAGGTAGTCAGAAAAAGGTCATTCCAGAACATAGTTGGAAATGTCCATCTGGCAACATCTGTACAATATTGCTTGGTTGAGATGTTCTACCTGTCTTTAGCTGCAAAAACAGACTAAGAATCTCAGTGGAAGCAAAGAACTAGGTAAAAATGTGGTGATGTGCAAAACTGCCTAAATCAGTCACAAGACATTAGTTTGCTTCAAGTATTGGCATTATTAGATTGCAAAAGACTTTGCAGCTCTTAATTTCTTGAATTATTTACATCTTACTCTGTGAGTGAAGTATAGCCATTCCATACCTTACTGTCCATTCGAGAGAAGTTCTTAAACAAAAGCAGATGCACTTACTGTCATAGATACCAATGGTGGAACTGGGAACACGGCCTCTTTTTATGTTCCTGTGGGTCCTTTCCTACCTAAGTCTGAAAGGTTGCCCCTGTCTAACGAATGGATGATAAGTTGGGGGAGACCAGTTAACTGCAGGTAACCAAGAAGAAAACATCCTCAGAATGACATGAGGTAAGACATTTAAAGAGAGTTGATGTCATCTTCTGATGTCTTTCCAGTGATTTCCTTAGAAATCTGTCCATGATCACTCACTTAGAGGCAGGAAAAAAACACACACACATACACACACACACACACACACAAAACACAACCCTGGGGTTAGAGGAGGGCCTTTATCCACAGCTGAAACTGATGAAGCCTCCTGGCAAAACCCCAAAGCACTTTGTTTCCTGTCTTCTCAAAGTCTTGACCTCCAGTATTTAAGGAACCAATAACATGTTCTCATTTCTCGAGTTATTTTTCTCATGCAACCCATGGCAGCTGTTTGCCAGCTCAGCATTCAGACTAATTTGTTACAGAAAATGGGGTTAATGGGTGTTTACCAAGGTCTAAAGATTAGCAAAAGGCCTAAATATATGTTATGTGCAATGAAATAAGATGTGTAATACTTTCATAGTCATGTGTATTGTAAAGTTAGGACCTTGAGATTCAGAACATTTAATTTCTAGATATGTCTCAGTTTCTCATTTGTTGTTTTGTTTTTCCTTGAAAAATAGCATGAAAAAAACATTCTGATAATGATTTAACTTTAAAAAAAACTTTCTGAAAAGAATATAACTACAACTTAAAAATATTTTTCTTATAGTAACCAAGGGATTTATGTTCAGCTCAACAATCTTGCATACTTGTTTTAACGACTTAAAGCTTCTGCCCAGATAATGGGAAAGAAAAGAAGAATACATATATTGCATTCACTTTCTTCAAATACTAAAATTTTGCAAGTACTCATCTTACATATATCATGTTACTATCTGCCCCCACTAGAAAAAAAGTATTAGTGGTATTCAAATACACGGAGGAAAAACTGATATTTGATTGTCCCATTGTCAATTAAAATCCACTGGAAGCCACACACATTTACTTCCTTAAAAAAGAAGTTCCAGGAACTCTCTCAAAAGAATGAGTGAGAAAGCTTCCCAAGCAATAGCCAGCACATTGTTCCTTTGTCCTGTTTGGGGCTTTGCAGCACCAGCTGATGGGGGGAAAGGTATCAAGCTGTGGCAACATTTTCTCAAGCTTAAAGCCTTCTCAAATTTTGGAGTTTGGGTCCAACTTAAGAATTTTGGTGCATGATAATATATATTGTTGGCCAAATGGAACTTCCCATTTCCAAAAGGGAAAAGGCTGGAACGGTATAAGTAAAAAGGATCATAAGGCTTCTTGGATATCAAAGAGTGCTCACAAAACCACATTTTGATGAGTTAAGTGTAAATGAATCAGAAACTTATGGCTTATATTTCCCTGAAAACACACATGGATTTTAAAAAGAAATGAATGAAAAAAAATGTCCCCAACACAATACATTTGGTATATTGCCCACCAACGTTTAAAAGAAAATAATTCAATACTTGCAGCAGACAAGGGATAAAAAGATCTGCCCAGGCTTGGTCTGAGAGTACACGCACGTATCTCAGCTGTCAATAGCCCAGAATACAGAATAACTACCTTCAGGGCTACTTCCTGTGACCCAAACCAATTTAAGCACAAAAGCACACACTTTTTTTTTTTTAACTTAAAACAGTAAACAGTTCCTTCATTGCTTAACATATTTTCAAAGAATAAAAGCTGAAAGACACCAGTAGCAGTGAACAAAGTAAAACATAATACATCATTCTCTACCTTAAAAACTCATTTGTTCATTTTTTCCACAAATATTTAGTGAGCTACAATGTGTCAAGCACCATTCTGGGCTCAAGTGACTTAATAGTAAATATGGCAGAAGAGGCTCTGTATTTACGGAGTTTACTCTAACAGGAAACCTTCCCTGTCTTGTTGCTGTTGTGAAGCAATTCTTTAGCAATTACCAAAACTTGGATTTGGATGCCTGGGTGACTAACTTTGTGCATGTCCTGAACATCTGGGGAAGAAGGAAGAACAAAAGGTCCCAGAGGGCCCTGAGTGGATATTATAATAGGTAGGCCTCATGCTTACTTGGGTTGGCTTCCCAGCAAAGACACTCTCAACAAAATTATGAGAATCGATCTAATTTTCAGAGAGAAGCTGATGTTATAAAACAAAGTTATGGTCTTTACCAAGGGTCTCATATTAATCAGCCATAAGTAACACAACCATACTCAATGGAGCACAGACCTTTAACCAAATATAAACCAATTCAACAGGGCAAGTACTCAGATAGCTCACAAGAAGTGCTACAAAGAACAGGGAGAGAGATCATAGAGCCTAAAGAATAGTGTCAGGTGTTGCCCAGCACGTAGATGCCCCGGCCTACATGGGTACCATTCAATGGCAGGACAGTAAGGTGGATTTCCAAACTTCCAAAAATTACCCGCAGCTTCTATCTTAAACCACACACACCAATCCAGCAACACTGTTGTTCCAAGCTCTGCCCTCCCGACCTCCATCTCCTTCCTTGTATGGTTCTACCCCTAGCTACACCTACCCAAATAGATACCTCACCCCTCCCTCCCCCTCCAGTCTTCTTCATCTCAGCCTATGTGTTGCCTTCATTGTTATATCCCTGGTGCCTACTTTAATGCCTAACTCATAGCAGGTAAAACACTTTTCATTGAATGGATGGATGGATGGAGAGATGAGCTCTCCTAGAAAAGTTCCTGGTCTGTCAGAGGCTCTGGTCTGTCAGAAGGTAATGCTTCCACGCTTCCTGGTCAGAAGCGCCTGCCCAGTTGTTCTCATCAGTGAATCCCTGATGGAAGTCAACACAAGTGAACTTTAATTGTCAAAAAGCCCAGAGTTCAAATTTCAGTTCTCCTCTTTATGAGTTCTATTACTTTGGGAATCACTTTACAATCTCTGGGTCTCAGGGCCTCACATTACATCTGTCTCCTCCCATTGCTGAAGCTGGCATGAGATGGGCTCCCAAAAGCACTGGGCACATGCTAAACTCTCCCTCTCCATCCATCCATTTTCTAAGGTAAATTCAAATCAATTAAGCTGGAAAAAATAACCATATCCAATCAAATTTTATTTAAGAACTCCTGAGGAGGAGGGCTGGGAACAGCAGAGAAAAGTGGGGGCAGGGTCTCAAGAAAATTGTCACCAACATTTTCTTGAAAATGGCTGTATCCAAGGAGGATTGCCAGGGAGACCACTGGAAGGGAGCTGGAAAAAGAGGACAGGGTTGGTCCTAGAAAGTGTTAGACTCAGAATATGTCAGGAAGCAATGACAAAGTCAATGGTCTCCAAAGTGTGTGAGATGACCCACTGGAATGTGGAAATAACCTTAAAAATCTCTATTTATAGTTCTTTAATCCAAAAAGAAAAGCTTTTTATGACTTAAGCTTCACCAGTATCTACTGTAGGGGTTGTGACTGGCCTCCTCATTTTATCCATAGTCAAGAGGTCAAGGCCACAGTGACAGCTCAGGAGGGGTCCCAAGGGAGAGGGTTCCATTGGTGGACAGTGGGGCCAGGGGATTGCAATGTATCGCAGCTCACATGTGCCTGGTTAAGTGGCCTTCTAACTTATATAATCTAGTTTTAACTAAGCTAGACTTCTCAAAACAGTCAAGTGGCCCAAAAGGTTTCTTTTAAAGAAACTGTAGATTAAAAATAATACTAATAATATGATGATCAGTAAACAACAAGAAACTATCAAAGCTAACACTTCTACTGTAAGAGCTATTCATCATTCACATGAGACCAAAACAATAATGATCACATCAGAATTGACATATTAAATCACACTGCTCTCATTAGAAGTATTATTAACAATATTTATCTCAGCAAGAGCAAAAAGGTCTTTTGTACCATTAAACTAAATAAAATAAAAATTATGCTAAAAATATTGTTGTAACCCTAGCTCATGCCTTTAAAAGTTATATATTGTGTATGCCTTATAAAATATATACTTTGAAATAGTAGAACATGCATGTTTTATCCATAAATCACTAGGCATACATTAGAGGCACATGCTGATAATTTGTTACTGACAGGGATTTCCCCTAAGTTGGGAGACGCCGCCCTAGAAAGCAGTTTGTACATGTACACGCTACAGGAAATCACCTGGTTGCACTGAGCAGAGCCCTGCAAATGTGAATCAGTGTGAGCCAAGACCTGCCTGGGTTCCTGGAGACCACCAACAGTCAGGCAAGGGACAGGATCCACACTGGCAGATGCCCCAGAGCAAACACGTGGTCAGCAGCCAGGAGTGGGGCCCAGGAAGGAAGATCAGCCCACGTGAAGACCACTAACATTGGTGGACATTTATGGCCCTGTTTATACCCCTTACTCATGGAGAATATTTTGAGGAGGAAGTTGAAAGAAAAATAGAATTTGGCTTTTGGAACAGGAAGGGGGAAACTTTCAATTGTGGCTAAGAGTCTGGGGGAATACAACAAGATAGGATTCAAAGATAAGAATCCACAGGAGGTAGTGAGATAAGATGACTCAGCCGAGGGCAGAGATGGAGAATGAAATGGACTACTATTCTAGCAAGTGAAAACAGGGAAGGAAGCTCCCTTCATGCCAGGATTCTCAGTTTGAGACATAACAATTAATAATGACATGTTTAACAATGGCAGAAAGGAATGCAGGAAAGAGGAGGGGTGGTGCTCAGGATCCAGCCTGACTTAGGGAATACAAAACAGGCAGCTGCCATTTTGGCAGTTGGCTGAGCCCTCTGAGGAGGGCGCTACCTCAGGAGTAAGTGCTGCCAAGAAACTCAGTCCGCAATGAATCAAAGTGGAAAGAGGATGATGTTTTTGCTCCATCAACCTTCCCACCTTTCCCTTTTCCTCAAATGTGCTTGGACATTTTTAGTAGCCAGCTAGCAGGAGACAGTCTAAGGAATGCTGAGAAAGGAGGTAGACATGTTTACTGAGGAGACCAAAAAGGAAGTAACACCAAGAGGATGAGAAAAAGGGAGCAGTAAAAGTAAAGAGGAGAAACGGAAGTAGTTGACCATAGAAATTGGAACAAAAGTACAAAAACACTTTTAAAAAAAAAACAATAAAATAAAAAGACAAAGGATGATGAAAATAATGGGGCTGAGACATTGAGTTACACCAAAAAAGATCGGGGTGGGGGGCCATCCCTTATTTTGGGAATGATAAAATTGGGTCTCTGTCCATTCTCCAGAAGGCAATCAGCATGCCCTGGATCAAAGAGGAGCACCCAAGCCTCCTGCATTTAGGCCACCGCTCTCTCCTTGGCCTCTTGTTATTCAAACAACCAGCCATTTTCCTCAAGGCTTATGCCTTTGAATCATGGGGACCTTGAGACAGCCACATTGTTGAACTCACGATCCATGGGATAGCATGAAAATGAAGGAAAGGAATTGATAATAAGGGTGGAAAAAAAGATATTAAATGACTGGGAACATTCAAAGCCAACAGCAGGAGACACTCAATATGAGCAATTCCTGTTTGCATAATACTTCCTCACAGATGACAAGTGGCAGCAAGTAAACTTGGGTTTAGGTGCCATCTTGTCCTCCTCCATCTTGCCAGGGACAAACATGTCTTGCTTTGGAGGAGAGAAGCTTTTCCTTTTGTCATCACCTGCAATTCTTGGAACTAACACAGCATTCTACTTTAAATCTGAGGGAAATGGGCTGGTTTAATTTGCAAATGAGCTCATATACTACTTGCAGAATTCATTCAGGGAGTTCCACATTGAGTTTTGACAGTCCTATCATCACCATGGCTAAAAGATAAACTCGATCTTTATGCTTTCAAAGGAATTCAGGACAAGTGGACAAGAGCAACTATTGTCTCAAACAAACAAACAAAACTTCACAAAGTTGCATTTTCTAATGATCTTACGCTAAACAAGTTATAAAATGCTAAGCAAAACATGTTGACTTAAAGACGGTGAGAACATAACTTTTGGTGCCTAAGCTTTTCTTAAATAGTTAAATAGTTTTCTTAATAGCTGTTCATTTTTCTCTTACTCATGTACGTGAAAAACATATGCAAATTTTTCCCTCTCTTCCGCTAATGTGGAAAAGTGATATAGACCTTACATGAAACAGAGCTTGACTTTTTCTCCAATTTTATATCATAATATTTCACAAAGGTTAACTAGATAAAAGTAACATGAAAAGAAAAAGATATGAGGCACATACAATGTATGTGAAAAAGGTGCCACTTGAGGGTTTTTGTGTGAGGTCCCAGGATATATATATTTCTGATTTTCTCCTTTGCCCTGGCTCATGGATACCCGAGTATGAGACACATACCACCAGAGGTGGTGTCTGGTTGTAATGCTAGGAAATTTATTCTCCATTCCATTCACTTTCCATCCTAATTGCATCACCTAGAAAGTCTCAGTTTGGGCTACTATGGGCTTAGCCTCTCTCTAACAATTGTTTCTCTCCCCCTTTTAATTGCAAAGCAAAGGTAGCCCTCAGCCTTGGGATATTCAGCAGGCTGCAGCAACAAAATCCCATTGGCTAGTGGCTTAAATAACAGGAATTTATTTCACAGACTTTATTTCACCACAGATTAAGTATCTGGTGAGAATTTTCTCCCTAGCTTGTAGATGGTTACTTTCTCACTATGGCCCCACATGGTCTTTCCTTGCACATACATGTGGAGACACAGAGAGCTTCCATGTTCCTTCCTCTTCTTAAAAGGACCACTCTCATGATCTCATGAAAACCTAATTACCTCCCAAAGACTCTACCTCCAAATACCATCACCTTGGGGATTAGGGCTTCAATATATAAATTTGGGGGAGTAGGGGACACAACAGACCATAGCAGCAAGCAACAATTACTAGTTTGAATTTAATAAACTTTTTTTTTTCATTATAGTTATTTTTGTGGTGACCTTGTATTTCTGGCAAGTGATAGTGCATTTTCATTTACAGTAGTGGCAAAGTAGTTACTTTTAAAATATATTTGCCAAAAAGTGAATTTTCTTAAGCAAAAACATTAAGTGAAATATAACAGAGGAGGTATGAAGATATGGCCAAAATCATGAAAGTGGTAGAAAAATGACTGGTTGTCCTTGGGAGTCATACAAGGAAGTCACTCTTAGCTTGGATAGTCTGAATGGAGAAAACCAAAGAGATTTTCATCCTTCACTTTTTCCATGGCAGGCTGTGGCCTTCAGGGCATAAGTCACTCATGTGTAGGAAAACACAAGACTATTATCAAGACCTCGTGGACAAAATTCAGATACCTGGCAGTCAGAGATAGATCTAGAAAACTGTTCCAGATGTCAAGAAAACTCTTGTTTTCAGCAATTTTTTTTACTGGGCTAGATTCCAAGTAGGTTTGGAAAACAGAAAAATATTCCAAAATAGGTGATGGAGGAGTCGAGAGAGGTTCATTATGAGGTTACCCTGTGAAAGAGTTTATGTATCAATCAGGACAGCCTCACCCTGAATATTAAGGGCTTTCAAAGTTAGAGGAAGTTTGCTTTCTCCCTGTTGCAGTTTGTGGGGAGTCCTGCAGGTTTCTACAGCAGCTCCCTTCCAACCTGTGACCGAGGAATCGGGCTGCTGCTATATTCTGACTCCGACATTTTAACCCATGGTTTCCAGGCCAGGTTGGCTAGGGAAGAGTGAGCTCGAGAGGTGCAGAAGGGCTTCCCAATGCCTCCACCTGAAAGTGGCACAGGGCATTTCCACTCACGGTCCATTGGGCAGAAGTGGTCGGGAAACATTGTTTCTCATGTGCCCAAGAGGGAAAGGAAAACAGGGTATTGGTGAGCATCCAGACGATCTAAAAGAGTATACAAGCACTCACTTTGAAGTACATTATGAATTACCTGGAGAATCAGTGAAGAATTCAGAAAATGTAACTGAGAGCATGAAATAAACAACCTATATTTTTTCAAAAATATTTTGCCAGGAGGTCTTTGTCCCCCATCAAAGGTACCTAAAATACCCTTTAATATTCTTGTAGGCAGAGCTGCGTACTTGGGCAGGTGCCTCCGGTATAAATCACCAATAGTAATTACCAACTCCTTTGTTAAAGAGAAACTTCAGTGTTTTGTTTTGTTTTTTAAAAAAAGGCCAGTAAGGGGTTTCCAAGAACAATAAAACGATTTCCTCTGCAAATAACTTGATGATAACCTTGCTTGGAATCAGAGGCTCAGTCAATCCAGTGAGTGATGATTCTCTATTGCTTCATCATCTCCTGGATCTTTACATTTCTGTTCCATAAACTCTGTTCCCTTTCTACAATAAATGTCTTTGTCCCCAGAGATTCCCTGAATTTGTAAGTGTTCACTTAAAACACTTTAATCTTGACCAAGATCCATTAGAACTGGGGGTTTAGTCTACCCGATAAACTCGGCGTGTTTAAAAGCAGGGGTAGAATGACTGAGGTCACCTGCCACGAGAGACGATGAGGTGCCGCATTACTGGTGATACTCAAAGCTTCCATTAGGTTCTTCCCACTGTAGCCTGTTTCTTGGGAACATGGAGGGAAGACACACCCCAGCAAAACTACAGCCTTTCTTCACTGTTCATTCTTTGGCTTGGCTTGAGCAAGTATGAGGAAAGATGGAAAATGCCTCAGGTCTTGATTTCACCAGGACTTTCTAAACTATTAGTGACTCCAGGGGCCCGGACACCCTGAGGACTGGGGCAGGCTCTAATCCCATACACAGGGAAATGCAGAGGCAGTTTGGGGGTTACACTGCTTATGTCCAGGATGGCGGTTCGCAAGTGATTCCTATAACAGTCCTTTGTGGTAGGTGCATAATCTGAAATCCCGGCCTAGTAGGGGCTAGGGGGAGTATCACATTCCACTTTCCCACTCTACACTTTCTTTTCCTCATCTATGAAATGCGGATTTAAAAAATAAATACCCAGTTCTAATGATGCTTGTGAGGAT
The DNA here is from genome assembly GCF_024610735.1 of Ursus americanus. Taxonomy (NCBI): domain Eukaryota; kingdom Metazoa; phylum Chordata; class Mammalia; order Carnivora; family Ursidae; genus Ursus; species Ursus americanus. The sequence goes on from NC_142137.1 coordinate 23,483,069, forward strand.
TCAGTGAGATGAGACCACAAAGCACCTGTGTGGGGACTCAAGCATCATAAACCCCTAGTAGGATTAATTGAGATGGAAAATATTCCTGAGCTGCAGGGTACAATACAGAGATTATGCAGAAGACAGGGAATTCTTCCTTTGTTCCCATCTTTCTTTCTCAACTCATACTGACTGCTCTTTAAATTTGGTTATTCCATTGCAATAAGTCAGAGAACTATATTGCTCCAAAATTCAGAGAAGCAAATGGAAGAAGGGAGTGAATAAAACTGGACTCAGCCTACACAGGAAGAGTCAGAAATTTTATGAACCAACTCTAATAGAGTTCTTTTTCCTTCTATACTGCAATCTTCCCCCTCTTATAAAGAGGCCCCTATTGTGGCACAACATGGGCAGTTTTGAAATGCAAGTAAAATGAGACTCAGAGACCACAGTCACGTCCACACATGACCTGAAGCCTCTGTTTGACCTAGCCTCTTCAGAGGAAAAAAGAAGATTGCATCAAACTAAATGTGCTAGGACCTAGACCTTTAATTATACAGCTTCACCATCCTAAAGGAGGCCGCCACTAATTTGAAATTGTCTGGCTATTGCCTACACAAGTAAGGTTTGCAAGAGAACAGAGCAATCCCAAATTGGGCCATAATGGACCAAAGTTTGTGCCATATAGTGCCCCCAAATAGCTACACCAAGACCCAAATCACCTTACATCTGTCCTGTAGTGTAAACTATGAAGTAAACTTTCATCGATGCAGACTGCAGGTTCTCTACAGACATTCTGTTAAGCAGCAACCCACCCCAGTTACTTCCATTCTGATAACATTTATTAACTATTGATCCAAAGGGAAAGCTTACTCAGCACAACTCACTCAGAAATTTCTAGTGAGAACTGGATGATAACAATACCCTCACTTTGACAGTTTTGTGTTCTATCTCTCCTTTGTAATTTTTGGTGCCCTTGGCAGCTTTGAAGAGAAGCCATGACTCTTGACAAAGACTGATGACCTAGCATTCACAACGTAATGGCACGACATTGTTAGGACATTTTATAATCATTTATTTCTTACAATAAAAGCCATCCCTTTAACAGTAATGCTGGTTCATTGCAGAAATTTTAGAGAATATGATAAGGAGACTAAGAACTCATAATCCCACTAACCACACAATCATTGCCAACATTATGGTGTGTTTTCCTTCATTTAGGCCTATTTTTTTTTAAGATTTTTATTTATTTATTCGACAGAGATAGAGACAGCCAGCGAGAGAGGGAACACAAGCAGGGGGAGTGGGAGAGGAAGAAGCAGGCTCATAGCAGAGGAGCCTGATGTGGGGCTCGATCCCACAACGCCGGGATTACGCCCTGAGCCGAAGGCAGACGCTTAACCGCTGTGCCACTCAGGCGCCCCTCATTTAGGCCTATTAAACCGAATAGGTAAAACCATGCCCACACCCTCTGCACTTAAAATTATATCATCACCAACAATTATTAAAAATAATCTGCGAAGATCATTTTTACAGTTTCATTCCATTTCATTAAAGGCCATGCTATTATTTACTCATCCACTCTCTTAAAGTTCGACATGGCTATTTCCAAGTTTTTTACTCTTATAATTAATGCCGTTTTGAATATGCATATATCCTGTTAGCATTTTAAACTATTTCCTTAAGACATACCAAATTATTGGAGTAGAGCATATGAACATCTTATAAATACACGCTTGGTTCTAACATGTAGTATATAGAGAGGGTCATACTTGCCTTTCTTATTTTTTACCTGACCAATGATATTTGGCTGTTCTTAACACCAGGGGGAACATCATACATTCGAAGTTAAGCTTGAGTCCCATCTGAAAAGGGACGATTAATACATAAGATTGCATTCAGATATTTCTTCAGGAACAAGGACTAATTACTTATGTATTTAACTGATACGGGTTATAATTAGAAGAGCACCTAATAATGTATCTGAGCACTAAGGTAGAATTAAGGAATGAAATAGATCAGGTTTAGGGACAGGAGGAGGAAATGGTAAAAAAGCAAGAAGGAAGCCCAAACTATCCCCGTAGAGCATCCTGGCCCCTGCGCCACCTGGTGAAACAGTATGCACTCACGTAGCTCCTGATGTGTAGGACTTACTGGCAGAGGGACAGGGGGAAGAAGCAAGTTTCCTTTCTCCAGATAGGGAAGAGCCAATATTCCAGGAAGCATGGCCGGGACATGTGGGTCTTCTGCCAGTGGGCCCCCAAGTCTCCCAGAGAATCCCCCAATTCACAGCCCCTCCACCGGAGGAGAGAAGGTATCCCTGGTTTACATTTCCCACAGCAATGGCTGAAGGATAGTCACACAGCTCCTGGCTCTGTCCACAGAACCCTATGCTTTTGCATTCAGCGCATGAGGAAGCAATGAGGTGATTTCTAAATGTTCATGATGTCCTGTGCAAGTGTAGCGGGTACGTCAGGCCTGTGGGAAGACAGCAACCCTTTGCACTGAGATCCTAAACTCACCTCTAAGGAATGTGTTTGAATGAGGGAATAGCTCCTTCACTCCCTTCTTTTATCCATCCACTCATTTCTCCATTTGTTCTTTTCTTCAAAAAATAGTTCTCGAACCCTATCTACCACCATGCGGTAGCTACTGTCCTAGGAATGGAGCACCGAGCAGTGAACAGGACGAATGTCCCCCCCCCCCCCAAGGCTTACAGTCTCATCAAGGAGACAGGCAACTAAACAAGCAAGGACAACACAGCACAGAGGGGCTGCGGTGCCGTGGCAGTGAGGAGCCAGGCTGGGGAAGTGGAGAGGCTTCTGGGGAAAGAGATGCTAGGCAGGGGTCTGTGGGCCAACCTAGAACAGAAGTGACCCAGGCAGAGGGGCAGAGCTGCAGGGTAGGGGGAGAAAAAAAAAAAGGCAACAAAAAAAGCCAAAAAACAGCGAGGAAACCGTCTAGGCAGGGAGGAGGGACAGCAGCGAGAGGCACTGCTCAAGAGACCATGCTGGCTTCTCTCTGCTCCTACTTACAATCAGAAAACAAGAAGGCAGCAGAGCAGGAAGGTGGACCGCACACCTCTGCCACGGGCTTGCACCAGCCAGATGCCGGGGGTTTTCTCAGTAAACTTTCTGGGGGGCGGTGCATAATACATACATATCCCCACGTATAAATATGTGTGCTCTAGATAACATCAACACGGACACAGATGTAACAGTAACCTGAGGTTTAAAGAGAAAACTTTGACTTGGTTACTGTCCCTCTATGAATTTGGCGGAAGTCCAATATTTGAACTGCATTAAATAAATACTCAAGGCTAGGGGAAAAGCAGCTGCATTCACCACGGAGAGGATGTACTCCCCTACGGAATCACTTTAAGGCAGAGTGGCAAATCCCATTATTTGTGAGCACTGAGTCAATTCATGGGCAAAGATGAACAGCGAATGCAGAAAATTATGCTGAAGATGACATCATTACTGTTGGATAGCCGTAGGCGGAGGCCCTCAGCGATAGCTGGGGACAGTACCGGGATGCGAGAAGGTCCAACCAAGGACGAAGCCGGTGGGAATACACCTTTATGACATAACTTTAACTCTCTGGAGACTGCAAAATCCCACCCCTTTGTGTTTTTTTCTTTCCATCCTGCTAACTGAACCACATTAATGGATGTCAGGACAGTCCTTGCATTTTTTTCCTATCAAATCTGTTAAGAGGGGAAGAGGTTCCTGTTGTTAATTGTGGGGGATCTCCCGCTCTTTGTTTTAAGGAAAGTTTAAACAAAATGATCACCCACTCTGAGGCTTTAAACAAAGTTCAAACAGAACGAAGTTCTCTTGCCAAGGTTTAAGGCAAATTTCCTCTGTCCAGATGGCTTCCTCAGGCAGGCCAACATAAGAACTAAGACACTCAACCCTGCTGCCTTTTAATGCTGCTCCTTGATTGTTGCTAACGATCCCCAGCTGTCCGGCCTTGCTGGTTCCTTAACCTCTCTCTGCCGGCCACATCTGCCGGCAACTCTGAGGAAGACGGAGAGACTGACAAAGGGCTACCCCACAGCAACGCAGGTGGAGTCCTGAGTGCTGAGACCTTGCATCTGGGACAAGGTTAGAAACTAGTTTTCATAAGAACTTTCACAAAAAAACAAAACAAAAAACAAAAAAACAAAAAAAACCTCAAGGCTGATTTTTGATAAATTCCCTGATGATGGGAAATGCCATTAACTAAGCAAGCCCACCAAGAATCCAGGAGTGTGGCCATGATACTTGGTAGAACACTTTCCCTATTGACTAGTCCACATGTTTATCTGGGTAACAGCCCGGATTGGGGTGGTGGCCACGAGAATTCCTAGTGTGTTCTAGCAACACTCTCTCCACCCTCCTTCCCAGCTGTGCACTCAAGCCCATCCTCCACAAGGCACATTCACTTTGGTGTGCACCCAGCACTGGCGGGTCACATCCATGTCCTGTATGGATTTAATGCTTCCCCTCTGTTTTCTGTGTGTCCTGCAGACTCTGGCAATGATCGCTGGTATGTTCAGAGGTCTTAATGCAGAAGACTGCCGGGAGGTCCATTCGATTCAGACATTAAAAAGTGCTTTTTGATGATGTCTCCCTATTGGGTACACTACATTTTTTAAAGATTTTATTTACTTATTTGAGATAGAGAGAAAGCATGAACAAGGGGAGGGGCAAAGGGAGAGGGAGAAGCAGACTCCCCGCTGAGCAGAGAGCCCTACATGGGGCTGGATCCTAGGACCCTGGGATCATGACCTGAGCTGAAGGCAGATGCTTAACCCACTGAGCCACCCAGGCGCCCCCAGGTACACCACAGTTTTAATAATCGAATCCACCTCGTCTATGTTATTCTACATTCTCTTTCTATGCCCTGTATGCTCCTTCTCCAGTTCCCATTTCTTCAGGGAAGCAAGCCTATTATCTTTAGCCTAAAATCCAAATGTAAGATTTTTACTTAGCAGTAATTTTGTTTATTTGGTTGTTTGTTTTAGCCTCATGAGGATATTGTAGAGTTTCCTCTTTTTAATTCAAAATATTGGAAAAGAGGTTTGAGCTCCGTGGTTCAGCTGATAAACTGATAGCAGGAGGCTAACAAGAGGCACAGACTGGTCTGGTGGCAGAAGGATGGCAGGCTTTACATTCAGACTGAGACTGAGATTTTGTTTCTTTGATTACTTATCTTCTGAGACTGGCCATATTTGGTGGCATATCTGAGCCTTTCCTTATTATTCATGAAACTAGAGGACATGCTCTGGTCTTTGGGGTCATTACAGGGATTACACATCATATGTGTAAAGCTTCTAGCTCAGTGCCTTCCACATCACAGGCACTATGGGAACTATTATTAGATGTCAAAAGGTCTTCATATTTTGTTGAAATGTGAGTCAATTTCTTCCCAATAAGTGGCCATTTTGTCCACAAGGAAATGATGTAGAAAAGAGTAGATGGCTTGGTCCAAAAACAATCAGCAGATGCAAAGTGGCTAACAATTGGCTCACACACTATGGGGATGGGGCACCCCCCTAGTCCCTCCAGCCACCCTTTGAGCAGTCTCTGCTTTAGGACAGGCATAGGTCCTCAACTCCCCACCTACTTCTGGTCACAATTTAAACTACCAAGCAGGCTGGCAATGTCGAGTAACACCTTCCAAGTCTGATCAAAGATTTGACCACTGCCTCATACACTTGGTGCCTACAGCATACCTGGCAATCGGTGTAGCATACAAATATCCTACTCAGAAAAGGAAATCCTAAGATGAGGCTTCCCAATAAGTTGACCCTTGAACAACGTGAGAGTTAGGGTTGCTGACCCCTCCCATGTAGTCAAAAACCCATGTATAACTTTTGACTCTCCTGAAACTTTACTACTAATAGCCTGCTGTTGACTGGAAGCCTTACTGATAGCATAAAGGTGATTAGCACATATTTTGAATGTTATATGTATTATATACTTTATTTTTCCAATAAAGTAGAGAAAAGAAAACATTAAGAAAAATCATAAAGAAGGGAAAATACATTTATAGTACTCTACTGTATTGATTGGAAAAATCCAAACGTAACTGGACCTGCACAGTTGAAACTTGTATTCAAGGATCAATGGCATACCTCATTTTCTTAAAGTTTCTATTTAAATTCTAGTTAGTTAACATGCACTGTAATATTAGTTTCAAGTGTTCAATGAGGTAAAAACTTGACTATCCCTTCTCATTCCTGGGTACATGAGTCCTCACATGTATCCTAGAGTGACAGCACTTAGAAGCAGGACCCAAATGCTGTCCTTCAATAGTTACAGCCAAAAAAACAAAAACAATAAAAAAAAAAAAGAAAAGAAAGAAAGAAAAAGGGCTTTTTGACAAAAGTGAGAGCAAGATGGAAGCAGGAAGCTTTACTTTCTCACACTGTCCCAGGAAACACAAGATAAGTTCGTTGGGGGGCCTCCTAATCAATGATACGTTGATAAAATATGTCTTACAACATTAGAGGCAAGTCTTAAAAAGTTTTTCTTACTGGAAAGATTGCTAAACAATCTTTTCCAGGGTGCTATGGCGGGGCATGGGGGGAGAAGGATCAGGCAAAAGAAGTTAATTTTTTTTAAATATTTATTTTAGAGACAGTATGTGCACAAGCCGGGGGAAAGGCAGAGGGAGAGGGAGAGAATCTCAAGCAGACTCCATGCTGAGCACAGAGCCTGACTCGGGGCTTGATGCCACAACCCCAAGATCATGACCAAGAGTCAGATGCCTAACCAACTGAGCCACCCAGGTGCCTCAGGTAAAGGAAGTTTAAAAGCAGCTTATTCCTCATATAACACAATATCCCCTATACATAGACCACTATCCAATATATTCTGGATTTCACTAGTTTATATTTTCTAGACTTTCTTCAAGTTCCCAATGTCACTCATCTTTAAAGAGGATTATGATAAAGTTCAATGCACAAGTATAGGCCCCTCCTTGAAGGGAAAGCAGAATTATCACTGGTCCCTTCTCCCAACTCTGAACATCCCTCCCCAGGAAAGCCAGAGGTTTCCATGCATCTGTTATGCCCCCAAGAAACCTGCATTCTAAAAAGAACAACAAGATGGTATTAAGTTTTTGTGAATATAAATATAATATTATGAAATGATGAACCAACAATAGTAATAAGTCTTGTAACAGACACAAAAGAGCCAACAGCAGCTGTAGCCTGGGACAGGTGGTGAGGAGCCATATCTCGAAATCAGAAATAGGCTTTGTGCTCAAGGAAACAGAGGCATGCTGGGCACTCCCTAAGGAACCTCCTTGGACCTCTGTGACTTGGCCAGCAGGAGGTCTGCCCCTCTGATTAACAACAAATACAAAGTCCAAGATAGTGGTATGAAAAGTGTCTTGATCCATTTTCCTTTCCAGCTTGGCCAGCTGCACTGGGTGACACCCTTGTAGGACTGGCCTCTTTGTACCTTCTGGTGCCATCAGTGATTTCAGCCATTGCCTCAGAGTACATTGTTCTGCACATCTGCAGGTCCTTAACTGAGGTATTTCCAGAGATCTGGTGTGGGGCCTGGTGTTTCCAGCATCAGCCCTGGGGTCCATATACCAAGGTCAGCACACAAGGTGGGAAGTCTGCAAGGTGATATCCCATCCAAGGTTATGGAGACTAGGAGGTCATAGCGATGGACTTAAGATAACAACACTGTTAATCTTCTCTTCTGACAGTTGTGTTGTGGGGTGGGGTCTTCTTTAAGTCAAATGTGGCACATAAGATAATTAGGCATGGCAAAAATAGGAGAAGAAAGTTTCTCCCCCACAGATCTCAAGCTATGGCTAGCACAATGCAATTGCAAAGGATATTATGCTTTCATTTTACTTATTTTAAAAAATCCTTAAAGGCAATTATAAAAACAGATTGATTGCAAATGAATTTAGTGTCATCTTTAGTAAAACAAACAAAAAACCCAAAAAACTTGATTATATAAGAGGCAAATAATAAACATGACTAGACCCTTTGATAATATCATATATTAAAGCCATTTATCTTTCACTTACTGAACTACTAAATAAGCTGATCATTTTGTAATCAACTCTTTTAATAATTTTCTTTAAAGATTTGTTTAATGCACTCACAGCCAAGAAACTGACATGTTTCATGGGCAAGTTGAAAATCCTGTTTAGAGCAGTAATCTAGGCCCACTTCCAGGGGGGAAGACACAATGCAGACTGAACAGGATGGTACAGCTGCTTGTGTACCTGGGCCAGGGGTGTGAGGACAGATGAGGGATTGCAGACCCAGATCAAAAAAGGCAAAGCAAAGCAATTTTCTCATTGATAATAAGACTGAGAGTTCTGACACAGCAGGTTTCCTTTCTTCTATCCTTCATCCAAGGGCTCTCTTGGTTATTTGAATCATGTGGACACTGGTCTTTGGGTCCGTGAGTAATTCTCTTCCCAACCAAAAAAATGGAGCTGATCATGGAATGGTAATAACTGTCAGCACCCCTTAATGAAATGAGTTAATATGGACTCCTCGGACTGTCTGCCTCTGCTGGCGAGTGTCAGGGTGCAACTGGAAGAGAAAGAGAGGGAGGGGGAAAGAGAAGAGAGAAAGGAAAGGGAGAGAAAAGAGATGGGCTGTCCAAATCAGTGTTAGGCCACAGCCAATTCTTATCCAAAAAACAGAAAATCCTTCCTTAAAATAAAATCTTCATATAAACTCAACTTCCCATCTCTCTTCCATTCCTTTCCCCTCTCTTCCTTTTCTTTCCTTTACTGTCCTTTCTCTCTTGTTCCTTTGACATCACCAACAGACTAGAAATGGCTATAAAGCAACCCAAAAACCAAAATTTAAAAATATAAGTCATGTTAGAAATTCAGAGGCAGGGATAATATATATCAGAAAAGAAATTTTAGCCATAGGAAAATTAAGAAAGCATATATCTGCAGGCTTGGGGTCTCACCATTACACAAACTGTGCTCTAGATTTTTTTATGAAACTCTTGGTACACAAAGTGAAAAAGGAAATCCAATTACATGTTTTTTTATTCTTCATGTCAAGACTAGAAAAAAATGGGAAACTAATTCTAATCCATGAACTGTGCCTGACTGGCTACATTCTTCAGTGAAACTGTGTTTCCCATCTGCCAAATAAGAAGTATACCTGTCCCATGTTTTACAGTAACAGATGTAGTTAGAAGTAGTGAGATATTTTATACAAAGAACTTATTTTATGAAATAAGGAGTAGATATTTCTCATGGTGATTTGGAACACACACACACACACACACACAAAAAAAAAAAAAAAAAAAGCATGACCTGGATATTAAATGTGTATAATCAAACATGTAATCTATTTATAAAGCAAAAGATCAGATTCTGCCTCATCAAAATCTGGGCCTGTGCAGTTGCTGCTAGGTTTTTTTCTTTGTTTGTTTTGCTTGTTTTATTACAATTATTTGATAGAGTAGGATTGTAGTTTCATCTAATAACTCTGGTTGAAAATTTAAGAGAGATGAATTACAGTGATTATGGGGCACATTTATCCATTTTACATTTTGAGAAGACTATAAGTAGCTACTAGAGAAACCAACTATCCTCAAAAGATAGAAAGGATCCATTCCAGACTCCTATCTTAAAATCTTCCTAAATTTTAAGAGGAAATTTTCTGGCAGTAGCAGTTTAAAACACAAATAAACAAAACTCTGCTGTGGCCTATTTGTACATCAACCCTACCCAGAAGAGCAAAATTCCACAGAGGTTTACCAAATCTAAATACTCGATATTTATTTGCCTTGAAGGTAGTTGACACCTCATTTACTCTGTTGAAGATCTTATATAACTAAGATTGACATTACAGGGACAGAAATTATAAATTATTTATTATTATTAAGTATATTGCACATACCACAGAGCCTTGAACATACTACTTATCAAAACAATAAGGCATGAATATGCACCCCAATGTTCATAGCAGCATTATCCACAATAGCTAAATCATGGAAGGAACCGAGATGCCCTTCAACAGACGACTGGATTAAGAAGTTGTGGTCCAAGCACTGGAGGAGATAATGCTAAGTGAAATAAGTCAAGCAGAGAAAGACAACTATCATATGATTTCTCTCATCTATGGAACATAAGAACTAGGATGATCAGTAGGGGAAGAAAGGGATAAAGAAAGGGGGGTAATCAGAAAGGGGAATGAAACATGAGAGACTATGGACTATGAGAAACAAACTGAGGACTTCAGAGGGGAGGGGGGTGGGGGAATGGGATAGACCGGTGATGGGTAGTAAGGAGGGCACGTATTGCATGGTGCACTGGGTGTTATACACAACTAATGAATCATCGAGCCTTACATCGGAAACCGGGGATGTACTGTATGGTGACTAACATAATATAATAAAAAATCATAAAAAAAAAAAAAAAAAGAAGTTGTGGTCCATATATACAATGGAATATTACTCAGCTATCAGAAAGAACTAATACTCAACATTTGCTGCAACATGGACGGCACTGGAGGAGATAATGCTAAGTGAAATAAGTCAAGCAGAGAAAGACAATTATCATATGATTTCTCTCATCTATGGAACATAAGAACTAGGAAGATGGGTAGGGGAAGAAAGGGATAAAGAAAGGGGGGGTAATCAGAAGGGGGAATGAAACATGAGAGACTACGGACTCTGAGAAACAAACTGAGGGGAGGGGACGGGGGAATGGGATAGACCGGTGATGGGTAGTAAGGAGGGCACGTATTGCATGGTGCACTGGGTGTTACACACAACTAATGAATCATCGAACTTTACATCGGAAACCGGGGATGTACTGTATGGTGACTAACATAATATAATAAAAAAACATTAAAACAACAACAACAAAAAAAAAAACAATAAGGCATGCAACAAAAATAAAAGGTAAAACTGCTAGAAAGAAGAAAAATTACGAATTGAAGACATATGTTAAGTTATTGAGAAAATCAATGGGAAAGAAATAGAAATAAAATGATATTCTAAAAATCGGCTGTATATGAGAACTATCAAAAAATTGCTAAGATTCCTCTTTACTTTAGGCAATTACTACTGAGAAAATATAATGGGAAAACATCCCACTCAAAATTGCTATAATTTATAATCAAATACAGAGAAAACTCTAACCAACTACATAGCTATACTAGTCAACATTAAATTGATTCATTCATGAATATTAATTGGCAACCATGATTTACCAAATACTTGTGTAAAATGAGTAAGAGAAAAAGAAGGGCTAAGACAAACAAACCAAAAACTGATCCCAGAAGAAAAAGAGCTATTTCAAAGAACTGGAGAAAACCTTTGAAACAGTGATATGGTGGTCTCAGAGCCATTTAATGTCTAATGTCTAAAGGCTAATATAAGAAGAAGCAACCAGAGAACATGACAGAGCTTCATAAAATAACAACTGTGACTGTCAAAATAAAATATGTAAAGACTACATGGTAGGTTGGCTGGAGCGAAAAACCAAGTTGATGATCTTGATAGTCAAGTTCAGATATTATCCCAGCACACAGAGCAAAAATGAAAAGAGAGAAATATAAAAGATTATCAATGGGAAGATATATACAGGGAATCCCTTTCCATTTTAAGGAAAAGACTATATAACTAACAATAATTTAAAAAATAATAAAATAAACTTTCACCAAGCCAAGGAAAATCACAAGCCCTAAGAATAAAAGGGTCAAGTGAGGGACAAGACGAATGGGAAAAAAAAAACAGATCCACACCTAGACACAACATTGTGAAGTTTCAAAACTCTTTAGATGAAGAGAAAATTCTAATGGGTTCCAAAGAAAATAAATAGGTTACCTGCAAGGAATAAAGATCAGACTGACATCAGACTTCTCATCGCCGCACTAAAAGCTAGAAGAAAAAACAATGCCTATAATTTTCTGAGGGAAATTTATTTGAATGCATAATGTCTTTGCCCTATCAAATTACCAATAAAAGACCAATAAAGGCATTTTTAAACATGTAAGAACTAAGAAATCTTAACAAATCCAGTATGAATACATTGGAAGAAATATAACAGCAACACCAAAAAAAAAAAAAAAAAAAAAAAAAAAAAAAAACCTTAAAGAGAATGACAAGAGAAAAAAAAAAAAAAGTGGCAACTGAATATGACCCAGAAGGAGTAGAAGAAGCTGAAAATAATTAAAAGAGGCTCCACTGGAGCTTGACACTCAAGACCATCTATTCTGAGCAACAAGATTTTCAGTGACACAGGATTAACTTTCCTTCAAAATAGGTCCAATCACATGGCTTAGTTCTTGCTGTTTGTGGGGGCTTAAAATTTTTAAAAGTCTTTACAGCAGTAACAGAAAAGTTTAATTTTATTAAAGGAAAAAATGTAAATGACATAAACCTTGACAATTTAGAAATGATAAAAATCAGAAGTTGAAGCAGGAAAGGGAAGTGAGAGGTAGTAAAATGCTTCTGATTCCTCCTGGGAGATGTAACACGCATTACCAAGTGATAAAGCAGGAAAGAAAGCTTAAGAATATGTATTATATTCTATGTTAGGTAATGAAATAGTGAGTTGTCTTGATCAAAAATGGCCAAATAAGAATATGCTTCTCTCAAAGGTAAGAAAATATAAAGGAAGTTGAAAAGGTATGAGTCCATAATATCAAAGAGAACTAACTGCAGAGGCACTACAAGAACAGGAGGCATTTCCAAAAGCTTCTGAAAAATGAATAAAGACATACTGGTGAATTAAAATGGAGTGAAAGGAACTTCCATCTAGAATTTACGGAAAGGGAGTTGCCATAAAGGAAGGAGCGGGACATCAAGGTTGGAGCCCAGGTGTGAAAGAGCACAGAGGTGAGGAAAATGGCCTAACAGGAAGACTAACCGAAGGTCTCAGTCGGGGGGGGGGGTGCCCACTCTGCCCCCAAATTCCAATCCCTACTCCTGTACCCAGACTGGCAGCCAGCCACATGTTATCACTAGGCACCCACCCAAAATTGGAGGGTTCCCTCCAATTAATAAAGAAATTAAATGAACTCTCTGAAGAGAACTAGGAAAGATAACATGAAGTTTCCTTCATTGCTATATCTGGGGGACATCTAGGGTAAAAGGCAGCTCCCCACCCTTTCTATCTAAGTAGACAAATGCCTAAATCCACAGAACTGCCCAACCACCTTCCTACAAAGCCCCTCTACCCTCAACTTCAACAGGCAGGATACATGAACAACTGAAATGCAACCACAGGATAAAGAGGACAAAATAAACTCTCAAAAAAACATATCAGAGGAAGCAGAAAATTCAAACAACAAGTGTGACTTTACATGAATCTTCAATAAGTATTCTCAGATTTTTAACTTTTTATCAAAGTATAAAATACATACAGAAAAATGAGATTATTGGTGTATAACTTAATATCACAAAGGGAGTACACCCTTTCACACTCTGATTCCTCAGTTTTGTGCCTGGTGACAACTTAATGTCATTGTCGGGGGAGAGGAAACAGTCCATGCCAGGACAGCCTGTGTCCTTCAGCACTGTCTACTCAACACCTAACATAATGCCTGATGCTGAGAAGGAACTCAGTAAATTACTTGTTGAATGAATGTTTAATCATTATTGTCCTTGTAATCTATTGAAATCTAATTGCTTGAAGAAATGCATTATCAGTATAAAGGGTTGAATTTAGTAGTCTTTCAGATAGTCAGAATTGGGCTGGTCCGAGTGCAGTGGTGTTTACAATTAATTGATCACAGCCAGTTACAGACAGTCAGAATTGGCATTTACCATGTTGTTTTGTTAATTTTGCAAATGCACACACACACACACACACACATTTTATTTCATTTTTTTTTTTACTTTTAGTTGTCTTTTCAAATTTAGACATGGGCTGGGTAGTTTGCTTTTCCTAGGCAAGGACGAATTAAATCTGGGTTTATTTGGTTTGCAGTTATAGAGGGAAGCTTCCCACAACTCAGTTTAGGAGGGCTGGTCTCAGGCCCTTAAACTCAAAAAGTTTAACAAAGGATTTGAAGAAATCCTTACTCCCACAGGACTTTCTTGTCTCCTAAATTTTATCCTTTCCTTCTTGTGTAAGGAAGACTAGGGGGTAGACATACTGAGGATCAGAGTAAGTTCAAAGAAAGAAAGAGACCAGGAAATACCATTGTAGAGTAGATTTAAATGAAGATGAGCTAATTAATAACTAAATGATATGACTTGCTGGCCCCTTGGTTAAATGGCAATTTGCCCATGGATAAAGTTCTAACAATGCTAGCTAGCAGCTACTGGATATTAAAAATGTATTATATTCCAGGCGGTGGGTTAACCCTTACCTAGATAAAAGAAGGATAAATTGATTTTCTCAGGGTACTAGATCAAGCCTAGAAGAATTCATTTCTTATTATATGGAATAGATAATTCAATAGTTTGTGCTCTGGTGTAAACTGAATCAGAATGACTGGTTTCATCTTGTCTTTGCTAAAATTACTTTGCCATAAAATTGGCTGTTAGAAAGTCCTGAAATTCTGAGGAATCTCAAGAGGTACAAAGATGAATATAAGATTCAACACCTGCCTTTGAGTTGTTCACCACTATCCTGCATGAAAAAGCCAAATACAGTTGACGCTTGAACAACACAGGGGTTAGGGGTGCTGAACCCCCACACAGTCAAAAATCCATGTAGAACTTTAACTCCCCTAAAACTTAACTGCTAATAGCCTACTGTTAACCAGAAACCTTACTAATAGCACAAACAGCCAATTAACACATATTTTGTGTGTTATATGTATTATATTCTATATTCTTACAATCAAGTAAGCTAGAAAAAAAATATTAAGAAAACCACAAGGAAATACATTTGCAGCAACATACTATATTTATCAAAATAAAAGAATCTGCTTATAAGTGGGCCCAGGTCAAACCCATGTTGTTTGAGGGTCACTATAGATAAATTGAGTCCAGAATGCTAAGGAGTATAAAAGGAATAAGTTCAAAGCATTGTGGGAACCTGGGCTCATCCAAGGAAGTGATGTCCAAACTGAGTTCCTGAAGGAAAAATAGGAGTCTAGAAGGCAGACTCCTCCCAGGCAGAGGGGCTGGCACATGCCGAGGACTAGCTGTGGGAAATGGCATCCTGCATTAAGGGAACTGAAAGTAATTCAATATTGTCTAGAGCACAGAGTGTGTGTGGGTATGGCAAGACTTGAGGTTGAGAAGTAAACAGAGTCCAGACCATGAAAAATTTGTAAGCCAAACTAAGTAATTTGGAATTTATCCTGCAGACCATGGGGAGTCACTGAACAATTTAAAGCCAAGGAGTAATTAATCAGATTTGTGTTTAGAAAAATCACTTTTGGGGGCACCTGGGTGGCTCAGTCAAGTGAGTGTCCAACTCTTGTTTCAGCTCAGGTCGTGATCTCAGGGTCATGGGATTGAGCCCCACGCAGGGCTCTACAAGCAAAGAGTCTGCTTGAGATTATCTCCCTCTGCCCCTCCCCTTGTGCTCTCTCTCTTTCAAATAAATAAGTCTTTTTAAAAAGAAAAAAAGAAAAATCACTTTTGACGGAATAACACTGAGCATAGGGGTGGGTAGTGCTTACAAAGAGACTGTGCTAATGGTGCTAATGGACTCATGAGCCAAATTAGAAGCAATAGGAATGAAGAACATAAGAAAATCAAGGAAAGAGGGAAATGAAAAGAAATTAAAGACGACTCGCAGGTTTCCAGAAGAGAATATTGCATCTTGCAATATATGATCAGAGATGCTTCCAAGTCAGTAAAGACACCTTCGTTTGTTTTTCAAGACTCTGAATTCCATTAATTACAGTTATAATGCTATTAATACCATCAGAGGGCTTGACCATAGTTTAGAGGAATCTCTACACTCTAGTTTCTTGTAGCGGGGGAATTTATGGGCTTCCTAGTTCATTTTGTCTAAGGAGAAGGAGGACTTGAAAGGAAGTTAACCAGAGGCACCAACTGATTACAGTCTAGAGGGAGGGCCAGGGAGAGGAAAATTAGATGTTGGTCAATCTGAAGACTAGAGCCTCCTGGCAAGGAAGTGAAGGGAAAATTGAAGAGAAGAACAGAATGATTAGTGTTAATGGGATGGCACTGAGTGAGACACCGCAGATGGGTAGAGATTCCCAAATGGGTGTGAGCTCAGGGTAGAGCCAGATAGTCAGATTCGATAGGATGGGTTGCTTTGCCAAGAAAGGTATTGGACAGAGGTGAGAAAAGGACAGTGTGGAAACGTGGACCCTCTAATTTAGTAAATTGGCTCGAAACATCTCAGGTGTAAGCAAAACTGATTCCTATTTGCTGTGAGTGAATTGCGCAAGACAGCTTGGCATCCTCTCCATCCGGCTTATAGAGCTCGTTTGTCTCCTGTGGAAGCCTGTAGCCCTTATTCTAAGCCCGTGTTCTGCAGGCTGAGCAGTGACTAGGACTAGGAATACTAAACTAATTCTGAGTCAGCCGAGAGGTTCAGAAGGGAGGTGTACTGAGGGATAACCCCCAGGAACACACACACACACACACCCTTGTGTATAAACCTTCTGCCTTGAAGCCTACTGTTCTTTTCTTGTAAAATGGACTAGACCAAGTGAAGCCAGGAGCCCCCTTATGCCTAGAAGGGGTGCCCTGAGCGCTGAAGACGTTCTCTAGCTGGGCTTTAGGAATCCCCACAGTTCTGAAGAAGTGTTCTCACTCTATCCTCAAGTGCTCTACAAGAATTTTTTGATTTGGGGTTTCCACTTCAATAATAACCATAAAAATTAGCTTTTTGAGATTAACTCCATGACCTCCTGGATGTCCCGTACTGCCCTGTCATGCTGGTGCTGTCTTTGTGTATAGTTTACAGTCATGATAGTGGCAAGGGGTACTTTGTCGTCATGAGCTGCTGTGAGGAAAAGGGAAGAAAAATGGGAAAAGTACACAATAGAAGTGATTCTCCAGGTGGAGTACTACTGAGTACTTCCGTAATGCCGGTGTACCAAGGTAATACTACAGTACAGGAAATGGCTAAATAGGTAATATTTCAAATGCTAAGGTTATGCTAAGGCAGTCAGGAAAAAAGAGCTGCATCCTGCTTTAATAAATGACATGACAAATCTATCTTGGTCAGAAATGCCCCAGGGGAGAACTCAGGGGACAGAGACAAGGCAAGCAGGAGAAAAGGTGAAGAACACAGCAAGGCAGCTGCTGGGCCCCAGCTAAAAGCCTCAAAGGTTGGAGTAAAGAGAAGGGAGGAAGCCAGAGTTCAGGATGGAGAAGGACGAGAGAAGGTGCTCGGGAAGTCTTCAATACATGGAAAGAACTTTGTCTTCAAGAAAGTCGCTCAGGAAGATAGGGCTTAAATTGTTTTTTTCTCTGAGTGCCTGCATTTGTCGTGGTTTTGTTGTGCTGTCCATTCCATAATTCCTAGATTTGAGTTGCTTTTCCCACAATAAATTAGTTATTAGGCTCTGTTTGTGTAATGAGAAAGAACATAGACCTTAATGGCATTCCCAGGACAACACTAAATGTATTTGTTTATTCAGCAAACATTTACTATTTGTTCTGTGTCGGCCACTAAGATACAGTAGAGAACACAAGTGGCTAGGTCCCTGCCTCCGTGCAGCTATCTACAGTCTAGTAATTTCATGAATGGTCAATACTGCTGGAACATGTTTATGGTATCAAAGTTCCAACTCCTCCTGACACTGCACTTAATTAAATAAAAATAAACACCCAAAAAAACCCACAAAAACACAACATCCAAATAAAACATCAAAAAAAAAAAAAAAAAAAGAAAGATGCCAGTGTACTCATGAAGTTGGTTCTCTAGCACCTCTCTCTTCAAGAGTGGCTCATGTTCCAGCAGTAGGAACAACGCACCTTGGAGCTTCTTAGAAATGCGGAAGCCAGGACCCACCCCAGACCTGCTGGATCAGAACCTGCATCCCGACCCCAAATGACCCACATGAACATCAACATTTCAGAAGCATGGTTCTCTTAAAAAATATTTTTAAGAGAAATGGCTGCCTTTTAGTCAGGTAGACAAATCTGCCAATGTTTTTATATGTTTTCTTTAGAAACTATTATTTAGAGTTGATCATAGTTTCTCTGGAAGAGCACTATTTCAATGGGTCTCAGGCTGGCCAAGAAAAGTGTGTCTGGTTAATAATCTAAAAATAAATTCTCAAGTTCCCTTTATAACTTCTGCATTTCTCATAGTTTGTCTTTAACTTTTACTTCCAAATGGCCTATCGAAGGGAAAAGTCTCCATTGCTGTGACTTTTCTTAAAAGCTTTGTGGAACTTTTAACCCTGGAACTGATGTATTTAAATCTTTAAAAAGATTTAAAACCATGGAACTCACAGTTTAAATCTTTAAAAATTAAGACCATAGCTAGCACAAAAGTGTTCTGCCAATTGTATCAAAGATACGTATTCCTTATTATCAACTACAAACATAATCAAGGGAAATAACGAGAATGCTATGTAGATACCTATTTACGTGCATCTGTGTGTGATGTGTGTGTTGTGGGGGGGTGTTTGAAGGGCATGGGGGTGTGTGTGTACAGAAAGAGAAAGAGCAGACTTTGTTTGCCCAACTGTTAAGTAAAACCATTTCAGGACTCTCCTTGCTGCAGTTTCAAACAAGGAAAGTAAGAACTGTTTGGGAAACACTTTTTATCAGTTCTAATCCCTTCACTACTTCAGTATCCCACTCTTCTGCCTCAGGGCTTCCCATACTTGTCTGACTCAGGGCAAGGCCTTCCCTTCTCACTGGTTACCTCAATCTCTGATTACCCAAGGTGTTTTTTACTTCCTTCTTTCCTGGACTTCTCTAACACTTGGCATCACATGTCTAACCTACACTTCAATACATTCAACCTTCTATTTTTTGCTGCTAAAATTTTAAGCTCTAAAAGGCTGAACTTTAATTACAGATCAAGAAAATTCTGTGCACATAATCGGTGTCTAGTAAATACTCATTAGTTGATTGGTCAACTACATAAAACTCGTATCAACTGAATAAGGATAAGAAAAGTCTTCATGCTACTTAATTCAAAAGAAGCTGAAAATGATTAGAATTAATAAGAGTCACAATGGACACCTGGCTTAAGGTTAAGAAATTTAGGGGTTTCACGGTATTTGGTTACACTTTTTTTTGTTCAGTTTCCCCTTAAAATTAGCTAAAGAACTTGAACAATTTAGGAAAGGTTCTTTTCAAAGTGTGCCCACAAATCTTGTCAGTATTAGTAACAACCTTATGAGCACAAACAAATGGGAGCTATAAATAAAAGGAACAGAGTCTAATAAGAATTCACAGGCACATGACATAAGAAGACATAAGACGCTATGTCTAAGAAGACATAGCTCAACTTGAAACTTTGTCTACGCATGACTCTATGGTCGACCTCGAAAAACCCATAATTAAATTTTTAAAATTTCCCACCCTCTGTTATCTTTTTGATAGTTTACGCATCTTCTGTGAAACCTTCAAAATCTACTAAAGTCCCATCTCCTCCATCCAACTGCCCTTAAACTGAGATTTTAAACTACCTTAAAGAGTATTTTTTCTCAAAAATGTTCCATGTTTATGTCTCTCACCAACTGGATTTTAAAAACTTTCTGAGGGGCACCTGGGTGGCTTAGTCAGTCAAGTGTCTGTCTTCGACTCAGGTCAGGAGCCCAGGGTCCTCTCTCTGTTTCTCTCGCTCTCTCAAATAAATACATAAAATCTTTTTTTTTTAATTTTTTTAAAATAATAAAAAATTTTTGATACAGGCACATTGGCACACAAGAAAAATGCACTAATCGAACAGAATAATTCTGGATACATAGCGCCTAAAGACAGGTGATTATTTGCTCAAGTGTAAGGACAGAAAGTTTTCGGAGTGAGTTCACAACAGGTCACAACAAAAGTGGAAGATTGGGAAATGTTGGATAAAAATAATGAATTATTTGTATCTCGGATGAAACTAGCATCAATTTAAGATGTATGTGCTTGAATACATCATCTCCTGGGTTGTAGCATCAGCTCTAAGGACAAGGCAAATGATCTCCACGGGGAGAACAGACCCAGAGAGTCTGATAAATTCAGCTTAGAGTTAATAATCTTCCAAAATCAAATGCCAAATCCTTTAACATTGGCCAGTCCTCATAAACCATAAAACAGCCATCAGTCTATCAAACATGGTGGAAGAATTTTTAAAGTTCCTGGAATAAATGTCATTCTGAGTGTATTTTTTTTCCTGTCCTGTGGGAAAACAGCGCAAGACCCAATTTTATTAGAAAAGTGTAACATTCCAAATTGCATCACAGTCAACTCATCCCAGCACTCACAGTCCCATGCACCTCACCCCACTACCTCCACTCCCCAGTTCCCAGTGATAGAAAAAAAAAAAAAAAAAGAACTTCACCCAAGTTGTACTGACGTCAATGGGTGTTTGCGTGCAAAGACAGTCTTGTGGATGGACTGAAGACAGTGGTGTTGTAACTTTTCTCAAGGCCCCAATTATTCAAGGAAACCTCACTTCTAAAGGGAAGTGTCAGAAAATCCAGAACTCTATTTCAAGGAAAAAGCAAGTAAATCTTAAAATAAGTGAATGTGTTCCAAAGTATGTTCTTAAACTGAAAGTTTACATTCATATCTTGACAATGTCCCAAACCTCATAGTAAGAGAAGATGGTAATCACACCGCCTTAGGGAGAAAAAAAACAGTAAATAAGAACAGAATCACAAGGATCCACAAATCCTATACTTGGGACATTTTTTTTCTTTGTTTCTTCAACATTTCACGTATGTCAAATCCCACCTACGAATCTAAGTTTTCATAGAGTTTTCCTATAGTGCTGGACATTCAGATTATCTACAAAGAGCCATTTGCTCAAAACAATTCATATTTATTAAGAAATGAAATGTCATATGTTGCACTTTGTACTACATGGTGGTGGATGACAAATTTCTAAAAAAACTAAAATGAAGAGAGAGATTCTTTTTTTTTTTTAAGATTTTATTTACTTGAGAGAGAGCATGAGGTGGCGGGGGTAGAGGGAGAGGAACAAACAGACTCCCCCTCCCAGCAGGGAGCCCGATGCAGGACTCTGGGATCTTGACCCAGAGCTAAAGGCAGACACTTAAACAACTGGGCCACCCGGGCGCCCCCAAAGAGAGAGATTCTTGCTCTCAAACATTTACAACCTACTAAGAGGGACAGCCTTCTTATTAACAAGTGTTTGAGGACAGGTTTGCTATGCAGTATGCAATAATTGAACAAAGCTCTAAACGTCAGTTGATCAATAAAGACGATGAAGG
Source organism: Ursus americanus (assembly GCF_024610735.1). Taxonomy (NCBI): domain Eukaryota; kingdom Metazoa; phylum Chordata; class Mammalia; order Carnivora; family Ursidae; genus Ursus; species Ursus americanus. The sequence continues at coordinate 23,504,337 of NC_142137.1, forward strand.
CCGCAGCCAATTGATGTACATTCTAAGTAGCATGAGCAAAGGTTAGGGGGTATCTGGGGGCAGGGGTGAACTGTACCCAAGGAAATATTTGGCCAGTCCTTCAGACTTAATTTTCTGCACTATACCCCCTTGCAGACAGCAGACCGGGAAAACATCTCTGTGACTTGGAACTGTTCTTATTTATAAAGCTGTCTCAACTAGAAGTTCAAAATAAGAGCATACTTCTTTTTCAATTTCTATATGAAAAGGAATCCTTTCATTCCAGGAAAGACAGTGTTACCCAAATGAATCACAACACTGTTGCTTTGACACCCTTCAGATTTGTGGTTGTTGAAACAACTTTCATACAGAAAATGCTGTCTAATTGTCAGGTAGCTTGTTCCTCTGAGTCTTTTTTAGGAGCAGGGCTACAGATCAGCTGACATGTTATTTCAATTCATTTCAGTTCCATAAACCATGCGTAAAAATCCGTTCTCAAGACTGAAGTGATACAAAGCACGAAGGCTGAGTCCCCACCCCCATCTCGCCAGTGAACTCACTTCTACCTAAAACCACGGCATGCCCCCAAGCTGGTTATCTTAGTCCTCTACAGCTTGCTTTTTTCACATGTAAAAATACCATTAGAGGGGGCTGTTGATAAGGGGGGAGGCTGTGCCTGTGTGGGATCAGGGGATTTCAGGGAAATCTCTACCTTCAGCTCAATTTTGCTGTGAATCGCTCCAAAAATATAAAACCTATTTTTAAAATGCCATTAGATGAACCAAGGGTTTTATTCGACATTCGAATTTTACTACTTTTGTCTTAAAGGATTAACTCCCGCTGCATAGGTATTATCTTTTCTCTGAACTTGGCAAGCATTTTACCCCGGACTCTCGCAGGACATTTCCATTCTCTACCCTCTCAGGAGAGAGGATGTCTGCCTACTGTCCATCTCCTCCGACAGAATGTGTGCTACATGAGGGCGGGGACACTGTGTTCGTCCTGGTCATAGCCCTGGATCTTAGCACAGCGCCTGGGACTGAGGACACACTCAAAGAGTGAACCGCTGTCTGGCAAAGTGAATGAATGAATCAACGGAGAATTCACGATAGATTCACTCTTCTCGACTCTGTGCACTCTCTGAGGTAGGGTGCATATCTAATGATTCTCTGAAACCTGCAAAACACACCACGGGGATCCAATAAATGTGTCTTAGAGCAATGAATCAAATCAGAGCATCTTAGAGTTAGCGTAACCACATGCAGATAGTCCTTCTGCAGCTTCCCATATGGATAATCATTCAGCCTCTCCTGGGGGCTTCCAGTGACAGCGGCTTAGTACCTCCACTACAACTCCCATCCTGGGCTTAGGATGACAAATGAAAAAGAATGAGTTGTCTCTTTATCTGAATATGGTGTTGTTCAAATAAATTAAAACATTTTCCTTGCTTCCCTAAAGATGTCATTTTCTAGCAGAGTATCACAGCTGAGCCCAAACTGATGACCACCCCCACCCCTGTTTCCACTTTCATGAACGGACAACCTGAGGCGGGTCCTTCACAACACTGTAGTGGCCCCAGAATCGTCCATGAGCCTTGGAAAAATACGAATGCCCAGATTCTACTTCAGATCCACTGAATCGAAGCACCTGAGGGGAGGGGGCTGGGTAGACACATTGATCTAACCAGCGCTGAAAAACACTGACGAAGACATTTTTAGTTTCAAGAGAAGTTTTTGTGACCGGAATCCTTAAATCTTGAGCAGGAAAGAAAAGAGGTTGGAAGACCTTTCCCTGCCTGGCCACATAGGCGGTTTGGACTTCTAGGAAGACCGCAATCAGAGACAGGGGTCGCTGTGGGCCGTCCAGGGCTGGGGCCGAGAGCACTGGGAGAGATGAGAGAGCAGGGAAGCAGGGGTGCTGATGCAGCCCAGAGTTCTCCCGAGGTCAGCAGCAGCTGCAGCCACCAGGTACCCTCAGACAACAATAGGGGCTGGGGCGGGTGGGAACCGCTGGAGGTCACGAGGGGGCTGTGGTTGACAGACCCACTTGAGCACATGGCAGACACCCTGCTGGGGACTTCCAGACTGGTTGGGGAGGAGAGGAACTCTGCAGTGAGAATCAATCATTCATTTAAAACACATTTATGGAGCACCTATATTTGCCAGGCACGGTTGGAGGTTCCGGGGTTGGTTCCAGGAGAGAGTGGGAATAAACACAGCACCGAGCTCGCGACATGGGACTGTCCTAGGTTCTGACTCGTCAAGTCCTGAGGCATGAGAAACCTCATTTTCTGTCTAATGTCGAATTCAAAATGCACAAAGGGATATGGGTGGGTATTTCTTTTCCTGGTCTTTTACTTGAAGAAAAGGGAAATCGTTTTTTTGGCCTTCCTGTGTTTTTATCAAGGTGTATTTCCACAGCCCACACGGGCAGTTTCTCTGGGATAATAGGGCATCCCTCAGACACCAAGTGGCCTTGTCTCATTTGCCACTCGGCCTGCCAGTCCTCGGGAGAACGCAAGGAGCGTGCGGCCTCCCCTTTGTTCTGGCGGCAGCTGTCTGCCGGGATGAGCTCTCAAGAGCCCAGGGTAACGGTCCTGCCCTAACTGCTCACCAGCAGCTATGAAAGGAAAACAGGCTGCCACATGAACGCGGTGCTCTTTAATTATGAGGTCCCCCCCGTGGAAGGAAGGCCAGCAGACAGGCAGACACATTCCAATTACACTAATACACCTTGTAAACATCAAATATTTTTATTCTGAGATTAAAGAGAGCCCGTATCCTCACAACACTCCTGAGACGACTGCGCATCTCAGGGCTGTTGCCAGTGCTGCTGGGGAAACAGGATTTCCTCTGGTTAAAATAGACTTTCACAAAAATAACAGCCTCAAGTCTGGAGGTGGTCAAATGTGACTTCCACTGTAGCCTGTCCAAAATCTCAATCGTAGTTCTCAAAAAGCTTTCAAAGAGGACCAAGCTCCTAGTCCCAGGACAAACTGAGTCTATCTTCGTTTTCTTCCAGTTTTTACCCTAACTAGACGAGTCTGTGGGCAGTTTGTTCCCTTGGTGAAGGCTCGGGGGTGGTGGGCCTTGAGGCTTAAATAGGGCTGCCGTGTGGGTTACTTGCCTTCACCTGGTGTCCACTCTTCCCAGGCCACACGCTAGCAGTGAACTAATTCAGCCACGTTCTCTCGCCCAGGTCATCTGGGGACCAGTGGCCTGAGTATGCCGAGTGAATTGTCTGGGTAACCACCCACTGGTTCTGAGCTAACCTGAGGAGAGCTGGGGAGGAGGCTGGGGACACCCACACAAATGCCCTTCTGAGAGTGGGCCTTTTGGTAGGTTGCTGTCATAGGCAAAGAAAAAAAAATATCCTTGTTCCTCCTGACGCTCTACCACATGTAAATGTTGGGACAAATAAACGAACCCTCAGAGAAACAGGTCTTCCGTTTGAACCAGTAAAACTCAACTCGTGTGAGGTGTAGACTCCTTCACGTGGACAACCCCACGTGACAACAGTAGCTGTGTGGGGATGGTCCGCGCACCAGTTGCAGGCAAATTAGCCTTTACAAGAAGCATCGCAGTTTCAGTATCTAGGAGAGTTTACCCAGAGAAGACAGAGAGTGAATCCTTGAAAACCATCCTATGGCTCATGAACTTCTCCATAACATTTGAATGTTTGTGTATCATTCCACCCAAGTGGGTGTTAATGCTACAAACTGAGGGAAATATGCCTCTGCAGGAACATAGTCTCTTTGGTACACGGGGAGGTGATCAAGAATCTAGAACCAATGACTCTTTCACCTTAATGGCTTGTGGCAAAGCTTCAAGACTGTTAGGGACTACTTGAATGGCTCTAAAATTGGGCAGAACCTTGGCACTGAGATACCGTAGAGAAATGCTTCAACTAAAAAAGAGTCTAGTCAAAAAGCACAATAGGAATGAGAATACCAAAGGAATACTTAAGGTACAGAGATTGTCCTTGTATGGCCATGGTAGATTTCTGCTCGAATGTACTGTATTTGATGACAAATACCAAATTCTCACTATCTAGTATATTTGGGGAACCTCTCTTAGGTTAAAAAATTATTTTTCCCTTTTCCTTAGACTTGGTGCGGAAATCACAGCACTAAAAGTGACAAGTGATTTCATTGCTAACTCCAACTTTGATTTTACTTTTCATAAAAACTGAAAGTGATGCTTCTGAGCAGAAATGGATATGCATTTTAAGGACAGCCTTCTTTTATGAAATCAAGTCCATATCAAACTTTTTTTTTTTACTAGAATTACTAATGCATTACGAAGACTTCTATTTCCTTAAATAGAAAATAAAAGTCCACTTTCCCATAACTTAGATCAGAAAGGCTGTTTCTTGTTTTCTGGGGGGTTTTTTATAGTTGCAGCTTAAATTCGGGATGATTTTTTATGAGGCAAGGGAGACGTAGATCCTTCTGCAAAAAGAGGAACTTTCACAATTAGTGAAAACCAAGAGTGCTGACATGAGGGGCTGGGCTGGGGGAAGATGATGTTACCACAGTGCTGCGGTGAAGGGAAGCCAAGCCCCCCAGCCTACCTTCCCCGCCTGCGAGCCAGACCCACACCCCCCCACACACACACTGTGGATGTGTTCCATCTGATTCCCAAAGCAGGTACCACAATAAAGAGCAAAATGCTTATCTTTGCTTTTAATATTGAAACCAGCTGTGTTTATTCCTCCCTGACCACCTCTCCTTCTGCCTCCCCTAGTCGTTTGCACAGACAAAATGTTTTCAAGCCGACATGCAACTTTTCAACCTCATGGCACATGTAACTTCTTAATAGCAAAAGCCTTTTGTAGGCTTGTTTTAAAAAACTGCAAGTACCCGGTAGAAGCCATGGTGATATATAAAAGGATGTCCTTCTCTTAGAAGGGGAAACTTCAAAGCAATCCCTGACATGCCAGAATCCCCTGCTTTTCCAGTAAATATTATCTGTTTGGGCCAGAAAATTCTAGAGTCTTGGGTAAGTTCAAAGATGGAAGACCTCATGTGTGATATGGCACTTCTATGTGTATTCTAAGCTGGAAAATGTCACCAGTCAGGCGTGTATAACATCTCAAGCTGGGCACTCAGAGTGGAGCAAAAGTTCATTTTAGTTTTACTGACCCTTTTCATGAAGAGCCATCAGCAAGCATGTGGGCAGGCCCCCAGGGGCAGGTGCTGTGGCATTGGACACAAGTAGCAGAGGTGGGCAGGAAGTCACAAGGGGTGTTCATTGCAAATCGACAGGGCAGGCAGGCAACACCAGAGAAAAAGGAAGATTGAAGGATTTGATACATAGCTTTTAAGGACAGAATCAGTGGGTGCCTGGGTGGCTCAGTCGGTTAAGCGTCTGCCTTCAGCTCAGGTCATGATCCCAAGGTCCTGGGATCAAGTCCTGAGTTGGGCTCCCTGCTCAGTGGGGAGTCTGCTTCTCCCTCTTTGCCTCTGCCTCTCTACCCCCTGCTCTCTCTCTCTCTCAAAAATAGAATCTTTTTTTTTAAAAAAGGACATAATACTATAAACTAATTTTTACATTAATGATGAGTAATTTATATGTATTTATTAAATAATTTATATTAAGGAACCATAAACTATTTTGGGTGTGTGTGTGTGTGTGTGTGTGTGTGTGTGTGTTTGGTTTGTGTCCTCAACCCTCATTCATAAGATGTCCTTCCTGTATCCAGCCTGGGGTCTAATTTCACCATCTTTCACTCACCACACTCTGTCCTTATAAAGTTTCACCAAAAGCTAAGTGGAATGATTCTGGGGGTTTTTGCTGACACAGATTACCTTCCATTCTGTAGAGAATCAACCTCAGCAAAGCCCATGAACATCTTTTTTGGTGAGGTTCTGGGGAGGGATGGTTTGCTCTGTCCATTACTTCGAGCTGCCCTATGTGAGATCACTTAGCTCTTTCTCGTCTTTCTCTTATCATAACAAGGATGTCATATAAGCTCTTCTTTGCCATATGCAAAATAAAATTCCAAGATCTCTGACATGAAGGAATTCATGAGACAACCAAATCCAAGGCAGTAAAAGGATAGAATCTTGAGGAACAAATTGGAAGGAAAATATAGACAGAGCAAGGCACTGGAATAATTGAGATTTAATTGAACTGAGCACAGGATGAGAAGTCAGAAACATGGGCATTCTAATCCCATTTTTTGCCACTGAGTCATGGGGTAGTCGATCACTTCCCCTTTACCCCAATCTCCCCAACGTGTAATTCAAATTACCTACCCACCCATGTAAGATACACAAAATTAATCATTTTTTAATTCATATATATATTGGTACCAAGTTTTATATTTGTTTAGGATGAAATGCAGCATTTTTCAAATATATGCTCCTTAAGAGAAAAATTAAGCCTCCAATGCTAGTGTTTAGGGACTAGGGTCACCTGGCAATAGAGGTGCCAGAGCCCTGTGCCCAGCCCTGAAGCCCCTTAGCCTGGACAAAGATTTTTTTCAGTTAAGAAAATCTGGCAAGTAGTTCCAGATTGAATCTCACAGGCATCAGTACTTGACGGAACCATGGTGGGCTCAGAGTTCGGTCTTCAGACATTCTGCTTCAGTTGGTTCAGCCAATGGAGGTCATGCTCTAGGCAATGGGCTCATGCTATCCAAACCCAGGCAAGAACAACTGATCGAGCAGAACACAAAAGAACTAATGAGCTGGCCTGGTTTGAGAACTCAGTCTGCCTATCCGTAGTGGTTTCCCTTCCTGGTTGGGTTAGCCATGGCGGATCCACTATGGATCCGCTGCCTCAAGAGCTCCACTTCAGATCACAAGAAGCTGCTCATTGTTAAGGGATAGTGTCTGCCAGAAATAGTCTAATAGTCTTAGTGCACCTCTCCTCCGAGGGAGGTTTCTTTTATTATTTATTTGAGAGGGAGAGAGAGTGTACACATGTGTGAGCGAGGGTGGAGGGAAGCCACAGGGTCCTCACTGAGCAGGGAGCCTGATGCGGGGCTCCATCCCAGGACCCTGGGATCATGACCTGAGCTGAAGGCAGATGCTTAACTGACTGAGCCACCCAGGCGCTCCCCCCAAGGGAGGTTTCTATACCAAGAACTGAGGCTGGCTGCCCTGAAATAGAACACATTCTTGTCTAAATACAGCTGGGTACACTTCTTATTCCTCGGTTTGCCTTTTCCTGAGCCCCGTACATCACACTCTCTTCTATTCTTGCAGCTCAGCAATTACTCAAATTGAAATGCAGCTGAGTAGTTCATGGATTTCTTAACGTGCTACATCCAGGCTTTTCTCACAACATCCTAGGGCCATCGGCAGCATTGTAGCAAATGTAAGCAATCTCTTTCATTTCCTTTTGAGCTTCACAGGACAGGTTGTCTCACCCGGTCCCCAAATTTTGAAAGTATGCTTTCTGAGCCTACTGCTTTCACAGGGGTTGGCTGTGCAGACATACCCCATGGATGTCTCTGAGGACAGAATCAAAACACGTCTAACATGTGTTACATGCAACGAGGCATGCTTAAAGGAGCCCCACCATGTAGTAAGAGAAGCAAGAGCCACAAAGGCTATAATTAGCTTTATTTCAGTAAAGAATGGTATACAAAGGACAGTTCAGGGACCAGTGGATTTTAAATCTATGCAATTGTTAAAAATACATATATTCCCTGGTCCCTACACCAAACCTATAAATTAGGATCTCTTTTGGTAAGATCCAAGAATCCTCTTTTTTAAAGCTAGAGCCCAGGTCTGCCATTCCTTAGGGACAAACACTGAGGAAATAATTAAGCCTCTCTGGGCCTTAGCTTTCTTATCAGTAAAATGTTTATAATACCCACCCATGAGGGTTTTTGTGAAGAGTAAACAAGATAATGTGAGGGAACCACCTGGCACAAAATAGGCACTTGAGAAATGGTAGCCATCAACAACAATAAAAGAGCAGTGCAAAGAAAATGGCCTTGTGTCTGGAGCAGGAAGGAAACCAAGAGGGACAGAGCACAACAGTGAGTAAAGCACCGAGGGCAGATGCAGCCTAAGGTGCTCGGATGCTACTCACTCCCAACACCCAGACACACACCCAACTGCAGGCCCAGCTGTGGGCAGGAGAAGGACAACAGGAAAGAGCAGGGATGGCCCAAAGAGAGGGAGGAGCCCAGCAGCCTCAGAAATGCAGGCCCAGAGCAGCCTCGGAGAAGCAGGCAGCCAGGCGATCCAGCAATCCAGCTATCTAGCTATCCCAGCTGTAGGTACTCATCCAAAAGCGAGTCACTACCTCAAAAGGGTATCTGCACTCCCATGTGCATTGCAGCATTATTTACAGATAATGATACGAGACAGCTTAAGTGTCTATAAGATGACGGATAAGAATAGGCAATTATATTGTATCTACATATGTGTGCATATATATACATATATATACATATATATATATATATATACACATTTATGTGCATTTAATACATACATATTCAGCCATAAAAAAGATCTGGCCATTTGTGACAAGGTAGATGAACCTAGAGGACGTGATGCTAAGTGAAATAAACCAGGCAAGGAAGACAAATATCACATGATCTCACCTATACGGGGAATCTAAAAAAAAAAAAAAAAGAACTCATAGTAACAGAGAGTAAAATGATAGCACAGAGGCTAGGAGAGTAAGGAGAAAAGGTGAGATGTTGATCAATATTAATCAAAGGGTACAAACTTCCAATTAGATGAGAGTTGACTGATCGATATTAAGAATCAAAGTGTAGAATAAAGCTGATACCCATATTCAACACTGTAGTTTGTTTTTAGTCACAAATTGTTTAGAATTTTTTTCCCCAGAGGGGTTCGTTCTTACCTATTTCACCTCTAAACACCACCACAGTTACTGGGAGTACATGAGGTAAAGGAATAAACCCAACATGGCTATCTGGAATTTTGATAGAAAATTTACTGTGCCCATGTCTTACAAAGTGCTTAAAGCTCAGCCTAGGACCTTAAGTAAATAAGTTCTGGGAATCTGGTGGAGCATGGTGACTGTAGTCAATAGTAATGTAGCATATACTTGAAATTTGCTAAAAGAGAGTAGATCTCAAGTGTTCTTACACACACACACACACACACACACACACACACACACACACGGGGAGGTGATGGATATGTTAATTAGTTTGACTAGGTAATCATTTTACAATGTTTACACATACCAAACCTCACACTGTATACCTTAAATATATCCAATTGTTATTTGTTAAAGATTAACACAAATCAAAACAAGACCAAAAAAAGAAGCAAGGCACCAAGTTTTGGTTACACTGTTGGGATTCCACAGGAAGAACAAGAGACTATGGTGTGGGCTCTTTCCAAAGATAGGGATTTAGGTACAAAGATTAGGACAGAAGCGCAGATATCAAAACTCAAAAAAAGTGACCTGCAGGGGGCAGGACCTAGAACTCCTCAGATTCTTTCGGAGCGCTGCAGCAGAACTCTGTCATAAATTGCTTTGACTCAGCCAAAAGCCACACTGGGACCACAGTGGGGCTGGGTGGACCCAGGTAGAAAGTCCCTGGAGTCATTACCCTAAACAGGCAACTGGCAGAGCGAAGCATCTCATTCAGACATGTTTAGTGAGGAGGGGGTGGGGGTCAGTAGGACACCAGACCATAGGTGAAAGTTGTGTGACAGAAGAAAATAAAGGTCTTTTCTTCCCTTGCTAACAGAGCCTGAAAGTATTTCTCATTTAGCTTCTTCCTCCTTCCCCATCATCTGAGGAAAGACAAAAGCCACACCAGTATGTTCACTAGGGAAAAACGGAGAAGAACTAAACTAAACTAAACTGGTGGGCAGTGTGACACATCAGGAGGCGTGTGCTGGAGGGAATGGGGCAGACAGGAGGGGGGATCGCGGAACAAGACATCAGGCACTAAGTGAATGTGCTAGAGAGTTGGGAAGTGGGGGTGTAGGGGAAAGCTCCCGAAAATGTGGAAGGACTAGCGAAGAGGGCAGAGAATGTAAAAAGAGAATTGCTGTGAACTGTGTACTGGAAAACTCTCAAATGTTAGCAAGGGTCTTAAAGCATTAGAACTGCTGTCTGGACGATGCTTCTTATATAATGCAGCACTTTGAGTCCAGACCACATGGGTCCCAGCTGTCTAACAGTTGAAATTAGGAGGAAGTGCACAGATAGACAAATAGCATAGCCCTGCAATACCTCCCCCATTATCACATCTAGAGAGGGAGAGCCAAATTGGTAGAGAAAAAGAGCTACACACCCCCATCAAGGCCCAACCCCCTCAACGTCAGCTCTCCCCAAAGAGCCAGTCATACCCAGTCCCCTTGCACAAGCCAGTGCCCCTCTCCCATACTAAATGGGGGCCTTCTGAGTGCCAGTCCCTCCCCAAAGTATTAACCTTCTGTAAGGGAAGTCCCAGTGCTGCTGCTCCTCAACCTGAGTCCGCCCCAGCCCTCATCCACGTCATCCCACCAGCAACTTTCAGCCTGGCCTTGACTTGCCATTTTAATCACACCCTCATTCCTGCAACCCATAGAGACGTCAGGAGATGCCCCCTCTGATAGCTCATGCCCCTATAAGGTGATTCTACCTCAGCACAGAAGAAAGATCCAGGCCTTCCAACAATGACCCAATTCCAGACCCATTGGGAACATGGAGGTAAGCCCTTACCAAAGACAGAGATAATTCCAGAAACCAGACTAGTTCCATCTGGTGAAGGAGAAGAGAAGATACAGGCTACACCAGGGTTCTCAACTGGACTGAGCATGCCAGTGTGCTACTGAGTGGCGGAGGCCCTGTTATTTTCCAGTTCTGTCAAGCTTGGCTCACAAACATAGCAGCTTGTATTCTCAGTAGAGGAGTTCGAAGACCAGGAATCTTCTGTGTCAGACAAAGATGGCGAAGTCCAAGCACCAGGGAGTCTAATGGGCAGAGGTCAAGGAGGTCAGTCCCAGGTAGGAGCTCTCAGGAGTGGGGGAGGATGCTGGACATGAGGGGAGGGAGGTGATATTTGCAGAGCACCTACCAATTGTGGGGGACTGGTAGAGGCTTTTTATATGTCTCCTTCCATTCTTTCAATAACTCTAGGAAGCATTAGCTCCACTTTGCAGCTGAGGCACCCGAGCCCCAGCTTCTTCTATGTTGCAGCTAATTCATGGCTTGGATTTGAACACAGCAGGTCTAATTCTAAAGTCTGGGCTTGTTCACACACTACCAATGAGCATGAACCAGACAACACAGAGAACACGGAATCAGGCTCCAAAGTGAGTCACAGGGGAAAACAAACGGTACCTGAGATCTATGTCAAAATCATGTAGGGGGGTGTGGGTGGTATAGTAAGTGGGAAGAGAAGTGAAACAAGGTTGGGTTAATAACAGTTGGGGCTAGAGGAGAGCTGTAGGCTCAGGGTATTATCCCCTCTATTTGTGTGTACGCTTGAAATTTTCCATAAGACAGAACAAACTCTTTTAGGTGTGCCATATGAACAGGCAAGCTAACGTACCATTTCCCCTGGCCTTACCAGTCACTAAACACATGCTTTTTGGTTTTGTGCTTCCTTTTGGTTATAAAACTGAACATTCCATTTAGCAAAGACTTCTCACACTTTTCTAGGAATTTGCTTCTGGGTTGGGTAAGCGTACACATTAAGCATGATTCCATCAAAGAGAACATTTTCAGTAATTTCTTGTTACATAAAAATTAGAGACTTAAGTCTTTTCTCATTATAATATTAAATGAAAAAAACAGGATATAAAACCACATTTGGATCATAAAGTGAATTTTATTTAAAAACATAAATAGAAGAAGGAAATGCACTATAACAAAAACCGTGGAATTAATTTTCTGAATTTTACCAACTTGACATTGAACATGTATTAGTTTTAGGAAAAGAAAAATATTTTAAAGAAAGTTTTTTGGGTTTTTTTTAATGGACTCTAGGGACACAGAAGTAGATCAGTTAAACTCTTTGGTCTGTGGTACTCTGTCAAAGTTGGTATAGCAGTGGTTTTTCAATCATTACACATCTCCCATTAACCAAACAGCTATCTTGTGCCAGGCAATGCACAGGTTATTTCTAATCTTTACAACAATCCTGCAAGTTAGATGTTTTTCATTGCCATTTTACACTGATCTTGAACTCAGATCTGCTGCCTCTGAAGCCTGTCTTACTCCCTCACACTTTACCACCTGCCTCTCCAGCTCCTACATTCTCCGGTAGAGAAGGCACAAGAAGCAGTTCCCTGGAAATCTAGGACCAGAGGTTTAGATCTCCAACTGTGGCTTGGGTTTCCCCTACTTTGTCATGACCCATATTGCATAGCAGTCTGGGTCTGGCCAGGTCAGGGCTGATTCATCACTATCCGGCCAAGGAGACAGAATGGCCTCTTCTTCCTTCCCCTGGGCTGACAAACTGTGATCCCAGAACCCTGCTCTATAATTGATCACTTCTGAGATACCCTGTAATAGGGACAACTCTCTCAAAATAATACCTACAACAATTTGCCTATGGTTTGGTTATGGGCTTTGGAAGGGAGAACTCTTTCCACAAAACACTATTTCATTAAGGGGCAAATGGGCCAAGGTCACTCCTCCCTCCCTCCGGCAGTAGAAGCCACTACCTGGTAACCATGATAAAGTACAGAAGGGGAGGAGGCATCTCCAAGGAGGCTAGAAGCAGACACTGAAGCCAGAGGAAAGTTGGGAATCTGGGACAGATAAGAAGAGGCTCCAAACAGCTAAGTAGATGGGCTTCTGGTGCTGGTGGCCTCTTGATGTAAGAGGGCAGTTTGACCAGTTCATAACCTGCCCAAAGAGAAAGTAGCAAGCCAGGTCTGGAAGTTTACAGGCTCCAAGTCGTCACAAGGGCCACATTTTCTTCTAGATCCTCCCACTCTCTGAGTGCCTCTGAGACCAAAGCAAACCTAATCTATTTTCCTGTTGGTGAAACGTAGAGACACCTGCTCCTTGGCAGGAGGGTTTCTTGTTCTATGAAGTGTGTTGAGCAACTCAATAAAAGGTATTATATACATAACTCTGTTTTACAACAAATCCCCAGAAATGGCCAAATCATTTCCCCTGGTAACTAATGCTGCCCACCACACACCAATTCCCCCGTGGGAGGTTAACCACTGTGGCGGCCCAGCTGTGCACAGATCGTGCGGCCTCTCACACTTGAACATCCCCCAGCAGGGTGCTCGGCTCCATCTGTTTTCCAGGCAGTCAGTGACTGGGGTGTCAAATGCTGCCTATTCTTGGTCTCTTCTGCGTTCTACTCAAAATTACAAACACCAAAAGTACTTCTACCCTTCATGGCACCCTCAGCCATAACAAGGATAGGGAGGTATCAAATTTAAGAGAAAAGAGCCAAGGAAAGTATTTGGGACCACTTTCTTCATGAAAAGAAATGGAGATCTAACAGGTGGTATATCCCATAGAAAGAAGTGGTCCACCTTTGTAAAAAGAGTCTATCAGGGCTGAGCGGGATAGAGGTTAATTCCCAAAACCAGTTATTGCTGAAGAAATCGGGGCCTGAGTCTCTGATGGCAGCGAAAGAGTGAAACCTCGGCAAAAAATTAAAGTAACTGATCGGTCATTGCTAAGTGATAACGGTCAGTAGTTTTGACCTTAGTTGTCTGGCTACTGACTTCAGTTAGCCATAGGGACAACCTGCCTTTTACAGGTTCCTCAGGTAGCTGAACGACTTCCACTCACTTTGGACTACGTGGATTTGACCAGCTCCCCTTGTATTTGGCTGCAATTCCAAACACTAATCCTGAAGTCTACAATGCCTTATGATAATTAAAATAAGGAAAAGGAATGCATTTGAACCTTAGGAATTGGCAGAGAATTCCTGCTTTCAGATACTTTTGCCAAATAAAGTGTTGCTTGCTCTATTTTTAAGGGCCAGTATATATTGTAAAACAGAAAGATGACTTAAAGGATCAGGCATCGGCTTTTGGTTCAATTTTATATTCTAATAATTCAAAAATTGCTGTGAAAAAAAAATGAGTAGCCCCATATCAAGTTAATGTACCTTTGTGTGTATGTGGTTTTGGTTTATGTGGGTTTTCTGTTTTTGTTTTTTGGTTTTTTTTTTTTTCTTTTTTAGCATAAAGGGAAAATAGTGAGGGGAAATACATGTTGTATTTTATCAAACCCCAAATGTGAAAAATAGTTTAAGAGACTGCTAACACAGTTGCAGCTGGGTTCATTGAAGCCTAATTAAAATGCCAGTAACACATGACCCTGCCCAGAAGTGCTGACTACCACTGGGCAGACCCCAAGGCTGTTTGTTGTGCAATATTAATAGCGGCAATAGTCAGAACATTATCATAAGTGTTTTGAGTGAAGCCCCCAACCTCTATTTCAAGGTTTACAAAAAATCAATGATTTTCCAAGCAGTGATAACCACAGAGTAACCATGTTTAATTACAGAACAAGCAGCCAGCAATTAACACATAGCTTATACTACTGGACTCCTCAATCGCTATGATGAAATCCATCATTCATTGTTCCAACAATGTCCTAGAAGCCAGGGACACAAACTTCTAATAAGGCAATGATCCATGATCTGAAGAAGGCCAAAGTCCAGGATACCTCCTAGACTTAAAATCTGCATTAAAAATCTTGGACTTAAATCTTATGTTTTCTGAATTCACAAAAAGCTGGTAGAGAAATGAATGACAAATTAACTCCACACAGAAAAATACCATGAATGCATAGAAGAAGGTATAAAAAGGAAGTTAGATATAAATCCCTTTGCTGAGTGCCATAAGAAGACAGTTGAATGAATAGAGAGGATGCTACCATTCAAAAGTATATGGAGCCCCAGTATACATGGTATTCTACTGGTGGCAATTAAAATAGACTTAATTTCTGTCCTAACAAAAATAGTTAATACTTAAATGTGTTTACTATATGCCACACAATATTTAAGCACTTTACATGTATTAATTCATTTAATCCTCGCACAACACCGGGAAGTAAATACCATTATTATCCCCACTCTACAGATGATGAAACTGAGAAGATCGTAACTCATCCAAGCTCATTCAGTTAATAAGTGATGGAGGCATGATTTGAACCCAAGCAATCTGGCTTTATAGACTGTTCTCAACTTCTATGTTATACCACTTCCTTACAAAAATGGTTATATTAAAAGCAAAAAAACTATAAATAAACACTGTAATCTAGTTGCTAAATGTGTTTCCCACAGGTAAACAATTCTAAATCAGCTTTACATTTATATCATGGTTGAACAAATAATTAAATGGACAGTGGGAGCCAGGTCCCCTAACTTTCCTCCAGGA
Source organism: Ursus americanus (assembly GCF_024610735.1). Lineage (NCBI taxonomy): Eukaryota > Metazoa > Chordata > Mammalia > Carnivora > Ursidae > Ursus > Ursus americanus. The sequence goes on from NC_142137.1 coordinate 23,519,614, forward strand.
GAGGGAGTTACAGACAAGCAAGAAAGGAAGACCGGAAGGACCCCTGTAGAGCTGGATCATAGTCAGAGACACCAGTATAAATTCATGTTTAGCTTAATATATATACAGATAGACACAGAAATAATTATAGGTATATGTTTATACAGCTAATATACACACATGTTCTCAGCTCTTTCTGCTGACAGAGCTTAGAAGCAATGAAACCCCAAGGGCAATGAGCACACACAGAACCAATCCCACTTTCCAATAAAAGTAACCAGGGCTCATTGGACAAAGGGTTGTTTCTAGGACTGGGGCAAGGAATATGCAAGATGTACCTAGAGTACCTTGTAGTATCAGAAAAGAGAGAAGAAATCAAAAAGATAAAAGGATAGAGCATGTCAAAGGAACACTACAATCAGCCTGAATGAGCCCCCAATGGTCAAAGCTGGAATAATTTAAGTAACAAAATAAATAACATCCTATAGGATTATAACCCACGGTACAAATATATATATATATATATATATATATATATATATATATATATATATATATATATATATACACACACACACATATATACCTGTATGTATATATGTGTATATGTGTATGTATATGTATATATGTATGTGTGTATATATATATACACCCATACTGATGTAAGTAAATTATTACATAAATTAGTAAATGCATGGAAAGAGACAAATATTCCTTACAGAAGAAATCTAAATAATATATGCCTATACTCTCCATCCCAGGAGATAGAGCTTATTCCCTCTCTCTAACCTGCTTGGGGATGGGCTAAACTTAGTGATTCACTTCCAAAGAACACAGTAGGGAAGTAGAAAAATAGTAACTTCACAGCAGAGAAACCTGCCTGGCAAATGCTACCCTAACCAAGTGATAACGATTAATATCCTCAGTGATATCATGTGACTATTGAGTACCCTGTCATATGAGAGGACAAAAAGGACATTCCACCTCTGTGGTATTCTTTCCAAAATCCTACAACCCCAATCTATCCACAAGAAAACATCAAACTCAGACTGGCGGACATTCTCAGGGTACTCCAGGATCCTCAGTACTCCTCTGCCAGTACTCCTCAAGACCGTCAAAGTCATGAAAAACAAGGAAAAATTGAGAAACTGTCACAGACCAGAGGACTGGGAAGACATGCTGACTAAATGTAATGTAGTACCATGAGTTGGATCCTGGAACAGAAAGAGGACATTAGTAGATAAAACTGGTGAAAGGCAAAGTTGGAGTTCAGTTAGTAGTAATGTAAAACCAATTTCATTTCTTCCTTTTGACAAATGTATCATGGTGATGTAGGATGTAACATTAGGAGAACTGGGTGACATATGGGAACTCCCCATGCCATCTTTGCAACTTTTTTGTAATTCTAAAATAATTCCAAAATAAAAAGTTTACAAGCAATTATTATATCCTAAAATAGGCAATCTATACAAATGAAGTAAAAATGCAACTATAGATCACACCAAGGAAAGGAAGCTAGAAATAAGAACATAAAATTTTTCATGTTGATATTGGTTTTCTGCTACCCAGAACTACTGATAGGAATGTTATTCCTTTGTTCTTCATAAGGCACTTTGGGGAAAACACGAAACCCAGCCAAACTCATCCACGAATGCTTGCTGGGTACATACCATGTGCCAGGCACTTTCCTAGGCACTAAGGATGTTCTGGTGAACAAGACATTCCTCCTGCCTTCCAGTCTCATTGGAGAAAAAGAGAAAAGCCAAAACAAAATAAAACACAAAAGTCCTGCCTCAGAGGTAATCTCAAGATGGTAAGGGCACACCCAGGAGGAGCATCTGACCAATTCGATCCCGGGGCACCATGTCCATGGATAAGAAGTGCACGAATGATCTAATGTGCCTTATGACCACTGCAAGAACCCTGGTGATGGTCACATACATCAATGTTCTTCCAACAGCATAGAGCACATTTGGGAAACACAAGTTTAACCATGCCACCTTCTTCCTTCCTTCAAGGGTTTTTCCATTACTCTTAGAATCAAGACAAAGCTCCCTATGTGTTATGACTAGTTTCAGGTGTCAAGCTGGTTAGGCTATAGCACCCAGTAATTACCCCCAAGCCAGGTACTACTATGGAGACATTTTTAGATATGTTTTTATATCTTTGAGTCAACTTTGAGTAAAGAAGATTACCTCAATGATGTAGTAGGTCTCATTCAATCAGGTGAAGTCCTCAAGAGCAAAAACCAAAGTTCCTAGAAAAGAAGAAATTCCTTATCAAAAAAGAAGAAATTCTGCCTCCATATTACAGCATCAACTCCAGCATCAGTTTCCAGTCTACCTCCCTGCCAGCCTGCCCTACAGATTTCAGACTTGTCAGCTTTCTTAATTTACATATAGAGATTATCTTATATATATGGTTATATTATAGATATTATCTATAGGATCTACATCATATATATAAATATATATCATATTTAATAGGATAGATACATGATTTGGTTCTGTTTATATACATAAATGATATATGTATCTCTTATTGGCTCCATTTCTCTGGAGAATCCTGATTGATACACCATGGTCATGGTGTCCAGGCTTCATACAATCTGGCTCCTACCCTCCTCACCAGGTTCACCTTCCACCCGACTCCTTCTGTCTCTTCCCCTCACACTGGCCTTCTCACATCCTTTTCTCATCCTGAGTCCTCTCAACTCATCCTGTCCGCTCCCTCCACAGTCTGTTCTCTCTGCTTGGATCCCTTTCCCTTCTTTTCCTGATTAACACCTATTCATGCCTCAACTCTTAGCTGAACCATTGCTTCCTCAGGGAGCCTTCCCTGGCCCCACAATGTCAAACCCATTGGATAAGTTGCAACTTCAGTCTTCCTTACATGGAAATTCCAAAAGGCATGAAATATGACTGGTTGTGTTCATTGTACATAATTATATTGCCTAGCACAGTGCTTGGGACAGAAAAGGCTCTGAGTGTGAGTTTGGTGAATGAATGTCAACACAGATGATATAAGCACAGAAAACTGCCCCTCTTCATGGACATAGCCTCTGAAGCTCTTACAGGTAGAATCCAGAGGCCCAGCCCTCTTGACAACTCATAAAACTGAAACTCAAGACCAAAAAAAAAAAAAAAAAGGGGAACTCAGGGAGGCAGTCAAAGCAGGCAGAAGGAGGGGGCTTTACTTGCGGGAGACCGAAATGTCTCTGCAGATGGGCTGGAGGTGGTCAGTGTGGCTGCAGCCTCATGGTGATACCGACTTCCCTAAAAATACCACCTACCTCTTAACCCAAACCAGAGTTTATGTAATGACATTTCCCACTTATTACCAGCTGCCAAATGTTGAAACTCTCAGAAGTACCTTTAAGTCTTAAAAGAAATATCAACTCTAGCCTACTAAGAAGAAAAAAGGAAAAAGATATTTACATGACCAGATTTCTCTTTATTAAAAAAAAGGCTCAAACCTAAAAAACATTGAGCCCTTGCTGAATTTTGGTTAATAGAAGCAAGTGATTATTACATTTCTTTAAGTTATTTCTACCCTGCGTTACTGCACTGGATAAACTGGGAAAGTTCTCACAACACCAGGCCCCTGGGCCACATTTCCAAAGGTAGTAGTTATAGCTGATTCTTCAATTCATATATATGACAACTTTGAAGTCTATCTTCAAATTCATTGATACACTTCCTATTGACAGGTGGGGTCTATATGCTCTGCTCTTGAATCTGAGCAGTTTGTGACTCACTTGTACACAATAAAATGTGTTGGAAGTGCTGCTGTATGACTTCTGGGGCTTGGTCACAGATGACCATAAAGCAGACATTCCATCTGGTTCACAGGGACAGTCGTCATTGGAGCCCTGCGCCAACAGGTAAGAAGTCTGACACTCCTGCGACTGCCATGCTATGATGAAGCCTAGCCACACAGGGAGGCCATGTGAAGACACTCCAGTTGGCAGTCCTGGTCTTCGAGTCCTCCTCACCCAGGTGCCAAATATGTAAATGAGCAAGTTGTCAGACGATTCTAGTCCCCAGCTGTTAAGTCAAACCCAGACTTTGAGTTTTCTTAGCTCAGATATGGGGAAAGGGAAGCTCAAACAAGTCATCCCCACTGTGCCCTTTCCAAATTTCTACCTCAAAAGCATACTGAAATAGTTATGGCTTTGTGCCACTGTGTTTGGAGTGGTATTGGCTATGCAGCAAAAGGAACCAGAACAATATAGAAAAATGGGAGTTATTTCTTAGATGTCAAAACAAGTGTGCAACTTTTCTCCACAGAAGTCAACATCCATCAATGGCTTTTACCTCTGACAAATCCTTCAAATGTAAACAAACAAATAAGAGTGGATTCCAAACAGCTTTACCTACTCAGAAAAGCATTATATTTGAGAAAGGGACTGTTCAGTCAGTGTTCAATGAATGAATAAAGGAATGGCCCAAAGAGCCAAGACATGTTTAGGTGAGGATACAGCAGAAGGCACAGGATTGCTTTCCAGGATCAATGGCAACCTTAGCCCCCTTCAAAAAATTCAATCCAATAGAAATCTCTAGGGCTCATCCTTGTGTTCTCATTCCATCATGTTTAATGCTACTCATCAAGAACCAATCACATGCAAAGGATATATACTTGTATATGTCACATATACAGATACAAAACTGAGCTGGGTAACAAACCCATTTGTGGCAGAAAGATTCAAAATTATTTTGACAAGCTAAAATAATGAAACAAGATAAAAAATGAGTGGCTGAAGTAAGCTTATTCCAGAGGGGAGCTGAAGATTGGGTAAAGACCACAAATTCTTTCAGGAGAGCTGTTGGATTTAACCTGGAGATAATAGGAAACTACAGAATTCTTTAGAATATGGAGGCATTGTGGGGCACCTGGGTGGCTCAGTCGTTAAGTGTCTGCCTTCAGCTCAGGTCATGATCCCAGCATTCTGGGACCGAGCCCACACTGGGCTCCCTTTTCAGTGGGAAGCCTGCTTCCCCCTCTCCCAACCCCCCTGCTTGTGTTCCCTCTCTTGCTGCCTCTGTCAAATAAATACATAAAATCTTCAAAAAAAAATATGGAGGCACTGTGATTAAATATCACATTTTAGAAGATTAATTTGATATCTCTATATGTGATGGATTCAAGAGAAAACAAACAGAAGTAAGGCCACTTAACACTTAGGAGATGTTCACAGTCCCACAACAATAAAAATCTATGGATCTGGACTGGTCTGGCCATAGTGAGTGGAAAAGAGGCCAAGAGGCGATTTGGTGGCCTGACCAGGAAGACCTAGGCAGCCAACTGGACATCAGGAGTACAGGTGAAGGAAAAAGTCAGAGAAGACTTAGAGGCCTTGAGTGAGAGGTCAGCAGAGCTGATGGCAACAGAAATAAAATGTAAAAGGAATTATGCCTGGAGAAGAGGAAAAAGAGTTCAGTAGGAATCTTGGACTTTTGAAACACTGCTAGTGAGACAATTTGGTCACAAGAACCAATGGATAATTGGAGACTTTGTATTAAGGTTTAGGGGAACCATCAGCCTGGAGGTGATACCTAAAGCCATGAATGAATTCCCATGTTTTTTCCATGTTAAACTATGTTAACTTTTTGGCCTTCATGGCATATTATAAACTCAAGATGAAATACTGTGAAAATACACTGCATCTTTTTCAAGTAATGGGCTGCATAAGTAGGTCTACCATACCACAACCATTTTGTTGATAACAATTAAGAAACAAAATATGAATTGCCAAGAGTACCTATATTTGTGTTGGCTCTTGATATATTTTGAGCTATTCCTCCTACTCCCTTCAACTGCCAGGATTGGCTACAGAAATTAAGGTCCATTTTTAATGCTTTTAAAGAATATCTGGGTGGGCCACTGTCCCTATTGCTCTCCACTTGAATAAACTGTAAGAACACCAAGAGCTTTTGTAGAGCCAGAAAGAACCAAAGAATGTGCAGCTGGAGGTATCAGCTGTGCATATCTAATTCTGGCCAAAGTAACTCCCCAGAGCGTCCAGCTGTAGAGAGAGAAAGAAAAAGAGAAGAAAGAAAATAATTTAGTCAGGGAAGCCAACAGTGGCTAAAGATTCGAGTTGGCCACAGAACACTATGACGCTTGGGGACCAGAAGAGGTGCTGCTGCCACCACCACATTTGGGTAACTTACAATTGCAAAGTGCACATCTGTCTGTGACCATCTGTGTGAACGCATGCTGGGGGGCAGAGGCATGCTGAAATACAATGACCCAAAAGTGGAATGAGATAAGATAAGGAGAGGAAAATATGTAAGGAATCTAACTGATTTCACTTAGAAAGAGACAGCAAGTTGAAAGAAAGTGTGGGATGGGGTCTCCTTAAATAAATTATGACTCAGCAAGTGCCATTTTATCTATCTAAGAAAATAATTACAGGAAAGCAATGTTTCCTGAAAAGAGTTTCTGTGAATGAGCCCATTTGGAATAGTGACAGAGGTTTCTGGCAGATGAAGGGTAGCCCTGCAGGACTTCCCCGGAAAGGACGTGGCCTGATCTCAGTCAGGTACAGAACTGAAGCATCGTAACCATGAACTTGTAGAAAGCATTGAAGCCTGCTTTCCTTGGCCTCCATAGTATCTAGCATATTTCACGAGCTGACTGTCCTCTGACCTCTCTCAGCCATCCTTCAGTCACTTTCACAGGTTTCTCTTCTTTTGCTTCTTCTTAATACTGAAGCTCCTCTGGGCTCTAAACTCTCCTCTCGTCCCATCCACTCTCCTCAGAAGATCTCTGGTCCCTTGACTTTAGTGTCATTCTTGTGTTGATGACTATAAAATATTTACTCTCACCCAGACCCCTTGTCTGAGCTCAGACCTGGACAGCAACTGCACACTGGGTATCTCCTCCTGGGCATTTTACAAACTTCTGTAAGATTGAACTCATAACTTTCTCCTAGAGATTTATGCCTCCTCTACTGTTTCCTGTCAGTAAATGCCACCTCCATTGACTCATTACTAGGAGTCTTCATTTGAATGCTCTTTCCTTTGGTACAAACTTCAACCATACGCCAGTGTCCCAAAATAATCCACCAATCCCCAGCCCCATGTCCATTATCCTAGGCCAAGGAACCACCAACTTTCATTTCATTATCACAACAGCCTTCTGACTTGTCTTCCTGTCTATGATCTTGATTCTGCTCTACTTCATCCCCAATCCATTCTCAGGCACTCATTCTGGAATAAATCCCATCATCTCACTTCTTCAGCCAAAAACTCTTTCATGGGTTACTATTGCTCTGACGATAAGGTCCAAATTCATTCATATGATTTGCATTATTGGCCCATCTCACATTCTTACACCTCTCCTTTGCCTCCCTTTAAACTCTACTCTCCAGCCGTGCTCAGTTTTTTCTAGGATCCTTGAGCTCACCAAATCGTCCCTTGACTACGGGCTATAGGTTACCTGGCATTCTCTTCTTTTCCTTGCCAAACAATGGCTATTCATCCTTTAGGTCCCAGTTGAGACAAGCTTCCCCTGACAAACCTTCTCTGAACAGCCCAGTCTGGGTTAGGGGGCCTGAAGTGAACTCCCCAACACCCTGTATTTTTCCCCATCAAATCACATTCTATTGTTAATGCCTATTTACATAGCTTTATTTTCCAGTAGACTTTGAGGTCCATGAGGGCAGGAAGCATGTCTGTTTTATGGGCAATCATATGTCCAGCACTTATCCCAGTATTAGATGTTGAATGATTATTACATGAATAGGTGATTGGTAAACTCTCTGATCAGCAGCACAACTCTGCCAGGTCTATGTCAATGTCTCCTCAGAGAATTAGAAAGATTTCCAAAGTTCCTCTGTCTAAGATGAGCCTGGCAGCTACAATCAGTATCTCCAGGAACATCCACCCCCTGACATGTGGCCAAACAAGTCTACTGAGAGATTCTCAGCTGCAACTCATTGCAAAGCTCTATGCCAAGCACAAAATAATCTCTTCACTTCCAGCAAGGGAAGTCAATAAATGAAGAACCTTTCCTTTGGTGTCAGGAGCCTAGAGAGGCAAAATATGAAGCAGAAAGATCTAAAAGGACTAAGAGTCTTCCTAGAGAAGACTCTATTATACTGTTCCTTAAATCAGTGGTTTCAAAACTTGAGCTTATATCAGAATCACCTGGAGGACTTGTAACAGCACAGATGTCTGGGCCCGACCCCCAGAGTTTCTGATTCAGTAGGTCTGGGATGGAGCCAGAAAATTTGCATTTCTAACAAGTTTCCAGGTGATACTGATGCTGGGGACCACAACCCTGAGAACCACTGCACTAAACATTTGAGTCACCCCTCTTAGTCATACAGACATAAGAGAAGTAGGCCTCTACTGTCCTGGGGGAATGGGGGCACCTATCCTAAACCCCTGGAGAGGAAGATCTCATTGCTGGGCAGGAAGTGGGGAAACTTGCACAGGGATTAAAGAACCTCTGGGAAATAAGAACTCAGAAAATCAAAACTCCAGTCCCTCTGTATTGAGGTTGAAGGCTTTTAGAACCATTCTGATAACTTAGGACCATTCAAATTATTATAAATCTTCAAGAAAAAGACATTAGAACCTTCGTGGTAGTATGCCTACCCAACATTCATTCATGAATTCTACTGAAAACAGATCATTTTCCTCTGGGAACTATCATTCCCTAGTTCTCAGCCCTTATGATTCAGTTAAGAAAGACATCCCCCACCCCACCCCCTCACCCCAGCACAGGGAAGAGCCTCAAACATAGGTCTGTCCAATAAGCGTGTGCCACACCCAGCCCACAGTGATTGGTTCAGAATTGGCAGGATATAGGGTGGTCCCATGAGAGTCAACCCTGGACAACCAGTGAAACTGTTGGGAAAGGGACCCTTTTTTCCCCCCTGGAGGTGCCAAACTGATAGGAAGTAAGTCTGGGGCTTCTGGTAGCCACTGCTACCAGAGGGAAGAGTGTGACAGAGAGTGTGACAGAGGGAAGAGTGTGACACTGAAGAAAATTCAGCCAAGAGATGATAGAGACATACTCCTGACAACATCATCTGGATCTAGCAGTGCCTGAAGTTAAAACATTCTTGGACTTGAGCTGAATTTCTGCTGCTTGCAACTGAAAGAATCTTTGGGGTTTTTCTTCAAAAAAATTTTTTTTAATTCTAGTTAGTTGGTCAACACACAGTGCAATATTGGTTTCAGGAGTAGAATTTAGTGATTCATCACTTACACAGAACACCCAGTGCAAAAGAGTCTTGACTGATGAAATTCGACTAGTAAACCCTTGCATTGCTCTGGCCTAGGATGTTTAAGTAACCAACTGCTTTAGTGGTTTCTCTCAAGACAGACAGACCTGCCAGGCCTATAGATTTACCAGGCCCTATGGGATTCTATGGAATAAATTTTTTCCCAACAAACCAATTCTTTAGCAAGGCACTTAGCCTCAACAGTGCTTACTTACCTTCTTTCTCTCCTCTCTGAGCTCCCTGAATATGAGAAGTATGCACTCTATAACAGATTTTTTTTTTTTTTGGTTGCCATGCAAGGTAGCTGGCTCACAGGTGCTCAATTATTTAATGACAATTATGTGAAAGACTGTTTGCAAACAGCCTTCAAAAGAAAAATAACAAGTTTGGGTCTTATTAGTGTGTGTCCAAAGGGAATGAAAGAAAAAAAGGAGAGGGGGTCAAGGGGAACAAAGCACAGTATAAGTAATACTAAACTAAAACAGGTAGTAACTTGCAAAGTTGAACTTCCAAAGTCAGGTAAGTCTTCACTCCACTCTAGAATATTTCTAACTCAATCCCAACTCCCACTAGAAGCTTCACCATTTTTCTTTTCTTTGAAAAAGCCATTGTGGAGGAGGGGGTGCCAGAGAAGGACAGCTAAGATGGTGACTCCCACATAAGTCAGCTTCCTCTTCCCAAATCAGTTTCCAGAAACTCTGCCACATCATGCAGTGAAATGAGCACCCCCCCCCAACCCCCAGCGGCTTCTAGCTCAAAGGAAAGTCTCAGAGTCATGGACAAAGACGATGGCAGCCCTCCTTCGGTGGCTTTCAATGATAAATAGCTTCCTGCCCTCACAAACCCTGAACTCATGGAAAAGAATTACTACCTGGAAAAGAGAAGCCAGGAAAGGTTTGTAAGTATACCTGGCACAGGGTTTGTCACTCACATCTTTGTAGTGAAACGTGCCTGTTGCCTCCTGAGCAGTCTATCAGAACCACTGAGCACCGCGGTGGTCACAGACTCTTCGAAAACTGGGCCCAAGAAGTGGCCCATCTTTCTGACATCAAGAGACCCGCCATGGAAGAAAAACAGAAACGGCACAGATGGCGCTGCTTTTCAAATCCTGAGGGATGTCCTGAGATTAGCAGCTTTCCTCTGTGTCGGCCTCAAAGACTTCCTTCACAATTGTTCATCAGCTAGCTCAAGGGATAGGCAGTGAAGTTCACTAAAACAAAAACATAACTCAAACATCCAAAACAGCTGGTGGAAATTGTGACTGTTTTAGAGGAGCTGACTTATCTAGCTGAGTCAAAACAAGTGTGAGCGCTTCAAACAGGCACAAGATCAGAAACAGAATTAGGTGTTTATTGAGTGCTGTCCCTCTTGGTTTTTTTTCTCCCTTGCCAGACATGAATCTCCTTAGCTTCATCCTGACAAGGAGTAATATCCTTCATGACATAAGAATTGACATTTTGGGAAATTCATTTTAAAATAAGGTGTTTGTCCTAATTGTAAAAGTACTTATTGTTATTTAGAGTAAATTCAGGGGAAAAAAAACTAAATAAAAATCCCAATGCTGTTTCCATTTTGTTCTTCTGACTTACACCCATACCACATAATTTTAAATATTTATGTCTTTATTAAAAGGACTCACTTTAATTGATTTTTTTCATCTAGTATAATATGAGCATTTCCCCTGGTCGTTGATCTATTCTTCCACAACATATTTATGTCTGCAAATGAACACCATCAGTTATTTAGCTAATGCCGATTGTAAACACTGAGGTCTAATTCTGTGTTATAGTAAATACTGCTGTGAAGAATATCCTTTTGATAATCTTTGCACAGGTACATAGGAAATTTACTTTCTCTTTTAGGACGCTAAAATTCAGGAAATAACATGGATGGTAATTAGCATGGAAGGAGTATAGACCCTTTCTCCCCGAGACTTTCTGCCAATTGTCTCCTTTTGCATATTTTCAGACCAGTTGGACAGCCACTGTTAGAACTTCAAGGCCTTCCTGGTTTCACAGGCACTTTGCTTTCGGTTAAGTTCATAGTCTCTTCAGTTTGCAATGCAGAAACACTGAAATAACTGTTTTTAAAATGCATGGCAAGAAATAAAAGCAAATAAAATAAATAAATATTAGGGAAGATCACTAATCCTGGTAGGAAAAAGTGAATAAAGAACTATACCAAAAAAGGTATCAGACTGATTACACTGGACCACTCAAAACCTTATCTTCCAGAAAACTCTCAATTTATAGATAATTTGTAGCAGGCTTTACAACCATAGAAAACTAGCTAAAATTTTCCACTTTCTTATTTTTCCTGTTTTCTAATTCAAAAAGTGAAATGAAACATTCCAAAAGAGAAGACTTTTAAATGGCAGTATTACCTCTCATTCTAGATTTACTGCCCACGTTGAACAACAATCGCTTCTGTATTGGCACGAGCCATTCAGCCACTCACCATCGGGAGATGAATCACTCCCCATGAAAAATCATTCCAGAATTTGGATAACAGAGAAGTTCGCCTCCCGCCAAAAGCTCAACAAATGCTGGTAAAAATTGGGGAAATCACGATCACGAAAGACTGCAATAGTTTCAAAGAGTGTCTCTTAGTAGTCACTGCACTCTGCCCTCTGAAAACAGCGTAAGCAACTTCATACACACACAGCCCCTGCCAGTTTCCCTTAAAAGTCTCGTTCTCTTCATCACCACCGAGTGGAATTAAAAACAGTTGGTCAAGCTCCACTAATCGACAGCTGCTTGCAATTAGATGAAGCATTTAGAGCCATTCTCTTAACTACCTTCCCAACTGCCTAACCATTCAGCATGAGCAATACACCGTGACAATTTGCCAGAATGTTTAACTTATCTCCATCTCTGGTGGTTTCTATACCTTCCTTATTTTCTTCGGTCTTCCCACACACTGTCTGACTCTTCCAGTTCCTCTTGTTAAATTAGGGGTATACAGAGAAGGGATTAGTTGAAACCAGGTCGAGCCGCTTTGTGCTAAGATGGAAAATTCTACCCAGGCAACTATTAGAGGGCAAAGTAGATCTTGATGTTTCTCAAAGAGAAGGGGGAAAAATGCCTTTTCTTTTCTTTTCTTTTCTTTTCTTTTCTCTTCTCTCTCTCTCTCTTTTTTTTTTAACAATGAACTAGAAAGTTTCACTGTAATTTTGCTCCTTAAAGTTAATGAAGAAAAATAAAAGTTATCGGACTTTTATAAGCTCTTTCCAATTCTCGTAGCTTATAAACATTAGTTTTAGAATAAGGAGAAAACATATAGATCACTTTATTCAATTTTTTTCTTTACAAACTAGGCATCCAGAGCATAGATCCTTTTCTCAACGTCACAGAAAAATTGGCAGAGCATGGACTGAATCCAACTCTCTTGATTCTCAGTCCCTATGGACTTGTGCTGCCCCAGCTCCCTTCTCTAAAGAGAAAATCTTCCCATCTCTAGAAGGAGCCAGAGGCCAGGCTGAGGCCAGGACTTGCGCTATCCAAGGGGATAAAACTGCAGTCCTCCCAAGATTCTCTAGCTAGAATCCTATCTTAGCACTTAAAGTTGAAAGAAAAACAGACATGATATGGCTTCTCTTTTGCAATTGTTTTTCTCACTACCCCATGCACACACACAGGAAAAGACTGTCCGAAAATCTCACCATATTTTGTTTTATCTCCACCTCAACTTCGCTCAGGTTCATCCCCATCCTAACCTCATTTGACCAATTTTGTGGGCGAAGGTAGGAAGGGAAGGGAAAAGAAATGAGAGAGATGGGGGCAGGGAATCGATGGAAGGAAGCAGTTATACCCACTCAAAATTCAGGAAGTTAGAATGAGAGCTGGGACAAGCATGGGTGCCCTCCCCCTCCAGGCCTCATGCTCACAGCCCTGGCTCTTCCTTTCTCCACTCTTCCTGAGGCTAATCACCTCATCTCCAGAAACCTCCTCACAACCTCACACCTCTAGCCCAGTCCTTCGGACAGTTGAAGTCTTCTTTCTGTACCTGCGGGCATGCTAGAACGTCAATTCACTTTCTTCTTAAACTCCTATTTCTATTATACTTACAATAGAAAGTTTTCCTCATTTCTGCTTCAAAGTCTTTTTTGTTGATCATTTCATTATGTTCCTCTATACCATCTACATATAATATGCTTCTGCTATATATATTGACACAGATTATGTGTCCCAGCTCCATTTGCACAGAGAGATGCATAAGTGATAAAGATAGAGATGTTTAAAATTTTCCTGTGGCCATCATGTTCCAACTGTCAAAAAAAAAAAATTATTCTGGCTCTTTCCCATCTTGCAAGATGGCAGGTGAAAAGGCTGAGAAACCAGAGAGGAAGGAGAAGAAACCCTAAGTCAGGAAGGCTGATGCCATGGCAAAGTCAAAAAGCATCACCTCAAGGCCAAAAATACTCAGCAAGGAAAGCCTTGCTGCAGCCAAAGTCCCATCCTGGTCAGAGGAATTGGCAAATATTCCTGATCTGCTCTGTACAAGAGGAAGTATTTGGCAGCTAAATTCAGGATTGAAAAGAAAAAGGAGAAAGTTCTTGCTACTGTCGCGACACCAGTTGGTGGTAGCAAGAATGGTCGCATTCCACTGGCTTCACTTCACCAAATGCCTAGACGCCATCCTACTGAAGAGGTTTCCTCAAAAGCTGTGGACCCATGGCAAAAACTCCTCAGGCAGCAGGTGAAAAAACTGAGCTACCAACCCCCCGGGACCATTCTGATCATCCCCCCTCCGCATCACCGAGGTGAAAGAGTGGTCTTCTCGAAGTGTCTGAGCAGGGGCTGGCCACTTGTGACGGGACCTCTGATCACCACCGAATTCCCTACACAGAACATAAGAGACATTTGTCATCACCCCCTCTACCAGAATTTATATCTGGTAGTGGTGAGAAATCCCAAAACATCTCACGGATGCTGACTTCAGGCAGAAGCGGCTGTGTAAAGCCCAGACGCCAGGAAGTGAGATCTGAGAAATATAAGCTTATAGAGCGGTGCGAGGTTGATCAGCTGTGGACACCCAAATTCTGCCCCAAATCAAACCTGGTCCTCAACTCCAGGGCTAGCTCCATTCTGTGTGCTCTCTCACCAATGTAGTTCATCCTCATAAACTGGTGTTCTAAATTTCTTACAAAGAATCAAATAACTGATACGTTTCAAAAAAATTATTCTGGTTGGTATTAGTACTACATTACCAGTATAAGCTGGTCAACCTGACATAAGTATATTATAAATCTTACGGGTAATTATTAAATAAATATATTCTTTTGGAAATTAGTCTCAATGAATTCAATGACATAGTTTTTTAATCCCAATTAATTCAGTTTCTATGACTTATTATTAATGCTACACTGTGGCAATTTTCAGAATCACATCTTTTCCCAATTTTTCATTTTCATAGAGGTAAGCACTGAGAAAATGCTGTGGCATCCACCTAAATATGCAGAGAAAACAGAAGTTTTGTTAGAGGAATTATCCTAAATTCTAGGGTCTTCTTCCTAGTTACAAACCAAAATGATAAAGTGGTCCATCATCAAAAATTATTTTTAAAGCCTTACCTGCTGACTGCATAATTAGGGCCTTCTTCAGTTTTTTAAATTTAAATTCAATGAATTAACATATAGTGTATTATAAGTTTCAGAGGTAGAGTTTAGTGATTCATCAGTTGTATATCACACCCCGTGCTCATTCCATCACGTGCCCTCCTTAATGCCCATCACCCAGTTACCCCATTCCCCACCACCCACTTCCTCTCCAATAACTCTGTTTGTTTCCTATAGTTAAGAGTCTCTTATGGTTTGTCTTCCTCTCTGATTTCACCTTATTTTATTTTTCCCTCCCTTCCCCTATGATCCTGTTTTGTTTCTTAAATTCTGCATATGAGCAAAATCATATGATAACTGTCTTTCTCTGATTGACTTATTTCGCTTAGCATAACACCCTCTAGTTCCATCCGTGTTTTTGCAAATGGTAAGATTTCTCTTTTTTTGATGAGTAATATTCCATTGCATATATATATACGACTTCTTTATCTACTCCTCTGTCAAAGGACATCTGGGCTCTTTCCGTAGTTTGGCTATTGTGGATATTGCTGCTATAAACATTGGGGTGCAGGTGCCCCCTTTGGATCACTATGTTTGTATCCTTTGGATAAATACCTAGTAGTGCAATTGCTGGGTCATAGGGTAGCTCTATTTTCAACCTTTTCAGGAAGCTCCATACTGTTTTCGAGTGGCTGTACCAGCTTGCGTTCCCACCAACAGTGTAAGAGGGTTCCCCTTTCTCCACATCCTCACCAACATCTGTTGTTTCCTAACTTGTTAATTTTAGCCATTCTGACTGATGTGAGGTGGTATCTCATTATGGTTTTTGATTTGTATTTCCTCGATGCCAAGTGATGTTTAGCATTTTTTCATGTGTTCGTAGGGCCTTCAATTTTGTTAAAAACCAAGAACTAGAGACCAATTCCCTTGAGAATAGATTTTGGATTTACTCCATGATAAGAGTTATTCATTTTTTCAACGCTTATGTCAAGGTTTTGAGTTATTCCTTATTTTGCCCCACAGGTGATTTTATACCCTAGGACAAAGCACCCTAGCAAGACTCACTAGGAAATAAGTACGACTTTATTCATAAGGATGTAGGAAAGGTAAGTGAGCCCTTTGGGCAGATCCATTTTAGGAAATCACAAAAAGAAGATGATTCTCTGAGAACTATATGTGCCTGCATAGCCTTAGGATTTCTTCATGCACCCGGGAATATGCATATCCAGTATGAACATCACTAGGCTAAAGACCCTGCATGACCCAGCCCCTACCTGCTTGCCAATCTCCTTTCAAACCCTTCTTTCCTCCATGCTTTCAGTTCCTCTGGGTCCTTGAGTGTGCAGGTCCTGCTGCTTAAACATCACTTTCTCAGAGACACCTTCTCTGACCATCCAACGGAAAATAGGTTTCCAGGGTGTTCTCTCTCGAAGTTCTCCACTCTTCTCCTTCCTTTCACTTATCACAACTCGCCTCATGTATTCATTTGTGTTTATTTTAGTGTCTAATGTGGTACCCTGCCAACATCTTAAGCATCCATTGAGAACTTGCTAGTGAAGCAAGTTCCCAGGTCGTACCCCACACCCACTGAGCAGATCTCTGAATGAAGATCTGAAGCAATCTGTGTTTTGTTAAGCCTTGTAGGTGTTTTTGATGCCCCTAGTGTCTGAAAACCACTGTAGTGACACATTTTCCATGAAGGTAAAGACTATGTCAGGTTTTTTCATCACTTTATACTCAGGACTTCACCTAGTGGCCAACACATAGGAGATACTCTATAAATACATGCTGTTGAATAAGACAAAAGCTTGCCCACAGTGTGAAGCACATTTATATGGTGACCCATTACGTATGGGAATATATACATATATAATAAAAGCTTCACAAAATAATACCCTTACCACATACCATACGCTCCAAACACTCCCCAGCCTCTTCTATTTTTTCTTTTCTTTATGTTTTTGTTTTTTGGGGGTTTTTTGCTGATAAGAGGACCACTACATTTATTTCACACTCCACTAATGAGTCTTATGTGCAGTATGAAAAGCCCTAGTCATTGAGGCTGTTCTAAAGAAATTCATGCCCATGCCGCTGTTATTCTTTTAATCTGGAATCCCCTTTTCCCCTCATATCCTCATACCCAAATCCTACTGATTCTTTAAAGCCCACCTCTCATAGATTTTTCCTTTTTCTTTAAAAGATTTTATTTATTTATTTGACAGAGAGACAGAGAGTGTGCACAAGCAGGGCAAGGGGAAGAGGGCAAGGGAAAGGCACAAGCAGACTCCCCGCTGAACAGGGAGCCCAACATGGGGCTTGATCCCAGGATCCTGAGATCATGACCTGAGCCAAAGGCAGTGGCTTAACCGACTGAGCCACCCAGGGGCCCCTGTAGTAGATTTTTCTGATATGAAGGCTATCTTTCCCTCTTCTGAATTCCCATATTTTCTCTGTACCCAGCTTATAACTTTTCTTACTTTCCCTTTTTAATACAGTGCTTATTAACTTTTCCTATTAAACTTAATCCTTCAGAGCAGAATTCACATCTGATCGTCTTTGTACCCCTCACAGCATTCAACGTATACCCAAATAATGTTTCCTAAGTAAATTAAACATTCAAGGAGGGAGCTGTTAGTTTCATTTGTGGTTCTGTGAAGAAGTATTTCATTTTTTTAAGATTTTATTTATTTATTTGACGGAGAGAGAGAGAGGGAGGGAGTGAGCACAAGCAGGGGGAACAGCAGGCAGAGGAAAAGGCAGGCTCCCCACTGATCAAGAAGCCCAATACAAGATTTGATCCCAGGACCCCAGGATCATGACCTGAGCCCAAGGCAGACAATTAACCGACTAAGCCACCCAGGTGCCCCTGTGGAGAAATATTTTAAAAGGAAGTAGGGTTTCAATGTAGGGCTGAGAGAAGGAGGATGTGCGAGGAATAGGGAACCATGCAGACAAAGTGCCCAAACAGAAAAGCATGGCGACCATTCAGGCAGTGGTATGTGCATGGTGGAGAAGAGGCTGGAAAGGCAGATGGGGTCCAAGGACAGAGTGCCTAAGACTTTATTCTGAAAGAAAAGGGGAACCATCACAGGTTTATGGTTGCTTTTCTGTTTTAAAAAATAACTGTGGTGGCAAGATGTAAGAGATATAAGAGTGAGGCAACCATGAAAATGCACGCTCAGACCTTGCGGGAGGCAGCCCAACCACTGATCCTCTGAGCCACTGCCCCCCGTGGCTCCACCACCACATTCAGGCTGGGAACATGCTTTCTTGGCTGCCCCCCAACCAATAGCTGGAGGTACTAGCACTGACCCATTCCAGTGGAACACAGGACTCCTCTAACTTTGGCTCAAGGACTCCCCATCCACCTGGCCACAGTTGTATTAGAACAAGGCTGCAGTCTGAGCCTGACTCTGCAACCCTCCTGCTTTCCTCCAGTCAGATTTATAAGGCAGAGTGAAGGTTCTCCTGACACCCGTGCCTCTTCACCTTACGTCTTCCCAGTTATTTCCCCTAATAAATCTCGCATACTTCTCATCTTGTCTTGGCATCTGCTTCTCTGGGGATATGAACCAACTGCGGAGAAGCAGGTAAGATCAGAAAGGAGGTAGGAGGCGACGAGGTAAATGGAAATGACTGTATATTAAAATACACATATGCCTGAAAACATACATATGTGTTTATTAATGTATACATACAGACGTTGACTACATGACCCTCCACCTGATTAAAATCATCAAAACTGCAGGAAGAGTTCACTTAGGAAGCCAGCGTGGAAGCAGGAATGCAGATCTTTTGTCAAACTGCATTTCTTAGTAGGCATAAATCCAACTGAGGTCAGATAACACGAGGCAATCTTTCACAAAACGTGAGATGCCTGGCTAACCAGAACACTCTCGCCATATCACATGCCACCCAGGGAAGCTTGGACCACAAAATACAAGCAGATGTCAACACTTTCACCTTCCACTTTCTAAATATCGCTGATTGGGCCAAGTTTCATTTCACTTATTGGGCCACTTTCCATGTTAGGGGAGAAGGGTTGAGGAAGGGCGGAAGAAAGTGTTAGGATTCAAGTTTCATATCTGCTAAAGTAAACTGATGTTGCTTACTGCTGGGTTTCAAGAGAAAAGCTTCCCTAAATCAGCCAACAGTTGCTGAAAAGAACATAGAGACCAGGGGTAGGCAAATATTTCCCGTAAAGGGCCAGAGAGTAATTATTTTCACCTTCATGGGTCATACAGTTCTGTCACAACTGCTCAGTTCTGCTGTTACAGTATGAAAAGAGCCATCAACAATACAGAAATCAGTGTGTGACTACATTCCAATAAAACTTTATCTACAAAAACAGACAGTGGGCCAGATTTGGTCCATGGACCATCATTTGCCAAACCCTGATATAAAGCACTAAGAATTCTTTCCCCAAGGGGCGCCTGGGTAGCGCAGTCGTTAAGCGTCTGCCTTCGGCTCAGGGCGTGATCCCAGCGTTCCGGCATCGAGTCCCACATCGGGCTCCTCCGCTGGGAGCCTGCTTCTTCCTCTCCCACTCCCCTGCTGTGTTCCCTCTCTCGCTGGCTGTCTCTCCGTCACATAAATAAATAAAATCTTTAAAAAAAAAAAAAAAGAATTCTTTCCCCAAATACTCTTCTGGTTTTGATGCGGATGCTGCTTTCTAATTTTTTATCTACTTAATACAAAAAGCGCACAACTAAAATCTAGTTGAAAATGAGTTATAGGAAACACCATTGTTAATAGGGGAAATGGCCATGAAACTAGCTCTGGCCTGGAGAAAAGAAGCCAAAATAGTCATCAGATTTCAATCTGAAATTACTTTTGTCTACTAGACCAGCAGTTCTCAAGACGTGGTCCTTGAACCAGCAGCATCAGTAGCACCAGGGAAAGTGTTAGAAATAAAAACTTGGGAGCCCTGTCCCGGACCCACTAAATCAGAATATGTAGGAGGGGGGACCAGCAATCAGTATTTTAACAAGCCCACAATGATGCAAGGTCAAGTTTGAGAACCACTAAGCTAGGCCATGTCTAAAGCTGCTTATGCCTCAAATTCTCCAGCAGCAAAGTAGGAATCCTGAGATCTCGCTATTTTTCCCTTTCACCGAGGTCTCAAAAAGATTGCCAAGACTGGGCTGATACACACTTAAGGTGACTCACCTACCTGAAGACTATTAATATTGAAGTCAAAATACATGGTTTTTTTCCTTTGAATTTGTATCATCTGCATTTAGAAGAAAAGATTATTTTGTTCCAAATCAAATACATATTTGTAAATATTTCCTTTAGCTTTATTTGTAGAATGATCAATAGAGTCCTTAGGACTGTAGAAATAAGATACGTAACTTGTAATGGGGATCGGAACCCAGCTAGGCTAGAGTCAGGATTTGTTTCACTAGTGTCACTATTATGTGGAACTAGTCAATACCCCAACTCCGCCAAAGTACCTACCTGCATCCCTAATTTGCATGGGGACCAAGAAGAATCCTGGGAAAAATCTCAAGCTATATGTATGACTAGGAATCAGATCTTAGAGACACATCTGGGAGACCTGATGGGGTGGGGGGGATGAAGATGAAGACTGAGAGGGGAACAGAAGTCAGATTTCAAGTCTCCTCTCCTACACACACACACACACACACACACACACACACACACACCAAAATAAAATTAAGCATAAAGAAAAGTTATCTAACAAACCAGACTTGAGCAGCTCCAATGCCCTTTGGTTCATGAGCACCTGAGCAGGGTCAGCTTCTGGGTATGGCACAGCAGCTGGCCTGAGTCTGAACCATTTCCCTCCAGCTCTTCTACAGGCACATGAGCACCTTGGGGACATACAGTGGCTGGGTCACTGGGTTTACACATGGAAAAAGCAGGTTCATTAAATTCAGCAATGTTCCATGGGTCCAAGCGTCTGTCTTGAGTCATTCTTCCCACTTTGCAAAAGACGGCTAAACTTTTGAAAAAGAAGAATGAAGATCACTACCTCTGGAGTCCGATGGGGAACTGGCAGCACAGCACAGGCCAGGAGTTTTGTCGTCAGGAGCAACCCACGAATTTTTATTAGGCACTTTTTGGAGATTTCCTCAACACTTGGGGAAATCTGCAAAGTCCCAGTGTTCCCATGTAAGCCAGCCGGAGCCTGGATGCAGCAAGATTCTGGTAATGTGTTAATGTAATTTTATCGTATCCATAAGATGATGAGGTGAGGGCGTTGTGCCCTCTATCAGATTCTCTCTGCCTCATCTTTCATTTATTCCCAAAGGCTGCACCTCCTCAAGCAGCCTCTGGTCTCCCACATTAGGGCTTCTCTGTTGAGACTGGGGAGAGGGGCAATTATACCCATGGGGTAAAACTTTGACTAATGCAGATAGGAAATGATTAATGAATGTTTCCACCTTCTTCCCACCACTGCCTCTGAACGGAAAGTTCTGAAACCCATTTCATTCAGTTCCTCAGACAGACCTGGGGGATCAAGTAACCAGTTGTCCATAGTTGTGGTTGACTCAGTATTGCATACTTGCTTTGGGGGTCCCTCATTCCCTGCTTTGCAACCCTGTGTATCACTAGTAATCCTGGATGATCTCACACCCCCATGAACATGTGCGTGTAAAACTTTGGTTCAGGTTCTGCTCTCTGAGGGGTCCAGGTTAAGGCAGGAGAGTTTAGATTTCACGTCACTTAGCAGCAATAATACATTTGTGGTCAATATAGGACTTGCACATCTTTCGAGACAAACAAGTGGTACCATTTTCTATCTTACGTGATTTACATACAGTGTGATAGTTCTACTACACGCCTCTAGAAAAAGATATAACAATTCTCATCATTTCCTTAAATTCCTAATCTTGCATTTCCAACATACAAATAACCCTAGACTTATTAAAGCTAAATATAACCACATGGTAGGGCTCTAAGAATTTATTAAACAATACTCCACAGATCCAAAACAGTAATATCAAACAAGTTGTGAAACAGACTCAAGATAGATGATAAGAAATTGAAGCAGAAAGAAGACACAGAACAACACTGTAGTTCAACAAAGATAATGAGCAACTGAAGACTTACTTTCTACAGCTATAATGATAAATCATCATTTTCTAAAACCTAGGGGGAAAAATGTCTTAACTTGTATTTAATTTCCTCCCCTAGTCTGTCCCTTCTCCCATCACCCTTTTCCTCTCACTAAGGGCTTATGCTTCTCTGAAAAAGTGTTTGTTGCTTTATGATTTGTGTTTGAGTCTTTAGTATAAAACTCTGGAGATCATTTAGATTTCAGGTAAAATTCCAGGGAAATACTTTTATTAAGGGGGAGAAGATAAGATAAATGCATGTAAGATTTTCAAAACAATAAACTAAAACACTTTAATTCTTAATGTTAAAAAACAAATTCTTGGAGTATAAAAGTTGAGGATAGGGAGAAATTCCCATTTCAGATACTCTTTAATCTTCTAGTCCAAAAGAGAAGGATGGTGGTATGGATTAATTTTTCTACTCATGGTAGCCATTTTAATTTCTTGGACGTAAACGTAAAAATGACCTTTCCTCTTTGTACACGGCACATGGACCACTTCACAGATCTCTTCAAACATCCCTAACCAACTAGGCACCCTGTCTTATCTTCCTTTAACCCGCTTTTGCTCTGCCCAAGACCTCCCCAGGTGTGAATCAATTTTAATTACATAAAATAAAGCTGCTTCTTCAAAACCGAAGCCTTTAAATGCTATTTAAAATACTCCTCAGGACTTTTGTTACCATTAGGCCAAATTCTCCACGCATGAAACTCTCAAAAATTGCCTTCCTGGGGCGCCTGGGGTGCTCAGCCATTAAGCGCCTGCCTTCGGCTTAGGTTATGATCCCAAGGTCCTAGGATCGAGCCCTGCATCGGGCTCCCTGCTCCGATGGGAGTCTGCTTCTTCC
This sequence comes from Ursus americanus, assembly GCF_024610735.1. NCBI lineage: Eukaryota > Metazoa > Chordata > Mammalia > Carnivora > Ursidae > Ursus > Ursus americanus. The sequence continues at coordinate 23,542,320 of NC_142137.1, forward strand.
TCTCCAACTCTCCCTGCTTGTGTTCCCTCTCTCACTGTGTCTCTGTCAAATAAATAAAATCTTTAAAAACAAAAATTGCCTTCCTAAGGATAATGTAGGCTGGCCATCTGGTCCTTTGGTCTTCAACCACCATGTTTGTTTGTTTGTTTTTGAACCGCCATGGCTTGATGACACTGTTTTGATCAAAGTGATGTGACCATCCTATAAACAAGTACCACTTTGATATTACTTCAATATAAGGATCAATTAATTCGCCAGGCAAATGGTTTTGTTTAACTCAAGTTACATTAAAAGTTACTCAAACTCACCTTTTGTGTCCTTGCAAATGTCTCTAATAGTAACCCAAGACCCACACAGCTAAGCTAGGGCAGGAAACCTCAGCTCGTTTGATTTTTGCAACAAAATGAAATGGCTACAATAAGTAAACCACCTAAATAATCAAAGGGATGTATAATACTATATTTCTCAGTCTCTCAAATGTGCCTATGTTTAATAAAATATAAACATTATAAATGTGTCCATTTTTCCTGAGTTCATCTAGAATGTGATCCCCATAAAAAGTCTTCAGGTTTTTTTTTTCTTCTGGAGCTAAACAGGTTGTTTATAAAATCACTGGTTCTTCTGGGATAAGTCATTAAAAGAAGCCTTTATCCCCTTCCTCCTTCCTACTGTTAGAAAGGAGATGACTGGAGCGCTAGCAGTTATCAGGCCATGACAGATCTTGCAGATGAATGTCAAATGCTAGGACAGTAGTTCAGAAAGATAGAAAGAGTTAAAGCCGGTTATGGTGTTAGACCCACCATACCAACATTGAACTCCTACCTTTGGCCTTCTTTTACCAGAGAAAACAAATGCTTTTTAAACACATTAAGCTGGGGCGCATGGGTAGCACAGTTGTTAAGTGTCTGCCTTCGGCTCAGGGCATGATCCTGGCGCTCTGGGATCGAGTCCCACATCGGGCTCCTCCACTGGGAGCCAGCTTCTTCCTCTCCTACTCCCCCCTGCTTGTGTTCCCTCTCTCACTGGCTGTCTCTCTCTGTCAAATAAATAAATAAAATCTTTAAAAAAAACACACATTAAGCTATTTTGGGGTTTTTTGTTAACTTTAACTGAACCTAATCTTACCTGATGCAATTTACCATTGGCCAAATAGCTAGATGGAATGATCTGTGATTAAAAATGAGTCCATCACTTCTGATATCTGCAACTCACTACGAAATGCATACCTCCCCAAAATAAAAATAATATAGACTGATAAATAGAGAAATAGAGGTGGATATGTATATGATAAAATAAATACAACAAAATGCTAATTATAGAATATAGATGGTGGGCCTATGAGCATTCAGTATATAATTCCTTCAGCATTTCTTTTTTTTTTTTAAGATTTTATTTATTTATTCAACAGAGATAGAGACAGCCAGCGAGAGAGGGAACACAAGCAGGGGGAGTGGGAGAGGAAGAAGCAGGCTCCTAGGGAGGAGCCTGATGTGGGGCTCCATCCCATAACGCCGGGATCACGCCCTGAGCCGAAGGCAGACGCTTAACCGCTGTGCCACCCAGGCACCCCTCCTTCAGCATTTCTTAATAAAATACTATGACAAACCATCAGTACCATTTATTATGTTTTTAAGAGGTATTTCTAGTAATGAGGAGTTTTGTAGCTTCTTTTCTCTCACTAAAAGGGTCACTTCTCTTCCTGTTCTATAAACACTATTGTGGGCTTAAAGTCTTAAAAAATAGAACTGGAAGTTCTGCCAATGAGACAAACTGGGTGCAAGTAAAAATTTTAAAGGCTGTATAAACAGAAATCCATCTGGAAAGATGTTTTCTCCATCAGCACAGTAAAAGCTAGAATAGAATTTCCTGATATAGATGTACTGTTTGACTCTCCGCAAATCCCACTGGGTACAAGAGAGAGGCGTCTTGCTCTTTAATTTAAAAGTTACTTTTACCCATAAAATGAGGCTAGGAATTGTTAGAATTTCAACTAAGCTGAGCTCAGCACTAAGCATCATTTTCTTCCCCCATTAAGATTCCCTTCTCCTTCTTATCAATACAGGGACACTTTTAAGAAGATAACATTTCAGTTTAGTCTTCTGGTCAACTTGAAGCATTTCTATTGAGAGAGTAATTATTGTGGTGTTGGATCTTTTCCCATGGGTCTGCATTTCTAAGCAAAACAAAATTGGAAATGACCGCTAAACAATTACTGTCAAGAATGCTAAAGTTTGCAGAAGCCTTGCCTGCAAACTGCCAATACAGAAGAAAAAGTCTTTTCCTATCCTCCAAGATGCAAGAAGAATGTAAATTGGCATTCCTAAAAACAATGCCAAAACACTGATTTGGACTATTGTGTCTACTTTTTAAAAGCATTGTTGAAAATAAAATGCCTTTACAAAATGATGCAAAATTAATTCCACAGAATTTAACTCTGAACTCATTCATCAGGATCTATTTATTATATCTGTTGAAGGGCTGTAGGAGCAGACTCTGAGGTAATTGAAGAACATGGATTCACATCATAAGCCTGTAGCATCACTTGCTTATGACTTACTGAAAAGTTCTGCTTCTCAATCAACGTTTCCCAAATTCATCTCATCTCAGAAAGAATTTTCTTACAAAGCCTGGAAAAAACATCCTTAGCTGTGTTTAAATTATTCAATGATGAAAATAGATGAAAAAATACAACTTACGTATATATTTAATTTTGTTAGAAAATCACCCACTGTAGTCTTCTGGGAGAGAAATAAAGGATGGAGAAGACCAAACATTATAGACATCATTAGCATCATGCAAAATGTTAAGCACTTTACATGCATTATCATCACCCATGAGCCTCACAACATCCTGTCTTAGAGATTGTTACTTTCCTTATTTTATAGCTGAAGAAACAGAGGCTTAGAAATGTTTGCCCAAGGACACATGTCAGTAGTGGTGGGGCTAACACTGGGACCCAAGTCTGCGTGGCACCAGAGTCTGGTCTTTTAACCACCATCTGATACTGCTCTGATCTTTGAAAGCCGAATGCCATGCAGAACACAGTGAGAGAGTTAGAGAGAAGAGAAGGAGGGACAAAGGAGGGAAGGAGGGATGAAGAAAGAGAAACACTTGTCTAACACATAGGTTGGAAATACTGTAAAAGAAGCATTTAGAGGTTACAGATATGAAGTCATGTACACCAAATCACGGTGGTTTCTTTGCTTTCTTTTTTCATCCTTTTTCTTCCATGTTTTATTTCTTCCGGTAAGTTAAAAAAAAAAAAAGAAAGAAAGAAAGAGGAGCAAGTACTTACATCTTAATTGTAATTGATTAATTACAATTAATCAATTAATGTAATTGTATAATCCCTTCCATTTTTTCCAATACTTACTGAACACCTATTATGTGACAGACCCTGTCATTCATATTCTATCTCTACTATAGAATAAATCCCACTTGAGTCACTTTTATTAAGAGGAAAAATATTTTAACTATCAACACAGGATAAGACAATGAGGCACTAAGCTAAAAGATAACAAATGACCTGTAAAAATATGAAGAATGTTGATGTTAAAGAATCAGATGAGGCCTCGTGTTAATGAACCAGATCAGATGCCCAGCTTGAGTTACAACTCTATTCTTCCTGACCTTTGCCATGCAAGATACGTAACAACCACCACCACTGATATTAAGGCTCCAGAAAGAAGTTGATGCCACCCAAGAAGGGCCTTTTGTAGGAGGGAAAACAGAAAAAGAGAGTAGGCAGGAACCAGAGAACCACTGAGGGTTGATGTAAAGAATTGATAATACTCCATTTCCACTTTGTTTATGTCCTGTTGGCTCTGTGAGTTATGAGAAAAAGGTCAAAACCCTGTCTATGTTGTTCACAACTGTACTTTGTACTCCATCAGGGACATAGTAGACAATAAATAAAAACTGCTTGAATAAATAAATAAAGAATAAGCCAGAAAATGACAAAGAAAAAGTGACATTATTGTCTCTGTCAAAAAAAAGAATTCAACCAGAAAATGTTGAGGTCTCTATATCCAATTTACGTACATCCAGAAATCTCTGACAGTCTAGAAATTCTACCATGAATCCACATCTCACAGTAACCACAATAAAAACTACAGTAATCTGTAACTCTAATATAAGATACAATCATAGATAAGAGATGTAGGAAGGCATCACATGGAGAGAATTACTCACTTCCTTACTTCTAAACCTGTTTGGTTTCATAAAGAGATTCAGTCACCCTCAAGATTTGTCACACTCATGAGGGAACCCTCCTCTTGGAAAGATAACCTTGTTGGTTTCTGTCAAATGACCCCACTGACCACTGCCTTCCAAGCATCCTGAATCAAGAGATGATTGTGAAATGTGGGGAAATCTTGTTTAGCTCAAATTATAAGGCCCCAAAACCCTATCCAACAATCACTGATATTTAGTCTGATCAAGTGTAATGGGAAAAGCAAATATTCTTATCAATTTTCTTCATTGATGTCACCTATTTCTCTTCCCACCTCAGCCCAAGGGAGTTTTATGTACTAGAGTCATGGTAGTTCAGTGGGAAAAAAAAATAAAACAAGTCAAATTGACAATATATTACTAGTAGACATTTTCATTCAAGCCTTATGAGTCCCTATGTATTTGCTCCTTATCTTACCAATGATACTCAGAAATAATTAAGAGAAATTGTCTTGGAGCTACTCCGTTCACAACTAGAGTAAAGTCAAGATGTGACCTAAAGGAGCAAAAGAGGAGCAAAGCTCAGTGGAAAGTGGAGGACTATCTGAAAGGGTCATAGAGAACCTGGCATGGATTACAGTGTCCCTGAGAAAAACAACAGGATAAACAAAACTAAAATGGCTTAAAATTTGGGTCTTAATAGGTAGTAATAGTACCCAAACAATAATATGAAGAAAGTACAGATGGATAGGAGGAGAGAGGAAGCAAAGAGACGAACTAAATATACTGTCAGAGTAATCCAAACTTAGGTGATGGGAACGTTGGCTAGAGCTGTGACCATGGAAAAGTCAAGAAAAGAGCAGATTAAAGTCTCACTAGACTGTGTGTCTTTGGGGCCTCATGTTCCTGGCACCGCAATGCATAACACATTTTTGTTGAATGAAGAAGGAAAAGAAAAGCGACAGGCTTGGTAGCTAATAGGACGGTTCTAAGTATTTACTCCAAAGAGCAAGAAAATAAAAAGCACCTCTGACAAACTGAAGAAGCATACCACTTGGAAATGGGATTGCGGATAGTGACAACTCCGAATGGAGCTGCTCTCTAGCCAGTCAGCAATATAGAGTCACAGTCCATGACAGAAATAGGCCTAAAGATGGAAGTATAAAGATGAGATCTAATGGCAGGCAAGTAGGTGAAATCACAGGAGAGAAGCTGAGGACAAGGAGCAGAGCTTTAGGTACAATAAGAAAAGGAACTAACACAAGGGACTGAGAATGAAAAGTTAAAAAGAAAAGTCAATAAAGATATAAAAAATGTAGTTTCATGATTTTGGTTTCAAGGAATTATTTGTGATGTCATTAGAAGTGCTCAGGCCCAGGGACACCTGGGTGGCTCAGTTGGTTAAGATCCAACTCGTGGTTTCATCTCAGGTCATGATCTTGGGGTCATAGATTGACCCCACGTCGAGCTCTGTGCTGGGCATGGAGCCTATTTAGGATTCTCTCTCTCCCAGCCACCCAGGCGCCTCAGTCAGTTGAGCCTCCTACTCTTGGTTTCAGCTCGGTTTCAGCTCAGGTCATGATCTCCCAGTTGTGGGATTAAACCCTGTGTAGTCTCCCTGCTCAGTGGGGAGTCTGCTTCAGATTCTTTCTCCCTCTCCCTCTGCCCCCTCCCAGCCCCCACTCTCTCTCTGTCTCTCTCAAATAAATAAAATCTTAAAAAAAAAAAAATTATCTCCCTCTGCCCCTCCCCCACTCTCTCTCTCCCTCTCTTTAAAAAACAACAACAACAACAAAAACCTGTGTTCAGGCACGACAGTGGAGGATGAACCTGAGCCCTGGCTTTGCCAGAAGCTTGGGTTGTGATCTGGGGCAAGTGTCCAAACCTGTGTGGCCCCCATGTCAACTTCTTCAAATGGCCTCTGAGGTTTGTGTCAGCTCTCAGGATCCCTGGGATTCTGAGGATGAAAGTTTCAGAGATTGGACAGGATGGAATGAGGGAAAGAGAGTGATAATTAATCTCAAAGAGAAAATGCCTCCATTAAGGGCAGAAACCAGCAGGCAAGAACTGAGAAGAAAAGAATAGATAGGACTTCAAGTCTTTGCAAACAAATACAAGTGCCAAAAAAGCAGCAGGATCAAAGGGAAGTTTTGTTTTGATGATAGCAGAGACTAGAGCTTGTTGAAGTCCAGGAGAGGAAGAGATTAAAGGTGAAATTTTGAGACAAGATCTTAGAGAAGATAGGTAAGAATGGGATCCAAAGTGTAAGTAAATAATAATGAAAGAACACGTTTTTTATCTGACATGCTAAGGAGAATGATGTTAAGAAATTCAAAGAACTCTGCTATGATGGCAAAAATCAAAGAATAGAGACTGTTTACTTGGAACTGAGTCTCTGTACACTGTAGCATATTTACTCCAAAAAGGAGTAAAATCTTGTATTAGATATGTATTGTGGCATTACAAATTACACAAAAACCTGTGGTCTAAAATAGCAAATACTACTAACTTACACAACTGATAAGGAGCAGGAATCCAGAGACATCTCAGTTTGGTGGTTCTGGCTCAGAATCTCTTATGTCATGTAGTCAGGATGTCTGCCTGGGCTGCAATCATCTGAAGGTTTGACTAGGGCTGGAAAATCCACTTTCAAGATGGCTAACATGGCTGTTGGTTTGAGGGCTCTGTTCTTTGTCACATATATCTTTCCACATGTCATGGCAGCTGGCTTCTGCCCAGATCAAGTGATCCAAGAGAATAATCAAAATGGAAGCTGCGATGTCTTTTCTGACCTAATCTGTGATATGACACAGTCACTTCCACCATATTCTACTCATCATAAATAAGTTACTAAATTACTCTCAAGGGAAGAGGAGTTAAGTTCCACCTTCTGAAGGGAGAAGTATAAAATAATTTGTGGACAAATTTTAAAACCACCACAGTCTTCAAGACCATCTGGATTAGGAGAATTGGCAATTTAGAAAAAAGTAGCTGTGAAATATCCACTCTGGGTGGATATCCTAAAAGTTATGGAGAGTAGATTAAAGGTTCCCCAAAAGGTTGTACTACTACTAAAAGAACAACACAGTAATCTTTTACAGAGAGCAAAAATGATGATATGGATTTAATCAGTCAAACCAGTTTACAAAGGGGAGAAGACTAGCGTTATCAGATGGAGTAAAAGCTTAAAAGAACCCACTAAAGGTCATAATACCACACTAGAACCACCAGACACACTTGACCTCTACAGAGGCAGAGAGGAAACACTGTTGCATGCACAAGACCAGACACATGGCTATGCTCCCTGTAGCAGTTAATGAACTCCACCTTGAGCCCCCATTCAATTGGGTGGAAAGTTCCTGTGCTATTAACCTGAGTGCTCTCAGTTCCACTGAATTAATTATTCCCTGAAAGCAATTTAAAGCAAGAATCTTGTTATTGTTGTTGCTGTTGTTTTCATTTTGGTATCCCTGGTGTTAATACAATATCTGGAGGGGGAAAAGCATGGAGAACACGTAACTTACCTCTATTTAATGAAAAGATGGATGAATGAATAGATGGGTGGGTGGGTGGATGGATGGACAGATGAAACTAGTTCAAATGGAGAAGTTAGTATATGTTAATTCCCTCTATGCATTTTGGATGTTTAGATTTTAATGGGACACAGAGGTACTGAACTCATTCCTTCTTAACTTTAGAAATATTGGTAGTTTTCAAAGGATCATATAGCATAAAATATGGTAGCTGAATATGCATTCTGAAATAGGAAATAATCAGCAAATGTATTAAGGGTGCTATTCTATTGAATAATTAACAAATTTATTTGTTAATTTTTTAGGTATGTTTTTAAATTGAATGATTTATTCATGTTTTATTTGCCTGTCTCTACTACTTAATGAAAAATGTGTGCAATAGATATACTCAAACTTCACACATTTTCAAAAAGAACACAGACCCAATTAATATACTTTCCTAATCCAATTATTTATAAGGCTATCTAACTTACTTTAGCTAAAATCAATGACTTAAAACCTATGTTTGTCAAAAATAAATAAACAAGAAAGCCAGTTAGAAAACTAGCTAAATTTTGCCCAATTACAGATAGCTCAGGTGTGCATTTTAACATATAGGAAATATTAGTTAGCCCTTCTCATAAAAATATAATAAAACTAGGAGAGCCTGGGTGGCTCAGTCAGTTTAGCATCTGCCTTTGGCTCAGATCATGATCCGGGATCCTGAGACCTAGCCCAGTGTGTGTATTGGGCTCCCTGCTCAGTGTGGAGCCTGCTTCTCCCTCTTCCTCACCCTCTACACCTCCCCCAGCTTGTGCTCTCTTTCTCAAATAAATAAAATCTTTAAAAATATATATACTTATAATAAAACTATATCACCATAAACATATATTTAATTTTGTTGAGTATCTGTTGTAAATAAATTGGATTTTGTACTGGAAATAAAGAGCACATGAATGTATTTATTTGGGTAAATAAAATAGAAATAACTGTTTGGTGAATAGCTAAAATATGTTGTCCAGATCCATTTGCTACATGGCTATAACTTTTGGCACATTTTAGTGTATAATGTAGAACAACTTTAAGTTAAATAAGATTAAAAATAGATGGAATGTTTGTTGCTTATTTTAGTATTAACTTTATTGTAACCTTATTCTAACTTAATATTATACTCATGTTTGATACTTATAATACACATGGAAATGTATACTGTATCACATAATGAAATATGAAATGTATATAAAATGGGAACCATATAGGATGCTATAAATATCATCATGTCAAATACTCTTAAGAAAGAAATGCATATTCTGCTCCGGGCTTTTATAGAAAAAGAGTTAAATGATTTTCCACATTTATACAAATCAATTTCAATCATTTATAAACATTAGGAAATAAAATGTTCTATTCTTTTTAGTGGAAGGGAGAAAGAGTTAAAACTTCAAGAAATGTACATAACCCTTCACTTCCTAGATGCTTCTAGGTGATTCCTCACAGTGGCAAATGGTAAAACAGAAGGAAAAGAATATTATATGCTCACCTATGAACAAGAATATGCTGACAACTGTGACTGTTTTCCTAAGTTAGCAATGATTTGATAAGACTTCTCTCGTAAGCATCAAAGATCCTAACAAAACAGAAGGATGGCTCATGCCTCACTGCAGAATAAATGACTCTAAATCCATCCCCAAGGCCTACAGTGTGATAAATGATCCAGAGACTTCCAGTCCTGGCTCTACTTAGGGACAGCTAGGGAGAAATTCCACATGCCCACAGCGTTGGTATCTATCTGTTAGGGAAGGAGGGATTGCGTGCAGTGGTGGCTGGGGTCTGCACCTATGGGCTCTCCACAGCCAATTCTCTGTGTCTTTCCCAACTCCACATTCAGAAATACTGTACTGGTAGCTTGAAATGGGCCATGGTGGGAGTATTTACACCACAGGAATAGGCCAATGCTACAAATCAGGGCTTTTTATCCAGAGAGTGAGTTGTTAAACATTTATGGGCACACCCACTGATCACAAGTCAACATATGCCTACAGAAAAATGAGTGATTGGTGCTCGTGCGACAAAGGGATCCTGGAGGCATTTTCTTCTTCTAACCTCACATTTCCGGGAGAAATTAACTCCCTTTTGGAAATAGGTTAAGCTACAACTATTAATTACTTGATTAATTTAAATGTCCAAGTTATTGATTGTGCCAACCCCATTATCAAAGTCAATAAATTTCACTGGATTCAAACTACCTGAGTCATTAACGGCTAAGAGACAGAAAAGTAAAAGATGCAATGACCAATATTATCTGTCCCTCACAGTAGCTAGAATTACTTTGCTACATCGAGGGTCTATCAAAATGAATTGCTCATTACAATAACAGTCAAATGTGAAAGAGGAGTAAGCAGCATAGGATGAAAAAAAGAGGAAGAAATGCTAAGGGGCACAGTTCGCATCAGCTGGCATGTGCATTCCTCAAGAATATCCCACATAACAGATTCGAACAGATGGTCTGACTGTTTTCCATTTTGTTTCCTTAAGTCAGTACCAACAGTAAGATGCCTGTGCTGGGTACCTTCTGTTTCCCTCCCTGTCTGCTCGCCACCTCTCTTCACCCTGCTCTATTGTCCTAGGAACTGACCATAGATGGTATCAATAAGACTCCCTTGTCATCTGGCTTCCACAGAGGAAAGGAGGGATGGAGGGGGAGATCAGAACCTTTTCTCCTAGCTCCTTCACTCCACCAAAAGGAAGATACACCGTCCACCAAAGATCAGAATTTTTGTCAGACAGCACCTCCACAAAGCTCCCCCTTCAAGTTCCAATAACCCATCCTTCCACCGTCCTCTCAAGCCTTAGGTGTTAGCAACCAACTGTGACAGCTCCAGCATACTGTCCTATCCTTTGTGGGATTGCCCAACACCTTACCAAGACCTTTGGAATTGTCCCTTTATTACACATCTTCCTATCCCTCGATTTGAGTGTGCCATCTATGTCCTGCTGGGACCCTGAGTAATAGAACAGTGTTGGAAAAATCCACCTCCCCCCCCCCAAAAAAAAAAAAAAAAAAACCTCTGAAAAACCACCAGATTGGTGCATCCCCTGATATCCTTCCACATGATCCTGTGTTGCACAGGGCTTTCAGACTCATCTAAAATATCTGTCAAACAATCCACAGGAACTCACTAAGCCCCTGCCCCATACCCAGCACCACATTGGGCACCGTGTCCCATGCTACTGCGAAAACTAATAAATGGAAACCTCACTAAAATGAAGTCGGGAGGTTTGGCAGGGGAAGTTCTCATGCCCTACCACTGGTCATCAATTGCAAATCCAACAGAAAGAAACCAATACTACTTTACTATCCTCGCAGGAAGATGAAAGGCTTTCCTCCTCCCAGGCAATAGCCCAGCCAATGAGATACAGTCACAACTCAGCCAATGAAAAGCAACTATATTCAAGCTTCCAGTTTTCTTCCAACTGACTTTGTTTATAACAGTCTTCCCAATCCCCCTTTTCCTCTATAAAATAAAAGCATTCTTCTCCTTTGTTTGGTGGACTTGCCAATGGTTTTTGCTGTAGCTTGCTTGTCCGAGATTACGATTCTCTGCTATTCATGAATAAACCCATTTTTGTTGGTTAAAATAACTAGCAGTTTTATTTTTAAGCTTGACACTACTTACAAGAGGATCAAAGTAGAAGTGGTCAACTTTTTATATTTTCAAATTAAAATTTTCCTGAAAGCCTGATCTAATTCTTTCATAGAGCTGTACAAATGTACATGCCCATATTAACTTTGATACTATTTTATTCTCCATATGAAACTCCTATATTTAAAGTACAGGATAGTATGGACTAAATTCTCTAATCAAAAGACATACGGGTGCCTGGCTGTTTCAGTGGATAAAACATGCAACTCTTGATCTCAGGGTCATGAGTTCAAGCCCCACATTGGATGTAGAGATTACTTAAAAAAAAAAAAAAAAGACATAGAGTGGTTGAATGGATAAAAAGGAAAACAAAACCCATCTATATCTGCCTCTAAGGGACTCACTTCAGATGCAAAAGACATGTACAAACTGAAAGTGAAGGGATGGAAAAAGTTGTTCCATGCAAATGCAACTAATAGAAAGCTGGGTTAGCGGTACTTATATCAGACAAAATAGACTTGAAAACAAAGACTGTATTAAGAGACAAAGAAGGACATTACATAACGATAAAGGGTTCAATCCAGCAAAAGAATATAACTTTTGTAAATATTTATGTAGTTAACATAAGAGTAGCTTAATATATAAAACAAATATGAACACACCTACAGGGAGAAATAGCAATACAATAATATTAGGGGACTTTAATATCCCACTTTCATCAATGGATAGATCATCCGGACAGAAAATCAATAAGCAAACATTGGCCTTAAACAACATGCTAAAGTACGGAATAGTTACCGAAAAGAAAATAAACCAAACCCCCCTACTCTGTAGCATCAGCATAAACAGAACAGAACAGGTAGCCCAGAGCCCACAACCCTCCAAAATGTCAAACACTTAAGTCTGAATTCAAAGGGACAACAGTGCCCACCTCACTATTGACATATAGAATCATCCTTGAAGCCTAAATGATAAAAACAAATATTTTGAGTACTTACCACAAGAGAGATTCTGTGTTTCACCTGGAATATTCCACTCAACACTCTAAACAACTCTATGAAATAAGTGCACTGCATTAGTATTTCCATTTGATAGATGATAAAACTGAGGCTTGGTTCTGATCCAAGCTCATAGAGCTGGTAACAAGCTGAGATCCAAATGCAGGGAGCCCGCTTCTTTTTTTTTTTTTTAAATATTTTATTTATTCATTTGACAGAGAGAGAGAGAGAGAGAGCACCAGGTAGAGGGAGAAGCAGATACCCTGCTGAGCAAGGAGCTGGATGCAGAACTTGAACCCAGGACCCTGGGATCATAACCTGAGCTAAAGGCAGATGCTTAACCGACTGAGCCACCCAGGTTGCCCAGGCAGCTGCTTCTAGAATCCAGGCTTCTAACCACTGCACCGGAATTCAGGCCAGGGTCAAGAGACTTCCAGAGATCTGAAAATCTCATATTTGAGAGGATAGTTTTAAAGAAGAAGGGAAAAAACCTTCAATTTTTCTGTAAAATATTCCTTTTTTCCTTTGTAAATCTTCAAGGTTACCAACCTGCATCTGGGATTGGGGGGGGGGCAGGAGGGGTGTTGTTCTATATATTACTTTTGTGCTCTGAACAGAATGTCTTCTTGGCCCCAAGCTCTGCTCTCCCCACACCCTGCAGGGTTCTCAAGTTCACACACTTCCAGAAACCCCTATTGTCTTGGCTTGATAAAGGCTTTGTACTGCCCAAGGCCATAAAGCATTTATTCTTGTAGTTTCTTGTAATGACAAAGGCAAAAACAATGATTCCAATTAATTTTTTACCTACGCTCTCTTTTGTGATATTTCAGGTATGCAACAATTAACAGAAGAAGTTCCCCGGGATGTTCTAATTATAAACTTCTTCCCACGCATGTGGAGGGAAATGGTCTACTTCACAGAAGAGTATTTTGTAAAACTCAGAGTTCAAATGGAGCTGAAAATGAATTTGGTTATTTCACCTAGTCCTTTTCTTGCCCTGGGAGGACAAATTAAAACTTTGAATAATGGCCAGCAGCCTCTTCCTTTGGAGGCCAGTTTGGTTTACACTCATTGGAACCAGCGACCCTAGCCCTTTGGGCTTCTAGAGACATTACCATATCTATTCCCATCTGTTCCTTTTTCACTCTCCAAAAAGCTGAATGTCCTGTTTTCATTTTCTCTCCAGCTCTAAGGATTAGGGTATAATCGGTCTACTAGTCTGCTAGGGCTGCCATAACAGGGTAACACAGACTGGGTGGCGTCAACAACAGAAATGTATTTTCTCACAGTTGTAGATACTAAAATTCCAAGATCAAGGTGTCGGCAAGGTTGGTTCCCTCTGAGGGCTATGAGGAAAGGGTAGATTCCAGGATCTCTCCTTCTCTTGTGGATGGTTGCCTTCTCCCTGTTTCTTCACACCATTAACCTTCTGTACATGTCTGTCCCCAAGTCTCCTCTTATAAGGACACTGGTAATACTGGATTAGGGCCCACCCTACTGACCTCATTTTAACTTGATTACCTCTGTAAAGATCCTGTTTCCAAATGCAGTCAGATTCAGAGGCACTGGGTGTTGAGATTTCAACACAGGAATTTGGGGGGAAACATAATACAGCCCATAATCAGTGTTTGACCCACAATCAAGGTACTGTCTTTTTCATATCAATCTATTAATACTTAAAAGTAGAAAAATCAGGGGTACCTGGGTGGCTCAGTCAATTGAGCATCTGACCCTTGACCTCAGCTCAGGTCTTGACCTCATGAATTCAAGCCCCATGTTGGGCTCCACACTGGGCGTGGGGGATACTTAAAAAACAAAACAAAAAAAAAAGTTTTAAAAAAGTAGAAAAATCAAAAAAACACATCTGTTCTTGACAGATAAGGCCCCTGACATTTCAAAAATGACCCCCACCCCAAAATGTACTGGTTAAACACTTTTAAAAATTGTTTTGTTTTGTTTTCATAAAGAAAAGAAAAAAAGATTGTATAAAAACAGCTTATTGAGAAAGCTTGGGTTTTATTTTTTTATTATTATGTTCAACTAGCCAACATATACTACATCTTTAGTTTTTGATGTAGTGTTCAGTGAAAGCTTGGGTTTTAAACTCAGCCCCCCTAAAGAGATCCTTAGGTCCTAATTCATAGAAATTCCCATTTGAATGCCCTCATTCTACTACTCATGATTTTCTCTGGATGCTGGCCTGCCTGTCTGCCTCTGCTTTTTATTTTTATTTATTTTTTTATTACTGTTTTTCACTCTTTGGAACATTTATTGTTGTGGTTTTCCTTTTATATATCCCCCCGCATGAATTTTCCTAATTGGGTTTCCCTTCCTAAATTTATCTTTCCCATGGCTTTGGATGATATCCATGAGGGCAGATTTATTTGGAGAACACAAGATAAGGGCAATATATTCACCACACATCAGGAATAGCAAATGAGCTTTCTTTCATAACATTTGTCCTTGAGTACCATCTCTTACTTTAAAATAGACAGAAAGTTTCTGCTAGTGCAAGAAACATTTATTACTTGCCCATCCACTTCCTCATCCCCTCTAATTTCAACCACTACAAAGGCAGATTACAAAAGTTGGCCAAATTGGAGCCCAGTGTGTGTGCATGAGTTGATTGATTTTTTTAACAATAAAATATGAGTTATATCAACCAAGATACTTATTTTACAGACTTTTGTATGAAAAAAAGAGAAAAATAATATGTTTGAGAAAAAGAACAAGCCATTTGCAGCTTACAAATGGGCTCTATTCCAAAATAGATGTTGACAAGTCAATTATTGGGAACCTGGACACATTTTCCTAGAGAAACAATATGACAAAGTGTGGTTGGCTTTGTAGGCAGCCCCAGGGGAGACTGACTACCCCATATGCAGGTGAACTGCAGAGATAACATTGTCCTTGAATCTAGTCAGGGCACTTTAATATTCATGGGAAAACAAATCCGTGTTCCAGTGAGGGAGGGGGTAGGGGTTTTCAGGAATCCTTCTCTGTCTCCAGCACAAAGGACACCTCTGGTATATACCTATCTGTAGTAGAAGTATCTCTGCATCCCCTATGCATTCAACTCTTCAAGAAAATCTAAAAAGGGAAGAAGAAAGGGGTCTAGAGGCCTATAGGAAGAGATTTCTTAGAAGTGGAAGAGGGCAGGAGACTCGGCAGGCCTCAAGGGGAAGAAAGAAAGAATTGGAATAAAGGGAATTAGGAGGGATAGGCTGTGGGGAGAAGTCCTAGAACCACTTGTCCAGGGGATCTGATGAACACTGGGGGTAGTGGGTGCTAATGTGTACAAAGTACTCTAAATCAGGTTTACAGTCAAGTTTGTAAATAAGCAGCCCAGACTTTTTTTTCCCCCTAATTCAACAGATACCTTGTACACTTAGGGTATTCCTGGGCCAACATGAATGGAATGGTGAAATGAGGTTATGAAGATAAACGATAACTCTTTAGGGCACTGGAGGACAAGTATCTGCTTAGGATTGTCAAGGGTATAACATAACACACACTAGAACCTCGTCAAATCTGTTTGGAATGAATGACTGAATATGAGAAACAACTGCAGAGCCAGGTAATGAGCCAGATGTCAGAAAAAGACAAGGGTAACCATTTTAACTGAAATACAGTTGTGTTACACTATAACTGAAGTTAAATGTTTGAATATCATACAGTTTTTTAAACATAAAGAGACTCTATAGGTGTTGATATGAAAAAACATTTTTAATAAAATACATATATGTGCATTTAAAATACATAGTTAAGTGCTAAAGGCAAGGGGCCAGACAGTATGTGTTTTTTAAAAAAATGGTAACATAGTCGTACATAAATATATAACTTGATTTATAACAGATTTCTAAAAGGGTATTAGCTGTGGTTACGTCTAAGGAATGAGAATAGGTGGTGGTAAAAGGCAGAGAGACAAACTTTACTGTTTCATCCTTCTATGCTGTTTAAATTTTTATCACAAGCAAGAGTGACCTTCATTCTTTTTAATCATGGGAAAATATACATAGCATGAAACTTGCCATTGTTAAATGTACAGTTCAGCGGCATTAAGTGCATTCACGTTGTGCAGCCATCACCACCATCCGTCTCTAGAACATTTTTCCTCTTCCCAAACTAGAACTCTATACCCATGAAATAATGCCCCATTCTCCCCTTTCCCCAGAATGACTTACAGCTTATGAAACTAACAGAGAAACTTGACACATGAAACATCCATACTAAATTAACTGAGAGTGCTAGCTTTAGAAGTGATAAACATACTTAATCATTTATGATAGATATACTTTGATAACAAATCCATGCTGTGAAATCCGACTAGCAAGCAGGTTTTGTAGGTTCTGTTGAAATAATAGACTCTGTTTTTGAAACAGGAAATTCCATAATACTGTATCAGATTGAGTATTCATCTGTATACTCTTAATGTATGCAATTTATTAATCATCCTTGGTGGGATTTTTATCCATCTCCTAATTGTCCTGACTACTAATCATTGCAACATTCATAGTTGGGACTTCCAAACACCACAAAACTGGCGTATCGGGATGCTAATATATCCTGAATGCTTCACTCATCCTTCCCAAATCCTTTTTCCCCTTCCTTCTTCCTAATTACAGCCAACAATGAGTCCGTCGAGGAAGGAAAGGTATTTTATTTCCATAAATTGGTGCCAATTTACTCGGAAGAGAGGACCAACATATGACACATACTACACGTGTTCAGGTTCCTGCTGAGAGGGGAGGACAAGCTGGGCAGGGGTGGGCAAGTTGGGTGGGTGTAAGATAGGTAAGAGGTAGAGCAGGGGGAGGGCTGGGGAGGCCTGGATGGCAGGAGCACTGCCACAGGCATGTAGAGCACAGATCTGGGGAGCAGTGCTCCTGAGCAGGAGATGCCAAGATCAAGCTGAGAGTCCAGAGAGTGGAGAAGACAAAGATTAGCATCCAGAGGTCTGGGCAGTAGAGGTGCCTGGGATGGCAGGTTATTCGGTTCATTCTGATCCATGAAACGTTATGGAGTCAACGTCACTACAAAGGCAAGAATATAATGTAAATTTTCTCAAGATGTTTTGGTCTTTATCTATCTGCAAGATACAAAGTGAAAGGAAATTAGACTTAGGACGTCTCAATTTACAAGGACAAAACCATCTGTCTGAGGATTTTTACCTGTCTAGTTATTCCCCAAGAGAGCAGCTAGAAGAAAAGGATGCAAAGCTGACCATATCAGCCATATGTAGAAATGGGTAGTGAGCAGTAAATGTGTGGCTGGAGAACTCTGAAACATCTAAAACAAGCCAGGTGATTTGGGTGTGACCTCAGGGAAGCATGACCAGAATGAGACTATAATGGAGAAAGTTGACATCTAAATACTTGTATTAAGAAAGTCTCTAGAAAGATTAACACGGCAGAAGGAAAATTGTCTGCAAAGAGTCTGGGAAAATAATAATAAAAATAATTAGAAGAAACTGAGAGTTGCTGGAGGGGAGGTAGGTGGGGGGATGGGGTAACTGGATGATGGACATTAAGGAGGGCAATTGATGGAATGAGCACTGGGTGTTATATGCAACTGATGAATCACTAAACTCTACCCCTGAAACTAATAATACACTATATGTTAATTAATCAAATTTAAATAAAATAAATAATAATAATAGCTAATCATACCTTGAGTGTAGTACTATGCACTGGGCATATTATTTTTACATGTTTAGCATATATTAACTCACTAATCCTTTCAATACCCTTAGAGGCCAGTACTGTTAGTATTCTCCCCATTTACAGATGAGGAAGCTGTTATATATGAAGAAGGGTAAGGGGATATTCTTGTATTCTAGCACTGTAGAGAGAAAAACACTAGATTGCTAAACAAAGATTTTCTGCTCATTCAAGAGGTACAGTCTGCTGCTGGGCAGGGATGGTCCAGGGGATTCATCACAGCCGATCTGACCTGTCCAGGAGGTCATCTATCTTCCTTTGCTATGACTCGGTTCCTTCCTGGAAATTATTTGAATAGAAATTCTGCTTTCCTGGGACCCTGTTTAGTGCACAGAATATCCTGGGCACCAGAAAGGAATATTTACCAACACAAACTGGTAAGTTAATATGTCAGCTTATATGTCAGTCTCCTGTGAGTTTCATAAACGTAGATGATGAAAGTTAACCCAGAAAGTCTTCAGAATGGAACAACTTCCAAGCTAAGGAACTTAGCCAAAGTGGCCTCATCTCAGAAGGTCTTGTCTGGGATGGCACTATTTCTAGGCTATCTATGGCAACAAAATATTAGGATTAACTTGCTAAATTTAGTATTAATTCATCTCTATTCTTTCTTCACTCACAGTTGTGGCCCACCCCAAACCTGCCTTTTCTCTTGTCTTTATAGTAATAAGTCTGTTTCTTCACAGATGTCTGCCTATTCACTACCAAAGATGAAAGGATCCCCTGCTCCCCAGCTAAGAGAAAAGTCACAGAGAGCTGGGTTTAAGACTTAGATGAACAAACAAATAAAGGGAGATAATGGGAATTTAAGGAGCAATAAATACAGAGGAGTGTCCTGCAAATTTTTGTTTTGAGTGTCTAGAACCTAGATTTATCACCAAGTTTCAGGAGCTTGTTTTAACTGAAGAGAGATTCAACATAGAGCATACCTCCAAGCCCTAAGCCATGTGCTGGGATCTATGAACCTAAAGGCAAACTAGACCTAAGGTCCACATTCTATAGACCTCAAAAAAGCTTACATTCTACAGAAAGGTTATTTCTGTTTCTTTCTCCCACAAGACTAGGAAGATGTAGTAAATAATCCATAAATTCTTCTTGAGCGCACCTAAATTTGGGTAATTTCAGTTCAGTAAGATAATCAAAGAGTTTGCAGACACACTCAACTGATTCTCTAATTCATTAATTCTATGTTTGCTTTGCCACCAAGTTCTAAAAAAAAAAAAAAAAAAAAAAAAAAAAAAAGTTTGGTAAGGTAATAAAGGTTAAAGAAGGAAAAAAATATCCCAGAGACTTGTCTTCTGCCACATAGATGTTTCCTGCTTTAGTCTTTTGCATATGAAAACTAGGCAAGTGCAGATACCCGCTAAGAGAAACTCTAAAGCAATTCAGGTGTTAGCAAAAGCTTTTCATCTCATTACCTCCCCCCCCCCCTTATTTCTGGTGAACCACACAGCTTGAAACTTATTTTTTCAGAGGCTCCTAAATAGTTTATTTTATTAGTCTTCAGCATATTTTCCTTGATCATCTACCAGCAGCCTACCTTTAGATCCATTAATAACAATACTTCTTGTAATGTTGAGAACATGCATTTTGGAGTCTGGAGTTCTTGACATGAGTCCCAGTTCCACCAACTAGTAGTTCTATGAATTTCTCATCCATGTCCTCATTTATAAAATGCATTATGATCATAATAATCCCCATCAACAACCCTCATGAGAGTACCTTATGAATTGTTTTCTATACATAGCGAACTATCTGTATGTACTTCAAGATCACATTGCTGAGAGCATCTTTAAAAACAAAACAAAACAGATAAATCACAGACATCATTCTAAGTTCCTTTCTAGCACCAAAGCAATGAGAGGGTGTCCTCTGGTTCATCAGGAGCTAAGACTTAGAGAACTGTTGCTACATTCTGCACTACTTCTTTGCAATGTCTTGGTCCCTGGAAAGTCTTTGTTAGAAATGTAGATGCTATTATGGTTTCTGGGTTGTGTTATCAGAAAATGTGCTTCAAGGTAGCCAACTGCTGAAGAAACTTGGGAAGAACTGATACGTGAAAATCTGAGAGAACTTTATAACTTGGGGGAAAACGCTCATAGTTCAGATGGAACTCGGTTGCATTAGAAAGCACATCCTCACCACTAGCGCCACACTGTGAGCTTCATAAGCCCTAGGAAATTTTGCCTTCGTGTGCTCCTTCGTCCATGAAAAAATAAAAATAAAAATAATATTTTATGACTATCTTGGAAGAAAGATGAATATAATCCAGGCAGGATTCATTATTATATATTCACTATTATTATACTATCTGTTTCTTTTAAAAGAAATTAAAACATTTTCACAAGCCCTTAAAGTATTATGGGCTCTAGACACTGGGCCAGCGGTGTCAAAGGGACAAGTCAGTCCTGCTCACTGATGCAGATGTCCATCATTGGACCCCCGCCCCTTTCCAGCCACATCTCCCCCTGCTCTGCCTTCATTCACTCTATTCTAGTCCACCTGGGTCTCCTTCTAGCCCTCTAACACACTCAGCAGAGTCCCATTCTAGTGCCTGAGCCCTGGGGTTTCCTTGGCTCTTCCTTAAATCTTTGCAAGTCACTCAGGTCTCAGCATACATGTCACCACCTCAGAGAGGCCTTCTCTGATCACCCTGACCATCCTAGCCACTCCCCATCCCACTACCCTATTGTAGTTTTTCTGTGGTGCTTACAATAATCTGCAAATTTTCATTTCTTTGTTTATTGTTGACCTCTCATGCTAACATAATATAAGGAATATAAATTATATGAAGGTGGGGACTTGATTTGCCTTAGTCATTGTCATATCTCCACGGCCTCAACCACAGCAGGCTATCAGTAAACATTTATGGAATAAATAAGCGGGTGGATAGGCTACAGAGATTTCTCAGCACACTCAAAGAATGGGGGAACAAAATGGTGCCTGGCATTTTGTTCTTTCACTTTTATAAACAACAAGTCTCCAGCAGACTAAGACGGACATCTTGAGGAGTCAGTGCCCAGTGCTGCAGGGAGGGGAGGGGGAAGAAGGCAAGCACTTCTGCACGTATAACCAGACAGACTCACGTGAGAGAACAGGAAATTCTCCTAGCTGAGCTCTCAGGTTCCTTTGAGAAAGCCCATTCAGCAAGTATCTGTTAGATGCCTGCTATGGGTCAGTCACCATCTAAGAACTGGATTGTTTCTGCCCTCAAAGGACACAATGAAAAGGCAACTAAATGGAAAGTTGAAGACTAGAGATCACCTTGAATGGACATATATTTCACTCTCTGATTTCAGGCAGGACATGGGATGCTTTTAAAGACTCAGAGAAGAGTGATTTTAGGGAGGACATTTGCTATTTGCCAGCATGCTTACTTTGGTAATAGCACACCTATTACCTTTTGAGGAATTATCTCTCTTTCCATTGTGTGTGAATTTGGTAAGATTTTCATTCAAGGTTCCTAGCCCTCTTCCCTGCGAGGAGTGGTTATGTGACCCAAACAGAGCAAATCAGAGTTTCTCCAGAGGCTTGACTCTTAGTCAGAGTGACCTAAGAGTGCCAGGGAGGAGGGGAGAGTTGAGGCATTCAGCTATCCCAGCAGTGGCACCTTCATGAAACCATGGATTAGTTCCTACTCCCAAGAACCCCGGAAATGCCCTAGTATCCTTCCTCTTACTACTCTTCCATTTAAGGAAGCCAGAGTCATTCTGTGAAGCCCCCTGACTAATGCAATGGAAGAGGGGTGGGACTGGGGTCATTAGACTGGGTCTTTAGGTGCAACTAATCCAAGTGGCCAACCTTTTTGTGCCTCAGCTTTCTGAGACCTCAAAGAGAGATCATCACTACTCAATAAGTATCCGAAGGTTATTGGGAAGTTAAAATGAGCTAGTGAGTTAGCTGATCTATGTCAGGTAGGTCCCCTAAGAAGCAGATGTTGGGACAGAGTTAGGAATGCAAGTGGTTTATTTGGAGGTAACACCTCTGCAAGATAAAAGGGGGGGAAAGCAGAATCAGGTAGAGAGACTTCAGACCACAATCTTGTTATAACCTGATGATGATGGAAACCTATAGATGCATAAAAACTAAGGAAACTCTTGGGAGAAAGGAGTCCAGACCCCAATCTTTTCCCTTTCGAGGTTCAAAATTATAAGTACTTCTTTGATGAGTTGTCATAATCTCCACTGGACCACAAAGGGGAACTCACCCTAATGGAGGGGACTCTGCTCTGGTGCCCCAGGCTCACTACTAGATCTGTGGGTATTTGAGGAGAGGGTGATCATAGCACTGTTTGAGCTACCTTTGCCCAAAGCAGAGTCTCAATTTCCAAGGCCCTGATCCTTGAATGATACCAAATAACTGAGTTTTAAATGTTTTTAATGTTTAAAAGTACATCCTAAGAAATATAGTCACTAATCCTGCAATAATGTTGTAGGGTAACCACAGTTATTACGGTGAACATTCAGTAATGTCTAGAATGGCTGAATCAATATGTTGTGCACCTAAAACTAGTATTACCTTATATGTCAATTATGCCTCAGTCATAAATTTTGTAATGTTTTTAATTAAAAGAAACCTTTCCAGTGCTGATTCCTTTCTAGTTCTACCCTCAGATAGGCAGAGACAACCAACATTAAAGACAAATTAAATTAGGGGACTAAAAAACAATTGAACATTTTAACTTACATGAAAAAATCATTTTTTAAAATTAAAATTATTTTAAACTCATTTAAGTTTGATTTGCATATTGCTGTCAATAAAATTATTATATTTACCTCTAAAAAAAGCAAAGATCCTGGGTAGGAAGAGGAAGTATGAAGGATTTCTTCTGGCCCATGTGAACCAAGTATCACAAGGAAAAACACTCCCTGTAAAAGGGCCATGCTTTTTTAAAAAATATAATTTGTAGAGTAACAAAATAAAGGTGTAGGGGTTGGGGAAGGGAGGGATTCTTTTTCTTTCCCAAATTGCCCTAGTGTTGACACTAGGAAGATTAACATTTGATTCTAAGTGACCTTAGAATCCACTTATTTGTCATCTTGGAAACAATAGGTTAACAGTTTTCAAAATAACTGAACAATATAAACAAACAGCTGCTTGGACTAATCTGGGATCTACTGTTGCCATGAAGTCACCTCCAGGACATTTTCAAAAAGGCTTTTTTAAAACATCTCCTGACAGCATGAAAGGCCTTGCCTGAAAATTGACTGGTGTGTAAAAGGAAACCATCATTCACTCTAATGGGTCCTTCAACTTGCTCTCCCTGTACTCATAGCTGCCCTAGAGCTGAAATGTGAGGCTTCTTAAACCCCAGGATGGGCAAAAGAATTTCATCACCCTCCCTAGGCACTCAGTGTGGACTTCTTCCTAAGTAGATTTTCTTCAGGTTTTCGTCACAGACTACTATAATCACTAAAATAAAGTGCTCAGTTTCTAAGCACCTGAAACGTGCTGACATATACGCACCTCCAATGAATGGTGTGTTAAATCCTCTTCCCCACATCTCCGCCTCCCCACTCACACACCCAACAACAGCCATGCATGGTCCCTTGACACCCATCTCTTATTCAGAGTGCTGTTCTCAGATTGTTTTTTCTCTCCCCCCACCGGGCCCCCACAATAGTCATAAGTACACAATTTGAATCACATCGCAAACTAGAACCAATAGACTGAGATGCTCAACATTTTTATTTATCTACTAATATTTCTCAAGTCTGGAAAATTTCAAGTTTTCATGAATTTTCCCTGGAGAAGAAAAATTCTCCATAACCACAGACAGGTTTCATAATCACTCCAAGGAAATGACAAGTTCTTCTTGAGAACAATTCTTTTTGCTTTCTGAAATTTGAGGTGAGAAATTTCATTTATTTTTTGCCAAACCACAAAAATGGATGATGTCATTCTTATACCACAAGAACCGGGAGGTATGTTCTCATTTCCAACACAAATTATTAAATTACGTGTAGCATTCAGGAGAAAAATGACAGCAAGAGTGAGATCCACATTACAGCTATTGTTTATGCTAAACGATATATATTCCTACATTTCTCCCTTTGGTATTTTCTTCTTAAAAGTGTTAAGGGAATATTTGGGGCTTTTTTTCCCCTTGTATCATTTCCCCTCAGTTGGGAGCTGCTAGCTTGTTATCAAGATTGGTACCAAACAAGAGCAATCTGCTCTCTGAAAACAAAGATTCCACCTCTTCAACTGCATTTGTAACAGGGATGGGCCCACAGAGATACCATGGAAAACTCTACTAGTAGTGTAATAAAATATCTGCTTAAAGGTCCGTTGATTTTTTTAAATCAATTAAGCCTTTTAAGAACTTAGAGACTTTATATGGAATTATTGAATCGGGGTGCCTGGCTGGCTCAGTCAGTAGTGCATGCAAATCTTGATCTTGGGGTCGTAAGTTTGAGCTCCAAGTTTGGTGTAGAGATTACTTAAAAATAAAATCTTTTAAAAAAAATTGTTGAATCATTATATGGTACACCTGAGACTTATATAACACTGTATGTTAATTTTACTTCAATTAAAAGAAAAGAACTGACAGGCATTATAGTCTAGCCAGATATCTCCTCTGCAGATATAAGGAAGCTGAGCACCAAAATGTTGAGCTAATTTTCCCAAGATCTCAGGACTAATTAGAGTTGGAACTAGAACCTTAATCTTCTACATTATTCTTATTGTGTAATTATAATGGCAGTTGAGAAATTTATATTTATGAAGTGGAATTTAAGATAGATTTTTATACTCAAATAAATGCTCAACTACTATTTTCCATGTTTAATCCTATCATCTTTTGTCTTCAGTATTAATATATCTATAACATTATCCAGAGTCTGTCTTCATCTTTACTGCAAAGCAGATGAACTCAGGGAAGTAAATTTAACTGCAATATGCTGAAGTGGTATTAGACTCAAGAAAGAATCTGAAAGAAAGGGTAACTGAATATGGAATCAACCAGGCAGGCAGTAAAGCACTAAAAATTACACATCCCTCAATGATGTGCTGCTTAACTCGTCATCACTTGAGTGTAGATTGCACCTATAGACTTGCTTCCAAAGAGCAAAGTAAGTAAAGGAGGGTAAGTAATTTTACATTTGGAGAGACCTGGAAAACACCATCTCACTCTGTTATTAAGGTTTACCATCATGTTGATAGCATATACTCTTAATATGAGGTAATGAGAATGACACTTCATCTCTGTGGTCTTCCTCCCCAAAACCCACAACACCGAATAAGCATGAAAAAATATTAGACAAACCCAAACTGAGGGACAATCTACAAAATAACAAAACAACTCTTCAAAACTATCAAGCTCATCAAAAAGAAGGAAAATTTGAGAAAATGTCCCAGACCAGAGGAAGCTAAGGAGACATGATGATTAAATATAATGTGATGTCATAGATGGGATCCTGGAACAGAAAAAGGGATATTAGGGTAAAAACTAGTTAAATCTGAATAAACTGCACTTTAGTTAATAGTAACCTATCAATGTTGATTTCTTAGTTGTGACAAATGTACCATGCTAATGTAAGAAATTATGATATAGAAAATGGTGACCAAGGTATATGGGAATTCTCTGTACTTTTACAACTTTCCTGTACATCTAATGCTATTCTAAAATTGAAAGCTTAGTTCAATTTTTAAAATTATACAGCAATCTTATGCCTTAGACATAGTTTTGTATAACAGATAAATGACCTCTTGGAGTATTCTTCATCTTGGTAATACATTTTGCCTCATTCAGAAATAAGATATAATGGGGTGCCTGGGTGGCTCAGTCAGTTAAGCATCTGACTTCAGCTCAGGTCGTGATCTCCAGGTCCTGGGATGGAGTCCCTATCGGGCTTTCTGTTCAGCAGGGAGTCTGCTTCTCCCTCTCCCAATGCCCCTCCCCCTATTTATGCTCTCCCTATCACACACTCTCTCTCAAATAAATAAATAAAATCTTTCTTTAAAAAAAAAAGAGAAGACATAATGGAAAATTTGCATTTGATTCTGTATTCTGTAAATGTAAGAACCATTATCTCTCTTCATTTTCATTTGTATAATTATCATCTTCAAAAGTGGTAAAAAGAACTTCTGCTACCAAAAGGTGAATTCATTTGTATCAGATGAACCATCCTGAGAAGAATAACTAGCAATCATGAGTATAATATTTTTGAAATATGTTTGAAGTCAAAAAAATCTCCTGAGACAACCAAAACTTGGAAAGGCAGGATACCAGAGAGAAAGGACGTATAATGAAATGGGCCTGACATTCAGAGCAGCTTTCTCCTCAAGGCATTTTTCAAGTTATAAACAGCAACTGGGAAGCAGAACAGTTTAGCAGAGTATACTGCAGTCTCACTGATGTAGGGATGAAAATATGGAAGGTAGGATGCTCCAGAGAAAGCCCTCATAAACATCCCACAATTTCAATTAAAATTCCTGAAGGGCCTCACTGTAAAAGAAGGGCTAACCAGAAATAAACCAGCTCTCATAAATACTGAAACCCAGCCTTATATGCCTGATTGGATTAAGCTAACTAGCTTATCTACCTGCTGGAGGTAAAAAATATATACTCTCTGGAAGAGAATAACACCATCCAGAGCCTCAAAGTACCACTACAATTTTTCACACACTCTGTACAGCATTCAAAATAGAGATTATCAGAATATCCAAGAGATAAAATTTAAATGAGTTCAAATTAAAATGAAAATAAATAGACAGTAGAATCATACCTATGGGAGATCCATGTACTCTAACAAAAATGTAGTATTCAAGAAAATAAATGGATACTTTCAGAAGAAAATCCATAAGAAAGAACTAAGTGGAAATTCTAGAACTAAAAAAAAAAAAAGTAAATAAAAATAGGAAGTCAATATATAGGTTTAAGAGAGAGAAAAAAAGGGAAATACAGAAAGGAGTGTAAAAGATATCTGATACAGGGCATGGTGAAAAGATCTAACATACATGTAAATGGATTCCCAGAAGGCTAAAAAAGAGAGTATGGGGCAGAAGTAAAATTCAAAGACAGAACAGCCAAGAATTATCCACAATTAATAAAATACATTAATCTATAAATTCAAGAAGCACCAGGAGCTCCAAGCAGAATAAATATGAAGAAAGACCACAGCTAGGTACACAGTAAGATTCCTGAAAACCAGGTAGAATACCATAAAAGCAGACAGATAGTAAGACACATTATCTTCAAAGGAACTATCATGGGGCTGATGATTGACTTCTCAACAGAAATGATGAACGTCCAAAGACAATGAAATGGTACATTTAAAAAACAAAGATAATTGCCTACCTAGAATTCTATACCAAGTGAAAGTAGCCTTAAAAAAATAAAGATGAAATACATTTTCAGGCAAAATTAGAAAGAATGCAAAACCCATAGATCAGCAATAATAGAATACTAAATACAGTTCTTTGAGTAGAAGAAATGTGATGCCAGTTGAGAACATGAAATGAAAAAAAAATAATAATGAGCATCAGAAAGGGTAAATATGCAGATAAAAATTGGGGCACCTGGCTGGCTGGGTTGGAAGAGCAAGCAACTCTTGATCTGAGGGCTGTAAGTTCAAGTCCCAGATGCGGCATAAAGATTACATAAATAAACAAAACGTTTTTTTAAAATTACTTATTTACTTAATTAACATTGACTCTATTCAACAATAATAATAATTCCTGGGATCTAAATATAGATAAAATTAAAATATGTGAAATAATAGCATAAAGATTAGAGGTAAATTAAGTTCAAATGTAGTAAGATCCTTGCCATGTCTTGGAGGTGAGAAAGCTAGTTATGTACATCAATTTGAATAATTTGAAGAAGCATTTTGAACTTTAGAGTAATCATTGAAAGAATAGTACAAGAATGTATAACTACAAGCTCTTATTGGGAGAAAATAAAAAAATAAAAATAAATAGAATAGGGATGCCTAGCTGGCTTAGTCAGAAGAGCATGTGACTTGATCCTGATATCAAGTGCTTTGGAGCCCCACATTGGGTGTAGAGATTATTTGAATAAAGAATTTTTTTAAAAAACTACAAAAGAAGTGAAAAGAGATAGAAGAAATAGGTAGAACAAATAAAATATAGTTAAATGAAAGATTAAAACCTAAGTATATTTGTAATCACATTAAATAAAAATAAATGATACACTTCTATGAAAGGGCAAAGTTGGTTAGATTTTTTAAATTAAAATTATTTTTTAAAATTAATTATATATTGTTTATAAGATTTATATCTTAAATATAAGGAAAAAGTTTAAAAATAAGAGGATGAAAAAATAAACTATAAAAATATTAACCAAAAGAAACTGATATGACTATAATAATATCAGAAAAAGTAAACTTTAGGGGCACCTGGGTGGCTCAGTCGTTAAGCATCTGCCTTTGGCTCAGGGCATGATCCCCGCTTTATGGGATCGAGTCCCACATCAGGCTCCTCCGCTGGAAGCCTGCTTCTTCCTTTCCCACTCCCCCTGCTTGTGTTCCCTCTCTCACTGGCTGTCTCTCTCTGTCAAATAAATAAATAAAATCTTTAAAAAAAAAGAAAAAAGAAAAAGTAAACTTTAAGACAAAAAAGCATTGCTAAAGATAAACAAAGAACATGATAAAGAGTCAATCTACCAGGAAGATAATATAATTTCAAATTTTTATGTACCTAATAATTTTTTCTATAGATTTTATTTATTTATTCATTCAACAGAGATAGAGACAGCCAGCGAGAGAGGGAACACAAGCAGGGGGAGTGGGAGAGGAAGAAGCAGGCTCATAGCGGAGGAGCCTGATGTGGGGCTCAATCCCATAACGCTGGGATCACGCCCTGAGCTGAAGGCAGACGCTTAACAATTACACCACCCAGGCGCCCCTATGTACCTAATAATTTAACCACGAAATGTAAAAAGGAAAAAAATGACAGAACTAAAAGTCACAATAGACAAATAACAATATAGAAGACTTTAACACAGCATGCTCAATAAATAATAGAACAAGAGGACAAAAAGAAAGTCAGTAAATATATAGATTTGAATAGCATGATTTAAAAATCTTTCCTAAGTGACAATATAAAATACTGTACCAATAATGCAGAACGCACATACTTTCCAAATGCATATGAACTATTTCCCCAAGTTGACGATGTGCTAGATCATAAAGCAAGTCTCAACAAATCTTAAAGGACTGAAATAACATAGTGTATGTTCTTCTGCTACACTAGAATAAATTAGAAAGCAATAACAAGAAGAGTATGAGAAAATTTGCAAATGTTAAAAAATATTAATACACATCTAAAAATATCCAATAGTGAAAGAAAAATCATAATGGAAATTTTAAAATATTTCAAACTAATGATAATGAAAATGTGGCTTATCATAAGTTGAATGCAGCTAAAAGTCATATTTAGAAATAAATGTATATAAATAAATATATGAGAAAAGAAGAAAGACTGCAAATCAATGTTTTAAATATCTACCTCAAGAAACTCAAGAAACAAAATAGAAAGTTAAATTCAAAGAAAGTAGAAAGAACAAAGACAAAAAGCAGAAACATACATTAGAGAAGATTAGAAAAAAGCAAATATTCGTTCTTGGAAAAAAAATATTAAAATTGCAAGACTATAGCCAGACTAATCAAGGAAAAGAGAGCGAGAAGATACAACTTACCAGTATCTTGTTTGAAAAAGAAGATATCGCTATATGTCTTAGAAACATTTAAAAGATAGAGAACACTACAAAGAACATATGCCAATTAATGTGAAATTCTAAACAAAATAACTTTTTTTTAAAGATTTTATTTTATTTATTTGTCAGAGAGAAAGAGAGCACAAGCAGGAGGAGAAACAGAAGAAGCAGACTCCCCATTGAGCAAGAAGCCTGATGCAGGACTCGATCCCAGGACCCTGGGATCACGACCCGAGCCAAAGGCAGATGCTTAACTGACTGAACCACCCAGGAGTCCCAAAACAAAATAACTTCTAAGAAAGAAAGTATTTACTGAAACTAACACAAGAGAAAATAAAAAGTAGGGGCGCCTGGGTGGCGCAGTCGTTAAGCGTCTGCCTTCGGCTCAGGGCGTGATCTGTCAGGCTCCTCCGCTGGGAGCCTGCTTCTTCCTCTCCCACTCCCCCTGCTTGTGTTCCCTCTCTCACTGGCTGTCTCTCTCTGTCAAATAAATAAATAAAATCTTTTAAAAAAAAGAGAAAATAAAAAGCAAATAGTACTTTTTGTATTAAACAAAGTAAATCTGTAATTAACAACTTTATGCCCTCATATATTCCTCCAAGCATTTAAGGAGGAATTCTTTCTTAAATCTTCTTTTGCAAAATCTTTCATAAAACAATTTCATAAAACAGTTCTTTCATAAAATCTTCCAGAGAATAGAAAGGGAAGAAACACTTTCTAACCAATTTTATAAGACAAGCATTATCTTAATACAAAAATGAGACAATAACATTGCAAGAAAAGAAAATCACAGTGAAATCTCTTACAAACATAAGAGCAAAACCTCTTAAAATATTACCAAATTGAATACAGCAATGTATAAAGAAACACTGAAATGTAATTTAAATAGATGAAAAAGAAGCATTTCAAAAAATTCAACACCCATTCATTTTTAAATAAAATAAAATAAGACCCAACACATTAGGAATAAAAAATAATGTCCTTTATCTGATAAAAGTTATATATAAAAATTCTGTAGCAAACAACATACTTGACCATAAAATGTTGAAAGTTTTCCCCCAAGAAACAAGGATGCCAGCTATCATCACTGGGACAACATTGTATTTGAGATCTTAGATCAATGAGGAAAGAAAACAAAATGAAATAAAAGAATAAGAATTGATGTACTTATGTACTCATATACAAAAGTCCAAACGAATCCACAAACTACTAGAATTAAGAAAGGAACTTAGTAAGATCATTGGATAAAATGTAAACATCAACCACATTTCTAAAAAGGCAGCTGTAATAGCAACCAAAGAAATAAAATATTAAAAATAAATCTACCAAAAGATGTGTAAGACATTTAGGTGAAAAACTGCAAAGCTATACTGAGAGATGTCTTACAAGGCCTAAATAAATGAAGCAATATACCATAATCATGTGTTGGAAGGCAATATTGTGAAGATGCTGATTCCACCTAAACAGATCTGTAGCGTCAATGCAATCCTGATCAAACTCCAGCAAGGGTGTGTGCTTGTTTTTCTCCCAACGGAAATAATTTCTATATATTTCCTTGTGTAGAAATGTAAAGAATCAAAAATAGCCAAGACAATCTTGAAGAAGAATAAAGCAAGAGAACTTACTCTACTCAATCAGATATCAGGACTTCACAAAAAGCTACAATAAGTGCAAAAAAAAAAAAAAATGGAGAACATTCTGACCTACCTGAGAAACAAGGTAGGTAGTTCTGAAGGTCTAGGTGAGGATAGTGACCATCAATTCTATGTAGCTTCTGCTGAAGGCGGGAAACTTGATTTTCCCTTGATAATTATTCCCATATGGAGGAACTAACATTCCTGGCTTCTCTCCATACCCTCCTGCTTTCCAAGGAGAAGTGGCTTGACCAGTGAGTTTGAGAGAAGTTGTTGAGCCTGCAGCATGCAGACTGTTCTCACCTTGGGTGCCAGCCAACCCATTAGGAAGCACAGCTTGACAGAACCAGACACCCTCAGCAGGTAGGCTCAGCTGAGGCTGTAGGTGGGAACTCAATACTGCAAAGGTAGCTATGTCCTATGAGTAGTGCTGGTAATCAGGTGTGCCTGGGAAATTAAGAAAGAACTGGTGTGATTCAAAACTATGCTTCAGTTTTATTCAGAATAGAAACAGGAGAAGAGGGGCTTCTAGGTTGCTCAGTTGGTTAAGTGCCTGCCTTCAGCTCAGTTCCTGATCTCAGGGTCCTAGGATCAGCCCAAGTCAGGCTCCTTGCTCGGCAAGGTTTCTGCTTCTCCTTTTGCCTGCCACTCCACCTGCTTGTGCTCTCTCTCTCTTTGTCAAATAAATAAATAAAATCTTAAAAAACAAAAAAAACAAAACAAAACAAAAAAAACAGGAGAAGAATGAAAAAAAATAAAAGAGGACAGGCTAAAATACCTGGAAGAAGGGAAAAATTACCTAAGGAAAAAAGTGAAGTCTTAGAAGACTGGCTGTACAGAATGGACATATAAGCAAGGAAAAAGAAGATGCACTCAAGTCTAATGGCTCTTTGAAAGGAAATTCAAAACAAAATGAGATCAGAAAGACTACCTGGGCCAACAGTGTAACAGAGAAAAGAAGGCAAGATTTTGGAAGACAGACTGGAAAACTGCATTCATAGGAGCCAGAGTTCAGGGAAATACTAGGAAACATTCTCTTAAAACTTCAGAGAAAGTGTCCATTATAAGCACCATGAGTAATGATCCTTTAAATATTATGACATCTATACCAAGTGGCTGCATATAAATTGGGCATATTTGACAGGAAATATCCAAGAAATTATTGGATAACTTTCAGGATAATGCAGTTACTATAGATAAGTACATAGGTTTTTGCCTACACCCTAGGGAAACATGCTGAAGAAATCTGTGGAATTAGGACTCCAAAGGCAGGCATGGCAAGGATGGGACACATTAATGGGACTCAAGAATAATACCAGATTGTGTCCAGGCTTGGGTTAGATAGTGGTCTGATGAGTGGGATCATCTAACCCAGAAGGTAAGGTAGACAAAATCTGTTTGAACAGAGTGCCTTCGACAGACCCCAAACTCACTGATTTTATATCTCTCACTATGGGAAATACAAGAAGTAATCTAGACAAGAAAGGACAAAATTCCTGCACATAGAGCTAGCCTGCTCTTAAACAGTGGCTTAGGGAAAGTTAGTTAACACAACAAAGTGTTATTGGACCCCCAAAAATTTTCTCTTACACAAAAGCACTGAGAAAACTAATAAAAAATGTTAGAATCACTTCTGTGGTTAAATTTATTCCTAAGTATTTTATTCTTTTTGATATTATTATAAATGGAATTATTTCTTAACTTGATTTTCAGATTGTTCGTTGGTAGGGTATAGAAATGCATTGATTGTTTTATACTAAGCTTGTATGCTACAACCTTGCTGAACTTGTTTATCAGCTCTAATAGTTAATAGATTTTTTGTGGATTTCTTTGGATCCTTAGGATCATGTCATCTGCAAATAGAAATAGATTTACTTCTTCCTTTCAAATCTGATTTCCTTTTATGTTTTTAATATTTTAAAATATTTTTGCCAAAAAACTCTGGCTAGACCCTCCATTAGAAAATTAAATAGCAGTAGCAAAAGCAGATATCCTTTTCTTCATTCTGATCTTAGAAGAAAAGCTTTTAGTCTCTCACCATTACATATGATGTTAGCTGTGGGTTGTTTAAAGGTTGAGGAAGTTCCCTTCTATTCATAGTTTTTTGAGTGTTTTCATCATGAAAGGGTGTTGGATATTGTAAAATACTTTTTCTGTATTGAGATGATCGTGCGGTTTTTGTCTTTTACTCTATTAATATGGTATTTTACATTGATTGAACTAGTAATCAAAAAACTTCCCACATATACAAGCCCAGGACCAGATGGCTTCAATGGTGAATTCTTCCAAATGTTTAAAGAAGTATTATCACAAGTTTGTCACAAACTCTTCTCAAAAAAATAGATTGAAGGGAACACTTCACAAATTATTCTATAAGGCTAGTATTACCTGATACCAAAAAACTAGACAAAGACAACACAAAAAAACTATAGACCAAACCCCTTTTGAATATAGATGCACAAATCTTCAACAAAATACTAGCAACAGAGTTTAGCAACAGATAAAAATTGTTATGTACCATGACCAAATGGGATTTATCCAAGGAATGTGAAGTTGGTTCAACATATACGAAAATCAATCAATTTACCTCTTTAACAGAAGATTTCTCTCAATTGGGTTTATTTCATGGGTCATGAAATAATGGCTGGCATCAAAAGGACAGGGATCCTGGCAAGACTAAAAGCTAGAAGAATATTTTCCACTGAGTGTCTGCCATTGCCTTTGGCAAAACTGGGTCCTGGGTTCTGGGAACATCATTTTGCTTGAAATAACTGCCCTAGGGCTGAGGATCTGCTTATGTTCTAAATTTCATGGGTGTTGGCTATTGCTGTGACAATCTCATATATATATATTAATTCTTCGTACTCTTTAAAAAAAAAAAAAACGTAGGCACATGAGAGCCTCCACAGTGAATTAACACAACATCTGAGGCCATGAAGACTTTGGTTTCTGAAGCAGAAAATCTCTTGACTTGTAACTGAATAGAACAAGAAATTGGAGAGGATAGATTTTGGATTTAATTTCTTTCTACCTCAACTTCTTTGAACTCTAACTTATTAAAGAATTTCATCTTTGGACTTGAATTTCTTCCTAAAAGATTGATAATAAAACAGATTTTTATTCAAATTTGGGGCACCTCTATGTTGGTGGCACTTTATTATTGGAGTAACCTTATGTGGGTATTTAATCTTATTATAGAACCTCTATATTGGATAGATGTACATAGACATAATTTCAGTTGGGAAATAGAGTAAGAAGTGAGATTTCAGCCTTAGGTTATTTTAATGATTGTCCATCTTAAAGCACTTAAGATATTTCAGGTGGACTTACACTGCCTATCAGCAGTCCCCAGTAGGTTTGGGGTAACTGCCTTATGGAGGTGAAGGAGGGACACCCTGGCAGCTTGCCAATCCCCTCTTCCTTGGAGCCAATAATTGTCATTATCAATAGTTACTCCCCTTCTTAACTTCACTGGTACTACAAAATCTACAATTCCTAAAAGTCACTGTTTACTTTGAATCCAGAAAAGAAATCATTCCTAAAAGGGAAATGGGAAAAATTTCTTTGCCTCAGGATCTCCTTTGCAATTCAGATTGTTTTATTTAAAAGTCCTTATGGACAATCCTCCACAGTTCATGACTACTTTTATAGTACATTAAAAAGGGAAACTAATGTCTGGGAGTTGGGGTTCATTAAATATTAACAGAATCCAACAAGGGTGAGACCATTAAACTCCAAGAATTTGTACGACAGTGGTTCTCAAAATGTGGTGCCTGGACCAGCAGCATCACCTGGGACTTTGTGTTGGAAATGCAAATCCTGGGGTCCAAACTTGGATATACTAATCAGAAACTTCAGATGGTGTTTTAACAAGACTTCCAGATAATTCTGGTGCACATTGGAGTTTGGGAATTGTGGATGTAAAAGAATCTTAGAACAAAACTCAGGAATCATACTCATTTGGGTATCATCAAACTGAATAATGATCTTTGTAGAAATATGAATGATTACTTGGAAGAAACAGACAAGCTATCTGATTGAAAGCTCAGGGAGGCTAAACTCCAAATTGACTAGGTTCTCTGATTTTTCTTAGCTGATTTTCTCCGTGGAACCACCAGGAAAAAGAAGAAGGAGGAGGAGGAGGAGGAGGAGGAGGAGGAGGAGGAGGAGGAGGAGGAGGAGGGGGAGGAGGAGGAGAGGAAGAAGAAACCCACCTCACACTATTGTACAACACCAGATTTGCCTGGCTTTGCCAATCTTTTGAAAGTGCTTCTTTAACTACCTTTCAAGATACACAGAAATCACTGCTATCAGAGGCGAACTTTGGAATTCCCCATCCTCTCACATGGCAGACACACATTGATTAGCCCCTTATTACCATTTGATGACATAAATTTAATTTCCAAAATACTGAGTAAATCCTTCTTCTCTATCCATTTCTTCAGGGACCTCATCGGATCTAATCACTCTAAGTTTCATCCTCACAGGGGTGGCTCCCAGATCGCATCTACTCGCATTTCCACATGGACTTCTAAGAAAGATCTCGAACTTAATATGTCCAGAGTTAAACTTCTGATTTTCTCCCCCTCTTTTTGCTCACCCCGAAATCTACTCCCACGCAGTCCTTCTACCGTGGTTCCAATAAACAGAAACTGCCTACTTGCCATTACTGAGGACAGAAAGCTTGGAGGCATGCTTGATTCATCAGATTCTCTCTACCCCACGTCCATTGCAAGCTCACATCTGTGTTTTGTCTAAAATATTACATCGGCGTGTGCACTTCTCATGAACTTTACCTCTAGTATCTTACTCTAAGCACCATCTCCCTCACATGGACTATTTTAAATGCTTCCTAGCTAGTAGTGTCCCTGTTTCCACCTTGCCCCCACTTCAGTCTATTCTTTTCTATCTATCCAGTCTATTCTCCACAAAGTGATTCCATTAAAACAGAAATCAGTTCCTGTCACTTCTTTGTTCCAAAGGCTTCCATTTCAACATGGCCTCTAGGGTCCTTACATAACCTGTCCCATCATGGCAGATCACCTTTGCCCTCTTCCACTCTGTAAGAGACACACATAAAAGAGCTTTCTTGCTGTTTCTGAAAGAGCTAAGCATGCATCCTCTTCAGGGCCTTTGCAATTTCCCTTAGCCTGGTGTCTCCAAGAGCAGAGTCTGAGACAAGGCTTGCTTACAGTAGTTAATGTGGGAAGAAAGCTGGAGGGACAGAAGCAGTGTCAGAGGAGGAAGGCAGGCAGATATAAAGATGTATGATTGATGCGATCACCTCTGTGGGAGACAGGTACTCAATCCCACAGGATCATCCTTATGAAAGGCTTAGGAAATTCATTTCAGCTGTCCACCATGGAAACAAAAAAGGAGTAGAATTTATCTATAGGCTCCAGTTTTCTGTTGGTCAAGGGTGGCCCCATGGGCATAAACACTCTGGCACAGCTGGGTTGTGCATGCATGACTATTGACTGGGTTTCTACTGACACCCATGCTGTAGCAACACAGAAGTCCCAGGTCAGGAGTCAAAAGTATGGGAATGTATATGACCCAGGCCCCAGTGGAGGCACAATCAGATTAGACTTCTATGCAGCCCATAGAAACCTGAGGGAATGGATACTGCAGCAATGGCTGGAGTTAAGTGATAGGAAGAGAGGATATGAGGTAGTACACAAGCCACTTCTAATTCCAACTAGCTCTTTTCTCTGCCTAGAACACTCTTCCCCCAAATATCCTAATGGCACTCTCCCTTAGGGCTCAAACATCACCTTATTAGAGAGGTCTTCCCCAAGGATTCAATTTAGAATAGTAACCACCACACCCCCCTCCAAGATCTTCCATACTTAAAATTAAATTATAAATATGAATTTAGCTGATATTCTAATTAGAGAGAAATGGACAAGAGGAAAATAATAGAAAGATTCCAACACAAAGCCTAGAAGATTGTGAACCATTTTGAAGTTTGTGAAAAAAAAAAAAAAACATGGGCATATGGTTAGCTGATAAGACTTTGCTGAATCCTATTTAATATCAGCTTTAACTCTATAAAACCAGCATATTAATCAGACAGCAGAAAAATAGAACTTTCATTATACATGATTGCCTAACCTGAGTGAAGGATTTTTTCACTAGGACAAACAGAAAAGAGAAAAAAAAATCCCTTTCCCTGACTACCTAGGTCCTCTGTAGTTACTGATCTGTCTATCTGAAACCAATGAAATGTTATATTTAAAAGACATTAAGGCAAACCATAAGAGACTCTTCACTCTAGGAAACAAACCAAGAGTTATTGGAGGGGAGGGGAGTGGGGGATAAGGTAACTGGGTGCTGGACATTAAGGTGGTCACTTGATGGAATGAGCACTGGGTGTTATATGCAAACGATGAATCACTAAATTCTACCCCTGAAAATAATAATACATTATATGTTAACTGCATTGAATTTAAATTAAAAAATTTTAAAAAATACATTAAAACCACCTCTCTTTAAGAAAAAAGTATTTGTAGAACTAATGGTCTGCAGAGAGGTAGGATATGATGGATTCAGAAATAAAAGAAACAGCATGAAAATCTACTGTACTGAATGATAGTGAACACAATCTGTGTAATCACACTTACTATCCCTTCACTGTACACAGTTGCTACTCAGAAGCCATAATTGGGAATCAGATTAATGCCACTTTTAGGGTCTTAGAAGGAACGCTGAGAATATCTCTCAACATTTAGAGGGAGTCTCCTTTGAGGCAACCTGTTTGGGTGACCATCCTACTTTAAAGCCTTCTGGAAAAAAAAAAAAAAAAGGACATTCAAATGCCCCATTTGGGAGTTTGATCCTTATTGAGAAATAATTCTATTCTGTACCTAACTCAATCCTGCCAAAATGCATGTCCACCATATGCAGATTTAATAAAGCTATTAAACTCTCTGTGTAACAGTCTATATTTTATATGCATTTTTACAACACCCTGAAGTTTCCACTTTTTTAAATGCTACATGATAATCATTTCTTTCATCCTTTCTTACAAGATTAATTTCCTCTTAACTGTATCTCTGACTCAAAGTTTCCTATGTCCTTTGGTCTGAGGATTCAAGAGGCTAACCAACACGGACTTATATAACAGGCTTGATGATTTCTATGTCTGGTATTTGTAAATTCAGTACGGTCTAGCCCCTGGTTACTACTCAAAGTCTGGTTCCCAGGCCAGCAGCACCAGTAGCACCTGGGATCTTGCTAGAAATGCAGATGCTTGGACCCCCCACTAACTACTGACTCAGAATTTGCCTTTTAACAGGATCCCAGGTGATTCCCTGCACAATGAAGTCTCAGTAGCACTGTTCTAGAGAAGTACAGAATGGGAGTGCCAACATCATCCCCAATACCCTCCAAGAGCCTGCTGTTTTTGATCTTTTAAAATGCTGTTGATGTTTTCTTATAACCACATTTCTAGCATGAATTAGTAATTTATCTGTAAAAGTTAGTAAAAATACAACATCTTTTGTAGAGGCTTGAAAGGGTAACAGTCTATTTTAATTCTTTAAGAAAAGTTATTTCTTCAAGGTGCCATTTACTATTTATCATACAAATGAATTTCAATATATGCTCTTTTACATTGTTCCTTGTTTATGTTGGTCTCTCGCTCCCTAGATTATAAACACCCTGAAGGGCAAAGACTAGGTTTTATCTCTCTCTGCAGCCCCAAATCAGCATATATTCAGATTTTTCTAAGCTGTTGTTAATGATCATTAAAGAAGGCATTCCCCTGCATCTTTTGTCCTAAACAATTAATCCATGGATGCAAAAAATTGGAGGGCCAACTGCACTTCTCAATTTCGTTGTGGAGAAACAAAACCAAAATTCTTGTTAAAATCAATATAGATAAAATCTGTCATTTCCTTTTGCCCTCCCAATCACATTACCCTACCACAGTTAAGAGATAAGATAGTCTGATCACACTTACAACTGGGCTGTCACTACCCAGGGCTTCTTTACACTCTTAGAAGATTAAACCCATGATTACTTTTTTCCCTACTGGCACACTTTTAAGGGTCATACTCTTTCTAAATTCTATATATATTTTCTATTATAAATAAGTTCTGAAAAATAATCAGTTGCCCTGCGATCTTAATCAGTGCTTGTACTGCGAAGTGCTGGTGTTCTTGCAGCTCTTAAATATGAGTAATCAAGATCAATTTATTTAGTTTTTCAAAAGGCAAGTTCCCTTCTTTATGTTGGTTGCTCTTTCTACTGAATTTCCTGAAGGAGTAGAAGAGAGAATTTTTTCTAAGGAATGTATCTACATACTATGACATTGCCTTTTTCATGTCTTCTCTTAGAAGCTTTCCCTCTTTAAAAAAAGGGGATCAAGGGGCACCTGGTGGCTCAGTTGGTTAAGCAACTGACTCTTGATTTCCGCTCAGGTCTTGATCTCAGGTTGTAAGTTCAAGCCCCAAGTTGGGCTCCATGCTGGGCCTGGAGCCTACTTTAAGAGAAAGGGGTGGGGGGGATGGTCAATACTTTCCTTTACCTTCTCTTTATTGCTCCGTATTGTGGGTACAATACAGGGATGTGTGTGTGTGTGTGTGTGTGTGTGTGTGTCTTCTTTTCTATATTCCAGAGTCTTCCCCCTGGGAAAGTCTAGGTAGAAAGTCACTTTTTCAAAGTACATTTCTGAACCCTTTAAAAGCCCTCAAAATTTATTTGTATTTCTTGATCATCTACTCAACTAACCCACTCTTTCTGGCCAACACATTTGTAAAAAAAAAAACTTACTAAATATGTTATGGAAGTA
The DNA here is from genome assembly GCF_024610735.1 of Ursus americanus. NCBI lineage: Eukaryota > Metazoa > Chordata > Mammalia > Carnivora > Ursidae > Ursus > Ursus americanus. The sequence continues at coordinate 23,582,472 of NC_142137.1, forward strand.
TATAGGTTGACTTCTCTTCTTTTTCTAATTTTTATGTTCCTAGCAAAATACACACATGCCATATAACATATTAAAATGCTACTTAGCAACACACTATAAACAAGGAAGTACTGGACTTACTATCACAGCACCTTTCCCTACCTCTTTGCTGATGAAAAGAGCAAAATAACTCCTGATTGAGTTAGGAAATGCGTCCTCATGCAGGTGATTTTTCAAACATCCTAAGGTTACCGGGGCATATAGCCATTATACTTCAGGACACAGAAGTCAAACCAACAAGTGCACTATTGGACCCAGATCCCATAAAACTTTCAAAGCCAGCTACTTTGGTCTTACTGCTATTGCCCTAACTCAGGTCTATGGGATATACGTGTGCCACTGCATGAAATTTCTCACTGTCTTATACTGTTCCCTAATTGTTTCACGTAAAACAAGCTCATCTGTCCCCCATAAGCCACTTGAGGGGAATTATACTTTCTTTCTATTCCTTAGCACTCACTTAAGTATCTAGTGCTTATCACCACCCTGAGGTCCCACCCTGAGGACCTTACACAATTCTGTTCATCTAATATAACCTTGAGCACGTAAACACTTCTTTGTTGATTAATCCATCCACTCGCTTTTACTCTTTGCGTAAAGTCAGTATCGATACAGATAATGTAAAACTGAGAGTTGAGATAATTACCTGGCTAATTAAAGCAAAAGCCAATCATTCTCTCCAGCCTCCATTTTCCTCCCACAATAAAACTTGCAAAATCAACAGATTGGATGCTCCCAATATGAATCTACACATAGTCACTAGAGTTACTCAGACCCTCTGCCAAAGTATTTTGTTTAAAAGTAGCCAAATAGCACATAACTTTGTAAAATGTGGAGCTCAAGTCTGTAGCTGTATTAGATTTTACCAGAAAAACTTTCACAATATGTGAACGTGTGTATGCACATGGATCTGGAAATTGAGCAATGTATATTATTATGTTTATTTATAACCACCTCATTCCCCCCCCCCAAAAGTATTTAAGATGGTTTACAGAAATGCAGAACTGACATCCACATACTTATAAGCACACACACACCTACTAGGAGGCAGCCTCAGCACTACTGAGAATCAGTTTTATAGCAAAATTCAAGCTTTAGTTCCTGCTTGATAATGTGTGTTTCATTAATTATAAGGCAGCATATTTAAATTTTTATTATTTATATTATAAGTTAAATTGTACTTGGCCTCCTTTGTTAGACTTGAATGGATGCAATTGCATACTTATATTTCAGGAATGTAAGTAACAATATACCATGTCATTAGTCATCTTCAAAGACGAGGAGTCTTCACACCTTTCTCTCAGTTTCCCCTTGCCAGGACCAAAAAAAGGATACTATAAATGTCATGTTGTAAATGATAAATCACATTTTTATGGACTTGGAAGTTAACTTTGCTTAGGAGCATTTTTATGGATTTTGGAAGCTAAAGAATAAAAGCAGTCAGGTTTATAAGATCAAAAACTTTCTTTCCAGGGAGTAACATTTGTTCTTTGTTCCGGGACATTCACCATTGGTTTCAGTTTTCTCTTGGCGTTTTTTTCAGTACTAAGAGGTATAAGCTGAAAACAATATCCTTAATGAAGGCAACTGTTGACCCAGCCTCTCAATTGAAAGAGAGTGTTTGTTGTTGTTGTTGTTATGTATGGGAAACAATAAGACAATACTGGAAAGTCCTCTCCACTGGTCATTGCCCTTTCTTCCTTGATGAAGAGACTGTGATCTTGTTCAGGTACCCACCTTCTTCCTAAGTAAAGGCCCAGGTCTAAGGGGTGAACTTTGTTTAGTCTTTGGCATTCATAGTAATGAATGATGAGATTAGGAAAGGTCATGTGACCTAGATCTGGTCAATAAGATCCCATTTCTGCCCCTACCTGTTGTTGCACCTTAAAGGGACTGTGAAACTACCATGGCTGTCTTGTTACTACAAGGGAAGCTAGGCCACTAGGATGAAAATGGCAGAACAGAAACATGGAATCTAGATCCCTGATGACACTATTGAGCCACTGAATTGACCAACTCTAAAACTGCTCTACTTCTCTGAATGTTCTGTAATTTAAAATAATAAATTACAAATCTTTAAAGCCAATTGAATTAGGAGTTCAAATTATTTGCACCTGGAAACTAATATACTCTCTTCTATTTCATGCTGTGATGCATTAGGGGGAACTTCAAAATGTAGAGAGAACTACTTGATATTTCACTGTATAAGTAGCAGGAGAAAGAAGGAAGATGAATATAGGATCTGAGCATGAGTCTTCCATTCACATATTAACTGTCTCATTCCAGCTCAGTGTTTACTCACTCATTCCAAAGTCTGTTGTGGAACACTCTACTCCCTGGCATTCTGCTGGGTACTCAGGATATGGGGATTAACATACCATAAACCGCACCCTCATAGACCACTGGATGATACAAATGTGTCTACCAAAATGTTTACCTCAATATGAAGTGTGTGTGTGTATACATACATACTATTTAGAACCCAGTGCTTGCCAGGCACCAACATCCAGGCCATGATCTATAGATATGTAGATATATATAGATGTAGATAGATTGATCGATCTCATCTGCCACAGAAACCCAAAGGTACCTAATTTAACCTGGGAAGAATTCCAGAAGAAATTTTTGTTTCAAGTTATGAGATATTTTCCTTTAACTTTACCAAACATTTCACATTCATGAAGTCATGTATTTCAGAGCATATCAAGTAACCCTTAGAGTTGATCCTGAAGAATCAGCCTTAGCCAGACACATAGAGTAGAGAAGGAACCATCCAAGAAGGGAACGGTGTGCACGGGACGCAGGAGCACAAGAAAGGACAGGTGGGGAACTAAAAGTAACCTAGCACGACAGGGCAAAGACGCACTTGGGGAAGTGATAGGCCATGCCCTGCAGAAAGAGAAAAGGGCCAGCTAATACAGGTCTTTATCCTGGGAGGATTGCAAGTGAAAAAGAGGCATTATCCTATATGCTTTTTTTTCTTTTTAAGAAAAATCACTCTGGCAGTAGAAGGGGTGATAAATTGGGGAAGGGAAAAATTAAGAGACAGAGGGATAAGACTCTGAAGCTATTGCAGAAATCCACCCCAAAATGGTAAGGACCTGAGCAAAGTCTGGGGCAATGAGGACACAAAGAAGAGAGGGGATATGGGGATGAGTAAAAGAAATTGATTGATGGAAGAGTAAATGGAGAGAGGGATAGAGGTGACCAAAGTTGACTTCCAGAGGTCTGGATTGGATAATCAGGAGAGGACTATGCCAAGAACAGAGATAGGACATTCCCGGAGAGAAGTGGGGCACAGCACAAGCAGGAGACACTGCCTGCCCCGGCCAGTAGCCATGAGACCTGATGGCAAACAGTCCACCTCATTGTCACCATAGCAATCTTACTCCAACTGAACTGAGTTCGTTTCAGAAAAATATGTCACCTATAGCTGTGAATCAACGACCGTTCGTGAATTCCTATTCCTAACTCCTCTCAATCCTCAAGTTAACAGAAACCTCAGAGGTCGACTGATTTAATCAAGTACACTGATCTTTTTGATGATGCGTGGATAAAACACACAATGTAATATAAGGGAAATGGAAGAAGAAGTTAAATATCTTGTTATACATTACAGCATAAATAAGCTCGAAATTAAAGAGAAATAATTGAAAGTGATTTTCCTTTTTTAATTTGGGCAGGTGGTCTGTGTCACACTATGTAAATGCAACAGTTAATTTCTTTTATTTACATTTCTTTATTCATTTATGCTTTATAGGAAATACATAAATACATAGATATTTTTAAGGTACCTTCGGATGATAGCCTTAAAGACACAGATTTTGCATATGAATAAATTTACTTGCAGCATTCAAGGACATTCTATATGAAAGGGAAATGGCCTTCTACAAACAGGGGAGAAACCAAAACCCCCCAAAGCTGCTCCTTTTGGCCCATGGCAGGTGCAAGGAGAGCAGAGGCCTGTTTCCTCCAGCTCCCCCTTCGCCCTGGCTGAGAGTCATTAGTGGCTGCACCAATATGTCTCTCTAATATATCTGGGTTATATAACAAATAACCGAGGTTGCCTATTCTCACCATTCACTTTTGAAAAATTCTCCTGGCTGTGTAGGAATTAGGCAGTAAGGGATGTCTATTGCATATCCAAAAAAAAAAAAAAAAATTTGTGGAGAACGTACTGTGGGCGAAGTGCCCAGGAAGATGTGCTTCTTGCCTACAAGGGGTTACAACACTATTGCCACCATGCAAAGGTGAAAAGCATGAACTAAAGCAGCATCAGAAGCTGCAGGGCACGTTTCACAATCGAATGAGTATTGGAGCTAGCTCTCAAAACTGAGGGAGGTTTTTACCAAGCCGGAACAGGAAGAGGAAAGAATATTCAAAGTTAAAGGATCAACCTGAGCCAAGAAATGGAATGTAGAAAGAACACAGTCAATGCATATGCAACATAGACAAGAGCCTAGTAAAGAGGCAGAGCTCACACACCTCCTGTTTGGTGACGTGCCTCAGGCCTCTGACACCGCTCAGACGTCCTTGCCCACGTCTCTCCCCAGCTGGAATGCGCACTCTTAAAGATCTGAGAGGTGCTTTTTCGCCTTTGCATTTACAGCACGGAATGCCACACCTGGCACGTAATTGGTATTCCACAAGGTTGTGCTGAATGAATGTGTTGTGCCTGTGTGCCCCAGCAAAGGCAACCCCAGTTCGCTGGAACCAGGGTGAGTGGGAGTAATAAGAAGATGAAATAAGAAACAGAGCTTGGAGCCAGATCATGAAAAACTCAAACCCCATAATTAAAGAGTTTAGACTTTATAGAGAATGTGGACTGTTTTCCTGAACAAGTGGCGTTGGACAACCAGATAAGAACCTGTTGTGATAGGCAAGAGGCAGCGAAGATCAGTGAATATGAGAGATGGCGTGAGATAACAGAGAAGCTGGGAGCTATTTAGAACCCAGTGCTTGCCAGGCGCCGACATCCAGGCCCCAGCTCAGCCCCTCGAGCGTGCTATTTAAATAAGTCTTCACAACACTGAGGTAGGTACTATTATTCCCAATCTAGAGATGATGAATCTGAGGCCAGTGGGGATCCCTACAGAACCTAAGATTCCTTCATAACCACATCTGACCCTGAGAACAAAGCATTATTTTGAGCAAGCAAGTGGGAGGAACCCCAGAGGGAAGAAAATTCCAGCACTGATCAGAAGACGCACAGGCTTCCATCAAGACTGGGGGAAGTCCTTCCCAGGCCCCACGCTCTCAAGGGAAGCCACAGCACATGTCCACTGGCACAAGCATAAAATTATATCTCTGCAATGATTTAACCATATGAGGAAAAATTTTAGACAACAATGTTAAAATGTTCAGAAATGCACAGTTTTTATTTTGTTTTATTCTTTTTAGGGGGTACAAGAGCAGAAACATTTGAAGACCTTTGCCCTGGACTAAATTTCTGCATGAATTTTCTATCAAGGTGTACTTAGAGGGATAACTATCTGCTCCTTGATAGCAAGATTTGCTCTTATTCATTTTTGTACTTGATTTAACACAACACTTCACCCGTGGCTGAAGTTCTATAACCTAAGTTAAACCAACCTGAACTTAATCAGTTTAAAATGAAAGAAGGTATGGCTGGCGAGATGATCGACATCAAGAGATAATCTCAGAACCTGAAGTTTTATCTTATGGGTCATGACTTCTGGAAATATTTATGATAGGAAATATTTGGCAGGTGAAGAAAGAAAAGGGGTGGAGGAGTAGAAGAGAGAAACACCACAGACTTCAGTTTGCAGTAGAGTGATATTTTCCTGGAAGCAGCCTCTTACAGCCGGTTGCTGTCAGAAAGCAAAATCCTAAATGAGCGTGAGTTCAGGTTTATTGCCCTGGTCAAAAAACCAAGGCAAGCGTGGATAAAACGTAAAGATCTTTATTGCCTGAAATGGAAGCATGCAGCAGTGAGATGCAGAACAGAGAGGGATGCCTACATCCTTTTTGAAAGAAAACAAATCCCCAGGCAATAAAAAATGGCCACTAACTTTATTTTTACAGTTTAGAGAGTGAGGAAATGGGGATTGAATTAGAAGAAACACTGAAACAGAGATAAGGAGCTCATGATGCAGTTTTACAAAGCCATATTACGATTGTAAAGAAAATAATTAGAAAATACCTTCATCTCTAAAAAGGTGTGGATTTATTTTATTTTCAGTATTAATGAACTTATTGATGACATTAAGTAACAACTGAATGAATCTGTGTCCCCAGAACACTTTCATATCAAGTGTTCATCACATTAAATTTGTTGCCTTTTTTGATTTCTTCATTCACCCAAAGAGTCAACAAAAGCCTCTGAAAACATTCTTTTTTAAAGAACCAAAATCCATATCCTGATCCTTTCATTCTTTGTACAAATATTTTTCCTGACCATGAATTAAACACAAGCACTCAGTACTAGTGTGCTGTGGATAATGTGATGATAAATGGGACATTCCAGAAAGCAAGGAGTTTTAATCTTATAGAAGAGGTAACATGTATACAAAGAATATAATTGAAGTAATAAGTGTCACAACAGAGATATGAACATGCCCCTAGGAGTTCAGAAAAAGAAAAAAAAATCACTTCTGGCTGAAGTATTCAGGGCGAATCAGGAAACGAGAAGGTTCCTGAACCTACAAACGCCCACCGTTTGGCTGCAGGAAGGGATTTTACCCAATGCCAAATTCTTTGCTTCCCACTCTGTGTGCTTGCTGGCTGACTGAAGGAAGAAATCCCAGCCTGTCTTCCGCAGGATTAGGATGTTCCTAAGATAAATACAGCAGTGCACAAAAAAGTACCCACCGACGGAATTCCCAGACCTGTTTTCAAATTAGTGATAATCAAGAGAAGCAAGCTGGGCAGCTGATCCAGATGCATGGTGTGAGACTGCCCAGCCTGCCCTTCTCTCTGCTTTCCCTCGCTCATAAAAGGGAACTGTTTTCATTCAACCTAGCAACACGGCTCAAAGAGACAAACAAACTATAACAAGCAAATCGACAATCCAACACTACTGGCTAGCTATAATGATCTAATCCTTCAGTATCAGTGATGATGACACAATGTTTGGCTTTAACTCCTGGCATTTCTGTTTCTCTAGAAGCCCTCCTGGCAAGGAGAGAGGGAGAGAAGGGAAGTATTCCCTCCCTACTCCCCACCTCCAAATATCTGCCTGGCTCTGTCCCTTTGTATTCTTTCCTTTTCAGCCGAGTAAGGTAGGGTATATAACTGTGTTCTCACAATGAGAGCACTGCATGTGAAAATAACATATGCAGCTTTTCAGTTACAAAGGTAATATATCTAAATGTTATGTCATCTGTATTTTACCACATTAAAAAAAACTAATGAATCTACTTATGATGTCTTTCTAAAAAGAAAAAAGAAAGAGAATCTTAAAAATAGTTCTAAGTTTCCCACCATTTCTAAACCCATTCACTTCCCCTCAGACAACAACATTCCTTTGAGTTTGTGGTGTACCCTTCCTTTCATTTTTTTTTCATAAGCAAAATGTGGTGTTATTTTCTTTGCTTTTTGAATTTGTACAAATGGTATCACATTATTCATGTCATTCTGCAACTTGCTATTTTTCCTCTTAACATTGGGTTTCTAAGATCTATCCATATTTGTTTTGTATATAAGATCAGATCGGATTGATTCTTTTAAGGCTTTGTATAATTCTATGGGCCCATTTCCTACTGATGGACAGTTAGGATGTTTCCTATTGTTCACTATTGTGGTGCTGAAAGATCCTCCCCTCTGTCTCTGTGCAGCTGTGAAACAGTGTGGGACATTTGTACTGTGAAAACTTAGCTAAGTTGGGACTACATTTCCCAGAATTCCCTCTCTGTATTTCCGTCAGATAACTGTGCCAGGAGAGGCTTGGGAGGCAGGTGTGAATGGTGGCTGAGCCTGCAGCAACTCCAGTTCCTCCAGCTTCTCTGACTCCTGGGCCAGGTGCATATTGAGATCCAAGATGAAGGGCACCAGCTTCTCCTGCAGGTTACTCCCATTGTCAAAGCTGAAAGCTTGGAGGTGATGAGAGACCTATGTAATCTCCAGTCCATTCTCATCAGTTCCAGGTTGTCCTTGCTCTTCCCCACTTCATGTCCCTCCTTCCTTCTCGACTGGTCTCCTGACTTCAGGCTCCCACACCAAACATAGAAGCCACAACCTCACATAAACTGTTTAAATCAACTTCCTATTAAAAAAAAAAAAAAAGCCCTTATTCTATAGCAGACGTAGTGGTTCAGCTTCTCTGGATCCAACCCTGCCTGGTATACCGGAGGAATGTCTTTAGAGATAGACACCCTAAGCTGCCTTTTCTCCAATCATCTCATTCCCTCTTGCTTCTGGTGCAGATAGAGAGCAAATACCTTATACTTAGGAAAGAAAAGTTGTTCATGCTAAAATAAGATTGTCTCCTACCTTCTCTGATAACCTTATTTCTTCACTTTTGAGGGCACTGTCTACTCTTTATTCAGATATTAACTGATTAGTGGAACATAAAATTTCTTCCTGCTTTCTTACAAAACTAAACATACTCTTTTCATAAGCTCTAACAATTGTGCTCCTTGGTATTTACCCAAAGGTGTTGAATATTTACATCCACAAAAACCTGCACATGGATTTTCATAGCAGCTTTATTCATAATTGCCAAAATTCGGAAGCAACCAAGGTGTCTAATAGATGAGTGGATAAATAAACCAAGGCACATCCAGACAATGGAATATTATTTAGCAGTTAAAAGAAATGTGCTATCAAGCCATGAAAAGACATTAAAAAACATTTAAGAGGAACCTCAAATGCATATTACCAAGTGAAAGAAGCCAATCTGAAAGGGCTACCTAGTGCATGATTCCAACTATATCACATTCTGGCAAAGGCAAACTACAGGAGATAGTAAAGAGTTCAGTGGTTGTCAGGGATTGGGAGTGGGGCAGTATAAAAACCAGGAGGATTTTTAGGGCAGTGAAAGTACTCTGAATGATATTATAATGATGGATATGTGTCATTATACGTTTGTCCAAACCCATAGAATATACAACACCAAGAGTGAATTACAACATAAACTGTGGACTCTGGGTGATTACGTTGTGTCAACGTAGATTTATCAGTTGTAGCAAATGTTCTACTCTGGTGGGGGCTGCTGATAATGGGGGAGGCTGTGCATGGGCGGGAGCAGGGGGTATATGGGAAACCTCCATATCTTCCCCTCAATTTTTCTGTGAACCTAAAACCGATCTAAAAAAATTGTCTTGACCAAAAAAAATCAATCCCTTCTTGCCAAGAGCCTGCAAAGAAGGTAACTGCCTTATTTTTGACCTAAAGGAAATTCACTTTCTGATTTTAAATATGAAACATGTGTCATTTGAAAAGAATGAGTAAGTCAACATAGCATTTCACCAGGGGCTTCCCCTTCATTGGGATTTCATCAATATTGAAAGAGACAAGGCTTGAGAAGAATAACAAATTTGTCATTATTTTTAAAGCCAAAGAGTGTAGCTCAGACGGACAAAATCCAACACATTTGCTTATCCCAAGGGGAAAGGGGGGATACCCAACCCTCTAAGAGGTGCCATATGGCAGGGCTAACTTGAATGTCCATTTCAAGAGGATGCCACCAGCACTAACGGCAACGTAGGGGTGAAGAGAGCATGTGATTATGGAAGCTCCATCTCATCACAGAATTTCCCGCCTCTTCAAAACCACAAGGAGCTGAAAGCCGGGTACTTGAAGAGAACTAAAGCACAGCACGAAGAAAGACCGAAATACACCCACTGTCACTTTTGTCAGTTTTTTCAAAATTAACACTTCTCGACTTCAGAATTAACGAGAGATTGGGGGCGGGGATAATTCATCTTTCACTGATAATTTCCTCTTGAAAGAAAGAGAAATGAGAGAGAGAGAGAGAGAGAACCTCTGAATAAGTGGAATGCTTTCCTCTCATGTAACTTTCTCAAATTGAGGTTATAAAACAGGTATGTGAAATCACTTTTGTTTTAAAAAGAGCACAAGGTAAGACAAGGTATTTTTGGCAAACTAAGTAGCAGAACAGTCAGGATTATTGTACCTAAGACTCCACCTGTTACCTGCATTCCTAACATTCTACACGTGTCATGCTAAGGACTATATCTTCATATATGAATCTATTTTCATGGTAGTTCCTAAGTCCATCTCCGGCTAAATACTCAAACCCAAGTAAAAAAGAGGCTGCAGATAACCCCAAGGAACTCTTTGTTTCCATTAGGATGCCTTCATCAGTGAGTGACTGAAGACCCACCTAAAGGTGGTCTAAGCTTGGGGAATTTATTTTCTTACATAACAGAAGTCCAGAGGATGATCAGTTTTAGAGTTCATTAATTCAGTGGCTCAGCAACGTGGCCACGGACCCAGGGTCTTTCCATCTCCCCACCTCATCACTGGGGTGTCAGTTAGGTCTCCTCATAATCACAAGACAGTTAAGCATCACATCCTCAAACACCAATACCCAGAGGTTTGTGTCTCTTTTTAGAGCTGAGATGCCTCTTTCAGAAACCCTTGCCCATCTCCTTGTCGGGAGCTAGATCACAGGCCCGTCCCTGAAGCATTCTCTAGGAAGGAGAACAAGACCCCTGTGATCTGCTTAGACCAGTCAGAGCTGAGCTGAGCCCCATGGGTGGATGCATGACAGTCAAGGCTCTGGGTGAGCCACTGACAGCCCGTGCTCTGCTGCGGGGAAGCTGGTGCCTGGTTCTACTTCTGCATAAGAATAAAATACTCATTGTCATGTTCAAAATGGGCAATTTCTGTAAGTTTTTTTTCTAGTTTACCATTTTGCCCATTGAGAAGCCTAATGAATAGAATGTTAGCAGGAACTAACCCTATCTGAAACATATTCATGCTGGTAGTCAGAACTTGTTCTAAAAGAGAAATCTGAAGGCACCTGGGTGGCTCAGTCAGTTAAGCGTCTGCCTTCGGCTCAGGTCATGATCTCAGGGTCCTATGATCGAGCCCCACCATGGGCTCTCTGCTCAGCAGGAAGTCTGCTTCTCCCTCTCCCTCTCATTCTCCCTCTCAAATCAATAAATACAATCTTTAAAAATAAATAAAAGAAATTTAAAACCTTTTTTCAGGTAACATTCTTCCTAAATATCTGCAAATAGCCAAAGATCACCTAACTTCCTTGTTGAGGAAATACTCTGTTCTATGAACAAGATTCAAAAAACTGGGTGTTTTGGGCAACTGGGTGGCTCAGTCCTTAAGCGTCTGCCTTCGGCTCAGGGCGTGATCCCCGGGTCCTGGGATCGAGCCCTGAACCGGGCTCCCTGCAGGGAGCCTGCTTCTTCTTCTCCCACTCCCCCTGCTTGTGTTCCCTCTCTCACTGGCTGTCTCTCTCTCTGTCAAATAAATAATAAATAAAATCTTAAAAAGAAAACAAAAAACTGGGTGTTTATAAAACAGCCACCTTGTTTTATCTACCCAGCCGTCTTCTTCCTGCTGGAAAATATAAACGCCCACCACCCAGGAGTATTCCTATATGGCTCTGGTACACGTGCCAGCCACAGTGCCCACTGCAGAGATGGACACGTGGCTCAGGTCTCGGCACTTAGAGCACTCCAGTACCCTGACCACAGCAGTGGACCCTCAATTCAACACTTAATCTTAACCCTGGCAGACACCACAAAAAAAAAAAACAAAAAAAAAAATCCCTCCTTCTCAGAGATTTATTAGATGAAAAGCGAAAGAAGTATTCCTCCCCGCTCCGCCTTTTTTTTGGATTCTGGGAGTAACAGGAGAAAATGTGGCCAAGCAAACACAAAAAGAAACAAAGACTAGTGGTCATAGAGAAAGACAGAGAAAAAGAGAGAAAAGGAAATAAAGAGCTACATCCAGCTGGTCTGAAGCTGTGAACTACCCAATGTGTCAGATTGCATAATTGGCCCTAATTTCCACCCTTCCCTCTATCCACAACTTTGAAGTTACCCCACTTCCATGGGGAGAGTATATTTCCCCACTCCCTGATTTTGAGCTTGGCCAGGGGATTTACTTTGCCTAATGGGATGTTGGCAGACATACCTTAAGCAAGGGTTTACTGTGCCTTTGCCCTCACCAGGAGAAGAACCACTTCTGCTCACCTGCTGGCCAAGCAAGCTGAGAGACGCACATGGAGCAGAGCCACAGCTCAGTATGGCAGCCTCCTTTTTTTTTTTTTTTTAAGATTTTATTTATTTATTCGACAGAGATAGAGACAGCCAGAGAGAGAAGGAACACAAGCAGGGGGAGTGGGAGAGAAAGAAGCAGGCTCATAGCAGAAGAGCCCGACGTGGAGCTCGATCCCATATCGCTGGGATCACGCCCTGAGCCGAAGGCAGACGCTCAACCGCTGTGCCACCCAGGCGCCCCAGTATGGCAGCCTCCTTAACCTAAATTTGTTGACGCAGGAATAAGCTCAGCAGAGAACCACAGAGCTGGTCCAGCCACCCACAGATATGTGAGCGAAATCAGTGCTCGCTGACACGTGTCGCTGAGATTTGCATGGCTGTTTATTACACAGAAATGGCTGACCAATACATCAATTGTGTAAGCCAGTAGATCACCGCTGTCTTTCTTCACCTAATATTTGTCAGCTTGTTTGTTTTCATCACCAAAATGGAGGCTTCAAAAGGGCAAGGCTTTTTGCCTGTTTTGTTTTCTGTTATATCGCCCAGATCAACAAAATGGACTGGCACACTGTAGGGCACTCAATAAATATTTAATGAATAAAGCAAGTTTGAGCTGGATTTCTGTCACTTCAAACACAAGCCCTGACTAATGCAAGCCACAGATCAAATGGGGTTTTTTTTCCTCTGATTTTACCACATATATTTACGTCACAAAAATAACATCAATAGAATTTAGTCTAGTGGTTTTCTCCTGTATTTGGAGGATTTTTCAGTGTTAAACCATTAGTGTATCAAGGGGCCAACACAAAAGTACAGATTAGTATTTAATGAAGTCAATCCCCAGTTGTTTCTTGACAGAGAAAACGCAAGTCATAAAGCGCGAAACTCACCCAGCAAGGCCACACTATGGCACTGGATTACATGTTACTCCTTTGTTATCCGCACCTCTACTGATAATTGAGACCAGAGTGGCTGCATATCATATGACTAGCATTTGATTTTTCTTACTTTTTATTTCACACATAAAAGCTGCAAGAATATAGTACAAAGAACTGTATGCCTTTTACGCAGATTCATCAATTGTTAGCGTTTTGCTCCATTTGCTTTATCATCTGCTCGCCCTGTATTTTTTCCCCTGAAGCATTTCAGAGTGAAGTATTTCAGAGTAATTCTGCAACATAATGCCCCTTCATCAGTAAATATGTCCGTGTATTTTTCCCAAGAATGAGAACTTTCTTTAATATAACCACAGCACATTTACCAAAATCAACAAACATAACATTTAGTACTGCTATCCAACCTACCATTCATATTCAAATTTTCCATTTGTCCCAATCATGTCATTTATAGCTTTTTTTTTCCTGTGTTCTGAGACCCAATCCAGGATCCCACAACTCCAATTAATTCTGATGTCTATTAGCCTCCTCTAATGAGAACATTTTTTCAGCCCTTCATTGTTTTCATGATTTTGACATTTTTTAAAAATTTGTAACTGAACCTAAATTTACTTAATGGGATTATTCCTTGTTGAGTATTACACTGAATTATACATTTAAGTTTTGTAGATCTTTCTCTCTCCCATTATATGACTAAGTACATAGTAGCAAGGAATTTTATTTATCCTAAGTTTTTCTAATTGTAATAAAATATGTGCCACATAAAATACATCATCATGGGGTGCCTGGGTGGCTCAGTTGGTTAAGCCGCTGCCTTCAGCTCAGGTCATGGTCTCTGGGTCCTGGGATCAAGCCCCCTCCCCCCCCAAGGCTCCCTGCTCAGTGTGGAGTCTGTTTCTACCACTCCTTCTCCCTCTGCCTCTCCCCCTGCTCACGCTCTCTCTCAAATAAATAAATCTTTTTTAAAAATGTATCATCATAACTATTTTAAAGTGCACAGTTCAGTGTTATTAAATACCTTCACACTGTTGTACGACCAGCATCACCATCCATCTCCAAAACTCTTTTCATCTTGTAAAACTAAATCTCTTGCACGTATTAAACAGTAACTCCCCCTCCTCCCTTGCCCCAGCCCCTGGCAACAACCATTCTATTTCTGTCTTTATGAATCTGACTACTCTAGATGCCTAGTATAAGTGGAATCATTCGGGGTTTGTCTTTTTGTGACTGGCTTATTTCACCTCACGTAATGTCTTTGAGGTTCATCGATGTCATAGCATGTGTCAGAATTCCCTTCCTTCGTAAGGCTGAATAATAGTCTGTTGTACGTATAGACCACCTTTTCGTCATCTATTCATCCTTCCATAGACACTTGGGTTACTTCCACCTTTTGGCTATTTTGTATAATCCTCCTATAAACATGGGTGTCCAAATATCTCTTGGAGACCCTGTTTTCATTTCTTTTGAGTATACACCCACAAGTGGAATTGCTGGATCATACGGTAATTTTATTTTTAGATTTTTGAGGAAGTGCCATACTGTTTTCCATAGAGGCTGCACTATTTTACGATCCCATCAACAGTATACAAGAGTTTCAATTTGTGTACATCCTCACCAACCCTTGTTATTTTCTGGGTTTCTTTTCTTTCTTTTTTTTTTTTTTTTTCATTTTTTAAGTAGTAGCCACCCTTATAAGTATAAAGTGGTATCTTATCATTTTGAGTTGCATTTCCCTAATGATGACTGGTGTGAAGCATCTTTTCACGTGCTTGTTGGCTGTTTGTATATCTTCTGTGGAGAAATGTTTATTCGTCTTTTGCTCATTTTTAAATTGAGTTATTTCTTTTTGTTGTTGTTGAATTACAGGAGTTCTTTATATATTCTGGATATTAACTTCTCATCAGATATTTGATTTGCAAATATTCTCTCCCATTCTGTGGATTTCCTTTTCACTCTGTTGATGGTGTCCTTTGATGCACAGATGTTTTTAATTTTGAGGTAGCCAAATTTATCTATTTTTTTCTTTTGTTGCCTGTAAGTTTGGAGTCACAGTCAAGAAATCGTTGCCAAATTCAATGTCATGAAGCTTTTCTCCTATGTTTTCTCCTAAGAGTTTTGTAATTATAGCTGTTATGTTTACATCTTTAATCTACTTTGAGTTAATTTTTGTATATGATGTGAGGTAAGGACCCAACTTCATTATTTTGCATGCAGATACCCAGTTTTCCCACCATCATTTGTTGAAAACACTGTCCTTTCTCCATTGAATGGCCTTGGCACCCTTGTCAAAAACCATGTGACACGTATGTGAGGTTTTACTACTGCATTCTCTATTCTATTCTATTGGTCTATGTATCCATTTTTATGCCAGTACCATACTGTTTTGATTACTGTAGCTTTGTAATAAGTTTTAAAGTCAGTAAGTATGAACATCCAACATTCTTCTTTTTTATATTGCTTTGGTTATTCGGGCCTCTTGAGAATCCATATGAATTTTAGGATGGATTTTTTTATTAATGCAAAAATGTATTTAGGATTTTGACAGATTGCATTAAATCTATTGATCGCTTCTGGTAGTTTGGGCATCTTTGCAATATTAAGCCTTCCAATCCATAAATACAGGATGTCTTTTCATTTATTTGTGTCTTTAATTTCTTTCAGACACACTTTGTAGTTTTAAGTATACAAATCTTTCGCCTACTTGGTTATGTTTATTCCTAGGTATTTTATTCTTCTTTTATGCTATTATAAATAGGATTGCTTTCATAATTCTCTTTTCAGATTGTTCACTGTTAATGTATAGAAATACAAGTGATTTCTGTGAATTGACTTTGTATCCTGCAACTTTGCTGAATACTTTTATTAGGTCTAATTGGTTTTCTACATATGAGATTATGAAACAGAGGTAATTTTACTTCTTCCCTTCCAAATTGAATGCTTGTTCTTACTCTTTCCTAATTGTTCTGACTAGAACTTCCAGTACTATGTTGAACAGAAGTGGTGAGAGTGGGCACCCTTGTCTTGTCCCAGATCTTAGAGGAAAAGCTTTCAGTCTTTCACCACTGAGTATGACGTTAGCTGTGGGCTTTTCATATATGACCTTAATTATGTGGAGGTAGTTTCCTTTAATTTCTAGTTTGAGTGTTTTATCACGAAAGGTATTAAATTTTGTTAAATGCTTTTCCTACATCAGTTCAGATGATCATTTGCTTTTCTCCCCTCATTCTGTTAAATGACAAATAGCCTGTACTTTTGCTCTTTGATCAAGAATGTAAAACAAGCTACTATGACAGAAAAAAGTATCTACTAGCTTCAAAGAAAGTTCAAGTTCATTCATTCATTTAGTCAACAAATACTTATTGAAAAAATGTTCAGTTTGTGGCAAGTGACTTTCTTGGCACTGGAGTTTCAAAGGGGAAGAAAACATAGATCCTTCCTCCAAGAGTGTCACAATCTACTGAGAGAGACCAGCCCCTCCCCAAAAGGCCCGTGTGCTCTATGCTCTAGTCACAGCAGTTCATCAACCGCATCCTCTGGTTTGCTCATGAAGTTCCCTCAGATGCTCTGACTCCCCTCCCTTCTTTGCCTGTCAAAATCATAGACATTTTTTTAGTCCTAGCTCAAATTCTCTTTCTTCTGAGAAATACTTTCTGAACACCTTGTCCAGAATTATTGACTCTACCTCTGCAATCTCTATTATACCCTATTCATTACCCTGGAAATTAAAAGGCAAAGAGAAAGCATCAAGCATTTATCCTATCTTTACTATAATGTAGTATTTCAAGAGAGCCAAAGAACAGATGGGAGAAAGTTATTTAAGGAAGTATTCCAGAGGCATCTGGGTGGTTCAGTCGGTGAAGAGCCTGACTTCAGCTCAGGTCATGGTCTCAGGGGCATGGGATTGAGCCCTGCTGTGAGCCCCTGAAGAAGCCTGCCCTCAGTGGGGAGTCTGCTTGTCCCTCTCCTCCTCTATTTCTCTCACCGCCCCCATGCCCCTGCCTCATGTGCTCACTTGCACTCTTTCTCTCTCAAATAAATAAATAAAATCTTTTTTAAAAAAATATTCCAATTAATAAATGCACATGAATGACAGAAAGAAAAAAGTCACCACTTTTCAACCTCCAGTGAAACAACAGAACTTCTCAACAACAATCATCAGTGGATCCCAAAACCATTATGTGAAGGGCTGATGGAGAGATTAAGCTGACATCCCCTGAACCCCAATGTTAGCATGATTGAAATCAGGATAACCAGACATTTTGTGCTTCAAGAAATGACGCCACAGCAAGTATGCAATACTTTATAGAAGTATTCCTGCCTCCTAGAACTATACCTGCCTAAATAAATCAAACCTATACCTAATCAAGTCTCTGGACCTAATCACCAAGCTCCAGGAAATGCATACTCTGGAGAAACAGGGTGAACGCCACCACAAGCTAAACAATCTGCCAAATTCACACACTGTGGCACATTCTACAAGGAGAAATGGCCTGGTTTCACCAGCAAAACCATTAACAAAAAAGGATAACAGACAGTTACAGAATAAAAGAGGTTTATGAGCCGTAACAATGACACGGAATGTGTAGACCTTACTTGGATGCCAATTCAAACAAACCAACAGTAAAAAAGACATCTTTGAGACTATTTTTTTTTTTTAAAGAGATATTGTTCTAGAGAACAGCAAGGTATCTGTAGTTTTTTTTTTTTTTAAGGTTTTATTTATTTATTTGACAGAGATAGAGACAGCCAGCGGGAGAGGGAACACAAGCAGGGGGAGTAGGAGAGGAAGAAGCAGGCTCATAGCGGAGGAGCCTGATGTGGGGCTCGATCCGATAACGCCGGGATCACGCCCTGAGCCGAAGGCAGATGCTTAACCACTGTGCCACCCAGGCGCCCCATCTTTGAGACTATTAAAGAAATGTGAATAAGGTGTAAGTACTAGATAATATTAAGGTTTATTAGTAATTTTGTGAGGTGTGCGAATAGCATGGTTGTTATATTTTTTAAAAGGCTTATCACTTAGAGTTACATACTGAAGTATTTACTGGTGAAACAATATGAATGCTGAGATTTGCTTTAAAATACTTCAGGAAAGAATAAAAATAGAAACAAGGGAGAGAGGAAATAAGAATGGCATAAAGCTAGGCAATATATATGGGGCATCAATACATATGGAGGTTCATTCTCCATCATATACGGAGGTGTGATACACATTCTATTTTTTGCATAACTTGAAAATTTGCATAATAAAAAGTAATATAAAACTCAACAAACAACAGCAAGAAAAACCCTCTGACATGAGCACTAGAGCATCAGAGGGTGGGCATCTGCATTAGAGTTCTAAATCTGCTAGTAACTAGCCAGTCTAAGGCTGGGCCTCTGCTTCTTTACTCATAAAGCGAACAGTTGGATTTAAACTTCTCAAGTCCCTTCCAGTTCTAACATATTATGACTCTGTTACTCTGAAATCCCCATTTCTGTTTCCTGATCAAGAATCCTTTCCCAACTAAGTAACTGTAAGCAAGACAGGAGTTTCCTCTAATTCTCCCAAGACTACTTTCTCTGAATGAATGACTTGCATGTCTCACTTTCTATTCTCTCATGCATAGAAAGCACCACAACTAATTCCTGTGTATCTAAATCATTCAACACTTGCTGCTCGCAAGATATATATATATATATATATATCTGCTTCTGTTGTGTGTGTGTGTGTGTGTGTGTGTGTGTGTCAGTGCTGTTACGTCTGATACCATAAACTAGGACACTGTCAATCCAGCATATGTGTGTTCACTTTCATCATGCTGATGACTTAGCACGTTGTCAGTATGCAGCAAATGTATAATACCATAACACTATAGTGTAAATAGTGAACTTTCTAAGCAATCTGTTGCAGCTGGCCTAACTGTCCACAACAGAATACAAAAACCTGTCCTTTCTGGCTTAATTTGCTTCTTTTCTCCTGTCCAACTTTATGAGTGTTGGATCATATTTGGTGGATCATATTTCCAGGGATGGATAAAGGATCTTTCTTTGTGTTTCATGCAAAATAGGCCTAATCCACCAGGTTTCTCTTTTCCCTCACTAAATCAGGATACATGGCCCCCTTTCTTGTGTGCCGAATGTAAACTTCTCCAATTTTGTCTTTTAGATAACTTCTAACCACCAGGTAGTGACCGCATAAAAGCTTATGGGGGGAGTGGGTGGGGGGAGTGGGTAGAGGGATGGTGGCTGTGCTTTTGAGCATTTGGGTAATTCCAATTGAGTCATGGTATTTTGCCTATATGTAAGTTTATTTATTGTAAACTTTCTTTAATCTCAACTCTTGGACGACCTGGTCTAAGGACGTTAAACACTGTAGATAGCTAAATTTCATACCTGCTGAGGCAATGTAGGCAAAATCTTTTCTTAAAAAAAATATGACCTTAAATTTCCATCAGAAGTTTCAAAAAAGGAGCCCCTTACTGTTGCAAGTGACCTCCCAGGACTATGCTTCTCTGGCAGTACCTGGCTTCCTGAATTATGCAGAAACTCTTCAGCTTGCATTCTATACACAGGGTGACACTAGAATCTGCATCTCAGGGGGCTGTTACCAGGATTAAATGAGATCATATGGACAAAGTGTTTAACACTGTGTCTGGGAGCAGCAGGCACACAAGGCAGTTCTTTTTAGCACTCCCTGCACCCCTTGCAGTCCCTAGAAAGAGTACATTTTCAGTAAACATTTGTTGAATAAATAAGTTGAATTGCATAAGGAGAATAAGTTATTCAATATTTCTGAACAAAGAGGTTCTCCCTTAACTTGGTAATATAACTTGTCAAGGATTTTAATACAGAGTGTGAATCTATAGAATGCCCCAACACAGAATTTTAAAATCAAATAACTCAATTTAGAAAACTTAACAGGAAGAGCTAATAAAGGAAAGGTCGATTTATTCAGATGAATCAAAGATGAATCTGAGATGTAATCATGTTTTATTTGTACAGGTCATTTACCCTAGAATCAAAGCACTCACCACATATCTCATTAACCCTTACAACACCCCCAGGAGGCAGGTAGATGTCTAAGATGCTCCCCTTGTTACTGATGGAGAGAGAGCCTGAGGCCCAGGACACTGAAGCGACTTGTCAGAGGCCACATCAAGTGGTGAGTAATGAAGCAAGAAACGGAACTAAATTCTAGCCTTTATCCTGGGGCGCATTACTATGTTTTACCATGAGGTTGCCAAACATCTCAATTACTTTTTACTCTAAATTCATTTAAAAATAAGCCCTCCCCCCTTTTTTAAATCAGCCAAGAGTACAAGATGCAATAACTAAGACAGAAAAAACACAGATCAGCTGGGGGTTTTGTTTGTTTTGCATTAATAGTTCTATGATATCAGTTAACTTCTACGGAAGAAAACTGAAGCAAATACTGGTTCAAAAACAAACGTCTGCAGAAAGCAAATCACTACATTTTAGGGCAATTAATATGATTTCTAATTTGCAACTGAAAAGCGGGTGGGGGGGCCGAGAGGGGGGGAGCGGCGAGGGTGGGAAGTCGGTTGTGAGTTTCCAAACAGAACTATAGAGGTTGAGCTTACTTCTTCATTGACTTTCCTATGATTCTACCCAGGGGTGGTGGGTAAACCAATTCTTTTTAATTGACTCACTTGGACAGGGATTACCAGAATTTTCAGGTATTTTAATCTCCAAATTTTCCCAGAAACCCTCAGGATGAATGGTTATGATTTTACTATCTCTTGACTAAAAATAACACACATAACCACAAAATGACCAAAAGCTCCAATGAATTCGGTGACATCCGCAATGAATTTGTGCTCAGTAGCCTCTTTATTTCTCCCTACATTTAAAAACTGTGGCGCAGCGAAGGCCTGGTGGGCGGACGGGTTCCCGGGAGCAACCAAGCAGCCCGGGGGCAAGAACCGAATCCGGAGGCAAGGGCAGAGGGCAGGGAGCCTGGATTCCACATCCTCTCTATCTCCGCAAGGATTGAGAAAAACGGGCTCACAGAGTGAACCTCTCCGCCTCCCAGTCGTTTCCTGGTTTTTTAAGCATAGAAACAAGGAGATCGACGAGCGAGATGCGAGAGCCCTAAACGCCGGGCACGCCACGGCCCCTGCGCCCCGCCCTCCCTGGGCCAGGAGCGCGCGTTCCCCAGGGCTCGGTGCCCAACTGCCCGGCATAGACCCGGGCGCCCGGCCGGGTACAGTCGGGTTCTCGGTTCCCAGAGTCGGAGTTCCAGTTTCTAGTTTCCTTATCGACACGATTTCTCCCTCGGGGTCTTCCAAGGGGATCAGAGGGTGGAGGAGCCCCTGGCCGGGGAAACCCGCTACCGCTCAGAGCTCGATCTGTCGGGCCTTTGGTGGCTCACCCACGTCCCACGGACCGCTGCTTATCACCACGCAGAAAATTCGAGTTATTTGAGCAGCAGCAGGAACTTTGGAGGGAGGCCATTTTTGAAGAGGCTTCTCTGCTGGGCAGAGTACAGTGATGGGCAGACTGGGCGGACTGTTGGTCACGTATCAGGCCCGCGCTGGCGCCGGGGCGGCTGGCTATAGCCAGGACCCACCTGGGGCCGTGGAAACTCTAAAGGGACATTTTGTTCGAGGCAGCCTCTGGCCACCTTTCAACCTTAACAACCTTTTGGGGTCCAGGCTTACTAAACCTGACTGATACTGCCATCAGCCCTCTTCTCCTTTATCCCAAAGATGGTTGGGCCTCAGGCCCTGGAACCAGATTGTGTGGATTCTGTCCTTAGCTCCACCATTTTTCAGCTGCTGTGTGACCCTGAGCAAGTTACTTAACCTCACTGGTCTTCACTTTCTCTATTAGTGAAAGGAAATGAGAACACCACCAACCTGAGTTCTGTTGTGAGAATAGTATGAGATATGCATTTGAACTGTTCTGGCACAAGGACCTGTTCAGTTAATGTAACAGGCAGCTTTGGCAGAATTAAATAAGTTCGGTATGAGGACTCATTCAATCAAGAAGAATTTACTGACAGCGCCTCTGTGTGCCAGCACCTGCCCTAGGAACTAGAAAGAAATCAGGGAATATAATAGATAACAATGCTGTCCCCTCGGAGCTCACATGGGTAGAGGAGGTGGGGGGAGTTACTTAGCAAACCTAGTGTGTCTCACAGTGAGAACTGGCAGTGGGGCCCAGTTGCCAATCTAAACAGAGTGGACAGCTGCTCGAGCCAGAGAAAGGAGGAGCCATGGGAGAAACTGGGCCAGCCAGAGGGAAGAGCAGGATGAACCCACTGGTCAAGTTCCCTAACTAAATACTATTATCTCACCTCCACTCCCTGACACTCCCCACCCCCCATCCAGTGAGCCCTCCGCTGGGAGACCTGCGTAAGGATAAGGCTGGGGAGCTGAAGGGAAACGACAGTTCTAACACTACTTCCAGCCCCTGAGGTTTAAGTTAAGTGCCCCTTCCTCCATTCCACCCCATACCTGGCAGCCCATCTTTTTACATCTTCAGAAGAATTTCTGTGATAGAATCATAAAAAGGGATAACTCACATTCTCTTGAGGAATCTAATTTCCCCTTCCTTCTTTCCTTGGAAGACGACCAGGACAGTATGTAATGACGCTGACACAAACCAAGCAAAAAAGTGGATTTTTCTCCCTCCGCTGTCAGCAGTAACACAGACCACACACTTCCAAGGCACTATACAAAGAAATATCAACAACAAAGAAAAGATTTCAGAGTGCTACATTCTTATTTACATTGTACCACTACATATAAAGAAATGACTTCTAAAAAGTAAAGTATAAGACATATGTATATGCACGATTCAAAGTCTGACTCGCATATCCACTATCAATACGACATATCCGTAAAAATCACTACCACTTATTGTGTTTTTCTTATGCATTTAGTGTTTTATATGTATCTACTTTTGTAATAACATTGATAACCCTGTAAGGCAGTATCTACCATCATTTTACAGATGAGAAAACGGAGTTTTAGAGCAGTTAAATAACTTAGCCAAGATCACAGAGCTAGTATACAGTGGAGCTACTCCCTTGCTCCCATATTATTGTGAGTTCATTCATAATAAAACAAATATTTGCTGAGTGCCTTCCATGGGCCAGGCACTGTTCTATGCACTGGAGATACAGCAATTTTAAACAATCCTTACCCTCATATATATTATTTACATTCTTGTGGAAGGACAGAAGCAATAAGTGGGCAAAAGTAAACTGAGTATATAAGTTAAGTACCATGGAAATAATTAAGCAGGGAAAAAGAAAAAGGCAGGGATGGGGTTACAATGTTAAACAGGTGGTGGGGGAGGGAGAACTTTACACAAAAGAGGGTATACCAGGAAAAAGCAGAGGAAAACTAAGCCAGGGGGAGTGGGGAGTGGAGTGCTCCAGTCAGAGGGACTGGCAAGTGCAAAGACCATAAGGCAGGACTAATAACCCTGGCTGAAGGGGAGGGGACTTGGGCGAGTAGAAGGGTCAGAGGTGGAGTGGTCACTCGGGAATGTAGGCTGAAGGATTTAGACTATGATCCTCAGTGAGGTGGAGAGTCACTGGGGGTTCTAAGCTCCTTTATAGAACAGGATTACTCTGGCTAGACCGAGATCACAGAGTACACTCTCAGGGAGCAACGTAGAAACATGGAGACTACTTAAGAGGGCATCATAATAACCTAAGGGAGAAATGATGGTGTAGGCCCAAGTAGTAGTGGCAGATGTCATAAGGAACAGTCAGATTCTGGATATACACAGAAGCATTTTCCAGTAGGCACCATTTGGAATGTGAAAGTTAGAGGAGTCAAGAGTGGCCTCAAAGTTATTGGCCTGAGCACCTCCTGAAAAAAAAGGTGGTTTGCTCTTAATGTAAAGGGGAACACTGTGGATAGAGTGGGTTTGGAGGCAAAGCTAAACAAGTTAAATTTGAGCATCTTTTAGACATTTGAGGGGACAGATATCCAGCAGGCAGCTGAATAAACAAAACTGGAGGTTGGGGTTTAGAGAAGTTCAGGCTGGAAACATATATATATATATATGTATATATATATATACATATATATATATATATATGTATATATATATATACTTTTTTTTTAATTGGGGGTGGGGGAAGGGCTGCCAGGCTCTAGGTGCTGGTGACTGCAAGACGTCACTAAGGGGTGAAGGTAGGTGAGAAGACGTTGAGAACCGGCCCGCTGTGCTCCCACGTTTCTCACTTCATCGGGACTGAAGAAGGAGAGCACAGCCTTGGCACTTGCGTTAACTGTTCCTTCCACGGTAATCCTTTTCACCGGAGGCCGCTGGGATAAAGCAAAAGCCTGGTGTGCCACGTTTAGCAGGACAGGGCTGCCGCAAGTTCCAGTGCCACGGCCCCAGGGAAGCCATTTAATGTCTCTGGCTGTCTTTCCGTAAAATGGGGATACTAGCACCCCCAGTAAGGGTACTGAGTAGTAATCTGGGTTCGGTGAGAGAAAAGAGCCCATCAAACTGACTCTGGCTCCTCAGAGCTTCCCCCAGCGCTTTACGTCCCATTTACCTCCATACGTTGTGCTATGTTTGCATATCTTCACATAGGCTCCCCAGAGCCACGCTGGCGCAAGCTAGGTGTTCAGGGACGGCACGAAGGAAGCCAAGGATCGGCAGTGGGCTCCCCGGACAGGAGCGAGCCCTGTCAGGCGTCCCGCCTGGGGGGAGGGCTGGGGCGCCCAGACAGCCCCGCGCCCCGCAGCGCAACCCCTCCCCCCCTCCCCGCCACAAGCCAGCGCGCCGGCTCCTTC
This sequence comes from Ursus americanus, assembly GCF_024610735.1. NCBI lineage: Eukaryota > Metazoa > Chordata > Mammalia > Carnivora > Ursidae > Ursus > Ursus americanus. The sequence goes on from NC_142137.1 coordinate 23,607,342, forward strand.
CCGCGGACTGGGCGGGGAGGGGCCTCGCCGGCGCCTCGAAGAGGCGAGCCGAGGGGAGCGGGCCGCGGGGCTGCAGCGCGAGAGCTCCGGGACGCTGGAAGGCGCGGCGCTGCGCCCGTGCGGCGGGGACGCGGGTCTCGGCGCTGGGGGCGAGGGGGCCGCCCGCCCTCCTGGGAAGCGGCGGGACCGCTGCACCGCCGCCTCGCCTGCCCCGTCCTCGGAAACGCACCGGTTCGCGGCTCCCTGCGTTCTATTTTTTTTTTTTTTAAGAGGTATTCCTTTTCCCCTCTACTGCCGTCCCTCACATGTCTGAAGGAAAGGGGAACCCCAGTAGCCCGTGGACGGGTCATCCAAGGAAGACCATTGTAAGGCCCTCTCGGATCTGGAGAGGGTTGATTGTTCTGTGAGAAACAGCCCAGACGCCCAGAACCTGGCGGCGCCGGTCTCCCCGGGACGAGGACGCCCCGGGGAGAACCCAAAGCCCTGGGACCAACTTTCCCGTGTCCGCGGGTGAAATCCTGAGGGCTCTTGCTGAAGATTTCACAGGTTATTGTAGAAATTCATTCACTCGAATTTGCAAGGCATCTTTTCAGTACTTTCCGGCAAACAGGGCCTAGCAAGATCCCAGTCCGGCAACAATGGAGGAATTAATCTGGATGTTATGTTTCCTAACCTTTGGGAGGTCATCGATCTCTTCAAAATTGAACGCAAGCTATGGACACTGGCCCCCAAACACAGGACACTTTGGGATGCCTGTTTGACGTTTTGGGAACACACCCCCACTCACCGCCACACACGCACACACACCTTCTCTGTTTCACCTGGAGCCCCGAATAAGAACCGATGCCTGACAGAAAGTACACACCAGCTCTGTGATCTCTACAGGGGAAAAACAAAAACAAAACGTCCAGTTGATTTCACAGGGCTTGTTTGGGTGCTTTTTTGTTTTTGTTTTTGTTTTTTGTTTTTTTGTTTTTTGTTTTCTCTCAGTAACAAGTGGACAACGGTTAATCAAGTGATCAAATGAGTTTGGTGGATATGAAAGGACGCAGGCCTCCTGGGAAAGGAAAGATGCAATTAGAATGGAATCATTCCCTTGGGTTGTCCTGGCCTCTCTAAACCACCAACAAAAATGTAATTAGGGCAAAAATGTTTGGGAAGGAAGTTAGCAAACAGGGAAGGTTTCCTTAGACATAATGATGACAGTTCTGTAATTTTGTTATTCTATTAACCAAAAAATTCCTATGTTATCAGCCAAAAACTTTTGATGGCCTCAGAGAAACAGTACATGCGCTGGCGGTTTTTTTTTTGGGGGGGGGCGACAATGCCATACATACTGTTCCAAGGACAGCAGCTCTCCACCATTTAACTAGCCTGTTGGTGGTGTTTTTGTGTAATAATGGAGGATAACATATCTGTCTTATTTTATTTCACCAGATGGAGTAAATGCAACAATATTTGAAAAAAAAAACATTTCCTGTCTTTTTGTTCTTAACATAAAAAAATATTTTATTGCTATTTTTTTTTCAGCATATTTTCTCCTCCTCTGGGGCACTTTTTAAAGCCTCAAAGCACATATTTGCCAGGACTCTTTGGATTCTCACAATATTCCTAACTCTTTCTATAACCAAGACTTGCTGGACCTGGTCCATTAGGGAAACTTGCGTTTTACAAGCTGTAGATGATAACTGCAATAGCGAAGCTTTTTTTTCTTTTTCTTTTTTTCCCCTTTTTTTAAGGGAAAATTTCAAACTTAAAACACTTAGTATTTATGGGCAATTGCTTTTTCTTTTATTACCCATTTAACCATGTCTTTTCTTTGACGCTCATCCAGAGGGACTCTCATCATCCATGGCTAGATCAGAGAAGCCAAAAGGAAAGGTCTTCATCATCTCTAATCTCCATCTCTCACCTCCCTCCAAAGCAGTTTGCAATAAAGAGAACTCACTCCCACATCCTGATCCCTGCTCTTCTTTGATCTTCCCCATCATTTTCTTATTAAAAACAACTGCTTGCTTGCCACCACCACCAGTTTCAAGTTGTCTGAATAACTATTTTCATGCTTAATTTTTAATTTTAAAAATTGAGTCATATATTAGAGTTATTATGCAGAATTTATCCCCACATGAAAAATAGGGGAAATCTATAGAGAACAACCTATTAATTTTCCAACAGTTTGAAAGCACTAAAATGCTACTTTCTGAATATGGGTCTCTGGTTTTCCAGCCTGGCTTCTTCCTGTCTCAGTCACACCACCTGTCATGGTTTCCTGGATTATTTCACCCATTGAACAGTAACTGAAAGTGAGTAAATATTAAATTTCATTTCTACCAACATAATATAAAAATTTGCATTCGGTAACAAGTTACCAAACTCCAGCCAATGATGCAATATACCACCAAATTCCAGTGGAACAAAATAATTTGAATAAGCCCTCAGATTCCATAGTTTGGGAATTTATTAACTACTGAAACACATTGCATGACTTCTCCACAAATGAATGAGTCAAATAACTTATCAAATAAAAAAATTTAAACGAAGGTTAAAAAGTTTATGCTTTAGGTTTTATGCACAAAGACTGTAATCCAGTTTGGGAAAGGGGCATTAACATTAGCCAAAGTTGAAAAAAAAGATGAATACAGCAAGATTCTTTGGATTTTTGTATAATACCTAACACCTTATACAAGTCCATAAGGGATTCTGTTATTCACAGCTAAACATATCTCCCCTTTCTGAATTTCAGTGTCCCTAAGGCTAATGGTACATTCCACTTGGAATTATCTTCTTCCAGGAAATTTGCTTTCATTCTACAGCTTTCTCCGATCGGACGGCTGGGTCAGAAGCCGCGGCTACACTTGCCTTAGTGACACTTTGCCCTTTCCTCCATCAGATCACTGGCTACACATTACTGTCCTTGCTTATACAATTATGAGTCTTCTCTGCTATAGTGTAAGCTGCACAAGGGAAGGGACTACATGTCTGTTCAGTATTGTATTCTAAGTACCTGGCACACAGTGGATACTTATTAAATATTTAATGAATTAATAAACAGTAGAACTGATCATTTGTTTAAGCTCAGGAAAACCAAGTGCAAGAAACAAAACCAGAAATAAATTCATTCCATCCCATCTTTCATTCAGTCTAGTGAGGAAGCCTCATGAATGAAAAGAATGCAGCGCAGCAATTGGCCAGACACCTGAGTTTGAAACCCAGCTCAGATACTTATGGTCGTGTGACGTGATAAATTACTTAACCTCTCTGAATCTCATTTCCTCTTCTGTAAAATAGGTATAATAAAGCCCACTTTGTAGGGTGTTTCAAGAATTTATAAACATATATAAAAAACATATGTAGCAAACTATAAACAATTATCGTTATGTATTCCTGAAGTGTTTACATGCCTGCTAATGAGCACTGAAGATACAAAGATGAATAAACCAAAATCCTTCCTCAAGACCCAAGTCTTGTAAGTAATATGGCAAATGCAGTAACAGAGACAATCAAAAAGAATTACAGGAGCAATTCGGCTAGAGAGAGGTACAATCCAAACAGAAGGGAGCATATGATTAGAACACAAGGTCTAAACACTATGGCTTGTGGGGGTGACCACAAGTAGTTGGTTTCCCATTTAATGCAAAGTAAGCCTCCAACTTACTACAATGGCTGATGAGAACCTGTCTAAAAGCACACTCACACACCCTGTTTTCTCTCTGACCTCATCTACTACTCCCTCTGCTCTCTCCTCTGCTTGATGATCAAGCACACTCCCATCTTAGGACTTTGCACTGGCTCTTCCCTCTGCCTAGGTTTTCTTCCTCTGTTTATCTACGTAGCTCACTGTCTCACCTTCTTTGGAGTGTCTGCTTAAATCTCACCTTTTCAATAGACAACCTTGATCAGACAATCTAAAATTCTGCTCCCCCTAGAGCCTGTAAAATGTGCTTATTTATTGTGTTTTTTGTTTACTGATAGCACCCATCCCCGTCCATATAAGCTCTATGAAGGCAAAGATACTAGTTTTGTTCCCCAAGGTATGCTAAGTGCCTAGGACAGTGCCTGGCACTTAGCAGTGTTAAACAAATGAAAGGAAGTGTAGTTGGAATGTGAAGTCAGGACAGGAAGTGGAGAGAAGGGAAGCTGGAGAGATGTATGAGGCTCTGAATGCTGTGGTGAAGAGCTTAGATTTTTATCTGGTAAGTAAGGGGAAGCCATTAAAGGTGAGTGGCATGTTCAGATCTACTTTTTAGATAAGTCACTCAGGGAAAGGATTTGAAGGGAATGATAATGGCAGAACCTTACAGTTAAGAGGCTGCAGTGAGGTCTCAAATATGGAGAAGGACAGGGGCAGTAGAAGTGATGAGTTCGGCTCCATATAAACCCATAAATAGCAGATCCAATGTCATTTGTAGAAGAGGAAATCTGGAGCTCCAGAGAGAGGTTTAGACCAGAGATATTCTTCCTGCCTAGTGATAATTATATTAATGTTAAAAGGAAAACTACTTTAATTTCCAACATCCAAACTGACTTCCAAAACCAGGAGAAATCAAAACACAGTAATGTTTCTTATAAGATTTATATATACAGATATATGATTTTCCCCCAGATAGCAAAAAAAAAAAAAAAAAGTGATTTTTTTTTTTCATTATTTAATTGATTCTTACTCCAGACTTCACTTTTTGTTAGGAGATTTTTAGCTAACTGCCCAGAGAAAATAATAATCTCTCCCCCCCCCTCCAAAAAAGTTACCATGTTTGGTTGTGAAATAACTAGTGGTAAAGTACAAAGAACATACCCTTTCATTTTGTAAAAGTATAAGGGGGAAGTTAAGGAAATTCAAAGGCGATATTATATATTCAAAACAAATTTGAGGAAATACTTTCAAAATGACATGTAATTAGTTAGTGGAAGTTACTATCACAACATACGATTGAAGCAAATTGCTTTATGAGCTTTCCCTTCTCCCTAATCAAACCTCTATATAAATATAAAGCATGGAAGTATGGACAACACTGTATAGTTACTGAAAATTACAAGTAGGAGGAAGTGTAAATTGTTTCACTTCAATAACAATAACAATACCAATAATAATAATGTATTGAGCATTTACCTTGCGCCAGCCACTGTGCTAGGCAACTGTCCAAGCTTTACCTGGTTTCCTCTTGCCCTGTGAAAGAAACAGATGACAAAACAAAAAACAGAGCTTAGACAGTTGAGCAACTTGCTAAAGGTCACTTTGCTATCAATGGAGACATCTTTTAAGGAAAGGGAAATTTTTTTTCTTTCTAAAATCCAATACTGTTGCAACTTGCCCAGACCTGATGGGCACTATGAGGGCACTGTATGTGAGACAGTCTGACTGGTTCCCAGAATCTAGGAGGTCAGACACTCTGAAATAGGTAATATGTGTAATAACCTTGCTCAATAAAGGACCAAAGGAATGGGCTGTTTGTTGACCTGTGAACTGTTTCCATGGCATTACTAGTAATAGAACTGTTTTCAATATTCTGAAATATTTTCTTTCTAAAGGTGAACTTATTATTTAGAACTACAGGAGAATGTTTTTAAGGCAATAGACAATAACTGGCCACGATAACAGATAGTAAGTGAGAGTAGAAGGTAAGTGCCCAAATACACACATTGTACTGTTAGCTGGGCCTGGTTTCACGAAGTCACTAGCTCGTTCTGGAATTAGGAGTTAGCACAGAGCCCTCTTCCTACACTTTTGCTGAACTGATTCCAGTCAAGTTACCACGGATTGGAGATGAGACAGAAGCCATGGTCAGTTTTTTTCAAAGGAGTGTAGTTTCTTAGTTTGCGTAAGGAGCTAGCTTTGGTAGCCCTTTACCTGCTTTAACCAAATAATATACGTGGAGGGCTTTCCTTCTCAAAACCGAATTACCAAGTCAGTGCTGAGAAGGTGAAGCCCCAACTGCTTTCTACTTTTGATCGCGTTTTTAGCCGCTCTTGTAGATCTGCAAACTCAGTTTTACTCTTGTAAAGCGGGAAACACCAGTTTCCCAGTCCTTTCTTTCCCGGACAGCAGTACCTCACCATAAGCAAGTGCAACCCTTATTTCTTTAGAATGCCTCACTTTTGTTCCTCAAAAATCCTAAGAGAAAAAAAAAAAAAAAACCCACGCCATCGCTTGGGTGTGAACCCCCAGCGCAAAAAGTGAAAGTGGGCGCGAGGCCCGGGCCGCTGCTGCCGAGCGCGCGCCAGGGATGGGGGCGGGGCCCCAGGACGTAGCGCCCGTCACGTGACATGAGGCAGTCCAATCCGAGCGGCGACCCGCGGCTCGCGCCCTGGCTGGGCCTGGGAAGCTCTCCTCTGTCAATGAAAGTTGTCATTTAGGCTGTTGCCGCCTAAACGTGGGGTAGAGAGGGCTTTGCACCCCCTTCCGCTAACGGTCCCCCTTTGCCTGTACACATTCAGAGTCAGACATCCCTTACTCGGGGCTTCTGGGCACCGTGCACAATCACTGTCTTCAGCCGCTACCTACTTAAATGGGCGGGAAAGAGCGTTGGCTTTTAGATGTGTGTCTCCAGGTGGGCTCGGGAAAGTTCCGGGCCTGTTTTGTCCGGTTTGTTTGCTGGGGAGGGAGCTGGGGCTGTTCGCCTCCTTCCTCTAAAGCAGAAGGACAAAGTGATGATTAGAGGGAGTCCGAAGCCTTGGGGGCCCACCACGCGAACGGAGACACGGAGCCCGGGTGTCGCCACCTTTCCCTCTTTGACAAAGGGGACCGGTGAGCCCCAGGAAAACAGGGCAGACAGATGCAGACGTCAACCCTTCTTTTACAATATTTCAAATGACTTTAAATCTTTTCTCCACTGAAGTCTTAATGCTTAATTCAGTCTCAAAGAATTTAAAAGAACCGAAGTCCCAAGTTAAAGTTTTGCTCTTTCACAGATTTCTGGGAGGCTTAACTGAAGCTCCCCGGTTTTTACCCCCAATATCCACCACGAAACAAAAGCTGGCTTTCCTAAACTCAATAACAATAGAACTGATTTAATCCACCCCTAGGTTGGCAACCCCCACCCCGAAGCCCTCCTTCACACTCCAACCTGCCCCTAGGTATGTTTGTGTAATCAGAGACTGATTGTAGCTGCTTTGCCATTTTCTCCCCGGGAAAGCTTAAAGTTTGCATTCATTGAAGTTGCTTGTTTTTTAGGTTTATCTAGGCGAGCAGAGAAGATGCCACTCGGAAAATAGCTGGGTTTCCTGCTCGACGTCTTCAGGAGAGGGCTGAGCTGTGCAGGTGTGCGGATTATGATCTTAATGAGAAGGGTGACGTTGGAAGGTCTTTAAAACGTTACGTTTGCGATTTGGGGAAATAAATTTTCAAAGAACCAAGCTACGACGGCAAAAAAAAAAAAAAAATGGGGGGCGGCTAGGAATTTAGTGAAGAGAATCGAGACCAGGTTTAGGGATAGTAAGAAGAGTGATTTGGTGTTCTTCCATTGCTTAATCTGTCAACGCTGGCAACGCTGATAGTTATCTCTCTGGCAGTAATTATTCGGTATTTTAAAACGGGGTAGAAAGATAGAACTTAGGAGTGATCATTACAGTTTGTTTGAAGGATAGAATTCCGTGTCGCCGACTTGTAAGGGTAAATAAAACGCAGAATCGGATACACCTTATTTTTGGAATGTTACCTTTATATGTTTTCCTAATTTATGAAATGTGAAGAGAAGCAAGGATGTCTATGTTGGCTAAACCAAGGGCAGGAGCATTTATTACTGTCCAGTCACGTAAAGGCTGCGCTCAAAGTTTTAAAAAGTGCCGGAACGGTGGCGACGGAGGCGAGGGGCGGGAGCGGCTCTGGGGATGGGGCGCTCAGCTGGCCGGTGGGGGACGTGGTTAGGAGTAGACCGTCCACTGGAGACGCCGTGGGAGGCCAGGGGATCGAGGTAAGAGGCCGCTAAAGGGAGGGTCCGGCTCGGGACAGGCTCTCCCCCAAGGTCACTGTTGAAGAAGCAATTTCCACAGTGAATTCCATTGAGCTCAGAGTGCATGCAACTAAGGGCTCTCGACTGGACTACATTAGCCTAAATTGCGTAATTAAAAAAAAAAAATCCTGCAGCGGCGCTTCCGCTGGGAGACTAGCGGGGACGTGTGACAGAGCGGAGATAACTTCTCGATTACGCACCTTTTTCTCCGAACTCCTCTATATAAAGTCGCTCACCCAAAAAAAGGGGTGGTGGTGGTGGTGGTAATTGCCAAAATGTTGTGTTCTTTTGGACAAGATGAGAAGAAAAGAATTGGGGATCCTGACATCAGGTCGAGAGAACTTTCGAAATAGGTTTAGAGTTCGTCATTTTGTCTTGAGGTCCGCTGGTTTCCAGGAAAAGGGACTGTGAAGGACGAGCTTCCAGGGAAATCCTTTCCCCAATAGCCCTGCGGTTACAAGCCCGGTCCTGCTCGTAACTCCCTAAGCGTGGCTTTCTTGGAGCAGCCCTGGCGGCACGGGCGGCTGAGTGTATGAACTGCAAGAAAATCTCGGCGCGTGGGTCTGAGACCGCTTAGGGCAGGCACAGACGCCGCCGCCTCCGCGCAGGACCCGGGGCTGGCGCGGAGCGCGCCCCTGGGACTCCGGGTCGCGCCGTTCGCCCCAGTGGGGTGACAGTGGGCTTGTCGCAGAAGCCTCTGCAGACTCGGAGCGTCCCGACGGCTTGCTTTTTTTGGTCGGGAGAGAGGAGGGCCCCTTGTCGAGAGGATTAGAGTGCGCTTTTTCTCCCTCCTAGCACACCGCCTAACTCCTGGCAGACGCGCACTTCCCCCTTCCCGGTTTTGAAAGCCAGGGAGATGAGTCAAACTCGAATGCTGCGGAATGGCAATCAGAGCTTCGCGCCCAGTCTCATCCTCCTTTCACCACCTCCCTGCCCCACCTTCTTTTAGGTCCTCGGTTCCAGGCGAGTGTATACGTTAGGCTTGGGCAGAAGAGGCTCTCGGGCAGGTGCCATCTGGAGGCATCTACCCGGTGTTGTCACGTTCTCCTTTGGGGTCAATGAACTACCGACTGCCTCTCCCTTTGATCACCTGGCTGGGGGCTTGTTAACCCGGCGGTCTCGGCACTTTTAGGGACGGTCCCCATAAGGGTTTTTTTTTTTTTTTTTTCCTTTTCTTTTCGGAGGTTTCTAGGGGGAAAAAATTTTTTTTAAGTTTTAAACGTTTTGATGTATATAGAAACGAAAAACAAAATTTCAAAACGGGAGGGGAGACCAAAAGGGAAAAATTTGCCCTGGAGTTGCTTTTACTTAGCAGTGTTTGCTGAAACTACCACTGTGCAGGATAGAGGAAGAGCGTTTCAAGAGAACTGGTTAAGTAAAACCTTTAGCTGTAACTTAGTAAGAAACACACAAGCGAGAAAAATAATAAAATGCACAGTAGATACACCATACAGCTGATTTGAGAAGCGCTGCTCCCCCTGAAAGCCTTGCAGAGACAAATTATTTGGTTATTTTTGCAGTATTACATCTCCCTTTGAATTAAACTTTTTTCCCCTCCCATCAGCCAACTAGATTTGGTTCCTTAATTACCAAGCACAATGAAGATTCTAACAGATGTAGTCAGCCACAGACTCTGAGCCAAAATAATAAGTATAATTAATTTTAGGGGACATCTTTAGTTTATAAGGCCTGAAATTAAAATATGATGTTTTTCAACATTGTGGTACAAAAACACAGGGAAACATATTTGTTCCAGAGTCTTGTAGTGACACTATTTCCTTCCTCTGTGTTGAAAAAGGCTTTCAGTATGATATGGCCCCCATCCTCTCACTCCAATACCTCTTTACCCAAACTTGATTTCTTTCTAGTCAAAAATGTCTTAGGAAATTCTATTTTAAAAATATTTCCTGATTTTAACAAGTCAGCAAGACAAGGTGAAATCATTTAAATACTACATGGTCTTGGACAGATCACACACATCTTTTTCTTATACTCTCAGTGTTATAAAGAATATACTTAAACAGCTATTCATTTAAATATGGTTCTTAAATGTGCATAGTTTAATCTGAATAAATATTGCCAAACTTCAGGCACACTGAATTATTAGCATAAAGGTCAAATTATCTATAATAATTGTCAAATAAATGTGATAGTCTCTGGTTCTGCTTGGTAAAGTTAAAGTTAATTAGTGATTGATCATGTCTAAATTGAATACACAACATTTAGACAAATTATTAAGTGAGAAGTCCAAATATATCCAGTTCATAATTCTTACAGTATCGTGCCTTTTAAATTCTATGTGGTAGGCTAAAGATTTGTCATTGTGAAGTATCTGTTTCCCAAGCACTGGAAAGAAGTGGAAAGTTAACACGTTTTCTATAGCATTCAATGTCTCCCCTGACAAAAAAAAAAAAAGAACAAAACCCTATGGTTTGGACTGTATTTTAACGTATGCCATGTTTTGAAATCATTTGGTTTTAAACAAACTTCAGCCTCTGTGCGAGAACAGATCTTTATGGCTATTTTAAATAAAAGTATTTTAAAACTAAAGACGAAGAAGGGGGAATATTAAACATGAAGTCTACCTTCTTGGGAGTCCGTACCCATTTGAATCTTAGGGCTCATAAGTACATTTTGTCTTATAGTGATAACATCTCTAAGGGTCCACAGGGCTGATATTATCATTTTCTTTTGACAGAGAGGGGACTAGACTCCTGTGTTTCTGACACAAATTAAATGTTGTTTCTGTTAAATAGGCTGTCTCCTGGGTTGGAGTCACATCAGGATTTTGGTTTGCCACAATTAAGTAAATAAGAAAACAAATGCTGGCCTTCCACACGCGGCCACTAATTTCTCTGGTTCTTTGATGACCATAAGATTCCCTCACTTACCTGGCCTGCACTATGCACTCCCCCTATATACATATAGGCTGCTACGGGGCTCTGAGCAGTAAAAATCTCCTTGATGGACAATCTAATTTTAATGACTAATGTGTAGTGAGCACATACTATAAGGGGTGGCCTAAGAAGTGGAAGCTGAGGAACCCAGTGTTTACAAATAAAAATACCTCACAAATAAACATAAGGTACTTTACTTTCCTGGCAAATTCTTTTAATAGCAGTATTTAAAATTTTGTACTAAGCAACTTCTAGCTCTCTGAATTGTTTGTGAGCTTTTTCATGTATCATGGAAAGCCTGAAAGTGTGGGCCAGGATTACCTAGATTTTTTAGTCATTTCTCTCAGTTTATTCTGTCTTTTTTAAATATTGGGATATTTGCTCAATTGACAGTATAATTTTAGTTCTTTCTAAACAAAATTACTTATTTGTTCTTTATACCCAATGACATTTCTTGGTTGAACTTGATTAAGAGTCTCATCGGATTTGGAAAATGATCTAGTCTTGCCTCCTTAACTGGTTCTAGGTTATGATAATGCATTTAGGACTGAAGTTTCCCTAAGTACTGCTATGAGTCCACTTACAAGTCTTTTTTAATGGAAGTAGGTTGGGGAGGTTGTCCTTAGAAAGCTTGTCCTCCTCATATTCACGGAGGTGATTTGGAAGTTTTTTTTTTTTAACCTGTTGAAAATTATAAAATACTTGGAGGCAGTACAAACTACTGGACAATACTGGAAAATAAAAGGAGAGATCTCTGGGATTTGTAATGGGTATCTGGAGGACAGCTTCCAGAATAAGTAAAAAAAAAGGAACATACTGTCTATTTCAGTAGTATTTCACTATTCAGCAGTTAAATATGTTGGTTTCTTGCCCTTTAGAAATGTACCTTAATTCCAAGGAGAGTTTTTTTCTTTCAAGATTTTAGCCACTTTTGCTCTTTTAAATAGTTCTGTAAACAAATTTGCTTGTGTTAGCAGTTGAAGGCTTTGTACACCAAGTGGAATGTCTTTCAACAGTTGCCTGAGTAAAATACGTGTGGGGTTTTCCCTAATGAAATTTTAAATATGGTTCTATGAACTCTAATACAATCTGTGGATAGTCTATGAACAAAAGCATGTGTGTTAAACATTACCACTGCAGAAGAAAAATATTTTCTTTTGACTGGAACACTTTAAACTTTAGTAATGGTGGGGATCATTGCTTTACAGAAAAGATCACTGCATGCAGTATTTTCTTCACATCTGACAATGAGAGTCAGTGTTTTGTAACTAATTCACTTAGTAAAACAGTACTGTATACTCAAGCAGAATTAAAAAGTAAACTGGTTGCTAGAGTTTAGAAATGTTCTATTAGAAAACTATACGCTTTGGTTGATTTCTATTTCATATTAACATATGTAATTATATACTCAAAGAGTTTGAATATATTAATTTTAAGTATTTTCATTACAAATTTAATTTGCATCTGGTTGTGGTTTTCTAACAAGTTTGTTATTACAGATTAACACTGCTGCCTCTCACAGCATTTCACAGTTGAAAAATATCTGTGAATTGTGTTTTGAGTCCATCAAACTGGAAGTTTGTGGCTAAGTAGTAACCCTTTTATCATTTTTTTTAATTAAAAGGATACTTTCAATATAAGAGAAGAGACATACTTAAACATTTTTAGAATACTTTTATTTGATAATAAATATTTTCTGTCTCTAATATAAATTGATCTAAAAATGCAACATTTTGGTTGATAAGACACTGAGACTGTTAACAAACTTATGAGTCAAATGGATACACTGAGAGGTTTCCTTCTGTACTTTCGACAGTTAGTTTTATTTTAATTAGATTTTACCTCTCCCAGGATTGCCGGTCTCAACTGCTTCATAAGTCAGACTCAGGGAAACCAGTACACCTAGTTTAAAATAAAATGACATTAATTCCCAATTTTTCTAAGAACTTCATTCCTTCTCACATCTTTTCTTTGTCACCCCAAGGACTGTTAGTCAACTCTCTAAAAGGAAACTTTTTTTATCATTTATGGCTGGTAGTATCTATCTTTATTGAGTTATTACAAATTAACTGGGCTACAGTTTTGCATGGGGATTTTTAAAAAAATAACACACATATGCTTTTTTATCCAAATTTAGAAATTACATTGTGATCAATCAAAATAAGTGTAGACAAAATTGAGTCCATATGGTTTTTTAAAAAGATTTTATTTATGTATTTTGAGAGAGACATGGGGAGGGGGGGCGGAGAGAAAGTGGGGGGAGAGGCAGAGGGAGAGAGAGAATCTCAACCAGACTCCACACTGAGTGTGGAGCCTGACACTGGGCTCGATCTCATGACCCTATGATCATGACCTGAGAAGAAATCAAAAGCTGGTTGCTTAACTGACTGAGCCACCCAGGTGCCCCAACCCCATAATGCTCTTGTTTGCATTAAACTAAAGCAAGACACCAGCATCTAGAAAGTTTCTGGTTAGTGATTAAGTGGAGCACTGCCCCTTGGAACCAGAGAGAATTGATATCCCAAGTTCACAGCAGATCCAATGCCCTTCCAAACACTTCCCCATTTAGAACTTTTCTCCTCTGTTCTCTCTTCCCAGCTCTGCTCATGAAGATACTGTCTGCTCCTGACAGTCCCATGTAGACTTGATTCCTAGGGAATCTTTTGTTCAGCCAGTAATGCCTGAATATGGGACTTCTATTACATGTGTTGGCACTGCTGTGTCATTTGCCTATCATTCATTCAGTTCTCTCAAACTTGAGTGTCATTGTGGGATGGGCTCAAATATACCAAAGCAGGCCTTCCAATCCTCTGCCCTCAAGTAATAATGGCTCTGCTCAGGGCCTTGAATGCAATAGAAATAGACTTGGACCCAGGGTTTATCAAAAATTTTTATAACCTTTGGAGTTACTTAATTGCAGTGCCTTGGTTTCCCCATTGGTTAAATGTGGAGAGTTGAAATGAAATTAAATTTGAAAAACTGTCCAGCTTAAATCCAAGAGTTTCAGAGTTTTTTTGTTTTCACTGATGTCATTTTTAAGGTAGGGTAAAATATGTGACCTCCTTCACTTGTATATTTCAACTATACCAAAAAGCATAGAGAATAATACAACCAACACCAATCTCCAATCTACTTATCTCTATGTACCTGTCTCCAAGACACATCGAAGCTATCTTTGCTTCAGCTTTTAAAAAGATATACTTTTTATGGTTTTTTTTTTTTTTTTTGAGATTTAATCATATGTTGCTTTGGTCCATTCCATTATCAATGCTGTAGTATTCCATTAATGAACATACCGTCATGAACTTGCCTATTCTGTAATATTTGCTATTTCAAATGATGCCACTGTGAAACTTCCATATATGTCTCCTTGTGCACAGGCTCTCTCTCTAGAATACTATATAGAGATGGAATTGTGGGGTCATAGGCTATCCCTATTTCTAGCTTTAATAACTATCACTAAATTGCTCTCTCTGAATGGTTGCCCTGATTTACAAAGCTACTAGCAGTATGTTAGAGTTCTTTTTCCAACTGTATTGTCACCAACACTTGCTAAGGTCAGACTTACAGATATTTTCCCACTTCAGATGGGTATAAAATGGGGACTGGTTGTTTTAAATTAGATTTAAATTAGATTTCCCTAACTGCTAGTAAGACTGAACATCTTTTCACTGTTAAATGTCTGGCTTTCCTTTGCTATGAATTGCTTGTTCTTATATTTTGCTTGTTTTTTATTTGGGGTGGCTTGTTTTTCTTACTGATTTATCATTCTTTTTTATTCTGAATTCTAATTCCTTATTGGTTATGTTTACTGTAAAAATATTTTCCTGATCTGTGCCTTCACTAGTCATTGTTTATGGTGTCTTTAAACATGCATAAGTTTTATTTATTTTTTTAATTAAGATACAATCAACATATAACATTGTAATAGTTTTAAGTGTACAACATGATGATTTGATATATGTATATATTGTACACTGATCACCACAATAAGCTTAGCTAACATCCATCACCACATATAGTTACAATTCTTCTTCTTGTAATGAGAACTTTTAAGATTTACTCTCTTAACAACTTACAAATATATAATACAGTGTTGTTAACTAGGGTCATCATGTTGTACATTACATTCCCCAGGACTTATTTATCTTGTAATTGGAAGTTTGTACCTTTGACTCCTTCATACATTTCGCTCAACCTCCCCCCAACCAGTCTGTTCTCTGTATCCATGAATTTGTTTTTTCAGATACCTGTATAAGCAAGAGTGTTTTTTTTTAATATAGTGAAATTATATTTATCTTTTCCTTCAAAGTTGTGCTTTTGTCTCTTGTTTAAGAAATTCTTCCTTAGCCTGAAGTCATACATGTATTTACCCATATTTTCCTCTAAGTTTCGTAAAGTTTTTCTTTGTCTTTAATCTACCTAAAATATATTTTTTGGCATGATGTAGAAAACTATTTTTTCTCCCAATGGATATCTAATTGTTCCAGCCCCCATTTTTTAAATGAGTCATCCTTTGCTTATACTTTTTAAAAATGCCACCTCCATCATTTATGAGATGCATAGGTGTATCTGTGTGTCTCTTTTCTTTTCATTAGGCTAACTTTGTACCATTACAGTGGAGTAAAATGCTTTATGTCTTGACATCTGGCAGGATGCATTCCCCAACTATGTTCATCAAAATTGTTTTAGTTATTCTTGGCCCTTTGCTCTTCCATATGGATTTTGGTATCAGTATATATACTTTCTACAAAGTAGAAAAACAGATTATAAAAAATATTTTTTGGTTGCTAATATCCTCAAGTAACTTTCTGTGGAATTTCAAGCTGGAAATACTTATTTAACATTTTCTCTAATTTTTGGATCTTCATTGAAATTCATTATGCAGTTGATACTATCCTAACTTCAAATCTGCTGCTGAGTTTGGCTGTTCTGAACTTTGGTGCTCAAACTGAGTTTGAAAAAGTTAATTTCGTGTAAAAAGAATCAGTTTGACTAAGCTGAAGAGCGTTTGGTGGCAAAAAATGAGGGTTTTTGTTTTCTTAAGTAGCATTTGAATTGAGATGTAGAGGTAAGACCAGGTAATCGCTTTCTTTTCTCCTTTTGTCATTAAGTAGAGATAGAACAATGGGTGTTATTTGAGAGCTGCCCTTCTAACCTTTGCTGCTCTTAAAATGCCTTCAGGTCATTGCAGGTTTCTTAGTGGTGTTTTAATTTTTTAATTTAATGTTTAACTTCAGAGAGAATTGCTTAGAAATATTTACCTTGTAGAGCTGCAGGGAAATGGTTAGATAGTGTTGTCTTTTGGTGACAATAAAGGATTTCATAACGTGTTTATTTTGGGGATTCAGTAAAAATAGAATTGACAAAGTTTTATTTAATTGGAAGTTTACTTTGAATTATTTCGTCCTTAAGACATCTAATATTGGAAATGAATTTTAACATTAAAAAGCAGGCAGATGTCTAGGGCTTTGATTTTTAAAATGTATTCTCCGTTGTACAAACTTCCAGAATACTTTAAATTATCTTCATTGAATATGAATTTGCATCATAGCTGTTTCATAAATATTTTGAGGTTCTGGTTTTTTTTCTCACTTAGCTCCTTACTTTTGTCCAGTAGAAGAAGCAGTGATACTTAAAGCATTCGATTCATTCTCTTCTATGATTCACCATAAATTGGCCTTAGATCCTTCTGTGTGTACCTATAGAGAGTAGTTTCTGGTTCAAAGTCCTGTTTTTTCTCAGTTTCTCATCGATTTTCTGTTGTGACTCTTACTTGGTCAGGTTCTTTAGCTGTGTGTGGCTGAGAGAAAGAAAAGAGCTATCCTCCTTTGGAGTCTTTAGCAGGACTACATATTATGGTGTATGGGCGTTTTTCCTTTATTGTAATACAGTGGTCTTAGACTGTGGTTATTTTTTGTTCTTTCTCTTTTTACGTTAGTTGGTTTATTCTAAGGTTAGTGAAGACTGAGATGTGCCTAGTCAGAGATTTCCTCTACAGGTACAAGCAAGCACATCGGTTGGAATTGAAGACAGCTGTCCACTTATTCATTCACCCATCATGCACGTATATATACATGTTACGAATAGAGTGGCCATAAAATTCATTAGCCATAGCAGGACATTTTTGAGAGTGAAAGGAGGCATTAGGAGCAACAAACAAACTAGGGTCTTCCCTGGCAAACCATGAGGCCCTGACCACTGCCTATCACACTTCCCATAACCAGGAAGTTTTTTAATAACCTAGTTAACTCTTTTAGGATGGGAAAGGAAGGGAAAGAGTTGATTAGAAGGACGGAGGAGGCTTCTGTATAGTAACTGCACCTTTTAATATAAAACAAACACCCAGAGAATCTAGGTTTATTGGGTGCTAAGTGTGCCTGGCTGTAATCTGCTAGTTTCATTAAATTCGCATACCCTGTCTCTGTCCTGCTTTTCCAGAAATTGTATCTCTACTTTGCTTCCTTATTATCCTTAGACATTTTTTGCGGGTGGCGGAGATAAAACTGACATATATCATCATAATAGTTTTAGGTGTACCTTAGACATTTTTAAAAATTACCATTACCTTCTGCATTTCTTTTATTTTGAACCGGCAACATACTTCTGGCCCTACATTGTGTTACTATTTTTCTTATTTTATAGTTACAGTAATTAGATTTCCAGACCATTCTCTAGGCAAATCAGCCTTTTTTTTTTTTTTTTTTTTTTTTACCATTTGAGAGGAAGGCCTCCTAGTAGCCCATGTGCTTTTCATTCCTGTCCAGTGACTGAAGTCATAGGTTTTATATGGGTTTTTGTTTCTGTTTTTGTCTTTTTTGGATTAAACAGAATCTGCAAGGAGCACAGACTTTCACCTCAGATCCGAATCCTGCTAATCTTGGACACGGCAGAACAGCTTTGTGTGCCTGTATTCCAGCGCCATGCTTTGCAGTTTGCTCTTTCTCTAAAGGGAGAATGAGTAGGGGGTGGAGGGTGATGGATGGAGGAAGGGGGGCCTTTCCTTGTGTTGGCTGCATGGACTATTTTGGAAAGAGTCATTTTGTTTTTGTGGGTAACACCACCACCCCCCTTTTCTGAAACCTATCCCTGAAAGCACAAAATAGGGGAGTGTGTGTTTGCTGATAGTCAGATCAAAGGTTCCCAGGGGGCTGGACTACCTGAAAAGGGAAAGGGGCTAGAAAGCTCTCTGCAGCCTGACCTCTCCACTCTCTTTGTGACCAAGTTTTTGATAGGCAACTGCATAGAAAGCCGCAGGCCTGACCTTCCCAGGTGCTTCTGAGAGGGAATGTGGGTATCTGTGTATGGATATGGTAACTCTGAGCTATCTGAGGTGGAAAAAAGACAGTAACGCGTATGCTAACATAAATATTGAAACAGATTGTTCATCTTTCATCAGAGTCCCTTGGTTCGGAATCCTTTTGTTCAGCAAGAGTGAATGTAACTAGTAACTAATATTGTTTAAAAGATTGACATGTATGGCAAGAAGGTAAGTGTAACTTACCTGAGTAACTTCTTCACTCTTTACAAATGTTTACAGGTTGAAAGAATACAGTTTGACAAAAGAGCCAAGTGATTTTGTAGTGTTTTACTTTCTGGTTTTCCTACAGTTCAGAAGATACCTTACCTGAAAAAAAAGGTGGGCGGTAAGGTATTGCTTGCAGAGTGTAATAGATTATTTTAAACCTCATTCTTTTCCCTTAAGGTTTGTTGCTTTGCTGTTTTTAATCTTTTGGAAACACAAAATCTGGATGAATTTTTTCTTGAGGGCTGCTGTTGATAGTGGCAATAGCATAACACATTATGCTTTTGTGAATACGTAAAAGCAATTTAAAATATTTTATCTATTTTGGCATTGCGATTAAAAATATATGGTCTGGGGGCGCCTGGGTGGCACAGCGGTTAAGCGCCTGCCTTCGGCTCAGGGCGTGATCCCGGCGTTATGGGATCGAGCCCCACGTCAGGCTCCTCCACTATGAGCCTGCTTCTTCCTCTCCCACTCCCCCTGCTTGTGCTCCCTCTCTCGCTGGCTGTCTCTATCTCTGTCAGATAAATAAATAAAATCTTAAAAAAAATATATATATATATATGGTCTGCATATGGTCTTAGAATAGCTACTTAGTTAAAAACATATCCTTAGGAACTTATGAAAATAATTGCTAGAAGTGATATGTTTGTGAAAAGGAGAACAATCTCCCCAAAATAAATGTTTTTATGCAAACAACAAACTCCTTGCTAGATGTCCTCTTCTGACTTAATGATTTTTCTAATCATGTCATAAGTTTACAACAAGACTATGCTTTTAATTCTCCCATCCCTTTGTATAGTTAAGTGCTGGCTGGAATCTTCTCCAGGCTGAAAGAATGACACATTCAAGAAGTCTTTGACAGTGTTTAAACACCTCTTATCAAAACTTAATTTCCATGAATGATTGATTTTGGCACTTGATGGAAGGCTGAAGAATGTTCAATTGCCCCATTTTCATGTGCTAATGAAGCCGAAAGTGACTTAAGGGGATTTCTTTACACTGTGGCAGCCTGTTTGGATATGCACATGACTTCTTAGGTTTCTCTCCCAGGGTTTGTCTCTACTAAATAGTTGTCTTATTGAGTAACTGTGGCCAATCTGTCTGCTTGGCCACAGGCCTTGGCCTTCCTCTGTAGAGCGGACTGTAATTAGCAAAGCTGTCAAACCAGGTGTTTAATTTCAAGAGAACTTATTTTGTACAAATCTTCCAGTAAAAATCAATGAGGTTTAGATTTTCTGTTTGTTCACAGGCACTCCTTGGGTGTTAGGTTTTGAGTAAAATCAATACGGAAAACATTTTAAAGTGGAAAAAAGCAACTTTCAATTCCAAACTTTGGCTTTAAAAGTTTGACCACTGAATTCCATTTTTCACACACTGCACTCAAATTTTTATTAAAACACTTACTCCAGTCTCGGCTGGAAATATAAAATTTAAGGATTTCCTGCCCTCTTTTGAGGGGTGATTGAATGAGGGAGAAGAAATATAGGAAAATACTTGATTTTCTCTACTAAAATATATGCTGTTGGCGGATTTAAATCTTGATGATTATGCTACATGTTCTTTTATAATCATCTTCAATATAATTTAGGTAATAGAAATCGGAAAACTTTAGCTATACATATCCTTCTGGATTGAGATTCCCTTGGTGTTCATAATTCTGTGGATTCCAGAGAGGTTACTTCTCTGGCTTCTGAAGACTTCTGAGCCTGGAATAAGTCACAGGCTGGTTTCGTGACCCCAGATGAGCCACTTCTAGCCTCTTAAGTTCGAAACAACAACAGTCCTCATCCAAAGTGCTTATTACTTCCTCACAGGTTCCACTTCCTTCTAATGAAGGTGTCTGACTCCTTGGAGCATGGAAAGTGCTGTGTTCCCGGGAGATCAGATCCTTGTTTAGATTGAGGCAAACGTGCTCTGTGTAAACACTTGAGCCTCTCCTTATGGGTGTGTTCAGACTCAGCCAAAACCAATGGTGTGACTTCTCTCCACGGTTACTGACTCCTGGCCCAATCTTTACTTTTGTAGGAATGGGAAAGCGTGTCAGGAGAAAGAAGAGGCTTTGCTTCCTCAAAGGACCCCTGCTAATGAGCTTGCAATTATGAGAATTTAATCAATTTGTCTCGTGGGGTGAGCCCAAACTCTGATGAAACTGAAGCTTGCTATTCTCTGAAAACATCATTTAACTTCCATGTCATGCTATCTTCTGTTTGTACTTAGAAGACACCTTCTCTTTTCCTCCAACCTCACACTAGTTAGCCCAGTCCAACCCCCCATGCAAGAGAAGGAGGGAAGAAAAGAAGACCATTATCAGTTTTTAGCAAGTATCCTCAGGGCCTGGGGGGCCTGCATAATGGAGAAATGACTCTTCTTTCCTGTCCTGGGAGGTGAAGGCATGTCCCAGTCCCAGCCACCCCCTGCTCTCCATCAGCTAGTTGCCTGTCTGCTCCCCACTCAGGCCCTAGGTGGTAGTGAGCAGAGAGTATTCACCTGAAAGACAGGAATTCTCTTCCTGCCTTCTGTCCTTTGACAACAGAGCAGAGTTGTCTCGTTCCCTGGGCCAGGGTGTTTCCTAGTAAGTTTTCCTAACTCCCATGTTCAGTAATTGCTTGTGCCACTTGCATATAATTTGGAAGGTGTGCTAACAGATAATATTCTGCACTCAAATTAATTATTATTATTTGCATTCTCCCCAGTGTTTTTCACTGGGGCTTTGTCACAATTAGATCTGACCTGTTTTCTCTTTGTGATTTCTCTGCTTTTTTTCTTACGTTGTGTCATTGCTATTTGACATGTTCCTAGGAGTTGGTGAATCATAAATATTTTGACACAAAAGCAGCCATCGTTTTTCTTACAGTGCCATTTGAGCTGACCGTTCATGGAAGATTATCTATACTATTACATCTTCCCAATTACATATACTGAAAGACGAGAGAGAGAGTTGGCAATTAAAAAGTTATATTCAAAATTGATTTTCTTAGTAATTTTATTTTTTTTTAAGTTTATCGTTAGTAATCTCTACACCCAACATGGGGCTCAAACTCACAACCCCAGATCAAGTCTCCTGCTCTTCAGACTGAGCCAGCCAGGCACCCCTAATTTCCTTGGTACTTTTAGGTGTTTGGATTTCTTAATTAACTTATTTATTTTTTAAGATTGTATTTATTTAGGGGTGCCTGGGTGGCTCAGTCGTTAAGCATCTGCCTTCGGCTCAGGGTGTGATCCCGGCGTTCTGGGATCGAGCCCCACATCTGCTGGAAGCCTGCTTCTTCCTCTCCCACTCCCCCTGCTTGTGTTCCCTCTCTCACTGGCTGTCTCTCTCTCTGTCAAATAAATAAATAAAATCTTAAAAAAAAAAGATTGTATTTATTTACGAGAGTGAGCAAGAGAGAGCACACGCTGGGGGAGGGGTAGAGGGAGAGGGAGGAGAAGACGCCCCGCTGAGCAGAGAGCCTGATGTGGAACTCAATCCCAGGACCCTGGGATCATGACCTGAGCTGAAGGCAGACACCTAACCAAATGAGCCACCCAGGAGCCCTTCTTAAGTCATTTAAACAAAGGAGGAAATATATATATATATATATATTTCCCACATTATCTAGATTTTTCCCTACTTCTTAATTCCTGAAGACTTTCTCCTACTGTCACTCCTTACCTGAGGACTATCCAGCGCAGGCTTGCCTACCAGTTCCATTGCACGGTCAGCCTTCAACTCTCTCCAGCTCCAGGCTCTCCCAGTGACAGTCCCCCCTTCATGGTGGGGTCAGCTTAAGCTTCCTGCGGCTAACTAGATGCTACACACTATGAGAGCAGGGGCCAGGCCTGTCTTCTCCACTGTACCCCTTTCATTCACTGGTGTTTGTTCAGTGAAAAATGCACCATTGGGATGAAATCTCATTTTATCTCCAGAACCTATAATGGCTTTACGTTATGTACAAACTAAACTTTAAGCACCTTAATTCCACATTCTTGTCAAAGCCTGTTGGGAAACGGCCCCAGCATTTCTCCCAGAACTCATCCTAGTGGAAATGCTCTCCTCGGCTTGCCTTCCTTCCTGTCTTGTACAGCCCTGGTGTACCCTTTCCGTAAGGGCTCCCTGGACCTGTGCACTGCCCTTTCAAAATCACACTTTCTTTTGTCCCTTGTCCTCTTTATAACATCAGTGAACACTAAATGAATATTTATTAAGTGCCTAGTACCAGGGATAAGAAACATAAAAATAAGTCAAGCAGTTCCTGCTTTCTGGGATTTTCTTCCCTTCCCAGACTGGCAGGCAGGAAGGGATAAGCCCTGTCCAGTCGCATCTGAGTGTAGGAGGGAGAGTGGGCGTGCTTAGTGGTGCCCCTTTCCTGAAGTAAGGGCAGAGACTAGAGACTGGCTGTCTGTTCATCCCTATTTCTCCAGGGCTTTGCCTAGTGCTTTGCTTAAAATAGATATGTGGTTACTCACAATCTCTTTCCCATCTTGCTTGCCTTACCTCCCACCTAGAAATCCTCCCTCTCAACCCTGCCTTTCACCAAGGTCCAGATTAAATATATCTTCACATAGTTATGGCCAGTACCTGGCTGGACATCGCCTTTCCCTCCTGAAGACCCTGGAGACTGAACCGAATTCCCTCGTGGCAGCGATCACATTCCGCTATGTGTCCAAGTCTTCCCCTCCTGCTATATACTACTTTCTCTTGTCTCCTCACTATTTTAGTCATTATTATCTCTTGCATGGGGACTGTTACACGCTTGGTTTCGCTTCTCAGCGTAAACTCACTTGGACAAAAGATATTTGAAGCAAGGAAACTGGACAAATCCCAAACGGATGAAATACTCCAATTATTTATGTGACAATTAAGTTTTAAAATGTTATTCATATGCTTCAAAGTGGATTCATTAGAGTTCCGTTTTATAGTGTAGCAAATGTTAACGGATATTTTAGGACAGCTTTACCTTCCTTCTGGTCCAGAGAGCTGGACCACACTAAAATAAAGAAAAAAATTTAGAAAGGCTCTAAATTTACTTGGGTGAGTAATTAACACCCTTTAGGCAAAGCATTCCCTGAGGGTTATGTTTTGTTTTGATTTTCATACTAACTCTGCTCATTTCAAAAATTCACACATATTCAGAACTGTAGTAAAGGAGAAAGACGGTACAGAAAATATATCTACATATGGGAATACGGAGAAAAGAAAAAACTACATCTAGGTGGAGAAGTTAGAATTAATGAAGTGGGTGCAAATAGGAGAGAAAACCCTGAGATGATAGGAGCTCACAGAAGGAGTTGGAGGCCAGAGAAAGTTGCTGAGCTTCTGCCAGGAGAGGGGTGTGATTATCTCCTCCCTCCTGAATATCTGACTCACCATTATGGCAGGTTAAGTCGGAGTCAACAGAAGTTCAACAGGCCACTCAGAGAGCTAAGGGGTCCCAAAAGGTGCCCAATCCTTCTCTCTGGGAGGATGATGAGGCTTGGGTAGACCCTTCACAAACTAAGTCAGCTTGTATAATTAAGCCTCACAGCTTGAGACACCCAAGAATCCATCAGGGCACTCTCCTATAAGCACTTCTCATCCTGAATGTTTTTTCATGAAGGAATAGAACCCCCTTCTCAAAGAGGTGTTTTCTCAAGGAAATGTTTGCTCAGAATCTAAATCAATAAAATATATATGTGATGACAATACTATAAAGGAAATGAATAATACTAGAAACTTATGTATTTAAATTTAAAGCATTTATTCATTAAGAGATGAATCAGTTCAACACTTTTTGAAAGCCAAATGTGCAATCTATGGTTATGGATGATAGTTATAGCCTTACACCAGCCTGGACATCCAATTAATTTCTGTATGTTGTTTTGTGTTCACCTGTCAAATCAATCCATTTCATGAGAGTATTGACCAATTGGGTTCAATTCATGTTAAGGCTAATTCATCTTATTATATCTATCATCAAATTCTCTTTTTAAATTTTCTTTTTTTTTTTTAATTTCTAGTTTTAAGGTCACAAAAAGCACCCAAAATGTCCAAGTGCCAAAACTAGAGCTATCGCCAGCAGGCCACGGTGGGCCCATGTTATCACTGCATGCCCGGTCATGTCAGGGGTTCATTTGTGATTGTACAGCTCCCTTTTGGCAGAGAATCTGCTTGGGGCCATGCCTCCAAGCTTTTTCTGGGATCTCACTGAGCCCAGGCTGTAGGGACCGGAGGTCCATTCAGTTGGCCTTACACGCATGGACTTGCGCAGGGCTACGTTTTTAAAAAGACCCATGCGAAGCAAGTGGCTTTCTAATCAGTAATGGGCACCTGAGGATTTCAGCCGTAGCCACAGAGTAATAGCAGACACAGTCCACAGAGTTCAGTTTGAAGACTAGCTCTAGTGCATGTCTCTCTATCCATCCCCGTCTGCTGTAACTTTCCATCTTCATTGTCCTCTCTCTCTGCATCTTTTTGTCTTGGAGTAGCTCTCTTTTGTTCACTTGGTTTAGCTTTCTTGTTTTGAAGAATTGAATGGCATTGTTACAGACATTACCTAAGATGCACAGAAGGCTTACATTTGTCACTTTTTATAATAGACAATATCAGAGGTAAGACTCCATGAGGTGCTCCCAGCACCCAATTTTGGCCTGGCCTGTGAAAGGGGAATTGACACCGCACCAGTATGTCTTGACGTTGACTTCAGAAACCTAAAAAGGCATTTTGGTCCTTTCTTTTTCCTACAAGCCCCGAATTCTTCAGTCTCTAGACAGAGGATATAGGACTCGTTTGGGTCTTGCCTTCCTGGCATAGAAGTAGGGGGCTGGTGTGTGAGTGGAGTATGCTCCATAAGTGTGAGGAACAGGGTACTTGAGGCCATTGTCCTTGACCAGCAGTGCCCAAGGACACAAGTCAAAAACACCCTCAGTCTCTCCTGCTTCACACCCATGAGGGCTCCCCACCCTCACAAACTTATCGAAACCTAATGATCTCCCAAAGGCCCCATCTCTAAATATCATTACACTGGGGGTTAGGGCTTCAACATATGAATTTGGGTTGGGGGGGACATGATTCAGTCCACAGCAGTGGTGTCTCTATCACAACTACTCAACTCTACCATTAAAGTATAAAGCAACCAGGAAAAAAAAAATGAGTAAATATGCTGAAATTTGAATTTCATGAATTTTCACATAAAAACTTGTCACCAATTATTCTTCTTTCGATTTTCTTTTTCCTAACCATTCAAAAAATGTAAAAATGACTCTCAGCTTCTGGACCATGCAGAAACAAGCAACAGGTCAGATTTGGCCTCTGGGCCATAGTTTGGCAGCCCTGGAACCTACAAGGCCACACTTGTCTGGCCTCTTTTGCTTCTCTGACCTCTTCTTACCACTCTCTTCTCTTCACCTGAGGCCAGCCTCACTGTCCTCTGCATACCCTCCTTAGGCTTTTTTTCCTCTATCCCTAGTCTCCAGGGTACTGGTCTTCTTCCTTTTTTCTTTTTCTTTTTCTTTCTTTCTTTTTTTTTTTTTTAAGATTTTTATTTATTTATTTGAGAGAGAGAGATTGCGGTAACAAATGGGAGGAGGGGCAGAAGGAGAAGCAGACTCCCCGCTGAGTAGGGGAGCCCAATGTGGGGCCTGATCCCAGGACCCCATGGTCATGACCTGAGCCAAAGGCAGACACTTAACAGACTGAGCCCCCCAGGAGCCCTGGTCCTCTCCCTTTATTGGGTTTGGTCACCTCCTCACAGGGGCCTTTCCCACTGGTCCTAAAAGACCATCCTCATATCTTGCTTTATTTTGTTATTTCATGGCTCTTATCACTGTCTAAATGTAAATATCTATTTATTTACATCTTTGTTGCCTGTCTTTCCAGCCAGGATCCTAATTCCATGAGGAAAAGGAACCCACTGTTGCGTCCCCAGTGTCTGGATCCATTTCTAGGACTTAAAAGATGTTTGATGGAATACTTGAATAGAAAATTTCGAATAAATGAATGACTTGAATGAATGCAGATGCTGAAGTGTTTAAAATTTTTTGAAAGTTTAAAACCAGATTATTCTAATACATGTTATCTACCTTTGCTATATAATAGCTGCTACTATCATCACATTTCCAAAATTTGGATTTATCCCGACAAGATAGAAAGTGTTGCTTTTTTTTTAAATAGGAACTTAAAAGGGAACAGTTGGTTTTCTGGTGACAGGTGTCTTTCTCTCTCTCTTGTAATAGCTAAAGTTGTAAATTATTGAGACCAAAATAGTTTGGGAGGATGATGAGCTGGGTTTTGCTTGTTTTGTCTGTCTTTTTGTGCGACAGGATTGAGAAGAGAAGGAAGCCTAGGGATAAATAGGTTCATAGAGTTCAAGACACAGTCCCCTGGGACGCTCAGTGAGTTTGCTTACATGTGAAAGAACAGAGCCTTACCCTCGGAGTCTGAGTAGTGGCCATCTAGAGGCCACCCCCACCCCTGACCACAGGCATTCCCTTTTCTGGGCCCGATAACTCAAAGGTGGGGAGGTTTCGTTTCTTCCTTTCTTTTACAAGGTGGTAATCTCTTAGCTGCCTATGGAAATAAGGCTGCTTTGAAAGAGGAGCTTTACACATTGTAAACTTTTCCCCCAGGGCAAGTCAGCCATTCTTAATGCTTCTTGAAATTAAAATGTCTTCTCCCTCTCCCTCTCTTTCTTTTTAACTTTGGTTAGTGAAGAAGAAAGTGAACTTCTCTGCACTTGTTAAAATGTGCTGCTTGGGTAAAAAAAAAAAAAAAAAGTCTGTGTCCGTTTCCTCTACAAATGTGTAAAATCATCAGTTTTGAATTTGTATTAAAACATTTCAAACTGCTCAAGATTTAAATGAAAGGCAAGGGGCTCAATGGTGAATATAACATGCCACGTTTTGTGCAAGAAAGAGGGAAAGATAAGAATATCGATTCGCGTTTGCTTGTTTGTTACAAGGACTGGAAGAATAAAGAAAGCAGTTAGTGGTTTCTGGTGGACAGGTGGGAATGCGAGGTGGACTGGTGGGAGGCAAGGTTGGAGACAGGACCTGAGGTGCAACTCTCCCTGCATATTTTTAAATACCATTCCGACTTTTGAATCATGCAGTGCATTGCCTATCCAAAAATGTAAAACAAAAATAAATATTTTCCAAATTCCCAACTCCCATCTTATTTTGATCTTTGCACTTTCTCTTCTAGTGTTTTCTTTTTATCCCCCTTTTGTTGAGGAAGGTGCAATTTTTAAAAAAATGTGGTGAAATACACATAATACAAAATTTACCATTTTAACCATTTTAAGAGTGTATTTTAGTGACATTAAGTACATTCACAATGTTGTGCAACTGCCACCAATATTCTATTCCAGAGCTTTTTCATTATTCCAAACAGAAGCTCTGTACACATTAAACAATAACGCTCTCCCTTTACCTCCCCTGGTAACCTCTATTCTACTTCCTGTCTCCATGAATTTGGCTATTCTAGGTACCTCCTTTAAGTGTAATCATACAACATGTGCTCTTTGTGTTTAGTTTCTTTCACTTCGTGTAATCCCTTCAAGGTTCATATGTATTGTATGTATAGAGTTTCATTCTCTTTTATAGCTGAATAATATTCCACTCTTTGTATATGCTACATTTGGTTTATTCATTCATCTGTTGGTGGACATTTACGTTGTTTCCACCTTTTGGCTATTATGATTGAGTTTGACTGCTTTCTTCATACCATTGTATACTTACAGCCAGTAATTATTTGCATTTTATCTTCCTCCCCTTCAAGACTAGGACCTTTGAAACTAAGGCCATTGTCTTATGTAACTTATTCATCTCTGTACCCCCAGCATCAGTAGAGTAACAAGCAGGTATTCAGTTGGCACTTACTAATGTCTGCTGGCTGAATGACTAAACAGTTATGTTGAAAATCAGTTTTGAGTTTACTTCATTAAGGACAAAGAAGAATCCAAAGGTATTTGTTCAGCTCTGTCAGCTGTGAAGCAATGATCGTGTTTATTTGGAATTAGTTCTAAGTTAAAGCACATTTAGATGATGGGAAGTAGCTGTGGAAATGTAACCATTTTCCAAACACAACATGGCAGCCGGAAGACAATATTAATGAATGTGGGCTAATAGAAAACACTCCTGCTCTTTGTGTGTGTGAGTGTGGGTACGTGACTCCACTGTGAACTGACCGTAGAGGATGACCCGTGCACCAATAGCCTACCCCTGCCAGAGGGCACCGTGTTAAGAAGAAAGCAACTAAGTTTAGAAACAGGCAAAGTGAAGCGGCCTTGGGGTTTGGGGTAAGTTCACACAGTTGCTTGGCCAGTCTGACCCTGGGCAGTTGTCCCCTCATCTCTCAATGATGGATGATACAGCAGCTTTGACCAAGCCGAACAATCCTGGTGCCAAGGCCAGCTGCCAGAGTTTATTTCCTTTTTGCAAAGGGACCCTGAAGGGAAGTTGATTTAGTGGCAGCCTCTCATGGTTGACTCTGTCAGTCATGGTGATGATGTGAAGGCTGGGGCAGATGAAAGACCAGCCCCACTTCTGGAATGAGAAATAAAGCTTGTGGTGAGCTGAGAAAGGGGGGATGGGTAGAAGTGGGAAAGTTCTGTGTTATTTTGAATGTATGTGTTTGGCTTTTGGAGAAATGATATTGAACATGGTAGAATTGTAAAGCTGTAAAGAACCGTACTGATGATCTAGCCCAGCTTCTCGGATTTATTGATGAGGAAATTAATAGACGAGGTTGCTTAGGAGGTCTCGTAAGACAGCATTACTCTGAGGATGAGTTGGGCAGATGCCATTTTCATTTGAACTGCTCAACCTTTATGAAACAATTTGATTTTCTAATGATGGCTGTTCCTTAACAGAATACCTTTTTTTTTTTTTAACAAAACTGGAATTGAATATACATTTGACTCTAGAAAAATAAGTTTTCTAATAATGGAATATATAGTTACTAAATAGTCTTGTTACTGTAATGATTCATCTTGTTTTTTTTTAAACAGACTTAGATTTACAGAAAATTGTTAAGATAGCACAGAGAGTTTCTTCTGTTACTAACATATTAGTATGGCTCACTTGTTACAATTAATGGACCCATGTTGATACATTCTATTAACTAAAGTCCACACATTTTTTTCAGATTTCCTTAGTTACCTAATGTCCTTTTTCTATTCCAGGGTCCTATCCAGGATACCATATTGCATTTAATCGTCATGTCTCCTTAGGCTCCTCTAGTCTGGGTTACAGTTTCTCAGATAATTCCTTGTTTTTAATGGCCTTGACAGTTTTGAGGAGTATTTGGTCAGGTATTCTGTAGAATGTCCCTCAACTGGGATTTATCTAATTTTTTTTTCATGATTAGACTGGAATAATGGGTTTGGGAGGAGGACGACCGCAGAAGTAAAGTACCATTTCATCGCATGATATCAAGGATACATGTTATCAACATGAGTTATCTCTGTTGATGCTGACCTTGATCAATGGCTGAGCTAGTGTTTGTCAGGTTTCTCTACAGCACTCCCCCTCCCCCCACCACCACTACCTTTCCATACTGTACTCTTTGGAAGAAGTCATTATGTAAAGATAAAACTTAAGGGGTAGGGTGTTATGTTCCATCTCTGAGGCCAGAGTATCTACACAAATTATTTGGTGTAGAGGGTTTTATATTCTAAGAAAAGTTTACTATTACATGTTATTTTCGCATGTAAATTTATTCAGGGGGCATCTCAAAATAACAACAATAATTGAAATATAGGTAAATAACAGATACTGAGTTAGGTGATAGCTTTTGATTATTTCCTCCCTCTACACTTAAAAAATTGAATTGCAAACTTGATTAACCTACATTTTCATTCATTTGTGGCAGGAGTAAGCTAGCTAAAAATGAAGTGGAGTGCTTGGAGGAATAGATGCGAAGATTTCCCATATTGCTTATTCAGCCTCTAAGTAATAAATGATTTCTTATGTTCATTTTTGCTTCGTTTCTTTTTCTCTGCTCTCCTTTGTATTTTTGAAGTTTTACTTAATGTTGAGAAAGAGAACCAACATTTTCTTCTTGTATGCCAGGCAGTTTGCATTTATATTATCTGTTAGAAACTCCAAGAGCTGATTGGAGGGCATGGTGGAGTATATTTTTTCCCATTTCACAGATGAGGAAGCTGATACTTGGAGAGAGGAAACAGTTTACTGAAGTTCGTACAGACTAATCTGGATCCAGTCCAGCTCTGCAGAAGCCTTGCGTGCTCTTTGTGTTCTACTCCGTACTTCCATCCCAAACTTTTGTTCCTATCCTTCGTGGTGAATTTGATAGAGGGACACAGAGAATTTACCCTGATTCCAGAGAACAGTCTAAACAATGTTCTTGGCATTGCACAAAGAACACTTTTCTATGACTTGCATGATTTATGAACTGATTGGTGGCCATTAGTTACTTGGTGAACCTGAATCTCGGTTTTCCAAATGGGTACAAAGAGAACCTGAGTAGGTCACCTTAGCCTTCCCAGAAATCACATCTGTATTTTCTTGTGGGTCAGCCCTGCCCATTCTTTTTTTAGCTTCACATTCTCTGAGGATTTTGATTCTGTTGCAGTGGATTTGGGCTCTTATACAAGGTTAATGAGCATTAAGAAGTAGAGTAAAAAAAAAAAGGAGGACATTCATAATGATAACTTATTAAAGATAGTTTTATTTGGTTTTTGATAATTGAAGAAAAACACAAGTGTTGCACACTAAATCAAGTCGGCAAGAGTGTGTAATCTAATGCCAAGTGTAAACTGAACAGATTTCAGGCTTACTGACATCAGACTCTCTGATTACTTGTTTTTAATTATTATTTTTTAAAGTACTTCCAGTTTCCTATATTTGGGTGGTTTCTCTTCTTGACCTCCTCTCCTACTCCCATTCCAATTCCGGCAAAAGATGCAGAGAATGGAGGAAAAGCCAGCAAAGACCGTGTGTGCAGGGTGGGCAGCAACGGAGCACGTGGGCGGAGTCTCCCTTTCATTGTCATTTGTCCAGTAACTGAGTTGGCACTCTGGAGTGGGGTAAGTCAGACACAGCTGGTGCTCTCTGAGTTGACCCACCCCAGAGGCTCTTACTCCCTTACCTGGGGCCAAAAGGACGCTTTCTGGAGCACTATTGTAGGAGAAGGTAATGCTTTTCATGCTGTGACTAAGAAGCAAAAGAAACACTGCCACCCTTCCCTAAACGGTAATGTTTATTTCTTCAAGTATGTGTCCGCAGTCCGGAGATTGTCACTAAGTCGACTGATGATTCTGAGAAAGTCATATCATGCCTGGTGTTTCAGTTTCCTCTTTAACCTAAAATGGGAGTTCCGGTATTTGCCTTTTTACCCAAAAGACTGGTAGAAGGATAGAGTAAAATGAGAGAGAGCGTCAGAAGTATAGGACGCCCCAGAAGCATAACGGTATTCTGTTGAAGGAGCAAGCTATTCTGTCAGAACTGGAAACAGAACATTCCAGGTATATCGTCTAGGTAGCGAGGCACATGTGCCCTTAAGCAATAAATAGAATCTTGAACATCATTTTCCTATTTCTTAAAAATTTAAGGTCATCACCATGAATATTGGTTATAAAATTGTTCGAGGTCCCTGGTGTCAAATTTAGAATGGGGCAAGTTTTTCTGTAGGCTACTCAGTGATTATTCAGACAAGGGGAGAGGCACTGCATTTTGTTAAGGGAATATCTATCCACCTATTTGTTACTTGTGAGAACAAAAATATTTCCCTTGGTACAAGAAATATTAACGAATAAAAGCAGATGTTAATATACACGCACGCCCCCAAAAGAATTGTTCAAGGTCTTTGTCCTTTATCCCAAGTGACTTGGGGCTGCTGTGATTTTTTTTTTTCAGTCCTTAATTATTCTGCTTTTCCATTTTTTTTCTCCCTGAAAGACTGTCAGCTGCCCCTCTTGTGTTATTAATGTGGTTTCCTTCATCCTTTCTGATTGCCTTTTCTGATTTTCTGCTCTGGTGCTTGGAAATGTGGTAATTAATTCATTAGCATTGTCTTTGATATAAAAGTAAATGACCGGCAGTGGTGAATTGCCATGATCTGTGGACACAACCTTTGTTGCCTCTCTATTGGTTATTTGGTCTGTTAAACACCATGGACATTTTTCTTATTTTCTTTCTTTTCCTCTGCGGTGTATTTTATATAATGTTTGTATGATTCTGGTACTTTACTAAGACTACCTTAGTGTTTAACAGTGGTTTAGATTTCAGTGATTTAAAGTAAGTTCTGATCAGCCCTCAGCTCCTCTGAGAAGCTTTCCTTAAGCAGGCAAGGGAGCTCATTACTTTTTCTTCATTGACAGGAACTTTGCTTAAACCCTTGTGCTCTCATCTCCGTGGAATCAGCTGGAATCTCACCTCTTCCTTAGAGTAGGAACCACACCGCTTGCCGGAGAAAGCCTGGATGCTCTTTGTGTAGTTCTGTCTCGACTTTACCAATACAGAAACCTGGGCTGGTGTAAGTGGCAGAGGCAGGATTGGGACTGATAGAATCTGTTGGTGTCTGACTCCACGTTGAATTTCTACCACATCTCAGTTGCGACCTGGACCCTTACTTTTTTCCTCCGATAAGAGATTCAGAAAAACCAAGTCGAGTGACTACATGTCCGTATCAGTGTTCCTGAAGCCTGTTTGATTCTTTTTGTGCCTAGCAGGCCATCCTTCCCTGGGAGCAGGATCCTGTGGCTGTCTCACAAACCCTTCAAGTTAAATGCAGGAATTCGTATGCCTATGACTATGACCCGAGCCTTTTTCAAAGTTTCAGGGATCTTCGGCCCTTAAAAAATTGGTATTACGCTGTGCTTGCTCTGGCAACACATATACTAACACATGATTGTTTTTCACCACAGATGACACTTTTCCTCCACCAAATTAGTACTATGTCCCAGTCAGAGGATGAAAATACTTCAGACACCTCATTTTATTTGCATGAAAACAACAGATTACAGTTGAAATTTTAAATTTGTCTCAGACTGCTTGTTTATGAGAGGAAATGGATGACACTTTCTTATGAGACAGACATGTCACATTTGAAAATGTCATTATACTGTAAATTCAAACTATTATTTTCTGCATTCTTAATCATCCGTCCAGGGGAAGAAGTCACATTAAGAAGGTGTGGAGCTTTTAAAATCTCACCAAATCTGAGTCTGTATTTTTCTACCCAGTAGAGTGCAAAGGAAGGCATTGGTTTTCCATGGGGGAAGGAAGAGCTCTAAGGCTGATTTTTATACAACCATACCAGACACCATGTTTAGCTCATCCTTCCAGGGTTGTTCGCCATGCTCCAGGTAGTAAAATCCCTCTTCCTTCTTAGCCATCACCTTTGTAGTTAGAATATGTGTTAAATGATATACTCATGTTCATAAAAAAAAAAAAAGGAAATGAAAGTGATTCTGTGCAGAGGAGGGTGTTTGAGATCTAGCCCTTGGTAGCGAATCTCCTGTCTGCCTCATATTCTATTTCTTACCTCTGCAAGGTGGGGCATCTTTGACCTCTGCAAGAAAAAGAATATGTAAAAGGAATGATTTAAAAATAAGTCATGCTTCATGTAGTTGTGATTTTTTTGAAACAAGCACACCATGTCTGAGCTATCTGGTAAGGTTGAAATATGTTATCAATCAACTTCTTGCACATTTAAAAGGAGAAAAGAAGGGGAGGAGCATTGGAGATGGAGACCTTATGTTAAGTTTGAGAAGCACGAGAGACCTTAAATGTTAAAATGCAAAATTGCCATTGTGTCATTTAGGCTCTTCCCACAGCTGTATTCCTTTGTATTGTTGAGTACATTAACTTTTATGCCACGTGCGTGACATAATCCATAGCGCGAAATAGTCCAGAAGCATGAGAGGACTGAATTTGCTATAGACGATACATAACTTTCAGTTCTCTGACATTCCTCAGGTTTAGTATGCCGGCCATTCTTAAGCGTAAAAACATTTCATTAGTATTTATTACCCATGATGATGGAAGTTAAAAACTGCACTTCTTTTTTCAATTGCTTTCCAGTTGAAATGCAGATTTGGAGTATTCAAAATTTTGAATCTGCTTCCTAGAAGAAACTTTTTAGTATGAGGCTAAGAGGCTCCTTAGTATGTTCAGGCTTAATTGAGAGGAGAGATATACAGAAAAGTAATTCTCTCCTACAAAAGGAAAAAGTATTCTCTCCTACAAAAAGGGAAAAGTATTCTCTCCTACAAAAGGGAAAAGTATTCTCTCCTACAAAAAGGGAAAAGAATGATCTCTGTCTTCCCATAGCTCAAGTCTTAGAAGTGTAATAGCATGGCATTCTTGTACCTCTTCTTCCATCAGATAGATACTCTTTTGGGAGTGAATAAGTTGCTTGTACAGTTTTCTCAGAAAGCCAGTTAGCCTTATAACGTACTAAATTAGTGTCTTTCTGGTGTTTAGTCATGGAGAGTAATACGAACAAGTAAACATTACTAAAAGTTGGTAATCTTATAGACGGGGGGACTCAGGAGTTTTGAAACAGACCTCATGCATTTCGTAAGGTACATGAAACATTACGAAGGCATTCTTTTATTTTCTCTCATTTCTTTTTCCTATATTTATTTCCTTCAACAATCTTCCTGAAAATTCTATAACTCATGAGGGCCCCATTAATGGAGGCATCTGTGGTGGTACATTTTACTCTGTGAGCAACATTTAGGTCCTATGTAATCAGACGACTTATTTGAAAGAAGGTTGTTTTTGTTTTCATCATAATGTAGTTTTCAATACAGCAGGAATCCTATTTGTGTATTTGATTTAAAGAGCAGAAAACTGAACAGTATGTTTTTCTCTGATACAGTGGAGGGGAGGGAGGAGTGTGATTTTACTGCTTGTTAGTGACAGCAAGCGAAGGGTGTACGGGGCAGCGTCTGGATGTCCCTCACCAGATGGGTATTACCTAATAATTAGATTCTCACTTCTTATTAGGGCGCTCAAATAGGAGGTCTTTATTTTTCCTATCTTATATAGCGAGGTATCTGTGCATGCAAAGATGTATATTTGTGGAAGGGGGGCCGTAGACTAAGAACGAACGCAGATCGAGATAGTCATGGATGAGAAGAAGCAAACAGAAAACTCCCCATCTGTGGGAAAACATGGACCGGCAAAACCACAGACAGGAAACAGTGCTAAATCCAAACGAGTCACAGCAGTACGTTTCAGCAAATGGGAAAGAGAATGTAAGATGTGCTGTTTTTACCAAAGACATGTGTCAGAGTTTGAGCATTGCCTACCGCCGCTTCCATCTTCCCGGCCCCCACTACTCCCACACTGTTGAAATTCAGATCCCCACCACCCACCGTATTTTACCACAATATGTCCTATGTGATCTATTCAGATCTCATTAAACTGATTTACTGGGCCCGCTGGCTCTGTTCACCCTCAGTTTATTCCTACTTTGTTTAAAATTCGGGAAGTGCTGGGGGAGGGGCAGGACATTAATCGCCGCACTTGTGCAAACGGAGTGCCAGCTGATTTATGGCAAAGGTTATAAAGGAAAAGTATTAAGTGTGCTTCATTCCATTTGGCAAAACCATCCTGCACAATGTCCGCAGAAACCCCAAGAGTCCTGTTTTGTAGAAGGAAGGGGGGAAAAGCCCCACCAAAGATGTGCTCTTCTTCTTTTGAGCATTAATTAAGACAGTAAATCACAGGCTACATGAAACAACTGTATACGACAGAACGTGGACGGTCCGGGAATTCTGCGGGGCTCGTGTGATCAGTCTGAATACCTACACCAAAGCCCTAATGGGAGGGCAGACTTCAAAGGGCAGTTTTGGCATGAAGGAGAGGTCTGCTCCAGCGCTGCAGGGAGAGAGAGTTGTAAAGAACAGGCTGCACGGAAAATAGGTGGTGGGGGACCAGGGAGGGAGGGGAAGAGAGAAGAGTGGAGTGTTCCACTGCTCTTTCTGAAGAGTACCAGATATGTATTAAAGAATATGTTATTCTTCTGTCCTGAAGTGGTGGTTTTGATTTCATCATTTGGGGAATATCTCCCAAATGAAATAGTATCTTTCTTTTGGGAGAGAGACAAGGATTGCATATATTCTTTCTTTCTTTCTTTCTTTCTTTTTTTTTTTTTTGTTCCTGGTGTGAAATGTCCTTTTGCTGCTTTGTTGACCATTCTCCACCTCTTACTGCTGGGTTTCAGGCCATTCTGATGAGTGGTGGTTAGCTCATTACACATGGTCCCCTGGAGTGGGTTTGCAA
The DNA here is from genome assembly GCF_024610735.1 of Ursus americanus. Lineage (NCBI taxonomy): Eukaryota > Metazoa > Chordata > Mammalia > Carnivora > Ursidae > Ursus > Ursus americanus. The sequence goes on from NC_142137.1 coordinate 23,643,926, forward strand.
ATTAGTGAATTCACCTTCCCAGTGCAAGACTAGCTTTCAGCACACGCAGAGCCGAGATAGGAGTATTTTCCTTGGAGGGCTCTTCTGCATTCCTCGTGTACTCCAGAATACACATTGAATACTGCAACAAATTTTTTTTTCATTCTTCTTTTGAGGCCGATTAAATGTATTCTTTGCATTCAGAGATAACGTGGCTGATCCTTCATTGGAGCATATGTTTCTTTCTCTTCTGGTGAGGCTCAATTTCTGTTACTTTTTCCTCACATCGAGCTGCTCCAGTGCCCGTTGGTCCAATTGTGCATATTTTCAGCACAACGGTCCAAGACTAAGGGTAAGTCCAAGTTCATGGCTATGGAACAGAATATTAATGTTGGATCTTTGCTTGCTGAGTGTAGTATTCCTACTAACTGAGGTAATGCAACTGAAAATTATGCATGGCCTTTCATTGAAAATACTGTTGTCTGGGGTTGTAATAGTGAACAGCGGAAAGCAACTTCAATATCTGATAATAGGTTTGGTTAAAGAAATCAGAGTATGTTCATGTAATAGAATACTAAAACAAAGGGGCGCCTGGGTGGCTCAGTTGTTAAGTGTCCGCCTTCGGCTCAGGGCGTGATCCCAGTATTCTGGGATCGAGCCCCACATTGGGCTCCTCCGCTGGGAGCCTGCTTCTTCCTCTCCCACTGCCCCTGCCTGTGTTCCCTCTCTCGCGGGCCGTCTCTCTCTCTGTCAAATAAATAAATAAAATCTTAAAAAAAAAAAAAAGAATACTAAAACAGAGTACAGAAATACAGGCATTTATATAGAAATGTGTTCCCATCATATGAAGTTAAAAGCAACAGGTAAGTATAATCCTATGTTTGATTTTGTTTTTTCATTTTATTGAGGTATAATTGAAGTAAACCAAACTACATATAATTACAGTGTTCAGGAGGGCCTGGTGGCTCAGTCGGCTGAGTGGCTGACTCTTTATTTTGGCTCAGGTCATGATCTTGGGGGTCTTGAGATTGAGCCCTGTGTCAGGCTCGCACTCAGTAGGGAGTCTGCTTGTCCCTCTCCCTCCTACCCCCTTGGGTGTGCACACACACTCTGTCTCTCTCAAAAATAAATATTAAAAAAAAATAAAGTGGTCAACTCAGTACAACTCAGTAAGTTTTGTTATCTGCAGATACCTGTGAAACCATTATCCTAACCGAGGTAATAAATATTGTATCGGCATCCCCTCCAAAAAAAGTCTCCTTGTGACTCTCTCTAATCCATTAATGCATTCCTTCGTCCTTCCACCTGCATCTGAGGTCAAACGCTGATCTGCTTCCTATCACTGTAAATTCAATGGCAATTTCTAGACTTTTATATAAATGGAATCATGCCGTATATGCTAGTTTTTTGGCTTCTTTCCCTCAGCATGATTCTGAGATGCCCCTGTGTTGCTGCAAGTATCGAGAGTTATTCCTTTATGTTGTTGAGTTGTAGTCCATTGCCTATTTATCTCTTGATGCTCGTTGCTCTGCTTACAGCTCCTTAGAGCTCGCTTGTAGTTCTCCTTTGTTTCACAGCCTTATGAAGCCTCATCTTAAGGATACTAAGCACATTCAGCTACAGACTCCAGGGGAACCTTATACGGATTTCTTAAGCTCCTTCTCTGCATAGTTCCCTTCTGTTTGGGTCTTTGCCGTACAAATTCCAACCACCTCTGCCTTCTTTTTCTTTGATATCTGGCACCTCAGGTTAATGAGACTGAGGTAGTCTTCTTGGGTTTCCTTCTTTTGCTGGTACCTGGTAGGTGTCCTCAGGCAGAAAGCTGGGTGATAGTAAGGTCCATCTTGTTAGTTTTCCATCTCTGTGTTGTCTATTCGGTGTCTGGAATCATTTGAATCCTATGTTTGTCCAGTGTTCTGTTGACTGTGGTTGGAGAACCAGCGTAGTCCCAATTACTCAGGACTGAAAATGTAAGTTCATGTGCATTAATTTGTGATAGTTATGTATCATGTTCAGTGAGAAGATATATTTTTAAGACTCTTCATGATTTTCCAAAAAGGGAAAGGCTCTCAGTAGGTGTTGTTTTGTCTTATTTCTTACAGCACGTGTATCACTTTAACAGTATTCAGTGGGAGTGCAAAACAAGGAAGCATTGGTAGCATATTTCATGCTTCTGTTGTAGGGAGAAAATTTACTGACTTACATTTCTTTGAAATCACTTTTCGTTTTTCATTAGAAGCTTTCTTCATTGACTCGAGCGAACCAAAGCTAATGTAGAACAATTGAAATATTCTCAAACATTCATTTACCAGATGAATCCCATGCCGATCCCATAGGCAGAGGAAGCTCGATTTAGGATACACATACTATCTGCTTAATGAGATAGAAAGAATCCAGCCTAGGACTTTCTGTTTTTCTTTCAAATGCACTCCCCAATGATCTCTGACAGATTCTATGGATAAAAACAATCTGCTTCAGAATCGGGGGTGAAAAAAGCTCATCAACCTTGATTTTTGGTGTTTTCAGCAATATATTTTATCATCTTTCAAAGGTTTAGCTAAAGGTCACAAAAGGAAAACATAACCATAACATACAGAATAGGCATACAGCTGGTAAAGTCCATGCCCTTTTTTTCATCCATACTTTGGGAATCTACCAACGGTGTACCAAGGCTTGATTTTTGACTAGAAACTTCTAGAGAATTTTTTTTCTGAAGTCTCAGCCAAACTTTACCAATTACTTGGCTGGAATAATTCCCAGGGTTTTGTTTTGTTTTGTTTTTTTTTAAACTTAAAATTTATTTAGTAACTACGTTTATTGGGTAAAATATACATAATATAAAATTTACCATCTTAACCATTTCTTAGTGTATGGTTAAGTAACATTAAGCATATCCATCTTGTTGCGCAACCATCCCCCTTATCCATCTCTAGAACTCTTCCTCTCGTAAAACTGAAACTTTTAGCATGATGTTCACAAGGTTCACCCGTGTTATAGCATATGTCAGTATTTCTTCCTATTTAAGGCTTTATAATATTCTCTTAGATGTATATATCACATTCTGCTTATCCATTCATTTATCAATGTACACTTGGATCGTTTCCAAGTATTAGCTATTATGAATAATGCTACTATGAATATGGGTGTACAAATATCATTTTGATACTCTACTTTCAATTCTTTTAGGCATATACCCAGAAGTGGAATTTCTGAGTCATATGATAATTTCATTTTTAATTTTTTAAGGAATCACCATACTGTCGTCCACAGTGTCTGTACCATTTTACAATCCCACTAACAGTGCGCAAGGATTGCAATTTATCCACAAATGCTCCAACACTTGTTATTTTCTCTTTTGTTTTGTTTTATTTTGATAGTAGTCATCCTAATGGGTGTGAGGTGTTATTTCAACATGATTTTGATTTGCATTTCTCTAATGATTAGTAATGTTGAGCATCTTTTCATGTACTTACGTGATTCATGTGTCTTCTTTGGAGAAATGTCTATTCAAGTCCTTTGCCCATTTTGAATCAGGCTTGGGGTTTTTATTGTTGAATTTTATATATGTCCTGGATATTAATCTCTTACCAGTTATATAATTTGCACATATTTTTCCCATTCCATAGATTGCCTTTTCACTCTGTTAATAGTGTCCTTTGATGCACAGTTTTTAATTTTCATGAAGTCTAATTTGTCTGTGTTCTCTTTATCTTTTGAGAATTTGATAATAATGTGTTTTGGTGTGGATCCCTTTGAGTTCATCTTACTTGAAGTTTGTTGGGCTCCTTGGTTGTTTATATTCACCTTTTGCCAAGTTTGGTAAAATTTCAGCCATTATTTCTTCATATATTCTCTCTTCTTTTTCTCTCTCTTCTCCTTCTGGAACTCCAGTAATGCATGTTGGTCTACTTGAATTTTAAAATAATTACATTAGACAGATTTTTTTTCCCAGTCCTATTGTTGTCTAGGTGGGAAGATGAAATCCTGGTGCTTCCTACTCTACCCTCTCCCCAGAATCCTCTCCTCCAATAGCCATTTTGAGCATATATATTTTATCCTTCTATGTGTATCTTCAGGAATCTCTTCCAGATTTGTACAGAACTTGTCAGTGATCAATTGCTAGAAAAGATCAAATGAGATAATATATATGGTTTTTTTAAAGATTTTATTTATTTATTTAGAGAGCACATACGCGAGTGAGGGAGGGGCAGAGGGAGAGGGGGAGAGAGCATCTCAAGCAGACTCCACGCTCAGCGCAGAGTCCTACATGGGGCTCAACCTCCCAACCCTGAGATCATGACCTGAGCCAAAATCAAGTTGGATGCTTAACCGACTGAGTTACTCAGGTGCCCCAATAGATGTGCTTTAAAAATATTTAGAAAATAACTGAAGTATCTTCGTTGTTGCTCACCCTCTTTATAAGTACATTATAAACTTAGAAAGTGAAGAAATGGTATAACCATTCCATTTGGTTTCTTGGGATCATCTCTACTTTTCAGTTTGTATTGGAGGGCTAGGGAGAGACTAAGAGATTTCCCCAAAGGATAAAAACATTCCTTAGAAAAGAGACAGTTATGTCTCTTTTGTGGATACAGATTTTATTGTATCAAGAATATAAAATTATGTTGGATATCTGTGTATTCATAGAAGTCTGCCTTAAGTTTTTCTCTCACATAAGAGAGAAGTGAATCCATTCTTGTTATAGTTTTGTAAGTTTCTGTATTATCCAGGACATTCATTATAGGAAGATGAGTGACTCTCTACAGCTACTATTTTGGTTACTCATAAATGTTTCTGAAACATTGCGCCAACTTATCAGACAAGTCTATGTTCTAAACCCACTCATTTCAGGAAACAGCCACGCTACTTTTTCCTTTGTATTTATTGTTTTTATTTTATAAAGATTGAAATTTGCTTCTTTCTGTCTCTCCTTATCATTAAACTCAGGTATATAATTTTACCCCTTAAGTGTTCAGTTAAACATGATTAAAATGTTACCTAAAAAATTAAAATAAGCTAATTTGCAAAACAATAGTACTAAATGGGTTAGTCACAAATCTATTGTCATACACTATTTGAAATAAGTATTTCTTATTGACATCACTGCCTTAATCACTTAGCTAGTCCTTAGCGACTTAGTGAGATTGAGTTTAGCCTATTTCCCACATGGCAATTGAGAAATGGTTTCATTTCCTAGTAAAGGTTTGGCCGTGAAATCTCCCTGGCTTTTCCACCCCTGTGAATTCTGTCTCCACCTTCCCCTCTCCTCCCCACACCTCTCTAGAAACCCTCCTCCTCTCCCCCATCCCTAAGACTAAGGCTTTTCAAACATTCCCTGTGTGTTTGGACAGTGTGCCGTGAGGAACAAATGATTAAGCAGCGAAATGTTTGAAATCAGCTAAATGCATGGATTATCATCTGTTTAACTCTTTCTTATCTTGAACTGGGAAGGGCTTAATGGCTGGGACCTATTGTTCTCCCTTTCTTGACATTAATGAAGAAATCAGAGCACTCAGCTGGCTTCCTGAGGTGGCTGAGAGTGACCTGCTAAATTGACTTTTTCATGCTCTGCTTTCCAGGACCCTTCCAATTAGACTGGAGCAATGGACAGTGTGGTGTAGAATAAACACGCATGAGCATGCGTGCTTGAACACACAAATACAAGCACACCACCTCCATCCACACTCAAACCACGGTGCATTTAGCCTCTAATAGAAGGATTGAAGGGGCCCGCAGATGTTTGCTCAAGATATGCTTCCAGTTTCTGTTCTACTTTCTCAGTAATTAAGAACCCTTTAGGCAGCAGCCTGCAGCTTCTCTGTGTAAAGCACGCTTTCTGGTTCAAACCTGTATTCCAGGCACTCAGGTGTCGTCTGAATACATACTTGACTATAGTAGAGATCAGAAGGTTGTCTGTTCCTTATCTGTAATAGTTAAAAGAATTATTGTTAACTTGCTTTCTATGAATTAAGAATAAAAACTCCATTTTCAGTGTTAGCAACATGGTTGTGTGTCCTTGATTACCTTCTTCCACGCATACAGAAATTCCATGTAATTATAGAGAAGCATAAAGATACATAGCATTTTCTGTCATTGTTTTTGAAAAGTTGGGTGGTGTTACATATCTTGCTTAATTCAGCTCACCTGTTTTCGCTGTCTGGTTGGAAGAAGGAGGCAAGGTAGACCTCCAGGCTGTGTCCTTGGTGGAATGGGGTGGGGCTATCCAAGGATCTTGTCTGAAGCCTCAGGACTCTAAGTTCTGTGTGTCTGGGGCCTGCTGGGGATTACTGCACATTTCCGCAGGTCTCTTCTTCCAGGTCTTATCTTCAGAGAGTCAATGCCCGCAGCCTCCTTCCCACCATCCAGGCCTGCCTAGCCCCAGCAGTTGCTCCCTACTTAGATTTGAATTGAGAGGGGAGGATGGCAGGAGTGCTCTAAGCCACATATTCATCAAATCCTGTCCAGAAGATAACTATCTATCTAAACTTGGCATCACAGAAGTATATTTTGCTGCTTAATACATTAAAAATGAAACATGTCTGGAATCTCCTTTCAGTGCTGGGTAAGTGAACCAGAATAGACCTTGATAGCTATAAAGTTGTGGTAGCTAGCCCTTGTAATGCCATGCAAGGCCTGGGATTGCTTGTATATGTACTGGTATCATCTGAATAGATGATTAAATTGAATAGGAAAAGGAACAGGAAGGTTTCTTTGGTGGGATTGTCTCTTTTCCTCACCAGGTCTTTTGAGCTGGCATTACCGTTAACGTTACTGTATGTCTTCCTGTTACTTTTCATTGTCATTGTACATTTGAGAGAATCTTCTTCTAGATAACATAAGTTCTCCCCCAGGACTTACCCCACTGGGGGTATTTTTTTTAACATTGCTCAAAGCTTAGTATTTCTGGTCAGGAGCAGAATGAGTTAGTTGAGGAAGAAATTTCTAAAATCTAAAAATATCTGAACCATGTTTGTCTCAAATAATGGTTAAGAAAAAAGTCGTTGCATTAGGGAATTACTGTTTATTATATTGTTCTTTTCTTTCCATTACTTCAAATTATGTTTTTTTTCTACAAATTAAAACAATACATGCTAATGGCAATGAGTTTAAAAGTTACAGAAAAGCATAAAGATTAAAATAACTTATCAGATGTGGCTACAGAGGAATAGCATGAAGGAATTTTTGGGGCACAATAGAACCATCTGTATCCTGATTGTTAGGATGGTTACAGGAATCTATACTTGTGCTAAATTTCACAGAAATGTACATCCTCCCCTCCCCAAATATTCACTTTACTGAATGGTTACTGAAAAAAAGTTAAATAAAAAATAGAAACATCTGTAATTCCTCCACCTAGTTTAATCATTTTGAACATTTTGGTGTATTTCTTTCTAGTATTTCTTTTTTTTTTAAATTTTGTTTTTAAGTAATCTCTACATTCGGCATGGGGCTCAGACTTACAACCCTGAGATCAAGAGTCATGTGCTTTACTGACTGAGCCAGCCAGGCGGCCCTCCTTTTAGTATTTCTATGAATATAATTACAGATGCATTTCTCTTTTACAAAATGGTATTACATGTTTATGTATATACTGATTTTAAATATCTTGAACATTTTTTGTATCATTTAATATTCTTTTAAAACATTTTTATATGGTTGGATAGTATTCCATCATAAGATGTACCTAATTCATTTAACTGTTCCAATTGTAGTACATTCCCCTGCTGTTACTTTAAAATTTGAGTGTGCTATGAAAGTTGTTAATTTAAGAATACTTAACTTTTATTCATACTAGAATTGTCCTCAGGAGAAAATTCAGGATTCAGAATAAAAATCCTTTTCTTACATGGGCTATGAAGTTCTGCAGCCCAAACTCATGTCACTCACCCAGCCACACCTGCGGCCCTTCAGTTTCGAGAACTCACCAATTGGGCCTAATTTTGGAGTACTGGAGTGCCTCTCTTTCCATCCAATCTTGCCTCCACCTCTGTCCCATGCCTCCCTCCCATTCTACAAGACTGACATCTTGAAGCTTCAGCTTAGAAATCCCCCCCTTTTTAAATCACATCCCATATTTGGTAATTATATTTTTACATTTACTTATTTAATGTGAGCCTCTGACACTTAATGATAAGCTCTTTTGAAGGCAAAGTCCATGTCAGGTTTGCTGAATACTGTATACCTACTGCTTAGCTCAGTGCCTGCTACCTAGTAGGTGATCAATAAATGAACTTTGGCTGGCTGACTGAATGAATAAGAGCTATCATGCTCCAGTAAGATATTGACCTAGTGATTACAAAAATATATTTGGAGAGCTTACATTCAGATTTTTTTAAAAGATTTTTTTATTTATTTGAGAAAGAGAGAGAGAATGAGTAGAGGGGAGGGGCAGAAGGAGGAAGAGAGAGAGAGAAGCAGACTCCCTGCTGAGCAGGAAGCCTGATGCAGGGCTCCATCACAGGACCTGGAGATCATGACCTGAACTGAAGGAAGATGCTGAACCAACTGAGTCACCCAAGTGCCCCCAGATTTTAATATTTTTAATCAAATTAACTATAAATGGCATTGAGATTGGTTAGTGACCATCATTGTACTTAATTTAATAAAAAGGCACAATGGAACCACTGGAATATTCTATTATTCTACACTGGAGTATTTTAAAATCTAAGGAAAGGCTTTTTCTTACTTTTAGTACTTTTCTGTGTTGATTTTGTGCCCTAATCTTCACCCCTACTGTCTCTCTCTTTCTTCCTTTCTCTACACACACACACACACACACACACACACACACATGCACTCACATACATTTGTTTGCCTACGTATATCAATATCTATATATATTTCTTTTTTAAAGATTTTATTTATTTATTTGACAGAGAGAGAGACAGCCAGCGAGAGAGGGAACACAAGCAGGGGTAGTGGGAGAGGAAGAAGCAGGCTCGCAGTGGAGGAGCCTGATGCGGGGCTCGATCCCAAGACTCTGGGATCACGCCCTGAGCCAAAGGCAGATGCTTAACGACTGCACCACCCCGGTGCCCCCAATATCTATATTTTTAAAGTTACTACTGGTTTTACAGCTCTCAATTTCTTTGGAAAACAAAAGCATTAAATTCTTTTTTCTCCCACCCACTTTCCCCTGGTTTTTTCGTTCTTTCCTTTTTTGTTGCTACCTTTTTTTTCTATTCTATTCTATTTATTTCTATTTCTATTCCCCACACCAAATTCTGTTGCTAACACTCTAAGTTTGGCTGACAGGACTCTAACTTCGTTTGAGATTCGGAAGTTGTAATTAAGTAATTAAAGTGAATACTAGGTAAAATTTGGCACTAAGTTATTGTATGGGGGTTTGCTTGTTTGTTGTTTTTGTTGTTGTTGTGTGTTTGTTTAATGTCACTTAGTATTTATTGCCGAGGGGAGCCAAAAGTTAACCATCACTGCAAAGCATAAAATAGATCCTCTCCAGGGCAAACATTTGGGGTCGATGGAGCAGTACAGGCATCGTTCGTTTTATTGCACTTCACAGATATTGGGTTTTTTACCAATTGGAGGTTTGTGGCAATCCGGCATTGAACAAGTTTATTGGCGCTATTTTTCCAACAGCATTTGCTCACTTCACGTCTCTGTGTCACATTTTGGTAATTCTTGCAATATTCCAAACTTTTTCATTACTATCATGTTTTTTGTTATGGTGATCTGTGATCAGTAATTATGACTCCCTGAAAGCTCAGATGATGGTTGGCCTGTTTTAGCAATATTTTTTTTTTTTTAATTAAGGGATGTACATTGTTTTTGGGGTTTTTTAAAACAATTTTATTTTTATTTTTTTTAAAGATTTTATTTATTTATTTGGGAGGGAGAGAGACAGCACGAGCAGGGTAAAGGGTAGAGGAAGAAGCAGATTCCCTGCTGAGCAGGGAGCCTGATGTGGGACTTGATCCTGTGACTCCGGGATCATGACCTGAGCCGAAGGAAGATGCTTAACTGACTGAGCCACCCAGGAGCCCTGCACATTGTTTTTTAAAATAAAATGCTACTGGATACTTAACAGACTACAGGATAGTGTAAACATAACTTTTATATACACTGGAAAACCAAAAAGTCCATTTGACTTGCTTTCTTGGAATATGTGCTTTATTGCAGTGGTCTGGTACCAAACCTGCAATATCTCTGAAGTATGCCTGTACTGTTCAATGTCTACAAAATTGTATAACCTGTTTCTGTCTTTCAATTTCTTCAACTTTTTATTAATTCTTCCTAGAAATTCTTAACTGTGATCCAAATTGGATTAAAAACCTAGAGCTTAAAGTTCTGGATCCCTGCTACTTCCCATGCAGGTGAATAATGATCATTCTCCTTCCTGTGATTGGTGAGCCCAGGTGTAAGCTTGGTAGTCATCAAAGACAAAGTTAAAGCAGGTTCCTTTTTGAAGCACATCCTAGTTACCTCATAAGATCACAGAGAGGAGGAAAGAGCACTGACTGATTTCTAGGGAGAACCCGGTGATAACAAAAGGCAATAAATATCATTTTTACTGAGGGATTTTTTTTCCTGAAAATGGAAAAAAGGGATGAATAGCTACACACCTTCGGAGATTTCACTTTCTCTTCAAAGTGACTAGAAAACCAAATGGCTAGAAATGTTAAATCCACGTTGACCCTTGAAGATAAGATAATTGGATATATTACAAATGGAAAAAGTGACATTAGAATATATTTTTAAGTGATTAAAAAAATTCTTGTGTATGTTTATCTTCCTGGTAAGTCACTGTGGTTAGAAAATGTGATTTCTCAGCTGTCTTATCAAGATTTCAACCGATTCAGGAACTACCCCATGAAAACACCATCATAATCATGACATTGCTCAGGTGAGCAAGAATAGAAGCATTAACCCCAGAGAAGTCTATTGCACAAGCTTCAGCAGGGAGATAGGATGTCAGTAGAATTCAAAACTTGGATTAAGGGTCGTAAGTCCATGCTTTTACTGCTTTCCCTAAGATATGTGGTTAAAAAAAATTAGTTTCATATTAGACTGTTTAAAAAAGCAAACACACTTTATTTAGTATGGCAGGTCTTCTTCCTGGTGTCTGCAACTCTGCCCTTATTTATTGTGGCTTATTCAAAACAGCATATTTTATTTTATTTTATTATTATTTTTAAAGATTTTATTTATTTATTCGACAGAGAAAGAGACAGCCAGCGAGAGAGGGAACACAAGCAGGGGGAGTGGAAGAGGAAGAAGCAGGCTCATAGCGGAGGAGCCTGATGTGGGGCTCGATCCCACAACGCTGGGATCACGCCCTGAGCCAAAGGCAGACGCCCAACCACTGTGCCACCCAGGCGCCCCCAAAACAGCATATTTTAGAGCAAAAATCATAGTACAGACGATCAACACGGCTAAATGTGCATGCCATGCTAATCTTTGTCCAGGGTTCTGAGAAATTAATGTTCTTCTCTTTTATTAGTGGCTGAAAGTAAATATTTTCAGTAAAAACCTTGTTGACATTCAAAGTATTTTTATTCCCAGAAACAATGGAGGGACAAAGGCTAAGTCTCCATTGGCTTTTGTGTGCTATCATGGGTTGTCTCTAAGATGTGATGGATAAAATAGTGCAGAGAGGAAAGAATCTATTTCTTCATGCTGCAGTCTGATGAGGGCATAGGGGACAATTTAGAAGAATTTGGATTTTTAAAACTCAAACTAAACATAGTGTTTCCTAGGCAAAGCCTAAACAAAACCAATGTTTGTGCTGCAGACAAATGTTCTAAATAACCATCTCTTCTCACCCACTTGGGCTCACAAGATAGAAGCAAAGCCTACTTCAGATCCTCCTGGGTGATTTTATTATAAAATATACTCTCACACCCAGTTCCACCAATTGTCTGATTATTTACATTGAGCAGGGCAGAAAAACAAAACAAAACAAAACAAAAAAAAACCCACCATTGTTAGAGGGAAGGAAAGTATTAGTCCTGATTTTAGTAGAGCTCCTTTAGAGAAGAAACACACACACACACACACACACACACACACACACACACACAGCCCCTTGGTAGGATGCTAATCAGGCCTATTCAGAAAAGCCCTAATTAATGTAATTAAAATCTGTCAGATCAAACTGATTAGCCTGATACTCAAGCCGGAGTGGAGGGGAGTGGGGTGCTTGGGGGGAGGGGAGGCAGTCACCACCAAGGTGGGGTTAGCTTTCAGTGGAAGGAGGTGGTTGGTCTCCAAGGTGATCAAAGCAACTTGTCTTTCATTTCCATGAAATAAGGAGGGTAGGTTCTTGGCCGCAGATCTAGTTTCCTGCATCTCTAGCTCCTGGTATGTCCTGAACCATTCAGGTGGGAGAAGCAGGTCCTTTCTTGGCTGTGATGGAAGGCAGTGGGAGAGGCTGCTTGTCTTCCTTTTGACAGCCAGAATACAGATGAAGCATTTTTCATCCCCTGGCAATCCCCTGTCGCAGTCTTTGGCCATGACCACTGACACACCAGCAGGAAGGAGACAAAGGCCATGTCATGTGATCATGCCGATAGGGCTGTTGACACAGGCCTCTTTTGAGATCCACATTCTGGGGTAGGAGCGGCAAGTGGCTTCTTCCTGGCCACACACCGCACTGAGGAGCGGGAGAGTGCTGCTCAGGGGCAGTCTTTCCAGAGGCCCCAGGGGAGAATTCCAGGCTGCTTGAGTGGAAAAGTGAGTATTGCATCAACAGCGGGAGACAGTCTTATTCTAGCCGGATTAAAAAGGAACGAAGGACAAATAAATTGAGGGTTAAGAAATTCTCTGAGCTTCTCATTGTACCCTGAGAATACATTTTTTCCTTTAGGGGAAAAATGACATTCTTCCTAAAAACAGTTATTCTGAAATTTCAGATAAGATTGTCATAGGTGTTTTTCACTTCTTTACCGATTAAGAAGTTTGAAAAGCAAGACTCCCTTAAGAGATTGATGATCACCATATGAAGTGACTTAGATGACCTCTCCTGTTTTTTTAACAAACTAATAAATACACAGGACCAAGTGTCCTGGGTCTTCATAATTCTGTATTGTACTATTTTGGTTTCTCTACCAACACCTATATCAGAAATACCAGGAGAGGAAAAAGAATAACTGATGGACATGAGGGAAGAATTTGGAATCTTAATTTGTGTCCTTAATTGTAAGTACTACGTGTTATGTAGCCCTCATTTTTAGTCACAGCTTAGTAATTTAATTCTATGCAATTTTGTTAGTTTTTGAGGGCAGTAAGAGAAGTCGTTAAGTTGGTTTTTATTGGCATAGTACATTTTTAAAATAGTCTTTAGCAGTGAAATAGGTCTTTGGAGGAAATGTCCGTAGAGAGGCAGACAGACACATGAACAGTTGGTCAAAAGGTACGCTGAGAATTGCATATTTTCTTTTCATTGTGTGTGGCTGAGCTGATCACACAAGAGTTAAGATACAAAGACTTTGTTAAAGGAAGTTGACTGGGACTTTCCAGGGGGAAATGTGTATTAGGATCACCCCTGCAGTTCCCTCTCCGACAGCCTTCTCTTCAGAGGTCCATTCTGCTGCAGTCTCTCCAGCGGTTGCACCAAAGGAATAAGAATTACATTGACTTTCACTAAAATTTTACAGACTAATAAGAAAACCATTATGGTAGCAGAAAGATTAAGAGCCAGAAGTTGAGAAGCCTGGAGAACCGTCAGTTCTCACTGTTGATCAGACAACTGAGAGCACACCCCGCGCCTCTGTGGTCCTTGGTCTCCTCTGGCGCTAAAATGCTGGGGCTGCTGTACGAGCTGCATGGTTCTTAGAGTCTGGGACATTTTAATAAATTAATTCAAAGTAGAGGGATCGTCTTGTTTTTTTAGCTTTAAAACTTCAAATTTGGCACTTCTGAACCAGCTTATGCCAGAAATTCTAAAACATAGTGGCAAGAGCAAATGAGTGTTACGGCTTTGTTTGTATTTTATTTCATATGAATGACTAGAACTTGGAAAAGTTTCTCTCCCTTTTCCAGACTTCTGATGGCATGGGCACTGCACCTGTCAACAACCACCTCTCTAGCAGAAGCAGGGCACGTGTGGGGATGGGCAGAACGCATGCACTCAGAACGGGCCACACTGCATTTTCGTGATGTCAGCAGCTTCGCTCTGTCCACACCTGGACAGATCAGGCTAAGCCAAGCCTCTGTTTGACTTAGCCCCCTTTTCTCGAAATTTCACAATTTTATGGCTCTTCTGGTTGCATTGATATCCTTGAAAAAGACAGCTTAGTTCAGTTAGTGAACCCGCAGTAAAGTGTGGTTGCCTGGTCAGCAAGGGTCTTATCAGGAGAGAAATGTGTTTTATGGAATATTGAAGGCCAGCAAGGTAGGGGAAGACTTTTCTCTTTCTTCGGTGTTGCTTTTGTCTTGCCTCCGAATTAACCTTTTCCATTCCTTAGTATTTTTAAGCTCTTTTCTCTAAATAAGAGGGAAAGGCTTTCCAACTTCACGTCAGCCCTTTTAGAGGCAGCAAAGTATGGAGAAGGGGGAGTTTCGTTGTAAAGAAACTGACCCTAGGAAGCAAACTAGGTGCAGCCCTGAAAGCTGATTCTGCCGCCTCCACAGTTTTTATGGAGGCAAGTTTGTCAACAAATATTGAAATCTATAGCTTCCTTTTACCAACAGCCCTTAGGTGGCTGACCTGATCTTATGCATCTTATTTCTATAAGGATGTGTTTTCCATTCATCCCTTTAGTAAATAGGCACTTCCCTTCCCTCACTGCCCAGTCTGTAACCCCAGTCGGGAAGCCTTGGTCTCTACTTGGTCTCCTGGCTACCTCTCTTCTCCCTACCCCGAACCCCTTTCTCTTTACCACACCACAGAGTAAGGTCAGCTTCAAAGTGCTCAAAGTAACTTTCCAGATGTTCTTCCCACAACTGTGTTAAGAGTCCTCTGTTTTAGCCAGTGTGGATGGGAGAGAGAACTGCATTCTTTCCACCTTTGTTCGTCCAGCCGAGGCTGCTGGGATCCTTCCTGGGTGCAGCCATCCCCCACCATATGCTTGGAGACTCCGCTCAGATGACACCTTCTCCAGCACCCTGCCCTGATTGCTCTTTCCTCTCTTCGTCTCTGCCTCTCCTGTGTCGCTTTTGTGGCATCTCTCACATTCTGCCTAGGACTGTGTGTGCGTGCCCGTACTATGCCAAATTGGAACCTTGTGCCCAGAAACAATGTCCTAATTTATCTTGGCATCTTTCTCAGTACTTGGCGCCATGTCTGTAATAACTTCACTGAGCGGATGAATATAGGAAAGAATGATGAGTGCCTGCTTTTACCCTTGATTTCGGTTTAGTTCCTCCTTTCCCTGTTTCTCCATTTTTCTTTATTTCTCATCTCTTTGGTCTAAGAACCCAAATTTAGGTGATCAAGAATTTCAAACACATATTCCCCACCTTCCACTAATCTTTGTGCCGCTTCTTCAGTTCTACAAGTGCAAAATAGTAAGTTATTTGAAATTCCAAAATAGTAAGATATGGTAGAGATGATGTAGGCTCTGAGGAAGGCGCTTGCATACTAGGCTCAACTCCAGTGTTGGTGCAATACGAATTTGGAGAAGTCTCCCGACTTTACTGGACTTCTGTTTCCACTCCCGTAAAATGAGGGGATTGGACTGACAGACAGTGGCTCTCAAGCATGGGCCTTGGATCCCCAGGTTGCCTCCCAACCAGATGTTTGCTTTTATCTATTTTATTTGTTCAGATTACTTAAGATTTCAGTAGGTTTAATGGAAGAACAGAAAGATAATCGGTGGTGGTTCCACTAAAAAAAAAGAGCCGTTTGGTTACTGTTGTACCATTCTACATTATCTCTACGTTCCCAGAGAGCATTCAAAAATTGTGTGATCCAGGGGCGCCTGGGTGGCGCAGTGGTTAAGAGTCTGCCTTCGGCGCAGGGCGTGATCCCGGCTTTATGGGATCGAGCCCCACATCAGGCTCCTCCACTAAGAGCCTGCTTCTTCCTCTCCCACTCCCCCTGCTTGTGTTCCCTCTCTCGCTGGCTGTCTCTCTCTGTCGAATAAGTGAATAAAATCTTAAAAAAAAAAAAAAATTGTGTGATCTTAAGAGAGCACCGGGAAAGCTTGACTAAAATGAAAATGAAAGCCTAAAAGAGAGTTATTGCACATAGGGATTTTGTTTTTATCCAGGGTTATTTATAGTACTATAGGATTTAAGGTGTTGAGGTTCTTCTTAAGTTTTATTGATTGGTTGGTTGGTTGATCGATTGATTGCAAAAACAGATGAGATTATTCATAATAATGTATATTCTTGAGCTGTCAGGTTTCTGGGCATGCTAGGTTTTCTGCTTCCATCCATTTCACCTACCAAGACAAGATTTCCCGCTCGACAAAAGGCTCTGATAGACTTGTCGGTGTTGTGCACCCGATATCTTGGAGTTACACCTTCAAAAACATATGTTTATACCTACGAAACATATTTTTTACGAGCTAGTACTTAGGTGGATTTTGGTGATTCATCCTCTCTTTTTTCTTCCTTGAGGTAAAATAAAGCAAACCAACATACTCACACTTAAGGGATTGAGAGAAACACTATTCAGAAGTTACAAGTAAAGGAGAACATTTTAAAAAGCCATGTCCTTAAAAAAGAATTGTGTACTTTTTGTACTTGTAATCTAATAATAAGTTGTACTTGGAGAAAATTTTATAAAAACACATTTGGAAGAAGTATGCTCATAAAATCCTTACACCTGATTGGGTGGTTTTCCTGCTGTAACTGTAGTGTTGTGCCAGTTTCAAAAAAAAAAATATTTCTAGAAAAGTCAGATTTCACCTGTCATAAGTCCATAAGGTTATCCATTTAGTTTGTGTATTTTTTGTGTTCAGATTCTTTGAGCCCAACTGAAGAGAAGCTTAAGAAACTCAGAAAGCAAAGCGTCTCCTTAATTATACCTAGGAGTAAAAAGCATGGCAACAAGAAAATGTGACATGTAATATGGTTCTTGTTAATCGTTAACTCTTTGAGTTGGACCTGGCTCCTTAAACAAACATAACCAGAGTGGAATGGGTCTTCTTTCCCCTGTAGACCCAGGCTTATGGACTAAGCTGGAGGATTGAGGAGGCCTCTTCCCCAGACTTAGAGAGTGGACTCGCAGCGGGAGGGCTTTCACTGTCTCTTCAAACAGGAAGGGAAGGAATCATGTTACTTCAACTGCTATTTTCACATAAAGAAGGCAGAGAAGGGGGACTGGTTCTGTAAATGTCTTTCAGATCATAGGGTAGCTGACCTGGCTTTCTCAGCTGCTATTTTGCTTGTTTAACTGACCCGTTGTCTGAACAGGTGTGTGGTGCAGCAAAGGGTTGCTTAGGATAGCTGGCATAACTTTCCTTTCCAGGCGAGAAGTAGACCACAACATGGCTTGTCCAGGAAGATTCTGAAGTCTGAGCCCTTCAAGGGGAAATGATGCTGAAACTTGAATTTTCTTTATAGAAGGCAAAAATTATTTTTGCAAAGGTGAGTGGGTAGCCGATGATGGTTATGATGTATTTTCAGAATGGTGCTGCCTTTAATATTTTCTGGGTAACATGTTTGTTTCCTTCTTTCATATATAAATTGAGTAAGTATGATTTGCTTATTTTTTTAAAATAATTAACATTATGCTCGGTGAAATAAGCCAGACACAACGGGATAAATATATGATTCCACTCGTACGTTCGAACCTAAAATAGTCCAATTTAAAGAGACAGTAAGTAGAAGGGAAGTTACCAAGGACTAGGGGCAGGAAAGAATGAGGAGCTATTTAATGAGTTTGAAGATGATGAAAAAGTTCTGGAAGTGGATAGTGGTGATAGTTGCACAACAGTGTGAATGTACTTCATGTCACTGTACTGAACACTTAAAAAAATTAAAATGCTAAATTTTATGTTTATTTTACCACATTATAAAAAATCAGATATGACAAATATTGTTCAAAGACATTTTTATGACAAGATATACCAAAGGAAACCTGTAAAAATTTGCCTCAGTGACATGGAGGTTATCATGATTAAGACATACTCGTTTGTTCGTTGAAGTGAACTGAGTATTTTGGCAATATTTTTTACTCTATGGGAAATTTTCCACATCATTTGTGTTAAAGGCACGGTCTTCTTGAATTTCTAGTTAACAGATGCCTTTTATTATCTGTTACACTTTATATGCTTTACATTTAACTAACAATTTTAAAAATAATTATCAGCTTGACTTAAATAATATGTAATTTACCTCATCAGACTGCGGCATACTAAAATACCCAGCATATTAAATTCAATTATTTTGGATCCTTTGTTGGAAGACAGACTGTCTCCTTGTTAGCAGTTGATGATGCATTTAGTGGGATGGCTGATTTGCACCCAAACACTTCTTAACTCCGTGTGTCTTCATTATAGAACCTAAAAAAATCTGTAGTCATCATCTAGAGGTTATTAAAACCTAAAAATTATATTATAATTTCCTACAATTTTACTTTTTAATTTAAAGTAGTTTTTAGAGTACAATTTTACTTTAATTAAATACAAGTTTTAGAATAAATCTAGTCTTTTATTTTATTCAGTTAGTCCAATTTCACTTCCTGCTTCCCCTGATAATTTTATTTATACCAGTTTTGGGAGGATAGTCAGTGGGCTCGGCATTGGTGACCTCCTTCTTCTCTACTCTCCCTCTCTCCCCAAAGAAGAAAAGGCTTTTTGCAGTGTAAGATCAAATCATTTAATTTGAATTTGTAACCAAAATACCTTTGAACCTGATGGAAGATCTCTTAATGAAAGCCGAAACTCAATCAAAAATGAAAATTAAAACATCCAAATTAGAATGAAGAAGAAATACTAAGTAATAAGTAATCTCTTTTGAATAACATTCTCCCCTTTATATGTTTTTATAGGTTCCATTTACAATTAAAAAAAGAGAAAACACCATTGAGACCCAGACTATAAATACATAAATATACTATTCTATTGCATCCTGAGTCTTTTAGCTCTTTTAACTGTACTTTTTATTAGCACCTAAGGATGCTGGCAAAACTTTAAAATGCCAGGACTCTAAGGTGCCTTGCTTGTCCTTAGTGGGACCTAGCTCTTGAGTAAAAGGGCTGAAGTGGGAACGGAGTTCCCTGAACTGAGAGGGGCTCCTTGAATAAAAGTGTCGTGGCTAATGTCCTTTTTTATGGTTTATTTTAGCAGTAGCTCTGTGCCTCCCCCAAATGTTTACAGTACTCTGGGTAGAAAGTTCATGCCTTCGAGCATCCTTCGCCCCTGGTTTACAGAGCGGTGAGGTAGTTTGAATGAGTGTCTAGAGTACAAAGGTTATGAACTACTCGTAACAACTTCCAGAATAAAAGCCCCTCTGGGGTTTCACTGCAGAGCATGGTCATTGGGTTGGTCTCTTTTTTCCATGGAGACTAAATGCTTGGATCATAGGTCATCTGCTTGCAGCATCAGTCTGCCTACTGCTGGGTGAAGCGGCTGACCCAAAGACTGATGGTATCCCGAGGTAGCGGTCATTACTGGGTTGTGGCAAACAAATAGAGAGCAAGATCATCTAAAAGGTTCCATGTAGTTATGGATAAAGAAAACTGAAGGAAGGTACAAACTCTGGTATTTTACAGAAGCGTTTTTAAATGCCTCTGGACTTCCAGCCAACGATTTGCCTCTTTCTTCTCACAAGCATTTTGAAATCGTTTGTGTGTATGCCTGGCTATACTTCTGCTCTAAATTGAGAATCAAATCGCTACTTGTTTCCGTCTATCTGTATCTGTCTGTCACTTGAAACCAACTCTGAACTGTGTGTGTTTTGGGTTGGTGGGGAGCGTGTCTTTGGTGGTATTTGGTTTTCTTTCAAGAGTGTGTCAAGTATTTAAAAGACCTTTTCATGGATAAAAAGCATCGCTCTTCAACTAAAACAGTAAATGTTGTGTGTTTTCCTTTGTGCTTTACAAATTAATATATGAAAGATTTGAGCGTTTCAGCCTAAGAGGATCACTGTCAGGTTAATATATAAGCTTTAAGAAGATAAGGACCTTGTGTGTTTCAACTTCTGCAGGTAGAACCAAGAACAGCCACATGGAGCCTAATCAATTATTTTATGGTGATGGTAATGAATCCTAGCGTACTTGTTAAGGAGAAAGGAGAGAGAAGCTTGATATAATGCGCTTCAAACTTTCCTATGCCAAGAAAAGATTTACATTTCTTTTATCTTTAGGAGAATACTGTAAATGTATTCGTTTACAAGCAAAAGTGCCCCACTTACTGATCCTTTGATGAAGGGGAGATACATTTTCAACTCATAGTAAAGGATAGGGTTTTGACTTTTTCAAATGCACTATTTTACTTAAGATATCACTACCATGAATACTGGCACTTGGGTTGTACCCTTGAAACAAAGGTATTGAAATGATCCTTACGACTAATGAATTTATGACTTGGGTTTTGTCAACGAACCAGCACTTCTTAGTGTGGTCTGTTCTGGATTATCTGAGCCAAGGAAGGAAACTGTTCCCTCTAAGCTTGGCTGCACCATGAGTTTCCCCACAATTAATGGGTTAGGACTCGCTTCACCATAGCCAAAAATGTTCCCCCTCCCCTGAGTGTTGGTAACTTTGCAGAAGAGGTTGTTGCAAAGGATGACTCTTCCCACTCAGCACTTCTTCGTTCAAAACATGCCACAGAATTATGACCCAACATTGTTCAACAGCTAAAAATCACTGCCAAGTGAATCTTCCTATACTTCAGCTGGTAGGAGTCTGGACGGGGGACCTTAAACGTTTATCTAATAATACCCTACTTTGCCGTTTGGTGAAACAACAAGAAGACTTTAGTTTTTGGAGGAATATATTTTTCTTTTATTTCATTTTAAATGTATGAAAAAATGCTGTCATTACTCCAGGAGGCTGCATACATATCCAGCATTATTATATACATATGACATTTTATTCATCTATTTGGGGCTCAGTGTGTAATTAACAACTTGGTTCACTATTATAACTTGTTGTCTGTATGCGTCTTATGTTTTATTTACTTGTTAGAACATGTAAAATGGAAAATGTTTGTCATTGGAGGGTCTGAAATCTTAAAAAAAAAAAAAAGTGGAGTGTGTGTCCCTTTGAAAAGTCTGCAGATTAGATTATCAGCACAGTTAATACTTCAGGGACCCTGTGTCTCTCTAACTTGCCAATATCTATTTGTCGAGTGTTGCAAGAGTTTGCTAATTAAACAATCCATAAGGTGTTTTGAACAGAACTTGTGGACATTTCACCCATTGAACGATTTATTGCTGCAGTTGAAAAAAGTTAGTTGGTGTTTATTAACTAACTTTCTTGCCATGTTTATGGAGATTCATGGGTGCAATTTCTGGATCCTGACTAGATTTTTTTAAAAAATATTTTATTTATTCATTTGAGGGAGAGATAGAGAGAGAGCCCATGAGTGGGGAGGGACAGAGGGAGAGGGAGAAAGACTCTCCAGCAGACTCCGCACTAAGCACAGAGCCCAACTCGAGGCACAATCCCACAACTGTGAGATCACGACCTGAGCTGAAACCAGGAGTCGGTAGCTCAACCCACTGAGTCACCCAGGCGCCCCCGACTAGATTTTTGAGGTGTTCATAGTCATTATTGACACTTTAGTTGCCAGTGTGCCTGTTGTTATTTCAAGACCCAACCATCACTTTGCCAAATTTGAAAATTTGGAAGTCATAAGGCTCTTGACGGAGAGGTCAAATAGAATTACAACTGTCTATATGGGAAGGAAATTGGGAGATGGTTTCATTCTTAAGAACAAACATCAAATTTTTCACTCTAGGTAGAAACACATTGTTTCTGATATAAAGGTAGAAATCGAGGTACTTGAGATTAAAAGAAAACCCTTTGAAGTCAAGAATTTCTATATCATAATTCTTAACAGATGAAGCTACAAAGCAGTTTTATTTCATTAGTTAAGCGCAAACTCCCATCACCAGCTCCTTGTGGTTGCAGCCCGGCAGGGTTTAGGGAATTTACCTTCCTGTGTGATGCCCATTGAGTGAGTCCTCAGTGATGAAATGGAAGAAGCACAGGGAGTCTGGACTGGGACCCACTGACCCCTACGAGGGTAAGGGCAGTTTCTGGTCTCCCCACCTTCCCGCCACCTCTCCTGTGCAGGTGATCTGACTTCAACTAATTGGCCACTGCTAAAATGCAATTAGTAGAAATATTAATCAGGCTTGACGAGAGTGGAAACACTGTCTCACTCACCAGCTACTGTACCGAATCCACTCTGATGTGTATAAACTGGCTTGGGCTTTTAGTCCCTCAGACCCAATAGCCCATTTTACCAGCTGCACACGAACCCCTCAGAAGCAGCAAGAGACGCTGCTGCAGAGGAAGTGGGTTTGAGTCTATTTGCCCTTTGTTGTGGTCAGTAAAGGAACTACTTGTGCTTTTTAATTAGAAGGGTGGGACCAGAGTCTTCTTAATTGCAATTTGAGCTATAATATAAAGCATTTACAGAAGAATGATTTTTTTAAAGGAATTCACTTACATTCTAGCCATTCAATTCCCGGATTTTCCTTTGAAATGTCTTCTCATTTTTCACTTTTTATTTAACCCCTGCTCCAGAACATACTCAGCTTTCTCAGTTCTGAATAAGGTTTTGAAGCTGCGACGCTGCTCATTTGTAATTTAGTTTGGGAGGGTGCCCAAAGTAGCCAAGACCCTGAAGGGGGGGAGTGCAAGCACACTGGGTGTGCCTTTCATTTTCGGAACGGGGATTCAAAGGTGCCCACAAAATAAGAATTCAGCAGTGCACGTTCAGAATAGCCAGAAAGCGTTCATCAGAAATTGCAGACAGCTGCTTGTGCTAAGTAGGACTTATCCTTAGAACTAGACAAGGAAATTTGTATTTCCTGTTTTAATTAGAAGGGACTTTCACAACATAAGAATAAAAGGCATGGTTTGCCCCAAAGACATGCATCTGCTTTATATAAAAATAAATGCATTATAAGTGTGAGAAATTGCTTGACGATGGCCATGATATTGAGAATATGCTGTGTATTTACTTTACAGTCATCTGAGGTTTTCTTTTCCAGTAAGGTTAAGAACCTCAAGAATTTTTATGAGTGGTTTAGAGAAAAGCATGTTCAAGCACTCTTGTTAATGTTATATTTGCACAGAAAGGTGAAAAGAAGCTTTTTGCCTCATACACCTGCCATATATATTTACACAGACGCAGCTTTTTCTTGTAGACCTTGAGAGGAGGCAGCGGTCCTTAATTTTTCAATTGTTGGTTTGGGATTCATACTGTATAGTGCTGATAGGAGTAGTGTGTATGTGTGTGTGTGTGTTCTACTGAATTTGTAGGATAATTTACTGGTTTATTGCATAATATTGCATTTTTTTAAATAAATCAACTTTACATATGTTTATGACAAATTCACTGTATTTCAAAGGAAAGCATGCAAAAGATCCATTTAACGCAATGTGGAGTGACAGGATTCCCACCAGAACCATAAATCATCTTTTAAAATGATACTGGGTGTAATAATCATTTGGTCGATCCATATAAAACTCAGTTTTCATTTCTGTACCTTTCTAACTCTAAGAAAACGTGTCTTAGATCACTTATGTTCTTTTAAAATATTTAAATGTAGATAATTCAGAAAATAAGGAGAGGTATATTCTGAAATTCATAGTTTAACTATCGCTCTTAAAAGTACGTAGAACAGAGCGCCTGGGTGGCTCAGTCGGTTAAGCGTTTGCCTTCGGCTCAGGTCATGATCTCAGGGTCCTAGGATTGAGCCCCACATCGGGCTCCCTGCTCAACTGGGAGTCTGTTTCTTCCTCTCCCTCTGCTGCTCCCCCTGCTCATGCTCTCTCTCTCTCTCTCTCCAGTACTAAATAAAATCTTTAAAAAAAAGTAAGGAGAACATGATGCAAGTTAATGTATAGTCTTCCTCTCTTGCCCCGTGCCAGTTCCTCCTGACTTTCCCATTTGGACAAGGAGCACCTCTTGGTGGTACAAATTTACATTCCTTGGCCCCCCCTCACCTTACATACCACCCTGCACCAATAGTCGGCAAAAGTTCTTTTCAACTCTCAGCTGCACCTTGAACAGCCTCAGAGCAAGTGATACCGGCCTCCATTTGCTTCCATTTTAGCTTTCTCACACAAGTAGCTGGCATATTTCTTTAGCTCCAGCTTCACGTCAGTGTTTCTTTCTCTTTCTTTCTTTCTTTCTTTCTTTCTTTCTTTCTTTCTTTCTTTCTTTTAAGATTTATTTATTTATTTGAGAGAGAGCATGAGAGTGCAAGTGGGGGAAGGGGCAGAGGCAGAGGGAGAGAGAATCTGCAAGTAGACTCCGTGATGAGTGCAGAGCCCAAAGTGGGGCTGATCCCAGGTCCCTGGGACCATGACCTGAGCCCAAATCAAGAACTGGCCACCAACCAGCTGAGCCACCCAGGTGCCCCCATGTCAGTGTTTCTGTTCAAGAAATCACTGTGCTCAACAGTCACTCAATGAACCAAATTTAAATGTGTAACATTCACATTCTCTACCCATTCATTCATTTAATAATTCTCTCATCTAACAAATATTTCTTGAGTACCTACAGGTACCAAGCATTGGTCTAAGTGCTAAGGATATGATGTTAAAAAAAAAACAAAAACAAAAAAAGACATGACATTCTGTAACCTCGATGGGGATTACATTCATTCATTCATTCATCCATTCTTTTTTTAAAAAAGATTTTATTTATTTATTTGACAGAGAGAGAGAGCACAAGCAGATGGAGCAGCAAGCAGAGGGAGAGGGAGAAGCAGGCTTCCCATGGATTAGGGAGCCTCATGCAGGGCTTGATCCCCAGACCCTGAGATCCTGACCTGAGCTGAAAGCAGACACCCAACTGACTGAGCCATCCAGGTGCCCCAGGATTACATTCTTTCTAGGGGGAGAGACAGATAAATTAATAAAGAAATTAATTAATACAAATTCAAATATTGATAAGACATAGTGGTCTTGGTAGTGGAATTAAAACAGGGTAAGGGCATAGAGAATGATGAGATGGGGTGCTATTTTAGATAAAGGCCAACAAGAAAGGTCTCTCTGAGGAGATGACATTTGAGTATAGACTGTGATGACATGATCCATGTAAGATCTGGTGAGGGAACAGTACAGATTCAAAGGTGAGAATGATATTGTTTGTTAGAGGAACAGCAAAAAGACCAGTGTGACTAGAGCCTGGAGAATTGCTGGAAGAGTGAAGGAGATGAGATTTAAGATAAACATGAAAGGTCTTCGATACCATGGTTAAGTAAATAATTTAATTTCATTCTGAGGAAGATTTATTCATTTATTTGAGAGAGAGAAAGTGGGGGGGGGGAGAGAGAGAAAAACCTCAAGCAGACTCCCCACTCAGCAGGGAGTCCAGTGCAGAACTTGATCCCAGGACCCTGAAATCAGGACCTGAGTCAAAATCAAGAGTTGGACGCTTAGCCAACCGAGCCACCAGGCACTCCAGGTCACTCCACCTTTTTAAAGAGGAAGATGGGGATCCAACAAAGGAAACTGGAAGCAGTGGCCAGTGAGGTAAGAGGAAAACCAGAGAGATAGGGCTCAGAAGTCAAATGAAAAATTTTCTCAAGGAGAGCATGACTGTGTCAAGTGGTGCTAAGAGACAAACAAGATGGGAACAGAAAATCGCCCATTCATTTGGCAAGAGAGAAGTCATTTGTGAACATGAAGAGTGATTTCAGAGCAATTGTGGTAAAAGCCTGATTGCATGGATTGTGGGGAGATTGGGATGAAAGAAACTAGAGCCTGTAGACATGGATAACTCTCTTGAATACTGGGGATTGGGGTAAGTATGACAGAAGAGAAACCATGTAATTGAAAATTACAATGCAAGAAAGGATAGACCATAGACTAGAAGTCGGGTAGTAAAGGAAATAGGACAACAGGTAAATATAAGAGGGAAAAAGTAGGGCAACTGATCACTGAATTGGAAAATCTGATGTGATCTGAGGAATTTTTGGAGTCAGAATAATAAAGTCAATGTGGGAAGAATGGAGAGGAGGAGATTAGAGACAGAGGCTTGAGGAAGTATGCTTCTTGTGTGATTCCATGAAATGGACTGGAAGTGGGGGGGAGGGGCGGGGGATGAGAAAGAATTAGCTGATGTCGGAGGTAAGAGGAAGTAACAGTAGTGAGGAAGACAGGAAGCCAGGTGTAAGTCTTCAGTCAGGGGCACCTGGGTGGCACAATCAGTTAGGCATCCAACTCTTGGTTTCGGCCCAGGTCACGGTCTCAGGGTTGAGCTCCACGTCAGATCCTTTACTCAGTGCATAGTCTGTTTGCGATTCTCTCTCTCCCTCTGCCCCTCCCCCCATACTCACGCTCCCTCTCTCAAATAAATAAATAAATCTTTTTTTTTTTTTGGATTCTTCAATCAATAAGGGGGGTAGGCCAAAAGTTCTGTGGGTGATGGCAAAGAGCAGAGGTGCGGCAGATGCATGATGTCTTGTTCTTCAGAAGATCTAGAAGTAGTCACAAGAAGCAAGAACTCCAACCCCTAATGCTACGCCCCCTGTTCCTTTTTTCAGTTTTTAGCCAATGTCCAGATTTAGCCAGAACAGTTAAAATGGTTCTACTAGACTGTACTGAACGTCTTCCAGCAATTCGCACCCTCTTTGTCTTTAAACACCTGGCTCAGGAGTTACCACCACATCCAGAATGTCCCTGGCTTTCCTTCTGGCTGAATTCATCTGCATTGGACATGATAATTATGTCCCATAGCTCAGTGTTATTTCAAATATGTCTTCCAGTATGCAATTAGATTCTAAGTTCCTCAACTTCATTCAGCCATCTCCAGCAACAAGTACTGTGGTATAAGGACGCACTACATCTTGTTGAGTTTGAGGGTCTTAATAAGGAAATTGAGGCTCAGAGATATTGAGTGATATGCTCAAAGCTTTCACCTAATTAGAGGCAGAGGCCTTCATGCATTTCAGAGGCAATGGGAGACCGTAAGGATATCCAACAGGCAAATTCAGCCCTGGCCCATCCACGATCAGTTTCTATTTTAGAGAATGGGCTTAGAACATAGACCTGTCCGAGAAGCCTGGGAATGAAGTGGATAGGTTCTAAAGTCCAGTTGCAAGATATGTTCAGGAGGGGATCTATCCCGATATAAAATTAACCATCCCATACCACTTTGCTTGTCAGATTGGCAAAGGCAATAGCTGAAAAATGCCAGTATAGGCAAGAGTGAGGGAAAACGGCTCTTGGTGAAGTTGTAAATAATACAGTCATCAAGGCTGGAGAGCAAGTAGGATGAATCTATTAAAACAGAAAAACTGTTAGCCCCTATTGTCCACATATCTTGTTTTTATAACTCTCTCGGGATATTGGTAAAGGAGTTTTTGATTATTTCAAATTTGAAACTAACTATAAAATCTTAAAAATAAATTTTGCTGCATATGTTGGAACGCATCATTTTAACATGCAGTATTCCTTTTTATTCTTTAAGATCTAATTACCAAGAGTAATTTTCAATGTCTTTGTCCTGCAGGGTTCATTTCAAATTTATTTATTTTTCTTCTCATAGAGAAGGAAATGTGTAACCCCTTCTTTCAGGAGGTTAATCCGCTTGAAAACTCATATCTTAAAACTGATTTTTCCACTGATTTATACCGCAAAACAATTCGAGATGCATTTCCAATGTTCCAGATACCACTGTCGGTAGAGTTGCTGATGGGAGTATGGAAAAGCAGACTCTCACCAGAGTAATTGTAGTGCAATGTATACAAAAAATATTGGCTGCTCCTGGTCATTTCCAAGAGGGAAACAGCCTTGATATGGAATTGTTCTGATGGGAGATAGTCCGATATAGAAAAGGCTATGAATCGATTTCAAACCTTTTACACTTCCTCTCCTCTCCCCCAACACATATACTTTTTTTAATTGCAGGTTTTGACTAAATTGTGGCTTGCTGCTACTCACCCTGCAACAGCTGGTTAATAGAACAGCTGCTAATGTGTTAGGCCATGTTGATTCTCCCCTGGTCTCCCTAAGAGGGTTTGGTGGGGGGCACTGGGGTTGAAATGAATAATCACTGCTGGCTTCTGTTTTTAAGAGTCAAAGGAAATGGCAGGCCCCTTTCCTTCCCCCCCCCCGCCAAAGAGCCTAATGAAGATGGATGAATTCCCTTCCCCCTAAAGGGTGAAGAGGATGCCCTCCGTCTGCAAAAGGGATGGCGGGGTGACTCTGGGTCCCCGCAAATGCAGTCTTTTCTTCATGATGTTTTCCTGGGGCTTTCTGACTGTGGCCACTGCTCAGCTCTTAAAACGTCTACCTCCAGGTCAGGCTGAGGTCAATGTAAACCAACTCAACACCTCCTTTCCAGATCATTCTTCAAATGGCAAAAAATTGCCAGGGGAAATAACGTGCTTAGATTCTCAAAAGCTGCCTTGTACAAGTATTTGCACTCCCAATATTTTCACATCTTGGCTACAGAGCAGGTAGTCTTGAAACCAACTTGCATGATCTGAAGTTGGTAGAGTTTTTCTGATCTTAATCTATATTCTGCCTCTTCACGTCTCCCACCGCACACCCAAGAAATGAACAGACACATTTTAAAGCAAGGACAGGAATTACTAACATGTCAGGCATGAGTTTTCTATACATTTTCAGGAATCAGGTATGATTACCTGCTCTGTGTGATACATTTTTTTTTTAAGACATGACTTCATGTATAAAGATAATGAATCAATTTAGCAATTCCTGGCTCCTTGAAAAATAATTTCTAAAAGTTAGAAAAAATACAAAAGAAAGACATTATGATCAACCCAGAAACATTTATTGGTCAATTCTGGAAATTCCATTTTAAGTTTTCTACATGCTGAATCAAGTTCTTGATCAAATCATTTGTTAGTCTGAGATTTAAAAGATGGAGTGAAGGGGCGCCTGGTGGCTCAGTCATTAGGCGTCTGCCTTTGGCTCAGGGCATGATCCCAGAGTCCTGGGATCGAGCCCCACATCAGGCTCCTCCACTGGGAGCCTGCTTCTTCCTCTCCCACTCCCCCTGCTTGTGTTCCCTCTCTCGCTGGCTGTCTCTCTCTCTGTCAAATAAATAAATAAAATCTTTAAAAAAACAAAAAGGATGGAGTGAAGATAAGCTAAGAAAAGGAGAGTAGGAAGCAGAAATGTATCAAAACACTTTTTCATTATTTTGGGTAATTTCCCTCTTGTGTGCTAGTCTTATTTAAAGTGACTTATCTTCTGTCACTGTGTCAAGAGTGTGGCTGGGGGCGCCTGGGTGGCACAGCGGTTAAGCGTCTACCTTCGGCTCAGGGCGTGATCCCAGCGTTCTGGGATCGAGCCCCACATCAGGCTCCTCCGCTATAAGCCTGCTTCTTCCTCTCCCACTCCCCCTGCTTGCGTTCCCTCTCTCCCTGGCTGTCTCTATCTCTGTCGAATAAATAAATAAAATCTTTAAAAAAAAAAAGAGTGTGGCTGGGGGGGATTTAGCGTATACTATATTTACTCCTACATTTTAACAGAGCGCAATATAGAGGGAGCTTTGAGTTTAAAACTATCTCAGAGAACTCACCGTGCAGAAGGTAGTAATGCCCTCATATTAAAATTTTACCCTAAATCCAGCATCTGGGATGGACCTGACTGCAAGAGGAAGTACTTTTCTCGCAGATGAATGGGAGAAATCACTGTCCTGTCTAAAAATAGCATTGTGTTTTCCACCAGTTAACATCAGCTGGAGGTAGGATTAAACAGTAAGTTGTCTAGGAGAAAGAGATGGTAATTGAGTGTGACTATTTCTTCTGCAAGGCCAGCCCAGGTGGTGAAAGTTAAGTATTGTCATGCAGATAAGGCCCAAAGGAGGCTTGCCTCAACGTTTCTTTGGCTCTTCTGCACAGTGTCCTCTGGAGGTGTTGAGCCGTAGACAGACAAAAGCCAGGCCAGTTCACAGGGCTCCCACAGCCATCGCTCCCACCAGTTGTGGTGAGTTGCTTCGCTGGCAGAGAAGCTGTCGGGCTGTTGAAATACAGGTGGATGGTTTTACAATGGGTCCAAGTGCAGACACCTGAGGAGTACTTAACAAATGATCTGAGTCTGCTGTTTTGAGGAACATCTGAGTCATTGTCCCCCTGTGTGAAACTGGAGGAAGAAAGCAGTGCAAGAGCGAGCCCTTGTTGTCTGAGCGCATGCAGGCGGCGCCAGGGTACCCTGAGCTCTGTGGGCAGGAAACCCTCTGCCCAGTGCTCCTGGCAGTGTGCGTGTAAGGTGGGTCCTGCTGTTCCCGATGTTCCCAGAGCTGGTTCTCCTTATGAGAAGGAAAGAATGATCACTTAGCCAGAGTTCTCACAGATGCGAAATAAAAGCTTGCATTGATCCGGAAACTTTCCACCAGGGTGGGGTGAAAGGGACAGCAGAGGGAAACAGCCTTCGGTGCCTCCCAGGTTGGGGTAGGTTCTCAACCCAGTGATTGAACGGCTCTTGGGGCAGCCTCTTCCCTGAATTCCTGTTTCCTCACCTGTAGAAGAGAGAAGACACTCCCTGCTTTTTTTTTTTTTTTCCAACTCATCTTCAGCAGGACCTCTGCCAGCCGCAGCTGCTGGTAATGTGACTATACCTGCACAGACTGCAGGAATGGTCAAGGACTCCCATCCAATTTATTCTTATCTCCAGAGTACCAGGAGAAGGTCTATGGCTTTAGCAGGTTTTTTCATTAAACTTCTGTTATTTATTCAACGAGTAGTTTTTGAATATCTACTGTGTATAGAGCTGCCCCCACACAAATCAGTCTACAGGAGCTCGACCCCGTGAAGACGGTACGTTCGTTTTCAGAGAGCAGCCTGTGATTTTTCTCCTTTTACAAAGCCCTGTGTTGTTATGCTGAAATGAAAGGTGACTGAGAGTCTTGGGGAGGAGATCCTAACCAGCAGTTCGCTTTTTCTCATGCGCATTGTCAGCCTCACGTATCATCAGCGATGGGCACGTTATTGTGATTGTGTGTTAAGAGGGCTACACTTTTGCTATGCAAATAGTTTTCAAAAGTATGTTTTTAATTACTACACTAAAGTTCATATGTGATTAGGCTGCCTGCCTGGTAATGTCATGTCGATATTGTAGAATATAATTATAATGTCATCTGTAGTTTATCAGTTTATTTTAAATGAAAACCGGGTCAGTAGACCTTCAGATAAGAGGTTAGGATAAAAGAAGATTGAGACTTCATTGCTTCCATAGATTGAGCCTATGACTTCCAAAATCAGGGGCCGCTTGGTAATCCTAATGGATTGACTTCCAAAATTCCTTGGATTTGCCCTGCTGGACTTGTCTCTCCAGGGCTTAGTGGGATCCCTGCGGATAGATATTATGGTTTATATACAGTAATTCCACTTAGTCCAGCTGCAACTTTAAGTCTATTGTATTACTATAGCATTGAAAGGCAGCCTTGCTCATACCCGTGGAAAGCTGACCCTGTCTTTCCGTCGTGTTTAGCAGAAAATCAAGGATTTTCAATTAGTTAGCTGAGAGGCCCTTGGAGAAACAGTCACCCTGCGTAACCACACATTGTCTGTGGTTTCCACTTGCTCCTTCCACATGAGACAAATGAAGAGATTCTGTTTATGGTCATTAATGGGCAAGCTTTGGTGGGGGCTTTGTCCCTAAATGGGGGCTTTATCTTATCCCTGCTGGTTAAGCCCCTCCATGCACTCCTCACCTGTCATATCTGTCATACATTTAATTCATCACACTGTTGGACAGGAGCTAGCTGACCATGTCAAAGGCGGGAGGGAGCTGGGAGGAGGGCTTAGTCAGGTCGGTCTTAGAACTTTACCATCAAAGATGATTACCAGATTTTAATAAAGATTTTTAAATAAAATGTTAACCAAGTAAGCAGTTTTATGAAGGAGAATTTTCTGCTACATGATTGTGCCTCAAACAGGTTGCATTTTAGAATCTAGCATTTCTGATGACAGAACAACAAAACCGCTCTGATTTGAAGAATCCAAATTAAAAATGTGATAGATGTTCAAAAAAAATAACATTCTTCTGCTCCTCTCCTAATTTTTAACTTCCTTTCTTATTATAAAAGTAATATTCATTCTTAAATATTTGAAAAATGCAGAAAAGAAAAAATGCATAGTATTTCTATTCCCTAGTTACAATTGATTATTAATGTTTTGTGTATATATTTCTAATCTTTTTTCTGGAAAGACACACACACATTTTCACCAAAAATCATTATAGTAATGTCAGCTATAAATCCAAATATTTTCTCCATTTTTACTTATCTTCTGTAACACTGTTACTTATTATAAAATAAGGACATGCTTATTGTGAAATATTCTAACCATATGTGTGGACATTTTTAAAACATATTCTATGTTCCAGGCCCTTTTTTGATGTTTCATGTGTATTAACTGATCTAGTCTTATAATCTCTCAATGAACTTAGTGCAATTATTATCTCCATTTTGCTGATGAAGAATTTGAGAAGTAGAGAAGGTAATTAAGTTGCCTAAAGTCAGACAGCATGTAAATAGCAGAGACAGGATGACCTCGGAGCCAATTCTCTTAACCACTAACCCAAAACCTCCTACGACTTGTTTGTATAAATAATACATTTACCCTATTCCATATCACTAATCATTTGGTTTGTTTCCAATTTTTCAGTAGTAGAAACAGTGCTTATGATCAATAACCTAGTAGATAGCTCTGTGGGGGCATTCACAATTACCTCCCTAGAATAAACTCCTACAAGTGTTAATTTCTGTGTTAAAATGTATGTGAGTTTTCTTCCTCAAAAAGCTAGACAGAGAATTACCATGTAACTCAGCAGTTCTATTCCTAGATATATACCCACAAGAATTGCAAACAGGGACTCAAAACAGAGCGGCCTTATTCACCACAGTCAGAAGGTAGAAACAACTCCGTGTCCATCAACAGATGAGTAGATGAAATGGCATATGCAGACGGTATATGGACAGATGGATATGGCAGACGAGTAAACAAAGTGTGGTCTATCTGTACAATGGAATATTAGCCATGAAGAGAATGAAGTGCTGGCACATGTTACATGAGGATGAACCCTGAGAACATTATGGTAAGTGAATAAGCCAGACGCCGAAGGATACATGTTGTGTTATCCACTCATATAGGCACCTAGAATGGGAAAATTCATAAAGACAGAAAGTAGAATAGAGGTTACCAGAGGCTGGGGGAGAGCGGTGGGAGGGAATGGGAAATTACTGTTTAAAAGGTACAGAGTTTCTGTTTCAAGTGATGAAAACATTGTGGAAGTAGATACTGGTGATGGCTGTACAATGGTGTGAATAATTAATGCCACTGAACTGCATACTTAAAAATGGTTAAAATGGCAAATTTCTCTTAATTATAGAGAACAAACTGATGGTTACCAGAGGGGAGGTGGGCAAGGGATGGAGTGCATAGGTGATGGGGAGAGTGGCTGGGGGGTGGTGGCGGGAGGCAGAGGGAGAGAGAGAATCTTAAGTTGGCTCCATGCCAAATGCGGAGCCCAGTGCAGAGCCTGATCTCATGACCCTGAGATCATGACCTGAGCCAAAATCAAGAGTTGGATGCTTAACTGTGCCACCCAGGCGCCCGTAGATACAAAGTCATTTAAGTTTGCATTTTAGAATCCCCTCCCGCTTCAACTCATGAACTTTTTTAAAGCATGACTCTTTTCTCTCCCATCCATAGTCATATAATTGAATGCTGTTATTGAACAGGCTGTCCTGAGCTAGGCGTTTGGGCCAAGAGATGGATATCCTGGCCAGGAAACATAGTGCAGTCTTGGGGTAACCTTTCCAACTCTAGCTAGATACGACGATAGCCTCGTGTCACCACATGCAAAGAGAAGACAAACAGGCATTTTCTTTTCCCACGAAAAGAAATTAACATTATCCTCTCTAGTCGGTTTTTGGGTGAAAATAGGCAATTTCTTTAGGAATTTGTTCTTGATGAATTTTCTCTATCTGTAGTATGTCCCCACCTTTGGCCATGATTATGTCAACATAGACAGTGCCTTCCTCAACAGCAAATGACTTCCCATCACTCACTGATCTTGGTGCCTGATGGGCTGGCGGCTGGGGGTGCAGAAACCTCACAGGCACACGGGTGTAAAGACTTCAGATCTGGCACTGGTTCTGTCTCCACCAGCTGCCACCTTTGGTGGGTCACTTAGCCTCTCTCGTAAAATGGAGAAGATAATCTGTGGGGGCTCTTCCAGCATCTAGAGTCTATCAGGTGGTTAGTAGCTCAGCATTGGGTCCAACCAATGAACAAACTTGAAACATAGATTCAGTGACTTGATTATATAAAACCTTCAATAGTGTATGTTTAAAATAAACAAAATAGCAGCTCCTCATAATGCATAAATGAAGATGCTCAAACTGCCTCATCACGCAGAGCTTGTTTTTCATCAAGGTTGTCCGAAATTGCGTATAGATTCACGCAGCTCCACAGTGGTGTTAAGAGGGGGAAAAAATGGAAGCATCTCTAGAATTTAGCGAAAATATCACAGGGTTTTTCTTCTGATAGTGATAGAATGCCGTTTTGTAACTGTATCAGTCATGGAAAGAAAGCCAATTGGAACCTGAGTAAAATGCCCAATTTGTAAATGCAGATCACGTGTGTCTTAACCATGTTCGCAGTGACATTACTCTTCCTGAGTCTGGCAGCCCTCTCCACCGCTCCGGCACCCTGGAGAAAGAGAGACGAGCTTCTCAGATACTCTAAATGACGCGTGCCAAACACGTGGAAGGTAAATCCCCTAATTCAGTCCGTTCTTCCAGCATTCCCTGGCAGACAGCCAAGCTAAATATTTCTGCTGGATAAAAAAATGCACTCTTGTGCGCTGCACTCTTAACGGGTTGTCTGACTTCAGGGAAGGGGTTGCCTTAGTGAAGAGAATGGGAAATAAGAAATTGGCTTCTAAAGACTTGTGTACGTTTTTTCACCTTAAAATTTTCTCTAAGCTATTTAGGGGCTGTGATTGGATTAACTTACGCTTGAAGGAAGGAGAAAAATGGGAAAGCAGATTTAATGCAATTCTTCCGTCTCCCCTCCCCTCAATTTGTTTTTAATGATTATCTTTTCAGATTTCCTGGGTGTCTGTCATTTTGTGTCTGTTGCATGTTTTTTTAGCTAAATCAGTTTTCAAAGGCTGTTGCATTTGGTTGACTAAGAGGCCCAACATATGGACCAGCGGGTGTGTGTCAGATGAGGATTATAGTTAATTGTAATTTATGACAAAACTGTTGACTTCATTAAGACTAATTAGACGAATAGAATTGGGAATCAACATTCAGATATCCCCTTCTAATTGTTTTAGAGTTTTTCTTTTACATAAAAGACAGGGCATTTTTAGTAGTTGTAAAAAGAACACAAGTGAAATCATGTTACAGCAGTTTTGCATCCTGCTGTTTTCATCCAGTGGTATATCATGGGCATTCTCTCCTACCACACTTTTTAAAAAACTTGTATTGGCCCCTAAATACTCGTCTCTTGTGGCCATATAATAATCTATTCAGCGATATGTGTCAACTTGAATATTCAGACTATTTTTATTTTGTCATAAATTGTACATAATACTATAATTCATATGTTTATGTAACATTCCTCAAATGATTTTCTTGTCAATATATTCCCACAAGTATAAGACTCTGATCAAAGGTTATGAATCTTTAAGTCTCTTGGTATATATTGCTAAATTTCTTTCCAGAAAAGTTATAGCAACACAATATAGTTTGTAAATATCTGGACATTTAGATTTAGCTTAAAATTTCCCGACTTTCCCTATTTTAATATTTTCCTCTATGTAAATATTGGTGGCACCACTAATATTTGAAAAATTGCCCCATGGCATAGTGCTTCTATCATTAGTTCATTTCATAAACATATTTGGGACCTGGTTATGTGCTAACCACCATGTGATACCCCAAAGAGTAGCTTTTGCTGCTTTCAAATATTTATTCTTCAAACAATCTCTAGATTATTTCTTTAAATAATCATGATTTGTAATGATAGGTTTCATCTGTCTACATTAAGAAAGCATCTTGATATGACCATTCATTCATGTTCTAATTCAGAGAATGATCAGAATCCACTCTGATAAGAACAATAACATAAAGAGCTGACAAAAAATTAATACACAAAGATGACAGTACTGACCCACTTTCAGTAGGATATAGAATTCTGAATTGATTTTCTAGTATCACGTGTTGCTCTGGTGCCTTCCCATCAACACTCCTGGTGGTAGTTTCCTGTCCCAGCCACCATATTCATCCACAGCTGGAATTAGGGACACAATCTGTAGTCATAGTCCCAGGCCAGCCCCCTGTGAGTACAGAACTCATGTCCTTGACCTCATTGCTCCAGTTCTTGGCTAATCTTAGAGGCAGATTTTCTATTACCGAGTGATCAACCCAAGCCATATGTTAAGATGATGTTCCTGTGAATATTCCACAAGCACAGTGCGTTTTCTTTGCCAGGAGAAGACTGGAGAACACAGTACTGCAAGCATAGACATAATCTAAAAGATGGGCAGGCATCTGATTAAATAAAGCAGCCGGTTCCAAACTTGGCAGTGCAATTGGAATCACCCGAGGATCTTTACAAATCAGCAGGGCCAGCTCCCACACCAGCATTCTGCTTTAATTGGTATTGGGTTCTACCTGGGCCTCAGAATAGTTTTAAACTCCCCAGCCATTCTAGTATATAGAAAGGTTTGGGGACCACTGAAGGCTTTGGGGGAGCATGTCTATTTGCCAGTGCCCTAGCTGGGCTTTTGCATATGTGCACACTAAGTCCCAGACATTGATGCTTACCTCCCGCGAGGGGAAGCTCTCCATACTTCTTAGCTACTTCTTTGGAGATAGGAAGAGAGGAGACAAGTGAGGAGTAAATGCATGTTCTAAAACGTAGCTGCAACTAACTTAACCTGGAAATTACTCTGCACGTATACTCTGGGGAGTAACATATGGAATTTCAAATTATAAATGAGGTCGTTCTGGGGATTGTGACCGTCTATGTCCTCTCTGCACTGTGAGGTACTCCTCACACAACTGGGTGTGTCTCATCC
The DNA here is from genome assembly GCF_024610735.1 of Ursus americanus. NCBI lineage: Eukaryota > Metazoa > Chordata > Mammalia > Carnivora > Ursidae > Ursus > Ursus americanus. The sequence goes on from NC_142137.1 coordinate 23,681,016, forward strand.
GCAACGAAGGGAGGTCACATTCCCCAAACACAGCTCTCCTCCCCTGCGTCTGGAGTTTGCGAGTTGGTTCAGTGCAGGGAGGAAGAGAAGGGGAAGGAGAGGGAGAGGGAGAAATCGCTTCCTTCTTCTTTCCCACAATTGGTTAGTCCCACGGTCAGTCTATTCTCTGTAACTCAGCCCTCATGAAAGTCAAGACCAGATAACCAGATTTCAGTGTGTCCCATGTGGGAGCCTCAGCCCAGATGTGTGTGGGGCTTCTCTGGTGTCTGTGGTGCGGTCTGTGTGGGGGAGGTGCAGGACAACCTCCTAACCATTTATGTCAGGAGCCCTGGGTAAATGAGAACAGAAACATGGTGGGGTGGGTTTAGCTCTTCCCTGGAAGAGGATGGTTTCAATACTTCTCAACCCACACAGACTTCCAGGGGATGCTTTGAAGGGAACCTTATGCCAGCAGGCCTTTGAGCTTCCCCGGAAGACGTGGCCTGTTTCGTGTACAGATTTGACTCTGGTGGGCCGGGGCCGGGGAAATAGTAATGCTAAAGTGCGTGGTGGAGAGGATGAGAACTGGCTGCTGGCTGTTCTCACCAAGAGCCAGCCAAGAGGAGAAGACATCTAAAATCGCAGTGGTAAATGAATTTGTGTGTCTGTGTGCACGTATCCATTCTGAACCCACCATGACTCCCCATTGTCTTTTGACTGCGTGTGTGAAGGGCGATATAATATCATAGCATATCATCACATTCCTTCAGTCTCAACCGTGATTAAACTGTTCTGTTGTTCTTGTCTTTTCGTCAGCTGAACAGTGATACGGAACTATTATTTTAACTTATTGTTTTGCCTAGATAATAGGTGGCTTAGTATAGACATAATCTAAGAGATGGGCATAGACATAATCTAAAATTTAAAAATTATTTGTCATTTCTAAGTTTGTGTAAGAAGAGAAAGTACTGAAACTGAGCAACTGACGTCAATGAATATATGTGTTCAGGCCATAATCATTCATGTAATGGGATCGCAGGTTCAGTGGCCATCTGAGGAAGGAGCCCTGGCTCTAGGATTGACCCTGATGCACACCCCACTTCCTTGTCCACATCCTTCAGGGCCCGATGGGACTTGGAACTCAGAATTTTTCAAATTTTAGGGAGGTTCTACTGATGCATATACACTCAGTGAGGTGTTCTTACTCAAACAGTAGCATTTCTGCAGCAGAAAACAACACAAAGTACATTAACTGAGGCAAAGACGTCAGACAGTCTCTGGTGGGCAGTGATGAGAGCCATGCAAGGTTTACTGGGAGGAAAGGACTGTGGGAAGGCCGTGACCCACAGTTAGAATTCTGGTGGCAGTGATGTTGGTGAAAATTGCAAAGGAGGGGCGTCTGGGTGGCTCAGTCGGTTAAGCGTCTGCCTTCGGCTCAGGTCATGATCCTGGGGTCCTGGGATTGAGCCCCACATTGGGCTCCCTACTCAGTGGGAAGCCTGCTTCTCCCTCTCCCACTCCTCCTGTTTGTGTTCCTTCTCTCGCTGTCTCTCTCTCTGTCAAATAAACAAATAAAATCTAAAAAATAAAAAAAATTTCTTTAAAAAATTGCAAAGGAGTGGGACTGGAAACAGAGCAATTAGAAGGCTATTGTAGTATCTTAGTGCTGAGAGTTGATGCATGGTAGTGGGAATAAAAAGTTAAATAACTTACTTTTCAGAGCTTTTTGGATTTGGGAATTACAGATAAGGTATCCTGGACCTATGCTAGTAACTAGGTGACCAAAAGAATATTACTTTTTTCTGCCTGGGATTCAGTTTCTTCCCTTGTGAGATTAAGAAATTAGGTAAGATTTCTAGGGATTGTTTAACTTTCCATGGACTGACGCTCCTGAATTTCATACTGAAATTGCCGGCTGCTCACAACATTCTGCATAATAGTTTAAAAATACAGTAATAATGTCTTTGATCACTGATTAAGTAAAGCATGGTATGATATATGCACTTTGGAATACTCTACGGCAATCAAAAATGATGCAGACGTGGAAAGATGTTCACAGTAGTGAGTGGAAAAACTGGGTTGTAAGACATTGTTTATAATTGGATTCCATCTCAAAAATGATACATACGAATCTATGCCAAAAGGTTAACAATGATTGCTTCCTTGGGGTTCGCTTGGTAGCAAGTAAATGTAAAAAGCCTTCTGGTGAGGATTTATGAGCACACATCAGATCATCTCCTGGGCATCTAAAAGCAAATGCAGTAAAGCTGCTGTGATATTTTAGGAAATATTCATTTCTTTTTTATCTATAGAAATTTTACCATGAACACTGATTGCTTGTGAATTAAAATAAAACAGTAATTTGTTTTTAAATGTAGGTTTTCTTAGAACTTCTAACTTCCAGCCGAATATTTTCTTTATTGGCGTCACTATTGATTCAATTCCCAGGTAGAACCTTTAGAGACATCTTGCTTCTGATTTGAGCTCTTTTAGCAACTCTTTGTTGTTAAATTTAATAAACATCTCAGATAACTCTACATGGGAAAAAAGTACATATTTTCCATAGGATGCTGTCTTAATTAAATATAGGCTTTATAGTTTTATATCCTTTTACATTTTAGATCAGAATGTTTATTTTGTGGAGTCAGTCTTTCAAGTTTACTAGTTATTAGAAATCATTTTTCATAGTGCAGAAGAAATGTGGACAAAAAGAAGTAATTGAATATTTTAAAATCACAGCTCTTTCTTGGTTCTTACATTATCAGCTGCTTCAAAGCGATTTATTAACCCAAGTAGGGTAATTTAGAATTCAGTTATTGGCTGACCACCTAGAAATGCTTAACTAACCTCATTAAACCAACTTGCTGTATGTTTTTATATTCTTCTTGTCCTCTGTATAACACACTGACTTTTTATCCCCATGTCTCTCTAGCTGGTTTCTCTCTAATATTTCTTAACATTTCTGCTTTGTATTTTCTGATTTGTATACTTAGCAAACGTTGTTTATATTTGTTCTCAAACTTGATGATGCTAGTTGTAATTATGTAGTGTAATTAAATATTATATAAACCAATGAAATATGAGTATTAAGAGTTGACGTCATTAAAACCAAGCAGAATTCTTTGGAAAGATGGTAAATAGTAGTTGGAAAATTCTGTAATTGAAATAGATGTGAGTGAGCCATAAATCTAGGAGAATTTTACACTCAGGTTACTTGGACTGAGAGGCAATACATTATGGGAGGGTTTATGCAGAAAAGACACTGGACACTGAAGAAGAAAGAGGTTCATTCTCAGAGGCCTTGGCCCGGCATCAAAGACATAGAAGTTGACATGCATTGATATACCGTAAATTTCAAATGCAATGTTTAAGATTAGTATTTACCATTTTTATAAGTCTTATTTACCTGTTTGTGTAATTTGTTAAATTTAGTCCCAGTTGCATTGATTAAGAAACCATCAACTGGGGGCACCTGGGTGGCTCAGTTGGTTAAGCGTCTGCCTTCAGCTCAGGTCATGATCTCAGGGTTCTGGGATGGAGCCCCACATCCAGTTCCCTGCTCAGTGGGGAACCTGCTTCTCCCTCTCCCTGTGTCCCCCCCCACCCACTCATGCTCTCATTTTCTTTCTCTTTTTCTCAAATAAATAAATAAAATCCTTAAAAAAATTAAAAAATTAAAAAAGAAAGTATCAACTGTACTGACTGTTGACCAAATTGGAAAGAAAAACAAACAAAACAAAAAAAAAAAAAAAAAAGAAAGGAAATTTTGACCTTAACAAGGTAATTTTGATCAGAACAGAACTTGGTTTGTATCAATATCTCTTAATATATCAACATAGGAATTTTTTCCAAAACCAAATTGTTATAAATTGAGCCATTTTTTTTTTTTAAGCAAAAACAGTTTGCTTTCTAAAGGAATCCTTCAATGGCTTCATTTCTAGAGCAAACAATTTTCAAAACTTCTCATTTCCTAGACTAGATTAGATTTCTAGAAACTGAAATAATATTCTAGCCACAGTTTTCACTCTGGCTCTTCACCAGCTCTATACATTTTGAGACAATTGGATTTTTATTTGCAGTGATCTATGTCATTCGGAATAAAGACATAATACTAAGCAGCAGTGGCAAGCTTACATACAGCCCTTATTAACCACTACATGTCCCTGGCTCTAAGTCTCTCCTCTCACCTTCAGAAAGGTTTGGGATTATCCCAGTTTTAACGCACTGAGAATCTTACTACTGTCAGTTGCTCATCGGAAGTGGAAAGGAGATCATACTTTCTCAATTGCATGCAGGCTTTCCCTTTCCAGGTATAGTTGCAGGAAACTTCTTTTTCCTTCATCACCATGTTCTTATTCCCCAAGTCAAGGGAGTTGGTATAAGACTGTCATAAAAATCACTACAGGTAAAATTAAAGTATGTAAAAGTCCAAACGTACGCTCGAAATTTTATGTGGCACTAGTATTGAAGAATAAGCAAAGCCTTGGAGTTGTGCTACGTTTTTTTGGTGTACAGAAACAATAATCTATAGTAGTAGTGATTATGTCAAAATTGGACTTGAAAACATAGTACTTTTGTAGAAGGCATTCAGGAAATTGGTTGGTATTATGTTTACATTGATCTTCCATTTGAAAAACACTGAAGTTCTCTTTATTTGTTAGTAGAAAAAAAGAGGCATTTGTCTCAATCATTTAAAACTCTTAACACTGGGAAAATAATCCAAATTAGATGCATTAGATCTGAATTAATATCATGAAGACCTATTGCGTAGTAAGATGTAGCTGAAATATAATGATAATTGTAGACTGCATGCTTTAAGACATGGAACTGTCTCCTATACACAAAGGTATTATATGCAAATGGTTGCATAACTTATTTATCTTTATTTTCAACTGCTTTGCACGTCCTAAAACAATTTTGCAATCAGAATTATCAGCCCACTAAGCAGCATGGAGTTTGTTTTGTTAATTGCTCTTGTTAAATTTAATTACTGTGGGGTGGAGTGGCTGTGTAGGGCAGGAAGGCCCAAAGACCGGCAGGGAAAAATTTTAGGAAGAGGTCCAGTCCTGGGATGTGCGCATTGAGGAGAGTGGACCCAAGCAGACTCGGCAAGAACTATGTAAATCACCTACGCTTGAGAAACTAATGTTTGTTTTTAGTGCGTGAACTGATTTTTCAAATGCTATGGTTAGAGGTAGGTTCCTCCCTTCCCACATTAATATGCAGATTTTTAGGACTGGGGAACATTTTTTTTTTTAAGTTCTCTGAACAAGTGTTGAGCAGCGGTATACACTTTGTCGAGGAAAAGAGAAAGTATCTCCAGAGCCTACATAATGCCTCATTCACAGGTGGGACCGAAGAAGCATTTTTAATCTGTTCATTCATCGCACATTAATCAACCATCTAATACAAGCCAGGCACCGCGCTGAGTGCTGGGTTTTCAAAGATGCCTGAGATTGTTCACAGGCCACGAAGTAGCAGACCGCAGAGACAGATCTTCACTGGGTGCACAGATTCACTAGTAGAGCATGAGGGAAAAGGGGTACATACCAGGAAATAGAGCCTAGAGACACAGCCCGGACCTGAAGCCAGGTGCCCGCAGTCATGCCTAGCACTGTGACCATCTTCCAGCATCTCCTAGCAAGGCGTATACTTCAATAACCCAGTATTGTATATTGACCATCATGCTGGTCTTTGCTGGTTGGGACTTCTGAAATTAAAAATGTTTCAAAGAAGGTCCAAAATCCTATGAACGAATGTGTAAGCTTAATATGTATAACAATTTGAAGACCAATTTCTCTCTGTGTTTTCATTCCTAATGGCATTTTGGAAAAACTTCTAAGAAATGGAAGAACAGAATCTCTTGAAAACCTTTCTTTAGTCCTGCAGAAAGTTTTTACGTTAGTGTAAACTAGTCACTCATGAAATAGAAGTCAATAGAGAAATAAAGCTTTTGATTTGTTTCCATATATCCTGGGTAGAGCACCAAGATGAATTGGTGTCACTTGTCCGATGAGTGAAAAGCTTTGGGTTTTGAACATTGAGTGAAGCAGTGAGGTACCCGTGATTGGTCCTTTCTTGCTGGGTAAATGTGTTTACTTTTTTCCACTGGTATTTATACTAGTTAATGTATTGTGCCAGATAAATCTGCTTCCTGAGTCCATCTTTCAGCTTGTCCCCCTCTCTTTGGAGCTGACAAATGGTTTGGGTTTGACACAGTTTATCAGCGGAGCAGCCCTGCTGGGTGCTGCCAGCTGCTGGCTCCGACTACTGCGGAAAAAAAGTGAGTTCTCTGCATATTTCGTTCCTACTCCCTCTGTCTCGCGGAGGGTGCTTTCTTCAGGGACCCATTCAGATGTCCGCAAGGACTTGTACCTCCTGGAACGCATATGTTTTCAGCCCATTTCCTGGTACAGTCTCTGTAAAATTGCATCAGATGACACACAGTTTTCAATTTTACAAGACGGGCAAAATTACACCTCTGTGCTGGCTATCGTCAGCCCCCTGGTGCTGAAGGGCACTGGGAACGCCCTCTATCTGCCCGGCACTGAGAAAACCTGTCCCCCAAAATGACTGTGATCCCGGAGATTGCTTCTTTTGACGGGGGCGGGGCAGGAGGTCTGTGCCTTCTTTATGATATAAAAGTGCTTCTCAATTTAACACTTATTCACACTAATGAAAGGTGGTAAACTTGAGTTAAACTGCATGAGAAGCTTGAGTGGATCGGGCAGAACTTAGTTTTATCTTTAACCTTTTTATTACCAAAACAAAATTTTAATACTAAAGACAGTGGTCTGATGCACCCTTATGACCCAGTTCTACAATGATCAGCTCAAGAACTGGGTTTTCATCTCTACCCCAACCTCACCCCTCATGATTTTGAAGCAAATCCCAGAAAGCATATAATTTCATCCATAAATATTTCAGGATGTGTATTTAAAATATAAGGATTTCTTTTAAAAACAACCAACAACACATTATTGTTGATTGTTGGAAACACGGTTAATTCCGCAGCTATATTGTTTTTAAGGCTAGATTACTGTACACCCTTTAGGCTACTGAGCGGGGGAGGGTTAGGAGAGGTGGCTCTGTAATGATTTCTGGACATTAAAAAGTATACCCTGGAGGCCAACATTGAATTGCAAAGACAGTTTTGCTCCTTTTGTAGATTCTGGAAAGATTCTGCAAGGAGAGCACACACATGCAGGCAGGCACCAAACTGGCATTTAGAGCTCTGTTGTTTAGATGGAATTATATGCTTTGGGAGAATGAATGCCTTGCTCTGAGTAGCTGGTGGTGGCAGCATAATTAGTGAGACAGCTACAAATAGAATCACTGAGGCATACACTCCGCACGCAGAAGCACACGCAGATTTGGCAGCGAGCAATGATCTCACAGTTGGACCCTACGTGTGCCCCTTGCCACTTGTTGAGCCTAATGCCAAGCGCGGTTTAGTCCCTGGTGTGCCCGTGAGCGTGATTACCTGTTACCGATTAGCAAACTGTCTGAGGCCCCAGAGTTAATGCCTTGGATGCAGCCTTCTGTTCCACTCCCCCTCCCCGCCAACACCCTTCCTTCTCCACCCTCAGGCTCTAAGGAAGGGGGGGGTGTAGAAGAGGAAAAGGGGTCCAGATGGGAAGAAAAGAGTGCTGAAAAGATCCTGTAGGAAGTAGGTCAGGTATTTTGGAGATTAGAGTAGCCTGGTTCATCCCTGAATGCAGGAGCCAGGGACAAGTAGCATACAATTAGGAGGAATTAGAACAGCAACAAGTAGCTTGGATTTATCAGCTTTAATTGTCTATTGTCGGGACAGAGCTCTCCTCCCCAGGATCATGATGGCAGTCTACATCCTAATACTTTTAATGGACCTCCATTGTGGGATTATCTCTCCTAAAGACAGTGCCTGTTCTTTTAAAAGGAACTGTAGGAAAGCCAGCCTGAAAAACACCCGAGCTGTTGCTTTCCCTGTGATTGGTCCTATTCTAGGGTAATGCAGTGTTGCCCTTCTGTCCCCAGGGGCACACCTTAAGGGGGAAGATACCTATTGAACCTTAAACCCCTCTGCTCCAGCTTCCTGTGTGTGCTCGCAGGAAACAATAGGCCGTAGATGGAGACGAGATAACCCAGGGTTGGTAGCTTTAGAATCTCCTTACTATCTTCTGGTTACCAGAGGTTTCCTGGCTTATTCTGAGTCAACATTAGAGAGTTTTTCAAAAGGTAAAGTGCCTATTAAAGATGGAGAAAAAGGCATTTATGGGATCAAGCCAACCATCCTCCAAACCCACGCACTGAATGAGGTTGGTCTAATTGTATTAATGTCATCACCAGTTAAACATTGAAAAGGTTCTACAATAGGTGCGTCCCTTCCTCCCACCACCCTCGGCCCCCCACTTTCTCGGCCAACTGTACCTTGCACCCAGGAGGTGCTCACTAATATTTGAGGAGTCGCTATAGAGCTCTGGCCTCCTGGCTGGAAATCTAGAGAGCCAGGTCTGGTTTTGCCCTCTGTCTGAGCAGCGCGTGTCTGTGGGCTGGCATCTGCCAGGCTCACAGTTGGCCGCAAGATCCAAGTACCAAAAGGAGGGCTAGGAGAGGTGACCTTTCTGCTTCCTGACCTCTGGCCCTCGGTTTCCTCAGCAGGAAATGAGGTGTTGGCTGGATCTGTGGTCCTCAACTCAGGCCACATACTAAATTCCCTTTGGAGCAGAACTGGAGTGGGGGGTGGGGTGGGCATCTTTCTATAAACAAAGTACCAGGGTCCTACCTTTTTTCCCCTTTTTTCTCTCTTTGGTTGGGAGTTCAAATGATTCCACTATTAACCTTTATAATTCTCTCTCTTCTCCCACAACTCATCCTGGAACATAAAAATCAAGCCTCTCCAGTCCTGACTGTTTCCTTAAAAGGGTGAGAAGAAATTGTAAGTCCCATTTTTAATAAGAAGTCATTCTTCCTTGACCCTTAACGTAGCGTGGCTTCAGGGAGGCACACTCGTAGGCCTAACTACGGGGCACTTTTCCTCTTCTCTGGGGACTGGCGTGGCCTCGCTGGTGCTCCCAGCTCACAGCTGCGGTTCCTTCACCTCACTCCCTCCGCCTTCCTCTTCCTCTAGGGAACCGTCCCTATCTACAACTTTTCTTTTTATTTCCACCGTGGGCCCTCCCCTTTCAGTGTCACTCTCCACCCACTGTAAGGTGAGAGAAGCAAACATTTGCCTGTGGTCTTCCTTCTCTTGTGTGGAAGCTACTCTTCCTTTTCCCTAAACAAAGAGAAGAGGTCAGAGAAAGCTGAGCGGCGGGTGGTACACCCTCCCTTATTTAGACTTCATATTTTGCCTTCCGTTAGTTTCATTTTATTCCCTTTCCCCACCAAATATAAGATTTTGAAATGTTTTTTGGGTTCAGAGGGTATCTTCATTTTTCAATGACCTTCCTTGCAGCCTTTTCAGAAATTTAAATCCCATTCTTGTCTGAATATTCCCTAAAATAAAAACACAATTAGGAATAAAAACAAATACTAGAAATCTACAGTGGTTTCCACACATCATGTGGAAGAGATCACAGCTGCTTATTTATTAAGTTGGTGGATGTCGAACTCAATGAATAATTTAAAAATATATGAATGATGTGATAAGAACACAACCGTCTGTCTGAAAGGCATGCTAAAGAGACACGGAGGTGTGACGATACACAGGTGCTTTTGTAAATACTGAGACCTCAGACACTGTGTGGATTTTATAATGCCCTCTAGATGGCACTTACCAGATTTTTATTTCTAGTGAGGGCCGGGAGCTCGACTTTAGTTCTTCAATTTACTTAATTTTTGTTTCCCTGATTTAGGAAGTCAAAACACTGACCTCATTTCAAAACATCCGAGCCTCCCAGGATCACCGGCCCAGGGTTTAGGCCCTGAGTCTGTTTGCCCGAAGAGCTGGGGCGGTGATCCTGTCATAAGAAGGAAGGCTTGTGCTATTTTTAAATTGATGCAACACATCACTGAAACATATCATACCCGTATCATACCAATGACACACACGCTGCATTGTAACATAGCATGTGTCATACATACATTCTCTCTCACTCACACACGTACTTGCTCTTCTTGTCCGGCTTTACAAAAGGAAGGCAGCCAGAAGGCTGAGCCCAGTGTATTGAGTTGAAAAGGCTGTTAAAGTTTAAGAACCAAGTGTCCCTCTAGTTCTCAGCGTGGCTTTGAGACATGTGGGAGGGCTTCAAAGCCGTGGCGCCCCTCTTTTAGAGCTCAGGCTTGCAGTTGGTCCCCAAATGTTTACCAGCATGAAGATGCCTAACTTACAGGAAGTGGGAAATGGGTGTGGGGGGTGAGGGTGGGTGGGTAGGGAGTGGGGAGAGGAGGGTGGGGGGTGTTCTCTTGATGTGGTTAGTCTGTCATTGACCTTGTCTGGGTATAGCAGGAGTTGAATTAGAAAACGAAAACACGTTTCATCTTGGGCACATTTCATCTCATTTTTACTTTCTTTAGGAAGAAATCTTTTTTCTCCCCCCAAGTGGAGTCAGCTCTCCAGATTTGGTACTCAGTTTCCCTTCATTCTACCGTATCTTCTTCCCCATACAGTCATCTGACCACCTACATTGTAATTCCTAACCCCCGCCCCCCCACCCAGGACTAGGCCAGGCTCAGTAGCTCAGACTGAATAACAGGGGCTTGTTGAGCCCTTTCTGTGAGACCATGAAAGGGAATAGATGGGGGTTTCTGAGAGCAGAGCTGTCTGGATCATTTATGATTGGCTGCCATTATGAACACTCTTTTTTTTTTTTTTTGAAGATTTTATTTATTTATTTGAGAGAGAGAGAACAAGTAGTGGGGAGGGGCAGAGGGAGAGGGAGAGGCAGGCTCCCTGCTGAGCAGGGAGCCCAGTGCAGCACTTGATCCCAGGCCCCTGGGATCATGACCTGAGCTGAAGGCAGACACTTAACCGACTGAGCCACCCAGGTGCCTGTGTGAACACTCTTAATGACAGAATGCTGACTGACAACAAATGCTGATTAACAAAAGTAACTGAGGTTGTTTTGTTTTGGTGTTCTAACAGGGAGGGAAATAATATAGTGACTAAAAATGTATCAAGTTATTATTTAGAAACAAATATTTTCAGACTTAAGATCCCAGACCATGGCAGCCTCAGATAGCTCTGTCTGCACAGCTGTACCAATACCAACATCTCCCTGCTTTAGTCAGTATTCCAAATGTGGTACTTAGACTTCTAGAAGGGGTGGATGAAGCTCAGGGGTCACCCCCCTCTTCTCCCCACTTAACATTTTTGTGCCGGACCATACCTAATATGACTATACGAGCATGCTTGTTCTCATGGGGCATGCATGCTTCCTTTATTCCTTCTTTCTTTTTTGCATCTTTGAGTTTCATTTATTTTACTGCCTATCCTTGACTGCTATCATTGCAATAAAAATGGTCTGATTGGGGGGGTGGGGTGTTGGGGTACTATTTTAGACAAAACACAAACATTTGAAGGATTTTCTAGTCTAACACTGTGTTTCAGAACTGACTTTCCTTCAAGTTCCACTTGAGGCCTTCTCCAGCTCAACTGGAACACCTGGAACTAATTTTAGGGTTGCCTGGCTAAGCCCCACACTGGTATTTGAAGTTTGCGTCCTCCCCTAGACTCAAGCCCATTTCACCACCTCTGAAGGTGAGTGCGGGCTGATATTAATTAACAGCGAGTTGATTCACTGGCATCTTTCCGCCATTAAAGTAAATATTTGGCTTAAAATAGCCTCTTCCCACCTCAAATATCCAACTTTTTGCTATCCCCTTACTCCACCATGGTTGACTCACCAGCACTTGCATGGTGTATGTGGCCCAAGAACAGAGTTTGATTCTAAAAGGGAAGTGGACTACTCTTTAACATCTGCAGGCGAGACTGCTGGGACAGCAGGCCAGCCTGCAGTGTGACTACATTGTTTTTCTGTCCATTGTGGCGCTGACTCAGCGTCAGTTCATAAACCCTCTCGAGAAGGCTGGATTTCTCTTGTTTAATTATCATCTTGGAGCTTTCTGAGAACTCTGCGGAATTGTTCATTCAGTTTTATACCCTTAGCACATCTGCCGATTAAAAGTCCTGTTTCCTCTTGCTACTAGCGTCCCCTCTGGCATAACATGGAATAACAGCGGCCAGGCAGCCAAGCGGGGAGCGTGTGTTACTTATGTCCCCTAGTGGGAATGTAATTGTTCTGTACTACAGAGATTGTGGAAGGACTTTAGACGCAAAAACCATTTCCTGGCAAATAATCTTTGCCTCCCACCCCCCACCCCCAGAATTCTAAAAAAGTTTCCTAAAAGAGAGAAAAAAAATTCTAGAAAAGTTTCCTAAAAGAGAGAAAAGAAATGTTAAAGATAAACAGACATATTTCTATGATCGAGTTGGGCTTTTGTTTTGCTTTGCTTTGTTTCTTCCTGTAAACAAATACTCAAATGTCCACTTCATTGTATGACTAAGTTGGTATCATTAGGTCGGGACTGGGTGTGTGTATGTGGGTGTGTGTGTGCGTTGGGACGTGGGTGTGTATGCACACGTGTATTTAAAATGTTAGAAAAGACATTGCAGCCTAAGGTTGAAGGAGAGACGATTTCAAAAACAACCACCTATATGAGGCAAGCAGGAAAAGTGGGAGACTTTGTGTTTCAGTGATCTAAACAGTAATTGTAATGGGGTGCCTGCTATAAATGGACCCTTTGCATCATTGTTTCTCTGAATTAGAGGATTCCTTGCTGAAGGCACAAGACCATTGAAGGAAGTAAAGCATCTGGTTTGTTTTGTAATGAGAAGCAGGAATGCAAGGTCCACGCTCTTAATAATAAACAAACAGGACATTGTATGCCATCATCACAGGATGTCCTTCCTTCAACAGAGGACTGACTGGGGCTGGAGGAAAAGCCGGACAGGGCGTAGAACGAGCCCCACTAATTACTGCCTCCGTCTGCCCTCCACTTGCAGTGATCAGTTCAACATTCTCTTTAACTGTGAAACGATTAATGTTCTACACTTTGCTTACACGCTCCTCCTTGGAAGTCTGGTTGTGGGTTTGGGGAGGGGAGCAAAGGCAAAGACTTTTAATCTGTAGGATTATAACTCTTTCCTATTTCCCTATTTATTAAATGGCTGAAAGAGGGAAGTCAGTTCTACCAGATTTGAATGTATTTCGGTTAGCAGGAGACAGGGAAGCTGACAAGTTTTGGGGGTGGGGGGATGTGCATTTCATGGGCTATAGATGGAGGATTAGACAGCTATATTTTATTACATTAAACGCAAAAATAATCTCGCACGCTCTTTTCAGGTACCTTTTGTATATTCTTTAAACTGTGGATTTGAGCGTTGGAACTACAAGATTTTTAGGCAATTTTTAGGTTTCCCTTAATTAAAGGAATGTGCTCCCCCTTAGAAAGCCTCAGCAGGAAGGAGGGCGGGCTGAGTATTTAGAATACAATACAGCCCGAGTAAACGTTGAGGTTAAGTGCTTTCAAAGGGAAGTAAGAAGATTCCAAGTAAATGTTGAAATTCACATGCGAAGAGAGGAAGCTCTGGGCAGCTCGCGATCTGGGGGAAAGCCCTGGGCTGAGCTCTCGGCGCGGCTCCGGCGAGTCCAGGTGTGGCCACGCCCCCCTTCAGCAGCTGGTGGGAGTGAATCAGACGAATGGGAAATCTGCAGCAGGGAGGGGAAAGGAGCCTCCGGTCTGGTTAACACAGACTGAAAGTGCTGCGGTGACACTCAGCCCTCCAGTGCTGCGGAGAGGCAGAGCAGCGCGGCACCTGTCCGCCGCGGAGAGCCGGGACGCGGGCGCCGGGGCGGCCGTAGAAAAGGAGGGACGGCCGAGGTGCGCGTCAGTCCTCAGCCCGCGAGGGGACGCGGAGGAAATGTGGACTGTGTAGAGATGAGCGACACTTCTCTCAGATGTTGGATATTTGCTTGGAAAAGCGTGTGGGTACGACCTTGGTAAGGAACTTGTTTTTAATTCTGAATTGATCAGAAATTGTTGTTGTTGTTGTTAGCGTAGTCGCAGTAGAAACCAGAACTCCTTCTGCTTTAGGGCTCTTAGAACTGTCAAGCATTTATAAGACTTTTTCCTTATGAATCATTAACCCTTTCAGTTCGAGGCATATATGTCAATTCATTGAAATTTCGGTAGTGGCTCCTGCCCACCCCCGTCAACAAAGTGACTTCTCCGAGTTGGCTTCATTTTAAAATTTTGCTTTATTTTAACATTTATTTGGCATCATGACTCTACATGTTAGAACAAAATAAAAACAAGCAAGTTTGTCTAAATCGTCACTCAGGAAAGACAACTTTGCATCTGACTTCTTTTTAAAAGACCATCGTATTCAGGGAAGAAAAGAATGAAAACCACTTTGAAGGACTTGTACGGAGAGCTGTGTTTACATTCTAAGGGGGACACGTTCTTACATGGAAATGATACCCATGTCCCTACTTTTTATCAAACATCGTATGGGAAAGCGTTGCAGAAGTTGTTTACCTTTTTTTCTCTTTGGAAAGCACTTTTCCTGAGTGTGAGGGGGGATTTGCGGGAACATCCTTATCCGTTTACAAGTGGAAGCAAGAGCCTGTCCTCTGAGTCTTCTATATTTGTTATAACTTTAGTTACAGTAAACTGAAGCACATCAGTGACTTCTGGGAATTTGTACACTTTCAGATTTAAGTGGAAAGTGCTATTTGTAGCTGAGGGCTCCTAAAGGAATTCTCTCCAGGGAATGCTATTGAACAGTTTTATGCTTTGTTTTTGCTTTTTCAGTTTGGCGTGAGATGCCCACCAGTCAAAGGAGACTGCCAGGAGTAGTCCCCCTTTGCCCATTTTTCCTCCTCTTTTTCCTGTGCTCCCAAACCATTTCTGAAAAGCTGCAGCTCAGTGATGCTGGCAGGATGCAACCCTTTCAGTCTTCCCTGTGAGAGGATGAAAGGGAGCGCGCAGCAGAGGAGGGGGGGCGGCGAGTTGTTTTGAAAGTTGTTTTGCGTTGGGAGCTGGTGGGAAAGTTCAGTCTTCCCCATTTGGAAAAGGCCGGCTGGGTTCCGCTCCTGCCCCACACGCGCTTTCCATTTTTAGCTTCATTCAGAGGCAGACAGAGCTCCTTCCTCTTCCTCTCCTTGTTTGTGACACTTTTCTGAGGCAGCTTTTCCACAGCGCTGAGGGTCTGGCGGCCATGACCCCAGGAGTTCTGGGACCTAGGCCTGAGCGCCCGCAGCATTCTTCTGCTGGGAGAGGTAAAGCCGGGGATTGTTCGGAGGTGGTTCTTTTTTCTTTTGTCTTTTTTTTCCTCCTTTCCTCCCCCAGTGAGTTTGCCACACTCCTTTCTTTCTTCTTTCTTTCTTTCTTTCTTTCTTTCTTTCTTTCTTTCTTTCTTTCTAAGAACTAAGTAAGAGCAGCATTTTAAAACCTTGCTTCGCCAAGGCAGTCTTCTTTATACGGCTTTTTGGCTCTTACTCAACTGTACCAGGCACTCTGCATCTGCTTTTCAAGTCTTCAGACTACTGTATTAGTCATAGCCTCTCGGTCGGAGCCACAGGACAATGGGGATTAAAGGCCCTTTCCCGTCTCTTCCAGGCTGCCCCGAAGTGTAGCTCCAGCGCTGTGAGGTTTCCAGGGTTCCCCGACGGGACCATGAAAATGGACATGGAGGACGCCGATATGACGCTCTGGACAGAGGCCGAGTTTGAAGAGAAGTGTACCTATATCGTGAACGACCACCCCTGGGATTGCGGCGCCGACGGAGGGACGGCAGTTCAGGCAGAGGCATCCCTACCCAGGAATCTGCTTTTCAAATATGCCACAAACAGCAAAGAGGTAAGCCTCTGGCTTCTTGCTGAAGAAGACTGGCACCTGACGCCAAATCTCCCTACTGCTTGCCCTTGCGACCTCCTAGTTCTGTGAGAATCCATAAGCATCAGTAAATAATTGATTACTTAATTCACTTCTTCCATTGCTTTCTCTGTCCCTAAGTCCTTCTCATTTCCTCCAGCCCTCAACTGTTCCATCCTAATTAGCAAACAGTTAAATCTTTTGGCAAGCTGACACCTCTTGGCAAAGCCCAATGGCAGCACAAGGTGGGCGAACTTGCCAGGAACCTTCGAGAAAGCCACTGCCCACCCTGGCCTCGCTGACCCTGGACCTCCAGGTGTACCGTGGCTTTTGAGGGAGAAAACTTTCTTAGAAAAAAAAGTTCTTCATGTTTCTTTTGTCTCCTTTTGGTCATTAGATGGCTTTATTCTTTTTAATGAGCCAGCTTTATTAGCTGGGTTTCTAAAATTGTTCTCAAAACCTTGACGTGTTTATGAACTGAAGTGATGGTATAAGCCAAGAGGTTCGTGTCAAAGTGTCCTCTGCCTGGATGACTTCAGAGCTACCCACTGTTTATCTGTGGCAGCTCCTTGGCTCTGGCTGGGCTGGCAGGCCGATTCCTTATTGGCCTCTGAAGTGGGTACACTCTTTGTTGTTTCAAAGGGGCTGGAAACCCAAACTTGGAACGAGCAAAGGATTTGTGTTTACCCTTTTATATAACGATTATAGCTAGGCGTGATGTTTAGCTGTGAAATAACTTGCAGAACCACCTCTTGTTTTGAGAATTCAGCTACTGCAGTAGTCCCTACTAGTCTCTACAGCGGAGCTGAGTTGAGGGAATTGACCCCCCAACAGACTTCCCACCACCAGGACTACCATAGGTCACTGTCATTTCTGTTGCTGCCTTCAGCAAGAAGTGATTCCTTGCCGTAGGAATCCATGACTTGATGCTGGGACTATTCATTAGAGCCATGTCAGATCACTTTTCCTTCTTCCCCAAGGAACAGTATTTGAAGGAGTCGGGGGAGCCTGTTGTTTGGGAAATACTTTGTCTCTTTCCTGTTTGTGTGTCTGAGTTCAGTGTTTTTGGTGAGGGGGAGACACAGCTGTCTAAAATTAAATAGAGCAGCTCTGCTTTGAGTTTCATTAAAGCTTAACTTTTTTTTTTTTCCTGCTGGAAGAATAGAGGCAGATTTTATAAAAAACAAAATTTAAATTGTAGCTGTACATGAACATTAACGAACAATTTAACCCCAGAGGTCGGCCCTTAATTACACCTCTTTCTGAGAGTAACACTCTTTTCAGTAGAAAGCCTCATAATACGTGGCCCGTGGAATCAATGTAGGATTTGTTTGGCTATTTAAGGTTTGGCTGTGGCTTTAGAAGGTGTAGTGTGTTTTTCTCCATATCACATTTGACCAAGTAGTGGTGTGTTCCCAGGGTTCATTTGTGCCGTGTTGCCCTGTCCTGCCCAGTGGACTGAAATAAAGACCTCTATTCTATGGGTCATCTTTTTGCCTTTTCATTCTATAATGTTCTTATCTCTGTTCAGCTCTTAGCTTGTTTTTCGATTTCCAACATTCTACTTAAAATCATAGCTAAATAAAGGAGTGCCTTCGGATCATTAGTCCAAGGTTCAGAAAGACAGTCACTTACCCAAGATGTGGAGTTAGAAGCCCGAGGCAGGACTAGGAGCAAAGTTCTTCTGACTTCCCCAGTCAGTGCTTCTTTGATTATGCTGCACTGGCCCCTCTTGGTGTCACTGTGGTTTTATTTATCGTCTTTACATCTTTCAGGCCGATCCTTTATTAAGCTTGCTTGGTTTTTTTTTTTTTTTCCTCTGAACATATAACTTCCTATTTCAGTATGTTCATACAGTGCCTTGTATCCCTAAAGCGGGTCCTTCAAAACTAACCTAATAAGAGATCAGGGTCCTCCTGTTCTATTTCCCCATATTTTATTTAACTAAAACATTGAGTAACACATCTCCTGTTCCTAATCATAAAAGCAACCAGGAAGCCACCTCGAATGTAATGCCGTCTTACACTTATTCTGGAATTTGTACCTATTTTTCTGTTTCTTTCTCCTACCTTTCTGCACTTTGGGAAAGGACAGCTCCCTTACGGACGTGAAAGCGTCACATGCAAGTGAGCCATTGAGGGTGTGATTCCTGAAAGCCAGTTCTCAAACAGAAACCTTCAGGATGGATGAAATGTTTACACTGACATTATTCGGTTAGTTCTTTTAGTCGCACCAGCCATGGAAAGAGGGGGAAAAAAGCCTTTCTATATGGGGTTTTTATCTCACTGGTTGATCTTGCCCTTCTTTATATGTTTTCATTTAAGTAACAGAAGATGTTACACTGTGTACTGTTGTGCTGACATACTTGGGGATTTTTTTTAAACAAGACCCATTTTTCATTATGAATTTGTGCTATGTGTCAGCACCTTTTTTTTCTTTTGGTTTAAAAACAAAACATACGAACCAAATTTCTGATCTTGACCCTCATTTTTAGATTTGGTTTAGAATCATTCTGCACCTTTAATGAGCCTGTTCTTACTTCCTATTTCCAGAATTCAAACCAAATATAGACATACTATTCAAAACTTTTAAAACCTTTTTTAACTGAGGGGTTATTCTTTTAGGGGGGATTTTCCCCTTGTCCTCCTGAAATAATCTTTTGTGAATACATGAATACAGACAGATCAATTTAAACAGTTATATTTTAGAAGCAGTGGCCTGTATCGAGTTTGCTTATATTCAAGAGGCATGGTGGCTCTAAGTCTGACCTCCGAGAGTCATGTGGTGATAAACATCAGACCAATGATGGGGACTCACCGAATGTCTATTTTGATTGAAGTCCATTATTAACTCAAGCCATCTGTAAAAAGTATCTCTCCATAACATGCAATTCCCTCTTCTTCCTACTGCCTTTTATTTGTGAGGCAATGTAGCAAGGCATTTCCCTGTTTCCTTTAATATAAAGATAATTAAGGAGGAAATCTTCCAAAAACATCTCCATCCATCCCACTCCCTTTAAAAAAAAAAAAAATGAAGTGAATTACAAGCTAAAGTCTTAGTCCAGAACAGAATTCTTGTCATCTCAATGCAAATATCCTTGGATTCAAAATAGAATTTTAATCGAATAAGTCATTTTTATGGGGGTGGATTCGGGGAGGGGAAGAGATAGCTAGTAATTAAAATCATCTTAATGTAATTTGGGATGAGGATGCTCATACCACATTTAAACCTGAATAATGTTTCTGCTTAAAGCCCTCTGCTATGTGTGTGTTTGTAGATCCCCTAAAGGAGGAATTGCTTTAAAAAAAAATAACAAATTCATATTCTCCTTGATATCAGACTTAAATTCAGCAACCCCCATCCTAAGTTGTGAAATCTTCATTTTTGTACAATGAAAAACAAGCCCTTTTTTTGTCTGGAAGGCTCAGACATCAGGGTGTGTGCTCTAACTGAGGCCACTGACAGAGACAGATCTGCCCAAGTGGTGGAAGGGCTTGTGGGGCGGCAAGAGAGGAGGGAAGCAAGTGTGGAGGCCAGGGTCTTCTCCCAGATAGGGTTATGGAAGGCACACAGACAGCAGCCTGCCCCTAGTAATAATTCTTTAGGACCCTGGTCAGTTCCTGTGAAGTTTCCTTCTTGAGCTCAGGTGAACACATTCTTAATTAGTCTTTTTAGCACTGTGAAGCCCAAGGCACAGCCAGATTCCTCTGTCTCGCGTGCTTGCTCCAGGGGTAGAATGTTGTTGGCTAAGATTCACATCTGGATCTTTCTGGGGCAAGAGGGAGACTAGGACTTGGTCTTCCACTTCCCATTAAAAACAACCTTGGTTCCTATTCCCCCTCCACAGTTACCCAGAGGAGCACTGTAATCTTAGAATTGCAGCTCCTATGTCCTCTTTGAATAATGTCTCAGACAAGGATTTGAGATGAAGGTATTTATCCTGTACTAAAGTGCTGGGCTAGGAATGGATAGAGATGGTATTTAAGCTATACAATTCCTTCCAGCCTTGAAATTCTATTATTTTGTGTCTCTGTGTATCCACTTTATGTGCATTTATGTGTTCCCGATAGCTCTGTGTATAATGGAACTGAAAATAATAGGTTTCTGTCCCACTTGTAAAGATAATCTAATATTGAGTCTCTTTGGCTCTTTTTTTTTTCTTTTAATTACGAAATACTCACCACAGTAAGTGTAGGTTCTTTTATTTGTTTGGGGCTTGAGGATTTTCATAGACTTCTCTTCCACCACAGACCCTCCTCTTTTTAATTGTTCTTCTGTCTTGCCTACTTAATTGCCTTTGTAAGGTTATAGATGGCAAGTACTGTCCTCAGGCTTCCTCAGTGACTTGCTTATAGTTGTTCTCAAATAGGTGCTGGGTGGTTACTTCTGCCAATTCTTTTGTAGAAATAAGATTCAGGTCGATTTCTTTTTGGCCATAAGAAAGTCTTGTGTGTTTTCTTAGTGTAAGATTGATAGATGAGAACCAAGAGGCCCATTGGTTTAAAAAAAGAGCAATTCGGAAGAAAAAAAACCTGACCTCAATGTAATGCTACTTGTTGGTAATCAAGCTCTGACTCCCAAGACACTGCCTGCAAGAGACTATAATTTAAAACAAAGTTGATGAACCAGTTGAGTACCTTTCTTTAAATTACTGCTTTAAAGTGGATATGTTGAAAATATCAACTGCTAATTATTGGCTCACCAACAAATGACATTATTTGTTTTTCCTGTTTGTCATTTTAATATTATGGAATAATCACTCGAATGTGAATGCCAAATGATTTGTGTGTCACAGAAGTCAATTCCATGAATTTTTCAAATTATTTAGGTTCAATAATGTATCATAAATAATGAGCCTCTGCATAAGTAAGTCTACTTAAGCTTTAGTACATATTTTTATCTCAAAACTGCTCTGAGCTTCTCCTGTCCCCAGTAGTTTTACTGCCAACAAATACCAGTAACGATGAACGATGAACGGTATTGAAAGGGCACGTAGGTGTAAATGAAGGCAGAGGAGGGGGATGAGGCGAACATCTGCTTTTGTCAGCTCTGCCAGAAATTCGTAAAGTACCAAAAATAACGCTTTAGTTCACAACCTTGT
The DNA here is from genome assembly GCF_024610735.1 of Ursus americanus. Taxonomy (NCBI): domain Eukaryota; kingdom Metazoa; phylum Chordata; class Mammalia; order Carnivora; family Ursidae; genus Ursus; species Ursus americanus. Next base: position 23,701,954 of record NC_142137.1, read on the forward strand.
TTCAACTTGTGCTAGGTGTAGGAAATTTTCTTTTTCTTTCTTTCTTTTTCTTTTCTTTTCTCTTTTCTTTTCTTTTCTTTTCTTTCTTTTCTTTTCTTTTCTTTCTTTTCTTTTCTTTTCTTTTCTTTCTTTGTCTTCTTTCTTTCTTTTTTTCTGTCTTCCCAGTCTGGGTATGCTCCACTGGCTTGTATATTGAATACTAAATTGCTAAAAAAAACAAAAAACAAAAAACATTGATTGATAAGAAATGTAAATGAGAAAGATTGGAGTGTTACAACCATGGAGATGTACTTATTCCATATCCATTTAAACAGGTTTTAAGTTCTTGATGAGATTTATTGACATATCACTGTGTATCACAACCAAAATCTGAGATTGCACGGTGCACATTTATTGATACATGTATTTGGACCTACCACGGCAGGTCCACAATTACACAGGAGCCATCAGACTTAGTAAAACCTGGAAGCAAATATTCTCTTTTACCTCCCCTCTTGGTCCGTTTTGGTAAGGTATCCAATAAGTAATTTGTAGGTAATTTTGGACAAAAAATAAAATAAAAATGGGAAAGTGACTGAATAAAAACTGACACAAAACTGTAACTGCAAAATGTTGCAGAGGACTACTTACAGAGGAGTTCTTTTGAATAGTGATGAATTGCTTCCTGATTCGTGGTTGGTGATTTTTTTTCACTCCCTTAAAGAAATTTACGATCAAGGAGGAACTGGCATAGTTAACATGTTTCTTTAGCAAGGCCCTAGTGTGATACATCCAGTCTGAGAAGGTCATTTCCTCAGATCTTAGAACCCACAGCTCTCAGAACCCACAGCTCCCCTCAGTATAAATTCCATTTCAAAGGATGACTTTTGACCACTGTTGAGTAGAAGATGCTAGGGGAGAACAAAGTTGCTTGAAAGATCTTTCTTCTATTAAAGAGAATTTATAAGCTATGAAAAAAAAAAAAAACCTCATCTGGAATGAAAAAAAATATAATGTGTTTTGCTTCTGGTTCCTTAGGTCTTTGTGGAACAACCAAAGAGCATTATTTTGGTTTCTGAGGTTAAAACTATTTTATTCCCCTAAAGCATGCTGTGTTTATGGTTTGATGAAGAAGGAGAAATAAGAAACTAGGAGCAGGCTGTAATAGTTTAATCTTGACCATTTAATTCTGCAGTATCTGATTCTAAAATCAGATAAAACAGAATGGCTACCCTCTCTGCTCTTCTAGTATGAAAAGTAATAATAAAAATGAAAAAGTCACCAGAGTAATCCTTTAGACTATTTTAATGCTTGGTTGGGTATTTGCTTGTGATCTGGGAGCTTAAAAGATGCTTTCCCCTTAAGATGAAGCTTGTTGTTAAGATTATGTTGGCACCATTGATATCTGCTCTCCATGTCATAATTTTGTCACTGTTGGTTGTATTATCACTTGACAATTCGATTCAACAAAAACGTCAGTTAATATTTCACAGTTGACATAATTATTTCATGTTTTATCCCCTTTAGGTTATCGGAGTGGTGAGTAAAGAATACATACCAAAGGGAACACGTTTTGGACCTCTAATAGGTGAAATCTACACCAGTGATACTGTTCCCAAGAACGCCAACAGGATATATTTCTGGCGGGTAAGTAGGGAACATTTTTTCAGACTCCTTAAGAATTAAGGAAAAAGATGGAGCCAGAATTGCTGGGTCACTTCCTTTTTCAACCTGTACTGGGGCTAACCACAACTATTCAGGGCCCCTGTGGACACAGGGAGTTGTAAGCAAATGGGATTGAAACTGGTTGATTGTTTGGCTCTAGAAATGCAGCCTGTAGGTGATTAGGGATGGAGATATGGACTGTATGTGAATCTTAATTTTTGCAATTCATTAGAGCTTTGTGATGAAAGGAAACAGTTTGCTGCTTGCTTCAAGGGTAGGTTCATTTGCATTTCTCTGCAAGGAAGTAGTAATGAGTCACCAAGCCTTAGATTTCACCCCTTCTTGATTTCTTGCTGAGTTAACTTTAATTGAATGGAAGAGTAATCGTAAATGAATTAGCTTGAAAATAAATGCCGTTAAGGAAGGATGGGTAGAAGATGCCACTAGGGGAATGGAGATGACTGGGACTGGTCTTGCATCTGCATCAGAAAACCGTTGGGTTTGACAGTTTGTGCATTACTCCCATAGCATAAGGGAAGTGCTTACAATCATGTGAGAGCATAAACGTCTGGCTAATACAATGTCCTTTGGGATATCAGGATTAGAAAGGACCTCAACGATGAACTAATAGATGGAGTTTTTGAATAAAGGACCCTGAATTAGAAAGGAACAGAGACAAAAATTAGACTGTTTTCCATCTTCCCATAGATCTCTCTAGGATATTCACTTTTCTCAATTAGAAAAGAAGGACATGCTTACTAAATTTAAAAGTAATTTTTTAATACATACTTGCATAAAATATACATGACTACCAGGGAACCATTATTTGAATTCTTTTGAGAAACAGCTGCATGGTAACAACAAGAACTGGATTATACTTACTTTGGCCAGTTTTTACCTACCATGCTTATATCTTTTGGAGAAGTATCTTTATAAAAGACTTCTATTTGGGGGATCATTCAGAAGCTGTTCCATAGAAACAGGATTTTTTTTTTTTTAATCCAGGAAGTTTTGTTTTTTAGAACTTTATTTTACTATTTTCCAAACAAGAGAAAGCACTAAGAATTGTGTGCTCACAATTTTTATTTAATAATTACACATGCTTAAAATATATTTACTTTGTGACATACAGTGGGCAAAATGTCAGTGAGTGCATTTTTGCCTTTATTGCCAATAAAGTCTTCTCAGAAGCGAGCCACAGAGGTGTGTAATTCTTGGAGTCAAAAGTCTGAATTAACGCAATCCAGCATGAGACTTTTTAATGCATGATCATTTTTTAAAACGGCAAGAAATACCTAAGAACCTGCTATCTCTGTCCCAGTTCCCTGGTTCATTAACGATTCACCCTAAGTAACTGAAACGCTTTCCTTGGGAGGACTTATTTGAATCAGTCTTTCACATACAGAGGATATCGTAGGAGAAAACTCCCCACGTGTTGTTAAAAGCATCCTGATTTTGCTGGCAGGAATATGAACATCTGTTGTAAGGAAAGAAAAAGTTTCATGCAAATTACACAGTCAAAGAAGAGTAGGGATGTTCAAGTTGAGAAACCAGTGACATTTCTTGTAACTGTACTATGAGTCAGCACATTTTTTAATCTTCCTGATAATATATGGCAGTGTAGTGAGGTGAGAAGGAGCAGTGTTCATTTGACGTACGCATTATTTTATTTTCGTGTGTGTGTGTACGTATGACTTCATGGCACAAACGTTTCTGTTTTTAAATGAGGATACAGTAAATCGTAATCCAGGGAAGGCTGACTGGAATCCCACACCCGTAGCTTTAGAAAGCAGTCTCCGCCCAGCGAAGAGTACAGAACGATGGAACCCCATGTTCCTGGAAGTTTGCACATCAGAGTAAACAAACTTGAAAACCCCTCTTGATAGCAGAATTCACCCAGCCTTGTTCCATTTTCTCTTAACAAAACACACCGCAAAAGCTCTCACAAGCTGCTTTGATGAAGCCACATGTATTTCCCCCTTCACAATTTACAGGAAGTTACTCTTAAAAGAAAGTGATTCTGGTGTTTACTGCCCGTGTTAAAGGGACAGAGTTCCTTTTTGTTTCTGATAACGTGTGAGTGAAATACAGACACGATTTATAGAGTATCACAGTCAGTATGTGACTAGGAACAAAGCCATAACCTGCTGTCCGGTTAGAGCAAAATTTCTGCTACGAACAGTGCCCTACTACTTGAAGACGACAAGTTGCAGATAACCAGGTATTGATTGTAGACAGATAAGGAAATTTCTTAAGTCTGAAGAAAAAGTGGTACACCTTAAAAAGAGGGAGAGAGAAACTTTCCGTGGTAGGGTGAGGAGTTTGTTTATAAAGTAGTTGCAGCAAGACTGTATGTTTTAATTTTTCATATTCTTACCTCTGCCTTTTTACCAACTGTAGCCTAAGTGCATCTGTTAACCAGAAGTACTATTACTGGGAGGCAAACTTTGAATTGTTCCTTATGCGTTGCCTTTAAAGAACAACACAGTTTCTTCCTGTTCTTTTTCGAAAAACACATGCCTATGGCTCTGTGAGTGGTGTTTTAGCCAACCACCTTACAGATAAGAGGGTTCCCTCTTCCCTCCTTGGCTTAAAAGAGAAGTGCAAGGCTGAACATGTTTATCAAGAGGAAAAGTGACTTCTTAGTCGACTGTCAAATCCTGGCTTCTGTCCCGGTGTTCACTTTGTTATGGCAGGTGAAGTTCACCTTTGCCCCACCCAGTGTTTCCACAAAAAGGCAGGGTTCCAAGTATTCATATGAACAAGTGTTACTTCTGGACTTGGAGGCTTGGGGGTGGAGGATGTTTGCATAGTTGAAGCCTTGGGCGGGGGTGTAGGAAACGGCAAGTACAGAGGCCATAGAAAAAGTTGAGAGACTCAGTTTGACGTATTCGGTTGGCTTGGTCTTCTACCCAGTGACTCAAAGCATTCAAAGTCAGCATAATCGGAACTAAAGTTAGTAGCTTCGCCCATTTGCCGCTCACGGCTGTAGCAAAAGTAATACTCTCTGGTGGTTTGATCCGTCCGAGGCAGCTCCTTAAATGAAATGTGGTGTTTCGTTCTTCTGTCATTTTTCCCCAAACACGAAAAGATGATAAAACTGAAATGGAAAAGGTAACTGACAAAGTGTGCCTTACCTGTTTCCGTCCTGATTTCTGCTGATTCAAGACTACTCTGGCTAAACCGATTTCATTCTTTTTCTAAGTGGGCAACAGGGAATGAGAACTCATACGCGGGACTTGCCGTGTTTATTCTTAGAGGTGCCGGGGAAGTTTTCCCTTGCTTTGGGGCTGACTTTCTTTTACACGTCTGTCTTTTCATTTGGACAGATCTATTCCAGAGGCGAGCTTCTCCACTTCATCGATGGCTTTAATGAGGAGAAAAGCAACTGGATGCGCTATGTGAATCCGGCGCACTCTGCCCGGGAGCAAAATCTGGCTGCGTGTCAGAACGGGATGAACATCTACTTCTACACCATTAAGCCCATCCCTGCCAACCAGGAGCTTCTTGTGTGGTATTGTCGGGACTTTGCAGAGAGGCTTCACTACCCTTATCCCGGAGAGCTGACAATGATGAATCTCAGTAAGTGGATTATAGAACAAAAAAATAAATAAATAAAAAATGCCAGTAATGTCAGTTCTGCCCCTAGGAGCTAATAACATGTTTAATTATATGGCTTCATTTGTTGGGTCAAGTAGGTGGCTTTCAACAAGGGACGAGGAAAAGGGAAAAAATGTGTTTTAGTCCCTGTTCCCCATTATGAAACCCGATTGTGTAAAATATTAAAAGCTATTTTGAGTGTTTAATTCAGAAAGTTACAGGAAGAAATATATGTCCAATTCTAATCTTTCCAAAAGGGGGCAGGTAGGAGTATAAAAGGGATTGGTCCTGACATGCCTAGTATATAAGGTAGAGCCCTTGTTTGTGGTGATCTGTTGGTGCTTATAAATGTGTGTCGGAGTATTGTAGAGATGTATTTTGGGTTGTCAACGTGTGGTCTGATGTAGAACATATCAGATTGTTTCTCGAAAAACTCACAGCTATACTTTTTAAAATATTATTCTAAGTGGATAACTCTAAAGATTTTATATCGTAGCTTCCTTCTTGAAGGCAAAAGTCTAATTATCTAACCTCTTGAACACTATTACAGTAGCCAGCTATCACTTTATTTTAACAAATTCTCCGTTCTTTAGGTTAATAAGCTTTTACTTTTTTATTTGGTTGAAGTTAGTGTCACAACCCCTCTGCAAAGGGCTACCTCCTTTTAGTCATTTTCAAGTCATCTCCGGGAACAATTTAAGAATGACCATAAAACTCCAATCTGTTGTAATTATGGTTGTGTGTTCTTGGTTAGACTGCTACGTTTTAAGGAAGTTTTTAACATTAGATCCTTTTGGTGTAAAAGTTTTGGCATCTAAATTTTTGAAATTTTTGTAACTTTTTGTTTTGATATGATTTCAAACTTAAGGAAAAGTTGCAAAAATAATACAAAGAATTCCCAGATACTTTTTACCCAGATTCACCAATTGTTGATAACGCAGTCTTCTTTGCTTTATCTGAAGGCTCAGTTGTTTTAGTTTTCATTTCTACCTTTGAAACATTTGGAATGAATGTTAATTTTAACATAAATTAGAATTTTGACTTCAACTTTAGGACCAATTAACAAACCCATTACCCGTCAGGGGTAAGGGCAGGATAAGCCAACCCTGCAGCTAGTTGTTGCTTACTTGATCTCCCTACGATCTCAATATTGTATTTGCAGTCTTCTGAAAAGCTGGGACAATAAAAGCTTATGAATCTCTCTCTCCGGATCACCTTTCAAGTTTGCATTCGTGGTCCTCTCTCTCTCTCACACAAACACACACACTCAGCACACCCTTGAGCTTTAGGAAGAGGTCTTGGAATAATTGGGAACAAGTCGGCTTCCAACATGAGCATGAGGGATGAATCAGGTCGTGACCAAAGGTGTCAGTTCTTTTCCCTCACGTCTCTTCCGAGCTCCTAAGAGTCTGCCATACGCGCTGAGCATCCCAGGAGCCATTCAGCTATTTTGGCATCTGCACGTGCCAGGCCCACCGCGCAGGGCTTGGTGGTAAAAGACAGCTTATATTCTAGCAGAGCCTTTCACAGGAAGACGTGCTGCTTCTTCCTGACTTTCTCAGCATTGCAAGTCACTTGTTTTTGAGGGTCTCTTTACATTCCTTGAGCTTCATCATTCATGGATTCAGAGAAAGACCTTGGTTGGTTTTTTTGTTTTTTCAAACAGTAACTCCATTGGAAGTAACCTATCCCAGTGACTTTGTTTCGTGGATTCAGAGAAAGACCTTGGTTGTGTTTTTTTGTTTTTTTTCCCAAACTGTAACCCCATTTGAAGTGACCCATCCCAGTGACTTTGCACCAACCATGAAGAAGCTTTTTCACCTACATCCTTCACCCGGTGTGGTTTCAAAGGCCCTGCATTTTTATTCCCCGAAAAAAAGGCTTTGCACAGTATTTAAGATTTAAGTGCTTATTCTCTGTGTTTAGAGCAACTTCCTTGTATACTGTGAAATGACACTTTTGTTTCCACAAATGTCCCTTTTTATTTATGCAGACTTTTTTTTCTAAATGGCGGCTTAACATTTTCAGGGGCCCTTTCTTTGTCAAGTATTCATAGGAAAGAAGGAGAGTGAACAAATAACCAGTCACATTAAGCCAAGACTCCTGCTGCCGATTGTGAAACCAGTTGTCTTAGGTGTGGTAACTGATGATTGAGCCTCTGATCAGGAAAATTTCCACTCTTTCATCAGGCCTAATAGGTAGATTGTGTCTTCAAATGAGTTGTGTTGGGTTTCCATGCTTCAAGCACAATAGAGGTCTGTGCCAGAATCTCCATGAGGACTTAAAATGGCAGTGATGGTTCAATTGGTAGAATTTTGAGAAGAGATTCGAATTAAACTGAGGTAAAAATAATAAGGAGCCAGAAATCACAAATTGGCATTTTTTAAAAAAACAAAAGGAGTAGAAACTATTAAATTTAACTCATACCCCTCCCAAGTTTTTTGGTATTTTTTTCCTATGTATCTAACCAACCCATCTAGAAAACAGTTGACCAAATTATAGACTTCTAAATGTTAATCTGCTTTCTCGGTTTCAGTTGAAAACAGACTTTGTTTTGCCTACTGCAGAACTTCTAGGTTCTTTCTTGTAGTCTTGGGGGTTCTTATTATAGATCGAAAATGTGAGTCGGCATAATTAAGCCATTCAGAGCCTTCAGAAGCAGTTCACTCTTGAAATGACTCCGTCCGCCTACAGCCATTTAAGATTTAAGAACAAAAACAGATCTTGATTTTCTTCTTCATGTTAACTCAAGCTGCTGCTGAGTGGGAGAGTCAGAAATGACACCAGCTCTACTGATTACTCAGCTGCTGAAGGATGATTTTTTAAAATGTACCTTCACATAGATTCCATGACTTCCACCTTAGAATATCTTTGGGGGCTAACGTTTCCCTCTTGATATTGTTTTGGAGGAAGATAGAAATTTATATCTATGGAGCATAAGAGATACCAAACATTGATTGTGGATTTACTATATGCTGGGCCCTGTGCTAAGTATTTTGCATAGAAAATTATAGATTCTGACTTTCTGTTTGTTGGCCCAGTCATTAGCTTTGTTTTTAGTTTAATAATCGAATTATTAAGGTACCTAGTGAGAACACCTGACTAAATAGGAGGGACGGTGCTACTGATGGAAGCGCGCTTCTTGCTTATGGTCTTAATCTGTTGAACTTTAGAACCAAGAGAGTATTGAAGCCACTGGAAAAATTACGAGACTGAGGTGTAATTTGCCACATGAAAATGGTGAAGTTTCTGTGCGTTTTCTGAGGGTGCCATCTTTTTTTAAATGTGGGCCTACAAGGGTGCCTCCAGATTGTTCTTTTTCACCTCCATAAAATTCCTTCCTGTGGCTGTGAGATGCCTCGCCTATCAGTTTCCCAACTTAGTTGTCTCTCTTCCTTTACCATTTCAGCTTTAAAAAACAAAAGTGACAATTTGAACTTCCTGCCTGCTGGGCCTCACTGAAAGACTGATATTGGCCCGATAAGGGGTTATTTATTTTGGTTTAGCGGCTTCAGAAATCCCTCTCCCTCAACAAGCTTTCCATCACTGCCCCCATCAGCATCTTCCCTGATAGTGTCTTGGCTGTGTTTATTCTGGGGCTGCTGGCTCACCCGGGAGTAACTGATAACAGCTAGCAGGAGATAACATTCTCCGAGGGCCTCTCAAACTGGAATCGAATCCCTCAAGCCTGTCAGTCCAGAGAATGGATTTGAAGAGTTCAGAATCTGGACTTCCACAGAGTTCATTTCTAGACCTATCAGATATCAAGCCTGGAGTGCTTTCTCAGTGAAATCAAACAGAAACTTTTTTTTTTTTTGAGACAAGGAATGATACTTTTACAGAGGCTTCAGCATGGTCCCCCAAACCTGTCCCCTTCCGGTGCTGAAGCCAAGAGCTCCCCTGCCTCCCAAGGCATCTGCACACATGGCTGGCTCATGCCTTCAACCTACTCCTGCTTGTGGGGCAGCTGTTCAGTTGGAGTGATTGTCCTCTGATAACCAGAGCTCCAGCGAAGCGGCATATGTTTTACTTTTGATTTCCAGGGAAGGCCGAGCGGGGAGTTTTTGGTGTTCCTGCACTGACTGGTGTTTTCCCAAAGGCCTCGTTTGTTCCTTGTGTTTGGAGGGGCAGGGCTGGTGATGGCCTGGAGAGTCTGGAACCGTCCTCATCGCTGCTGTTTCTAAATAGTGTATTTACCGAGTAATAATATAGAATAAATGCTTTCATCTTAGCTGCCTGTTTTCTTTGGTGCTCTAAGTAATTGAACTGGCTCGGGGAGTGCCTGTTGTGGTTTGGCAGAGATGAGTATGTCACGCCTTGTGATTCCAGGGGACAGCATTGCTGGGAGCCTGGTTAGACCAGACAGAACCTTGGTGCCATTCTTGTGTTGTCAGCAACTTGAGGGGAAGGGGTGGCATCCACTTTGCTAATCTATTTGGCATAGGCAGCTTGAACAGAGTTTTATCAAATTCATATTAAACAAGAATCGAGGCAAAAACTGATGACTGCTTGTTACTTGAAATGAGTCTTAATCTTTCACATCTAGTTCGCAGGGTGTGCTGATTTCCTTTCGGTACACTGTGAACATCAGAATGACTTTTATTAACCTCTGACACCCCCACCCCAGGATTTTTCCACCCCATTTTAATGGAAGCTCTCCTGTTCTAGCTTGAACAGCACTTTTCCATCATACGGTTTTTACTAGTAGAAACAAAATAATCCAGACGGTGCTCTTCATTCAAGATGTTGTCACTGTCCCCGTTTTGCCCAGAAGGAAATGGAGCGGTGTGTTTGAGCGAGTGGCCCCGAGCCCTCTAGAATGAGAGGGCGTTGAGAAGCCAGGTGTGTCTCGCTTGTGGCCAGCTGGCGCTCAGGTTTTCTCAAGGAGAGAGCAGCTTTGGCAATTTCACTTCAGTTCTCTATAACCCTTTGAATAACCGTCCTTTCTGTATTTCAGCACAAACCCAGAGCCATCCAAAGCAGCCCAGCACTGAGAAAAATGAACTGTGCCCCAAGAATGTCCCAAAGAGAGAATACAGCGTGAAAGAAATCCTGAAATTGGACTCCCACCCCTCCAAAGGAAAGGACTGTTACCGTTCCAACATTTCACCCTTCGCTTCAGAAAAGGAGGCTGACGACTTCCGAAAAAACGGGAGCCCCGAAATGCCCTTCTACCCTCGGGTGGTTTACCCCATCCGGGCCCCTCTGCCAGAGGACTTTTTGAAAGCCTATGGGATGGAGAGGCCTACCTACATCACTCACTCCCCCATCCCGTCCTCCACGACCCCGAGCCCCTCGGCGAGAAGCAGCCCCGACCAAAGCCTCAAAAGCTGCAGCCCGCACAGCAGCCCGGGGAACACGGTGTCGCCCCTGGCGCCCTGCCCTCCAGACCACCGGGACTCCTACGCCTACTTGAACGCCCCCTACGGCCCCGAAGGCTTGGGCTCCTACCCCGGGTACGCGCCAGCCCCGCACCTGCCCCCGGCCTTCATCCCGTCCTACAACGCCCACTACCCCAAGTTCCTTCTGCCCCCCTACGGCGTGAATTGCAACGGCCTGGGCGCCGTGGGCAACATGGGCGGCGTGGGCAACCTGAGCCTCTTCCCTAGGCTGTACCCGGTCTACGGGAGCCTCCTGGGCGGCGGCGGCCTGCCCCACCCCCTGCTCAGCCCAGCCTCCCTGCCCAGCTCGCTGCCCTCGGACGGGGCCCGCAGGCCGCTGCAGCCCGACCACGCGCGCGAGGTGCTCGTCCCGGCGCCGCACAGTGCCTTCTCCCTCCCCGGGGCGGCCGCCAGCATGAAGGACAGGGCGAGCAGCCCCACCAGCGGGTCGCCCACGGCCGGCACGGCCGCCTCGGCGGAGCACGTGGTGCAGCCCAAAGCTACCTCAGCGGCGCTGGCGGCCCCCGGCAGTGACGAAGCCATGAATCTCATTAAAAACAAAAGAAATATGACCGGCTACAAGACACTGCCGTACCCCCTGAAGAAGCAGAATGGCAAGATTAAGTATGAATGCAACGTTTGCGCCAAGACGTTCGGCCAGCTCTCAAACCTGAAGGTAGGCCTCGCAGCGGGCGCAGCCGGCGGTGCGCGTGCGCGGCGGTGCGGCTCGCTCGGCGCGGTGAGGCGGCGCTTTTGCGACAGTGTGAGCCTCGGGCCGGGAGTAGTCGATTGGGGAGGGGGGGGCTTTGCTGTTGCCATTTCCGGCTGTGTGACTTCCGACTAACTACTTCTCAGCGGAGTTTCTTCAGAATAATGGAGATGTGGGGTTTGGGCTGCAAGATCAGTTTAAAGCCCTGCTGGCCTGTGACTTCTGTTCCTTTGGCTCAACCAAAACGAAGCGTTCTGAAAACATTGGGGCTCTGTTTGTTCGGGTTAAGCTTTAACTTGATGGTTCTCTTAAGATGTCTGCATCATAAATGCCTGAGTCCTTGAGCAAAATGTGAGGTCTCCCCACCGACTGAGAGCAGGGCTAACGCACGTGGCTTCTTTCCAGGTCCACCTCAGAGTGCACAGCGGAGAACGGCCTTTCAAATGCCAGACTTGCAACAAGGGCTTTACTCAGCTTGCCCACCTGCAGAAACACTACCTGGTACACACGGGAGAGAAGCCACACGAATGCCAGGTGGGCAGTGTTTTCTGGTAGAAATTTTAACCTTTGTAGAAAATGTCCCAGAAGCGGTCTCCCCGTGTCATAGAGCCCACAGTTTAAACCAACACAGGAATTCTGCCTGGCCACGGGCTGGTAGCCCTGTACCTGCTGATGAGCAGAGATGATGACACAGCCAGCTTCCAGTGGGTGGAAAATGGCAGGAGGAAGTAAACACCTCCTCGTGTGCAGTGTGCCCACATCGCCCTGTTTGCTTAATGCCACACCATAGGTGCCACGGGGAGGCTTCTCGTCTCACAGGTTGCTGGGCATTGGTATGTAAGCTTGCCCTTCCCACTGGCAGCTCTTAATTCTCTGCTCTTCCCGTCTCTGCCCTCTTGCCCACACTGTAGGTTTGCCACAAGCGATTTAGCAGCACCAGCAATCTCAAGACCCACCTGCGACTCCACTCTGGAGAGAAACCTTACCAGTGCAAGGTTTGCCCTGCCAAATTCACCCAGTTTGTGCACCTGAAACTCCACAAGCGCCTACACACCCGGGAGCGGCCCCACAAGTGTGCCCATTGCCACAAGAGCTACATCCATCTCTGCAGCCTCAAGGTCCACCTGAAGGGGAACTGTCCCGTGGCCCCAGCCACGGGGATGCCTTTGGAGGATCTGACCCGGATCAACGAAGAAATCGAGAAGTTTGACATCAGTGACAATGCCGACCGGCTCGAGGACATGGAGGACAACATCGATGTGACCTCTGTGGTGGAGAAAGAAATTCTGGCTGTGGTCAGAAAAGAGAAAGAAGAAACTGGCCTGAAAGTGTCTTTGCAAAGAAACATGGGGAATGGACTCCTCTCAGGGTGTAGCCTTTATGAGTCATCAGACCCATCCCTCATGAAGTTGGCTCACAGCAACCCACTACCTCTGGGGCCTGTAAAGGTCAAACAGGAAACAGTTGAACCAATGGATCCTTAAGATTTTCAGAAAACAAAAAGTGTTTTAGTTTTGTTTCTTAACTTATGACTTGGCAAGTCAGGGTGCCTGTAGCAAATGCTTGTACATAATTCCAGTTCTGCAAAGCTCTCCTGACGGCAGATGGTTTCCCCTCACCTCTCTGGAATTAAAGAAGGAACTCCAAAGTTACCGAAATCTCAGGGTATAAATGAGGCAAAGACAATATATATACATATTATATATACTTATTTACACCCCCATCTATATATTTGAACCTGTGTATTTTGAATATTTGTGTGGATATGTTTGCATAGCCTTCCCATTGCTAAGACTATTGCCTAGCCATAATTATTTTTTCAATGATAATCCTTCATAATTTATTATACAATTTATCATTCAAAAAGCAATAATTAAAAAAGTTTACAATGACTGGAAAAATTCCTTGTAATTTGAGTTATAAATGTTATATTTTTGTCTTGTGGCCATTCTTTGTAGATAATTTCTGCACATCTGTTTAAGTACCTACGATTTAGTAAACAAATACATTACTTCAGTTGACCTCCCTCTATAATAATGGTTTGGAAATGAGGTTTGGTATTGCCAAAGTTAGACAGTTGGTGTGTTAACTCATTAGATCTGTCATTTGAACAGCATTGTATAACTTGGGGGGAAATGTGTGCAGAATTACCCAATAATAACTTCAGTAGAAGAAACAAGAAAGGGAATCTTATATATTTCTGTGGATAGTTCAGATTCTTTTCCCCCAGCCACGGATTTACCAGAAAGGAGACAAGAAGGCTTTGCCAACCCCCTTTCTCTCCAAAAAGCAGGGTCACCCCACCCCCAGGGTCACATGGCCATTCAGAGTGGTCACGTGACCTTTGCATCCCAATGTATTATCTGAAAATGTGAATAAGACAAAATGCCATGTTTAAAACCACTGCAAAATATTCCCAAAGCACAGGTGGTTTTGTATGTGTGAGGTTTGGGGGCTTGAGTCTGGGTGTTGTTTCTGTTATTGGGGTTTTTTTTGTTGTTGTTGTTATGTCAAAATTGCACAAACATGGTGCTCTACCAGGAAGGATTTGAGGTAGATAGGCTCAGGCCACACTTTAAAAACAAAAACAAAAACAAAAAAATGAAAAACGGGTATTCTTGTTGTCTTAGGGTAAAAGCAGGCAATGCACATTCCTATCCCCAACACATCAATTGTATTTTGTTCTGTAAAACTCAGATTTTCCTCAGTATTTGTGTTTTTACATTTTATGGTTAATTTAATTAAAGATGAAAGGGCATTGCAAAGCTGTTCAACAACAATTACCTCATTGAGTGTGTCCAGTAGTGCAGGAAGTGATGTCTTATCTAATGATTTGCTACTCTAGAGGAGAAACCCAAGTGTGCTCCGGAAAGATAGAATGTGTGCCATTCTGTCTTTTACTCTGCTAAGCCCAAAGATTACATGTCAGCATTCAAGGTGTAGCAAAGAATGATGTATATTTATAAATCTATTTATACCACTATACCATGTGTATATATAATATATTTATAACCACTTAAATTGTGAGCCAAACCATGTAAAAGAACCTACCTTTCCCAAGGGCAAAAAGAAAAATCCTTTCTGAGGCTTTGCTTAACACTTGATGACCTCACTATCACATTGGTGAGCTTGGGCACCTCCTTGCTATTGTAAGAGACCCCAAAACCTTGGTGCAAAGATGGGGACTGCATAACAACCAGGGAGAGGGAGATTCACCATCTTGCACCAGGAAGGGCAGTTGAAGATGGCTTTCTTTTTGTTTTGCCACATTATGATTATGTGGTCACACCCAAGTCACGGAAATAAAGTCCCATTACTCCCTTTACCATTGTTAATTTTTCTCTCTCTTCCTCTCCTTCCTTCCTAACTGATGCATCACTAATCAGTCTGGTTTCTATATTCAGCCTTTTATTGATGGCGACTACTGTCAACCTGCAGTAAAGAACGAACTAAGAGAATCCAGGGAAACCTCAGAGCCTTACTGATCTGTTTCTCTAAGTGTTAAAACTGACAATTTTGTATGGATCAGTGCTGTACCAACACAGTCCTTATTTGTAGGTAAACCAAAGCATCGCACACTGACATTGACACCAAATACTTTTTGGTTCTGCTCATTTGTTCTCTTCTTTTCCCTTCTGTGCTTTCTTATTTGTGGGAATTTTTATGAAGACCCGCGTGGCTTGAGACTTCTTGATTCTCTTTACCATTTGACTTTCCCTCGTAGGCCTCTTACATGTGAATGTTGAGCCCACAATCAACAGTGGTTTTTATTTTTTTCCTCTAATCAAAGTTAAAACTGACCAAAGTTATTGGCTTTTTACTTTGCTAGAACAACAAACTATCTTATGTTTACGTACTGGTTTACATTGTTATTTATGTGCAAATTGTCAAAATGTAAATTAAATATAAATGTTCATGCTTTACCAACGCTTGTCTAGTGTCTTCAGTGAAGGGCCAGTGAAGCGACATGTTAGGGAACACTTCCGAACACGACAGTGTTTGCCTCTCTCCTGCCCCACCCACCGTCCCCAGCAGCAGCGAGTCCCGCATCCCCCACCTCCATTGGGGACCACTCTTGGGAGTGATCTGAATTGTTGATCTGTTTTCTCTCGTAAGTGAACAGTTTAAGATTTTTCAATTATGAGCTATAAAAGTGTTCTCTAGGGAAAGCATTTCAAATATTAGTAATGGATTTCGTTTGTCTGTTTTACTCTATTGACAGGGTTGGGGTGGTGAGGAGGTAAGGAAGACTTGGATCCTTAGCCTTCCTACCTCATGGCAGCATGTACATGGTGTGTGTGTGTGTGTGTGTGTGTGTGTGTGTGTGTGTGTGTGTGTGTAAACCCAACTGACTCAGGGGTGAGGAGTCCTGAGGAAAACTTGAGTTGAGGAG
Source organism: Ursus americanus (assembly GCF_024610735.1). NCBI lineage: Eukaryota > Metazoa > Chordata > Mammalia > Carnivora > Ursidae > Ursus > Ursus americanus. The sequence goes on from NC_142137.1 coordinate 23,717,681, forward strand.
CGACACTTGGCCCGGTGAGGACGACGTTTCCGCTTCCGTAGCTAACACTGAGCATGCCGCAGGGAATAAGCTCTCCCGTGCTTCTGCATAGTCTTCCTGCTCTATATCCCATGGTATTTTTTTCCCTTCACATCTTAGCTCGGAAAGTAGATCTGCCACTTGTTCATTTAAAGTGAATTTCAAGACAGCTGTTGTTTTACCAGAATCTGGGCATTGTGAGGGTGAAACCCAGAGACATGCTGGAATGGCCATGCAGTCCCAGCTGTCATGTGGTGGGGAAGGGTCTATTTGCTTGTCCATGGAGGTCCAGAAACTAACCTGTCTCCAGGTACAAATACATTTGAGTCTCGTTTGGTAGATACGAATAGGAGATGTTTTTAGAAAACTTAATGTCCTCAATGAAAAAAATCTAAAAGTCCCTTACAAATAGTGTTCGTGCTTGCCATGTCGTCTATTACCAAGTTCATGGTTCCATGTTCATGCTGGCCGCATGTTAGGAATAGTGCGCCTTCTTACATTTGGATACTCGAAACTGCCCAATGTTTTTTTTTTTTTCCCTTCATGTTTCTTCTTTATATTCACTTAAACATCTGTGCCAAGAATTTGAAATGCTGCCAACATGTAACTGTGGAGTTAAGAAAACCAGAACCCCATTGTCATAAACGTGCCAAATGGTGCTGGTTGCACTACTAAATTCTACAGAACCGTTGTGGTAATAATTTTTCAAAACAAAGCCCAATAAGATTCAGAGTGTAACAGTTACTACCATAAATCATAGTTCTTTACTTGGCAAAGCATGCCTTTTTTTTTCTTGAGAGTTCTGTATCTTGGGAACTCTTGTGGACTTAGCTGTTTAATGAAACATTACATGAAAAGATAATATGCGCTAGGAGCTCAAGTCCACCCAGCTGACATCCACACAGTTGGATCAAGGCTTCATGCAGCTGTTTCCAGGGCAAGGCAAGACTGAAGAAGTCAACTTTTTCTGAGTCTTAACCTTAAAATAAATCTCTGTGCTGAAGTAATACATTCAATTCCCCACCATAAGGGGATATACAGAATATACAGTTCCATGGGAGTTTATGGGCACATTTCTAGATTATTTCTTCCCTTGGAAATATGTTTAGGACCCCTAAGTTTGTGTAAGTGAGCTCATTCCTCGTGTGTGTGTGTGTGTGTGTGTGTGTGTGTGTGCGTGCGTGTATAGCCTTCTCTAAAAGGAGATAAGGAGCAAAGGCCAGAGCAGAGCCTTGAAAGTAATTGGAGGCACATGGTGGAGGATTCCTGATGTAAAACCAGGCCTCAAGGATAATCTGGTCTAGAAAGGAAGGGTGTACCACAGAGAGTGGCAACTTAAAAAAACAAACAGACAAACGAATGAACAGGAGAGAAGTTACATAGAATGTGATCCTTGAACCAATCCGGAAGACACTTCCACTTCCTTTGGGAGACCTTGAGAACTTTGTCCATAACATGTCCATTTCATTATAGACTTCTGACCAGAAGCAATCAGATCATTCTGAGCACTGGCTATCTCTCTGGAGTCCACTTCTGGGTGTACAGCAGCTGCAAGAAACGTTTCAGGACTTACAGATAATTCTCCCCTCACTTCCTTTTCCAAACTTCAAGTCCTCAGAACCCCCCAGTCCATTTGCTCAAAGTGTTGCTGACAGCTGCTCCTGAAATGAGAAGTGATTTTAATCTCAATACAGCCTTAATTATGTAATTTAGGCATTTAGACAGAAAAAAAAAAAAAACACAGCAAGATTCCAAAAAGTTATTTTTAACCTGATTTATGCAAATACGCTCCATGCCCAGTTTCACAAAATACTGTAAACTAACAAGCCCTCTCCCAGTTTGCTTTTCCTTCCAGGTTTGACAAGTAATGAACCAGAGCTGGCCACATGTACATTTCCCTCTCCAAATTTAAGATAGAAGCTTTTATTTAGTATAAATGTGAACATAGTCACCTTATAGTTTTCTCCTGCCCCGGTTAAGAAAGAGGACGTAACAGGTAAGTGCCAATGGTTAATTTTCGTGAGAATTCTTCAGCGTATTAACGAAAGGTGGTTGTTTTCATGGACTTGTGGCAAACCTTCCCATCTTGAGGTATGTGAAGACCTCACCTGTGGATGAAAGCAACCAGCAGTTCTCCACCGCAGGTGAAGAGCAGAGCACAGACAATCCATTAAACCATAGCAGAGGGGACATGGGTTTAAATCACAGAGACTAGCACTTTCCGTTAGGCTTGGTATCACAAAGGTTCCTTTCCATGGGAGGGAGGGAGTAGAGTCTCCTTCCTGGGAGGACTTAGAGAGAAGTCAGCTTGTTTGAAAGCACAGGATGTGCAAGATACTCTCACAAGCCCTTCTGAGGCCTGTAATTCAAAGATTTCTACTGACCTTAGAAATGATTGAATGACGGGACAAGATGGGTACAAGGTTTTGGTAGAGAACTTGAGTTGCCTTAATGTTCTTGAGGCCTCCTAGGAAACCACACACACACACACACACACACACACGTGTAGGTGTGTGTGTGTGTATGTATATACAACACCTATATATGTTACTATACATATATAACTATATATACACATCTCTGGAAGGCAGATCTGAAGAGCTTGTCTAATTCTGAGGATGAGTCCATGATTCTGTGAAAGGAAGTGCATTATTTTGTAAAATACTTGCAAATACATTCCACAGTTGAGTTCTTCTCAGGGATTCTGAAAGGGAAGGGAGAACGAGACGCAGTCCACTCTCATCTGGCACCTGGCGCTCTGCAAAGCGACCTCCGGGTCGCAGCCCTGCAGTGCACTGACTCCTTGGGAAGAGCAGGGACCAGCGCCTCCCCACTCCTCCCCTCAGCACAGCTTGGCTTTCCCCCACGCCCTCCGTTCCATGTAACCCCTTCCTGGACACCCCCCCCCCGCCCCCATTAGTACAAGTAACCTGGTAGTGACTTGCTGTAAGACCAACCAACGAAGAATCATTAATGGGATAATTTAACTCCTCCTTCCGAGGTTCCCCAGGCGGGGATTTAAAAATAGACCCAAACGGAGACCATGAGTGCCCATTCTGGTGGACAGAACTGGGACCGGCGACACTGAGTTCTAGCCCAGGGTCAGCCCCTGGTTACCTGTGTGCTCTCAACAGAGTCCTGGCTTCTCTGGGCCTCAGTTTCCTGACCCACAAAATGAAAGAGTTGGTCCCGGGGCATCTTCCCCCTCTTTCAGAAATATTATATCTCATTGTATGCTAAGATTCCATCGTTTTCTCTTATTTCCTTTTAGTTTGTTTTCCTTGGAACTCTGATTGTTGCTATAGGCAGATATTTGTAATTTAGAGAGCAGATGTCCTAGAAAATGGAAATGAGGGGCAGGCTTGTATGGAAACCACTGTTGTGGCTTCTTTTGGCAAAAAGATTGGGCTCGCAAAGGTCCTGCTAATTTGTGAGAACCATGAACTTTCCCCAGGAATTAATATGCTCATCTGAAAGGAATCAAGATTCTTTTAATGGAAATAATGGGTTGTGCTTAAAGCAAACCTCTGCTACAGTAAAGTACCATGAATTCTAGGATGTTTAGTTTAGTGGGGTTTTGTTTCTTCGTTTTCGTCTTTTTTTTTTTTTTTAAACAAAAGGCATACGTGTAAGAAGACTGGGAAATATTTTTAGTTTGTTGCCACGAGAAGGCAAGGGGGACAAAAACACTGGTAGCTAAAAAAGAGAGTAAGAGCCCAATAAAAAGAACCCAGGAAGACGTTGAAAAGGAAACCTCTGGTTAGCAGAGCCATGGAGGCCTCAAGACTCTTCTAACGGTTCGAGGTTTAAAAAAGGGAATAAAGAAAAATGAAGCAGAGAGAAGGAGGAGGAGAGAGGGAAAGGTTACACCAAGACAGAAACCGTGAGTAGATAGATGTGAAAGGGGCTGAAAATAAGTGAAAAGTGAAAAATTGCTTTATGAATAAACCGTTAAAAACGAGTGAGTGAAAAAGCACTTGTGCTTCCAGTTATTACTGAACCACGAGCTCGTGGAAGGAGCGGCCGACCTGGGCGCGGGGCTGGGCGTCCGGGCAGCAGTTGGCGCAGGGCAGCTCCCGTGGGCGGACCCCGCTTTCTACATGAGTGTCAGTTTCGTTGTGATTACCGGCCTCGCAGGCGCCTGTGGGCCACCCGACCGCCCCGAGCCCAGAAAACGCGGCTTGGTCGTCTCTCCAGCCTGCGGCCGTGCTGGGGCAGGTGGTATCCTCCAGAAGACATCGAGGACACAGGCCAGCCGGGGGGGGCAGGGGGTGCTGGGGAAGGTGAGCACCTCTTCGGAGAGAAGGAGAAGCCAGGAGGTTTGTGATGCCTGAGGCCTCGGCCTGCCGCTGCCCTTTTCTGAAAATCAGAACGGGATTTCGTTCTTCGTGCTCCGTGTCATTCCTGGTGGTGTGTTCCCACGGGGACACAGTGGCCCCTACCACAGGTGTCTTCTGTGTGTGTCAAGAGCTGACAGAACACCCTTCTCAACAACACCCGTGGGCTCGAGGCTAGCAAATGAAGTGCCATCGGAGCCTCGTGCCCTCCTCCCCCTGCATCCTTGAGGAAGCACTGGGAGACTTAGTAAGGGAACCAGCCGTCCCAGTGCCGCCCCTGGAGCCTCCTGGAAGAGGGCCCAAGAAGGGCAGGACCCCCACCCGAAGACAGATCCAGCGGCACGAGGAACGGCTGGGGCAGTTGGTGCGAGCCATTTCCAAAGCTGCAGGCTCGCCCCTCCTTCTCATTCCTGGTGCAGAACACGCTTCTGTGTCAGAGCCACCTGCATGCAGCCAGCCTGTGCTGATCTGCTCCAACAGGAAGGAGGTGGGGGATGGGGGGGGCACAAATTCCAAGATGATTTGCGTGGGGGTGCTGCATGGGGGGAGACACTCACCCCAACTGAGCACACCCTCATCTCTGCCAGACTCCGGGGAGACAGGTGGCCGTGCCAGTGTTCTGGGAGCTGAGGGAAGCCAGCGCAGGGGCACATTTGACCCAAGTGACCCGTGGAGCCGCTAGCCCATGCACACAGCTGGCTGCACAATCAAAGAATGAGGTCCAGTTTTAATGACTCTTTCATTTTTAATAACCAGCATAAGACAGCAGTTCTGTGCATCTGGCCAATGGGGCTGAGGCTTTCCTCAAAGCCCCACACAGATCTTGGTGTTCGCTCTTGCTGTTGCTGCAAAAGGAAACTGGCCTCGTGCTAGTGGAGGCTTGAAGACAACCTTCTTTCCTCTTTGAGTTTTTTTCACGAAGGAGGTAGGTAGGGCTGGCCTTTGAGTCTCTCCGTCCTGGAAATGGACTATCAAAGCATGGACGGTCAGGAGAGACACCCAAGCCGCCGGACAGGTTCCTACCGGACCTGGAAACCAAATCCCAGCTTCCTGACTCTGCTTCCTACGTGAGCAGCTGAGTCCACGCTGCTCCTGCAGGGCTGGGCAGGGCCCGCGGGGCTCCCTCACGCTGCCTGTGCTGCGGCCCGCCTGCCCAAACAGCGCGGCTTCCCGGCAGTAAATTACCGCCTTCTGCCGGGTCCGGAGCTTGACTCCTAACGAGTTCTGCAGACATTTTAGGAAAGAAAGGAGGAGATGGGGGTTTTTGGAAACCGGTGCCTACAACGGCCCACTGTTACTCTACAGCCATCCCACTTCGAACTCCACACAACCATTCAGTGTCTGAAGCCAAGCACCTTCCAGATGTCCCCTCACTGATTGGTTCTCATCACCCTGGGGGTGGCGATTTCCCCTGCAAAGTGCCAGATTGAGTTGGCATTTCCTTGTGTGCTACCAGAAGGGTAGGTGTCAGACTTCAACAGTTCTGTGTCAGCCTCAGGTCTCCAGGGTTCCAAAGAGGAAACTGAGGCACCGAGCTGACCCCAGTCTACCAGAGCATCCCTCAGGAGACGCGGCAAGTGCAGCCCAAAGGGCACAGTGATCCTCGGATAGAAGGCATTGGGCAACTGCAAAACTTCAGATGCTCTTTGGGGTAAAGTGCCTTTCAGTCCATCCCACTTTCAAATACGGAGAACGTGTTCTCTACAAGAGAGGAAACATACAAATGAACATGTTTTCTGCTTCAAGTGCACATTTAAAAAAAATGAAAACTACTTTGTTGCTTCTGAGTTTACACAGGTATGTTCTCCTGTACATAGTTAACCAACGTTCTCAAAGGCAGAGAGGACAGTTGAGAAAGCGCAGCCTGCTTCACCTTTCTGTTCCCAGGTGATGTCATCCCAGAAGGCACACTTGCTCCGGGAACTCTCTGGAGAGCTGCAGTACACCCACCTGTCGTACAGCTTTTGCAACCAACAGAAATCCTACAAGATTTATAGTCACATTGCTTCAAATTGGTAGTTCTTGTCTTCTCTCGCTTTGACCTACACGTGGATTCCAGACTGAAAATTGCATTATCCGAAGCAAACCGTCCAGCCCATCTCAGATGGGCTACAGCTGTTCCAGCCTCCCTCCAGCTTCGTGTAAGAGCATGATATATTATGGTTCACCTACAGACTGAAGAATTACATGCTCTTAAGAGATTGACTGGAAAAAAAAAAAAGAAGAAAGAAAAGGAAGGAAGGAAGGAAGGAAGGAAGGAAGGAAGGAAGGAAGGGATCTTTTAAAACTCGCTGTGTAACTTACAAATGAGAGAAGCATCTCTCAAATTCAGGTCCAAATCTTGTTCACGTCAGAGAAATGAGAGTTGGAAAGGGGTAGAGTGGAGACGGGCATTTGTAGGGAGAGACCTGCAGCCCCAGCTCTCGGGGGTCCTGCTGAGGGCCACTGGTCATGCGGGGGGCTGCTGCACAAGGACGCTTCTATCTCTGAGAGACAAAAAGCAGCAGCAGCAGCAGCAGCAGCAGGGTAAAGCCGGTACCCAAGGCGCACAGACTTCCTTCCGTACTTGGGTTTTTCTCCCTTCTAAGGGGTGTTTGAAAGTTTTTCCTGTGCTTCTAACTGAGTAGAAACCACATCATGTCTTTTGTCATCTTCTTTGCTCACCACTGGAGACCCTGGTGGTTAGAGAGGGAAAGTCCCTTTCGATGGTGCATGTGGGGGTAGAAGGTGTTGGGGGCCTTGCAGGAGGGTGGTGGGGAGAGGGGAGACGAAGAAAGATCACTAAGGTTTCCTCTCAGGCCTCCACAGAGTATCCAACCCACCTGGGCTCTCCAATCCTTAGAACAGCAAAGCTTATCTTTTAATGCCCCTAATCATCTCGGGGCAATGGGGGAAGAGATCGTTAGACACAGGAAAGAGTATTCACTTCAAGAACTCCGTGGTTTTGGGAAGCCCGATGAGTGGCCACAGTGACCTCTGTGTAGCCTGAGACGAGTTTGTACCTGTCTCCTTAGTACTTGTCCTGATGGACTAGAAGGATAAGGGAGAGATTAGGTTATATTTGCTTTGAGCTGTTTTAGGGAAGTCTTGTGGTGACATTTCTTTCCTTTTCCTTTTTAATTGTGGTAAAAAAAAAAATAACATAAAATTTATCATTTTAACCATTTTTAAGCATGCAGTTTGGCTGTATTAACTACACATGCACTTTATGGTACCGCCAATTGCTAGAACTTCTTCCTCTCACAAATGTGAGACTAAGCTTTCTGAACAACTCCCCTTTCCCGGCTCCCCCTCAGCCCCTGAGCAGTGACATTTCTTGATCACACTACTACATCATGAGGGCTCTTCTTTGGTTAAATCTGTAAGCTTGACTTCCGCACCAAGACCCGTCTCAAGTTCGCACACCAGCCAACCTGTCTGAGGAGCAGTTCAGCATACTCATGACTCGCTGAGGATCACGTTCACAGACGCATGTCCTCAGCGCTCCAGTGGGGTTTCAGCACTTTATGGAGTTGTTATTGGCACCACCAAACCAGTCGGGAATGAAAATAACAATCGACTCCTTAAGGGTTTACAAGCCTCCTGAGCTGTTGCACATGTAATTTAGAGCCGCCATCTTGTCTCCTTCTCTCTCTCTCAGTGGAATGGAATGTCCTCTCCGGCAATGTGGTGGCTGTAGGAACACGAGGAGGAGAAGGCCCCTTGCCTCCAATTCTCTAATGGAACCTAGGCTGCAGTCATCCTCGGTAGAAGGTTGTTTGGGTTCTCATGGCTCCGACACACTTCCTCATATTAGTTTGCTTCTAAACAAATCCTCCCTGCAAGTTGTCCTTGGAAATGGAGCAGGAGGCCGGTCAGAACTCTCACCCAATCAGCACAATCAATTTGTCATTCCCTGAAAATAGAGTTGTCCCTCCAGTCTGTCCAGTTCCTGCCCAGAGCACTTGGTGGTGGGGATGGAGAGGAAGGCCAGCCTTTGAGCAAGGCCACATTCCAGGGGGAGTGGTTCCTCGCATTCGAGAGGCCCCGCCTGTTGTGCCTCCTGCCCCCGCAGCCATCCTTGAAGTGTTGTCGTTACACAACAGCCATGAACTCTGGAATGTCTCTGGTCATTTTACAGCATGACTGTGTCACTCCATAAATGACACTGTCAGGCTTCAAGGCCCAGAATGAGGTTGGCTTGTTTTTCAATAGACCCATTTTCTCTGCCCAGAACAAAGCTTCCAGGTTTTTACGATGTACTTTTTACTCTGAGACTCTTGAGAGGGTAGAAATTCAAGGGAAGAAAATACAGAGAAAGATTACAAATCATACTCCGATTGTGACACAGACACATTAAAACACACCAAACGATTTGACCATGCTATTTGCTGATAAGAAGCTTTCTAGAAATTAGCTGGTCACTTCTTAGAGTAACTTTTTGTCTCTTCTCACTCTTACCTTGACTTTTTTCCTTCGTTGGTTCATTTCCTTCATGAGATAAATGAAGAAAGCAACAGATTAAAGTTCCAAAGAACATATGATTCATGAGTCATGTCTATCTTTTTTTCTATGGTGTTCATTTTAAATGGCATTGTTCCAGCAGAAGAAACAGAAAGTAAAAATGTACGCTAGATACTAACTTCGGTGCTTCTGCAATACATTCATAATTATGAAAATAATGCCTTGTATTTGGTCTATACTGTATAGGTTATGATACCGTGATACCCTGCTAGAGTCATTTTCTCATTTTAACCTCACAAATACCCTTTGAGGTAGGTTCTACTGTTCCCATTTTACCTGCAAGAAAGCAGAGACCCAGAGAGATCAAATAAACTAGACGATGCAGGAAAACACTTTCACTCAATGCACACAGAATCTTCCAGAACAGTTACTATTGGTAAGTAACTTGCTTAATGCCACCCAACTAATAACTATGACCTGAACCTTCTTAAACCACGGTTGATCACTCCTCTCTGAATCTCAGCATAAGCAGGCTCAGTCCACAAGATGTAAGAGAGATCGTTTTCAAGATGTTCTGGAAACTCCACTTTATCATGTACTAGCTACAGAATTAGGGGGCTTGTTGAGCACTCTGTAGATGTAATTCACACAGTCTCGTGTATTTTCGACCCATTTCCCTCCAAGAAAAAAATGCTTAGAAAATCTTCCCTACCGTTCCTCTTATTTTTAAATCCATCCATCAGATAAGTGATCCGACATATCAATCCTGAGGTTGGGGGGAGTTGGTCTCAAATTGCGGGGTTTTCGGCCTAACAATAAAAGATAAATCCAGCATTTTTATTCACGCATTCACTCATTTATTCATTCTTAGGACATCTATGGCTTGCCTTCTATATCTCAAATCTTGGGCCAAGCTTGGGGTGATGTTCAGGTATGAATAAGACCAAGACCCTACCTTAAAGAGTTACTTGTTTCCGGAGACCGAGACCTATGTACAATTTGATTGCCGTTACTGACCTCTTTTAAATAAATTACTTCTATTATTATCTGCTAAGCGGGATCAAATTGAATTAGAAACAATAATTCCTAGTTTTTATTTTGTAGCATTTAATTTTATAGGTATTTTGGGTATCTTCTGCATTTAATTCACCTTTGGCTCAAAAAGGTTATTTAAGTAAGAAGAGTGTACAATTTTGGCTATATTTGGGTTGGGATGTCCCATTGAAAATTCCATGGACCTCTTGTTATGTTTGTATTAGGCCCCATGGGGCAATGATAAAACGGAGAATCAATGAAACTCTGCTAAGTCTGGCTATGCCTGTGAGGAAAATTTTAAAATTTTTGTTATAAATCAGTAATAATTCAGGAGTCGGTGGTCAGATCCTTGAAACAGGACTAACATATCATTTCAAGATAGATCTTTAGAAATGTGTTTCTCAGTAAGATCATAAACAAAAAGAGCTCTAAGTCACGGTTGGTGTTTTTTTTTTGGGTTTTTTTTGTTGTTTAACATTATGTAAAATACTATGCTGGGGCGCCTGGGTGGCTCAGTCAGTTAAGCAGCCAACTTTTGATTTCAGCTCAGGTCATGATCTCAGGGTAGTAAGATCAAGCCCCGCGTCAGGCTCCATGCTCAGTGGTGAGTCAGAGCCTGCTTGAGATTCTCTTCCTCTCCCTCTGCCCCTCCCCCTGCTTGTGTGCTTGCTTTCTCTCTCTCTAAAATAAATAAATAAATCTTTTAAGAAAATTTATTTATTTATTTATTTATTTATTTATTTATTTATTTGACAGAGAGAGCAAGAGAGCCAGGGAGAGCAAAGTAGGGGGAGCAGCAGACAGAGGCAGAGGGAGAAGCAGGCTCTCTGCTGAGCAGGGAGCCTGATGCGGGGTTCGATCCGCTGACCCTGGGATCATGACCTGAGCTGAAGGCAGACCCTTAACCTACTGAGCCACCCGGGCGCCCCAGATAAATAAATCCTTAAAAAAAAAAAAAATTAACAACAAAAAAACACTCTGTGCTGAGGTGTCCTGGATTTTATCTTCAACCATCTAAGCACCTTATAAGGATTCATAAAATGATGTCAGAACATTATTTTATTTCAGAAGAATTTACTCCCAGAACAATAGGAACAATGCAGAGGGAGGGGAGTTATTGGCGTCATGAAATGGAAAGAACACTCCGCCGGGGGCGGGTAGATGGGGGACAGGTCATCAAGGGACTTGGGCTTATTCCTGGTTTGGCCAGCTGGGTGACTTTAGCAAAAGAGGTGTAATCTCTCTAGGTCTGTTTTCATGTTTGTAAAATGTAGTAGTTAAGCCAGATGCCCTCTACGTCCATTTCTATGAATCAATGAATGTAAGAGCATGTTGCTTTATTTTAATAAAGCTGTATTGACATTAAAGGTCTTGTTGAAGCCTCAGCTGGTGGCGTTCCCTTCTAGCCACTCTGCCTAGCACGGTGTGTTGGTCAGGGTGGCCAAGGAAAACAGGGTGGTGTTGCCCTGCAGCTCTTAGCCCAGAGCTTTGGGAAGTATTTACTGATGACTCGGCACGTGGCTCTTTGCCCTGTGGGTCAGGGCTCCAGGTGCCCAGGTGGGCCCTGTTATGAGTGAGCTGCCAGCACTTTGGGGTGAGGCAGGAACTTGCAATGTAGACCATTTATAACCACTTAGATTCCAGGGCACTTTACTCAAGCTTACAAGTGTCAACCTCCATCCCTTCACCATCTGCCACCTTGGATAATTAATGCTCCTCAAATGATTCTTGCATTTCAGGGCTGCGTGGCATCCATCCTTCCTGTCCCCTGGTGCCGTGTCATTTGCTTGTTGTCTTCCAACCCATAAACCTGATGACAAGGCTTTTATTGGTTCGGGGTAGGAATGAGGGTGAATCCGGGTATTCTTCCTAGACCCAATGAGTTCAGTCTTTCAGGTCACTAAGGAGAAAAGAGAAAGGGCGAAGAAAATAAGCACTCTGACGCGTTCCCCATTTTGATGGCAAAGGACACTTCCTGCCTCAAAGCACTGGTGTCAACACTCGATTCGCTCTAGATAGTTAGGGGGTCTTAGAAATCCTGGAAGAGTTTCCAGGGGCACCTAGGGGTCTCAGTTGGTTAAGCATCCAACTCTTGGTTTTGGCTCAGATCATGATCTCTGGGTTGGGAGATCGAGCCCCACCTGGGGCTCCCTGCTCAGCAGGGAGTCTGCTTCTCCCTCTCCCTCTGCCCCAGCTCCCCCAAATTAGTAAATCTTTAAAAAAAAAAAGATTAATACAACACTCACCTGCATGGAAAACTTTTTGTTTTTAGGGAGTAGTAAGTTGTGAAACTACAAAGCTGTATAATCTTAAAGTTATGAGATGTCGACATAATTGTTTTGAGATCAACCAATCAGACCACACATTTCGTACTACCAGGTTATAATGAGTGTTCATTAAACATCATGATAAACACGCCCTCCTTGTTTGCTAACAAACGGGCATTCTCTTCATGTACCACTGATGACAGCTGATGCAGCACAAAGTCATCTCCTCATTCCCTCTTTTTCCTGATTGATTCCAGAGCTGTCATATGGTCAGAGAACATTTTTCCTCCCCCGACTGTTTCTCCTTTTCCTCTTCCTTCTCCCCCTCCCTTTTTTAAATCTTCTTCTGGGCTGAACTGGATTTCCTCATGTGAGGAAATGTCTCCTGACTGACCAGTCAGGCACTTTGGGTGATGCTTGACTTTTTCAGGTCACTGGGACACTGCTTGGGGAACTGGAGTCAACACTCACCAAATGGAAGTCCAAGAGTTGGAGATGCCTGCCTCCCAAGATGACCAATGTTTCCAGAGGAGTTCTTTACTCACCTTGCACAGTTAGCCTGTGGAGTTATCTCTCCCAAGTGTGCATATAAATTTGGAAAAATATTTACTTTCAGAATATATTCTAAATATCTAAAACATTATTTTCATCTCTTTTGTTTCATTTTATCCATGTTTCCTACACCTAGTCTCTGTGATTTTAGGCAAGTCGTTTAACTTTTGAATGATCATTTACTCATCTCCTGAAGTATCGTTGGCAGAATTAAGGAGCTTTAATTCGTTCACCTAGTATTTATGAAACCCGAACTATGTGCGTGATGCTGCTTCGCTTTGTGTTTTTCGAGTTACAGGACAGCACAATGTCTGCTCCTGTTCTCTCAGAATTTACACTCTAATGGAAAAGACAAACATTTACACATGAAAACAAAACCAACAGTGCATGGCAATACGTGATAATGCCCAATGAGACAATGTGTGTGTACAAGAATATTCACTGCAGGGGCGCCTGGGTGGCACAGCGGTTAAGCGTCTGCCTTCGGCTCAGGGCGTGATCCCGGCGTTATGGGATCGAGCCCCACATCAGGCTCCTCCACTATGAGCCTGCTTCTTCCTCTCCCACTCCCCCTGCCTGTGTTCCCTCTCTCGCTGGCTGTCTCTATCTCTGTCGGATAAATAAATAAAATCTTTAAAAAAAAAAAAAGAATATTCACTGCAGTATCGTTTGTTATAACATCATTTTGGCAAATGTCAACTATCCCTTAATAGAAGACAGGTTAAACAAATTATGATCATCGATACAGTGGAATACTATACAGCTATGAAAAAGAATAAGGTGGCTCTGCCTGTACTAGAAGGGGAGAGCCCTAACCTATAGCCTTAAGGGAAAAGAGCAAAAGTGGAACAGTGTGTACTGTGCTACCATTAGTGAACAGAAAAAAACAGGAATATGTATGCAAAGTCCTACATACGCATTGAATATCTTTGAACGTATGCACAAGAATTTGGAAAAAGGAAAAGCTTCTAGGGAAGACATGGGAGGCTAAGGAATGGGGATAGGAGGAAGACCTACTGGAATGTGCTCTTGTCTCTTGTGAATTTTGCACCAGGTACACGTTTTATCACATTTTTTAATAAAAAATAATACTGAAAATGTGTCTAATCTCAACAGTGAAGGCTGGCAGTCACTAAATAAGGGACAAAGAGAGAACTTTTCTCATAGAGGTCTGAAAATGGAGCGAATTCTCTGTACACAGTTTGGAAATAGCTCTACTGGAAGTTCTACAGCTCTGGCCCCTTCAAATCACTTCCAAGTTGATGCTTCTGATGTGTAGAACAGGATTTCTATAACCTACCAGTACATTGGACTTGGAATTATAGGTCACCGTTTGGTTGTTCAAAAAGATGTGGGAAGAAGGAGATTTGGGGAACACGGGAGAGCAGGCTGGAAGTGCCATGAGCAGTTCCTTCCCTAAAACTTCTGCAGGCTCTGTCACTTGTGGGTGTCCTCTGTCACCTGAACAGATATGGTCACAAAGAGAACTGGCAGCCCTAGCTCTTGTCATAGGGAGAGTCATGTCTCCTTGGTTCGAAGTTCTTTCTAGCACATATCTAGAGGGTATGGCAGCTTGTCAGACCTTGGCTACCATCAATGATAGCTCTTTATAGACTAGTAGAATTTCAGAGGGGGGGGAACTGTGGCTATTGTCCCCAACTCCCTCATCTCCCAGTCAGGCCACAGAGAAGAGTGACCCATCCATGGTCACATCAGGCATCAGGTGCAAAGCTGGAACTATACCCTTGGTCTTCTAACTCTGAGTTCAACCCTCTTTTTATGACCCTTCATATAGTCTCAGTCCTCTTGGGTTTTCAGTAGGGGTTATACTAAGGCCATGACAGCTATTCCCCCAAAACTGAGGGCAAACTCAGCATGTCAGGCTCAGGGTTTCCTTAAGTCCAGGCTGCTGAGACAGGTTTTGGGGGTGGGAGTGGGGAGACAAGGAGGTTCCCTCTTTCTGCTGGAGAGAAGGTGAGTGATCACACAGACCTCCTAGCAAACAGCCAGGACAGGTGCTCTTCAGGAAACTCAAGCCCCCCCCCCCCCCCCCCCCGTGAATCAAGTCCAACCTAGAAATTTCAGCATCAAAAATCTCCACCCCAAAATGTGTATTATTTTGATTTTTGTCAGTGATGGATTATATAAAACCTCCTATAAGTCTCAGACCAGGAAACCACATATTGTCAGGGGTCTGGGCCTCAGAGCCAACTGGGTGGGGTGGCGTATGCTCATCATGCCTGGGCTCATCACCTCGAACTTTACTGACATCTCACCTGTGGAGCTCTGGCGCCTTTTACTTTCTATTTACTAAAATAAATTTCCTCTTTTATAATGGCTTCAGAAAATGGACTGTGAACTTGGAGTTTATAAGGATAAGAAGGAGCTTATCTTCATCCTGGCCATGAGTCACTGCCTCTTCCCACCCATTTCCACAGACACCTGAGTGAGTTTAGTCTCATCTAATTCCTGTGTTGTTTGCAGGGGGACTTCCACCATGGAGCAGCGTGAGTCAGTCACCCTCCTCATCTGACTGCTTAATGAATCGAGGCATTTGTTTGGAGCCGAATGTTTACACCGAAAACCACCAACCATCTTGTTTTCTTCATGTTAGGACAGCCTGGACACTGAGAAGCAGGGAGAGGGCCTCCATGCCTGTTTAGAAAGCAGGGGTCTTCTTATTTCTTGACCTTCCTTGACTATTGTTCACCTTTCATGGAAAGCTTTGGAAGTTCTACCCTATGTCCAGTGTTCCACGTCTTGATGAATAAAAAAAGTGTCAGCACCTAAGCGAATCATTCTTCATTTCCAGCCACAGCTCAAGGGTTTTGCTGTCTGTCTTTGGAAATGACTCAAGTCCCAGATGGGGGGAAAAGTACACCACTAAATTAATTATGCCACATCTTCAGGCTTTGTCCTTTCATTTACTGAATCGGTGTTTAATTAACAACTCAAGACTGCATTTCCTTGCAGATGAGTTTGCATTTCATGAGATCATAAAATTAAAGAAAAAGTCTGCCAAGCTCACTGCTTCCCAGCCCTTGTCCCTGGTCTGACCCTGGTTACTTTCATGTCTGACTCCATTTTTCTCGGACTTCCCTCCAGACAGTAGGGAAGAAGAACCCAGAAGAAGCAGTGAGCTCTCCCTGCTACACAGGTCCTTTGGGGTGTTTGCCTCCTTGGTTCTGTCCCCATGGCTACTTTCACCATCCTCTCACTGTCCCTTTGTCGTTTCCACGGGTTGTTTGCCAGATGTTGGTGGATGCATGAGTCAACATTTCCATTACGCTTCTGTTCAGGCAATGGTCATTTCCCAAATAGACACAAAGAGTCACAAACCTCCATGGCTTCTTGCCTTCTTCTCCATTTCACTATCCTCTTTTCTCTTTTTTCCCCTACCCTGAGGAGGAAAAAGGGGGCAAATGTACTCTTGTTCTGATCCAGAACCTGTCTTCTGTCTTGGCTCATTCTTCTCCCTGCCCCAAAATAAGAGTTAATGTTCGCCAAATTCTTTACAAATACCAACTCCCATGGCACCCAAACCGTGTGCTTGTCCCCACTTTACCACTGAGGTAGTCTGGCTCTTTTTTTTTTTTTTTAAAGATTTTATTTATTTATTTATTTAACAGAGAGAGAGACAGCCAGCGAGAGAGGGAACACAAGTACGGGGAGTGGGAGAGGAAGAAGCAGGCTCCCAGCGGGGGAGCTTGATGCGGGACTCGATCCCAGGACCCCGGGATCACGCCCTGAGCCGAAGGCAGATGCTTAATGACTGAGCCACCCAGGCGCCCCGGTCTGGCTCTTAATACTGTGCTGCCCTGCCTCTTACCACCTATGCACTGCCTAATCACCTCTTGGGTAATTAACATACACATACACACACACACACACACACACACACACACGCACACACACACACACACACACGACACCCTTAAATGTAAAAATAATTCATTTGATGTAATTTGGATCCATGGATGTTAACTCTCTTCAATAAGTTGACATCTTTGAGTCTGGGCATTGTCTACTGTGGCAAAGTCTGGTGTGGAAAACACTAAAATGTTAATAAATGAGAAAAAGCAACATAAAACCTAAAATATGACATAGAAACGTTATACTTACCAAAACCATATAAGTTATTTTGGTGAGAAGACCCTATCCGTTTACCATACTAGCCTCTGATCCACCAGAAAGGGTTTCATAGAAGTCCATTGCTAAATCCTGGTACTTGGCTTATTAGGCAAGCCCCTCATTCAGAGTCATTGAGATTCTATTTACTCCTAATTTCTACACAATTCTAAAAGGGCCAGGGATCTTCTTTACAGTCCATAGAAGACTAGAAACAACAAACGAAAAGGCAGAGCCCAGAGGGAAAGACCCTGAAAACCCACATCCTGGAGTGGATAGAAGAGGGAGTTGATACCTGACCAGACAGAAGAGCTTTATGAAGGCATAAATGTGAGATCATTTTGTATAGGACATGATAGCCCATCCACAGCCTCCTTGACACTGAGAAAGGCAGTAACTGTGTAGAGATGTTGGTGACATCCTTAAGTCACCAACACATGATCAGCTATAATATGATGAAGAGCTTCACAACTTTCCCAAGGAATTTCTGTACATAATGGTTAAAGGTTTTGTTTTGTTTTGTTTTTGTTTTGTTTTGTTTTTACCTGAAGGATATTGGTATCACCAAAATAGCAAAAAAGAAAAAAAAAAAAAGAAAAAAAGACTCATTCCCCAAGATTTCTGGATGGTCAAGTTTTACTTTGTATATTTACAATGCGAGGTAATCCACACTGTCCCTATTAAACTAGTTTCTGATGACCATAATTTTATATCATCCGGTGACAAGTTCTCAGATTATGAAACAATAATTAGCCTTAACTTCATGAGTCTCTAAGGTATGTATGATTATTTCAGAAGACCCTGCATTTCTGCTAGTACAGTTTTCACGAATGACTGTGGCAAGAGTTGGAGTCAGCCTGCAACTGTGGTTATTTTTCATACACGAAAAGTCTGATAATCTTTTTTGGAGGGCCTGTTCTGTGTACAGAGATCCCTCCCTTTTTGCATAATGGTACTTTACTTCCTGGATTATAAAAATATTATTTTACTAAAGAGAAAGGAACTGGATTTGTGGCATATTTTTGTGCAATGACTTAACTTAATTCCTCATGTTCAAAGTGAATTTGTCAGTTATGAACTGACCAAATGAAATTATATATTTCACTCTTCTTTCAAATCTTTTTACTCACTCTTCCAAACTACACAAAGTCAAAAGCCCGACATAATCACCAAATCAGTTTTTGGTTAAAGAGCATTTTTAAACTTCCTATTTTGGAAATTTCCAAGCATCCACAAACGTAGAGACAATAGCATAAAGAACCTCCACGTACCCATCATCCAGCTTCAACTGTCACCAACAGTTTGTCAATCTTGAACAATATGCATTAGTGTGCCTACACGGAACTCCTTCTATTCTAATTTTCCAGCAGGCGGAAATATGTGGGGCTAGCCTCCAGCAGAGCAGAGCGAACAGGACTCCAAACAACCACAAAGTGTGATTGGAAGGATGTCCAATGCTCTTCACCCCACAGATGATGAAGGCCGTCATTAGTGATTCATTCTTGATGCTAGCCATTAGACTCTCTCTCTGTCTCTCTCATTCTCTTTAAAAATGCCCTCCTACTGGAAAAGTCCTAAAATCTCGTTAAAGGTTGGTTTTGTTAGAGTAAGTTGGTTTTTATGAAATTATTTTTACTAGAAAAGACTTGGGAAGGACAATCTAACATCCCTGTAGCTGAGGGATAGTCAGGCCCTGAAATGGAGAAGGGAATAAAATAACGTGAGGTAAGAAAGCCAGATTCGCAGTGCTTTCCGGGATTAGCCCCGGTAGTATTTCCTTTAAGACGCTGCCTTGGGGGAAAAAATTATAATTCAAACATTTGTATTAATAATAATAATCAGGATTTGGCTGTGGCAGAAAGGATAAAGTAGAAAGTCCTTTTATTATGAAAAATATAGTTTAAATCCACATCGTTTTTAAGTACATTTTAAGGTGAGATGACATTCAAAAGTTTCCAGCCACCTCTGTTTTGAGCAGCTGTCAACTGGTTGGTCACTTTAGGAAGAATCATTTCAGGGGTGTTTTCCACTTATGTTCTGTGAAAAAGGGTTAGTAGGACTTTTGAGCTGGGGTGGGGGTGGGGTGGGGTGGGGTTGGAGAGACTTGACAAAGGTGGTCCCTGTCCATATGTTTTAGGACATTCCTGTAGCAGGACATGAACACATTGTCAGAACTGCCCAAAAGGAAAGAGATTGAGTTGTTGGCTATTATTCTTTGAGGTTCAACATTGTAAGAACATCTCTGATGAAATGACATAGGCCTGACTGGTTTCCTAGCCATGTCATTGAATCCTCCAGCCTCAGAGGCCATGTCGAAGCTCTTGTTCCAGCAGGGGAATAGAGGCCACCTTTTAAAATCAAGGAGACAGACTGCAGGCAGCAACAACACATCCCAACAGCTCTGCATCAGAAAACTAAGACCAGAACTGAACAATAGCACTGGGACCGAGTAAACGTCTTGGTTCTTAAAATTGTCACAGGAAGCGACAGACTCAAAGGCAGGATGGGGGCCTGAATCTGATTAATTTTAATGTTAAAAGAGCTGCGATCATTTGTACTTTGAACTGGTAAGATAGAACATAATGGTCACAAATACATGAAAGGAAAAAAGATGCTCAGGGAGTTGATTCATATGTTAGTTATTATGTCCAGAGCGTGAGTTTGTGGTAGATTTTTGTTTTCTTCCTTGTTCTTTTTTGGGTCTTTTAAGTTCACCTTTTCTACAATAAAAACGCATTATTTTCTATTGAGGAAATACAAGGACAAAGGAGTTTCGTGTTTTTAACCCAAGCACCCTGTGATAGTGGAATCCACCTCTCCCATCATGGTCCCTGTACCCTCTCTCTCCAGGGCCACAGCACAGGCCAGTCCCCACTAGAGTGGCCACTCCCTACCAACAAGCAACTCTAACAACTCTAGAAAGTTTGGGGTGACAGCAGGGTGGGTAGTTTTGGTAGCAGACCGTAAGCTCTGGGAACCAGGGAAAGCAAGGCGCCACCTCCGGGGCGGCCGGCGAGGGAAGGAGGAAGGAATCCCCGGCAGGCTGGGGCTGCGCATGCTCAGCAGTGGATCTCCGCCGTGGCTGTGCGCACGAGTGCCCTGGGGCGCTCAAGCAGCATGCAGGTCTTGGGCTTCACCCCAGACCTGGTTTGGAAGATTTGGGGCGAGGCACAGGAATCCCCAGATGATTCTGACCGGAAGGTAGCCCGAGGGCCTCTCTTTGAAAACCTGCTGCCCAGCCTGGTGAGTACAGCGTGAAGAAGAAAACGCAAGTTATGATTTCATAAGCTCGTGCTCACTTTAACTCATGAAACGCCTCACAGCGGCTAACAAGAAACTCACTCCTTCTGGTTCCACAGAAACTCCTCGTGGATTTGCATGATGTAATGCTGCGTCTCGATGGGCGATGGTGTCACGCTGGTTCCTGTTCCACACGCTCCCAGTTGACCACGGAGGGCGGGACACCATGGCTTTGACAGGCATCACCCACCGCACTCCCCCGGTGATAATACTCACCATCGGACACCTTTGGGAGGCGTCTGAGTCCCTCAAAGGAGAGGAGCCATCATTTCCCTTTCAGGGCCCTTCCTCTGGAAGGAGAGTCTTGCTAGAAGATCTCAAACATGTTTTTAAAAGTGTTGCTCCTCGATCAAAGAATTCTACCGAGTAAACTCGTCTCTATGGTTTTGGGTGGAATTCACAGGAAGGCTACTGCCGTTGAACGCCTTGCACAAAGCCTGCAGGGGAGGGGGACACAGCCCGTGCCCTGACTCTCTGCTGCTGCTCAGACACGGAAAACCCCTGACCACTGGCTTGGAATAGCCCATTCGCTTTTGATGTTTTGTCACCAATAATCTCTGCCTAGAATTCCCTGAGCACCCACCACATGCTGACCAACATGGTGGGTCCTCCTGGGGAGGTGAAGACAGGACTCTCATCAGAAGCCTCCGCCCGAGGTGGAGAACAGGGTTTAAGGAGAGCAAAGTTATGCCCTGTTCTTCATAGCAGTTTCCGAGAAAACAATTATTTGTATAATTATTTCCTCACCGGACAGTAGACTCCCGGGGGTAGGAACGGCATCTGTTTATGTCTCCAAAGCCTGGTAAAGTGCAAGACATCCTCGGCCTGCAGTCTGTGTCTCTGGCATGAATGACCCATCCACTAGCTTGAACTGTGTGTGGAGTGGTTGGGAAAAAAAAGTGAGGGAAGGAAACAGGGATTAGAGTGATGAAGACATTGAGTCCTACGGAGTTTGGGATTTCTCCTTCAGACAGCAGGAACTCACGGAAAGCTTCGGAGCAACGGAGCCCATGGAGCCTTCCACGATTCAGGAAGGTGAACGTGCAGTGAGGCTGAGAGATGGAAGAAAGGAGGGTCTGCAGACAGCGACAGTGGGGGCTACTCCAGGAGCAAAGCCTCAACAGGAGCTCGTGCCCGACCTCCCAGGAACTGTGGTGGAGTCGGGAGCCCCAGAGGCAGGTCTGCGGCCACTTCTGCATTAGAAGAGATGGCACTACTGGAACTAACTTTGATACACTAAAGAGACGGGCTGCCCAGACACATTGCTAGCAATTTGTATATCCACACACGTGTGCCTCTGCACACCGGCGTGCAGGTAGGGTAACATTGCCTGGCGGTACCCTCCTGCACTGACACTCTATGAGTTCAAGGTCCCAGTTCATTCCTAGAAGAGCTCATTCTCCACACACACACACACACACACACACACACACACGCACTCCAGTGCCGAGTTAATGGGTGTGCATCTCACTCCCAGGGAATAGTTCACTGAATCTGGCTCAACAGATGATTATTGTGAGTATTATTAATATTGGGCCTAATAATAGCCATAGTAATTAACATGTTTCTTGGGAGCCGCCACACTGATAGCAATTAAGGCCTAAGAAAACACAGTCCCTGGGGACCCATAAATAAGCTAATCAGGCAGTTAGGAAGGACTTTCTTAAAAAACTTTTTCCTCTTAATCCAATCTTCATTGTGTGGGTGGAAATCACCACTTGAAGGCTCAGCCTTAAGGTCATGTTCTGGAGCTATTTCAAAAAGGCTAAGGTGGCCCTGTGGTCCCAAGGAACCCTGTGACATAATGGCTAGTGTCTCACCCTAGATCAGCACTGGCCAATAGAAACACAATACAAGCCACACATGCAAATTTAAACATTCTAGTCGCCACATTGAAAAAACTAAAAAGAAACAGGTGAAGTGATTTTAATATTTCATTTCGCCTACTATGTCCAAACTATCATTTCCACGTATCACCAGTATAAATCCAACCACTGAGACACTGGGGTCCTTTTGTCGTGGAGGTTCTAAGTCATAGAAGTCTGGTGCGCATTTCATACCGATGGCACATTTCTCCTCGAGCCGGCTGCTGTGTGAGTGTGGCTCCTGGCTGCCAGAGTGGCCGGCCTAGGCAGGGCCCTCCAGGCCGGTGCTGGTGTGTCACTCAGCCGGGAACGCTGCACACCCGCCACTTGAGGAGGACTTTCCGGCACTGACCACAGGAATTTAGTACTGGGAGTCAAAGTAAGAAAACATGTCCAGTGCTTGTCCCTCCTGGTGTCCGCCGAGCAGAATAAATGCTCTTCCAGAGAAGGGCCGACAGTGGGAGCAGTGTTGGGGCAGAGCGGGGACAGAAAAGGGGTGAGCGCCCTTTATGACTTCAGAGATTCTGAGACTTGGCAAATCTATGTCACGCTAGCTGTTAGGGCTCTGGGCGGTCAGGCACGAGGCTGACAGGCCCAGGCAGAGCCAAGAGAGGAAGAGGAAATGAGGCAGGCGACAGGGGATTTGCTACACCCGAAAGTGGCGGGGAGGCCTTTTACTGACTTCAGGACTTCCTTAGAGATGATCTTGCCCCCTTGGGCTCACAACGCCTGACAAGGAAGGGAGAAGCCACCAACTGCTCCAGAGAGACGCTCGTCTGAGGGATGGGACCCCTGACCGAGCCCAGGGCCCAAGCTGACTGGGGGGCTCCCTTAGACACGACGAGCGGGTGAAGCTAACTGACCAGCGGCCCAAGCTCCCAGGGCCCGGCCTCTAGGGATGAGGCCTTGGCGATGGGTCTCGTCTCCCCTCCAGCTTTCGTAAATAAAATGTGGAATAACACACTGTAAAACAATCCAAATTATGTCAGATGATTCGAAGTGATTAAATGTGACAGAGAGGTGTGTAACAGAGTGGCTGCCTGCTTCTCCCTTCCCTGTATCACGGCAGTGAATCAGCTCTGAGACTCTGAGTAATGCAGGGCAGGGCTGCCGAAGCTGCCGTTTCCTACAGGGATCTGGGATCTTTCCCCAGCTTCCCGGCTGCAGCCCGGGATCTCCGCGCAGGTAACAGCCACGTCATGCCCCGCAAACGAGAGATCTGCCTTCTGCTGCCTGGGAGGAATTTTCCCGTCGAAGGCCCCCCGGTGTAAAATGATGCTTCCGAATTATGCCTGTTAAAGGGCATCCAGGTGGCTCAGTCGGTGAAGCGTCTGACTCTTGATTTCGGCTCAGGTCATGATCTCAGGGTGGTGAGATTGAGCCCCGGGTCAGGCTCCTCAATCAGGGTGGAGTCTGCTGGTTCCTCGCCCTCTGCCCCTCCCCCACCAACCCGCTCGTGCTCTCTCTCTCTCTCTCAAAAAAAAAAAAAAAAAAAAAAAGAATTGTGCCTGTTAAAATGAAAGTAGAGTTCCAGGGTCACAAGGCGTTAACCATGGGGACAGAGAGACTTCTGGTCAAATGTTAGCCTATAAACTGTCAAGATGACACAGGGCGTGGGCCTGGCAGGGCGTGACTCACTTGCTTCCCCTGTGCCAGCGGGGGCATCAGCTCTTTGGGACAGCTGGTATGTTCAGGTAGCCGTCTGTTTTCAGGTCCATTTCTAAAAGAAATTACACATTTCTGGACTTTGGGGTTGGCAAGTGACCACGTGACCGACTTCTTGAGAGCCCAAAGGAGACTCTTCGGTCCTCCGGTGGTGGGGGTCCCACACAGAGGCCCACCCGGGCCATGTTAGTGATGCACCCCTTCCCGGCCAGATTCCTCGGAAGCCACACATATGGTAAACAAACAGGAGGGAAATGTGTTCATCCTGGCTCCGCCCCTCATTTCTCTCCCACAGAGGAAACGGCCCACTCCTGGAGTCAGAGCTACCAGACTGCTCGGAAGCTGGGACAATATGCATCAGCTTAATGGGCTCCCCGCTCCCAATCTGAACGTCTGCACACTGAGGACTGGTCACTCGTAGGGGAGGTGACAAATGAAGTCTGCCGCTGGCAGCCAAGAAGCAGGGGAGAGGAGGGTTGCCCCAGGGAGCCTGGCTGACCGACAATTATGTTTTATGACATGGCATACATTATGTTGATGGTTTCATTTCTGGTTATTACCTTCTATTAAAAGGCATCTTGAGTAAGATGATTATGGGGGCACCTTATTCCCGCCTCAGGAATCTACTCTCAAATTTTCAGTGAACTGTTGTTTTTCCTGGACATGTTATTATTATTGTTCTTGTTATGGTTGTGATTATGTAAACTGCTGGTTGTCCACATAGCTCTTTTTATTAGCCATTGCTCACAAGCCCATCGCTTTGAGGTAAACACATATGGGGTGATGCCCAGACAGGGCACAGAGAGGTCAAGCACCTCGGAAAGTTCTGTCCTGGCAAGAGCTCATCTCCTAGACTGGAGTGCAACAATGTCCCCAGGGGCCAGGGATGCCACCCCCCCACCTTGCCAGGACCAGTCTCGGGAACCGGGAACGAAATAAGCACCGTGTGCCCGGAGCTGTGCCAGTCCGTCTAGATCTGGGGCAGCCCCGGCGCCGTGCACTCCGTCTCTGGCGCTCCTGCTTTGAGGGACCTGCCCCGTGGGGAGTGGCTGGTGGTGCACAGGAGGACTGGCGTGGTCTGCCTCCCAAAATGAAGAGTGGGAGCCCAGAACCATGATGCAGTTGGGACTAAGTCACGATTCAAACTCCGTAGGCCTCTGCCATGTCTCGCCCCAGCGCCTCACTCAACATGGCTGAGTCGAACGGAGTTCTTCCCTCCAAGCCAAAATAGCATCTACTGAATTTTGTCAGTGGCATCTCTGTTACCCAGGAGAAAAACACTTTGAATTATTTTTAAGTAGTTTAATTTTTAAGTCAAAAAATTGTATACTCACTACAAAAAAGAAATATTCAGAAGCTTATCAAGTAACAAGTAAATATGTGCCTCCCCCAGTTTCCCATCCCACCCTCAGAAGTGACCCTGTTAATAGTTGAACGAGTATCACTCTAGATGTTTTTCTATGCGACTAAGACCTATTTTCTGTGGTCACGGTTATCTTTGACCCTACGCTTGCCTTCCTTCGAATATCCATAAGTCATGAACTCCCACTAATTTTTCCTTTCTGTTTCTCACCTCGGTCCAATCTTTCCACCCAAATTCCCATCATCTTACACTTAGAATATCAGCATTCCATAGTGACATGAGCAAGGGCTTTGGAACTGAATACCTTAGGTTCAAATCTTGGTTTCTTGGGGCGCCTGGGTGGCGCAGTCGTTAAGCGTCTGCCTTCGGCTCAGGGTGTGATCCCAGGGTCCTGGGATCAAGCCCCACATCAGGCTCCTCCACTAGGAGCCTGCTTCTTCCTCTCCCACTCCCCCTGCTTGTGTTCCCTCTCTCTCTGTCAAATAAATAGTAAATAAAATCTTTAAAAAAAAATCTTGGTTTCTTCACTTGGACCAATGACTTCTCTTCTTTGCACCTCAGTTTCTCTATCTGCTCAAAGGAGATAATATAATCTATCTGTGAGCTTGGTGAAAATAAATAAGGTTGTAAAGTGTAAATTCCTTGTTATTTGCCCCTGTGTACTTTTTGTTAGTGATGGCCCCAAGCGTAGTTCAACCTTAGGTTCAAATCTTGGTTTCTTGGGGCGCCTGGGTGGCGCAGTCGTTAAGCGTCTGCCTTCAGCTCAGGGCGTGATCCCAGCATTCTGGGATCGAGCCCCACATCAGGCTCCTCCACTAGGAGCCTGCTTCTTCCTCTCCCACTCCCCTTGCTTGTGTTCCCTCTCTCTCTGTCAAATAAATAGTAAATAAAATCTTTAAAAAAAAAATCTTGGTTTCTTCACTTGGAACAATGACTTCCCTTCTTTGCACCTCAGTTTCTCTATCTGCTCAAAGGAGATAATATAATCTATCTGTGAGATTGGTGAAAATAAATAAGGTTGTAAAGTGATAGGATATAGTAGGTGCTTAATAAATGTGCACAATTAATATTCCTCTCAATGGTCTCAAGCACACCCATTTCAGTTCCCTCCAAGTTATCTCGCGTGCCATGGTTAGATTAAGTTCTCTTAAAATACTTCTTTTATTTTAATAGTTTCTTGCTCAAAACCTTGAAAAGGCTTCCTGTTATTTAGAGTATGAGGGTCAATTAGCCTTGAACTCACATATCAGCTCCAGTTGATTGGTAGTATTGGTTTGAGAGGTTGCCCCTGGGTCTTCCCAAGAGGACCTGGACTCAAGGCCAAGGATAGGGTCTGAGTTTTCTGGTACTTGCCACATGTAGCCTAGCCTGGCATATGAAATACTCTCAATAAAGCCCAGATTGGCTGATTGTTGTGGCCTTCAAGAGGAATCTTACTAAGGCATTTGGGCCCATGAGTTGCATCAGTTTTGTGACACCTGTGAGTGTCACCTCCATCCAATCTGCCTTATTATGGGCCACTTGGTAACCCTCCTGGCCTTCTGCTTGGTAGTTTTCATCAAATCACACATTGCTGAGGTTCCTGGTCCCCAGAGACACCCGAAGATGAGCTGCTTACCTGTGCTGTTTACATCTCCACTGTTATGGCTTCCTACTTTCTGTCTTAGTATTACGTGTTCGCAGGAATGAAAGCATCTCAAGGGCCTAGAATGTTACAATCCATCCTGCAGAGGAATAGCATGGCCCTCAGAGAATTCTGCAGAACAGAAATGATGGGTAAGATGGAGTGCTCCATCTTTTCTTGCCAACGTGGGCAAACTTCCAAGGGAGAAATGAGGAAAGATTATTAAGTCCCCTGTGTTTAAATAGATTTTCACTGGTCATTTTTCTACTCACAGAGATATTGTTTTAATTGAAGTTTTTTCTTAAGTTTATTTATGTCTGAGACCACATAATATCAACATTGAAGAGCAATTATGAGGGAAAAAATGTTTTTATATTCTGCCACCCCAACAACTGTTTTCATTTTTTTCTGTGTTTCCTTCCAATGTCCCTGCTTATGCATATTTTTTCACATAGTTATACTCAGACTTGTTTGAGAAAGATAAACATTTTACTGCTAAGGCCAATAATAATAAATGTAAGAAAATACCAAATATTCTTAGTTTTTACAATAATAGGCTTATTTTCCCCAAATGCCTAGGTTTTAAACTGCTGGGCCTTGAACAAAGTCCAGCGGTATAAAATATCAAGGAAGATTAGAGTGGAAATGCCCGTACCTTACAGAAAGACATTTTACTTGCTCCTAGTTCAGGTACGTTCCTAAGGGCTGCAAAAGATAAAACACTTCGTCCTACTCCAATTCCCAATTGGATTGAATTCCATGGGTTTCGAATGCCTAGAAACTATATACAGCCCATCCTCATTTTTTGCAGATTTGGTATTTGCAAATTCATTTACTTGCTAAAATGTACTTATAACCCCCAAATCAGGACTCGTGACACTTTTGCAGTCATTCATGGGCACGCACTTGGCCAGAGCAAAGAAAATTTTGAGTAACCTGATACGCACATTGCCAGCTAAGGCTGAATGAGGCAACGCTCTGCCTTCTTGTTTTAGCTCTCATACTATAAACAACAGATTTTTCACAGTCTCTTTAATTCCTTGTTATTTGCCCCTGTGTACTTTTTGTTAGTGATGGCCCCAAGCGTAGTGCTGAAGTGTGTGCTGTCTCGTGGTCCTACGTGAGAAGGCTGGGATGCCTTACATGGAAAATAATGTGTCAGATGAGCTTCAATCCAGCAGGTGTTCTAGGGATGTTGGCTGGGGATTCAATAGAAATGAATCAACAATATGTATTTAAAAAGTGTCTCCAAATAGAAACACACATAAAGCAGTTATATGTTGACCAGGTGATAAAAATGTGACCAGAGTCTTGCAGGAACCTAACTCTATATTTTCTCTAGGGGCCATGATTCAGTATTCTCGAATTTAGCACTCCTGGCCACTTTATAGAACACAGCCTCCACCACACACACACCAAAAAAAAAAAAAAAAAAGAGAGAGAGAGAGAGACAATTGACTGCACAAACTGTGTACATGTGCATTTTTTGAGAATTATGACTTTTATCAATTTCTTAAGGGGGCACTGAAAAAGGTCCAGTCATCGCTTCAGGCCCTCTATTAAAAGAAAAAATAATGCTGAATCTCTTGAAAAACGATGGGAGTGGGCTCAGGGGCTGGATGGATTGGCCCCAGGACCACACTGGCTGGCGTCTCAATCTGTGCTTATTCCAAGGAAAAATTGAAAAAAGGGAGGGAGGCCTTCTAGGCCAAGCCAAATCAGTCATGTCTCATAAACTTGGGTTTAGAGGACACACTAAAGCAGCTTGCAGGAACGGTGTGTTTTAGAACTCTGAGGAAACACAATGTTCCAGTCATCACGCTAATCATCTAGAAAACATATCTATCATCTCTCTATCTATTTATTTAGAGATTTATTTATTTATTAAAAGATTTTATTTATTTATTTGACAGAGACAGAGACAGCCAGCATGAAAGGGAACACAAGCAGGGGGAGTGGGAGAGGAAGAAGCAGGCTCCTAGTGGAAGAGCCTCATGTAGGGCTCGATCCCAGAACGCCGGGATCACGCCCTGAGCCGAAGGCAGACGCTTAACGACTGCGCCTCCCAGGTGCCTCTATTTATTTATTTTTTTGAGAGGGAGAGAGCACGAGCTAGGGGAGGGGCAGAGGCAGAGGGAGAGAGAAAACCCTAAGAAGGCTCTGTGCCTAGTGTGGACCACGCCAGGGGGCTCATACGCACAACCCTGAGATCATGACCTGAGCTGAAATTAAGGGTCAGATGCTTAACCGACTGAGTCACCCAGGCGCCCCATAAAAGAGATATCCTTTTAGTAAAGAAAAACCAATATGCAAAACTTCAGCATGTGATAATAGCCGCTGTTCATTGACTGCTCATTAGGGACTAGTGTTACCACACGCAACCCTTATGACAGCTCAGGAGGGAGGGCCTGACAGCTCTGATGAATGAACGAGGGCATGGAGGCTCCTGGAGGTCAAGCCGCCTGTGCAGGTGACACGGCTGTGGGGGGCAGGGGGGCCAGACTGGAGCTCGAAGCCCGCACTCCAGACCACTAGGCTGGGCAGAAGCTGCACAGGTGGAGAGAGGACGGCTTGCCTTGATTTCCCACCCAAGTCCTGAACCGTTAGGAGCCCCCCGTGTGCTCAAGGCGTGAGTCCCTTGACAGACATCTGTTCTCTACACGCTTCTCAGAAGCCCGTCAGCCCAGGCGGAGAGAAGCGTGACGCCGCACGGCAGGGGGATGCACTGTAATTCTCGGCGCTTCTCATATCGTGTTGAGGTGGCAAATTCTAGGAGCTTCTAAAAATAGGTGGCAAATTCTAGGAGTTTCTAAAAATAGCAATGGGACTTCTGCTTTGCGAGAGAAGGGATTATTCTGACCTTTTGCCTCCAAGCCCCACCTCCTGAGGGTGACAATTTCACTGCTTTACATGACATTTGGTTTCCCTCACATGTGGCTGCGAGGACTGTACTTACAGGAAGTCAGTGAGAACCTCTAACCTCCTTTTGTGTTATTTATTGCTTTTCATTCTTTCTCTTCTGCTCCTCACCGCACACCACCTCCCCCTTTGGTTTCTTGAATCTTTGAGACTCTTCTTAAAACCCCCTCTCCCAGCTAGTAGCCACAGTTAGTATGCTCAGGGCCACACGTGTCATGGTGAGGGGGGAGGCGGCCAGGGGACAAGGGCCTGCCTCCCACTCCCCGGCCCTGGCATTCCTCCGCAGCTGTCCCAAGTCAGAGGCTGAAATGCTCTGTGATCCAGGCCCGGCGCTTTAGGGAGGTGCCACCCGAAAAAAGTCATTTATGAGCACCATGTGCTTCTGGGCCCCAGTCTATAAAAACGAGGTCATCACACTTACCTACCACGGGCAGGGGTTGTGAGGACTAATTAGTGTCCATGGGTGCTTTGAGCTGGTCGGATGAAAGGCTTTCTAAGGTAGGTGTTGTTCAGAGCGTGGTTTTTCTCTCCAGCTCTTGGCTTCCCAGCTGTGACAGCCACCAGAGTAACTCCAGAGGAGAGGGGTGTCACCGCGTTGATGCGGTAGGTGTGAACAAGGACCCACCTTCAGGACAGAGTCCAGAATTCATAGGCTGTGCAGCCTCTTCTGCTGATGGAACGTGCGCGTGGCCTGCAGAGCTGGGTGGGAGGTGGCCAGGGGGCGCAGCCAGGTGAGGCCGAGCAGAACAGCACAGCCGGCACAGAACCCTGCAAGCATGTGGCTATCGTGGCAGAAATCCCTTTCTCCCAGCACCTGTGCCCTCCTTCTTGGGCAGTTAGACTGATCAAAGCAGGGTCCCTACGTGGATTTTGATGGAGGTGGAAATCATCCTGAGGTTTTCAAATCATGGGCAGCTAACACCATTCTACACTAATCTCTCGACCTGCTGGGAAAGCCTGGCTTTTTCTGTCCTGAACTTGGGGGTTACACACCGACACCCACCTGGGTCCTGCTCTTCTAGCGGCCAAGCCCTTCAGTGTGCTTCCTTCTTCCACCAAGA
This sequence comes from Ursus americanus, assembly GCF_024610735.1. Lineage (NCBI taxonomy): Eukaryota > Metazoa > Chordata > Mammalia > Carnivora > Ursidae > Ursus > Ursus americanus. Next base: position 23,748,258 of record NC_142137.1, read on the forward strand.
GCACCATCCCAGGCAGGAGGGCGCCCGTCGTGTGATTCCACCAGCCGGCCTCCCTCACCTCTCCGGGGCAATTCTTTCAGGAGGATGGGAGACCCTGGGACGTTTTCACTTCCATTCAGCCCTTAGACTGAGAGGGCTGCAGTGAATAGAGAGATTTAGATGGGCTTATGGTGTCTAAATACCAAAAAGATGAACAGCATGAGCTCTGGAGACAGGAGGATGCAACTCGAAGCCCAGCTCTCCACAAGGGCTTATGTCCCGGGCAAGCCCCTAACCGGTCTGTCCTTCATCTCCTCCTCTGTCAGTCTGAGCTTCGAGGCTTGAGCGAAAGACTGTAGGTAACCGTGCCGGGTGCCCTGGACGTGCTCATTCCCTGTTAGCTCCGCAGAGGAAAGAAGGGTGGGATGGCTGTGATCAGTGATGATTCTAGCTTTGAGAAGCTAATTTTCTTTTTATCACTCAGCTATGTGAATTATGCCGTGCTCACGCCAGAAAATGGCCAAAGGTCTGCCGGTGTCTCTGGGACACGCTGGCCTTACTTTCCACTTGACCGGCCTGTCTGCTGCCCCTTACCGACCCGGTCAGCCTCCTTGGTAGTGGTGTTTCTCCCCTGGATGCTGTTGCCCTCGGCTTTCTCCAGACACTCCTTTTTTTTTTTTTTTAAAGATTTTATTTATTTATTCGACAGGGTAGAGACAGCCAGCGAGAGAGGGAACACAAGCAGGGGGAGTGGGAGAGGAAGAAGCAGGCTCATAGCAGAGGAGCCTGATGTGGGGCTCGATCCCAGAACGCCGGGATCACGCCGTGAGCCGAAGGCAGACGCTTAACCGCTGTGCCACCCAGGCGCCCCTCTCCAGACACTCCTGAACTCTTCGGGATAAAGCACCCACTCAGAAGTGAGGAGAGTCGAATTTGCTGGCAGTGCCTACCTCACTCACCCATCCCTGCGATCAGAGCCGCGGCCCCGGGAACGGCAGCTTTAACTGAGAAGGGGCAAAGGAGCCTCGGCACCCGGCTGCTCTGCTTTCGAGCTCCAAGCCAGGCCAGGCCTGCACTCTTGCTGCACATTTGAACTTTGATGTATTTTGAAGCTGCAATTTTTAAAAACTTAGCTACATAATAAACTCACTACTTAAAAAAAGAAATCCCACAGCATCTTAGGCCACAGACCTTGGTCAGAAACGTGTACCGCGTGTGGTGTTAGCTGGATCTCATGGTCACTGAAGAGCCCTTGAAATGATTTCTGAGGCAGCTGTCATCACAGCAGCAGGGCCCCTGCCGGAAGAGCTGCTCCCCCCGGGCTGTCGTTCAGGTCAACCTTCCCTCCCCCACAGCCCTATCTTGGATGGCTTAGAGCCAAGCTGGGCATCTATTGAAATGCCTGCTTTTTAGGAACTCAAATGAGAGAAGATAACCGGTGTGATGGTCTGAATGTTTGTGCTCCCCCCAAAATTCATATGTGCAAATTCTAATGCTCGGTGTGCTGCCGTTAGGATGGTTCTGGAGGGTGCTTAGCTCAGGAGTGTGGAGCCCTCCCTGAATGGGATCAATGCTCTCATAAAAAACACCCCCTACCCCCACCACCCCACCCAAGTCTCTCCTGCCCCTTCCCCCGCCATAAGAGGGTATACAAGTCTACGGATTGGAAGAGGGCCCTCACCCGACCATGCTGGCACCCTGATCTTGGCCTTCCAGCTTCCAGAACTGCGTTGCCTCTGTTGTTTAGAAGCCCCCTCCCTGTGGTGTTTTGTGACAGCCACTGGGAGGGCTAAGACAACCAGCAATGTAGGGACCCTCAAATGAGCCTCTGTTGAGGGGGTGTCTATCAGAACAAGGAAGAGCTGTGTGGTTGGGGGAGAAAGACGCAGGACTCCACACTTGGGTGCATGCTTGCATTTATAAACCTATGACAGATCTCTTGTTTTCTGATTAGTCTTATCATTTAGTTCAAAAGGAAATGTTAGGAAAACCGGACAAGGACAAAGAGCGTGAAACCACCCGAAGCGTCACGGCCCAGCAATAGAGAACTGGTGCTGGGTGAGGGGGGCTTCCGAGGAGAGCAGGCCTCGAGCCTCTCTTCTTAACTGGCTCTGCCATCTCGCTCGAGTACCTGGACTTCTCTGGACAGTAGCTGTGTCGTGTGTGACGCGGGGCATGGCTTCTGAGGTCTTCTGGTCTTCACATTCTACGGGATGTCAGGTTCTAGGATCGCCAGCCTCGGGCAGGGCATGGAGAACTTCTCAACGTCAGCCGGGGCCCAGGTCTTCCAGTCAGACCGCCATGTGGGAACCCTGAGAGGGTTTGCTTCGCGTGAACATTGCGGAGCCTCTCTACATGTCCTTGAACATCCTGTCAGGTGTCTGGAGTCTGTCACAGTTCCCTCATGTGTCAGAGGGCACCACTCAGCCCGGGGCTCTGGAGAGCTGGGGTGTACTGGGGCCTCTCCCCAGATTCCAGATGCCCTGGGGCCTCATGCAAGGCCTCCGACGTCCCTGAGCCTCAGGTGTCCCATCTGTAAAATGGGGACAAGAACATCTGCCTTCCCTAGCCAACAGAGTTACTAGAATCAGCAAACGTGCACAGAAGCATTTAGGAAAAAAAAAAATACAGCCCTAAAAACATGTGAAAGAGATATGATCAGGTGTGTGAGTGAGTCCGTCTGCTAAATGGAAAGTGGGGCTCCACTCTGGGCTCCATCCTGTGCTCAGATAGGGACAGTCTAATCACCACAATCAAGAACTCAAACATCAGCGAACTTACTAAACAGGTGAATGGGAAACAGAGAGGCAGTTTCAGACCCTGGCTTTCGGTAAATGCTAGCACTACAGCCGCAAAGCAGGCCGTGCTTCGAGAGCAGGTGGGAGATGAGGAGAGGTTTCCTGGCCCCTGCCCTTCACCTTGGTCACTGACTCAGTGTGAAACAGCGCCTGCAGGGAGGAGGGGACTTCTCATCCTAGTTCACAGATCAGCCTGCGGCCACGGTGGGGGCAGCGAACTGAGTTCACGGCAAAGGATGACTAAACAGCCTCCTCATCATTAATAACAATAATACTTGGCATTTATCTAGTTCTTTATGTTTTCAAAGTGCTTTACAATCATTAATTAGTTAACCAGCACTCGCTACCAGCCCGCCGTCTGCTGCCGTGCTGAGCAGACAAAAGGGCCGGGCAGGACCTGCCAGTTTGCCGGGGGGGACGGCGGCGCGGGGGAAAGTGAGGGCCGGGCACGTGGGGTGAGGCGTGGGGGTGGAGGGGCATCGCATCACGGGCTCCATCGGGAAGGAGACAGGGCGAATCAGTGCAAGTGGATGTGGCTACAGACGCCTTGATAAGGAGGTCAAGCACAGAGGCGGGGACGCGACCGGCCCTTGGACAGCTGGCTGCGGGCCCCGGGGTATAAGGACGGGGCCCCACGGGGGGCTTCGGATCCCCCTACGCTCAGATCGCTCCTGCCCCTGTCAAGGGCGCCGATATAGGAAGTAGGTCGCAGCTGGGCCCCCTTCCAGAGAGCATGGCCTCCCTCTGCTCCTCAGGACGCTGGTGGATTTGGGAGCTGTTCTTCTGAATTCCTGGGTTCTGCACACAGCCAGCGTCCAAACCTGCTGCAACTGTTTCTCCAACTTGCAACGGACACGCAGGGACGAAGGTGAGCTTTCTCCCCGCCACCCGTGTCCTAGACTTCAAACGACGATGAGGGAACATGCAGCTAAGCCACGAGGACCGGGGGGACGTGGCAGAGCCCACAAGCGTGTTCAGTGAAGCGGGAGTGCCGACTGTCAGCCACCGGCTTACGTGGAAATCTGATAACTGTTGTACTTAGAGAGTAGAAACCGAAGTCAGAAGCCGAGTAAGTGACCAGAAGAAAGCGATTAGTCATCTTTCTTCATGAGTGATCACAGTACTCCTGAAGCTTCTCCACCTGTAACTGGCAATTTAGGGCCTTGTCTAATGACAGGCTGAGCTCCTCTTGCTGATCTTCAGACTTCTTAGTAAATTAAATGGCAGGGACACAAAGAGGCAAGGGGCAGGAGTGTGGCAGCAGCTTCACACCCTTGCTCTGTGAAAGTGAGGCTCTTAAATCAAGCCTGTGGGTCTCCGGGCTGCCCGGAACCCCAGAACCCAAGGCCTGCGGCTGCCAGGGCCTTCCGGGGCCAGTCCCCTGCAGTGAGATACGCATCGCCTACTGATCAGCCTGATCTAGGGCCCTCCTCGGGGGCCTTGGGCCGTACCTTGTCAGATCTCAGGAGCTAAAAGGAAGGCAAGGGCTTGGCTTAAACTTGGCTGGAAGACCCAGAAATGATAATAATAATTAACACAGCTCCACTCCACTTGCACTATAAACAATAATTAATGCACACAGCAGTCCAGTGAGGCATCTAAGTTTGGATTATGAGCCTTATTTTGCAGACAGGGAAACTGAGGCCAAGAGGTTAAGTGGCTTTTTCGGGGCCACACAGAGACTCGGTATCATACCTGAAATTAAACTTTGGGCTTCCCTAGCTCCTGGTATGAGGCGTGGATCACACCTGCCTGTCAACAAAGACTTCAGAACACCAAACTTACACCCCAAAAAAGGCTCCTAGAGAGAAGTTTAGGGGGAAAAGTGATAGGTGACGTGTGGCGTCGGCCTTCCAGTCCAGATGAAGCCAATCACCGGCTGTGAGCGGGCAGCCTCTGAGCCAGACAAGCACGGGTGTGCTGTGCCACTCTGGGTAAAGAAAGGCCGTGCTCCTGGCAACTGCAGTTGAATGTAAAGGTCCCCAGCCCGCTCTACTTCCCTGCTTTGCCTCCTTCATTGCGTAGTTGGCTTAAGGAGTTGATAGAGCTAGTTAATTACTTTCACTTGCTATACACTGAGCACCTGGAGATGTTTTCCTGAGGATTGAGACACTCCATGGAAATCCCTGTTCTTTGTGCTTCCCTTGCCCAATTGCCACTGGTGTCTTATAAACCTTGCGTCAACTTAAAACCCTCAAATATGGCTGAACAGGCTCCTTTGAGCTATCTCACTCACGTTCATATACCGAATTGATCAATTCAATATAGAATACACAAAATGACCAAGCCAGTTCTTTTTTCCAGGAAGGTCATTTTTTTAGTGCAGTTGCTAAAAGGATACCCTTATCCTGGCCTCTTAGTTGTCAGTGACAGGAACTCCACTCAAACTGGCTTAGGCAGTGAATTGCGGGGACAGCTTCGGGTATGGTCAGGCTCCTCTAAGACAACTGTCTCTCCCTCTCCTGGCCTGGTGTGGTCTGGGTTGGGGGCACAGGTAGTCACTGGAGCTCAGGCTGACCTCCTCCAGCGGTCGGTCCTACAGGTGGAGAGCTCTTCTTTACTGATAGCACAGGCCACAAGTCCCGGGGTGGAACGTGGACTCCACGACCTCTCTGAGGTCACCGTGACAGGTGAATATGTCACTCTTGTTATCTAGGCCTGGGCCTACATGCTTGCTCGTGGAGCCAGGAGATGGAGGTAGCCCTTCACAAACCACTGGGGTAAAGTATGGGGGAGGAGTGGTTCCCCGAAAGACAACTGGGGTGCTGCTTACAAAAGAAGAGGAAAAGGAAGTCAGGCAGGTGAACGAAACAGATCTCTACTAGCTAATGTGCAGAAATTTAAAAGTCAACATTTCCCCATGTACACTTATAAAATATTCTTCTAAATGCTATTTCCATGCCCCGCATAAAATCCTCGCTTGGCCGTCAAATACTATTGCTAAGTGACAACACTGCCTTGAGGAATTTAAAAGCAAACGTGATTCTCTTACTGACCTGTCTCCAGCTCCTCCGGATGCTCATGGTCATGGAGCTCAGGACCACACTCTCGACCTGGGAGGGGCAGGCAAGAGGGCAGACAAGAGGGCAGGTAGCATGGAAAGCCAACAGGAACCTCATTGTCTAAGACCACTGGCACATGCCACGGGCTTGGTGCATCTTGATTTTATTTTTTTTTTAATTTTTTATCATGTTATATTATACAGTACATCATTAGTTTTTGATGTAGTGTTCCATGACTCATTGCATATAACGCCCAGTGCTCCATGCAATACATGCCCTCCTTAATACCCATCACTGGCCTATCCCAATCCCCCACTCCCCTCCCCTCTGATACCCTCCGTTTGTTTCCCAGAGTCCATAGTCTCTTGTGGTTCATTCCCCCTTCTGTTTACCCCCCCCTTCATTCTTCCCTTCCTTCTTCTACCGATCTCCCTGCTATTCCTTATATTCCATAAATGAGTGAAACCATATGATAATTGTCTTTCTCTGCTTGACTAATTTCACTTAGCATAATCTCCTCCAGTGCCGTCCATGTTGCAGCAAATGTTGTATAATCGTTCTTTCTGATAGCTGAGTAATATTCTGTTGTATATATGGACCACATCTTTATCCATTCGTCTGTTGAAGGGCATTTCAGCTCCTTCCAGAGTTTAGCTATTGTGGACAATGCTGCTATGAACATTGGGGTGCATATAGCCCTTCTCTTCACTACATCTGTATCTTTGGGGTAAATACCCAGTAGTGCAATGGCTGGGTCATAGGGTAGCTCTATTTTTAACTTTCTGAGGGACTTCAACACTGTTTTCCAAAGTGGCTGTACCAACTTGCATTCCCACCAACAGTGTAAGAGGGATCCCCTTTCTCCACATCCTCTCCAACATTTGTTGTTTCTTGCCTTGTCCATTTTTGCCATTCTAACTGGCGTAAGGTGTTATCTCAATGTGGTTTTGATTTGAATTTCCCTGATGGCTAACAATTTTGAACATTTTTTCATGTGTCTGTTAGCCATTTGTATGTCTTCATTGGAGAAGTGTCTGTTCATATCTTCTGCCCATTTTTTGATTTGTTTGTTTGTTTCTCGTGTATTGAGTTTGAGAAGTTCTTTGTAGATCTTGGATACCCGTCTTTTATCTGTAGTGTCATTTGCAAATATATTCTCCCATTCCGTGGGCTGCCTCTTAGTTTTTTGACTGTTTCCTTGGCTGTGCAGAAACTTTTTATCTTGATGAAGTCCCACAAGTTCATTTTTTCTTTTGTTTCCCTTGCCTTTGGAGATATGTCATGAAGGAAGTTGATGTGGCCGATGTCAGAGAGGTTACAGCCTATGTTCTCCTGTATGATTTTGATGGATTCCTGTCTCACATCGAGGTCTTTCATCCATCTGGAGTTTATCTTTGTGTATGGTGTGAGAGAGTGGTCACGTTTCATTCTTTTGTATGTAGCTGTCCAGTTTTCCCAGCACCAGTTATTGAAGAGACGGTCTTGATTTTAATCGAACACTTGACAAAGTGTTTTCCAATACACATCGGCATCATTTAGCTTTTTTTGTGAGGAGCACAGATTCTTTTTGCAATTTAAAAGAAACCCAAAAAATCCAGAGAAAATAAAGACGTCGTGGGTAGGACGATACAGATGTGGCGAGAGGAAGGCTGGGCTGTTTGAATAACGCAGGTGTGAATCCACACCCAAAGCCTATTACTCAGAGGCTCATGTTCAGTGTTAAATGTTGAACTGATGGCACGCGAACCCCGTCCTCCTGTGGCCGAGCTCACTGTCAGGGGTAGCTTGTGCACCCTTGGCGGCCTGTGCTTTTCAGCCCTCGAGGTCATGCTTTCCCGAGTAACCCATCACTGCTCCCAGCCCCCGCCTCGCATTCCAGGGACTCCATGGGAGCAAGGCCTTGTTCTCCAACTCCATCCTGCTTGTGCTGTTGTCTCTCACTCCTGCTCCTCCAGGCTGGCACCTGTTGCCTCGGTCTCCCCCAGGGACCCAGCTGAGGACTCAGGCCTAACCTAAGGGAATCACAGCGCAGAAGAAACAAACTACAAGTAGATAATGATCTGCCCCACAGGCCACAGACCATCCTCATGGCCACTATCTTCTCCTAGCTACCTCTCAGTGAAGCACTGGTCCACCACCGTGTGGCCCAGAGAGGCCATCCCTCCTGGATGGTTGTCCCGTAACATGTAGCTTTACAGCTGATGTCTTTTTATTTCTTTATTTTTTTAAAGATTTTATTTATTTGACAGAGATAGAGACAGCCAGTGAGAGAGGGAACACAAGCAGGGAGAGTGGGAGAGGAAGAAGCAGGCTCATAGAGGAAGAGCCTGACGTGGGGCTCGATCCCAGAACTCTGGGATCACGCCCTGAGCCAAAGGCAGACGCTTAACCGCTGTGCCACCCAGGCGCCCCTGATGTATTTTTAAAAAAGAAAGTCCTGAGGGTCCCTGGGTGGCTCAGTCAGCTAAGCATCTGACTCTTGATTTCGGCTCAGGTCATGATCTCAGGCTTGTGGGATGGAGGCCTGAGTGTGGCTCTTCGCTTAGAGTCTGCTTCAGAGTCTCTCTCTCCCTCCCCCTCTACCCCTCCCCCTGCTTGTGCTCGAGCTCTCTCTCTAAAATAAATAAATTAAATCTTTACAAAAGAAAACCCTCGTTAAAAGAGTTCCTTCCAGGGGCATCTGGGTGGCTCACTTGGTTTGGCCACCAACTCTTGATTTTGGCTCAGGTCATGATCTCAGGGACCTGGGATTGGGCCCCACATCAGGCTTCCTGCTCAGCAGGGAGTCTGCTTGAGGATTCTCTCTGTCCCATCCGTCTGACCCAGCCCCCGCTCTTGTGTGCTCTCTCCACCTCTAAAATAAATAAATAAATCTTAAAAAAAAAAAAAAAAAAGAGTTCCTTCCAGACAAAAGGACAAATTAAGTCCAGGACTAATTTCCTTCTTCCCTAGAATGCAAAAATCACTCACAAATCCAAAATGGAAGTTTTTTGGTTTCAACCATGTCAGTGTCCAAACTCAACTTTAGGTAATGAGGAAAAATTCCTGGCAAATTTGAAAATAGAATTTTTGGTCCCTGTCACATCAGGATGAAGACAAAAAAAAAAAAAGTCTGCCAAATCTGTGGATAGCCAAGCATGGAAATGACAATGTCTGTCCTGAATGACAGAAAAAAAATCTTGACACGAGTATTGTGAGCTAAGTCAAAGACGACACACTATGTCCCCATGCTGACAAGATCTTGACTGGCTCAGGTAGAGATTGGGAGAGACTGGCTTAACTTAATTTGGGGAGGGGGACAAAGAACTATGGGGCCTAACTGATCACGGGCTAGTGCATGGCCCCTGTGGGATCTATCTCCCAATCAGTGATCCTGGTCAAAGGGTGATGTTGTTGCAGCAGAGGGAACAAATGTGGTCAGGTCAGACCCCACCCAGGGCCATTGGCCCTTGTCCAGAGGCAGGCATCTGGCGGGGGAGGGGCGAACAAATCCTATCACACAAGATGGCGGGTGCTTAATCTGGGGCAAAGAACTTGAGCTGAGGTATAGCAGTGACACAAAGGAGTTGTCTTCAAATATTTAAAAACTAGACTTAAAACTTGCTCTGTGTTGGTCCAGTTGGACAGAAATTGGAACAGTTGGTGAAAAATGACAGGGATGCAGGTTCTTATTGGAGTTCACTATCCAAAACTTGCTTATTCATAGAGAGGCTGCTTGGATCTCACGCCTGGAGGCGGAGACTTCATGGTGGCATCTCGAGGCTGCCTCAGTGGGATTCCTGCCTGCATGGGAAGTGGCACAAGATGGCCCGAAAATCCCTTCCTGCTCCAGGAGAACAAGCCCCAGGGGAAGAAATAGAAGAAGGTCCGTCCCAGTCCCTCCCAGATTATGCACAGTAGGCCGGGTGCCAGCACAGAGATACTTGCAGGGGCCTATGACACTGTTTTAATCTTGTTCTCATATCAGCAAAAAAAAAGTGAAAGTTTTAGGGCCCATAAGAATCAATTAAATTTTGATAGGGGGTCTGGTTCAAATGAGTTTCCCAGCTCCACCTGAGGAGTGCAGAGCAGAAAACCACCATCCCTAGAAAGATGGCCGCTGGGCTGGGGCATTCGTTCACACAGGCCTGGAGGTCCTGGGTGCTGGAGGTAGGAGTGTTGGGGAAGGGGAGCGAAGCCAGCATGTGCGTGCCACGGGACTCCGCATCCAGGCATCCATCAGTCCCCGGTCTGGGAAATGTGGGGATAGGACTGGACTGGGCCACAGGGTTGGACTTCTTGGTGGTACATACCAAAAAAAAAAAAAAAAAAATCAATTAAATTTTCCCTAAAAGAGGTATAAATAATGAAGTAGTTAAAGTCGTATTACAAGTAATTTTTTATATCGATATTACTATGGTGGGAAGGGACCACAAAGGCAACGGTGCCCAAGGCCCTCAAAGGTCATAATGTGGCTGTGGCCCCTACGTAAGTTGTGACTGTATCCGTGTCCTGGCTCTCTCAATGGGTCCCTTTCTGGCTTAGACCCAGTCCCAGAAGCACATTGTTACTTCCAACCCAACGCCTAACCTACCCCGTCACCATTCTGTGGACCTGGGGATGATCTTGACCTCTATTTTAAAAAAGCAGGACATTCTCCAGGTCAGAGGCAACCGCTTGGTCTCAGCAAACTGAAAGAAAATATAAGATGCACTTGACCACACACATGTTTCTTCTCCTTCTCATCCTCTGAAACACAGCGTCAGCCACCAAACGCAGCGTTCACTAGTTCGGAACACAGAACTACAGTTTCTCGCTACACTTCTGAGGTTGGCTCCACTGTTAGGGCCTCTCACCCCACCCCCTGGCCTACCTCTAATACCCAGGCAGGTGGAAGGTCGGGGGCTGAGCCCTGTACCCATGGATTGTTCCCAGCAAAGACAGGACCCTATGGCATCATGGGGTCTTACTCTGTTGCATTGAAAATATTGCTAGAAATGATGGTTCTAGACTACAGGACTGGATTGGAAATAAATTGATGTCCCCTGCAGGGAACTAGCAAAGACTATTTAGAAAGAAATCTCAAAAAGAAAAAAGGATGCCATGCACTTTTCTACCTCTCCCCAGTATCGTTTTCCTCCAGTTATATGTCCTCCTTCGTGTTCTGCGTTCGTGTTTCCTTCTAATTGTGGTAAGATATGCATAACATAATAGTTATCATTTAACCATTTGCGAATATACAATCCAGTGGTATTAAGTATATTCACAGTGTTGCGTAACCACCATACCCCAAACTTCTTCATCATCCCCAACAAAACTCTGCACCCGTTAAACAGTAACTTCCTCTTCCCCCCTCCTCCCAGCCTTCGGTAACCACCATTCTACTTTCTATCTCTCTGAAATTGCCTATTCTAGGTATCTTACATAAGCGGAATCATATAATATTTACCCTTCTGTGTCTGGCTTATTTCACTAAGTGCAATGTTTTCGGTGTTTCTCCACAGGCAGCATGGGTCAAGCTTCATTCCTTTTTTATGGCGGGCTAATATTGCTTTGTATGGCAATACCATTTTTGTTCATCCATCCATGTGTAGATGGACACTTGGGTTGTTTCCACCTTCTGACTATCGTGAATAATCCTGCTATGAGCATCGGTGCGCGAGTATCTGTACAAATCCCTGCTTTCAGTTCTGGAAGGGTTGAGTTGCTGGGCCATACGGTAGTTGCTGTCTAGCCTTTTGAGAACCTGTCAGTTTGGGTTGTGTTCTGATGGCAACGCCCAGCAGTTAGGTGGCTCTCTTGGACGGAGATAGTTAGGATGTCTGGGCTGGGAGCAAAGATGAATTGTTGCAGCTTGACATCAGGCCAAAGGACCTGCGAAAAGCATGGCTGTACCTCAGGCATTCTCAGCCCGCAGTGCTGACAGGCCACCCCAGACACTTCCCTTGTCGGGGTGGCTGTCACATGGACAGAAACCAGAAAATCATTTGACAAACAGAATTGCTCACTATCCTTCCCTGACCACACGAGCACAATACCGTTGGCCATAGCCCAAGACCAGGAAATGGCTTCCTTAGAACTCTTGCTTAACGGCTTATATTTTTGAAAAGTCCAAAATAGGTCACATAAACAAAAAGGGGAAATAAGTGTAGATTAAATAATAATAAAATGAATGCCATCAAATCCCCCACCCAGCTTAAGAAATAGAACGTGACCGGCCCTTCTGAAGCCATCGCCCTGTTCCCGAGCACGCTCTCGTTCTCCCCCTCGTGGGTAACCACCGTCCTGAGTTCAGTGTCTCCTCCTCTCGCTGTTCTGTTTACTGTACCGTATACATCTGTAACTCTGCATAATATGTTGTCCCATTTTGCATGTTTTTGAACCTCACATAAGTAAAATCATCTGGCATATATTTTTCTGTGACTTGCTTTTTTCATGCATCATTATACTTTTGAGATTCATCCATAGAAATATATAGCTGTAGCTCATTAATTTTCACTGCTGTGTCGTGGGTCCCATTTCATGCACATTGTTAATGTATTTATTCTACTGAAGATGGGCCATTTCGGTGATTTCCTAAGAGTTCGCTCTCATCAGGCTTTTTATCCTCACGGTAACTGGCACTGAATGAGTTAATTGTGTGTCTTCTATGTATGCGGGTTGTCTCTCCAGATTGCGAGGGGGACAGGTACTCCGTCCCTTTTCTTTTGTTGGACCATAAATACTGAGTGGTCCTACTCCATTATCCACATACTTTTTCTGAACACAGGCTCTCTCTGACCCAGCAGTCATATTTGTACTCATGACCAGCCTCCCGGCAGAGCTGACTGGGCTGGATGAGGACACTTAACTCAAGCTGGGCCAATCCGACACTCTCTCTTGAGAATTTTACCAGAGGAGAGTGATCTCTGTTTCTTTGTGGTTGGCCCAGTGAAGGTTGAAATTGGGATGTCTGGGTCGACTATGTTTTCCTTACCCTGTGTATGGAGGAGAAAAGGAGGACGGGGAGGAGGGCTAGAATATAAATGAGAGGACGGAAAAGGATGGATAGGTTTTTTTGTTTTGTTTTGTTTTGTTTTGTTTTCTAAGGTGGAGGGGTGGACCAAGAGTCCTAAAACCTTCCAGGCCTCAGCCCCAGCCCTTTGAGGAGGCCTGGCCCTTACGTCCCATGAGATCCCTCTGCTGACTCTGTATAATCAATTGACCTTTCTGACTTAAATTAGTTTCAGTTGTTTTCTATTACTTGTAATCAAAGACCTTAACTTATCTACTCAATTTGCTTCTTCCCAGCCATTCAAAAGAACTGCAGAGATGTCCAGGGACCCCCATTAACCTGAGAATGAGTTAAATTCTTTCTCAGCCTAGCTAGAGATAGGAAATTCTCCGCTTCCAGAGGCAGCTGGCTTCAGAAAGTTAAAGAATGGAGTGGATAGTTAGTTGCTATGCTATTTTATGTCACCAAGGTCTGAAGTAGCCCATACTAGTTTTATCTCAAGTTATTTTGACCAGCTCTTAGAAATGACTGAAGAATTTTGCTCTTACCTTCCAAAAAAAAAAAAAAAAAGCATGATAAAGATCCCCCTCCCCATTATCCTCAGGTGATTGGAGGGTAACCATGAATAAATGAATTTTACAGATAATCCCCAAACGTTATCTAAACTCTTATCTTGACCAATAGCTTCCTCTTCTGCCTTTTACCAGAGCTGTGGACAAGAAGCAAATGGACTGTGACAAGCCGAGTTTTTATCTCCTTTTATTTCCCTCACACGCCTCCAGCGGAGACGCTAATGAACAATGACAAGGAAGACAAGACAGGTGGCAGGAGGGCAGAGAGAAGGAACAAAAGCCCGGATGGTCTGAGCCCTAGCCAGGCAGCCCCAGGACTGGTCTTAAGGAAGCTGGGGGGCTGCAGTAACACCCATCACTGAAGGCGGGGAACAGAAGTGACAGGAGCCTGAGGGTGATCTCGCCTGGGAGCCTCGCTCCAGGGCTCACACAAGCGTTCCCCAAGTTTAGAGCAGTGCGCTTACAGGACAACACACTCCTTCCAGGGATCTGAGATTCTGAAGACGGTGCCCTCGCCAAATGGAAGAGAAGCACGCTTTCCTCCTGAATTTGGGTTTGCTTAGAACCTTTTCTCAGTCTGTGCAGCCCCTGAAGGCTCTGGAGTTTTGATTCGAGCCTCTGCCAAGTGGTAAAGCCCTTGCCGCACCCCCATCTCACTTTAGAGGTAGCCGTTCGGCTTTGATGTGTAATTTGAGGCAAGCTATCTTCTGCCTCCCCTTTCTTTTTTCACTGAAAACCACTGTATAGCCGCAAAGCTCAAGTACAGAGGGGAGGATGGCTGCCCAGCAGCGCCATCTTAGAACGGGGGTGGGGGGCACTCAGTTGCTTAAACCTCAGCCAATGGAATCAGATAATCCTTTGTTGTTATATTTCAAATGTAACGTTTCAAACTTGCTCTGAGAAATGGTTAGGTATTCAGTGCTGAGACCGTGAATCTGGCAGGTGAGGCAGAACGTAAGACTGCGCGCAGAGGAAGACAATGGTGTTTCATTATTCACGGGAACATGCTGCTGGTGCCTTTCAGACTGAGCTTTTGATGAACAGAGAATGTGCTCCGAACTTATTTTCCTTTCCGTGAAATCCTGACACAGCATTTCTGGTTTCAAAGGGAGCTGTAGAAAAAGACCAACAGAAACCCCACAAAATGAGACCACCTTAAAATCAAGTTTACTGGCTAAATGGGATTAGGCTAGAGTTGTGTTTTAAAAAGAATAAACCAGAAAAAACAAGTCTTTGCTGCATGGTGCCCACGTCTATCTAAACAGCTCTGAAGTCCAGATGCAAGCTGTCACTGGAGCATCTCTGGAGAGAGCGTGGGAAGTTAAAAGTCAGTGTTTTTGATTAATTAATAATCATCCTCAGCTGTGTTGGCAAATGATAAAAACAAATTGTCTGCCTTTAAAGTAAGGGTGGAAGATGTGTGCTTACCCAGAACCGAGGGGGAAGGAGGAAGAGCCCTGTTGGCCTAGTCTGCCCTTGACTGGTCTGGTGGTGGTTGAACAAAAACGACGTTGTATGTCTCTTGCCCTATAAAACCATGATAACCACCATAGCCTGCGCGGTCAGGGAGGGAGCCGAAGGAAGCCAGTGTCTAAGGAATGGTCGAAGGACCATTTTGTGGCTACCAATTTGTCTTCTAGACCAACCCAGCTAAGCATTTGCAGGAATAACTGTTGCTCTGTTTGTCATTGTGAAAGTCATACAGGCATGAGTCAGCAGGCTCCCTCTGAGTGTGTGTGCGTGTGTGTGCGTGTGCGTGTGTGTGTGTGTGTGTGTGTACTGGGATGAGATGAAATTTTGTTGGTACTCTAGAGGAGAAATGCACAGCCCCTCTCTTTTTGAATATTCTGCCTATAAGCCAAACAATGACTCCATGTCACTCTTTCCTGAAGACTGTGGCTGCAACTGGGTGCCATCTTTCTCCCCCTGAGCCTGTGGCTCATCAGCCATGCTTCTCTTAGAGGACTAGCCCTTTAACCCTGGTACCACAGCCCTTCTTATCTCCTTGAATTTAGTGATGCTTTGCCTTTTGGGCAGCACCTCCCACAGACTCTTGGCGAGAGCAGACACGTGACACATCTGAAATACTGGAATGAATGGAGGCAGGCAGGACCGATGGGTGGGCCTACGCTGGATGCTGTGTTCATTCTGTGACTTGGTCAGTGGAAGTTCCACCTTCCCCAGTGGCTGTTAGTTCTCCTCCTTCCTTCATTCCCTACTGCCAGAGCCATGATGCAGGCTCTGGTTAATTTTTGCCTATTCTCTTCTCATGGTCTACAAATAATGCCCATCTCCGACCTGCCTCTGCTTTAATCCATCCCACACATTCAGTCCACCTTGATTCTCGCCCACCCTAGCCTCCAAACTTTCCTCATTTATCATCAATAACCCCCACACTCTACTCCCAATGATTCAAGAGCCTTCACACTGTAAACCCAGAATACTATTTCCATCCTAACCATACTACCCCTGACGTGTGAAATGTCCAACATAGTTTCTCAAAAAATTCACTTTTAATTTCCTACTTCCATCCTTAAGGTAAAACCCCACTCAGCCTTCAGGGCTCAGTACAAATGCCACTTCTTCCATGAAGTTTTTTATTTCAATGTTGGATGTGATTTCCATTCTCTTGATCTCTGAGCATTCTGCTCCATGTCTCCTCCTCCCTTTGTATTCGACTATGTGCTCATTTAATTACTAGATTAGACGCCCCTGTGGGCAGAAAGGCCAAGTTCATCTTTGCCTCTGACCTGGCAACAGAGTGCTGGGAACCAAGAAATGCCACTTGCAGCTGGATTATATTCAGAGGGAAACCAGGTGGCCAGGCTCTCTTCCTGCTGGGAGTCTGTAACCGATGGCTGGCGGTCAAACCCAACCGTGATGGCAGCCTCTCAGCTAAGACTGGTGCCGGATGAACATGGAAATTCCACAACTCTAACATGATTGAATGACTATTCACCTACATTAGTTTCCTACTGCTGCTTAACAAATTACCACCAACTTATTGACTTAAAACAATGCCCATTAATTAGTTCACAGTCCTATAAATCAGAAGTCTGGCACAGCATGCCTGGGTCCTCTGGTCAGGATAACACAGTGTTGAAATCCAGGTGTTAGCGCTACTGGGCTCTTGCCTGGAGGCTCTGAGAAAATAGTCCACTTTTAGTGCTTTCTTGTTTGTCGGTAGAATCTAGTTCCCTGTGGTCATAGGACTGAGGTCCCTGCTATGATTAGGTTAGGGCCACTGTGATAAATCTTTTCTTAAGGTCAGCTGTGCCATTAAACATAGCCTAATCATGGGAGTAAAATCCATCATATTCAGTGGGTGTGCGCACAAGGGGAGCGAAACGGGAAATCTGGGGTCCACTTTAGAATTCTGCCTACCACATCGCCTTAAATAGCAATTTGAAGCCTCAGTAAGAGTAGAGGTCAAATCAATTTTGATCAGTTTTGTGGGAAAATGGTGGCTGGAGAGATCACCATGTTCCTTTAATGAGTAGAGAAGGACATCACAGAAAAGGGAAAACAGGAATTCTGGAAAAGTTGGGAGAGGCCTAGAATTCCTGAAGGGCCTTGGTGATCTAAAAAGGGGAGAGCTTTCCAGGCAGAGAACGGACATGAGGAAGAGGACGCAGGAGTGGATGACATCGCTGCTGAGCCAGACAGACCAGTGTGGACGGCAGAAGCAGTAAGGAAGGAAACATGCCTGACAGCCCCAGTCAGAGCTGTAATTCTGAACCATAGTGTGTAGGGAAGTTGCTGGCATGGCCAAGGCCAAGGGACCAGGGGACCACCTTGGCAGATGTGTTGGAGCAAGTGGGGAGTCCAACTGGGACGAGTCTACAAGATGCCAGTTAGAGCTGGACAGCCCATGAGATGGCCAAGGGGTGGTATGAAGGGAGATCGAGGAAGGCAAAGCCTTTGGCCGTTGAGCAAACCTGCAGAGAACAGGCAGTATTAGGGTAAGATTCTCATGAAATGAGTGTCACAAAGGACTCTTGCTGTGGATAGAGTCAGAATTACTTTCTGAGACTACGGAGTCCAAGGCAGAACCCAGTGCTGGCCCAGGAGTCACAAAGTTTGAATTCTTGGGCCCAGTTTACTGCTGACTCATCCTATGACAGTGGGTGCCTTACTGGACTTTTCAGTGCCTTTGTTTCCTGATCTATACAATGAAAACCAACAACAACGCTGCTGGCTGCTCAGTTTAGTTCGTGCGTAGAAAACACCTTGCCATCCCTGGCTCTTGGCAACATGCCTTTTCTCATCCCAGCGCTCTGCACTGTGGCTTCTGCTAGTGAGTTAATGACTCAGTGCTGAGGAGGAGCACAACACAGGTGCAGCTTGGCCTGTTATGGCCCACCTGTGGGTTAGAGACCTCCTCCCAAGCGGGCCCCTGGGCCCAAGGAGATTCACCTCCAAATCCGATATAAATCAGCTAGTAATTCTTGTGCAGGAGGCTCCCTTTAAGCTATATAATAATTCCCTTTCTAGAGGAACTCTTCTGGGGTTTCCAGGGTGAAGAATTCTCCAGAAGTCACAATGACATCACCACTCTCTTTCAAACCCTGTCATTCATGTTGTCAGGCGAAGCCCAAATGTCACTGTTGAAAACTGTCAAACTGTGACTATAAAGTCTTTGGCACAAGAGCCAAGCACTAGCTTCTAACCCGTGTGTCCCATAGATGTACTCAGGACATCAGGAGAGGCATTAATAGGAATCTATAGGGAGGCAGAAATCCATTCCTGCACGAGGCCCAGATCAAATCTTAGAACTCTCAAGATAATATCAGAAAGTCATTACCATGTCCTAGTATTTTCTGGCCTCCAACGAAATGCTTAGAAAGAGCTGGGCTGCCTTTTCAAGGACTTTGAAGAAGAGACAGTATTGGAACTGAGGAGAAACCCAAAGTTAAAGGGTTTTATGAGGGCTGCGACTTCCCGGAAGAACCCAGGACGAACCCTGACCAAGAAGTGATGTCGCCAAGGCTGCCTGCCAATGCACCAAACCTCAGAGAGCAGTCAGAACACCCATGGGATTCTGCTCCTACCTGGAGGGTACACAGTGTCAGGGCCTCCTTCAGTCCTAAGCAGAAAGATCCTTCCGGGACAGAACACATCTTGTGACCTGAGGGTGCTCCATGGACCGAAGCATCTCCTAAGGTCTGGTCTTCTCCCAGCGCACAGTCAGGCCAAGTAGTTAGGCAGTGTGGTCCCAACGTGGGACTGCTCTCTGTGGTCCCACCTACCCGCCATTCCTAGATAGACCCACGGCCTACACAACTATCCTAGGAAGTACCGATTGGTTTGGGTCCCGTCCAGAATCTCCTGTGGTTTCTAGGTAGAGAGGCCTATCTTGATCCAAGGTCCCCCAAGGTCTCCTGGAGATTCTCACGGAATCTCTGATGACAGCCAGAGCTTATGTCAGAAAGGACCCTCCTCTGGCCTCTCTGCCTGACCTGGGAATTTCTTTCGGTATTGTTCTAGATTTGAGCAGTGCCTGGCCATGTCTTCAGTTCCAAGTGGCTCTGCCTATAATAATTCTTGGTGTTTGTTTTTGTTTCTGGACATACTTCCTCTGACATCTAGAACTCCATTATGCCCTTGCTCTGTGAGTAGCAGGAATTCATCTTTTAACAGAAGGCCCTCTGCAGCTTGGGGCTCTGGTTTACTGACTTGCTTAATTCAAGGGTTTGTTTATAGGAAAGAATATTCCTAGGAATTCCACTACTAAGGGGTTGAGGGACTTGGGGGAAGTCACTGAATTGGTTTGGACCTCAATTTCCTCATCTACATAATGAAGAAAGTGGGCTAGAGCGGCTGTAAGGTGCATTTGGGCCCTAACATCCCATCATCTATGATGTAGCCATTCTAGGGCTTCCCTGGAGACCTGCAGTGATTCATTCACACATGTTCATTCAGCAACTATTATGGGACAACTTCTGTGCTAGGTCCTGGGGAAATGCTGTGAATAAGATATGTCCCCTGTCCTCAAGGAGTTTATAGTCTAGTAAAAAAGTCACCAAACTTTGTTTTTGTAAACATACATAACTATTTATTAAACAATGTGAACTCAGCTGTAGGCTGAGACAACTGGAGGGCTCACCTCACTAGTCCCCTGAATCTCCAGGATCTCTTCATTGCCTGATGTGTAGTGTCTTAAACACTGTTATTTCATATATTCTGTGTATTTGTGGGTCTTTTTTTCAGACCAGAGGGTAAATATGGTCTCTATTATTCCATATTGGTCAGAAGGAGAAGTCCCACCAAACATTTTTGACAATCCAATCCAATCAAAAAAAAAAAAATTAGAAACTGCATCCCCATAAAATTTATATTTATTTGTTAATTTTATATACATATATATTTGTGGATTAGTAAATATTAGTCATATTTGTTACTAATAGTAAAGCTTAATTTCTTTCCTCATTTTTAGATTAAAACACAGATATAGGGGCGCCTGGGTGGCTCAGCCATTAAGCGTCTGCCTTCAACCCAGGTCATGATCCCAGGGTCCTGGGATCGAGCCCTGCATCGAGCTCCCTGCTCGGCAGGAAGCCTGCTTCTCCCTCTCACACTCCCCTTGCTTGTGTTGTCTCTCTCTCTGTCAAATAAATAAATAAAATCTTAAAAAAAAAAACCCACACAGATATAAATAGTAGTTAAGCCATTTTCTTCTCACACTTCATTGGACCTCCTGCGAACCCCGCAGGTCCCGAGGAGAGAGCTTCAGGAGTTTAGCTCTGTGAACTACCAAAATCAATTGAAAGATATCCAAGATACTTGGTATGGGTAACATTACATATTTTGTTCTAAAATAAGACAGTCAGAAATAGGGCCTGGGCACACTGGCTGAGACCAACTAAAGCTAAGGTTCTATAGAGACCGTTCTTTAAAAATAGAGTTCCTAAAAATGGCATCCCTTGATCCTGTTTGGCAAGTTTCCTTTCATATTTTCCCTTTACCTTGGTCAGGCCATATGTAAATGTCGAAAGGGTCCATCAATATTAAACTCACTCTCAGCGCTGTACTAGGTCATGTGGGCGGACCCCTGAGTACAAGTGCCCGTCTTGAGTTTAGCTGCACTTCCTTCCCCACCTGTGTCATGGCTGAGCTGCACCCGTGGGGGGGCTCTAACCACTCGCACCTGAAGAAAAAGAGCGAGCACCGGGATTGGGTCTGCATTTCCCTCCTAGTGCTTGAGAAGGCGTCAGGAGATGTGGCTTACTCCTTCCCCCCACCGCCCGCCCCCCTGGCGCACAGGACAGCAGCAGCCAGGGGGCCCGGGGAGGTGGCGCTGCTCAGGGCGGTTCCTCACTTTCACCCTCCTCCTGCTGCTGGTGCTGCTGCTGCTGCTCCAGCGGCTGCGCCCCCTCCCCCCACACTGCCAGCAGAGGGCCAGTGCCACTGACCAGCAGGAAATAGAATGGTCGCAGAAGGGGTAAGAAAGAAACCTATCCTTTCTTAGATGAGAGCTGTGTTTCCACCCTGGTCCACAGCTTCAAAGGGCAGCCGCTTCACAGGGAGAGTATTTGACCAAATCCGGTTTGCATGTTTGAAATAAGAAGACCATTTCTCCACCTCTGAGACTGAGTCCTAGAAGGCCCCCACTCCCAGCAGCCTCGACGCTCTCTTTCCCTCACGCTCGGGCAGT
The DNA here is from genome assembly GCF_024610735.1 of Ursus americanus. Taxonomy (NCBI): domain Eukaryota; kingdom Metazoa; phylum Chordata; class Mammalia; order Carnivora; family Ursidae; genus Ursus; species Ursus americanus. Next base: position 23,769,236 of record NC_142137.1, read on the forward strand.
CCAGGTTGTTCTCGCTGTCCCAGCCGACTGCGGACCCTCCAGAGAGGACGGGGTGGCCCACAAGCCCCAGAACTGTCCTCCACTTGGACAGTTTTGCAAACCTTTGCATAAGAACAGATTGCACAAGCCTGCATGTGTGAGGTTAAGGGAAGAAAAAGGGAAGAGTGTTTTCTGCTTATGACTGGGACCCTGTTATTCATTGGCTTGGCTGTTTCAGCTGAGTTTTGTGGATTAGGGGGCCAAGTCATGTCAGCACTAGAAACCTCCCTGGTCTCAGTCATATGTGCTACCCCACCTCTTCCCTGCAGCCCATACCATTCCTTTAAGAGAACCCTCCTTGTTTCACGCTTTCACAGAGCGAAGCTGTTCTAAGTGGTGTCTTGGGTGACACCCAGCTCACGCTGCCCAACAGAAGCTGAGAAGAGGTCCGGGGCATGGCTCTGTGGCCTCCATCTTCTGCCCTGCTCTTGCTTCCTGAGCTGGGCAGGAAGCAGGACTCACTGTGAGAGCCGCAGGCTGGTGTCTGGCAGCGGCCGAGCTTCCATCCTGCCTGGTGGTTCGGGGAAGGAATGCTGGTCACATGAAAGCCGGGGTGGCTGTGTAATGTGGGAGACAGTGAGTGCCATGTTCCCACACTGAAAGTCATGATGACACTGTTAAAAACGACTGGTGGGTGGGGGAAAGTGAAAGAAAAAGAAGAGGGGGAACAGAAACCAAAGTGAGCCAGAGAAGAATCCAGCAACAGTAACGGCCAAGGCATGAAGAGAGGCCAGGGACGGGACGGGCCTGGAAGGGAATCAGGGAAAGGTGGGCGGATGAGACGATGGGTAGGAGGTAAGAAATCAGGTCAAGGAAAGCACAATGAGACATGAAGAGAGAACACGTTCATTTGTCTGAAGTAATAGGAGGTGGTCTGGCAACACACACACCAACACAGAGTGCTGGAGGCTGGGTCCAGGGACACTCCTGGGTGCACCAGCTTCAGAGCCTCCAGTACAGGACAGATGAGACCCCGACAATGAAATCTGTGTCTCTGCTTGCTCACGGCCTACCTACGTTCAGGCAGAAAGGGCCTGTGAGACTCTCAGGAAAAAAGAAAGAGGATGTGAGGGCAAATGCCGAGGAGAGCCGTCTGCGCAGTCACAGCCCTTCCCCGAGCCAGTCCGCACGCGGCCCGCCATCTTGCAGGTGATGAGGAAAAGTAGAAGCCATGGCTTTTGGCCTCAAGAAATTCAGAGTCCAGGAGAAGGGACAAGGCGTGATACACGAAGCCATACGGAGCAGCGGTGCTCCTGGCGCTGCTCAGACGAGCACAGCAAGAGAAGACCGCTTGAAGGAAAGGGCGAGCGTGTAAGATAATCAAAGAAATGAAACACAGAAAGGCTTTCTTGACGACGTCCCTTGTGGAAATTAAAAAAAAAAATGCGGGAATTAAGTTAAACAATGTGGATCAAGTTGGATGAAAATGTTAAAGTGGGTCAAGAAGCTTCCCCGGGCATGAGGACAGCACACATCCCACAGCACCCAAGCCGAGAGCAGGGCGCCTAACTGCCAGATCCAGACTTCCGGGTGAGGCAGATCTAGAGATAGGCTCTTCAAGTCCATAGTCAACATCTTCCTTTTTTTGTTTGTTTTACTTGGCACCCCAGGAGTCCTATTGAGCATTAAAAGGCCACAAGGAAAGACTGGTGAGAAGGCCCCTGGAGGGGGACAGCCTGCTGGCATGGAAGCAAGACTTGCCTTAGTTCGAGACACATGTTGGAAGACTACCTGAGATTAAAGATCAGATGAGTAACCGAGGTTGGAGGGGGGCCAGGTAGGGGAGGAGGGGGGCTGTACGTGTCTGAGTCAAAGAGGCAAGGGCATTCAACTCGCAATTGAGAAAAATGGATAGTGAAGGTGATGATAATTACAACGACATTTATGGAGTGCAGACTGTGTGCGTGCCAGGTGCTGTTCTAAGCACTTTACATGCATTGGTTTACACAACCCTCACTACCACCCCATGAGGTATTTATTATATTGTTATTTGCATTTTATACGTGACGAAGCTCAGACACAGAGAGATCAGGCAATTACCTAATGGAAGTTAGCCCAGGACTCTAATTAAATTCTACAACACTCTCTCTCTGAAGCCACGGAAAATGCAACGTCTCTGTTTCTGCATCTGCAAACCTTTGTTATCTAACCCAGTCACAGAGACATTGTAGATGACAAAGACTTGGTGTTGCCATTTTGAGAGTATTAGCGTTATTCTTAAGGCACTGCTTTTTCCAGCAACACTGAACACATGCTCACTTTCTCAGGCAATACCACAAGGCCTTTAAGAAATTTACAGAGGCTCATCAAATAAAGAACACTCCGTGTTCACAACAGACAATGATGCCAAGGGAATCTTCTCTCCAGAGAAGAGAGGTCTCTTTCTGACACACCTTTATAATTCTTATAAGGTTTAAGGCATGACACTCTTCTTTCTTATAAAAAGTTTCCCCACTGAGCAGAATAGCCAGCTTCTTGTCCTCCCCGAAGCCTCTCCCACAAAGACCAAACCAGGGGACAAAGCCAACTCAGAAATCGGGTTTTGAGTCTAAGAGGTAGCAGGTAGAGAAATAGATAGCAAATACATCTGTTTTCACAGGGGCCTGTTGTTCTCTGTACTAACTGCTATAAAAACGACATGAAACTAGCCACACATTAGTTTTGGTTCTCGTGACTAAATCAAGGAATGGCATGATGGTGCTGTGTCATTAGAAATGAAACCAGTTCTTAAACAAGAGAATAGGGCCGACATTTTAATACCCTGAACGATTTCATAGAAAAATCAAAGCTGAAACTTCAACACCCTAACCCTGAACACCTGCTGCTTGAGTTTGGTTCTGAACCAGTGAAACTTCTTTCTTGCACTGAGATATGAGATGGGCCCTGACTTGCCCAGCACTCATGGTGGCCAGGGAAGTCTTCCTTCCATCTGCTGTTCTGCTCGGCAAAACATCAGCTCAATCTTGGCTCTGACAGGACTGACTAGATTTGGGACTTGAAGGAAATACAAAAAGTACCTCATGTTTTATTTTTATTTTTTCAAATATGTAACCTTATATATTTTGATATATATATATGACATATTCAGATCTATGAATTTGACTTTCCCTGAGGTATTGTCATCCACATCTTTTCAGATAAAGAAATTGAGACCTGAAGAAGTTAAGTGACTGACCTAGAAGCAGGTAAACTGGGGTTCTGAACCAAAGTTTTCTTATCTATATCTGCATTGCCTCCAATTTGGCTTTAATCAGAATAATACTGGTGTTGATGTAGTAAAAATACCTAGGTTGCCTCCTCAGTGTCCATTTCCCCCTTCTCCTGTCACAGCACCCACATTTTGCCTTAAGGGAACCTCAATTCCTCCCCTTTCTCCAGCAGGTGGATATATCCAGCTCCCAGGTGTGCACCCTGACGGGCTTAAGCCAATCAGAGCGCCCATCACCTGGCCACAGCGGTTGGCTCAGGGGTGGGCATATGCCCCAATTCAGGCCAATGAGGTTTGAGGAAATGTTTGCTAGAGCTTCTGGGGAAAAGCTTCCTCAGCTTTCTGTTGGGTAACCAGGGGGAACAATTCCTCTTTTCCTGGAGGGTATCTTCGAGAGTATGAAGTCCAAAATTCCCTCAGTTGTCTGTACCACCAAGAGAAGTGTCTGGCTGAGGATGAAGCCAGCACACAGAACAGGCATTGCTATGAACAAAACAGATATGGAGCTGGTATCGTGAGGAGGCTGTCAGTTCGAGACTGCACACTGCAGTGTTCATGCTACAAGCCAATGCGGTCCCTTTGTTTGCTTAAGCCACTTTGAGTTTGCTATTCTGCTATATGAAAAATCTTAACCAATGCAAATACCATTGGCATCACTCCCAGTCACATCTGATTCGTGCTCTGGCGTCTCAGTCAATGGCATAAAACCCATTTGACCAAAATGACCAATCCTTCAAAATTAGTCAGCATTTCTGGAGCATGCTCCTCTCTTTCCAGACAGGACTCACAGTTTTCTGTTCCTCGAATCCAGCTCTTTCACCTTCCTGCTCCATGTTGTCTCAGTCTGGCACTTCTTTTTTTTTTTTTTTTTTTTTTTTTAAGATTTTATTTATTTATTTGACAGAGATAGAGACAGCCAGTGAGAGAGGGAACATAAGCAGGGGGAGTGGGAGAGGAAGAAGCAGGCTCATAGCAGAGGAGCCTGATGTGGGGCTCGATCCCAGAACGCTGGGATCACGCCCTGAGCCGAAGGCAGACGCTTAACCACTGTGCCACCCAGGCGCCCCATCAGTCTGGCACTTCTAATACCCTCCACAGTGACAAGAGCTGCCATGGCTCTGCTGAGGGAACAGGCGGGGGGGGCGGGCAGCTGAGGATCTTGGGCACCACCACTGCCAAGAAAAGTAGTGTCAAGGCAGGGGTTTTGCCACAACATATTTTTAATATAGTGGAAAATCAGATGGGAGGTTCTCTGGAACACAGTTCTATAAATGACTATCTCGGCAGTTCTTTGTCAGAATGCCAAATTCCCAGGAATTTTGGCACCCCTCGGAGGATCTTTCTTTGCTAGTAGTTGACTCTCACAGAAGTTCAAAGGTTGGGCATCAAAGATTATAAAGTCCCATGGGTCTGAAAATCTGATAGGACCTGGTTTTGCAATTCTACTCAATCTTGGTTTCTCTTGACAAATTCTGTTATTGCCAGTTCTGGCCACTATGACTAAGCAGAGGCAGAAACACAGTCTAAACAGTTAAAAGAATCCTGTAGCTATCCTACATAGTCCAACAGTAGAGAAAGAGAGCATAAGCAAGTTCAGAGGGACTCGATGTGGGAAGGAGGGTTCTCACTCTCTCCCCCACCATTCCCCCCACACCCAATATAGCAGCAAGACTTGCAGTATGTCTTGACTTAAAGATTCTCTCCATCTTTACTACGACCATGTAACTTATTCATTCAGCAAATAACGCTGAAGGTCTGCGGTGTTCCAGGCATCGTTCTACTGGCTGAGAGAATAAGACGGACAGTAGAATGGGTACCGCACATTGCTCGGGCTGCTGTGGGAGCCTTCTTAAGGACAGGCCCTGCTTCCTCTCTTGCCCTCTCCTTCCATTCTCCACACAGTAGCCTTTAAGATCTCTTTGAAATGCCAATACTCCCCTGTTTAAAACCTCCAATGGATTCTCATCACTCCTTAATTAAAATCCTGTCTCCTCAGCCCCTCTGGGGGGCTGTGGGCCTCCTTCCCTCTTTGGCCTCCTCTCACATCCCATGTGAGTTCCTCACAGGTACACTGGCCTCCTGACAGATTCTCAAATATATTAAAGCTTTTTCTCTTTTCAGACCTTTCAGTCTGCTATTTCCTCCTAAAACAGGCTTTCAAACTTTTTCTGACGATAACCCCTAGTAAGAAGTGCATCTGATACCGTGAACCAATGAATACATCAGCCTGTACCTAAAGGCAACATTACTTTTATATAATAATACTTCGGGTGTTTTCTCTTCCTTTTTTAAAAAGCTAGTCAAGACCCTCTAGCCTGCAGTGTGAGAACACTCCCACCTCTGTTCTTTTAATGGCTGAGTCTTTCTCACCCTTCAACTTTCTCTCTAAATGTTAGACAGAACAGTCTCTGGCCTTCTCTGGCCCCCTGATCTAGGCCAGGCCCGATTTGGGTAACTTCTCGTGGGAATCCCCGTCCCTTCCCTTCACGGCACGTATCCGTGACAATGGTATGCCTCCTCGTGGAGCCTTGCGCACCGCCCTGCTACTTCTGAAGGCAGGGCTGCTTTGTTCCCCGTGGTACCTCAGCATCCAGCTCAACGATCTGCATCAGGGGAGGATACACGTAAGCGTTCACTGCCCAACTCTCCAAGGGTCCGAGCGGGCGGGCGGGCAGGTGGTGCTGCGGCCTGTGTTTCAAAGTAAGCCTCTCCCACAAAAGGAAACAGGGCTTCTTGGAGAAGTGACTGATTCTAGGGTCGGGGCAGGAAATACACAAATTGTGCCAAAAAGTAAAGAAATGCTCAAAAAACAAAAGGATGGGGCATGTCAACGGCGACACAGGAGCCACCCAGAAAGAGCTCCCAAGGGCCACCGCTGGAGTAATTTGAACAACAAATAATCCACAATCAGATTATAACCCTATGCATTCAATAAATATCCACACACAAATCTACACTGGTATAAGTAAGCGGTTGACTAAATAAATACACAGAGAAGAGAGAAATCTTCCTTACAGAAGAATTTCAAATAATTTATGCAGGAAGTGGAGCTTCCCCCCCACCCAGGAAGTGGAGCTTCGTTCTCCCCACCTGCCTCCACGGGGGGGTGCAGATGCAGCCCCCGAGTGACTTGCTTCCAAACAACAGAGTGGGGGAAAGGGGAGCAAGGTCACCTTAAGGTGGGGGAGCTGGCAGACGGTGCCTTGCCAGGTGTTCAAGGTTGCCGTCTCTGTCACGTACCCGCTGCCGTGGTGTGAGGACAAGGGCACTTCACCTCTGCGGGCTTCCTCCCATCACCCAGAGCCCTGTGTAATCCATCGCGAAGAAAGCACCAAACACATAGAGAGGGACACTCTGTAAAGTACCTAACTAGTCCTCTTCAGATCTGCCAGACTCCATGAAAAACAAAACTAGAAACTGTCACAGGCCAGGGAGATTAAGGAGATATAAAAATCACCTGCAGTGTGGTAAGTGAGACCCTGGAACAGAAGAGTGAAATTAGTGAAAAATCTAAGAAAATCAGAGGTTCAGATTTTAATTAAAATTATTGCACTTTAGTTAACGTATCAGTGTTGGTTCATTAAGCTATTATAATGTAAACGTGCCGTTATAATGTAAGATGCTAACAACAGGAGGAACTGGGTGAGGGGTATATGCAACTTTTCTGTGAACATAAACCTATTCTAAAATTAAAGGTTTACTTAAAAGTTCAGGCTTGTTTCCAAGAGCAGGGCCTCCATTCGGTCGGTTTTATGGCGTACTCGCAAAGCACATCAAATCCTCCTGGACGCAAGGAAGACACTTGAAACCCTTGGCAGGTGAGTAGAGGAATACAGACGTGAAGACCATGAGCAAAGCATTCAGGTTTACAGGCTGACTACAGAGGAGCGAGGGGTGTGCGGGGTGCTAATGAGAGAAAGCGAGGCCAGGCTTGGTTAGCTTCGCTAAGGTGGACTCGGATACGCCCCCTGAAATGTAAGTTCCTTGAAGGCAGGAACCTTGTCTGCCTTCCCATCATTATGTCGCAGCACTTGGAACTGTGCCTGGAACAGAATGAATGTTCAAAAGTGTGTGAATAAGTGAGTGACTGGATGCGTGGACAAGGAAGGTCCTGCTGGAACTCCAGTTGAACTCTAGACCCACTGTTGTCAAGTCAGATCTCCCAGGTGCCTACTGGATTTGCATTTTTGTACATGGTGTTGATGGGGTTTGCATCATCAGAGGCCCTCTGGGAAACATGCAGATGTTAGCTTTGGTTTTGAATGGTCCTACTGTCATCTGCAGGCACTGAAGAGCTAGGATACAAGCTTAGTTCCTTGAAGCATGTCTTGATGGTATTAACTGGTAGGTCGTGGACACGCAGGAGTGGATGCCATCTTCTCCTTACTCTATTCTGGTGTCTTGTTACACCCAGCAGGAGCTCATAGCACTGCAGGAATGGCTAGAGTTAGCAGGGGTTTCAAGCTTTCAATAAGATCTCAGGAAGTGTGAGGAGATGTTTAGAGGAATATTGGATTTTCCCGTAAGCATCTACTAACATTCCTCCTTAATGGTCCTAAATGCTCAATATATTTACTAGCATATAACCTTGTTTATGAAAAAATTCAAATTTGGGGAAAATTATATCCAATTATGTACCTATTAATAAGAATAGAGCAAACTGGGTATTTGTATAAAACAATCTCCAAATATAGAAAGTGAAAAAAGGAATTCCGGAACAGTGAGTCAGTATGTCACTCTACTATACGTGGGGTGTGTGTATATCACACACAGGGGTTAGAAATGCCTCACAAGAAACTGGGGGACAGAGGGGAGGTCTGTGAAGGAGGCACAGGAGGAAGGAGAGAGACTTTCACTGGACATTCTGGAACTTCTTGAATTTTGTACATGTACAGTATATTTGAAACTAAAACCAAACTTTAAAAAAATGACCCCAGAGGAAGAAAAAGTTGAGTTTTCGCAACAGGTTACAATCATCTGTTTTTCTGATTTATGCTGGAATTATCTCTGAGCCTTTTGCTTCCTGCAGGATCTGTCATCACATGTCCGGTGGTGGGCAGGTAGGCTATTCTGCCTGACAAGGCCTCGCTTTTAACATCCTCTTCAAATAAGGCTTTCCACGAAGTGGTAGAAGTACATGGATGGATTAAAAAAAGGTGGTGTTCTTCATAGTTCATTTACTCTAAAGGAGGAATTAACTATACAAATAAATCCCATAGTTATTTTGTAAATCGCACACTTGTATTATATTGTGGTTTTCTGTTAAAAAGCATTACTCTGCTAAATGTGAGCATTTAAAAATCATCTCAACCATTCATGATAAATCATACTATTACATCTGTAGGAGATTTCCCTTTGAATCAACAAACGATAGATCCCTCCAATAAATAACTGATCGATAATTTACTCTAGATAAATATTTCACCAAGGTCAACTTTCTGCTTTTAAGCAATTTTCTGTTTTCTCACGTTCCAAAGCAATACAGTTTCAAATTCCAAAGGTACCTCCTTTCTTCGTTTCTGAGGGCATTAATGTTTGAGATACACATAAGCAAACTGAGTTATTTAAAACTGGAAAGCATTTATGAGGACATATATTTTAATCACAATTCAGCTAACTTCAGGAGAAAGGATGTTCAATTTCTCTTGCATAGATTTTACTACTAGGTTAAGCTAAATGTAAAACATTTACATTCAGCTGCCCTTAAAAAAAAAAAAAGCTTCACACAGAGCAAGGATGGCGGATGTAAGCACCGCAGCAAGGGCGTCCCCTGGGTGTTTGCTGGAAATGTAGGCTCTCAGGTGCTGTCCCACCTACTCATCACAATCTGCATCCGAACCAGAGTCTCGGGCGGCGATCGCTCTCCTGTTCAAGTCTGAGCAGCTCTGGACTAAGAAACCTTAACTATGCCCCAAATCAGGTTATATCCTTCAGTGAACGCCATCTAGTCTTTAGCAGTGAAGACAATATAACTTTTTTGAGATGAGACAGTCACACTTATCAGAAAATATTGTAAGAGTCATTGTTCCCACCCCCCCCTACTTATGAAAACATCCTTCCTCTTTTCTGAATGCGTCCCCTCCATGCCTTCCTCGACCATCTATACCCCTTCCACCAGGATGACCATCTCTTTTTCTGCTGCTTCCTTCCCTTTCACCAATGACACAAGGTCCCACTCTTGCATAAAACATACACGTGCACACCCATTTTCTCTCCATCATACTAACAACTCAGCCACAGTCTTTCTTTTTTCCCCATCACTAAATTTCCCAAGAGCAGCCTGCAACCAGATGGCTGTCAGACCCGAATCAGCTCTCTGCAAGGCCCCGAGTATTGGACCCCCAAATCCATCAGTAGCGTACGAATTCCTGCGTTAGCACCATCGTCTCCAGCACCTGCCTTCTTCCTGCTTTGCCGCCCGAGTGTGGGCATTCCCCTCAGCTTAGCTCAAGGTCCTCTGTCCTCTTTCTAACCGTACACCTTTGCTGTGTGTTCTCTCCCCGCAGCTCCCCCCTGCTTCAAAGGTCACTTCCATGCAGGAAGTTCCCAGTGTCTTCAGCACTGACCTCGTTAGAACTCCAATAGTCTTGTATTGTTCTCATTCATTTAATACTCATGGAGAGTCTACGACATGCCATTGCACAGTGCTAGGCACTGGGAAACAAAGCAGACACATCCCTGTCCTCATGGAACCTGCAGCCCACCAGGGAACATCACTATGAAGCAAGTAATACCAGTGAGATAAACATCAAAGAAAAGCAGTGAGCTGAGGGGGAGGGTACAATAATCCATCCCTTATCCACGTTTCACTTTCCATGATTTCAGCTACCTGTGATCAGCTGTGGTTCAGAAGCAGATAATCCACTTTCTGACCCAGCCTCAGAAGGTCAATAGTAGCCTAACACTATGTCACAACGCCTATATCTTTCATGTCACTTCATCTCATCACGTAGACGTTTTATCATCTCACATCATCACAAGAAGGGTGAGTACAGTATATTAAGATATTTTGAGAGAGGGAGAAAGACCACATTCATATAACTTACTATTATAGTACATTGTTATAATTGTTCTATTTGATTGTAATTACTGTTAATCTCTTACTGTGCTAATTTATAGATTAAACTTTATCACAGCTATATATGTATAGGAAAAACATAGTATACATAGGGTTCAGTACTATCTAGTTTCAGGCATCCACCGGGGATCTTGGGACGTATACCTCGTGGTTAAGGGAGACTACTGTATAACCAAATCTAATTTAGGGAATAGGGTTACCAGATAAAATACAGGACGTTGAGTTAAAGTTGAATTTCAGATAAACAACAAATTCTTTTGAGTATAACTATGCCTCAAATATTGCATGGGATATACTAACAATAGTTTATCCGGAAATCAATTTTAACTGGGCATCTCATATTTTTAAAAATATTTTATTTTTATTTATTTGGGGGGGGAGGATGGGAGAGAGAGAGAGAGCAGGAGTTGGGGGAGGGGCAGAGGGAGAGGGAGAAGCTGACTCCCTGCTGAGCACGGAGCCCAACGTGGTGCTCAATCCCAGGATCCCAAGATCATGACCTGAGCCAAAGTCAGATGTTTAACTGACTGAACCACCCAGATGTCCCAGGCATTTTGTATTTTTATCTGCTACATCTGGCAACCCTACCGGGAAGGGATTGGCCAGTTGGAGAGGAAAGTCCTTAGGAATTGAGAGAAAGGATGAGCAGGAATTATCAAGATAAGAGAGGGGAGACATTCCAGGAAGAAGTAGTTGAGGCAAGAGGTTGTAATAAGAGAGAGTTCCATGCTTTTCAGAATCTGAAAGAGGTGTAGTATGGTTGGTTCACGTAGAAGAAGAGTATTGGGAATTAATCTAGTGAGGAGAAGCCAGATTATACAAAGCCTGCATCATGGTAAGGATCGTGGAGTACCCTAAAGACAAGATTTCAAGCAGAGGAGAAAATGGACCTAAAATGGTCCTGGTTACCAATTCCAGTGTGGTGTTGGGTAGGGGTTTTTGCCCACACCACCAAGAAGCAATTCTCTGGACATCAACAGGATGTCCTACAAGTCCACTCAATTCTGACATGATCTGTACTGCATCAGATAGCATCATATCCCATGGGTTAAGGGTTTATCCCCAAAAGACTTGCCTCCCTACCCTGACTCCAGATGCCAATCACAAGCCCAGGTGGTCACCTGTTCTTCTGACAAACCAGCTATGGATGGGAGGTTCCCTCCTCACTGGGTTCAGTTAATTTGCTTAAAGCAGCTCACACAACCCAGAAGCTCTCCAAACCTCCTTTTGGGTTTTTGTGGGGGCTTTATTAACATAGGCCTGACTGACTAAGCCATTGGAGATCGGCGATTGATTCCATCTTCAGCGCTTCTCCTCCTTGGAAGTTAAGGGAGGTAGGGGTGAAAGTTCCAGCCCTCTAATCACATGGTTATTTCTCTTGACAACCAATCCCTGTCCTTAGGTGTGGTCACCTCATATAACAAAAGACACCTGTATGGCTGTCATCACTCAGGAAATTCCAAGGGTTTTAGGAGCTCTGTGCCAGAAATGGGAAGACCGAACATATATTTCTTTCTTTCTTTTTTTTTATTTAAAGATTTTATTTATGTATTTGACAAAGAGAGAGACAGCCAGCGAGAGAGGGAACACAAGCAGGGGGAGTGGGAGAGGAAGAAGCAGGCTCCCAGCAGAGCAGGGAGCCCGATGCGGGGCTCAATCCCAGGACCCTGGATCACGCCCTGAGCCGAAGGCAGATGCTTAATGACTGAGCCACCCAGGTGCCCCCCAAACATATATATCTTATTATAAATCACAATACCACAGGACCAGAGCTGAAGTTTTCAGTGATCTAGCTACCAGATGAAGAAAGGAATGAAAAGGGGCAAGAGTGGATGTGGGAACTCCATTTCTGAGGTTACTGTGATTGTCAAGACATGTTAGTGACTTGATCATGGCTGCTTTCTCTCACCGGTCCCCAGACTCAACCTGCTCTAACCCTACCAACAGACTTCCACCAGCATTGTCACCTCAAACGGTTGCTCTGGACATACGACCTACTAAAAATATTCCGTGGCTCTCACCGCACACCAAAAACAATCTCATCTCCTTAGCATGGTACACAAGGCTTTCTATAATCTTGTCAGAGCAGAACATATCTCTCCTGTCTTATCTTTCCCTCTTCCCTGCAAGTGACGGGTTCCAGCCTAATTGGCCATTTTCTCTGAGCTTTTATCATGCAGCTCTATTGGCTCACCGTCACTCATTTTCTTTCCCTCTCTTCCCTATTTCTTTTCTTTTCTTTTCTTTTCTTTTCTTTTCTTTCTTTCTTTCTTTCTTTCTTTCTTTCTTTCTTTCTTTCTTTCTTTTTCTTTCTTTCCTTTCTTTTCTTCTTTCTTTCTTTCTCTTTCTTTTTTTCTTTCTTTCCTTTCCTTCTCTTTCCTTTTTTTTGAAATTTATTTAGAAAGAGAGCATGTGCATGCACTCATTAGCACGGGGGAAGGGCAGAGGGAGAGAGAATCTTAAGCAGACTCCCTGACGAGTGGGGAGCCTGAGGCAGGGCTTGAACTCACAACCCTGGGATCAAGACCTGAGCCAAAATCAAGAGTCAAATGCTTAACTGACTGAGCCACCCAGGCACCCCTCTATCAAATTTCTTAAAGGAATTTCCCTTTCTTTAAGCTCCAGGTCAAAAGCCTTCTTTAGTGAGGATTTTCATAACCTATTCAGATAGATGTTATAGAAACTTATGCATTCAATTCATATTTAATAAGGCCTTGTGATGCGTCAGGCACTGTGAGAGGTATGAAGCTTACATTCTGTTGTAAGACCAAAAGCAAGCCAAGGCTCCTGTAGGAAGTGGACCCTGGACCCGTTCTGCCTGGGTTTAAATCCTGGCTCTATGACTCACCTCTTAATGTTAGTAAAGTTAAATTATCCCATGCCTCAGTTTCTCTATGGGGATACTATGTTAGCTATCTCCTATAGCTTTGAAATTAAATAAGCTAATGCTTGAAATAGTCCCTGGGACACTGTAAACATTCAATAGCTGTTAACTACATAGCCATATATATATATATGGAGTCCCTAGAGGAATGAACTTGCCATATTCAAAGGACAAGATGGGCAAGGAGGCCGGTGTAGACATAATAAATAGTAGCAAAGGCTGAGTGATGAGGTCAGAAGCAGGGACCAGATTAAGCAGAATTTGGTAAGGGTTTTAGATCTATTTTGTGTGGCATAGAAAGACACTGGAACATTCTGATCAAGGAATGGCCATGACGTCACTCATGTTTTGAGAAGGTCACTATATTTTGAAGACCAAAAAAGAGCACGAATGGAAGCAGTGAGAGCAGACAGGAGGCTCTGCAGTAGTCCAAGCGAGAGGACAGGTACTTACACTTAGGTGGTAGTGGTGGAAGTGGTAAGAAGTAAATATATTCAGGGCATATTTTGAGGTAGACTCATTAGGACTTGCTGATAGATATGTACGTGAACAGGACAGAGGAAGTAAAAATACAGGTTTTGGGGCTGGGTAGTGTTTATTAAGAAGGGAAAGAGTGGGAGAGGTATGGGTTGAGGGGAAAGGCAGAAGGTCTGCTGTAACCAAATAAAATTTGAGTTGTCTATGAGACATCTAAAATGGGTGTCAGGCAGGTGGTTGGGTGTTAAGTCTGGAGCTCATGGGAGAAGTTAATATTGGAGAGAACATATGGTGGTGTCAAAAACCATGGGATGAGCTCATGTATTGATTGTAGCTAGAGAAGAGGACCAAAGTCTGAGCCCTGAGACATTTCAACACTTAGGGGTCAAGAAGAATCATCAAAGAAAACCGAGAAGGGGGCAGAGGTAGGAGCAAAACCGGGAGGGTGTGGTGTCCAATGAAGAAAGTGTTTCAAGAATGAAGGTCTTATTAAATATGAATTGAACTGCCAAATGCTTCTGAGAGGTCATGCAAGATACCATCTAGTCAGCTCAAAGTAAATCAGTTTTCTCAGCTCTATTTTCTCATAGTGCTTTATTTGTATCTTTCTCATTGTTATTTCCAACTGTGATGTTCTATTGTTATTTTTGTCTTCTCCTCTCTTGTAGAGGTTCCTTAAGGTCGGACAGCATGTCTGATTCCTCCCAGAACATCCATGACCTTATTTGCTCAATAAACGTTTGAACAGATGAATGAATTGTGTGGAATTCTATAAAATCTGGGAGAATACACTAATACAGAATTAGCAATGAAGAACTGGTTTTAATAAGATATCCTAAATGTTCTTCTTAAAAACTAATGTGTGGGCTTTGGTCTGCCTAAAATGAAATATGTCTACCATACATCTATCTGGGTTGGACTATTGCTAATCACAACTTATCTGATTTTTTTCCTTTTTTTTTTTTCTCACTCTAGTGGTACAGCATGATACAGCCCAAAAGTAACTGAACTTTGATTTCATTGGCTCCGCATGACCTTCGTATGTATGTGTACGTACACGCACACACACACACACACACACACACACACACCCCTTGACTTTCCCTCATCTAAAATTGGCTCCATTTGATACCTTCAGAGGTCTTTCTCTGTCACACCTGAATATTAGCATCACCACAGCAGATCGGAGAGATCAGGATAAATTGATATTTCATATTACATGATAATTCATTTCAGAACCATGACAAAAGGAGCTATAGAAATACGGGCACTAGGAATGACTAAATTCTTAAGGGAGGTGTGGTTGAGATGACATACCCAGAAAAAGGCCCGCAGTCAGGGGATGAAATTCTTCCCTAGGCCTGCACAAAATGGATCAGATACAGTGAATAGGTCACTGAGTTACTGTCTCTGGAAAAGAAAGCTAAAAACCAACAGTTCTGAGTAACAAATCAACATCTAAGTTAATGGATGTAAACTTTCAGCAACATAACTTGTTATTTGGAAAATGTCCCCTAGACAACAGAGAAAGATGGTTATCCCATCCCACACTAGTACAGTACCCCCCTAGAAATCAGAAGTGCTTGCCACACGCCAGGGCCACCCATCCATGAAGCCAGCCTTCTCCGCTTCACCTTAGGCATTCCCTTTGGAGCTGTTAGTGGGGATTTCCCTAGAAGGCCGCATTTCAGCTCTGTGGCTCTTTTGGCTAGCTCTATGGTGACTCCTTGAGAGACATTATCCACCTCTGACTCCTACTTAACTCATACCTAGGGACTGAGGAGTGAGTCTTCTCCGATCCATTGACCGCTTACCTTAGTTTTTATATACAAATATTTTGTAAAGAGAACTTACGGTTCTCGGCCCTTTTATTAACCCTAACTCCGCATGTGCCCTGCCAAATCACAGCACCGCTGAGCCGCTGACTACCCACCCAACACCGGCGTTATGAACTCGAAACTACCGCATCCTCTCTCTGCACGCACTTTGGCATGTATTAGACACTCACTACACACTTGCGGACTGGATTTTAAGAGCAACACTGACAAAATGGGGCGTCTCTGGAGGAAGGAATGCGCAGGCTAGCAAATTTTGTTTGTGGAGTCGGAAGCTTGAGAGCTTCCTTCAAACAGAGTTGTTAGGAAAGAAGGAATAAGCCTTCTGTTATAAACTCTAGGTCATTATGACCTAATGATTCAACGTAGCATTTTCAGTATGATGTGGGACTGGGGGGGAAAATCCTATAGTGAAAAAAGTCTGGGAGATGCTGGATCCAATGGCTCTCATACCCTTACAACTTCTCAGTGCCTTTATACGGCAGCGTGCTTTGGACTCTACAAGGGAGAAATTTCACACAGCTTTTTTCTCAACAAATATTTTCAACAAGCATTTAGTACAGTCACTGTTTCAGGTACAGTGCTGGGGTCTTGGGAATACAATACTGGGCCGAACACACCGACTTGGTCTCTGCTCTTACGGAGTTCGTGCTCAGTGTGAGAAACAAACTCCACACGGATATTTATTATAAACCACAGCAAATGTTATGAAAAAGGAAAAAAAGACAGCATTTCCTAAGTAACACTCTCTAAAGCAGGCAGACATCTTTCACTCAACATAAAACATTGAAACCTATATATTTCTCTTAAAGCTTTTCATGAACAGGGTTCTAACAGTCTACCTTGCTCACAGGTCTAACACATTTTCCATGCTAAAAATGTATGACATTTTCAGAAGTAAAGACTGGAGGCAAAAGCAAGACACAAACCACTCATTTATGAAAAGGTCAAAATTAATAAATACGTCCAGATGCTTGATGAGAATAGCTCCAGCTTTAGGGGCTGCTTAAATTAGAGTGATGTAGAAACAGAAGCTATGTACTGTGGTCTACTCTGCAACTAAAATGAATGTGGACTGACGCAAGGATCTGATCCACAGTGGTTCCTACTGAAAGTAGCTGGTTTGAGTCAGCAAGTCTTCACGGTAA
This sequence comes from Ursus americanus, assembly GCF_024610735.1. NCBI lineage: Eukaryota > Metazoa > Chordata > Mammalia > Carnivora > Ursidae > Ursus > Ursus americanus. Next base: position 23,785,905 of record NC_142137.1, read on the forward strand.
TGCAAACCTGAACCAACTGTACTTTGTATGTTGATTTCTAAACGACTAGGTTCTTCCTATTTTTATAGTGGTTATTTTTAGCAGAAAAATACAACACTGTTTTTTAAGTGTCATTAAATAATCCTGAGTTAAATTTTTCTTCCTTTCTATACACTTGCAAAGTACCAACTGTGTGCTAGACATTCTGCTAAGAACCAGGGAAAACAAAGAGGAAACAGCCTGGTGGTGTTTTATTTATCCTTGTGAAGTGGGGGTGGGGAGACTACAGAGGGAAAGCCAAATTCATCACTTTCAAAAGAATCAATGGTTATGTCAAACCATACTGATATTCCTAAATCTTCAGATTTGTCTTCACGTCACTGCGGATCATTCTAACACATTCTCAGTTAACAAGAATAGTTAAGTATTTAAAAACCTAAACACTTAATGAACACATTTAAAGGATCTAAAAATTGACTCCTTTTACACTCTATGATTACTATACTTACTAGATTCCATAGTAGTATTACTTTTGCTAGTAAGTATGAAGACTCAAACTTTGTGGGGCCCCTGGGTGGCACGGTCGGTTAAGCGTCTGACTCTCGGCTTCAGCTCAGGTCGTGATCTCAGGGTCGTGAGATGGAGCCCCGCATCGGGCTCCTGCTCAGCGGGGAGTCTGCTTCTTTCTCCCTCTACCCCTTCTCCCTGCTGTGTGGGCGTGCATGCGTGCACACACACACTCTGTCTCAAATAAATAACTCTTTTAAAAAAGAGAATCAAACTTGTAATTCACACTGGAGAGAATTTAAAGGATTCTTTTGACAAATAAAGCTATATGGTAAATGAATTTTTATAATTACAAAGTGTCATTCAATCTCAAAATTATCTGAAAAGAGGCATGCTTCTCTCCTTTACAAGACCCCCATGGGTAATTTTTTAACTCTCAGACCAGGAAGGGGATAAATTTAGAAAACACTTATGAGGATGACAGAACTCAAAAGAGACAGATAAATTTTTTGACTTGATTCCATCCCACTGACGGACTATGAATGGGACTGACTACAAATACCATCATGGTTGATCTTTTCCTATCATACCCCAAGATTCTACACTTCTATTTCAACAATGTTAGCACATCTAACAGGAAACCCAACTTACCTCAGACCTAAATATCAATAGTATGATAAATAAAAAGTGAGACTGTCATTCTTTGGCATGACCCACATAAACCAAGTTTCTGAAAATTGAAAGAAAAAGTAATCTCTTACAGCCTATAAAAAATACACACACCCTAGAAAGATTACCAATAAAAGTTACTATCACTCAACATCAAATCTTGTATATGGTTTTCTTAGCAAATGATCAATTCCTATCTAGTTTCCAGTTGAATGGGGGATAAACACAGCAGGACTAATAACACATTCGTTGGTTCACCTTTGGCTGACTGGAATACGGCCTATATGCCACCACACTACAGACGGGGAGGTCAACTTTGTCTAATTACGAGCAGGCTACTTTGGGTCTCTAGATACATAAGGTGCTTGTCAATCCAACTCTATCCATGGTCAGAACTTAGGTCATCCGAATGAAAGACAACACTATGGTGGACAAGCAAGGATTTACTTTATTTAGGCTGAATGTATGCCTTCCTAGTTAACAATGTCAATAATTTTAAAACATATTTTCATTTTCTTGGGGGGGGGTCACTACCAAGAGTGAGTTATAAACAAGCATATAGAAATTCGTGGCCCTCTCCAGTTTTCTTTCATATGTTCCTCCTTACCCCTCATATCTTTTACTTCTTTGAGAAACTTTTAGACAAACATGAGACTAAGGAAAGTTAAATCAATTCCCCAATAGGTAACTCGCTGTATATAAATCTCATTTCCAACTTCTGGAAATAATGACAGACACAAAATTTTATTTAATTTTTTAATAAACCGTAAAATTTAAATATTCAAATAAAAAGAAACAAAAATAGATATTTAAGCCAGCACTAATTTGTGTTTATTCTTCCTCTGGGGGTCGGGGCTTGACTTACCTGGGACGAGAGCAGAGTAATACAGTTATGATGCTGGTGTAATAATGAACAAGTAACAGCGGGCAAAGGCTTGATAAAATTTACTTTCAAATCTGGAAGCAAAGATCAGCAGCTCGCTTGAGCCCGCTGCAGAAACCTCAAACTAGTCTTGTCTGTGGAAAACTACTATGGCTTACCGTTCTTACCACACTTTCTTCTTCACAGCTTAGCACTCCCTGGCATTTTGATCCTTTTGTTCACTGAAGCTCACTTCAGTCTGTCAAAACATCAAGGGGGAAAACCCCCAAACTGAATAGACGAATAAACACTTTTAATGTGAACAATCATATTCAGATCAACCTCTTTTGAAAAAATACAAGTCAGTGGGTTTTTTGTCCTTAAGTAACTCAAATAGTTATTTTTTTTCTGCCTTTACTAAAACGGCACTTTTCATTTTATTGACACTTGCCAATGATGTCGAATTTTCTCACGTTGGTACCCTGTTTTTCTTTTTGATTGTGGCTTATCCATTCCATTCCAGAATATCTGATCTTTGACTAACTTTATCTCGTTCTGTGACTAAATATACTATTATTAATCAGTGGAAATCACAAAAGGAATAACGAAGCAGTGAGCACTAGCAGGATCGCACTTTGACATTCGTACAATTTTTATACGAAAAACATTCATTTTTATTATGGCATCTAAAACCATTATTGTATGATACTATGTCTTCTAGCATATTCAGATGGGTCGACATTCCACGTGGACAGCGAGCTAGCTCAGAAGAAACAGCGGGATGCACAAATACGTCCAGCTGGCAGAATCCCAGCGGCATGGCAATAAAGTGCAGCAAAAATTTCCTTATACTGAATAAGAACTCCAGGAACCTCTGAATATTTTTGGTAAAGTTGAGAAAAAGCTACTACAGTCAGGAGATTGGTAATCTTTAGACTTCAAAGACTGGCTGCCAGGGGCCACAGTGAAATATTAGACGTGAAGCCAATGAAAAACACTAGCTTGGCAAGGACTGGGTTTTTCCAAAAAAAGCAAAATTACCTTATACAGATGCTTAGCATCCTATGATTTGACGGGTTTACAGTGATAAAACAGCAAAGATAAATGATAACATTTATACCTTTAGCATGTAAAGAACAAAGATTTAAAAATCGGCAGCAAGAAATTCTATGACAGCTCCTGAGACAAGTTATCCTATGCCCTCCATCTACTCCACGTCAATGACAACCCGCCTGCATGGCAACATAGAGTAAAAACAGTGATCTACTCTATGTGAGTCAGAAAGGACTGGAAAAGGGACAAAATCGTATGTTATTAAATGACAAAACATATTTAGAGGCTTTATTTAAAAATCTCTCACTGTTCATTATCAAAGTTACAAGATTGTTTGCATACCAATAGACAGACTGTAAACATAGGAAATTTTCATTAAGGAAAGATGGGTTTACTGTAATTGGATCTTTTACAAAAAATTACTGCAAGTTATTGATAACAGAATTTCTCTTTTACTTTCTTAAGTCTAATTCTCTAGAAAATTAAACCAATGTTTCCACTCCCTCCAGCTCAAGTTCAATCATGGTCACCTTAGGAAATACCCCTGTTTATTTGTTAATCAGAAATACAAATCGAGTGGCACATATTTCCATTTTCTTCTTAGGCCAAAGGTTTCGGCTTCATTCTATCTTACAAGAAAACAGAAGACTTGCAGTGGTCCTGTGAAGTCTTTCATGTCGCAGCTGAGGTTGAATGACGGCAGTGGAGGGAAGCAGCGGTGATGCAAAGACAGACCAGCCCGAGTGCCCTTATCTGACATGGAATCATCTTCCTGTTTGGCTTGCAGTAGTGTTTCTGGTCAGGCTGCCTCCACCAAGCCTGACTGAAGCAGAAGGGTGACATGCTCTGGTGGATCCTGTTTCAGGGTGATTCCGTTCAGGCATAGAGTTGATCCTTCAGTCCGCCGGCTGCGGGATGATACTAATGTGAAGAAAATTATCTGGGTAGCTCAGATGTTCACTCAGCCACTGCAGAGGTGTTTCCAACATTGGCTCAATTCCATGAATCATCACTTGATTCTTTTTTTCTCCATCTATTCCAAGAAAGAAATCCAACAGTAATCAGGAAGGGTCAAGACAGAAGAAAAAAAGAATCTGTTGCCTTTTGAGAATCCTTGGTGAGGTAAATGGGTTTAACAGCTTTAACAGGTTAAACCTGGTCTGTCTCCTGAGCAGGAAATGTGGACATGGAGAAAGTTCAAATGTTGCAATATGTATCATCCAAAACAGAAACCTGAGGGTTGCAATGAATTCTGATAAAAATTCTGTTGCTATATGTGAAAGTATTCATTCTTTCTTAATTACTGTGCTTACCTAAGATTGACGTTAATGAAACTATAGTGGAGAAAACAGCCCATTGTACCCACTGACCAAATTTATTTTAGTTACACATTAAAAACTGTACTATACGGTTATTAAACATGACAGGTATATGAAGTAGGTCAATAAATATTTAAAACATGTAAAATAGAAATTTGACTAGAAATCATCAAGAATAAGATTAGTGTTTAGAAAGACGTTTAATGAAACAGATGGGAGCTTTAGGTTACTTTTCTTTTCTTTTTTTTTTTTTTTAAAGATTTTATTTATTAATTCAACAGAAATAGAGACAGCCAGCGAGAGAGGGAACACAAGCAGGGGGAGTGGGAGAGGAAGAAGCAGGCTCATAACGGAGGAGCCTGACGTGGGGCTCGATCCCATAACGCTGGGATCACGCCCCGAGCCTAAGGCAGACGCCCAACCGCTGTGCCACCCAGGCGCCCCTTTAGGTTACTTTTCAATCAAGCTGTTCAAATATATATCAGAAAGTTTTAGAGACACGGACTTACAGTTCTAAATGAGAAGGAACTAAGAGTCTGACTCAGGATTCCTGTTTTAGAGTCACGAAAACTGATTGATTTCTGTTAACACCCATTTGCTAATTAAAAGAGTGCTGCAATTCACATTTTTCTTTCAAATTCAAGTTTTATTACAGACTTAAGGTGAATTCTACGTCTTTTACGATTCTGATATGATGTACTGACAACTTTTACGGTAAAGTAAACAGCAGTTCCCTCCTAACCATTTCCTTGGTTGTTATAGGAAAGCAAAGAAAGCAAAACCAAATTCCTTTTTTGAAAGCAAAACAAAACAGAACCTTCAAGAAACTTTGTGTCACTCCCCCAGCACACTTCTTGGTTTGTCTCTTTAATCTCTCCAAAATACAATGTCTAAACCTCTCAGCGACCTGGAGACAAGAGACAAGGAAACTGGGAGCTCATGGAACTGTATGAGAGGGAGATACCCTCCTTTCCCCTTTTCTGCTCTCTTCATCCCTAGTGCTCTCATGTCCAGACAAAATGGGCTGATGGGGTATGGTGATAATGGCGTGGCTAGCACCTGAAACATGAGACCCTTTTAAAGAAATATTTAAACTCCCCCTTAGAGGCAGCAGAGTCCTGGGAGGTGACAGTCAACAGATGACAATAAGAGAAGACACAATAACACTACAGAGAATTGATAAAATTATACCAAATGTACAAAGCTAACAAACACACTCTCGATCCCAAACATAACCAAGCAGAAGTCCCAAAATAAAACCCATGAATCACTGCCATACTTTAAAACAATTCTGGAAAAAAGATATTACCTCCTAATACTTCTCACCTAAAACAATGCTTTCATGTTTTGATTTTTCTGACAATCTTTGTTGTAGCTGTGATCAGTGTTAATACAGTGACTAATTTTCATAATGATGGGAATCATCTATAAATAAAAGATTAAGCAATATACAGAGGACTACAGAAAGCATGGTATTAGTACTCTGAGAATACTTTAAATTGTTGGTATTCAAATGGATAAACCCTCAGCTATCTGGAATGATTCATTCTTTGTAAATTCTAGATTGCCAAGGTTTCACTGCATTAAATCTTTCTTAGAATATTTGAAAACATTTCCGGTATAGTTCTCTTCATATTCTTATTTATATTTCTTTGAAATATTTCAATATTCTCAGAATCTTCCTCCTACTTAGCACTGAGTCAAAAAATGAAAGAGCAGTGGTATAAGAGTTCCTTATCTGTAAAATTTTTCCTTAAGCCAGAGGTACCTTTGGATACTCTGAAACAGAGTATAAGAAACAAGTCTCAACTCAAGATCCAAAATATTGTTACTAAAGCAATATTTAAATGTGAGCGCAAATACAATATGGCATACAATCCACTCATGTACAGTGTGTTTGAAAGGCAAAAGACCAACTCTGTTACCAAAGGATCAATGAGAGTCTGAGTTGTACAATATAAGGCGGAGAACATAAGCACTATTCAAATACCTTGTAAAACAAACCTAATAAATCATGTTATCAGACACCTGAATAGGCAGCACTGATTCTCTGGTTTAAATTGGGGCCACTTTTAATATGCAACATAAAAGCGTCACTAACTAAACTTAGACAATTATGGAAATGCATCTAGGACTGTCATATTCCCCAACACAACAGTTTAAGATCTTAAATATATATTTTGTCACTGCCTACGTTTATCTTTCTTGTTTTCGAACGTCTCCCATTAACACAGCTGCCACCAGAGGAATACTTAGAATGGCATAGCAGTTCCTTTGGAACTCTTAACTGAAGCTTCCCTCTTATCCATTGCTACATTCCCAGTGCCTAGCATGGAGCCCAACACCTAGTAATTAGTCAATACATGTTTTCAGACCTTGGATAAGCTTGTTGCTGGCAGAAGACACCACCAACATTAATGTGTAAAGAATAGTTTCTGATGGCAGGCACTAGTAAGTAGAAGAGCTCTACCTATGAAGACTGTTTTGGTTATTAGAATAATAAAAAGTCAAAATGTTTCCAGATAAGCCAAGAAGTATATATGCTATCACCTGAACTCATGCTGCCATAAAGAACAACAGAACATGACTAGACATTTTGGTAATTACAGAACTAACAAAACGAAGCAGTGAAGAATCAGCAAGATGTTTCTTGTTTTCCTAACAGTAGTAAGGAAACACTTGATGATACTGTTAAAATAAATCATGTTTTTGGTAAATATGTTTTTGTATTTTAAAATGGGGATCCAAAATTTAATACTTGGGAATAAGAAATATATCACTACAAAGCAAATGACTCAGGAGAAAAATGTTATATCACACCTCACCCACTCAGATTTTTTTTTTTTTTTAAGATTTTATTTTTTTATTTGAGAGAGAGACAGCCAGCGAGAGAGGGAACACAAGCAGGGGGAGTGGGAGAGGAAGAAGCAGGCTCATAGCGGAGGAGCCTGATGTGGGGCTCGATCCCATAAAACCGGGATCACGCCCTGAGCCGAAGGCAGACGCTTAACCGCTGTGCCACCCAGGCGCCCCTCCGCTCAGATTTTTTTAAAAAGGCAGTCTGATGCTTTAAAGTAGGCAAACATTTGAGACAGTAATCAAGTGAACTAGTTCTATATGAAATTCTCTCATACAGAGCACTTTTGGGGGGTAACTCTGATTTTGATATAATTTCAATTTTCTGGAAAAGTTGCAAGAGTAGTACAAGGAGTTCCCCTTCACCCAGATTCATCAACTGCTTACATTTTGCCCCATTTGCCTTATCTGTCTGTATGTTTATAATCATTTTTTGAATCATCTGAGAGTAGATTAGAAATATTGAGCCCTTTCCCCCTAAATGTTAGTGTGTACTTGCTCATAAAGATATTCTTTTACATCACCATAATATTGTCATCAAAATAAAAAAAATTAACTGATACACTTCTGTGTAATCATTTCAAATTTTATCAACTATCCCAATTATTTCTCTCACCTATCTAGGATCTAGTTCAGGAATCACACATTGTATTTAATAGTGGGTAGTTTTTGCCTTTCTTAACCTTGACAGGTTTGAAATGCACATGTCATTATTTTGTAAAATGTCCACGTAGCAATTTTTAAACCTAATTATTTGATTCATTTTGTAAGAATGAGGATAGTCATTCATAAATATTTTGGGTTTGTAAATCAAGGAAAAGGACAGAAAATAAAGTCAGAGACACTATTTTCATTAGGTAGAGGAGGAATTCAATTCACTTTAAGAGTTAGATATTAAATCCAAAACGATCATATTCCAACACAAAGAATATAATAAAATTTCATTTCTTATATTTATCTTACTTATAAATCTAATAATTATAAAAGATAAAAATGTAAATATATCATATAATTTTGTATTATCACCAATAGCCTAATAAAAACAAACCCAATTCTTAATTAGCATCTACTTTAAAGTGAGCATTTTTAGAGTTGTGTGACATTTTAAGAAAAACATATTCAGACAGATGTTGGTTATATGATCAGAATGGTAAAGAATTACATATGGAAGCAAAAAGAAAATTTGCATTAGCCACACAAGTCATTAATGAAAATTATGAACTTAAAACAATGGTAACTTCTTATGTATATAAAAAAATTATGCCTATATACAGGTGTGTGTATATACAAAATATACACTATGAATATAATGATATACATAACAGAAATGAGACATTAGGGCACCTGGGTGGCTCAGTTGGTTGAGTGTCCAACTCTTGATTTTGGCTCAGGTTATGATGTCAGAGTCATGAGACTGAGCGGGGGGTCGAGCTCCACGCTGGGGGTGTGGAGCCTCCTTGGGATTCTCTCTCTCCCCCTCCCCCCCAAATAAAATTTTAAAAATAATAAAAAGATAAAAAAATATATAAATGAGCCATAAAGAAACAAGGGTCAACTCTGCACTGCTGGTTAACAAGGTGCTACTGAAAGATGAATCGGGCGACAGGCAAGCTGAACTCCCGTTCTGGTAAGGACTCTGAGCAGGCCTCAGATCTCTCTCAGGCTGTCTCCTTATATATAAAATGAAGGAGTCTGTGTAGATCCATGGTTTGCAAATCTGGTTGACGATCTGAATCATTTGGGAGATTTAAAAAAATATATAAGCTGGGCCACTCTCCAGACCTTCTGAATCAACCTCTGGGATAAATGTTCCCTTAAATAAATCTTATGATAATAAGGGTGTAGAATTTTTCCTTAAACAAAATCTTACGTAGAAACCCAGTATATAATACAGGGGATGGTGGGGCAGCTTCATCTGATGTGGGATTGCGTGTCTCCCAAGACCTGCTGTTTGCTTACAACCCACGGTTCATTCCTGATACGACTGTATGGGTCAGTTTGTAAACCATGTTCTAGAACAGAGGATCACTAACATGTCTTACATAAGTTCTAGTATGAGTCTTTTTGTCTTTTCTTTTTTTTTTTTTTAAAGATTTTTATTTATTCATTCGAGAGACAGCAAGAGCAAGAGAGAGAGCACAAGCAGGATGAAGAGCAGGGGGAGAAGCAGACTCTCGGCAGAGCAGGGAGTCCGATGTGGGGCTTGATCCTGAGCCCAAGGCAGACAATTAACCGACTGAGCCACCCAGGCTCTCCTAGTATGAGTCTTTTATGCTTAAACAGTAAAATATTTCTTTCAGAGTTCAAATTAGCATAATTCAGTAGTTTTGAATTCTTAGGCAAATCACTTAATCTTCTGTGTCTCAGTTTCCTCCTATCATAGTGTGGATAAAGAACTCTAATCTCCGGGGTTGCATGGAGATTAAGTGGGATATCCAAGTAGAGCACTAAGCACATAGACTAACACAAGGCTTGGACCCAGTAGGTACCCAGTGAAATTAGTAACTTTCTTCCCCAATCCTCCCTCCTGCTCACTCCCTAAAAACACAAGAGTGTTGAAAATATTGTCGAGTAAGTGAAGACAAGTTTTTAAAAGACCATGGTTTAGTAACAAAAAGTAAAAACACTCACTGTAATTCTTTTCCTGTATACAAAGTTATGGGAACAAGGTAATTCTTTCAGTACTAAGATGTATCAAAATATATATATATAAAAACCATGGATTCAATTATGTGATTAGCATGCAAAGGGCTGTGAGAATTTGGCCTAATGTTAATATACACTCTGAATTATTCAGTCCTATTATTATGCAGTGTGGCACACGAATTTTATGAATGTGCTAAAAAAAAAAAGAGAAAGAAAGATGACAACAAAAACCCAAGACTCGATTATTATGCAAACAACAGAATGAATGACAGTTTAAAAATTCCTTAAGCACTGTAAACCCTCTGAATTAAATTAGTAGTGCTCTCAACATGTATATTTAGTAAAGCATATCACTGACAAGTCAAATAAGCCCTACTGTGCTATTGTTATGTTATTTAGTACACTTTAGGTAACGTTCTTTTTTTTTTTTTTTTTTTTTAAAGAGGAGAACATTCAGGTAGGGGGTTAAAAACTTCCAAAAACTTTATTATCCATCTAAAAATAAATCATTACTTGAGAACTGACAATATGTGAGGAATCTGCCTTTTAGAGATTTCTATTAGCAATGACTCAAATCTTCCCCATCTCGATCTACATTTTAGTCCTTATTTTTTTGCCAATTTTCAGTAAGGAATATGACATAAATGTCTTTAAAAATAGGTCAGCTGAGACTCTAGAGAGATGCGTGGGTTTCATTTTTACTTTTAATTAGTATACTAAATATGTGAAATCTCCTTGAATTTAAAGGAAGCTAAAGAAATGGATGGTATATCTTCAAAGGTAAATGCTTTAATCAGAAAATTTCAGTTTAATTAATTTTTTTAGCTCATACTTGTGAACATGGAATAGTAGAAATCTAAGGCTAAATGCTGTAACCATTGTGTTTAGCTTTGTGGTTTCACATTTATGTTTTATAATTCAGCAGAAAACAACTTGATTTGTTATCATGGAATGTGTGATGCTGAAGATAAAACTTTGGAAAAATACTTAATACTTCTGAAAAAGATTTAAACAAATGAAGAGATGAGCTTTCGGATTACCACTAGTCTGAACAATTTTGTTCTGTCTGACAAATTCTTTAACCTCTGATATGTTCATTAGTAAACGCCAACTAATTGAATCCATCGACATGAAAAACCACAGGCAGAAATCTGAAGTGCATACATCATGCTGAAGGATTTTGACTCAGCCTCAGCAGTAATAGTCAGTGAGGTCAGGTCAAAGAGGGTTAAACCAAGCCAGGATATAGCCAAAGGAATACATCAAACGCTGATTTTAAAAGGGCAATTAATCTTAGAAATGCTTCCTGGGGAATGAGATCTCAATCTTAAGAGCACACTACATGATGTAGCAGTAAAAATGAACATATACAAGCTTACAGAGCTTTTATCCTATGATCACAAACAGAAGGAGAGTGCTGTTTATCAGAGAAATACAAACCCATTTAAAAATACTTACATTAACTTCTTCCGGATCTATACTCACTTAGCAGTAGAGGTCTTAATGAACATATAATATCACAGTTAATATATGCCACATATCTCTTTCCATGCATAATTTTTATATTTTATATATTTTAAAAATTATTTCTGCCCCAAATATTCCCCGAGCCTTGGCTCTTAACGTTCTAAATAAGATTTTCAAAACATGTCTATGTTAATTTTTTCAAGGACTTTTGCTTATAATCTTTATATTTCTTAATGAGGAGGATATAAACCAAACTTTAAACCAAAAAAACCATAATTTACTAAATAATAAAAAGAAAATTGTATTAAATTAAAAGACTGTAAGACCATCTTAATAAACTGATTAAAAGCCTCCTGGTAATAATTAGATAAAAATGTGATAAAAGTTAGAAATTTAAACTTGTTCTTTTAAACTAAAAAAAACAAAATAAAACTTTGAAAATATAGGTTCAAATGTTTTTGATCTGCTTTCATAAAATGACCCAGTATAATTCTAGCTGAGTGTACTAGGGACCATTAATATTTGTCAAGTATGAATTACAGGATACTTCATTGTTTTATTTAAAATGTAAGCAATAATTACACTATTTATATATGGTCAGAGTGAGGTCTCACGGGACTGTTTTAATGAAGAGATGACTAGCTTTTAATCACCTGCATGTGTTATTATTTTGTTAAGGGAATTTTATTTTCTAGTGTTAAAGATGAAATATGGATTGTGCAAGTGTCTACACCCACTTTTTAAAAAGTCAGGTTAATTCATTTAACTTCTTGAGATTTAGATAAAGAACAATAGGTAAGAGGAAACCAGAGGCATCTTCTGACAGGTACACAGTAACCTCATCCCCACTCAGGGAGAATAAGGAAAATTAACACTTTACAATTTCTTTGACTTCAGAAAAGACATACGTCAACGGACCAAGTAATTAACAGATTCTGTTATTACCAAGATTAGTCCGTACTGTCCATGTGCTGGGAAAAGCACAAAGATGGAGGGAGAGTGACACAGTCAAGGCAAAGAATTTCACTCATTTTAGTTTAGAATTTGATGGCAGGAAAGAAAACTGTATTATAATTACCAAGTTTAAACTGAGCCTAACAAATTGCTTCTGTCCAAACTTGAGTACAGATTTTTGCCCATGAGGGCTATATTTTTTAGCTTTTTGAACTCCCATTGTGAATGACACTACATCATTCTTTCACATAAAATCTGCATCCAGTGAGGGAGAGAGAACAATGAAGAGGAGAGAGAGTTAGGATGAGATTGAAAGGCCGAGTGACCAGTGACCCAGTCCGGCAAGCCAGACTCACAGTATCTCAGCACAGCTCTCAATGGGCCTTCAATGGTTACTTGCGAATTGCTAAAACTTCAAATAAATATGGGAACTACTGCTTACGGTCTTCAATGAAAAACTTTCACTAACAGCAACACTTTCAGAACCCCCTTGCCTTAAGATTTTTACATGAAATATATTTTAACAAGTGTATGACTGAGCTGACTGCAGTGATTAAGTAGATGCCCTAGCTTATTTCTTGCTTGTCAGAGCCAGATTTCTGGCATATTCTAATCATTTCTTAAAAAAAAAAAAAAAAAGTAAAAATCAGTGGCATAGAACTCTTGCCATGATCTGATATATAAGCAGTTACAATATCGGTTTACATTTAAAGTTCATCATAAATCTATACCTTCTGTGCATACGTCAAATATCAAGTACCTGTCTCTGCAGAGTGGGATTATCAACAAATAAGAAAAAACTGCTTCTTTCTATTTTGTAAATTTCTTATTAGTTATTTGTAAAAAAAAAAATTAACAAAACTGAAGGAAAGATGTTAATTATAAAACCTTGAAAAATATGATTATGAAATCTCACTTGAACAAATACTTTAAGCCCTACAACCATCCTATGAGGCTAGGAGCAGGAACTACCCTTATTTTATAGAATAAGAAACCTGGATCCATTAAAAAAAAAGAGAGAGAGAGAAAGAAAAAACAAACAACTAAATGATCTTCCAAATTAGTGTGAAGTTACAAAGGGATACTACAATGAAAACAAATTCTAAATGAGTGAAAAAAGAAGTACTGAAATTGTAAAGCCTATTACTCTTACTCCTAAACCCTCGCTCTGATGAAGTTTGGGGGTTTGTAGGTTTTAGGTTTCTGTGGCATGAATTTGAGAGAGAACTGAAATACCACCTCTTTTGGAGGGGGTCAGTGTCAGCATGCCTACAGAAGTGACGACTGTTGGCTCAAACCCCAAATCACAAGATATCAATCAACCAGCTTTAATTCTAACACTCAAAGGATCTGCCTCATACGAATAACAGGAGATTCAGATGTTTCTTTTCTCTAATTGCTCTGTCTGAAAAATATTATAGCATCAAACAGTTAATTCACTTTATAAACAACCTAATCTTGAAAAAAAGGTGAATGCAACATCTTCTACTTTTTTGTAAAAAACTGTTCTATTTCTCATAAAAATAAAGTAATATAACTTTTTAAAGATTTTATTTATTTGACAGAGAGAGTACAAGCAGGGGGAGTGGCAGAGGGAGCGGAAGAAGCAGATTCCCCACTAATCAAGGAGCCAGAAGTGGCGCTCATCCCAGGACTCAGGGATCATGACTGAGCTGAAGGCAGACACATAACCTTAACTAACTGAGCCACCCAGACACCCCTAAAGCAATACAATGTACTAACCAAGCAAACAGATCAATCACTTAGCTCCTCGGTGCTTTCCCCACATTTCTGACATCACTGAAAATTTTCTTCACATTAATGGGAAAGAGGTAGAAAAATCTGGCTAGTCTCTCACAGCAAAACAGAGTAGGGAAATTTTATTTTTTATTTTTATTATTATTTTTTTAAAGATTTTATTTATTCATTTGACAGAGAGAAAGACAGCTAGTGAGAGAGGGAACACAAGCAGAGGGGAGTGGGAGAGGAAGAAGCAGGCTCCCCGCTGAGCAGGGAGCCTGATGTGGGGCTTGATCCCAGAACTCTGAGATCACGCCCTGAGCCGAAGGCAGACGCTTAACGACTGAGCCACCCAGGCACCCCCAGGGTAGGGAAATTTTAGATGAGCATTTTAGACTGAGTATTACCCATAGCAACCAGCCCCTGGATAGCTGGTGAAGGATTCTACTTCTATAGTGCTCATGCGTTATGTTGAACCTGGTTTCTCCTTTTTATCTAATTTCTGCTCATCTTTTAAGACAGCTCAGTCTTCACTACCTCATCCAGAATAGATAAGAGCAATTCCAGGTGCTTCCTAATATTCTTTGCATATCTCCATTCCTGCACACACCACATCTGGGCATCTTTCTGCCCATTCCAACTATACCAAAGTTTCATAACAGCAGGAACTACGTCTCACACCTCTTACTGTCTCCAGTGCCAGAAGTCAGTATGACGCAAAGGAAATGACTGACAAAGAATAAAATCCACAACATCAAATGGAAACCAAAAGTTAAATGGCAGTCAGGAAGGGTCTCAAGGAGTAAATAAATTCCCAGGAAGCAGAGCAGAAATGGAAATGCGAAAAGCCAAGTGGCTACAGGGATTGTACTTGTGGGTAAGAGAGATGCTGGGAAACTTCACTGATTTGCCGTGGAGTGTAAGTCTTTCCCTACACATAGACTCTATGTGTACAACAGCATATATGAACTCAGGTTTCAACTAGCAAAACTGTGACAGAGGACTGATCACCTGGAACCCTGATATAAACTTATCACAGTGAAAATGGACATTTTTATCCTCGTAAGTCTAGCTTCCTAGGTTCTTCTATATTACATTAGAAAACTGGGAAATAAAATATGATTGGGCAAAGCTTGTAGGTGTTTTGTATTCTCTAAAGTAAAAGAATAAAAGCTATGTTCTTAAATTTTTGTTGTTGCTTTTTTGTAAGTTGTTTTTAATGAATAAAGAAAGAAGTATTTCGCTTCAGGTCTGGTACTGAAGCTTAGCTCTGAGTCATTGTAACTACAGCTGACACCACAAAAAAAATTTACCTGAGTTCACCTTTGGTTATTTCCTGTTACCTCTAATTTGGCTAACTCCTCTAGCCACTTACAAAACAAAACAAAAAAAGGAACACACAAAGCAGCTCATCATTAGTTACTCAAGAACAATGACCTAAAGCACGTCTTCATAAATATTAGTACATTCTACTTTCGTATGATGAAATAAGGCAAAATTCCTTCATGCATGAATCACTTGTTGTAAGGAGTAGTAGACAATGGTGCCACATAACATTTATGAAGTACTTTCTCTTTTTATCATGTGATGACAGCCAGTTCTTATCCACACACACCCAATCTTAAAGTCTTTCGCTTTCAACTTAAGTCGGGTGCAGGTGTTTCAAAATGCTTCACATCTGACAATACCACAGGTGTACCGAACCAGACAGTAAACAGTTCTTCACTGAAACAGTGCCTTGATGTTTTGGATACTCCCCACGGATCCTGAAATGACAGTTATTTTCCAATATGATGTTACAAAAGGAAGAGGCAAATAAAAGTTTTTCCAAAGATAAGATAGTGGTGTTAGAAATGCAGCCTCCTCTGGTATGAAAGGTACTATCAAAAGTACCTCAAAAGTATAGGTGCTATTTCTATCATTTCAATGAAGCCTGTGTACAATATGTGTGTGTACTCTAATCAATGTAAGCACGTGACAGCTGGGAAGAAGTCTGTCACAAAGATATCCACCTATCACCTCCGCGATTGCCTAAACGGCAGATCTGTGGATTAGAGCCACGAGTGGCTACCTCACCGGCCCCCTTCAAAAAGAACGTAAGGGAAATCACATTGCCTATTCTCCGGTATGGATGTGCAGGTTGGGCAGGCTACAAATTTAGGAGAGAATAAAGAGCCTTTAAAAGAATCAAACGCTTCACAAATCTGTGTGTCATTACCATGCAGGGCCACGCTAATCTGGTGTGTATTGTGATCTGGGTGTAGGAATGGCAAACGAGCACGAACATACATTCTGACAGAGTGCGCCAGCTCGAAGCATGTGACTGCTTTTCATTTTCATGTCTGATTCTCATAGCCACCATTTTATAAGTTCAACAAGAAAGTGGGCAGAATTCTACAGAGGAACATTAAAAAGAACAAAATGGACAAAACAACAACAGTAGAAGTTCAGGTTCCTAAGATCATACCAGTAAATACCATAGGAGAGAAAGCATGAAGGCAAGCTCAGGTACTAAACATAAATCATATAATAAAGAGTTAGGAAAAAGCAAACATTTCAGAATGTTATTTTAAACTAAACAAAAAACTTAAAAGGTTCAAACCATGAAAATGAAAACAAATGGAAGCACGCTAAAGCAAAAAAACCAATAAACCAGGAGATGGAGATTTGAGTTCTAGACCTAGTTCTTCAACTAAGAAGCTAAGAGACCCTTAGCTACTCATCTAAGAAATCAAGGGACTGAACTAAATTAACTTTAAGGTTCTATAATTAAAGATTCTTTAAAGATGTCAAATATCAAATTAACACCCAACCAATTTCTTCCTGTTCTCCTTTAGGAAATTTCCCCTCATCACTCTGTGTCTTTGTTAATTTTGCTGCTGGCTGGGGCATACACCATTATAAAACAGTCTTCTTCCAAGGGTTTGAATTTCTTTGTGATGTTCTCACTCAGTAGGCAAGGATCTTTTTTTTTTTTTAAGATTTTATTTATTAGAGAGAGAGAGAGAGACTGAGTGAGAACACACAAAAACAGGGGGAGCAGCAGGCAGGGGGAGAGGAAGAAGCAGGCTGCCTGCTCCTGATGCAGGGCTTGATCCCAGGACCCCAGGACCATGACCTGAGCTGAAGGCAGACGCTTAACCAACTGAGCCACTGAAGCGCCCCAGGCAAGGATCTTATAAAGAAGTAAATTTTAAATGACATAAAGTTTTTCAAAGTAGATTGTCAAAAATCATCTAAGAAAAGAACAGTAAAGGGGCACCTGGGTGGCTCAGTCAGTTAACTTTCCGACTCTTGATTTCGCTTCAGGTCATGATCTCATGGGTCCTGGTATCGAGCCCCATATCAGGCTCCATGCTGGGTGTGGGGCCTGCTTAAGATTCTCTTTCCCTCTCCCTCTGCCCCTCCCCCAGCCTCACTTTCTCTCTAAAAAAAAAAAGAAGAGTAAGATAGCCATTTCAATTGCTCTTTTTTTTTTTTAAACTGAAGTAGGTATTATATGAGTTTCAGGTGTACAACACAGTGATTCAACATTTATATACATTATGAAATGATCACCACCATTAAGTCTAGGTACCATCTGTCACCATATAAAGTAATTTCAATTACTCTTAGTTAATAAAAGCATTTTTTCAGTGTTCTTTAAAATACTACAAAGTACTAAAAAAGAATGAAAAATACAGTACAGAGAAATTAACTGAAAGCCAATGCTTGCAAATGGGACAGGTATGAAGTGTATGAGTCCAATTTCTGTTAGCAGTAAAAAATGATTAATATCTTAATTATACTTCAAATGGAAAAACTAATCTATATTCCCAAATCCTCAAGAATGTGACAAAATAGACATTAAACAGATTTAAAAAGAAAACAAACAAAAAACCAACCCTTATGGCATGGAAAAAATGAAATGGAACGGTAAGATTATTCCTGAATCAATAAAAGTTACTGGGGGTTTCTCAGTGAAAATTTCTGTAACCTTAGTTCAAAAATAAAAGTTTACTTAAAAAGCTCTATAAGGAGATACAGGAAAATGGCAATACTGATTGTCCCTGGAAAGGGAAACTGAATTAGGGTTTGGTAGATATAGGTAAGGTGAGAGAGTTTTCAATAAATTCCTTTATATACTTTCTGATTTTGGAATATAAATAAAAATTTTTAAATTATTTAACTGAAGATAATACATAAAAAAACTTTAATAGGGCCTCATCAAAATTAAACATTTTTACTTTTCAAAAGAAAATTAAGACATGTCATAGACTAGGAGAAAATAATAGCAAATCATATGTCTGATAAAGACTTGTATCCTGGGGTGCCTGGCTGGCTCAGTCAAAAGAGCGAGCGAATCTTGATCTCAGGGTGGTGAGTTTGAGCCTCATGTTGGGTGTAGAGATTACTTAAATAAATACAACTTAAAAAGAAAAAAAGACTTGTATCGAGAAAATACAAATAACTCTCGAAACTCAGTAGTAAGATGAAAACTCCATGAAAAAATGAGAAAGGCATCTGAACAGACATTTCACCAAATATACCTACAAATAACAAAAAGTATATGAAAACATACTCAACATCATTAGTCGTTAGGGAAATAAAAAATAAAACCAAGAGATACCACCACACAACCACTAGGATAGCTGTAATAAAACAAAAAACGTATGTTGCCAAGGATGCAAAGCTGGCAGGACTGTAAAATGACGCAGCCACTTTGCCAAAGTTTAGCAGTTTCTTAAAAACTTGAACACAAACCTACCATAAGACCTAGCAACTCCATTTCCAGGAAACCGCTCAAGAAAAATGTAAACGTATGTCCACATAAAAACCTGTATGCAAATGTTCGTAGAAGCATTATACATAAAAGTGAAAAGCTGGAAACAATCCAAATACCCATCGGTCAGTGAATGAACAAAATATATACCCAACTGATTACTATTCAGTAATAAAAAGGAACAAACTACTGATACATGCTACAATATGGATGAAACCCAAAAACATTACACTAAGTGAAAAAACCAGTTGCAATTTCATACGATTGCATTTATGCAAAATATCCAGAAGAGGTAAATTACAGAGACAGAAAGCACACCACTAGCTGTCTACAACTGACAGTAGGAGCAGAGATTAGCTGCAAACAAGCACAGGGGAATTTTTGAAGTGGTAGAAATGTTTTAAAACTAGATTATGGTGATAGTTGCACAACTTACAAATTTATTAAAACTAAAAATTGAAGTACCAAAAACTTATTTAACTGAAACTCTTACTGAAAACTAAAATTACACAGCAATACAGATAGACTACAATTTCTCCTATGGTATTATAATCAACTTAATGTTAACTATGCCATGATTTAACGATCCTAAATACTGTCAGGTAATGACACAAGGAAAGAATTCAGTACGTGAAATACTGAGCAAACGTTTTTACCCTAGCATGAGAGATATGAAGATATGTAAGACACCATCAAAAACCTTGCCTATGGAGTCTAGTAGAGCACAGTGGTGACAAATGATACAGTAAGACCTTATACAGTAATATTGATAACCTCTTAAACCAATGCAACTTGTTTAATTTCAACAATTTTGAATAGCAGTCAGTGATCTTTTTCATTAATCCTTGCTGGTACTGGTTCTGATGGTATTTGAGATGCCCCCCTCCACTCCTCCTACTGAGCATTTGTGCACACTAGAAGAGCTAGACACAGGAATGCCAGAAAAGGCAAGCACATCTGATTAAGGGAAATAGTTACAGTCATAAACCAAAGGACCTATTTTGAGTTCCATATTCTTTGTTTAGTCATTTAGGCTGAAATATCAGCATTCTCCTAGTCCCACTTTGTTTCCAATTATGGTTGTTAGGCAAACTATTTCTTTAGACACTACATGTTTGTTTTGTTTTGTTTTGTTTTTAAAGATTTTATTTATTTATTTGACAGAGAGAGACAACCAGCGAGAGAGGGAACACAAGCAGGGGGACTGGGAGAGGAAGAAGCAGGCTCCTAGCAGAGGAGCCTGATGTGGGGCTCAATCCCAGAACACCGGGATCACGCCCTGAGCTGAAGGCAGACGCTTAACGACTACGCCACCCAGGCGCCCCACACACTATATGCTTTTTGAACTGTATGATACAGTTAGTCACATAAGTAATAATACAATCACCCCAACTTAGAATATGTTAATAAGAAACATACCATTATCTACTGAAGTTATATTGTTATAGTAATATTAATATATTTATTAATGCCTAACCTCTTTCCATAAAGGATATAAAGTAGCAAGTTAAAAATTTCTCTATATAATAAATACAAGTCTGTACAACATATTAACAAATATAGTAACATTCCACTGAAATTTCCCCAATTGCTTGGTAACCAACAGAACTCTGATTGCATCATTCAGTAATAGGGTGATGATCAAATTACAGTACATCGATATGAAGGACCATAGTGCTGCTATTTAAAAAAACAGCTTTAAAGAATTCTTCTTGACTAAAACTATGCTCATGTTGTGTTAGGTGAAAGATGCAGCAGGACATACAATTTTATAAACACATATATACTCCTCTTAAATACACAAGTGTCTATATGCATGTGTGTGTCAATTGTGGTCTCTATGAGTTAGGGGATGATAGCATTTTTTTTCTTTTATTATTCTCTGCATTTTCTTTGTGTTCCTTATATTGCAATTAATAAAACAGAATTCAGCAATTTTTATATTTTTCTGTTGCCTACAAGAAATTAATTTTAACCTAAACTACAAAATGAGGACTATGAAATAGGGTAAGTTCTTAATTGCACATGGGAAATGTCAATGCCTAAGAGAACAATGCTGAAACATTAGGAAGTGGTAGAAAATTCAAAGAAAATACTTATCTATTATTTAGTATTTTGAACTTTAAAATATCAACCAAAGGAAAGAAAATTTTTTTACCATCTCTTATTCCTTTAGAATGAAGAGACACAATGCAAAATGTAAAACAGTATTTACCAGAACGGAACCCACAAATGAAAGACCCAGGGCACCAGAGATGTGGTAAGAGAGTAATTAAAAAGCAGTATTATTTTATTTTGCCAAAGAGAGTCAATTCCTTAATTTGTTAGTGTCAATTTATAAAATAATAAATTAAACATTAAATGCTTCTGTTTCAAAAGACTGTTCCCTACGAGATAATGAAAATATTTTCCTAAAGTAACCAGTAAATGTTATTTATAAATGCAGAATGCTTATGTTACACTTCAGTTAACAAAAAGAAATGAAAGAACTGTTTTAATGTTGCTGACTGTATTACCTTCAGGAGCAATTGCAGAAGGACAAACTTCTTTGAGGAGATCGCCCAGTGTATGCAATTGTCCATCTGCAGCCACAGGACGAAAAAGCTTCTGAATAAAAGGTCGTTCAGTTGTTGTCTATTTGGAAAATGAAAAAAGAATTCCAACAATTAAGTCTTTGTTGCTGTGAATTACAAATTAATAGATCAGAAATTTAAAGCTGGCATCAGATGCCTCCGGAGATAGTGTAATCAGAAGCATATACAATATCACGAATGTGGTAACAGTACCAAAAATGCTTAACATAAAATCAAGTAAATCTAATCATGAGAAGCAATCAGACAAATCCAAAATGTGTGACATTCTAAAGACAACTGGCCAAAAAAGGAGAGAAAAGAAAACACAAGACAACTGGCTTCAACTCTTCAAATAAGTCAAAGGAAGAACAAAACAATATAAAAAGATTAAAAAGGATCGGTGAGATATAACAACTAAATACAAAAATAAATCTTGACTGAATACTGGGTGGGAGGGAAAAATCAGCTATAAAAGACATTTCTGGAATAACTGGGGAAATGCATAATGAACATTAGATAATATTACTGAATTAACGTCAAATTCTTAATGATTATAAGGACAATATCCTTTAAGAAATTCACGCTTACATATTTAGGGATGAGGGGCTATGCTGTCTGAAACATACCTTCAAACGGTTGAGTGAGCACAAGCACACCTGAGTATAAATGTGGGAAAATGTTAACTACTGGTGAATCTAGGTGAACGGTATACAGTCTTAGTTGTTTTATTATTTTAATTTTTCTATACATTTGAAAATTTTCAAGAAACAGACTTATAAATAGAGAACAAACTGACGGTTGCCAGAGGCGAGGAAAGTGGGAGAATGGGAAAAGTGGGAGAATGGGAAAAGTGGGTGAAGGGGCGTGGGAGATCCAGGCTTCCAGTCAGGGAATGAATAAGTCACAAGGATAAAAGGTACAGCACAGGGAATACAGTCAATGGTACTGTAATAGCGTTGTGTGGGGACAGATGGTAACCACATTTGTGGTGAACACAGCATAATGTAGAGAGTTGTCATATCATTATGTTGTACACCTGAAATTAATGTTAATGGTGTATATCAACTATATTCAAAAAATTAAAAAGAAAAATAAATCAGAATCCAAAAAAAATTTTCAAAATACCAGATATAGCATTTCCTCTGACAACTATTATTAGCAGTATGTCATAATTTACTGCTAATAATTTCAACGTACTGCCCACTTTTAAAATTCAGTTTCATTTATAGGAGCATGACAATGATGAGGAAAGCCTCATGACACACAGTGCAGAGGCCCTGAAATCAGCCACTGTATGAACAGCACGATCACTTATGCACTCTTATGATTTTGCATCTAGTTTCTTTGGAAAATTGGGACATTCTGTATCTCTTCAGTTTGTTGTGGAAAAGAGTGAAGAACTATGCCAAGCACACAGAAAGAGACAGAGAGAGAGAGAGAGAGAGAGAGAGAGAGGGAGAGAGAATGAATGAATGAATGTTAAAGATAATAAACACCCTGTCCCCAACTGTTATTTTAAGATGTTAAGTTTTTATATTTAAGTCTCCATGGATAAAAAATCATAAAAACATACAAGAAGAGAACAATGCCATATATTTTATAAGAATACTTGATAAGTAAATATACTCATATATTCATTTTTACATGTAGTATTTACATACAGTATTTTAAAAAATTTTTACATATTTTTCATATATTTTCATATAGTGCTTTATGATAAAATGATTTCAAATACCTAACCATTAAAGACAAGTTTGCTTCTTTTTTAATCACAGAGGTACACCTCGATTTCTTCAATATTACTATTATAGATTTTGTATAAAAAATAATCTGCTTTTAATATGGACATAAACTAAAATGTAAGAAAAATAGACATGATTACAAGCTTGTGAGCTACCTTTCCCCAGCTTTTTTTTTTTGTTTCTTTTACAGTAGATTTCACACCGACAATGGAGCCTAACGCCAGTATCAAACTCAGGACCCTGAGATCAAGACCTGAGCTGAGATCAACAGTTGGGACGCTTAACTGACTGAGCTACCCAGGCCCCCCTACCTTTCCCAGCTTTATACTGTATATTCAGTGGACACATAAATAAATGTTAAAAATAGTATTCCAATAATAGTTAAGTATCTGTGTAAAAAAGCCTTGATAACTTGATAAAATCTTGATCATTAATATGCATTGAATATAAAGCAATTCATTTCAGTAATTGAACTCTATGGATTTTTTTAAAAAGTATGACTGATATCCTTCAATTTAGGAAGTTCATACATTTCACACAAGATGAAACAGAACGATGTGATGCACAATCAAGGATTAACTATGTGACGACAATAAGGGCTCGGGGAGTTCAGAGAAGAAATAAATGAATAGAGGACCGTAGTAATAATTTAAAATAGCCACCACCCACTTACGGTTTTCTATCTTCCAGGCAATGAAGAGGCTTTTAAGACTTTTTAGCAAAGGAAGTGACGCGATGAAAGAGGCTTTTCTGAAAGCTAATGGAAAGCAGCACTGTGTACGAGGACTTGGTTAAGAGGTAACATCAGGAAGACGGGTGAGAGGCTGTCTGAATAATGCAAGCCTACGTGATGACAACTGGCGTTGGGGCAGAGGAAAAGGAGGGTCAGGACTATACGCCCAATTAAAAAAAAATAAAGTTAAAGTGTATCATGCATAGTCTGATCTGAAAACACTAAGATTTTCAGCAAAGTCAAAAAAATTTTTTTCAAGATTTATTCACTCCCTACTTAGTGACAAAACTGTGAGGTGAATAGCTATAATAACACATATTATAACAACCTGAAAGCGATAGGCTAAAAAGGCCCCAAGTGGGCTTAGCTAGATATCAAAAACCAGAAAGTGTCCTTCACTCCTATTCCTAGAAAAATGGCCTATAATTTCTCTGTAGCTCTCTTTTTTCTACTCTCCCAAATCTGAGCAGTGATAATAAAGGTATAACTTCAACAACCTTTATAATGATGTTATTTGCTTGGGTGGAGGAGAAAAGGCCTTGTAGTATTAACATATTCTAAGTTCTGTAGAACAGTAACCAAAAAAACTCTCATCAAAGTAAAGTGCTGTTTCTCATGTAACAAAAACCTTACTTTAAAAGAACAATTACCCAAATACCTCAATCAAAAATGTAATAAACATCTTCTATTCAATATTTATCAGACTACCTTTATATTCTTATTAAAATTTAGTATTCTAGAAAAGAGCAGTTAAGTGTCTGAGTAAGTTACACCAAAGATTATGAAAACGACTCAATTTCAGGAGTCACTGCCCCTTAAAACAAAAGCCCTTCACAGATGGCTCATGCATTCAAGTACTGGACAGAGGTTCAGAAGGGCAATGAGAATGGAGGGTAGATTCATGCAAACTTCTTGGCAGATCTCATTAAACCTAAGCTGAAGTTCAGCAGACAAGACTAATATGCTAGAAGTATTTAAAAGCTATCTTCCTCTTGAATATATCAAGAATTTTAAAGAGAAAAAACTTTACGAACATGAATTCCTCAAACTCTGATTTAGTATACATGAAACTGGACAATACTAACAATATCCATGTAATCTGAATCTTAGCCTGACAGACAAGAAAGCTGCTCCAACAGTAACATAAGACAATACTTAATCTAGCTATTTCTTTGTGAGTATGCAAACTATTTTCAGTGACTTCCAAGAGGTAGTATTGCTCTCTCATAAGAAATAGTATGACTTCATAAACTCATCTTTGAAACTGCCCTTGCTACTTTAACAAATATGTTACTCATTTCTTAAATACACCAAATAGAACATAAAATTGGGGTGCTACTGGCTGGCTGCTCCTCATCCCTCCTCTTCTCATGCACTCTCACCAATGAAACAATAACTTTTCCTGTATGGAAATGTTATGTGGTTGATTTTGCCTTGTAGATACATGGAACAGAGGCAAAGGAATCAAATTTCTAAAAATGTTAAATCTGTAAAAATTTAGTGAATCTTATACATTTTCTTAAAGTGACAGTTCAAGAGTTACCCTCAAATTCTTAAAGATGATGTGTGTTACAACTATTGTGTAAACTGGAAGCTAATCCTATTATTAATCTTCTATCTAAGAAATAAGAGACAGGGAAAAGGTTTATTTCCAACACAGCCAAACAGGTTAACCAAACAGGTTAACATTAAAGCTGATAAAACAAGAAATGCCGACTTATTATGTTAGGCTGAAAGATAAGACAATGTATGGACTTTAAGAGTAAAAGGGACAATGGATATATCATTAAGACCAAGTTTGATTCTTATGAGTTCATAAAGTACGTACTGCAACAAAAATGCGAGGCAGTTGTTGAAGAGCACAGGCTTTGGAGCCAGAAAGAATTGGCTTTAAGTCCAGGTTCTGTCATTTATTACAGACCCATTGGCACAGTTACCCAACTTTCTTGTGCCTCAGTTTCCTCAACTATAAAACAGGAATTATATATATGTACACATATATGCACAGGCATAAATGGACATAATATCTACATTGTAGAGTTTCTGAAATAAGAAAATACAAGCACAGCACAATCGTGGTACATATGACCACCTAAATACACATCCTAAGACATGATCAACAGTTTTAGTTTTATCCCAGTTTAGCAGACTTAAGTTAATTCAAATCTTATTTTCTCTTAAGTTCAATTGTCTGGATGCTAAATCATGAAATTCAGCTTAAAGGAAATACTGATACACTGGACGTCATGAAAATAATAATAATAAAAAAAAAACCCTTTTGTTCTGTTAAAGATCCTAAGAAGATGAAAAGACAAGCCATAGACTGGGAGAGAATATCTGTAACCTCAGTTCCAATAAAGTTCTTATTTCTAGAACACATAAAGAACTCTAAAATTGCAACAGTAAAAAAAGCAAAGAATTCAACTAGATAATGGGCAAAAGACAGACATTTTACCAATGAGGATATACAGACAGCCAAAAAAGCACATGAAAAGATGTTTGACACATCATTAGCCATTAAGGAAATGCAAATTGCCATACCCCAATGCATTACTACACACCTACAAAAATGTCTAAAATAAAATGCTGGTGAGCACGTGGAGACACTAGATCACTCATACGTTGCTGGTGAAAATGTAAAATGGTAAAGGCCCCTCTGGAAAAGACTGTGGTAGTTTCTTACAAAACCAAACATGTATCTACCATATGACTCAGCAATTATACACTTGGGTATTCCCAGAGAAATGCAAACTTAGGTTCTCAAAAAGCTCATACATAAATGTTCATAGCAGCTTTACTTGTAATACCACCAAACTGGAAATAATCCCAATGTCCTTCAGCAGGTGAATGGTTAAACTATCTATGGTATATCTATACCATGGAATTCTACTCAGCAGTAATAATAATAATAAATTATTATAATAATGAACAACCCTATTAATATATGGAATAACTTGTATGGAACTCAAGGGAGTTATGCTGCATGGAAAGAGCCAATGTCAAACATACATACTGTATGATTCCATTTATGTAACATTAGTAAAATGATAAAATTCCAGAAATGAGAACAAATTCATGGTTGTCAGAGGTTAGGGAGAGGAAGAAGTTAGGTAGGTGTCTGTGGCTATAAAAGGGTAGCCCCAGGGCACCTGGGTGGCTCAGTCGGTTAAGCAGCGGCCTTCAGCTCAGGTCATGATCCCAGGGTCCTGGGATAGAGCCCTGCATTGGGTTCCCTGCTCAGTGGGGAGCCTGCTTCTGCTCCCCTCCCCCTCCCTCTTTTTCTGTCTTAAACAATAAAATCTTAAAAAAAAAAAAAAAAGGGTAGTCCAAGGAATGTTTGTGTTGGAACAAAACTAATGAAATATGAACAAGGTTTGTGGGTTGTATCAATGTCAGTTTCCTGGTTATGATATTATATTATAGTTATACAAGATGTCAAGAATGGAGGAAACCAAGTGAAGGGTATAAAGATCTTTCTGTATTATTTCTTAAAACTGCATGTGAAGATTATACATGTTAAACTGATGTAAAGCATTTAGAACAATGACTAGCACATAGTAAATGCTCAATAAGTGCTGTTAATGTTCTCATCAAATGTGACCTGACACTCAATAGAAATGTACTGAATACAAATATGTATTTTGTATTGAGTCATAAAACAAAACATGCAGGATTATAAGAAGATATACTAATCTCACAGCCATCCTGTCACTACACGGCATTACCGATATTTTACTGTTTTGGTCATATATGTTGTATTAACATATAATATGAATTAGAAATGTTGGTTTTGTCAAAAATTACAATTTACAGCTAGAAGGGTACACACCTGGCTCACTGACCATGGAGTCAATGACCATAAAGAGGAGGAAGAATCCCATCAGATAGTAAAAGGAGATTCTATTCACTGAAACAAAATGAGACTAAAAGTTACGAAAGAGAAAAACAAAAATTCAGCAAAGATACAACCTAAAAGATGCTCACTAGGTGCACGATAATTCACTGGGTTGTGAACCTTAAAAATGGCCTTCAGTAAAGTCAGGAAGGTGGGAAGGAGTACGGGGTTAGGGGTCTCCCGCTGAAACAGCAGGCAGAATCTGATGATGACAAAGGACCTGGTTGTTATAAAAGCTTGGACAGAATCAAGGATGCCTGCGTGGCTCAGTCAGTTAAGCGTCTGACTCTTGTCTTGGCTCAGGTCATCATCTCAGGGTCCTGAGGTTGAGCCCTGTGTTGGGCTCCTCGCTCAGCGGGGCATCTGCTTGAGATTCTCTTTCCCTCTCCCTCTGTCCCTTCCCCCGCTTGTGCACGCACGCTCTCTCTCTCTCTCTCTCAAATATATAAGTAAATCTTAAAAAAAAAAATGCTTGGACAGAATTATCCTAGTAGTAGTATCCAGGTTCAGGATCTCCAACCACTGACCTGAATCCCTGTAAAGTGATCATTTGCTTCGGTGAGCCTTAGATGGGTATTCTTAAACAAGTATTTTATTTATACTTTATATATGTTGCATTTCCCCAGGTGTAACAAGTTTCTACATCATTAGCTACTTTGTGTGTATACTTTGTAAGTTCTCAGAAATAGGATGATTAATGATTCACTACATTTATAATTTTTTTGATTTATAAGAGTTCTGTAAGTATAGCAGAGGGTTTCATTTGTTAGATATGTAGGTATTTTTTTTAAAAATCAGCTATACTGAACTTAACAAATTAGCAAAGTCTATGTGTTGATTAACAAAGAATATAATTTGATTTGTTTCAATAGCCATATAAATAGTTCTAAGTCTTTTAGAAGAACTGAATCTGAAGGAGGATAAATTAGATAAATAGTAAGAAGTAAAAAGGATTGCTCTCATTTGTATATAAAAATTACTATATTTATAACCAGCATAAATTAAACTGAAAGACATTATAAAAACTAGATTTTACCATTTAAAACTCCAACATAACACAAATAGCTGTATGTCATCCACGCACAGAAGCTACCTCCAATATCAAAAAGCTCACCAACAAAATCAGTGTACTTTCATTTGACACACAATTTTAAAGTATGAACTAAATTTAATAATTGAAAAGCTTTACATGATAAGCAGTGAAAGTTCATTGTTACCAAGATGGTAACAATGATGAAGACTGATAGATTCTTATAGATTCCAAGGTAAAAACAACAACAAAAAACCAAATCCACAATACCATACTTCACAGAATTACACAGTCACTGATACTCCATTAACAGCAGTGACAGGCATTACAAAGATAAACTGCAATGAAGAATACTGTACTTATTTCCTGCCTATGTTTAAAAAAACTGAGAATGCTTATACCAAAAGCATGTGTATAGTGACAACAAAAACTATTAACACATGTAGTTTGAATAAAATTATCCCAATAGCAGTACCCACATACAGGACCTCTGACTAATGACCAGAGAGGGCAGGGGGTAAATTACCTCAGAAATCTTTACTCATTAAACATTTACTGAGTACTTACTTACTAGGGCATTGCTGTTGGTAGAAACAAAATGAATAAAGTACACATAAATAATTGTAATACAGTGTTAAATGGTAACAGAAATATGTACAAAGTGCTATAAGAGAAAATTTAAAAGCCTGAGCACAAAATTTAACTGCACTTTTTGGGCAGCTAGAACCAAACCAAAATAAAAACGAAAAAGCTGTAACTGGTTCCGTGATTTCATCTTCTAAGAGTGGAAGATATATACCAGTAGGTACAAAGGAAAATATGCTAAATGTGGTAGAATTTAAGGTATGAAAACAGTAGGGAGTTTCAAAAGAGGATGCAAACAAAGGAGGGAATATAGAAGGTTCTAAAGTTTCCAATTTGAAATACATAGTATTTTTTTAAATAGAGAAAGAGATAAAGCCATTTCAGGCAAAGCGCAGTATCAATCCTTTCTTTCACATGTCCCTCCTCACTAAAGGATTCAGAGAGCAGCTGCCCCGTATAATGATACCTGTGAGAAATGAGTGAATGGGGGGGACAAAAGTGGGCTAGAGCATCTAGAGCTTGGAATGCCAAATGTAGTGAAATTAACAAAGCCTTGGTGGAGTCCCAACTCACAACATGACTGACTGTATACCTTGGGCAAATTACACCAATCTTCGGCAGTCTGTTTCTGAATTTGAAAAATGGCAATAATATGTATCTTTGAATGACTGCCATGATAATTAAATAAGATGAGACACATAAAACACCTACTACAACAGGTGCTTAACAAGAATTGATTTTCATTCCTCCCTTTTAAACCACTGATAACTGTGGAACCAAAGAAAGGTAACATCAGTCCTCACAGAATCAGTAACAGAGAAAATGAAAAATAATTGGTATTCAAGCATCAGTTCCCTTTGAAATCTCGTTAATTAGAATAAATATGTGGCAGAAAGAAAAAGAAAACAGGGGTTTACACAGGATATGCTGCCAGATATTACCAACAATGACACATGATACGTGCTTCAAACTGTCACATGCATATCTGGCCTAAGATATATTCATGCATGTCAAATTTTGTATCACAAGCTTTACAAAAGAAGCCTCATATTAAAATTAGCTTAAGAATATACACAATTATAATACTTCATTAAGTAAAAAGAACAGACCATTTTCAAATGAATGCTTTTAGACCTTTACAGTAAACAGTCCTTTTGGTGGTGGGAAGTGGGGGGGGGGGGGAGGCAAGGAGAGGAGCTGGTGGGGAGTGTGGGGGAAGTCTGTGCTACTTAATCAGACTACTTTTATCTTCTATGTAGGGATGTAGAAGACCTGAAAATAAGCACTTTCTGTAGCTATGATACCAGAGTCTGAAGTCCACTTTTAATATTCCCAACACTAAAAAATAATAATTAACATTTGAAAAGCTGTCATTATTATAGTCAAGGACACTTAATCCTCAAAGAAGTAGTATCTTAATTGAGACTATGATTAAATGAAAGCACTCATCAGAATTATATCCATACATCTGGTTTGAAGTTTGTGTTTTGTGTTATTTAAATTGCTATATTTATTATAATTCTGTCTAGACAATGCCAAATATATTTTGTCACATAAATAGTTAAGGCAAATATTCTTCAAATACAGGTAACAGTTTGTGTCTTCCTCATATCCATTCACTGAATAAAATGTGTTAGAGGGAAGCACCGTCTTACTCAAGATTGAGATCAATTGAATGCTACATAAAAGTTGATTTATAAAACAAGTTATGGCTTTTAAATTTTTTATATGAAATTATCAGTAAAGTGGCCA
This sequence comes from Ursus americanus, assembly GCF_024610735.1. Lineage (NCBI taxonomy): Eukaryota > Metazoa > Chordata > Mammalia > Carnivora > Ursidae > Ursus > Ursus americanus. Next base: position 23,817,029 of record NC_142137.1, read on the forward strand.
AATGAGAAGCTTCCTACAAAAGTGCTAGGATTGATGTTTTTAGTAATAATTATCTTACTTCTTCTAAAGTTTCTTCCAAAAGATTTGAAAACCATACCAAGAGAATCATAGTTTAAATTTTACGATCTATATGAGCTTTAAAATATCTTTGTGAATTTTACCCAAATCCACACTAAAAAGGTGCATACAAGAGTGATGCAATTAATAAACTGTTTTCTACTGAAGAATAAAAGGGCACTTTTATGTATAGACTATTTCTATCTTTATGGTATACTTATGTACAATAATTAGGCAGCACTTTTAATTTGTGTAAATAAAGAAATCAAAGTAGCAAGAAAAAACATTTGAGTAAAAGAGGTTGTACTGACCACAGAACTGAAATTCTGCTCTCTCGATGCTCAGTTAAGTGTCTCATCCACTAGAAAAGTCCTTCTAACCCTGGGCCAGGAGCTAGTGAAGCTCTACAAAGATCCTTAGCCCTCTTAGCATGGTCTGTGGCTTTTCCAGTGCTGCTAAATAAAGTTTATAACGTGGGAACATGGAAAATTATGTTTCTGACACAAATAATTTTAAAAATTCATCGCACTGAAGTATCATCAAAAGTAGATTTCGCAGGAGTGCCTGGCTGGCTCAGTCAGTACAGCGTATGACTCTTGATCTTGGGGTTGTGAATTCAAGCCCCACGCTGGGTAAAGAGTTTACTTTAAAAAAAAAAAAAAGCAGATTTCATAAATTTTGGTGATTTTTTTTTTTAGAAGTAGCAGATGAAAACAAGTGACAAATATTTCACAGTTCTCCCTGCTGAAGTAATCTGGTGATTAAAAAATTAAAAAAAAAATAGCACTTGACTATTCTGAAGAATAAATGAAAAAAAAAAGCAATGTATTAAAACTATTAAATTAGAAGAAAACACAGGAGGAAATCTTTATGGCCTTGAATTATGCAATAGTTTCTTAAGAAGATATGACAACCCAACAGCACAAATGACCAAAGGAAAAGTAAGCTAGTCTTCATCAAAATGAAAAATCTCTGTACTTCAAAGACACCAGCAAGAAAATGAAAAGAAAATCACGGTATGCGAGAAAATATTTGCAAATCATGTATCTGATAAAGAATTCATAACCAAAATAGAGAAACTTTTACAATCAACAGCAAAAAAGACAACCAAATTAAAAAATTAGCAAAGAATTTGAAGATATTTCTCCTAAGATGACATACAAATAACCAGTAAGCACATGAAAAGATGTTTAACATCATCAGTAATTAGGGAAGTGCAAATCAAAACCAAAAATATATACCCCTTCATAGCTGTTAAGGCAGTTATACTTAAAATGACAGAAAATAACTGGTGTTGGCAAGGATGGAGACAAATGGGAACCACTGAACATTGTTGGTGAGAATGTAAAATGGTTCAGATGATTTGGAAAGCAGTCCGGCAGTTCCTCAAAAGATTAAACACAGAATTACCACATAACCCAGCAATTCCACTCCTACGTATCTACCCAAGAGAAATGAAAATATATGTCCACACAAAAACTTGCACACTAATGTTCAGAGCAGCAGTTACTCATAATAGCCAAAAGGTAGAAACAATCCAAATGTCCATCAATTGGTGAATGGATAAACGAAACATAATTTTTTCCTGCAATGGAATATTAGTTGGCCATAAAAAGGAATGTACTGAAGCATTCGAAAACACTGATGAACCATGGAAATATAATCCAGGTAAAAGAAGCCTGACACAAAAAGCCATATATTATAAGATTCCATTTATACAAAATGTTCAGAACAGGCAAACAGAGACAGAAAGCAGTTTAGTTGCCATAGGCTGGAGGAAAGGGAGAATGAGGCATGACGCTAATGTGGTATACGGTTTCTTTTTGGGATGATAAAAATGTTCTGTAATTATATAGTAGTGGTGGTTGCACCAACTCTCTGAATATTCTAAAAATAAAAGGGAAAAAAATCAATGAATAGTACACTTTTAAAGGGGGAAGCTTATGATAACAAACTTATACCTCAATCAAGCTGCTATGAGAAAAGAAAATAATGTAAAAAGACCTCATATGGATTGTGAGAGGAATCCTTCTGGGGTGATAGCCTAGATTCATCATGGTTTGATTTATAAGTATTCACCATACCATATGTTTACTTCATGATTTAAAAAAAAATGTTAATTATATTTCCTTTCAGAATTGAAAAAAAGAATTAAAGGAGGTTAAGAGCCCCCAAACAATAAGGATCAGAGAAATAGTCCCACTCTCATTAATTAAAAAAAAAAAATTACAGGTTTTTCTTTAAAAAGTTGTACAGCATACTGGCAATTTTAACGTTGTCCATGGAAATGTAAATAACTTTGCCTTAAATGTTCACCAAAACTCATTTAAAATTCATGCTCTGATACTTAAAATAAAGCCAAAAGGTTCTGAAATTTAAAAATGCTAGTTAAAAGGGGGTAAGGTGTACTAAAATGGACATGGAATTTAATAATAAGGGGTTATATAAAATAGAAGTAGTCTATCTTACTTAAATATAGTGTCTGGGTCATAAATAAAGTCCTTATTGATAAACTGCTACCCAGATTACAGACTCATGTGTCTACTGTTGCTGAGCTTTCTCAGAAACCTCTCCACCAGTCAGGGTAGCAAAGGAACTGCTCATCTTCCTTTGTCCTTCCTTACTAGCTTGGAACCTCTGATTGCCATCCACACTGCTATGACCTAAATGGGGAGAAGGGACTCTGCAGTAAGAGGAAACTCTTCCTCTTGCAAATTCTTGACTTAGAATCTGGAATGGTGGGGCACCTGGGTGGCTCAGTCGGTTGAGCATGGGGCTCTTGGTTTCAGCTTGGGTTATGATCTCAGGGTAATGAGACAGGGCTCTGCACCCAGTGGGGACTAAGCTTGGGATTCTTTCCCTCTTTCTCCCCCCCTCCCCTGCATACAAGCCCCCATCTCCCCCCAAAAATGTGAAATTTGGGGAATATAATATGTACAGAGAACTGTCTATAGAATCCAAAGTAGGCCGATGTATCCCAAGAGTATTTTATTTCAAGATAGTAATAATCCAATACCACCAATTCAGCAAGTCAAATTACAGGTTTCTTTTTCATAATGGAAGTTTTAAAATAGCACAAACATTTATTTAGTACATTGAAGTGGTGATTTTTAAATGGGGTTCTAAGAGGATCATATACATCAAAGATGAATTCTTGTGTAATTTAGGTGAGTTTATCTGAGAAATGGAAAGGAGATTGTGGCGAGGGGAGGCAAGAGGCATTCTGCTTCAAAGAATTCACTAGCAAAAGAGGATACACTGTGGCTAACAGCTACAATCACTGTAGTTACTTTAAAGCCCTCTTAGGAACCAGGTCTTAAAAAATGATAAACTTGGTTGGCCTCATGAATAGGTATTAGCTAAACTACAAAATGAGTGAGACCATGGTATTCCAACTTAAAAATACAGTGCTTTATTTAAGTAGTTTTTTTTTACTCTTCCAAAAGCAGCATCATTAGTCCCCAGAATTGTAATTAAAGGAAACCTTCCTTATTATGCAGAATACGGATTTCAATAATATTTAATATGGGCATTGTTAAAACACTCCAAAGTAATAAAACTATTCATTTATATATGATATGACTTAGGAAGTCATGGAAGTCAAAAAATCTTTAAACTTTACAATGACAATGTATTAGGGGGAAAAGCAAATTTGTTAGTTCTATTCCATTAAGGATTCCTCATGCAATGTAAAAACTGAGTTCAAGTTACACTTTGATGTGTACATCCTTTTGAAAGCTACTCTACCCTGTTTTATATGAAGCATCTGTAGCTAAAATGAACACCTAGTGAAGAGTACGGATGCCGCATTACATAAGCAGACGTCAGAACTGGCCAAGCTGATTTTAAGTTACTTTAAACATGGACACAGAGTCAGAAATTAGCTATGGCTTACTTCTTAGAAGTAAGAGATAATTACCCTCATCATGATGAAAAGGATTTTCAATGTAAGCTAATAGAGGTATTTTTCCTATAGCTAAGCTCTGCTTTTAAAAATAAACTTTAAAACTTTAATTAAAATAGGAAATGCTTTACTACATAGTAAAAACACTTCTCAGTTTGTGAGGCAGAGAAAAGGAAGGACTCTGTAAAGGAGGAAAGGTGGGACAGAAAGATGAAGAGAAAGAAAAGGGAAGGAGGAAAAGAAAAGAGAAAGGAAGAGTAAAAGGACAGAAGGACCTACTGAAATATATGATTTCTCACAAATTTTAAACTAGCAGGAGAAATTCTTTCCTTTTATACAGATGAAGTGTTCCTCTTATATATGCTTTGAAAGATCTAGACAAATAAAATGTTAAGAATCTTATTACATCAGATTTCTGAGTTTTCAGTTTTGAAAGCATGCTATTTCTTAATATGTTAATCGTCTATACCGCAAATGCAATTTGCATTAACAACGATGTTTTCAAGACAAGTTTAGTGTAAAACATGGTTAAATTAAGTTCAATAAATAAGTAACATACATTAGTTTGACTTCTCAAAGTTTTGTGCACATTAACTTAGCCATGTATCTAATATATAAATCACTCATTAGTGAACTCAATAATCATGTGAAATCCTCAGCTTACTAATTCATTATCATTCACAACTATTACAATTTTAATTTATGTTGTGTACAAAATTGTGTCACAACATATGCATGTAGACAGGTCACTTTTTAAAAAGATTTATTTATTTGAGAGAGAGAGAGAGAGAGAATGAGCAGGGGAGGGGGAAAGAGAGAGGGAGAAGCAGACTCTCTGCTGAGCAGGGAACCGGATGAGGGACTCGATCCCAGGACCCTGGGGTCATGACCTGAGCCGAAGGCAGATGATTAACCAACTGAGCCACTCAGGCATCCCAACAGTTGACTTTCATGAAAAGATCACAGCCAAGGTAGATCTATGGTCTACCAAATATGGTTTCCAAATGTAGACCTAATTCTGATGAGCTCATGATCAGATATAGCATTTCACTATAGAGAACTTTCCCTCCTACCCGCCCTCTGCAAATAGTATACTCAAACAGTGGATGACTGAACAAGTACTTACTTTCCTTTAAATTTTTAGCCTTTTTAGAAGCAGACCTGTAAGAGCCATATCCTGTTTAAGACAAGATATATTCTGTAAAATGCCTCCAAAACACCAAAGTAAGATAATACATACAATTGAATGTTTATACTAGATCATATTTCTTAACTGAGAATTAACATTTCAATTTATCACAATCAATCCTTGCTTAAGGATCTGAGGAGTTTCAAATATGTATACATCAATATCTGCATCTATATGTAATATCTGTATATAATCAATACACGTATCAATATATCTATATAGGTTTTTCTGAATGTGTATTATCTCCTTAGTACTATAAACAATCTTCATGGATAACAAAGATTATACAACCCCCCCATAAAACCTTGAAAATTCAAAACAAAACAAAAGTATGACCCAACAACTAAGATATACACCCACCTCATCAAAGACTATGATACCAGGAAATGAAATGTCAAACAAAATTTGCCAGGCCCAGGGCAGACATAAAGAAGAGGTTATTCTTGCATTTTTCCCCACTAGTTTTTCCTTCTAATATTCCTAAGTATTCATCCTATTTGTTACCTACTTGAAATTATTAGTAAGTAGTTATTTTAAAAGTATGAGTAATTAAACCAAAAGCAACTGTCATATTTACCCAAAAGAAGGAACCACTACTAAGAATCAAAGCCTAGTAATTCTGTTCTTAACAGACAGGTGTTGTGTGTTCTGGCATGTTATATGAAAATCATTTATGAGAAGAACAGAAAAAAAATTAGAAGGTAGTTTTCACTATTGGAATAGATACGTGATTAAGCAAATTTTTTTACACTGTGAAATTATTAACAGATTAAATGACCACCCTATGGGGCAGCATTTCTGGATGTTGACATTCTCTGAGATGGAAGGAAAAGGGACTGGATGAACAATGTGATGGTCACACAAAGAAGCCAATTTGGGTCTCAGATCTTTTCAAATATTAAGTTAAAGGAACATTATTTGGAATGAAGTTCAGGCTTGCAACTGCCAAGACCCTCTTAGGTCAGCAGTGAATTGAGAAACTAAAACCCATGTCATGGAAAGTTAGGGAAAGATGGGAAGACAAGTCAATCATTAAAGCAGCAGTAAGACTCTGGCAGACCATCCTAAGGTATAGGCTGTGTCTGGCATATATTACCAAGGTTAACAATTTCTCCAAGAAACTCAAACATTAACTGTAATCTGAGGGGCCTTAATAAATACATAATAATAATCAAGGAGTTAACTTGATATAAAAGTACTTTCTTAAAAGAGTTATATACGAAAATCATAGTTTGTGATATAAATACTACTGAACTTAGATATGAAACAGCTCTATTTTCATTTTAGCCAGCAATTATAATTTGTTAAGCCATCTCACATTTAACCCAAGCTTTTGTTAAATTTCAAACTTACCAACTGGTCAAATTTCTACCTCACTAACTCAACGTCTAACTCACAGACTTTTTTTTTTTTTTTTTTTTACTAAATCTACTCACATTCTCAAAGAGGTATTAAGGACAGGTGAAATTATCAAAAGCAGAGAATGAGCTATATACCAATAAGTAACAATAAGGCTAATTTTTACATATAATACTATCATGAAAACACTAAGCATTGTATTACTATCAAGGATTTCTTTGCACAGGAAGCTAAAAAACCATGTTTAGGGAAATAATTAAGACCATCATATCATAATCCATCTCTCTTTAAATTTGAGGTATTTAATATTTTGGCTTTTAAAATTATCCCATACTACTACATGCTTAAGCATGAGGAGTGAAGTTCATTCTAGTCCTAAATTTGAGAGTTCAGGTTTTAATGTGATCACTAAAAATTGCCTAATTGGTCATTAGAAAAAGAACATTCTATAAATAAAAGAGAAAGAAGACCACACAATTTTAGCTATCTGTTTCAATCTCTTCACACTAAAGGATGTTATGTTTTTACTTTCTGTCCATGCATTTTCTCCATTAGAAGAAAAAAAGGACTAAAGGCAGGAAACAACCAAGAGTGGAGTAATAAGAAGCCTGGTGTGTGTAAAAACTGGAAAACAGTCTCAAATGGAAAGTTACACTAGAACAGAGTAAGAAAATAAAAGAAATGAATGTAACATTTATCAAAGGGAACAGTGATTAAGAGGTTTGGGCTTTGGAGCTGGGCTACCCGAGTTCAAATCCCAGCTCTTCCACTTACTAAGGTGAGGGTGACCTTGGGCAAGTTTCAATAACCCATCTTTATTTCAATTACCTCATCTACACAATAGGGACAGTACCAGAACATACCCCAGAGGGCTGTAGTGAGGATTTAATGAATTTAAAATAAATATTTAAAATAGTATCTGGCATATAGTACTCAATAAATGTCAGCTATTATTGTTATATGTCTACAGTTTAATTACCAGCAATATTTTTTAATCTTGAAGATATTAAATGAAACAATGACCTAGCTCGGTGCAACAAATTAATACTCAGAAAATGCCAATTTTATTTAATAGCAACTTTAGCAGCTTGGATAACAACAATTTTGCATATTTTAATTTCTCTAGGGACATTTGCCATTAGATTATCTGTGTAAGAAATTAATAAATAAAGCAAAATTTTAAAAAGCTCAAATAAGTAACATTTGCTCTCTCATCCAATGCTTTAAAAATAGCAAATCATCTGCATCAAAAAGTTCCCATTCCTATAAATGACAATTGTTTTAAAATATATCCACCAAATAAGCTTATAATTTATAGTTGCTTTCATTTTTCAAAAATACACATAGGAAGCAACTTACGTCTAAAACGATCTCAGAGCAGTAGATAGCTTATTTAGCAAGGGCAATCAAAACTTGCTATGTTGGGCTGCCCCCTACAGGTCTCAACTCACCAATTTCTTTTAAAAGGTGTGTTTAAGTAGAGAATATCATCTGCATTCTAACATTAAGAAGAATATGAATACTAAAGGAAAGCATTAGGTCTCCATTCATTCAAGCAGGAAATAGTCTCTGAGGAACATCTGTAAAGGTACAGTGAGAAATTAAACAATTCCTTGTCCTTCAAGAATTCATAGGTTACTGCATACAGAGATACTACACAGACTTCAATGGATCCACAGTGAATTACTGCAAAATGGCTTAAGAAATGTCTATGTTATATTACAATACTGTGTATAGAAAAAGAACTAAGTTGGAAATCCAAGACTCAAGTTCTACTCCTACCTCTGCCATCAAATATCCATTTGAATTTTGGGGGTAAGAGTTTTGTGCAAGTTGTCTTACTTCTAAAATTAGAGGTTTGACTTCGATGATTCCGAAGGCTTCCTTCAGCTCCAATAGTCTATAACTGCATTTGTCATAATAAAAAGCAGAAGGGAAAAAAATTTTTTAGAAGGAAATGTTTTAAAACAAAGTTGAGAGAAAGAAAAAATAATTTCTACACGGTATGAAGGGTTAAAGCACATATGGAGAAATCAAGAAAGACTTCTTGGGGGAGATGACATTGAATTGAGTGTAGAAGCATTCTGGGAATAAGGCCTATTCCCAGGAGGAGTGAACAGAGTAAGAAAACAGAACATCGAGCATGTTTTGAGGAACAACATGTGATACTATTTGGTTGGAGTTCAGCTATGTTTTATGAAAATCAAAGTAACAGGAACCTTCTAGAAGTTAGTGAAAATCACCAGAAGGTGATAAATGCAAATGGTTCTGGTACATTACAATGTAAAATTCTAAGAAATGGATCAAAAGTGATTCCAAGGTATTGAGTCTAGGACCTTGAATGAAAGTGGTAAAGAAAGACGGAACTAAAATAAAAAGAGGAGGTTATATGAATATTTGGTAGTGAGGAGAAATAGATTTTGGGGGCCAGGAAAAGCCTCACAGAGAAGACCATGCTAAGACCAGAAATACACTGAAAAATGGAATGAGCTATTTATCAGATATGTCACACCAATCATAAAAATAAGAGAACACAGGAGGCATGACAAGCCATCACTGTTGCTGATAAATAATTCATAGCAAAACTAGTGACTTATATCAACATCTTATAACAATAGCAAATAATATGCAAATTATTTACTATGTATCAAGCACAATACTGTATTAAAAGTAATACACTTAATCTTCAAAACAACTGAGATTATCATCCCTATTTTACAGATAATAAAACTGAGGTCCAGAGATGTGAGATGAATGCCCCAAATCACACAGCTGGGATACAAACTTAATAAAACTGCCTGACTGAAAATTCTCCATCTCAATGTTAGATTCAATTCTTTCAAAGTTATTTATCAGAGGATCTATGTGGGAAAAAATTTCCAAAATAAAAAAAAATGTACAACTTTCAAAAAGTAATCTATAATTTATAGCAATATTCATGCTCAAGCAATATACTGGGTTAAAATTTTTGTATTTAGAAATAATTAGGAAGAGCACAACTCTTTAAAAAAAAAAACCTTAGAAAACTCTTCAGTCCTTACTTTCTTCCCCAAATTTCTCTAAAATTTAATGGTTAGGAATCATTATGAAGGGGCACCTGGGTGGCTCAGTTGGTTAAGTGTCCGACTCTTGATTTTGGCTCAGGTCATGATCTCAGGGGATCAAGCCTCACATGGGGCTCCAGGATCCGTGCTCAGCGCAGAGACTGTGTCATCTCCCTCTCCCTTTGCCGCCCACCGCCCCCCTCTCTAAAAAAAAAAAAAAATCTCATTACGAAGTGGTCATTTCCTCAATAATGGTGGAATAAGGATCTCAAATATCATCTTCTCCATGAGAGTTACAAGAACACTGGCAAAACCTGTCAAAAATCTGAACAGATCTATAACAAGTAAGAGAATGAATTAGTAATTTTAAAATCTTCCCACAAAGAAACACCCAGGACCATATGTCTTCATGGGTGAATTTCACCAATTATTTAAAGATTTAACACCAACCCTTCACAATCTCTTCCAAAACCTTAAAGACTGAACACTTCCAAATTCATTCTATGAGGCCAGTATCATCCTGATGTCAAAATCAGACATTACAATATAAGAATACTAGAGACTGATAATCCTTATGAATATAGAATTCTCAAAAAAATTCTCAACAAAAACTAGCAAACCAAATCCAGTTACATATATTATATACCATGATCAAACAGGATCTATCCCAGGAATATGAGGGTTGTTCAACAAAGAAACTAGATATAGAAAAAATATTTGACAAAAAATCCAACCCTTTAATGATAAAAATACTCAACAAAACAGAAAAAGTAGGAAACTCAATCTTTTAAAGGGCACCTAAGAGAAACTTAAAGGTTGTAAGTGAAAGACTGTAAGCCTTCCCCAAGATCAAGAGTGAGACAAGGATGTCCAGTTTTGCCATTTCTATTTCGACACCATACTGGGAATTCTACTCAGGGAAATTAGGCAAGAAAAATAAATAAAGAGCTTTCAAATTGGAAAGGAAGAAGTAAAACTTTTGCTTTTTGTAGTGACATGATCTTTTTTTTTATTATGTTAAGTTAGCCACCATACAAAACATAATTAGCTTTTGATGTAGTGCTCAGTGATTCATTAGTTGCGTAAAACACCCAGTGCTCATTACAACACGTGCCCTCCTTAATACCCATCACCCAGCTACCCCAACCCCCCACCCCCGTCCCCTCTGAAACCCTCAGTTTGTTTCCCAGAGTCCATAGTCTCTCATGGTTTGTTTCCCTGATTTCCCCCTTCAGTTTTCCCTTCCTTCCTCTAATGTCCTTATGTTCCACATATGAGTGAAACCATATAATAATCGTCTTTCTCTGCTTGACTTATGTCACTTAGCATAATCTACAATCTTCTAACAAAGAACATTCTAAGGAATCAGAAAAAAACTATTACAGGTAATAAACTAGTTCAATGAGGCTTCAGGATACAAAATCAAAAATCAAAAAATGTGTATCATAAAATTGATATGCAAAAATCAATATTATTGGGGCGCCCAGGTGGCTCAATTAAGCATCCGACTCTTGATTTTGTCTCAGGGCATGATCTCATGGTTGTGGGATCGAATCTTTGTTGGGCTCCCCGCTGCTAGGCAAGGAGTCTGCTTGTCCTTCTCCCTCTGCTTCTCCCCGACTTGAACTCTCTCTCCCTCTCTGTCTCTCTCAAATAAATGAATAAATAAAATCTTAAAAAAAATCAATGTTATTTATATACACTAACAATAATCTAAAAATGATAAAAAACAATCAGATCAAAAATACATAGGAATAAATAAATTTAATAAAAGAAGTATGAGATTTGTGTACTGTAAATTACAAAACACTGTCGAAACAAATGGAAGACCTAAATAAATAGAAAGAAATTCTGTGTTAAAGGATTGAGAGACTTAATATTGTTTGTTAACATAGCAATACTCCACAAATTGATCTACGTATTCAATATAATTCCTATCAAAGTCCTATACGCCTTTCTTGCCGAAAATGATGAGCTGATCCTAGAATTCATATGGAAATGTACAAGATCCAGGACAGCCAAAATAATTTTGAAAAACTGAACAAAGATAGACTCCTATTTCTCAATTTCAAAACTTACTACAAAGCTACAGAATTCAAGACAGTGTGGTAATGGCATAGGTTAGACAGATAATCACTGAAACAGAAGTAAGAGTATACATATAAAAACCACACGTTTGTGGACAATTCATTTTCAACAAGAGTGCCAAGACAATTCAATGAGGGAAAGAGAATTCTTTTCAACAAATCCTGCTGGAAGAACCAGAACATCCATGTACAAAAGAATGAAGTTGGACCCCTTATCCCCTATTATGTACCAAAATTAATTCAAAATGGATCAAAGATATAAATGGAAGAACTAAAACTATAACACTTAAGAAGAAAACAGGAAGAAATCTTCAAGATTTCTACAGGAAATCACCTTGTATTAGGCAATGGTTTCTTAGACACAACAACATAAAAGCATCAGAAACCAAAGAAGAAATGAACTGGATTTCATTAAAATTAAAATCTTTTGTGTTTCAAAGACACTGCCAAGAAAGTAAAAAGACAATCCACAGAATGGAAGAAAATATCTGTAAAGCATATATCTAATAAAGGTCTAGCATCCAGAACGTATAATGAACTCTTATAAATCAACAGTGAAAAAACAACCTAATTTAAAAATGAGCGAAGGATTTACAGAAACCCTTCTCCTAAGAAGATACACAAATGGTCAGTAAGCACACGAAAGGATGCTTAATACGACATTAAGTTATTAGGGAAATGTAAATCAAAATCAAAGTGAAATACCTCTTTGTATCTACTTAAGATGGCCACAATCAAAAAAATGAACAACTGTTGGCAGTGATATGAAGACACTGAAACCTTCATATATTGTTGATGGGAATGTAAAATGGTGCAGGCAATTTGGAAAACAGTTTGGCAGTTCCTCAAAAGATTAAACAGAGTTACCACTTGCTCCAGTGATAGGTATATACTCAGAAAAACCAGTCCACTGAAAAACCTGTACACAAATGTTCATGAGAGCATTATTCATTAGAGTCCAAAAGTGGAAACTACCCAAATGTTCACCAACTGATGAACAGATAAACAAAATGTGATATATCATACAATGAAATGTTATTCAGTCATAAAAAGGGATCAGGTACATACTACAAGGTGGGTGAACTTTGAAAGTATTATGTCCTGTGAAAAAAGGACACATTAAATTATATGTCCATAATAGCACTGCTAATGGGTACAGGGTCTCTTTTTGAGGTCCTGCAAATGTTCTGAAAATAGACAGTGGTGATGGCTGTGAGAATGAATGATATGACCTCAACGTGCAAGTTATTTATTGTTTTATAACTGTTATCTTCACTTGGATCAGAAGTTACTTTTAAGAACTGAGCATCCATTCTATATTTTCTTTACATACAACATACAAATCCTATTTTTTAAGCACAGATGTTTCAATATTTATCTTAGCACACTACTGCCACAGCTAGGATATGAATTAAATATTAGATACTTTCCCCCAAGGAATACTGTTATATAATTCTTTATATGAAAAATAACATATATTAACAACTATACATGAAGGGTATTCTGGGAGTGAGGAAGTTTAATGTTTTCCCCTTTTCTCCCTACTCCCAGTTCTGTCTCCTACCCAACACAGCAGCTCTCCTGAGCTAAAAGCAGCAGCTGGGGTGAACAAGCAGGCAAGGACACCATGGCAGGAGCTGTAAACCTCTGCAGTGTTCTCTCTGGGTGGACAAGAGACTATGGACCAGCAAGCATAGAGACTCCAAAAGCTAAGGAAAAGCTGAATAAGACTGGATCCTTTTTACTCTTGAGGCAGGGAGAGAAAGAGAAGACCAGGGAGAGATTTCTACCAAAAGCCCTATCAGGAATTGATACCTTGGATATCCAGAGAATATCTGGAATATGAAATATAAATGTTAAACAAGTATCCTTGAAAGAGAAGACAGAACCTGCAATGGAAAATCTAGTAACAGCCTAAAAGTGAAGATACTAAACTGTTCTAGCAAAAGCTACGCATTAAGAAACCGGCGGTAAAAGTGGCATAATGGTCTCTGTATAGTGGGAGACTGGAGGAGTACGGGGAAGGGAAAGTATTCTAAAGGTTTCATCTTATGGAGAGGAAAAGCAGTAAGAGTGTCTCAGGGAGGAAAAATAGGTAGGATCTTTCAATAATATGATTATGAGCTTTAGGAAAGGGAAGGTCAGCATTAAAGGAATGAAGAAAACAGAAGTGCCAAATTAAAAAGGACAAAAAGAGAAAAACAGTAGCTTTATTAAGCTACTCAATAATTTAGCATCCATTTCTTTTTAAAAAAATAAATAAATAGGGGCGCCTGGGTGGCACAGCAGTTAAGCATCCGCCTTCGGCTCAGGGTGTGATCCCGGCCTTCTGGGATCGAGCCCCACATCAGGCTCCTCCGCTGGGAGCCTGCTTCTTCCTCTCCCACTCCCCCTGCTTGTGTTCCCTCTCTCGCTGGCTATCTCTTTCTCTGTCAAATAAATAAATAAAATCTTTTAAAAAAATAAATAAATAGATTTATTTATTTTTAATTAAAATAAAATGTATTACTTGTTTCAGGAGCACAGGTCTGTGATTCATCAGTCTTACACAATACACAGCACTTACCACAACACATATCCTTCCCAATGTCCATCATCCAGCCACCCCATCCCCTCGCCCCACTCCCCTCCAGCAACCCTCAGTTTGTTTCCTAAGATTAAGAGTCTCTTATGGTTTGTCTCTCTCTCTAGTTTTGTCTTTTCATTTTTTTCTCTTTCCCTATGATCCTCTGCCTTGTTTCTTAAATTCCGCATATCAGTAAGATATGATAATTGTCTTTCTCTGATTGACTTATTTTGCTTAGCATAATACCCTCAGTTCCATCCACGTCATTGCAAATGACAAGATTTCATATTTTTAATGGCTGCGTAATATTCCATTGTATGTATGTATATATATCACATCTTCTATTATCCATTCATCTGTTGATGGACACCGAGGCTCTTTCCATAGTTTGGCTATGGTGGACATTGCTGCTATAAACACTGGGTTGCAGGTGCTCCTTTGGATCACTACATTCGTATCTTTGGGGTAAATACCCAGTAGTGTAACTGCTGGGTTGTAAGGCACCTCTATTTTCAACTTCTTGAGGAACCTCCATACTGTTTTCCAGAGTGGCTGCACCAGTCTGCATTACCACCAACAGTGTAAGAGGGCTCCCCTTTCTCTGCATCCTCGCCAACATCTGTCGTTTCCTGACTTGTTAATTTTAGTCATTCTGACCGGTGTGAGGTGGTATTTCATTGTGGTTTTGATTTGTACTTCCCTGATGCTGAATGATGTTGAGCACTTTTTCATGTGTCTGTTGGCCATTTGGATGTCTTCCTTGCAGAAATGTCTGTTCATGCCTTCTGCCCATTTCTTGATTGGATTATTTGTTCTTTGGGTGTTGAGTTTGACAAGTTCTTTATAGATTTTGGATACTAGCCCTTTATCTGATATGTCATTTGCAAATATCTTCTTCCACTCTGTCGGATGTCTTTTGATTTTGTTGACTGTTTCCTTTGCTGTGCAAAAGCTTTTTATCTTGATGAAGTCCCAACAGTTCATTTTTGCCTTTGTTTCCCTTGCTTTTGGAGACGTGTCTAGCAAGAAGTTGTTGCGGACGAGGTCAAAGAGGTTGCTGCCTGTGTTCTCCTCAAGGATTTTGATGGATTTTTGTCACACATTTAGGTCTTTCATCCATTTTGAGTCTATCCATTTCTAATTTAAAAATCTAAAAGGAAATTCATTTAATCTGATAAAGGTTATGTATCATTCTAAATCATGAAATATTTTTTTAGAAGATTTTATTTATTTGAGAGACAGAGATAGTGGGAGAGAGCACAAGTGGGGAAGAGAGGGAGAAGCAGGCTCCCTGCGATCAAGGAGCCCAATGCAGGGCTTCATTCCGGGACCATGGGATCATGACTTGAGCTGAAGGCAGACACTTAATCAACTGAGCCACCCAGCCCCCCCTAAACGGTGAAATATTAAAACCGTATCAAAGAATACCAGAAACCAAATAGAAATGCCTGCTAGGACCATTACTGTTAAATAGTGTCTTAGCAATATAGTACTAGCAATACAATGAATCAAGAAAAACAAATGGTTGATAGAAAATAGTGGGAAGAGGTATTTTTTGTTTTTCCTTTTTTTGGCTGATGCCATAAAACAATATGTAGAAATGGAAATGAAATGAAGAAAGATAACACCTACAAAACACCTAAAATAAATTAAAAAGAAAAGTACAGGGCTTATTTGAAGAAAATTAAAAAATCTACACAGAACATAAAATCTGAATAATAAGAAAGATATATCATTTTCTTATCTGGGAAGACTTAATAACATAAGAAGGTTAATTCTACCAAAATTAAAAGTAGAAATCTAATGTATTTCCACTTATAAATGAACAAGAGGCTATGGGGGGTTGACAAAATTATTTTAAAAGTCATGTGAAAAAAATTAAGGACAAAACAATTAAAAAAAAAAAGTAAGGGGTGAATTTCCCTAGCAGGTATCACAGGACTAAATAAAATCAAATAAAAATAATAAGAATAAACAAATATACCAACGGAACAAAACAGGGAATCCAAAAATAATCCCAGCAGTCAAAATATTTTAATGTAAAGCAGAGGTGGCATTTTTATCCAGTAGGAAAAGGACAGTTTGTATCAGGAGTCAATACACTATGGCCTGCAAATCAAATTGTGCCCTTCACCTGTTTTTGTAAATACAGTTATACTGGAACACAGCCATGTCCATCATCTGTAAATTGTCTGTGACTGCTTTTAAGCTACCAAGTTATACAGGTGCA
Source organism: Ursus americanus (assembly GCF_024610735.1). Classification (NCBI taxonomy): domain Eukaryota; kingdom Metazoa; phylum Chordata; class Mammalia; order Carnivora; family Ursidae; genus Ursus; species Ursus americanus. Next base: position 23,833,465 of record NC_142137.1, read on the forward strand.
ACAGAGACCATCTGGCCTGCAAAGTCAAAAAAATTTACTATCTGGCTCTTTAAAGAAAACGTTTACCAGACCCTAGGTTCATTTAATAATGATCTTATTACAAAAAGCCAGCAGATGGAGGGGAAAAAAGATGTACTTCTATATTTCAGACAGTACATAAAAATAAATTCTAGATGAATTAAAGATATACATATTAAAAAATCTATCTTACAAGAAAAGCTAGGTCAGATAAGGATGTACAACTTGCAGATGTACAGGGAGGGGCCTTCTTAACAACAAGAAAATATACTACTAATTAAAAAAATATATAACTGGCTATCTTTCATCTAAAAATAATATTATCAAAAACAAACAAAAGCCAAAAAACAAAATAGTAAGTGCTGGTGATGATGTAGAGAAATTGGAACCCTTGTGCACTATTAGTAGGAATGTAAAATGGTGCAGCTGCTATGGAAAACAGTATGGCAGCTCCTCAAAAATTTAAAAACAGAATTAACCATATGATCCAGCAATTCCACTTCTGAGTATATACCCAAAAGAATAGAAAGCGGAGTCTCAAAGATACCCACACACCTACTGTGATGGTAAATTTTCTGTGTCAATTTAGTTGGGCTACAGTGCCCAGGTATTTGGTCAAACATTACTCTGGATGTTTCTGTAGAGGTGTTTTTTTAGATGAGATTAACATTTAAATTGGTGGACTCTGAGCAAAGCAGAGTATCCACCACAGTATGGGTCAGTGTCATCAGCTAAAGGCCTTATTAAAACATAGACTCACCTCCTTTGAGCAAGAAGGAATTCTGCCAGCAGTTTGCCATTGGCCTCAAACTGTAACTTTCCCCTAAGTCTCTAGCTTGCTGCCCTATCCCATCCAACGTTGGGCTCACCAAATTTTGCCAATCACGTGAACCCATTCTTTAAAATAAATTTCTCTCTCTCTCCCCCCCATCCTACTGGTTCTGTTTCTCTGGAAAACCCTGACTAACATACCCACGTTTGTAGCAATTTCATTCACAACAGTCATGAGGTGGAAGCAGTCCTAGTGTTCATGAATGGATAAACAAAATATGGTGTATATATGCATGCTATGACATGGATGAACTGTAAGATATAAGCAAGTCACGCACACAAAAAGTACTTGATGATTTCACTTATATGGGGCACCTAGAGTAATCAAATTCAGAGCTGTTGTTTAATGGGTATGAAGTTTCGGTTCTGCGACATGAAAGTGTTTTAGAGATCATGTTTAACACTATAAGTAGTGTTATACACTTAAAAAGAGTTAAGACAATAAATTTTACGTTATATGTATTCTGCCACAATCAAAAAATTTTTTAAAAAATGTTAAGGAAATTCAAAAAAATTAAGTAACATACATTCAGCTGTGGAACAGAGAATATTTAAATTCTACCCTATTAAAGATATTAAATATTTCCACACAGTTAAATATATATTACAAATTACTCAGTGTTTCTTTTTGAAAAACAAAATTAAAAGCAATAATATTCAGTTTACCACCAAGTCCCTGCTCTTTTTCTCTGGCCTCTTCTACTACATGTTATTGCAAGATATCAACTAAAATGGAACACAGTGAAAGAACAGAATCGCAGTTTCTCACCCAAACTGCCACAACCCTGGAGGAGGAGGAGGGAATCCTAACAAACACCACCATAATTTGCCACACATTTCTATTGTTCTCACGTTTCAAAATTTATAAATCGGCATTTCTAAAAACAAACAATCTAAAATTTTGACTCCTTCTTCAGCCTAGGAAGTGCCAAGTTAATCTCTGACATCATTTAACTGATGAACAACTTCCAAAAACAACTAAGAATCATGTTAACTTTCTCAGAAAACAAGTCCTATTTATCAGCTTCATGTTTTTGTTTAAAACTAAAACTAACACTGTTAGGTTGTTCCTAAGAGGATTCTCTGAATTTATTTATAACCTCTAGAATAACATACAGAACAAAGTAGGTGATTAAGTAACCTTTATTGAATAAACACAAATGGATATTCGGATTACTAAAAATCTTCAGAGGATAAAAAGAAAACTCCTTAATATGGTCTAACCCTTACATTTGCAACCTTACTTTCCCCCAACTCTGTGCTCAAGACTTACAATGTCCCCTCTGCCTACAAAGCTCTTCTCATCACTCTTTGCCTTCCTTAACTCTACCCATCTGTCAACTCTTCAAGAGACATAACACTTCATCAACAAAGCCTTCTCTGTGTTCCCAAACATCAAATTCTCCTTAGAGGGTTTGGGTTTTTGTTGTATTATATACCTCTGCTTCACAGCACCAATCATTCTTAGTGGTGATTTTACATTTGTTTATAACTTACTTGATTAGCTCATTTCCACCTTTGAACTACAAGCTTTATAAAGGGTGATGTATAATATTAATCAATATCTGTATCCCCCATACATAGCACAGAGCATGGCATGTAAATGTCTATGAGTCAGTGAACTTGTTGAATGAATGAATGAATGAATAAAATAAACTTTTCTTACAGGAACTATATTGGTAGCTAAACATTTATGAATCCATTGCTTCTTGAAAGACACAACAAAATGCGTCTAATTTTCACTCTACAACCTCAATACCAATGCCTGAGGACTTCACGGTCACTTTACAAATCTTTTTAACAGAGATTCTCATTAATCACCATCTGTTTACATGTGCTATTCTAAATAACATTTAGGTTACATTTCTGAAACACTTTCTGCCATCAACCTCATCTCTAGAATACCAGCTAATATGAAGCACCTGGATTTCAGGAACACAGACCTGAAACTCATACACCAAACTAAACTGTTATGTAAATGACAGAAATGACACATTTTGGTCTATAATGGATCTCTAGACTACTTTTGTACCTATTTTACTTGTACCACTAAAAGTCTGTCACTAGATTATAGTCATTTTGAGCCCATACAAACTACAGATGAAAAACAACTGAAGTTTTCCAACAATCTGAACACAAGGCAGCCTTTACAGAGTCTTACCAGCTAGAGGTCTTCTAGGTTTCTATCAATGTATTTGGTCGAGGTGGACTTCACTCTATATAATTATATTCTGAAAATTCTGTAAACTTAATCATACTTTGTAAGTCTCACCTAGGTCTGATTTCTGGTTCTTTCACATTTCATTTGTGTGCGCCTGAGCCAGTAACTTAAATCCCTCAGCTTCAGGCTCCTCATATGTAAAAATCAGACAATGAGCCCTACTTCATATGGTGGTTCTAAGGCTTCGAAAGATGAAGTGGGCCTGACTTAAGGATGCTCGGTGCCCCTTCCTTTTAATACCCCTTGCTACACAGGAATTTTATTATGATTCTACAAAGAAAAATATTTTAGTAAAAGTGATGTCTTTCATTTATCTTAATAGACCTAGATTTTCAGGTTCTGCTTAAATTTATTATTAATTTAAGATCTCAAATAGCACAGAAATTTATATCTAGTATGTTAAAGAAATGAAAGGTATGGATTCATCAAAATACTGCATAAGTAAAAGTTACACTTAAGGGACTATCCTAACCATACAAACTAATCTGCTGTAAAGGAGTCAGCAACAGAAACCTGCATTAGCCTTTAGACCATATAATTAGGAAAACAGAAAGCTGAGCCCATCTTCCTTCAGTCAAGGCATGAATGAAGATTCAAAAATACAAAACAGAAAAATGGAAAAAGCCAGGAATGGCAAAAGTAAGGAAATGAGCAAAAACTAAGACTCCTAAATTTTTATACTCACATATATACCTTACTCCTAAAATTTTAATCAAATTCAAGTAAGAACCTAGTTGGAAAGGCATAAAGCTAAGAGGAAAGTTGGGTCCTCCTGTTTGAGGAAAAACTACCAACTTCTTGGCACAGTAAAGATCACGCAGCAAGCTTTTTCCTAACACAGTCCCCACCTGGCAGCCACGTTTTGTCAAGCAAATTTTAAGAATTCTCTAGCTTCCCACTTTCAATCTAATTATAGAACTTTATAAAACCATTTTCTCTCTCACACACACATTCTCTCTTTCTTTTCCCTCCCCCCTCACATTCTCTCTCTCTAAATCCTTCTCTGTTGTGATACGACAATGAGAGGTATGAATACATCTGACCATTTTTCTCTGAACATAATAACAAACATGAAAAGAACACCTCCACCCTGTCCATCTGTACCATGATTATAACAATAATAACCCCCACACAATAAGTAATGATGGTGTAATATACTTTCCCTATAGGAGCTTAACATATTCACAGTACAGAAACTATAGTAAATATACATGCCAGAACCTACCTATCCAAGTAAGTGCTAAGAGGTATATTGCTCAAAATAGTTTTGAAACTCCTCTTTGGGGAATGTCTTTAGAGTTTGTATTATGTTTTATTTCACTAAATTCCACAAATACGCTACTTTGCTAGGATCTGGGAGTGCATTATAGTATGTTACTCTGGAGCTCATGGTACAACAGAATAGCCCCAAATCAACTACTGATGACTGATGGAATGATGTGATGAATTAACAATACTCACAAATGCCTACTACATGTCAGGTACTTTTCTAGACCCTGGCACACAGCATGAACAAAACAATTACCCTGTCTTCGTGAAAAAGATAAAACACCTTCATTTTTAGAAGTGATTAAAAGTCACAAAGCACTGTAAAGGAAAGGACTATGTTTGTTGTAAAAACAATACATTTGCTCTGAAGTCAGGAGTTTAAACTTTTTTTAAAAAATCAGAGTGGCACTGATAGAATTATTATATAAACCTGTAATATGGTTTCTTTGAAGAAAAACTTTAACTAGATGTATAAATTCACTCAGTCATGCCCCTTTCGTTTTATGGATGAGGAAACAAGGGCCCAGCCAGGCTGCGTAACCTGCCTTGGATGCACAGCTTGTCAGTGTCAGACCTCCCACAGAGCCGTGGAGGCCCTCCCTTCTAGTTCAATGTTCTTTCTAGGAAACACAACTTTTTTTTCAAGGACAAGTGCTTTAGCCTTTATGTCTCCAACATTTTCCAATCTTCTGAGCTCAATGAGGTTTACATGTAGTCACAAACTGTCAGACTAAGAAACAGAAGCAGAAAAAGGTCAAAACAATTTTCTACTAAGTGAATAAAGCATAATTGTGATCTTGACACTATCATACACTGCTTTTTCAATCCTTCCAACACTTCTAGCTTTTTCGCTTTCTCCTGCTCTTCTCCCTTCATTTTAGTTAATTTTATTTTTTTCAAGATTTATTTGAGAGAGACAGAGAGAGAGAACACACATGCATGTGCGTGGGGAGGGCAGAGGGAGAGAAAATCTCCAGCAGACTCCCTGCTGAGCATGGACTCCAACACACGGCTGGATCCCAGGAGCCGAAATCAAGAGTCAGACGCTTAAACCAATTGAGTCACCCAAGTGCCCTTTGGTTAATTTTAAAAGTGTTTTGTTTTCTTAACTACTACTGTAGCACTATCCTTGTTAAAGTCACCATACATTTAAATCCAAGGAAAACTGCTAGCTTTTTCAGTTTGGGATTATTTAACTATAAAGTCTATTTTTAACATTATATGATCTTTGGTGCTTCTTTTTTTTTTTTTTTTTAATCTTTGGTGCTTTTAATACCCTATCAATTTAATACTTCAAATTAAGTAATTAGGAAGCACTCACAGTATATGAAAGACTGCTAAATCCTACTACATTAGTTTTTTTTTTTTTAAATCCAGCCTTGTCTTCAAAGATATCACTAGCATTTCGAGGGTATTACTGCATCCAGAATGCAGGCTAGATCAAGAACTATCTAACTTGGGCAAAGCACCTGCATCTGCCTAGATTGAGAGATGACATTCAAACTGTCAACCCCAGGAAGAGAGGGGTCAAGCCACCTAAGCCAATCCCACTTGTCCCCACCCAACCTCCCCTTCCAAGCTTGGCCCTTACTGGGCTGCTGTTAAAAACCATTTCTGACTGGTTCAGTCAGTAGGGCATGCAACTCTTGACCTCAAGGTTTTGAGTTCAAGCCCCACACTGGGCATACAGTTTACTTTAAAACAAACAAACAAACTTTTTTATTTTTGAAATCCACTCAGAAAACTTAAGGACTACTCTGAAATTCTATGATAAACTGTTATTGTTTTTCATAGGTACTTTAAGCACCAATATCCACGTCAATGATGGTGAAGAAGTAGACTCTCTATGGGATTTATAAACTACATGAAGAATCCTACTCACTGTAAGTATTAACTTAGTCCATAAAATCTGGGTCCATGTTGGCTTTTTCCTGTGGAATAACTAAAAAGCGTATCACTAGTGAATCTAGCTCTCTAAAGGTTTCTCTTACATAATGCCTAGGTGGTCAGTACAGAGGCAGCTAATGTGAGATATTTCTTCTCTCATACAACTAGGTTTCCTGCCATCTTTCTTTCTCACATCATTTTATGCAACTCTACAGGATCCATTCTATTTGCCCACTGTCAAACAGAACAGTTTCCAAAACTGATGCACCACCTCTCTTTTCCGCAGATAGCTTTATTCCTCACTACACAGAAAAGACTGATGCTTTCCCACGTGAGTAGCAACAATTTTTCCCCTCCTATTCCTTAACAGTTCTCTGCAAACCTCTCATCTGCTAGGTTAACCTTACTGTTAATCCCGATCCCCAAATGCTTTGCTCCGTCAATTACTTTCTCTTCCATACAATAACCTAAAAGTCTTTTCAGTCCTGGCCTTCCCATTACTTCGTCCAATTCTTTATTATACTGTGAATGATCCATGGTTTATAATTCATTGTCTTTAGCTACTGCTGAATAACACTTTAGGAAGCAGCTTTATGAAAACTATATTTTTACTATAGGTAAGTTATAAAAAATATTGCCATACTCCTTATAAATGAAGCCATATGAAAAATTTCTTTCCTATGCAATGCCCAATAAAGTTTAGCTTTCCCTAATAACCTAGTAGGTTTCCTCCTGATGTATAATGAAAAAAAAAAAATGTTATCACATTTCTTTTCCCTTGCTCTGACTACAAGAACACTTGGGGTCAAATCCGCAGGTCAATTTTAATGACTGACTCACTCACTCATAGCTTATGTAATTTCATGCTGAGTTTCCATTTTTTATTTTCAGTGGTTTTGATTTTAAATTCTTTTCTATTTTATAAGTTCTTGTAAATTACCTCAGATTTTTCATGATATATGGCTTTGACTTTAAATTCTTTTGTTTTCTGATTATGTATTTGTGTAAATTGCCTCAGATTCTTCATAATACAAGATTATGTATAAATGAATAAGCTGTGGTATTTCCAAACCCACTGTATAGTATCTGTGGTTAACAAAGACTTGTGGAATTAAAAAAAGGAAGCAGAGAAGTGTGGCTAACTAGATCATCTGGTCTTATTCCAACAGTAATTTTTCTCATTTTATTTCTACTGTACATATTATGAATCCATGATCTAAAAATAGTCTATCTACCTTTATGTTAATGAAATCAATGAAAAGAAACCTTATTTAAATCAGAAACACTTTTCATTCTTTGACTATACTGGGATTTTTGTTTACTTGCTTTCAATTAGACAATCTGTTTTCCTCTTTAATACAATTATGTGATTGATGCCTCCATAAAAGATTTTAAAAATTACTACAGAGTAACTATGAGTAAAGACTGTGGGATACTGAAAATGGGGCTACAAGGGGAATTTACGACACAACCTCTCTGAATTTGAATGGAAGTTCGGCTGGATTAGAGCCCATGTCTGTGATATTATGTTTCCAATTTCTATTCTCAACTGCTTTTTCGAGATAGTAGGTAACTTACTTTCTGGAATACCATTCACTCAACAAATATTTACAAAGTATTTGCAATATGCAAAGCACCTAGGAGTTTTAAAGTACTCTACAGAAACAAGAGTTTCTTTACCCCATGAGAGTGTGCTATAAGGAGAGCTCTACTTATCTATTTTGTTGTACAACACTAAAGACTCACCCTTTAAAACAAATACATCAATTCTCATTTGTGGTAGCTACATTTTACAAAGTCACTGCAAACACTGAATTAGCAAATACTGAGCCACTGTTCCTGGGGGAAATACACGGTTGGTTTACTGCGTCTCTGCTCACAAAATGTTCTTCAACTGACCAATACATAATCTCGTTTTATGGGTGTTTCTTTTTCTTTATTTTGAGAGAGAGAGAGAGAGAGAGCATGTGCACATGGCAGGGGAGGGAGAGAGAGAGAATCTCAAGCAGGCTCGATCTTACAACCCTGAGATCATGACCTGAGCTGATCAAGAGTCAGACGTTCAACCGACAGAGTCACCCAGGTGCCCCATATGTGCATTTCTTTTTAAAGATGGCACTTCAGCACTACTCTTGGGAGCCATTTTAAACAACAAAATCATCAATAAAAAGCACAAAAATGTGAAAAGCGTAGCACTAATCAGACAGGGAAAAGAAACTTGTTTATAGTAGGAGAACAGAAACAAAATGGTACTGCACTGCTGAAAATGTGCATGTTGAGTGAATCAAATTTTCTGTAGCTTTGCACATGTCCATGAGAGCGCTGCTGAGTACTGACTTTGGCTTACAAATAAATTTTAGAAAGCAAGCAAATGTGCAAATACAGAATCTGCAAGTAGTGAGGATCAACTATATATGAGTCAAATATTTCAGGAGTCTCTGACTTGATTGTCACCAAAAGACAGAGCTCTGGAAAGCCCTAACAAATACCCTTCAGTTACTATGCAAATTTAAAGAGTTTTGAACTCCACTACTTCAAGAAGTAAGATGCCTGAGGCATTCACAAGTTGGTATTGTTAAAAAATGTTACTTCTTACCTGATATATTCTAAAAGGGATATAACGAAATCCATTTTCTTCTGCAGGGTATTCCATTAGTTTCCGGTTGATGGCCCAAAACTGGTCAAATCTGTCTATAATGATAAATTATGTTATTAAAAATGAACATTATAACTTAAAACCTCACATGAAGAAAGGAAAATTGTTAAACATCCTCTTAGAAGTTTCTGAAAAAGCTTCATTTACATATTTTTTTCTTAAACTTATCTTTCCGTCACTACACATAAAACAAAATATAAAATAAATTTTTCTACATTATTGCTTCCTCTTCCCAGATAGACATTTCATCTCATAAGAGAAACCCTAAAAAGATGACTACTTGTGTCATCAAGGCAAAAAACATCAGATAGGGATGAATGTCTAGATTCTCTATCCTATTCCTACTGTCTAAACTATAAAAGGACAGCTTCAAGTGATTTAAGTTTTAACCAGAACTTAAAGAAACAAAATCAAAACACCAAACACAATAAACATTAAACAGCAAAAAAGACAAAATTACAGGAAAGGGTTTGAAGGAAATGTGGAACTGACACTTAAGCAATAACTGTCAATTGTAGCTTAATCTCAGTGATTCAATAACTCCTTTTTAAGTTTTTCAGGTTCAATTTAAGAAAAACCACTTTACCGAGATACAATTCACATACTATAAAAGTCACCCTTTTATTTATTTATTTATTTTTAAATTCACCCTCTTGAAGTGTACAACTCAGTGTTTTTTAGTATATTCAGAGCTGAACAACCACTGGCAGTATCTAATTTCAGAACATTTTCATCCTCCTAAAAAGAAACCCACACCCATTAATAATTACCCCCCTTTTCCCCTTACCTCCTATCCCCCTAGAAATCACCGATCTTTATTCCAGACATTTCATATAAATGGAATAATACAGTATATGACTTTCGTATCTATTTTTTTTTCCTTAGCTTGTTTTTAAGGTCCATTCAAGTTTTAGCATGTCTCAGATTTCATTCATTTTTATGGCCAAATAATATTTCATTGTAGGAGATACATTTTTTGTTTTGTTTTGTTTACCCATTCATTAGTTCATGGAAATTTGGGTTGTTTCTACTTTTTGGCCATTATGAATAATGCTACTATAAACATTCACATATAAACGTTTGTGTTAGATGCGTATCTTCAATTTTCTTGGGTGTAAACCTAGGAGTGGAAATACTGATTTATATGATAACTGTTTAACTGCCATATGGTAACTATGTTTTCAGAAACTGCCAAACTGTTTTCCAAAGAGGCTGCATCACTTTACATTCCCACCAGCAATGTATGAGGGTTCCAATTTGTACACATCCATGTCTATGCTTGTTATTGCCCATCTTCTTCTTCTTTTTTTTTTTTAAAGATTTACTTATTTAAGGGGCGCCTGGGTGGCACAGTGGTTGGGCGTCTGCCTTCGGCTCAGGGCGTGATCTGGCCGTTATGGGATCGAGCCCCACATCAGGCTCCTCCTCTGGGAGCCTGCTTCTTCCTCTCCCACTCCCCCTGCTTGTGTTCCCTCTCTCACTGGCTGTCTCTCTCTCTGTCGAATAAATAAATAAAATCTTAAAAAAAAAAAAAAGATTTACTTATTTAAGAGAGAGAGCGTGCATGAGTGGGTGGGGGGTGGCGGGGAGGGACAGAGAGAGAGGGAGAGAATCCTCAGGCAGACTCCCCACCAAGCACAGAGACCAACGTGGGGCTTGATTCCAGGACCCCAAGATCAAGACGTGAGCTGAAATCAACAGTTGGCGACTTCACCGACTGTGCCACCCAAGTGTCTCTCCACCCTTTTATTAGAGTCACACTAGAGGGTCTGAAATGTTACCTCCTTATGTTTTTTTTAGAAAGATGTATTTATTTGAGAGAGAGCGAGCAAGCACATGAGAGTAGAGGGAGGAGCAGAGAATTTCCAGCAGACTCTGGGCTGAGCGTGGAGCCCCAGGTGAAGCTCGACTCAAGACCCTGAGATCATGACCTGAGCCAAAATCAAAAGTAGTTGGATGCCCAACTGACTGAACAACATATGTGCCCCTCCCCTTATGGTTTTGACTTGCATTTCTCTAATAAGTAATTATGCTGATTTTTTTTCATTTGTTTATTGGCCATTTATGTTTATTTTGGACAAATGTCTATCAAATCCTTTGTGGGGTGTTAGTTTTTTTTACAGTTTAGTTGTAAGATCTTTTTTTTAATGTATTCTGGCTACAAGCTCCTTACTGATAAATCCATGCAAATATTTTTTCCCATTCTGTTGTTTTTTAAATAACTCCTTTTTGACTTACCTAGAATCCTACCTTAAAATTATTCTTTATACTCAGAAATTTATCTCAGAATCAAATCTCTGTAAAGCACATGAATAGCACCAGAATTTCAGATCAGCTTGGTATTAAAGCACCTTCTCTACTACCAGACACATCTCAATCCAAATTACTGCCAATGTGCTGATACTGTTTAGGTCATTATAATTATATAAATGAATAAAGTTTAGTTGTTTTTTCTTCCATCCCTGTCCTAGAAGACTGACAGTCTCTAGGCCTTCTCTATTCTCATTCTCAACTTTAGTCTGGGAGTTCATACTGTAATCAGAACTGGTAGGATAGGTAACTCAGAATCCAATTAGTCTCATGCAGTTTCACAGATGACAATGAAGGCACAGGTTGTTATGAGTTTCATGGAGAACTAAGACCAGACTCTCAGTCTTCGGATTCAAAGCCCACAACCGTTTCAACAGTTGCAACCACAAAACTGCATCTAAATGCTAAGAGTAGCCCTTTAACCACAGTCCTTTCACATATGAATCAATTATTCTTTGAATGTTTTTAAAAAGTATCTATCATCAAGTATCAAGCAAGAAAGTGATAGCTAAATAAAATGATTCTTCATGATACCTGAAATTTTACTCACTGCTTCATCATCAAATCTTTAGCACTACCAAAGTGCATGTGTAACATACGCTCTTAAATCAAAGAATGAACAAAAGAATACTACATATGTAACCTTTTTTGGAAAACATTTTGGGTTCCAATCCTAGGTATGCAACTAAATAGCTAGGTGACTAGAAACAAATCAACTGAAAACTGACTAATTCACACCTAAAGATGAAATAAAGATGTTCAATTAGTTTCGAATACCTGATCCAAAAACAAAACTTTATAATTATCTTTTATTAAAATAGCATTTGCTAAAAACCACAAGCAAGCCTTTATTACAAGAGAGATCTAGACTGTTTTTAACAGAGTGTTTTTTAAAACAGTGGTTCTTAACCAGGAGAGATTTTTGCTCACCAGTGGGTCTGGAGACATTTTTGGCTGTCACAACTGTTTATGTGTGATACTAGTATCTAGTGCGTAGAGGCCAGGGATGCTGCCAAAATACCACAATGCACAGGACAGCTCCCCACAACCAAGATTTATCTGACCCAAAATGTCAGGAGGGCTGATGGAAGGAAAGCAAACACAAACAATAAAAAGTACAGAAAGGCAATTAGTCAAAAGTTGTTACATACCTATGTGGCAAAAAAATAAACTGGAAAAAGGAACATTAATGTGCCTAGTATCATTTAATAACTCTCAGCTTCAAATTGACCCTTTAATATATGCCCTGCCATAACAGACACAATTGAAGCGTTTCTTTTCTTTCTTCTTCTTCTTCTTTTTTTTTTTTTTTTGAGAGAGAGGGCGAGTGCACGTGCAGGTGCCCACACGTGAGCAGGAGGGGAGAAGGGGCAGAGGGAGAGAAAGAATCTTAAGCGGGCTCCACGCCTAGCATGGAGCCCAACGCAGGCTCAATTTCATGACCCTGAGATCATGGCCTGAACCAAAACCAAGAGTCAAGTGCTTAACTGACTGAGCCACCCAGGCACCCCTAAAGCATTTCCATTCTTACAACCACATTAAGCTTTCTCAGTAAAGGGCTAAAAGGACACTGCAAGGAGAAAGAGGCTTCTGTTTGCATAGGCACACTGAAGACCCCTAGACCGTATCAGCCCCTGATTTCCTCTGGACACCCACGTGACTGGCTTCCCTGCCGCTTCCCTTTCAGCTGCCACTCCCTCTGCATGCCCAGGCCACTTGTTCCTAGTGGCCTGCGCTCCAGTTGTCCTGACTGCCCAGTGACTGCAGACCAGCTCCAGTCTGGGCAAAAGAGTGAATTTCTCCACTAATCCAGTGGATTGAACTATATCTTCTCCAAAAAGTTCTAAATCCAGCCCTGGCTAGAGGATCCATGTAAGTGTGACTTTCCATCCTTCGCCCTAGAGTACCATATGCAGTTTTCTTATAGTTACTCTTTTACCAGAGTTTAATAAATCTTCATATGAAACTTATCCTGTTTAACCCTCTGTGTGGTTTCTATCTCCTGACTGGACCCAGTCTGATACAACTATGTTTAAAAGGGATAAAGACATAATAAAGATATGTATTAATAGTAGCTTTCAATCTTCTTATAAAACTGTTATGTTCTTATATAAAATAGGCATTTCCTCAATAATACTAAAGACATTCCAACCAAGAATAATCTAGCTTTTGTAAGTCAATGTTATTAACAAGAAAGAAACAAATAGAAGGAACTAAAAGAAAATCAGTCCTGAGATTGTGTATAAACAATCATCTTTCACACTGAATTTTGTGGTATCAGTATCTCTTCTATCCCCTAGTCAATAACTAAAATAAAATTGGAGTTAGGATGCATTATTACCTTTCTACATATTGATGAATCAACATACTGACTTGTTACCAAGCAATACTTTGAATATAACTATGCTATTATTATAATTAAGTCATAAAAATTATTTATCAGTCATGAAAGCAATACCAACAAGTAAAAGAAGCTAAAAGAAGCATGATGGTCTTTAGCTGTTCGTCTTTTAAACTATAAGTAAATATACATTAATTTCAAGAACTTTCACATTAACTTAGTTCTAAATCTAAAACAAAACAACTAAGTAGGAGAAAATTAAAACTAATGGTCACTTAGTTTATTCAAAGAATTGGAGAAGGGAAGATAACTTACATCCTTCTTGCCAGAGCTATTAACAATATGACTGATAAGTTGGTTTCTGTTTTTTAAACTTAGCTTATTCATTTAGGAGGGCCTCAAAATTAAGAATCACACAATTGAAGGTCTGCCTTATAGAAAGTGAATCTATTTTTTTAATAAAGGTATTAAAAATAGAATCCCTGAAGATCCTGATGGCCACCAACTTATCTCTCTCATTGCTGAATTAAGCTTTTATGTTGGTCTTGGAAATTTTTTGAAATTCAGGAAAAAACATTTTTTAAAATCGAATATCTCCCTAAGAAGTTTAAGAAATAAAGTTTTCCATTCTTCATTCTTCATATGGAAAAAAACTTCAAAAAAAGGTGGCAATTTTAAACAATGTATCTGTTCTTCCACTTAAGTTTTATGAGTTAAGAACTCAAGGCAAAATAAATTTTAACATTCTAATGTCACAAATAATAAGTGTGTCTAAAAGCTACCCAGGAGACATGGAGGCCATTCAAGGGACTGCAAGGACTGCTGTTTAGCTTCAGTTTGGCAATGTGGCATTACTGGCTGGGACCCTCAAACTATAGGAAAGGGGCGGCCTCCACATGCACATTCTATCCACTTCCTAGTCTTTTAACATCTGTGATGTCAAATAGAACAGATTTACAGCACCCCAAATAAGCGTCAGCACATAAAACACAGACTTCAAGCTTTTCTGTGAGGAGAAAAGCAAATAGTTGGAAATCACAGCTTCAGAAAATTTTGCATGTATCAACGGTATTATTCAAATCAGTAGTACAATTGGCCTTGTAATATATGTTGTGTTTTGACAAGAGGCTTTCAAAATACATTAACAGAAAGTATAATCTAGTATAAAACTATTTGAATTAATTTCTTCATATGTAATATGGAAACATCTTTGTAAAGCAAAACAAACAAAAAATGAATTACTTGGTAGGCTGCCAAACACAGGTGCATTAAATAGGTGACCTGTATCTTCAAACTCATTTGTCTTTTAAGTCAAGTCAAATTAAGAGAGTCCTAGGTGAAGAGGGTGTTCAGCTGAACCACGGCAGGTGCTTGCATGCTGCTCAACAAACTGCGGCCACAGGTTGCTACGAGCCCTTCTCTCTGAGGTTTAAAGTCACCGAGCTCTATCGGTGGGGAGGCCCTAACAGAAGCAAAGAAGCCTTGGGAAGGCTTCAGGGCCCCTGAGAATTCATCATGAAGACAGAAGGCAGGACCAGAGGGCTGGCCTCTGCATTAAGGCTGAGAGGAGTGCCAGTGATGGAGAAGGCTAATCCCTAATCCGGCACATAAACGCCCATCTTGGCAAGAGGACTGTACCCTAGGGAATTTGTTGTTTGAATGAATCGAAAGAGTAATAAAACCTGGATCTCAGGAAAATTTCCACCTGGACTATCAATTGTCTCATAATAAACTCGGCGATGACATTTACTCCTTTGCCCTACAATAGAAGTGCTACCGTCTGGAAAACTGACATCAAGGAAAGGAATCAATATAAATACATATTTAGGGGGCAATTTATTCTCTCTGTATTCACTGCCACAACTTTTCATAAGCACTGCCAGCTCTCACTGAACCACTGTGACAGCCTAATTGGACTCTGTCCTTCCACTTGTATCCCACTACAGAACATTCAGAATGGTCCTTTAAAAACGTAAATCAAATCATATCATTAATGAGTAATTTCCCACACATGTTTCTAATGGGCCATAAGGAATAATGCTTTATGATGTACTTTAACAATATCTAGAGTCGTTACTTAAAAATCCACCGCACTTTCTTACTGCCTGCAACAGGGGCATACTGCTCCCTGCCCAAACTGCATGTGAACAACCAAAACATCTTTCCCTCTCACCCCCTGGGAACACAGGTGGTCCTGAAGTCCTCTGAGATCTCACTGCCCATCAATCTACTTACTAAGCTACAAGTCATATGATTTTTCTTTTCTGTCCCTAGAAAACACCAAGCTTGTTCCCATATCATAGCTTGGAATCCTCGCTTTTCTTATCTTCACATAGCTGCCACTTTCTCATCACTTAAGTCGCAATAGAAGTACCACCACCTCCTCAGAGAAGATCCCCTCAACTCAAACTGAGGCATTGTTCTATATTCTATCTAGACATTTTTCGTTATTTGAAATTACCCAATTCACATGTCTAATTATTTCTTGCCTCTCTCCCCCAACTAAATATAGGTTCCATGAGGGCAAGGCCTTTGTCTTCAGTCCTAGAAAGTTCCTGGCACAAAGCAGATGCTCAATCAACGTTTAAGCGACTAAATAACGACATGACTGACTGATTTAGGGAAATGAGGAACAACAAAAAGAAGGAATCCCAAATGTAGCACAGCATGGTGGGAAAAGCAGACACTCTGGAGCCACACTGCCTGGGTTTACTTCCTAGCTTTGCCATTTAATAGCCGCCGGAGTTTGAGCAAGATACTTTTTTTTTTTTTAAAGATTTTATTTATTTATTTGACAGAGATAGAGACAGCCAGCGAGAGAGGGAACACAAGCAGGGGGAGTGGGAGAGGAAGAAGCAGGCTCATAGCGGAAGAGCCTGATGTGGGGCTCGATCCCATAACGCCGGGATCACGTCCTGAGCCGAAGGCAGACGCTTAACCGCTGTGCCACCCAGGCGCCCCTGAGCAAGATACTTTTAAACTCTGTGTTACAATTTCCTATAAATGGAACTGCTTGTAAAATGAAGATATTAATAGTACATAAAGTCATTGGAAGAAATAAATTAGTTAATACATGCAAAATACACCAGAATCTGGCACAAAGTAAGTACTACATAAGCGATCTCTTAGGCTGCCTCAGAGACAACAAGGGAGGACACTGAGCTTCCAGATTCAGCAACAAGGTAAGTGAAATGTCAAAACCAGTATGGGAAAGTGGTTCTGCCAAAACCTCATCATCACAAGACTGCTGGAGCATTCAGTCTGGCTCAGGGCCACAGAGTTTGCACCACTCACGTTAAATTCTGTGTGAATGCTGCCTCCTGGAGTTATGCAACTGAGTGGCCTTTGTTAACCGGGTGGGAAGACAGAGCCATAATACAATCCAGCTGCAACACTTTATAACACCAAATTCCCTTCATGTCCCCTTTTGCTTCCTCCTACCATTTCAACTACCACATAAGCCCTATCTTCTCATGCTGTGGAAACAATTTAGTTACATTTACCTTCCATCAATTTCGATTGCATCAATCTCCAGAAATGGGGAAATGAAATGATGAAATGGTGGTGAGGGCAGGAATGGTGGTCCAAGAACACCTAGGTCAAAATCTGAGTCTTCAAGTCTTGGCAGGATAGTCTGAGTTCTACCTCTACTATCTTTAAGATCTAATAACAATTCCTTCTCAACCTCTCCCTCTCCTAACATGTCTTAAAATATTGCAACAGACGGGACAAGCATGATGGGGAAAAAAATGAGGTTTCTCGTTGATCTGAGAAGATAAGAGCCTCAGAACTGTTATACTTTACAGCGCAGGTCTATAAACAGAGCCAATAAAAACTGGCTACTTTATAAATGGTTAAAAAAACACTGCTGGAAACTTAAAGAAAACTAATCTTAGTAGGAATTAGAAAAAGCAGACTGTAAATTTTAATTTCAACATCACAATAAGCCATAACTGCAAGTTATAACATCTCTAATGTATTCCAACAGTCAATTCCAGTAATTGACTTTAAGTAGACGGAATTCAATAACTGTATCCCAGCCAATTAAGAAAAGTTTATTTCAAATTTATTTTGAAATTGGGCCAATAAGTACAAAAAGGGCCTCAAAATTCAAAAATTTCATGATGCTTTAAAAAACTATTCCATGTGCTCATGTTAAAAATTAAAAAAAAAAAGAATGATCTTCAATTATAATTAAGTCTTCATTTAATCTAAAAGACAATCTTTAAAGTAGCTTGTTCCCCAAATAGAGATTTACAGAGCTGTAGCACAGTGGTGGGCCAAGACTAATTAACTAAATGCTTCCCTGTGTAAATCACCTATAGATTTATAACCAATAATCTGATTTATTACCTTTCAAAGCTACTGTAAATTGAGAAAATGTTTTTCCTCTTAGACTAAACTACAGTTTATCACTTTCCTAAAGTCAGAGGGCCAGAAACAAATTCAACAAGTAATCAAGCTCATTTTCACTTCAGAGAGCACACCAGAATCCTAAGACAAAACAAAAATCTATTTTAATTTTTGAAAGACTGACAGAGGAAAAAAAAAATACTCCATTATATTTACTGTTACTTTGCAATACTTACTATGCAGGATATTCTGTCTTTATTCTAATACAAACCCTGCATGCTTTCGATGAGAAAATCCTATTAATACTCACTGACAAATAACAAAAGCTTATAAAAATGGGGGGGGGGGCACCAGTGGTCAGCAGATACCAAGTGCAGTGCAACATTCCTCAGCTTTAGCTGCTCATTGGATCACCTGAGGGCTTTAAGAAAAGACAAACGTCAGGGACCCACTCCAGACCAATTATTTCAGATACCCTGGCAACTGTACTTTTTAGAAACTTCCAGATGATTCTAATATGTAGCCAGAGGTAATAACCCCCAGATGTAATGGAATACACAACCATTTTAGAATCAGAAATCTAAGTTCAAATCCTTGTCCCATCTCTTACTAGCTCTGTGAGCTCATTTCCTTGTTTTCAAAGTTGATAATGTTTATCTAATTCATGTAAGAAATTACTGAGATAACACATACAAAAACATCCAGGCCTAGGACATCACAAGACTTTAGTAAATGCAATATAATTCCAGATAAATTCTGTTCTATTTCAAATCCATCTAACCTCTCCATGGTAAGTACATGAAAAATACCCCTTTACAAAAAGTTCCCCATTTGCAAATGGTTCATACTATGAATCTCCAGTTTAATTTTAGGGAAAGAAGAGGAAAGAAAGGGTAAAACAGTTGACAGAAGGAATGGTGCACTCAAACAAGTTTCTACTCTGTAGGATCTGCATAGAGTTAAATCTATTAAACTATTTGCTCCGTTTTATGTACCTAATTGAGTACTGGGAGCTGTACAAAACTAAAAAATAAAACAAAATAAAACAAGTACACAATAGGTTCTTTCCTCCACTTAATATGTAGTTGGAGAAGCCAAACTGACATATGTAAAATTATCACAATTTCTAATAGGTCTGATTTGTCCTTTATCTTGCACTGGCAGTGTTAATGGTTCAAGCCCTCTCCGCCCCACCCCCATCTCTTCAAATGGCAGATAACCAAGTGACAGATGCTTAAGTAAAAAGCATGTTAGAGGTTAGGCTGGTAAAGAAGTGGTATTAAACAAAACAAAACAAAACACTGAAGTGAAGCTAGAGCGAAAAGTTGTGGGTTCTGATTATACTAAGACTTCAGAGGGGGGTTTTATTAGTAATAACATACTTGTACAGAATTTAGCTATTTTTAAAACCCTCTACAGGTTTCATATTATTTGGTTTCCACAGCAACTTACTGAATAGTTATCCTCATTTTACACAGGAGGAAATGGAGGTTCAAAGCAGGTAAATTATTTACCTGACATCATCGGGCCAGTAGACTCTCAGGGATATGATATCATATCATGGGAAACTTTCAGTTGTATTTCTATAAATAAAAACACTGCTTGCTTGGTAAAACTCCAAGCTGAGTCATTGACCTATAATGACCTATAATTAACAGGAACCTGGGAAACTATTAATGAATGGAAATGTTTATATTTTCGAAAACGCCACAGTTCTGGACTTCAGAATTCACAGTAGTGTCAAGTGTAACAGTTTAACAAATCTTGTCTCCTTTCACAGCTGTAGATGACAAAACTGAACACTTAGCAGCGGGTGTTGCAAAAACAAATACTATTTGCTTCAACATGTTCATTCAAGGCACAATTTTTCAATGAGAACAAGGAGAAATGCACTGTGATAACCGACGGAAAACATCACTCGGTTGGGAACTACCTCCTAAAAGAAGACAAGGACAAGGATGACTGAAACTAGAATATGCATTCATAGTTCAATTTTTAGCTGAAAGAATTATTTAGATGGCATTTACTGCAAAATTAATTTACTATAACTCACTGCCAAAACAAGGTTGATTCTTAAAATTATATACATACCTCAAAAAATAGGGCCCACACAACACTTTATACATTTTATTATTTCCTATAATGAATTTATTTTGGACTAAATACTATTATTTTAAATGTATTCAGCAGCTTTTAGTGATAAGTCATATACACAATGTATCCTACAAGGTAAAAAATTTAATAAGGGCTTCTACGAATCCTAAGGGTAAAATAGAGGATATTACTAATATCTGAAATTATTCTACTATTCTATTCTAGTGTTTCTCGACTAATTTATAAATCAAATGTCTAAATCCCACAGAGTATTCTTTTGAGTGTAATAACACCTAAAAATAAGTTCTTATAAAAATATTGGTGACAAAACTTCTAAATGTAAAACCTTTCCCCTTAACTCAGTAAGGTTATGGAATTGTCTTCTCTTCCTACTTCCTAGATATTAGATTTCCACTGACTGTCCCCTCTCTTCCACCTCTTATATTTTCAGTGGAAAAATATCAATACTTTTTATCTTACAAAAAATATGTAAAAGATGTTTTCATAGAGTTTTACAATCCTACATAAAAGTAATTTCACCTTAAAATACCTGGAAAGTCAATGCACGTTAATACCATAACACCTGTAGAAAAAAAAATCCAAGTAGTATATTTAAAACCAAGCTAGCTTAAGAAAAAGAGCCACAGAATCTTGAAGTTTAGCTGTCAGTGTGGCTTACAGTAATTTAAAATGAAGTCTTTTTGGCTCAATCTTTTATGAAATTATCTCCGATTAAAAATGCTGTGTGGGATATTTTATTGATACCCTTCTACTGGGAAAGAAAGAAAGAAACCAGATGTCAAAAAAGGCGAGGAATCAAGGATAGCTTGGATCCTAAAGGGACCCTGTAGCAAGTAATGCTTCTTATGTAGAAAGCCACTTTGAAGATAATAATCAAGACTTGACTGAACATACTGTATTTTAGATAAAAAAATGTGTTTATTTTGCACTCATGTTTTTTTTTTTTTTAAAGATTTTATTTATTTATTCGACAGAGATAGAGACAGCCAGCGAGAGAGGGAACACAAGCAGGGGGAGTGGGAGAGGAAGAAGCAGGCTCACAGCGGAAGAGCCTGATGTGGGGCTCGATCCCAGATCGCCGGGATCACGCCCTGAGCCGAAGGCAGACGCTTAACCGCTGTGCCACCCAGGTGCCCCTGCACTCATGTTTTTTATGAGTAATTTCTAGTTTTGGGGTTAAAATCTTGCAACTCTCTGACTGCTAATTAAAACACTGGCACAGTTTAATAATATTTAAATGTGATTTTCACATAAAAGAATTTCTGAATCTTTTACAGTTTCTAAAGTGATAAAGGAGAAGAGACATGCAATGAATAATAAGAAATTAGCACTGCTTTAGAGCCATACTCACTTCTTTGGTTCAAGAAAGAACTAAATCATTTAATACACAGAATTCTGACATCGAAAACTCCTTACCACAGCCACTACAAAACTAGTCTGCACAGGCAGAGACAGAGTAAACAGAATGTCATGGGGATGGGGGTAGGAGTGTGGGGAAGAAGGGGCTTGAAACTCTGAAATCTTCAATAAAGCAATTTGTAGGTCTTTGTTAAAAAGTACATGAAAAAGATATCTGGGAACAGGCAACACACTGTTTGGCATTAATTACAAATCGTTCAACTAAAATGTAAATATATGGCCATTCAGACCCAAAAAGATAAAGAAGGAATGAGTCAGAGACTAGGTCAAAGTAAATGAGAGGTAAGGGAGAAGGAAAGAAGTGCTAAGATATGCAGAACTACAACAGGTGCCCCACAGGGAGCTGGAAAGGCGGACCGAAGGAAGCAAAAGAGGGAAAAGGAAAAATATAGAAGACACATGTTAATTTATTTATTTTTAATATTTTATTTATTTATTTGACAGAGATAGACAGCCAGCGAGAGAGGGAACACAGCAGGGGAGTGGGAGGGAAAGAAGCAGGCTCCCAGCAGAGGAGCCCGACGTGGGACTCGATCCCGGAACGCCGGGATCATGCCCTGAGCCGAAGGCAGACGCTTAACGACTGCGCTAACCGACACATGTTACTTTAAAAACGTAAGCACTATTAGTCTCACTGAAATGACAGCATGCTATTGATTCACTTGTTATTTAATAGTCACTACAGCAAAAATAAAATCATTGCCATCCAGAAACAATTAGGGCTGAGTGTTACAATAAGAGGTTCACATGGCTAGATTTAAGATAAGAAGAGTTAACTGGTTAAAAGAACTCTATTTCATTTACATGCCAAATTCCTTTTGTTCCAAACACACCCTAAATGCTTCAGTAACAACTGAACATCCTAGTTCTCAAGGGTTGGGCTGGCAAAACAGATGAGAAACTTCATAAATGGGTTGGCCCAGGCGACAGACCTTCAAACACATCTTGCAAGGCTGCTCTGACGACAATGATAATTCACGTAAAATGCCCAGCACAGAAAACTGGGTATTCAGTAAGTGATCACTGCTATTCTCGAGGAGAAGCAGTATCACCCATTAACTCTGTATCACTTCTCTCTAGAGCAGTGGTTCTCAAATGGGTCAATTTTGCCCCTAGGGGGATATTTTGCAATGTCTGGAGATATTTTTTAATGTCATGATAGAGAGTGGGGAGTAGTGTGCTACTGGCATCTAGTGAGGGGGTAGAAAGACCAGGAATGCTGCCAAACACCCCACAATGCATAAGATAGCTCCCTCCTTGCCACTGCCCCAACACCAAAGAATTACCCACCCGAAAATACCTATACTGCTAACGTTGAGAAATCCTGCTCCAGAAAACGAGGTTTTCAAACTTTAGTGCATCACAGTCACCTGGAGGGCTTGTGGAACCATAGCTTGCTGGGACCTTTTGCTGGGAGCCCAGAGTTTCTGATTCAGTTGGTCTAGGGTACATTTCTAATCAGTTCCTAGGTCATGGGGATGCTTCTGACCCAACTGTCTACACTTTGAGAAATAGAACTCTTAAGAAAAGTGATGAGGAGCTAGTGGACAAAACAAAAAAAAATATTAGGCAAGTTAAGTACCTCTGGGGTTTTCTGTTCTTTTAAATCATGAAATTCTTAAGTTTCAAAACAAAATATTCATTTAAAAAACAAAATAAACTACATATGCATATATACCTGCATGTGTATAATTTTCTTTTTTTTAAAGAGGAATTGTGCTATAAATTTAAATAGTAGTGAAAGGCCATGACTCCAACTGTGAAAATCATTTATGAGACAAGTGTTTGTTTGCCTTTCCTCTATATAGTGGAGGAAAAGCTTCTTAAACCTTCCCACACTTACTTTATAGGAAAAAAAATGACAGTATGTTAGGAGGTATAAATTTCAAGAAAGTTTTTTAACTGGATCAAATATAAATAAAAGATATGATAAAGCTGTCATTTTACTGTAGATGGTTTGAAATTAAAAGGAAAAGACAAACTAAATTTTTGTGTTCCTGTAACACTAAAAATTCCCTAAAAGCATTTTCAATTAGTAATCAGAATTTACATAATCAACCTAGTTATACAGATTTATATATATGTCAACTGTATCTCATATACAAAATATATTCCCTACCACTGGTGAATTCTGGGACATACAACCATTCACTGGCATTAATGGACTCTTTCCAATAAACGTATGTTAGGATAATGTGTAGCATATTATGAAATAACTGTCTAAATGTTTTCACCAAGTTTTATTATTCATGATGTTCACTGCCAAGTCTACCCAAAGAACTGTAAGAGGCTATGATCCAAATCATTACCAAATTTATTTATTCATTTAAATCATGTAACTTCATAAGCAATCTTTCTCCAGAAGTCTAACTAAGTATCTGTATAGCTTTATATTAAAACACAAATACATAAACTTTTCAGATTTCCATCATTATTTTTAATTACAGAAAGTAGAACACGGAGACTGATTTAAAAGACGTAATATAATAGAGTAAAATGCCTGTCTGTTCCACAGTAAAACTTAATTGAACGCTCAAGCAGGTTACAAATTTGCTTTAAGCAACTTTCTCACAAAGTTGTAGATTCTTGAATGCCACACACACAGCTTTACACTGAATTTATTCACCTTCCTGTATTGTAGGCAAAATAATGGAAATGACTAACTCAGCTGTTTGCAGAAAGGAAAACACACAATGGTTAGTGGATATAAAGAACTGCCAAACATCAGGAATATATGGAATTGCTCCATATTTCACTGCCTTGTATCACTGGGAACATTAACTGTCATATCCTTAAAGATGAAATAACAAAGATGGCACTTATGAAAGTAAACGAGTATGAAATCAGACACTGCAGCATTCAATTCGAATTTATTAACCCATCTCCATCTACTGACACACGCTCACAACACTTAACTCTAGCAATACCTAACGCAATGTATCTCTACATCAATGTCTCAGAGACAGCTCAAACTTTTAGCCTCAAAGCTGACCTTCTCAATGGCTTTGTCCCTCAACCCAAACCTATTCTCCATCTACTTATTTCATATCACAGTATAAAGAACCACTATCCATTTAGCTGTCCCAATTGGAATCCGGAAATGATTCTTTCCCTTTTTTTCACCCTGACAGCCAATCTAGTAATAGAGTCTGTCCATTCTACCTCCAGAACAAACCTCAAATCTACTTTACTGACTTTTCTCCATCTCTAACCATCATCACCCTAGAGGCCACCATCCTCTTATATCTGCATCTACTGCTGTGGCTTCTCCACCAATCTTGGCTCCATCTTTTCCATTCTCTGTTCAGAAGACAATGCTCTTACATCATTTTTGTATCTCATCGCTCTCCTGCTTAAAAATTTTCCAAAGGCTTCCCACTGCACCCCCCACTGAATTATTTTCATTGGCCTATTCAAGGCCCTACATCATCTAGCTCTTTCCCATCTCTCCAATCCCGTCTCATGTCACCCTTCCCTCTTGGTCACTATTTTCCAAGACACAGTGGCCTTCTTTCAGTTCCTTAAAACATACCAAACTCTTTGTTGCCTCATATCCTTGAAACACGTTATTCCCTGAAATGATTGGTTCTCTCCCATCCTTAAGATTTCAGGGTAAATATCTCTTCAAAGAGGTCTTCCCTAACCATCTTAATATCAATAGGTCTAATTCCTCCTGGTATCTATTCTTAACACTTTGTTTATTGTTTTCAAAATAATGTAAAATCAACTGCCAAAAGGACCTTTGTGTCCCAAGAGACTTATGAAAAGAGCTAGATTAAAAAAAAAAAAGCGCCTGGGTGGCACAGCGGTTAAGCGTCTGCCTTCGGCTCAGGGCGTGATCGCGGAGTTCTGGGATCGAGCCCCACCTCAGGTTCTCCCCTGGGAGCCTGCTTCTTCCTCTCCCACTCCCCTGCTTGTGTTCCCTCTCTCGCTGGCTGTCTCTCTCTCTGTCGAATAAATAAATAAAATCTTTAAAAAAAAAAAAAGTGTCATTTTTGCTACACAGAATGTTTAAAAAAAAAGTGAGACTATAAAGGTAGAGGGAAAATATGATAAGAAGACTAGAGAAGAAGGGGTATCCCAGAAAAAAAACCTTACATTATCTATAACTTCAAAAAGCTATAAATAGGATTAGATTTCTTCAAAACTGCCTAGCATTCTCCCACCTCAGGGCTTTGCCCTTGCTGTTCCCTCTCCTCAGAAGGTATTAACCCTAGATAAATGCATAGTGCTACTTCGCATCTTTATTTAATGTCACAAACTCAGTGAGACCTTCCATGACCATTCTATTTAAAATAGGAAAGCTCTATCCCAATACAGTTCTTTCTCATCTTTCCCTGCTTTACTTTCGCCCATAGGACTTATTATCATACAACACATAAAAATATTTTACGTATATATACATATACACAGATAAGAAATATATATATATATGTACATACATACTACACTACGCATACACACACACACATACACACACACTTCTTATCTTTCTCTCCCACAATAATTTTGGTTGCATAAGAGTAGGCATATCAGTCTGTTCTGTTCACTGCTTTTTCTCCAGCATAGATTCAGTAACATTAACTGAATGAATTCAATGAATTCACATTAAAATGACACCCATAAAACATGGACCAAGTTATAGCAGGAATGTGATAGTTAATCTTATGGGTCAACTTGACTGGCCATGAAGTGCCCAGATTAAACATTAGTTTGGTGTGACTGTGAGGGTGTTTCCAAATGAGATTAGTAATTGAATAGGTGAACTTTCAGTAGACTGCCCAGTTGAGCAACTGAACAGAACAAAAGGAAGGGGAAGGAAGAAGAAGGAATTCACTCTTTTCCTGCCCCACTGATTAAACAGAGACAACTCATTTCATCTTCTCATCCCATCGGACTGGGATTTATACCACTGGCTCCCCTGGTACCCAGGACTTCTATCTCAGATTGAATAACGTGACTGGCTTTCTTGGATTCCCAGCTTGTAGAGGACAAATCATAGGACTTTTAAGCTTCCATAATCATGAGCCAATTCCTCATACTAAATCCCCTTTTATGTATATATTCTTAAAATTGCTTCTATTTCTCTGGAGAACCCTAATACAAGGAACATGTAAGAGTAGCAGGAAGGCCAACACCAAGCCTAAGATGAGGCTTATAAAAAAATAATAAGGAAAACAAAATGAGCTTCATAAACTATGTTCAGCAAAGAAAGAACACATGGAAAAAATTACTGGGGAAGACAGTATCATATTAAAAGACAGAGAGAAAGGTCAACTATTGGACTTCCGTTTAGCTTCCATCTTCTCCAACACAGAATGATCTTCAAAGAAGAAAGTGAAAAAATATAGCTGAAGTGAAAACAATGCCTCTACAGGCTCAGAAATAAGAGCAGGTACTGTGCTTTTGTAGGTATGCTGCTTTAAGTTGATGCAAGTCTTCAGATAAAGGGGAATTACTTCAGAAGACATTAAAAGAACTAAAAGGATTACAAAACCAAAGCCAATAATCTCATGAAACAATGAACAATGGGAGAGGTGCTTGAGGTCAGGAGACAGGCAAATGTTTCAACTTAAAAATATGAGTGGATGTTATCAACCAGTAAGCCTGATGTCAATCATCAGCAAAATTTTGTTTTTCGGCCTTCAGAAAGTAAAACAGTATTAGCAGAAATCAGCAGACATTTAAAAATATGTACGGCATCAAAGTGGCCTACATTCCCTTTTACAACAGTATTAAGGAGGGGTGCCTGGCTGGCTCAGTCTGTGGAGGGTAAGACTCTTGATCCTCTCTTGATCTTGGGGTTGTGGGTTCAAGCCCCACGTTGGGTGCAGAGATCACCTAAAAAGAAAATCTTAAAAAAATTTTTTTTTAATTATATAAAGGGACTGAGCATTAAAAAGTGGTACCTTAAATGTAACAATACAGCACAGATCTACTTTTGGATAATACGTGTAAGCTGCGGTAAAAGTAGTTAGGCACACTCAATAGTTTCTGCAACATCTAGGAATCAACTTTGACAGTTCTCATTCTATTACCTGTCGCATTCAACCAAATAGTCTTAACAATTCTCTATCTCAAATATTTCTCAAATCTACCTATTTCTCTCTATCCTCAAGGCCACCACTTATAAACAATTGCCATGTCTCATCTAACCACTAGAACAGACTCCCCTAGCAGTCTTTTAATTCCATGTTTGCTCTCTTCAAATTCATTAACATACTGCACCCAAAGAGACGCCTTTAAGAAGAAAATCTGATTCTGTCATATTCTTGCTTAAAATCTTTCAGTAGTCCCTTACCTATCCCACCTCAATTCCTGGGGATTAAATTCAGTATCATTAAAATAGCCTATAAAGCCCTGAACAGATAAGGTCTCACTCTAATCTGCAATGCCAGGCCTAACTTGGACAGTTTGCTACTATTCACTCTTGTTCTTGATCACCATGCTCTAGTGAGAATGGTCTCCTCTAAGCTCTCTGCTTCTCTGCCTAACCCAGATCATTCCCTGTGCCTGGAACACTTTCATCATGACCACCCTGCTCTCTATCCCTTCCTCTTTCTTCTACAACTCAAGCTATAAATGTAATAATTATTTAGAGGCTATCTGTTTAATGTCTGGCTCCCTTAATAGACTGTATACTCTGAAGGAAGGACCATGCCTGTCACATGCACCCTAGTGGCCCCTGTGCTTTAGCACAGTGACAGGCACACAACAGGTTCTTATAATGACTGAACCAAACTACCAGGATCTGGGCATGACTCTCCTATAATGAATGTTGTTTCCGAGACTTGATTAAATATCAGAGTATAAAATCTATGAAGGATATAAATCTATAAGCAATACTGGTGGCACTGGATTAAAGAATAAAAATTCCTATAAACTCAGAGTGAGGGAAGGGTAAGAAGTAATAGATGAAACAAGACTGGCCACATATTGCTAACTGCTGAGGCAGGGTGACACATAGTGGGAGCTCATTATACTATTTTCTCTGTTCTTATTTATACAATGGAGGCTCAGTGTTCTCATGACTGGTAAAAATCTGAATTTTGCTAAAGACAAACAGAAAGCTTACCAAATAGTAACCTTTCATTCAGAAAAAGGGTTCAAGGTTCTACTTAGGAATCTCCTTCCACACCACCTACACCTAGAACAGTATCTGATACTGTAACAAAATCATAGAAATTAAAGCTTCAAGATACAGAGTTACGTCTTAAAATCTCTTCTCTCTTTGTTTTAGCACTCTTTCTATGACACCAAACTCATTTCAGGAAAGTTACCTACCACCTAAGTCCTGCTTCAAAGGAACAGGGAGAGGGAGAGAGAAAAAGGAGAGGGAAGAAGGGAACAGGGAAAAGGGAAAAGGAAAGAGAAGGGGAGGGAAGGAGAAGGGAGAAAGAGGGAGCAGGGGGAGAGAGAGAGTATCAACAGTAATTCTTCTTCCAAGAAGTCCTTTGGAATCAGCTTAAAACATCTACTCGTCAGAATCCAGGTATATGGAAGCACCACTTTATAGTCCTTGAATGCAAGTCTTGGGAAGTCTTACCACATTCACATTTATAAGGAACTCCAACGTACAGAGGAAAGTGATTTGCCAGACCACGCAACTGATATGAGATGAATATCAGGTTCTTCTCAGACCAACAGATCGTCAGTCCAATACCTAATCTACTATATGCAACTGATAAAAACAAAGCAATGCAATCACAACCCACCCAACTGCCTCTGTCATACAAGCCTCCAAAGAGCTAAAACCACTGCGATTATCTTTACATCACCTAGCAAACAAAAGTATTTTCAAAATATCATGACTTGCTATAAAAATCACCCTTCACTAATCACTTTCCTCTTAAAAACCAGTTTTAGGTTAAAATGGTACAATACCAAATAACTGAGTGATGTAAATTTTCAGCAAATTTGGCAGTCAAAACTTAGATTTATTTGAAGGACTATGGAATTTATTTAATGTTATCTTTTCTTTTTTAGTACACTCAAAAAACCAAGGCTGAAAATTAAGTCATATATTATGTTAAAAATAGTTTTTAGAAATTTCTTCAAATCTCTAGCTTATAAGAAAAACAGCTTGACATTTAATAGAAAAGAGCCTGCACATGTAGTGACAACAGCCTCATAACTAATAAAAATGTTACTTTCTTTTCTTTTTTGTGGTCATTAACTTGGTTTCACAAGGAGGTTAAATACTTTTATATCTAAAATGGAAACTCATAAAAAACACTGAAAGGCACAGTATGTCTTAAATGAGTTTTCTTGGTTTCAAAAGTTTTTCTTATTTCTCTTTCACAAAGATCTGAAAAATTAAAATTAGCATTTGAAAGTATTCAAAAACTGTTTAAATAGTTGTTTAGTTGCTATGATCTACAGGTGCAGTTCTGAATGAAAAAAATTTACCATCTGCTATGCCTCAACTTTGACCAATTTACAATTATACAAACCAAAAGGTGAAATACCTTTGTCTTCACAAATTAATAGGACCTCCTTTTGGATTTCTGTAAATAAATTCAAACAAAACACTTCCTCTATTTTATAGTAGTATTAAGCTATTTATAAAAGGCTGTTAATATTATTTCCTTATAGTATTAAAAAGGAGTAAAATAGTCATTCAGTTAGTATTTATTTTATCTGCTCTATGCCTAAGACTGGACTGGGTGCTAGGGACTCAAAAATGTACAATACACTCTAACCAGGAGAAATTTATATTCTAGCAGAATTACATAAACCATAACTACACCAGAGAGTGATAAAATATGAGAGCAAAAATGCATATAAATGGACAAGGAGGCATGACAGCATGAAAACATGGATAATTCTACCTCCATGCCACCATAAGCTCCATGAAGACAGGGTGCATGGCTGTTTTATCACTGCTGGATGATCACTAATTCCTACCAGAGTGTCAGGCTCATGTTTAGATGTTCTATAAATATTTGTTGGCTAAAAAACATTTTTAAAAGAAGGCTTCATGTAGCAGTTGACAACAGAGATGAGCATTAAAACATAAGTAGGAATTAGACAAAAAGAAAGAAAAGGGCATTGCAGGCAGAAGGCACTATTACACCCACCTTTCACCAATTTACTTTAATGTAGGTAACATTCAGCCTTTTATCCCAAACTATATATATGTTTTTTAAAGATTTTCCTTAAAATAAAATGCGAGTATGTGAGCGAGGGTTTGGGGGGGGGGGGGCGTGTGGCAGAAGGAGAAGCAGAGTCCCTGCTGAGCAGGGAGCCCAACTCAGGACTTGATCCCAAGACCCTGGGATTATGACCTCAGCTGAAGGCAGATGCTTAACCAGACTGAGCCACCCAGATGCTCCCAAAATATATTTTCCACCAACAACATTTACCTAGCCAGAAATTTCCTAAATGAATATTTTAGTTTTTTAAAAGTAGAATAAACTACCAAGGTCTCCAGTACCCATAGGATATTACACAGAAGATTTTGAGTGTAAGCTCAATCATTACCAATACAAACAAGATCAAACATAATAGGTAAAAAAAAAAAAAAAATTTATAGCTAATAAAAATATTTTTCTCTTTTTTAAATTTAATAAAATTTAACTTAGCAATGCTAACTTTAAAACAGTTGTCTATCCGAGAAAGAATAGGAGCTAAGACAAAATAGGAAAAAAGGAATATTATGCCAAAAAATAGCAATGAAGGCAGATTAAGTCCGATACATTAAGTTATACCAAGTTCTGAATGTGACATTTTAAGTCATGCTTTAGGTCAACGATAAATGTGAGCTGTTGATCTGGTCAACCTTCTATGAGCTGCCAAATGTTTTCTAAAAGGGTCAGAGAGTAAATTTTAGGCTATGGGCCACATGGTCTGGGTCTGTCAGAACATTTAACTCAGCTGTTGTAGCATGAAAGCAGTCACAGACAATACAAAAATAAATGGGTGTGGAAGGGTTCTAATATTTATTTATTTACAAAAATAGGTGGCTGGCCCATGACCATAATTTGCCAACCCCTGTTCTAGGGTCTCAAAGTGACTTCTCAACAATTGTTTTTATCAAGACAACTTTACTTCCTTTCACGCACTTTCACATACACTGTATTAGTGTTTTGTTAAAGCCTCCAGGACACCTATAAAAGAACACAGCAGATATTCTCGTTTTACATGTAAAGAAACGAGCTCAAAGGAATTGAGTGAGGTGCCCTATGGAGCTGCTAGGAGAGCTGAGACTAAATAACTTTTTTTTTTTTTTTAGATTTATTTATTTATTTGAGAGAGAGAGAGAGCATGAGCAAGAAGGGCACTGGGAGAGGGACACAGAATCTCAAAGAGATCTGCACTGAGTGTGGAGCCGATGCGGGGCTTGATCTCACGAACCTGAGATCATGACCTGAGCTGAAACCAAGTCAGATGCTCAACTGACTCCGCCACCCAGGTGTCCCTAACCAACTCTTAACCACCACCCACCACGCCCAAGCCTCCAATGCCCCAAGTGAAATACTTGAATCATTTTTGGAAACCTCTGCTGAATCCCAGAGCTCTCTATTGCAGACTCACCACATTCACAATAGATTCCAAGAACACCTACTTAAATAGCCATTAAAATTATTTACTTCAATTCTGAAGCCAAATTATTCTCAGATCCCTGTTTTCTTGGTAAGATTTGGCCTTCTTCCACTTAGGTTATCCTCTTATTCACAAGTCTCCTAAAATTTCAGTTCATCTTCAAATAACCAGCAAGAAAAAGGGAAAAGTACACCTTCTAAAAGGGTTGTAAACTCTTAATTATTTATAGGAATCTGTATACTCAGTAAAATACAAAAGGCAAAAGGCCTACCTTTGCAGAGCTTATAATCTAATTGAGAAATACCAGACATACAAATATAAAACTAAGGAGCAACTCCATGTAACTCAAAACTAAGAGACTTAAAAGAAATGAGAAAATTTAATTTAGATTACACAGTGTCATAAAATATATACTTTTTGCATTACTGAAGTCTCCGATAATGCCCTGTTTTGCATGCATAATGAAACTTTAACAAATACTAAATAACCACAAACACCTCTTTGACATGGTAATAATACAGTCAGTCCAAAAGATAAAAATGGATCACATTTTTTAAAATTATGTTTTTTTTCCTGGGGGGATAGGGAGATGAAGGTGGGTATTCTATTTTATTATAGTTATTGCCGTGAAAGTTCAGCTTATATTGGACTAATTCTCTATCCAAAAACAACTATAAAAGATGGATAAAACATAGGCAGTCCTTGCTTTACACAGTAGTGCAGGACTGGAAAAGAGACCATGAAACTATGCAAAGTGATCTTAATAATCAATGGTGTGATCTTTAAAAATTGTCCAAACATTAAAAATTCTGTCAGTTATAAATGTGTAAGAAAATGAATAAAGTAAATAAAACTAATGTACTTAGTACACTGTAATTTAAAACCTTAGAAATGCTGAGAATTCAACAGCTCTGTAAAAACTTTAAGCATGGTTTGAATAGCGCTTGTTTTATTGACACATACCCTACAAGGAAGCATCTTTCCTAAACCTTGCCGAACTGTCATATTCCTTTCTAAGTCTGGATCAAATTCCAAACATGTTACCATGTGCACTTCCGACGTCATGAAATATCTCTGAGAGATCCTTTAATGCTAAGTTTCAGCACCCCTTTCTCTGGGATAAATTCACCCTTTTCGTCACAACGACCTACCTCATTCATGTGGAAAAGTTCACCTTCACTAAATTCCTGTGGCTGCATATCTAGTCTCTCAAAAGGCGGTAGTGTCAACATTCCCACAGTCAGTTGTTTCTTCTATAATTCCATTATTCTAGTAAAATGTTGCTGTCAGCATTATCACTTTTTGTTTCTTTGCCATACTTTCATCTTTCTTGGTCAATTCCCTCTTTCAATTATGCACTTTTAGAAAATGTTATATGGGCTTATCACCGGAGACAAGGAGGCAACACAACTACATGCTTTGCTATCTGTGGGTAAACTAAATAACAGATGAGTAATGATGATTCACTCACAGACACTGAAAAAAGTGATGTGACTGGTCTTTGATAATGATGCATATCTGCTGTTAAATGACTCACGGACTAAAGAGCTAGCAATACAGTTTGTACTTTATGTAATTTCAGATAATATACGGTAGCAAGTAAAATTTGAACCATATTGTTAAGGACGTGGTATTTAACTAAAGCATGTTAAGTGAAATTCATGCATACTGGACCCATGCAAAACGCTGGCTACCTATATGTAAAACAACTGTGTTGAAGGCACTGGAAGACAATGCAGGCAAGATTAAGGAACTATGATCTCTAAAAGATGGAGGTGAGCTGCAGATTCATCTCAGCTTTTCCCTTGAGTTTATATTCTAAATCCCAGCCAGGAGAGACAGAATCCAAGTACAAAGCAAGTCTTACTGTTCTGAGAAAGCAGGGGTTGGAGTTTGTGCCCTACCCAAGGGGAGGTACTTTGGTTCACACACAAGGTATTCAGTTGTAATTCCAGAAAGATCATGACTAGCAATAAGAGCACTTTCTCCAGAAGCTAAACACAGGAAGTTTATACCATCTGATGTTCTGGGCAAAGCAACTCTAATGCTAGAAAATCCAGAAAGAGAAGGATGTTGGAAGAGTACAATGTAAGTGATCACTAAAGGTAGTTTCTTTGCAAAATTTTATGTGTAGAGGCTGGAATTTAAACTTGTACCACCAATTCTAAGATGTACCAATTACTCACAGAATTACAGTTATTTCATACTTTATAAAGTGGTAGTCAGAAATTAAACTGCTATATTTACCATTTTGTAATCCCATCCAGAGCTGCTTATGATCTTTTTTCTGCATTTCATTGATAACTTGACTTTTATGCTTTAATGCATCAGCTTCTTTCACACAAGACATAAAATGAGCTTCAATTGCATCCTTAGATGGACAGTGCAGAAGGTCCTTTTCTGGAAAACTCTACCAAAGGAAAAAAAATACACACATAAAACAGGTACACATATTAGAAAATTAGCTTCTTAAAGAACTGTATCTCCCCAAATTATCCAACATTTTTAGCAAACCATCTTTTAACTTCCCAGTAAAGAGATTAAAGTACAATTCCAAATACTTTTTAAGTTTTAAGTTAAAAATCTTTAGCTACCTGGCATATTTTGTATTTTTTCCAGATAATCCTTATGTTTTAAATCAACATAAAAGAAAAAAAAAAGGATATGGAAGAGTAATAACTTCAAAAATGCTTTTTGATATGGCCGTATCTAGTGCTGACAAGAATGTGGAAGAGAACAGACATATACTGCTAGTGAGGACGTAAAACAGGACAACCGCTTTGGAAAACAGTTTGGTAGTTTTTTTAAAAAGGTAAACATATACCTACCATCAGATCCAGTCATTCTACAACTAGGCAATTACCTAAGAGAAACAAAAACATCTACTCACACACAGACCTGTGTGTGAATATTCACAGTGGCTTTATTTGTAACAGCCCAAAACCAGGAAACATCTTAAATGTCAATAGGCAAATGAATACATAAATTGTAGTATAAATTTATCAAGTGCACATTTTAATGTGTATAGTTTGCTGCAGGTCAATCAGACCTTAAGAAAGCTGTTAAAATGTAGCTTTTAAGGTCAAATAGCTAAATTTACATCCTATACCTACACTAAACCTTTTAGGCAGTTGAGGCAACGATCACTGGGCAGATAAGCAGTTATGTAAATGAGATGACTAATGCTCTTTTCACTGAAAAAAGAAAGATAATAAGAGCCAACAGTAAACACTTATTGTGTGACAGACACTGCACTAATACTTTTTATATGGACTATGTAATTTAATCTTCGTAACAATCCTTAAGGTAAAAAGTATTATTGTTATTTCACAGATAAAAAAATTAATTAACTAATTACTTAAAATGCTCAGAGAGCGGATAGAGTCCTATGTGGTCAAGCTAGGATTATTCTGACTCAAGAGTCCCAGTTTTTAACTACTACGCAATACCATTTCCTCCATAAGACCTGAATATTTAAAATAATTATATTCAAACATTTTTTTACCAAAAAGTTATGGTTCTGTAAGTCCTTTGATAAAAACTGAGACAAATAATAATGGCAGGGAAAAAAAAGCATTTAGTTATAGCCTATTTGGACACTATTAAGAGACAACATTAAATTATCCAAGTGATGGAAAGCTCGAAAATGACTAGGAAACTTAAGAATACGCCCTCCAGCCAAAAAGGGCACCTGACCACCTATTGCTATTTTCTAAAGTATATTTTTTTTAGATGCAAATAATCAGTCATATCTCCTTCTGTTTTAATGAGTCTGATCTCATAGATCTGCTGAGTAAAAAGGTAAGCCACTATTTAACTACCCACTGGTCACAGCTGCCTGGAGGAGAGGGAAACACCTGAGACAATCAAACCGTCCTTCTAGGTACAAAGTGATTCTAGATTCATGGTGCTCTTGAACTAAAAATCCATAAAGAATGAAGGTAGTTGTTTTCAGACACAGGCACACAAGGGTAAAGAATATGAGAAAATATAAAAGTCTGTAAAAATGAAAAGGCAAAAGGAGAGTATGAGAGAGAGAAAGGCAAAACTAAAAGATAGGAGAGGATATGGATGGCAGAGAGTCGGTCCCTGCCTTAATCAACTTTACAATCAGCAGTATTTGCTTAGGCTAGCTTGAAAGGATTTGGCCTGAGCTCCTGACCAGGATAAACAATAAAATGTACATCATATCAATTCTATTATATTCAAATGGATTAGCATTATAATAATTATTTCTATTTAAGAAAACTTTAACTTTGTTATACTTGATCTCTAAATTTAGAATGGCTCTTTTGGATATTGTACAGTTCTCTATGCTGCTAGTAAATTTAATTGTCCATTTTGGGTATGTATGAGTGGCAAAAAACATGAAAGTTCACATTCCAAAGAAAATATTATTTTCATGTAGTTTGAATTTATGATCTATTTAAATTTATGTACTGTTAGAATTTCTTAAAACTGTATACAATCTGATTATGAAAAAAAGGAGTTAGGATCTCTCAAAACAGTGGTTTGAGAAATCAGGGGGGAAAACCCCACCATTTTCTAGTGTTGCTTCAGTACAGGTGCTATTCCCAGTGGCTCCAAAATCAGAGAAAGTACTAAAGTTTTGCTTTTCCCAGATTTTCATTGTTTTGCAGGATTCTAAACTTGACCAATGGGGACACCCATAATTGATAGCTGACAATTACAAACAACTAGTCTCAACTGCAAATGAGGGTTAA
Source organism: Ursus americanus (assembly GCF_024610735.1). Taxonomy (NCBI): domain Eukaryota; kingdom Metazoa; phylum Chordata; class Mammalia; order Carnivora; family Ursidae; genus Ursus; species Ursus americanus. The sequence goes on from NC_142137.1 coordinate 23,870,154, forward strand.
TCAGGAGAGTGCAGGTATTTGTATACATATGTTTCAACAGAATATTCTACATCTCTATCTAGGAGAAAAGCAAACTATTTAATGAAATGAATTCAAAGGAAATATGAGAGCAGTAACTGAAAGAGGAAATATCTACGTAGGCAGTCACAGCAACTGAATTAACCGTGGCAATGAATAAAGTGACAGATGTCTCAGTCAAAGCCCCCTCATCTCCTACGTATGAGATGTTCCTCCTTCCATGATTAGGTTGGGGTGAGAGCAGGAAATCTTTTTTTAAAGCTTCACCGTAAGATTCATACAGACTCTCGATTCATTACACTTCTAGTATCTTCTTAGTTACATTAGCAGTTGTGTATAAGCGCATATCTTTTCAGTCCAAACAAATTCTTGCAAATAAAGGTAGTGAGATTGACACCATGTTTATTTGCTTTCAAGAATCTTCCAAGTCACAATGCCTGATAAACTGATCTAATTTCACTTTTACAGAAGTAATCTGGAAAGTACAATTTACTTAGATATTATTAGCAGTGTTCTTTAATTAAAATATTAATCCAGACAGTCTGATTATAGATAAACGAACAATACTAAACTGAAACTACTTACAAGTGGGGAAAAAAAAAAGCCTTTCAATTTATTGATAATACTGCAAGCTCAGCACCAAAAGCAAAGGCACCAAAAGCAAAAAAATAAAAAACCAAGTAGGACAACAACAAACTAAAAAGTCTGTGCACAGCTAAGAAAACCATCAACAAAATGAAAAGGCAACCTACCGTAGAGGAGAAAATACCTGCAAATCATATATCTAGTAAAGGGGTAATATCCAAAATACATATAACGAACTCATACAAGTCATCAACAAAAACCAAACCTCCAATTAAAAAATAGGCAAAAGATCTAAACAGAGATTTTTCCAAAGAAGACATACACATGACAAATAGGCACACATGCTCAACATCACTCATTCTCAGAGAAATGCAAACCAAAACCACAATGAGATACTACTTCACACCTATTAGAATGGCTACGATCAAAGGATAAGAAATAACAAATGTTGATGAGGATGTAGAGAAAAAGGAACCCTTTGTACTGATGGAATATAAACTGGTGCAGCCACTATGGAAAACAGAACGGAGGTTTCTCCAAAACTTAAAAAATAAAATACATATAATCCAGCCAATTCCACTTCTAAGTATTTATCCAAAGGAAACGAAATTGCTATCTCGGAAGATATAGGCAATCCCATGTTCACTGCAGCATTATTTACAATAGCCAAGACATGGAGACAACCCAACTGTCCATTGATGGATGAATGGATAAAGAAGATATAGTATATGTATACAATGGAATATTATTCAACCATTAAAAAGAACAACATTTCAACATTTGTGACAACATGGATGGACCCTGAGGCATTATCTAAGTGAAATAGGTCAGAAAGAGAAAGACACATGCCATAATGATCTCACTTATGTGTGGAATTTAAAAGGGGGAAAAATAAAGCTCATAGATACAGAGAATAAACTGATAGTTGGCCAGGGGCAGGGGTGGAGGGTTAGGCAAAAAGGATGAAGGGGATCAAAAGATATAAACTTCCAGTTATGAAATAAGTAAGTCATGGGGATGTAACGTACAGCTTGATGACTATAGTTAATAATACCGTACTGCATATTTGAAAGTTGCTGAGAGAGTAAATCTTAAAAATTCTCATAAGAAAAAAAATTTATAACTACGTATGGTGATGGATGTTAACTAGTGATCTTTTTGCAATATATACAAATATCAAATCATTTTGTTGCACAGTTAAAATATAATGCTGTATGTCAATTATACCTCAATTAAAAAATACTTCAAATTCTATTAAGACAAGAGGGCAAAACAAACAAAAATTTTCCATATGATCCATAAAGAATCTAATATCCCATTAAAAATGCAGGAGTTGCTAATATAATGTTATGGACTCAATGTTTGTATCCCTCTAATATTCTCATGTTGAAGCCCTAATCCTCAGTGTGGCTGTATTTGGAGATGGACCCCTAAGGAATCAAATAAGGTTAAATGAGTTCATATGGGTGGGGCCCTGATCTAATTGGATTAGTGTCCTTATAAGAAAAGACAGCAGAGAGTTCACTCACTCTCTCCACACACAAGGAGGAAAGGACATATAAGGACACAGAGAGAAGGAAACCAACTGCACAACAGGAAGACAATCCTCACCGGAAACTGAACACTGCTGGACCTTGATCTTGGATTTTCCAGCCTTGTGAACTGTGAGAAAATAAATTTCTCTTGTTTAAGCCATTCAGTCTGTGGTATTTTGTTACGGCAAAATAAGCAAATTAACATACACAGCAATGTAACTTTATTTGATTGTTGAGTCACCTTTAATAGACTCAGCATTCTGAAAGGGAAAATACAAGGCCGTAGTTTAAAGCCTTATTTTATAAAATCTTAAAATTTCTTTCCAAGATCACTTTGGTATGTGTGCATGAGGGGATGGAAAGGGAGGAGATTTTTCAAATATATCTTCTAGGATATAATTTTCAGGATGAAAGAATATGCTATGAAAGTAAATGGAATCAATGCTAAAATCAGCACTAAAATGTTAAATTTTCTTGATTCTCTTATATATTTTTTTTTTAAGATTTTATTTTTTAGTAATCTCCACACCCAAAATGGGGCTCAAACTCACAACTCCAAGATCAAGAGTTGCACAACTCCAAGAGCCAGCCAGGTGCCCCAATTTTCCTAAATCTTCTAATTTTACCAAGATCTAATCTACAAACTTACCTTCAACCAATCATTTGCTTCCCTCCTGGTACAATCTAAGGAATATCTCCCATTGTGTTTGCTAGATTCCATTTTGTGAGTCTTTGAAACGCAGTTCAATTAATTATTCCCGTTTCTTCCTATAATTATCTGTAACCATTTTTTTTCTAATCACTGTTTCTCATTAGCCGTTCCTAAAAATAAAACAAGCACCCAAAGAAAAACAAACTTCCTTCAACCTCAACCTCCTTCTGGCTACAGTCCTCTTTCTTCTCCCCTGCAGAGCCAACCTTTAAGGTGACCAAGCTGGCAATCAAGCTCTTATCCACACAATCTGTCTGCTACCCTCACCACTCTTGCAAACTGCTGTCTTGAAGGTCAACAATGACACCTTTCAGTCCTTGTTTTAAGTCCTCACCAAACATCTAACACATTTGAATATACTCTTTGAAGCAGTCATCCTCAAGTCTGTGACACCACACCTATTTTTCTCTGTTTCTCATTCTCATTTGCAAAAGCCTATTCTGGCACCATTCCTTAAATGTTGTTGTTGGTTTTTTAAAAAGATTTTATTTATTTATTTTATTTGATGGGATGGGGGGAGGAGGAGCAGAGGAAGAGGGAGAGAATTTCCAACAGACTCCACGGGAGGGTGGAGCCTGACACAGGGCTCGATCCCCTGAGATGACAACCTGACAAACCAAGAGTCAGATGCTTAACTGACTGAGCCACCCAGGAGCCCCAAATGTTGGTATTTTTCAAGTGTCTAGTCTAGCACCTCATTGCTTTTTTCATTCCACATACTCACCTTCATAAGCTTACCTACTTCCACGTCATTTCCAGACTAATAAAAGCCTCAATATCTGTCTCCAGCCAAGATCCTTCTCATGACTAGTAACCTACATTCATTAATCTAGGAGATATGCCATTAGGCATAGGAGACGTCAACAAATCCCAAAGTAAAGAAATAAGTTTCCCCCCTTGACTCCTCTTCCCTATCTCCTACATTCAAGCAAGTTCTATTGAGTCCACATCTTAAACAGATCTGAATCCATTCACTTTCAACATTCCCAGAGCTGCTTTCCTAGTACAAACTAACAACTATCTGACATTTCTGAAAAACCTTGCAGCTGGGTCCCATGCCCCAAATCTTAACACCTTTAATGCATTTTTCACATTTGGAGTCACAGGGATCTTCCGAAAATGCAAATCAGATCTTCTCCCTCAGCTGCTCTGCTCTTCTAGAATAAAATCAAACTTCATCCGAAGCCTTCAAGGTTATAAATGATTTACATCTTCTGCTAAGTTCGTCATCATAATCTCCTGCTCCCACTTCACATATTCCATTTTCTTTCCCTTCTCTCACACACACATTCTCTGCTCCAATGATCTTGATTATCTGTCACCTGCTCAAACATTCTTTCAGTCATACTCTCTCATTTCTGTGCCTCTGCACAAAATATCTCCTTTGCCTAGAACACTCTTTCTCGTTGCCCATCATTTGACCACTTAACACAACTACCCAAAAATATCCTCCTCCATCTTCAGGTTCAGTTCTGACATCACTTCCTCCAGGAAATTTCTTACTTCCCAAGTGTAGGTTAAGTTCACAACGTTCATATACTTGACTCTACAATATCATTTATATTCTTAGATCATACTATTCTTTTTTTTTTTTTAAAGATTTTATTTATTTATTTGACAGAGAGAGACAGCCAGCGAGAGAGGGAACACAAGCGGGGGGGAGTGGGAGAGGAAGAAGCAGGCTCCCAGCAGAGGAGCCTGATGTGGGGCTCGATCCCAGAACACCGAGATCACGCCCTGAGCTGAAGGCAGACGCTTAAGGACTGAGCCACCCAGGCGCCCCTAGATCATACTATTCTTAAGCTCCACAAGGCAGAGACCATGATTGTTCTCTCCTGTGCTTTCTCAATAAACTTTGTAAATTAAGTCAACTTCATTGAGATACAATTCACAGAGTGAAATGCAGAAATTTTAAGTATACAGTTAAATAAATTAACACTGCATAAGTGTCAGCCCAAACAAGTTATAAAATATTACCATCACACCAAAAAAAAAGTTCTTTGGTGCTCTTTGCAATCAGTTCCCTTATTTTGACCCACCTAGCTGATCTAATTTGTATCACAAGATTAATTTTGCCTATAATATAATCACATACAAATAGAATCATATTAGGTAATATTGTGTAATCTAGCATCTTTCACTTCTTCTCATAATGCTTTTGAAATTCATCTATGTTACTGCATGTATAGTTAGTTCCCTTTTGCTGTTGAGTACTATACGTATCACTGGATTGATAAATCAGTCTGTTCACCCAAAAACCTGTTAGTAGACATTAAGACTCTATCCAGAAGGACGCCTGGGTGGCTCAGTCAGTTAGGCGTCTGCCTTTGGCTCAGGTTCTGATCCCAGGGTCCTGGAATCAAGTCCCACATTGGGCTCCTGACTCAGCAGGGAGCCTGCTTTTCCCTCTGCCTGCCGCTCCCCCTGCTTGTGCGCTTTCTCTCTCTGACAAATAAATAAAATTAAAAAAAAAAAAAAACTGTATCCACACTGTGGCTATTAGTGTACAAGTCTTTTGTGAACATGTTTTCATTTTTCTTTTTTTTTTAAGACTTTATTTATTTGATGGAGAGAAAGAGAGCACACACACATACCACATACATTTATGTATATATTTAAACTGTTCGAGTTCTTTGGATTTGTTCCAAAGCAAATGATGTATTAGGGAACAACTGGAACAATGTGAATTTCACAGTTACTTTTGTAAATACTGTCCACAAGAAATACTAAATGAACAAAGAAATTGCACACAGCTAAACTGAGCCACAAAATACACACATCTCAGCAACAGATCTGCTACCTCAATTCATATTACAAGCTATACTCACCCACATTCGATGCTACAATTTTGTCTGATTTGATAACTTTCCTTCCACCACTTCACAATAACTGACAAGCTGCAAACCCTTCCGAACCTCATCTCTACAAGCAAACTTAGTCTTTTTCAAGATAAAGTGTCAAACTTATTATAGTATTTATGTATTTAACCATTTAACCTACGTAAAACTGTGCTTTTACTAGGTCCCTATCTTTTTCATCACTAATAAAGCTTTTGGGTTTGTGCCCTTAATGCATTTTCCCTGTAAGTCCTGTGATTTTTAACAGCACCTTGTTTTTAGGGAAAACCTATTTTGCAGTAGAGCAAAACTACCCATAGACTTTTCATATTTACTCTTTGTCAAATCAAGGAGATTCCCTTCTATTCCTAAGTTTGATAAGAGCTTTGAAGACAAATGGGTACTGAATTTTGTCAAAAGCTTTTTTGGTGGGGCGCCTGGGTGGCACAGCGGTTAAGCGCCTGCCTTCGGCTCAGGGCGTGATCCCGGCGTTATGGGATCGAGCCCCACATCAGGCTCCTCCGCTATGAGCCTGCTTCTTCCTCTCCCACTCCCCCTGCTTGTGTTCCCTCTCTCGCTGGCTGTCTCTATCTCTGTCAAATAAATAAAATCTTTAAAAAAAAAAAAAAAAAAAGCTTTTTTGGTAAGGATCTACGTGATTGTATGATTTTTTCTACTTTTTTCTGTAAATGTGCTGAATTACATCGATTCATTGATATTTGAAACTCGAATCACCCTTATATTCCTGGGACAATCTCAACCTGGTTGTGGTATATTACCCTTTACTGCTAGATTCAATTTGTTAGTATTTTCTTGAGAGTGTCCGCATTTATGTTCATGAGGGATATTGGGCTGTTTTTTTTTTTCTCCTTTAATATCCATTACACGTTCTTATATCAGTTACTCTGGCCTGTTAAACAATTTGGGAAATATTCCCTCCTCTTCTATTTTCTGAAAAAAGTCTGTGAAGATTAGTACTATTTATTCCTTAAATATGTGATAAAATTCACCAATGAAACTTGGTCAGTTTCACTCTGTGAGGAATTTTTTTTTTTTAAAGATTTTATTTATTTATTTGACAGAGATAGAGACAGCCAGTGAGAGAGGGAACGCAAGCAGGGGGAGTAGGAGAGGAAGAAGCAGGCTCATAGCAGAGGAGCCTGATGTGGGGCTCGATCCCATAACGCCGGGACCACGCCCTGAGCTGAAGGCAGACGCTTTAACCGCTGTGCCACCCAGGCGCCCCTCTGTGAGGAATTTTTAATTACAAATCCAACCTCTTCATACATTTAGAGGCTATTCATATCTATTTATTGTGTCAGTTTCAGTAAATTGTATTTTTGCTGAGTATGTCCATTTGTCAAATTTGCTAGCATAAAGTTGTTCATTATATATCCTACTATCCTTTCAATGGCTGTAGGACCTGTAGTAATATCCCATCTTTCATTCATGATATCAGTAAGCTATGTTTTCCTACTACAGAAAGTTTTTACATCCCTCTAAGCCAAGCTTTATGAGAAGCCCACAAACTTTAATTCTGTTGTGTTTCCATTATCATTTAGTTTGAAATATTTTTAAACTTCCCTTGCGATTTCTTCTTTGATACACAGTTAACTGCGGATTCAGTGACCCCATCCTTTAGACAAATGTGGTCATACATTTTATTTATACAGACACTATAAACCCTCCTTTAAAATTATATTATTCTTGCTTTTAATAGTCATTTGCCTTTTAAAAAAGTTAAATGAGGTAATCTTTTACATTTATCCTTTATTTACCATTTCTAGCGTTCTTCACTCTGTAGCTTATTCCAGTGCTTTAAGATATCACTGCATTGTATTTTGATCTCTTGTAAGACAGCAGCCATCATTCATCATCACTTATTGTTCTCTTTTATGTCATGTTTTTTTTGTGTGTGTATAGGTTTTTTATATTGGCTTTCACCAGTCTGATTATGATATACTTGTTTTTCTATATATTTACCTGCTTTGAATTTCCTGAGATACTTCAACACACAGATTAATGTTTTCTCCCCAAATATGAAAAATTATTAACCATTATTTCTTTTAAATTGAGACATAACTCAGATACAATTCACTTAATTCACCATTTAAAAAAGTACATTTCAGCAGTTTTTAGTATATTCACAAGGTATACAACAATCACCACCATCAAATTACGCAACTCCAGAAAGAAACCTCATTTTATAAGCAGTCACACTAATTTACTTTGTCTCTATAGATTCTACATATTCTGAACATTTCACATAAATGAATCACAGTATGCACACAATATGCAGGCTTTGTGTCTTTCTCCTTCTACTTATCATGACATTTCAAGGCTCGTCTATGCTATAGCATGTATCAGTACTTCATTCCTTCTCATGGCCAAATTACATTGTTTGACCCTCAAACAAGTGGTTAGGGGTGCCAACCCACATCTCTCCCCGTGCAGTTGAAAATCTGCATATAACTTTTGACCCCCCCAAAATTTAACTACTAATAACCTATTGACTGGAAGCCTTATCAATAACATAAACAATCGATCACGTATTTTGTATGATATATGTCTTATACATTGTATTTTACAATAGAGTAAGCTACAGAATAGAAAATATTAAGGAAAAGAATATACTGTACTATATTTATCCAAAAAAAATCTGTATATAAGTGGACCCACACAGTTCAAATCCATGTTGTTCAAGGGTCAACTATATTCTGTAGATATACATTTTGTTTATCCATTCAGCTGCTGATGAGCACTGGGACTGCTTCCACTTTTTGGCTATTATGACTAATGTTGCTATGAACATCCCAGTACAAGTTTTTAGGTGGACATGTGTTTTCAATTCTCTGGCGTATGTAACTATGACTGGAATTGGTGGGTCATATGGCAAGTCTATGTTTAATTATTTGAGGAACTGCTAGACTATTCTCCAAAGCAGTGCATCATTTTACCTTTCTAAGAGTAACAAGTAACATAGGAGAGTACCAATTAATCCACACTCTAACACCTGTTGTTATCCAACTTTTTGATTATAGCTATCTTAGCAGGTTAAAGGGATAACCCAATGGTGTCTTTCTTTGCCTTTTTTTTTTTTAACAACTATTCTGAGCATCACTTCATGTGCTTGCTGGCCATTTATATATCTACTTTGGAGAAATGTCTACTCAAATACTTTGCCCATTTTTTTTCTTTTCTTTTTTTTTTTTTTTTACTTTGCCCATTTTTAATTGGGTTATTTACCTTTTTATGACTGAATTCTAGGACTTCTTTATATATTCTGGACACTGGATCTTTCTTAGATATATGATTTTGCAAATATTTTCTCTTATGGGTTGTCTTTTCACTGCCTTTGAAGCACAAAAGTTTTTCATTTTGATCAAGTCCAATTCACCTGTTTTTCTTTTTCCTTTGGTTGTTTGTGCTTTAAGTGTTATACCTAAAAAATCACTGCCTAATCCAACATCACAACATTTATTTTTTTCTAAGAGCTTTATAATTTTAGTTCTTACATTTAGGTCTCTGATCTATTTCTACTTATTTTTTTATACAGGTCACTTTCATTCTCTTACATGTGTGTATCCAGCTGACACAGCACGATCTGTTGAAAAACTATTCCTTCCCTCACTGAACTCTCTTGGCAATCATATAGAAAATCAACTGCCCACATATGTATGTGTTTTTATTTTGACTCTCACTTCTGCTCCATTGATTTATGTCTGTCCCTATGCCAGTATCATGGAGTTTGGGTTATTGTAGCTTTGAAACCAAAAAATGGGAATCTAATCATTATTTCTTAAAAACATTTTTTTTTAATTTTTCTTGAATCATTCCCTCTTTCCTCTTCTTCTAGGACTCTAAGTACATGTATGTAAGACTGCTTGACATTATCCTAGAGGCCATCAGGACTGTCTCCCTCCACCACCAGCACCAATTTTCTTCTCTCAATTCTTCATATTGGATAATTTCTATGGATCTGACTTTGAGTTCACAAAATCCTTCTTGTGCCATCTCCAATTCACCATTAAGCCTATCCAGTGAATTTTTCATTTCAGATATTGTTCTTCTACAATTTTGTAATCTTATTTTAAGTCACTGAGTTAATAGTTGCTTTAATTCATTTTTCCTAATTCCAACTGTGGGTTATCTCAGGATCAGTTTTCATCAACAGCATTTTTTCCCTTGGATATGGTTCAAGTTTTCCTGTTTATTTGCATGTATAGTAAATATTGGTTGTATGCTGGACACTAAATATGGTGTGAGGATTCTAGATTACACTATCTTCCTTGATGAGTTTTGTTCTGCCTAGTGCTTCTCCTTGATCCTAAAAAGGCCTAATTTTAGGCTTTATTAGAGCAGATCCAGAGCAATCCTTACTCTTTAATAGGAGTTGACAAACTTTTTCTATAAAAGGCTAGACAGTAAAGGTATCAGACTTGTGGGCCACGCAGTGTCTATAGCAAGTGCTCAACTCTGCCCTTGTAGCCCAAAAGTAGTATGTAAATGAAATAGCATGGATGGCTGCATTTTATTTTTTTTTTTAAAGATTTTATTTATTTATTCAAGAGAGGGAGTGGGCAAGACAGTGAGAGAGCATAAGCAGAGCGGGAGCTGCAGAGGGAGAGGGAGAAGCAGACTTCCTGCTGAGCAGGGCTCAATCCCAGGACCCCGGGACTATGACCTAAGCTGAAGGCAGACACTTAACTGACTGACCCACCCAGGTGCCCCTGGATGGCTGCATTTTAAAACAAATTTATTTATAGTCACCAGAATTTATATTCCACGTAATTTTCAAGTTTTACAAAATACTGTTCTTTTTTTAAAAATCTTTTTCTAGCCACTAAAATATATAAAAACCATCCTTAGATCACAAGCCATACAAAAACAATCAGCAGGCCAGATTTAGCACAGACCATAATTTGCTAATCCTGTTCTGAGATATAATTCTTACTCCTATAGCATGATCTTTCTGATCTCAGATAAATATTTAGTATGTTAACTAGGTCTCTCTCTACCCTAGATGGAGTAGAATCCAACATCTCCAGGTATAATGGGGCTTGTCCCACTCTAACATGCATTCTCTTATCTGACCTTGAGGAATATTGCCTATGAATGTGCAGACCAACTCTCATTAAAGGACTTTTGGGAAACTCACACTTACAATTTTCTGAAACCCTGCTCAGCAAATTCCAGCTGCTTCAGTAGCCCAGAACTCCAATCTTTGCATCCTTAACTCAGCAGGACTTCCCTGCTCTGGGTTCCCTGCTTGAGTTCCACTCCCCATAACACAGTCAGGAAACTATCCTGAAACACAGAGATGGGCTAAATGTGGTGCTCACCTTGTTTGTTCTCTTTCTCTCTAATGTCCAGTGCCTGAAAAGAGCTCTACTTCATATATTTTGTCCAGTTTTATAGCTGTTTATGGCTGGAGGAAAAATCCAATCCAATTACTCTGTCACAGCTGAAAAGCAGATGTTAACCTCAATAAATATTTGATGAATAAATTAATGACTAAACAAACCATATGTTTTAAGTATACATGACCCTCCATCCTCTCCACCTCCTTCACACCTTTCTGTAATCCCTTCCCATGGGCTATAGACAGGATCTTGATTTGCATTTAACCAAAAGAATACAAGCAAAGTCTTTGGGATCTTACTTCTGTGATTAAGTCACACTATATAAAACTCCAATCTTGCTAAAAGACTAGTTCTAAAGACTTTTTGTTGACCGAATGAAGTAAGCTGCCATACTGGGAAAGTCCACATGGCAAGGAACTTCAAGCAGCCTTTGGGTGCAGAGTGCAGCCTCTGACAGTCAACAGAAGAAAGGGCCCTGAGCCCTACAATCAAGAGGAAATGAATCTTGCCAGCAACATGAGTGAGCTTAGAAGAAGATTCTCAGTCTCCAGGCAAGGATGTAGCTCAGCCAACACAATGATTACAATGAGGCATTAAGCAGAAGATCCACAGAAATTGTGAGATAATAAGTTTGTGTTATTTTAAGCTGTTACATTTGTGGTGATCTGTTACACAGAAACAGAAAACTAATATAATACACTACTGATAGATACTACAAAACAACTACCAATATTCAGAGCTGGCAAGTACATGCAGAAGCATGGGAATGACCATGAAGTGCACTCAAGAACAAGGAAAGCTACCTCAGACCTATGTCATCAACACACAGTGGAAAAAGCAGAAATATAGTAAATTACCTCAGGGAGGTACAAAGAGGGTGGCTCTTGGCCTAGCAAGAGAGAACGAGACCATGAGAAAAGGGGTGTGGGCTGTCATACAAATATATTTAAAGAACAGTCAGAACCAGTGGTAGTGCCTTCCAAGCACTGTAAGAAAGACAGAGAATACCTTGGTCCAAAAACCTAATTTTGTCTAGTCACCATCATTCAGCAGTGTTTTGCACAGAAGCACTTACCGTAACACTGACCCTCTTTTACCTAGCAAATGTGAGCTCTTAATCACTATCAAATAATAATCACTATCAAAATTTAAAACTAAAATCTATGCTTTTATCAAAACCAAAATACACCAATTTAGCACCATGTTATCAGAAGAGAAAGAAAAACACCAAGGTATTGTTGACTTTGTTTACTCATTAACCTTTATTTAGGATATGCAATAGAACTAGGCATTTTAAAGAACCCACTATGTTCACCTGATGCTACTAAATTTTTGAATCATGTAACAAATTTCTCTTTTTAAAAATTCCACACAGTGTAAGCAACTTTTTTATTACAATAAAGCTTTATAAGCAGCATATGCATAGGAATAATGTAAATATTAGAAGAAAAAAAAACATAAAGAGAAAGCCAAAGTAGCAAAATGTTAGCAACTAGCAAATCCAGGTAAAAGGTAGGTGGATGTTCACTAGACAACTCTCAACTTTTCCAATACAGACTTAAATTTTTTTTAATTAAAAAGTGAAGAACAAGAAATAAGATAATTTTCTCAGTAAGCTAATGAAGTTTAGGGATCATAAATGTTCTTTAAGCTAATTAGAAGTCTGAAGAAGTTACCATTTTCACTCGTTTTGGTAAATGGAGAAAGAAAGCAAAGTAAATATCCAAATCTATGTTTTAAAGCAGTAAACACTTTACAATTATGTAATGTTTCTCTCTCAGAATTCCAAAAATTATATAAAATTTCTAAAAACATTAATTTTCTGAATCATCCTTACAACTTTTTGGTTCTTTACACAATATTAACATTTAAATCTGCACTGTTCTCTAAACTCTTGTTATCAACATGTGGTCTGCTGAACCAGTAACACTGCATTACCTGTGAACTTGTTAAAAATATAGAACCTCAATAGCCAAACTATGAAAGCAGCCCAAGTGACCACCGATAGATGAATGGATAAAAAAGAAATGTGTGTGTGTGTGTGTGTGTGTGTGTGTGTGTGTGTGTGTAATGGAATATTATTCAGCCATAAAAAAGAATGAAATCTTGCCATTGGCAACAACATGGATACAGCTAGAGAGTATAATGCTAGGCAAAGTAAGTCAGAGAAAGACAAATACCAAATGATTTCACCAATATGTGGAATTTAAGAAACCAAACAAGCAAAGGAAAAAAAAGAGACAAACCAAGAAACAGACTGTTAGCTACAGAGAACAGATGGCTACCAGAGTGGAGATGGGTTGGGGGATAGTGAAAATAAGGGATAGGTATTAAAGAGTACACTTATCATGATGAAAATAATAAATATTTATATATTCATAGCTTCAGGATCATTGATGACCCATAGTCTTTACAGTGAGGGAAGGATTATTAATTTCATCTATTATATAACGAAACTGTAGTGATGGTAAGACAAGATTAGGACAGTGGCTAGTGGAATAGTTCAAGCTGTTTCTACTTCTTGTATATCTATTGTACTTGAGTGTTAGGTTATCTGTTACATTAATGAAATAACGTACATCACTAAGGAGCTAATCAGGAGAATAATCATTAATGTACATCATGAAGTGTAAAAGTTCTTCTACAACAGGTGATGTTGCATCCTGGAAACCTAGCTGGAATGGATTATGTCACCAAGATATAAGTGTTTGAACCTATAATTTCACTTTGATAAAGTTATATAATTTTTACTAATACCTCACTAATTGAGAAATATATAGTAGTTATGATATTGGCTTGGCACCAGCTGGAGGAGGTTTGATTCCTTCCCTTCTTATTTTACATTTATGTAAGAAGATTCTTCAAATGTATGATATGGGGGGGCATCCATGTAGTCATTTGAAATAAGTAGTTGTTAATTCTACTACTGCTATTTGTGGCTTAGATGCAAATTCCTGTCAAATTATGAAAATTATTAATATTATTGCTGTTAATGAAATGAATGAACCTATGATGGATGAGATGGTATTTCATGTTGTATACACATTTGGATAATCAGAGTGAGGTGGGAGCATTCTTCAAAAGTCAAGAAAGTGTAATGGGGAGAAAGTTATGTTAACACCTTTGTGTTTGTGAAATGAATTTTTGCTCAGGTTGAGTTAAATGTATAGCCTGAAAATAAGGGAAGCTGGTGAACGAATCCTCCTACAATGCTAAATAATGCTTTTATTGATAAGATGTAATGAAATTATGCTACTACATAACATGCATCATGAAGAACAAAGTCCAAGGATCAATTAGCTAGAAGTTAAGTCCTGCCAGGTCTCCTACTGTAAATAAGAAAATAAAATGTAAGGCTCAGAGTATGGCTGACAATCACTTAGTATTTCGTCCATGAAGGGTTTTCTGTCAACTAAATACTTTTACTCTTTTGGAATGGCCTCATTATGGTAGCTGTTAATAAAACATGCTCATGTGTCAACATCTTGCCGACTGAGAATATATGATGAACTTGTGCAATAAAGTCTAAAAATCCAATAAAAAAATAAAAATAAATTAAAAAATAAAAATACAGAACCTCTGCCCTCAGCCCAAACCTGCGGAATCAGAATCAAAATCTGTACCTTAACAAGACACAAAGGTAATTTGTATGCACATTAGCATCTGAAGAACACCGCTCTAGACATTAAAATTTACTATGAATATTATATATCTATTCAAATGACAAGCAGCAGTCCATTAAAAATTAGAGAAAATACCCAAAAGCTATTTAGCAGGTATTCTCCCCCAAGAATTCAGTCTGAACCACAAAATGATCAAATGTGTGTGCCCGGTAGAGGCCAGGGGGAGGGGTCTCTTGGAGACTTGGTCTCTTTATTATTGCATAAAACCTAATCAAAATCAATTAATATCTTTGAAAACAACTGTAAAACAAATTCCAAGCAGTCTGGTTAAAATACAGACATCATTTGATATACTCAATATCATAAAAGATAAAATACATACTGAAAAATCAACTGACATAGTTACTCAATAAATTCAATCACTGTTAAACTATTATCTAGAAACTAAAAACAAAACAAAACCCTGCTTCCTCACTCTAAAAGCATTTGCTTTTCTACCTGCAAATGTCTTACTCAGTTTCATTATAATCAATCAAAAGCCATAAAGTAGTACAACAGAAATGGGCCTACATTAATCAGTATAAGCCATCAATTAAACACTTGGGGACAACTTTTGAGGAAAGCTAAGTCTTACAATCCTAAATAAAGGGAACTTAGTATACAGAAAGAAATCTGGACAATAATTTTCCTCCAATATGGGCCAGGGGCAGAAAGTGTAAGAACAGCCGATAGAAATACACAGGTAGCTTGAGCAAATTTAAAACACCCTCTATAATATCCTTATTAGCTCTAAGATTCTGCTTTCTATTTGATTACTCTAATAAACTTCCCATCTGGGAAGAAAATGGTGACCAACCAAAGACCTCAAAGAGTAATTCATTTAAAAATGCCAAGAATATACCCATTATATGTAACACAAAAATCATATTTTCTATGAAAAATAACTATTTTCTAGAATAACAACAAAAACTTGGGGAGAATATTGGCACTGTTTTACAGTTTTGCAAATATCTTTAATGTTTGACTTTGTAGAGAATAGATGAATTATTTGCTTCTACATTCAATGCTCTACAGTGTTGTTTTGGCTAATTTGTATAAATATACAAGCTTATAAAAATATGTAGCTGGAAAAAGGGTAGCATTTTAACAGACTTCAGATTTGTGGATATTCTTTGTTGATACTCCACCAGATTCAATAAGTATAGTTTATTATAACATTATATGGAATCTGAAAGCTTATCAATAAACATTTTGATCTCTGTTACATTAAAATCTCTAATTCTGACCTTGCATTTTGAATGGTTCTTTTTCACATGCATTATTTTGTTACATCATGCATTGACCATTTGGAAAATATTTGTTTACTGAATTAATGTAGATCTTCTCTAAACGCTGACACATTTCATTACATAAAATTTCTTAAAAATCAGATCTGTTAAAAGGACCAAAAATCTCAACAGAAAACTGTTTTAAGAATAATAAAGCTGTCAAGGTCATGGTAGCAGATATGTTTTCCAAAATTCTAACTTTCATTTAGAAGTTCACATTTTATCACTGGCAACAAAAACTGTTGTCCTAACAGTGAGAGATTCACTTCATTTATTTTAAGAAACTGTCTTACAAATATACCCAAGTCTGAATAACCATACTTTATCAGTCATTCTTTAAAATAAAAAAATGCTGTTTTATGAAAAAAGTGGCTTGTTCAGCTTGCCCTCAAACAAGGGCATAAGTGATTTTCCTTAAGACAACCATCATATTTGACATAGAACAGAAGTGCTTTGTATGTACTCTCCATTTCAACACACGGGAGATTAAAAAGACATGGACTTAAGAGTTAAGATTAACAATACTCGATAATTTGTACTGCTTCATCTAGAACAGTCTTAAGTGAAACTGATATTCTTTCTACTGCAAGTGTGTGGCAGCGAAGATGACAATAACCACTTGCTGCACAGTGTGGTGCACCGCCCTGCTCTGTGCCATGGTGCCCACAGTTTTACCCACCATCTCTTCTGCAGATCAGTACAAATGTAAACACAGAGGAAAAGGCAAACGGCATTTTATTATTACGGAAATAGATTTGACCTCATGGATCCTTTCCAAGAGCTTCTGGGTACCCCTGTCGGTCCACAGACTGCTTTGAGAACCACTACACTAAAACAATCAAAACAATTCTAAGCCTTTCCTATCATTATTACAATCCACTGATTCACTCAATCAGTAATTACAGAGGGCTTGGTATGTAGTGCCAGGTAGGTACCGTAAAGTGTCTCAGTATTTGAGTGTCTTTGTGTCATTCGCTCATGTATCCCAAGCATCTAGATAGTGCCTGGCTGGCACACAGCAGACTTCTGATAGTTGTTCAATGAATAAATAAATGGGTAGCTATGATGTATTTTAACTTAGATTCCAAAGTCTTAGTACATCCATCTCTCAGACAAATAATCTAATTATGGGAATTATTTTTCAACATAATGGGAAAGATTAACATGTTCAATACGGAACCTCTACACTCATCATACTTGGAGTAGTTTTATCTTCATACTGTTCTTTTTTTAAAAAAAAAAAAAGATTTTATTTATTTATTTGACAGAGACAGCCAGCGAGAGAGGGAACACAAGCAGGGGGAGTGGGAGACGAAGAAGCAGGCTCCTAGTGGAGGAGCCCGATGTCCCAGAACGCTGGGATCACGCCCTGAGCCAAAGGCAGACGCTTAATGACTGTGCCACCCAGGCACCCCTATCTTCATACTGTTCTAAACTTAAATTATATATACAGGCAGTCTTTGCTTTGCATGGTACCATGGTAACTGAAAGTCATGCATATCAGAACCATATCCTCACTCTGGTTCTGTGGTAACTAAAATCTGTGGTAACATGCTACTGTGCAGAGCACACGAGTGCAAATGAGAGAAAAATAAATGCCAATGACCCAGACACTCCATTTTAGTAAAATGGGAAGGAAAGCATCTTAGGAAGAATAGGTAAGCAGCTTTTGCACAGTGACTTTGAAGGAGTGCCCCTTACAGAAAAGCAAATTTGATACCTAAAATGACTTTTCAAACTCTTAACATGCTTCCCTCCCACAATCCATCGCCCTTTGAGAATCACTGCCTAGTGATCAACTAATTGAGGTATTTCAATCCTTCAATGGTATTTGTGAATTGCTTGGGGAGAAGGGACTGAAGAATCAAGGTGGTTAAGGGGAAAGACAGACCACTTTATAAACCATTAGGACAAAATTAAGTTACAAAAAATCTGTACTAGTCTTAAAAACTACAGGAATTAAAATTTCTCAAAACACACTCAGATCAAGTCTTTGGAGTTCTGTCTCCTAACCCTTCTCACAATTCAATCAAAATATCCTTAGAGTTACTCAACAGCATTAAGCTGTACCCCTCCCCAATCCCACGCCCACAGCTACACTCAGGATTTTGTTCTTCCTATTTGAGATTTTTTTTAATGAATATTAACATTACAAAACATCACAAATTTTAAACAGTGTATTCAGCTCCAACAAATAGGCATTCATATATTAAATGTTTAAATGGCTCTGCCAAGAGTAACAATAAATCGAAAGATACATGAACGAACACTAGCGGCAGCTTAGCCATTAAAAAGTGTCATAAGAGAAGCAATAAACAACTTCACTTAAAAAAAATTCTATTCTCAGTCTACTGACTAAATACCACAAGTGGGAGAAATGGGAAATGCTATTTAAACTATACCTTAAAATGTAC
The DNA here is from genome assembly GCF_024610735.1 of Ursus americanus. Taxonomy (NCBI): domain Eukaryota; kingdom Metazoa; phylum Chordata; class Mammalia; order Carnivora; family Ursidae; genus Ursus; species Ursus americanus. The sequence goes on from NC_142137.1 coordinate 23,888,569, forward strand.
TGTGATGTTCCAAGGAAGAGCTGAACTTGATGCAAGAAGATCAAACAGCAAACCAATTGGATAATGCCTAAAAATGAAAGAGTACATTTTAAGAAAGAATATTTTGAAGTTATAACTACAACTCCAAAATAAATTTCAGCACATACTGTAACACCAAATGTCAGGGGGCTATTAATCACAAATCATAGAATGATAACATTTTACAGTTACTTGCCTAAGCTAATATGGTAGAGTTTCCAGGTATCAGTTTTTTTCTAAGCATTTCATTCATTAAAGCCTCGATATATACAATGGGGTTGTGCTAAAGCATCTCTTATCAGGCATGACCACCATTACATCATCCTACTGCAGTATCTGATTACCATCCCAGTATTCACATTGTACAGTTTTTTAAAGCTTATTTAAATGTATCTTTAAAATTTTTATAACAACTTAAAATATTAGAAAAACGTAAGAACTAAGAAAAGCACCTAAAAAGCATGCCATCTCTATTTGTGGTAATTACTATTAACATTATTGAATGTGAGTCTTTTATTTATGCATACATATGCAAATATAGATTAGGCTTATCCTTTACAAAACACTATAACCTGCTTTTTCCATAATAACAACATGTCAACATTTTCCAAAGTCACACAATATTTTTCTGCAACCTAAGACTAAAGTTTTTTACAAAAATAAATTCTGGACTTCCTAAATAAGAGAACACTTCCAAATATAACCATTACTTACAGTGAAGCAAATTATCGAGCAATAATATAAACCTTGCAGATTTCAACAAACAAATCTTATTTTTTAAATCATCCTTTTAAAGAATCTAAAGTGGCTTCAATAATGAAACAGAATTAAACAATACTTTCGACAAAGGCAAAAAGAGGACTACTTGGTGTCATGTACGACAGTCCTGTTCTTAACATGTTAGTGAGTTATTCCTAGATTTAGAAGCAGAAAAATTTGGAAATACATCTAATTCCCCTCAAAATGAATGACCCAATACACTGCCTAACCAAGATTCAAATATTAACTAATACTAGTTATGTTTGCTTACATTTACATAATACAACTGGTGAAAAGTCATCAATCACTAGCGATCATGTTATTTAGAAAGAATTTAGAATGAATGCCCTACTAGTAAAATAAAACAGTGGGTAGTCTTAGTCATATATGTGTTGTATCTCTTAATAATAACCCTTAAACCTCCCTATTTGAAAGTTAGCATCTAACACAAATCTTTCATAACCAAATATGAATACTGAAGGAAATTTTAGACTACCTAAATAATAGAATGTTTCCTTCAGAAACATTTCAGAACCCAGAAAAAAAACCCTGGTCTGTCAAAAACTAAAATAAAAATAGTAATTTGAAAAACAAAAATACTGCATTACAGAAAAGTTATAGATTCTATTCAATTCTGATCCTTCTCTCTGAACTTCTTCAAACTGTACAAGCTCTACATGATGCCTTGTATTTTTACAAAACAGACCTTTGTTAGTCCTCATTCTATTCCAGGAATTCTATTTCACCATTCTAGGAATTATTTCATCATTATTTATCAATTATGCCCAACTATGCTAAAAAAAAAAAAACTAAAATAGGAACAATTTGGAAGAATAATGGCATGCCTAGAAGGATGATACAATAATGAATCCTTCCATTTTCTCAGTGTTTCACCTAGAAAATTACATCATATTTCAAGGAAGTATAAAATAAGGATGCAGACCCCATCTTTGGAGTCTGCTTTTATCTATCATTAATACAGCTGAAAATTCAAAATGTCTAATTTTCCATGCATAATGGGAAAGAGGAAAATTGACAAGGGAAGATGTTACACAATTATTACATAAATCAGAAGGTTTTAACAAAGACAGCCGTACTTTGGACTTTAATGACAGTGGTAAAATTGATCATTTAAGTGAAATCTCAGACTACAAGTCATTAGATAATATTCTAGGTGAATTTTACAGAATTCAAAAACTAATGAATGATTTATTTCTAAAAGACATGGCATTCTTATCCACTTACTCATTCAATGGCAAGAAATTCATCATGCAATATTTTATGACAAAAACCTGAACCATTTTGTTAAAAAGATGTGTGATTGTATTTTTTCATCTTTTATACCACTTGTGCACCGCAATTTACCTGATAGTAAGTGAGCAAGAACTAAAGGCAGATTTGTACCAAAGACAACTAGAAGGAATTACGTGATGTAGAAATGAACAAGTATTGAACTGATCATTCTAACTGGTATTTACTAATGTAAACAATATTTTACAACAAAATCATGATTTGTCAAAGGTTTAAAAATTTCTTTAATCATTGCTGTTTAGCACAAGAAGAGCCAGAAGTCACAATAAGCTAGAACCTCTTTGAAGTCTATTTGAATGTATGACAACTAATGGGTAGTTAGTTGCATTCAGAAGACACTGCCCATTTCCGTTATCCATACCTTCAAAACCAGGAAAATATGGAGCGTAAATCCGAATGTGCTGTATCTAAATGCTTTTTAAAATTTCTAATAAAGTTGTCATACACTATTCCTTTACTTTTCTCTAAGTTATTTATAAAATAACTTAAATATATATATATATTTTTTAAAGTTCACTGGTCTCAGATGATAAATGATGACTATTTTTCCCAATATACTAAAGATTAGGATGAAACTTAAATATTATGGTTTTTAATACTTACATTTAATTATAAATGTATGTAAAGTATCAACATAAAAGCACTCTAAATATAACTACTATCCTGTAATAAACTTTAAAAATAAAACTGCAGCAGAAACAGCTACTTACTTCCTTCTATTATCAAAGTCTACATGTACAGCCTATATGTGGCTCAATGCAGATGGATATGTCGGAATGATTTTGACGCAAGGATACTAGCTCCAAACAAATATACTATCTGAATTAACTGGTTCCAAGACTGCTCATTTCTGATAAGTCTATTAATATGCAAGAAAATCTATAATAGAAAACAGAACTGGCAAGACTTAAAGGTACTGAATTTCTCTTACACTATAATCTAATTTACATCAAGGGTTTCAAAAGTACTAATTTGTACAACTCCTCTAAACAGATATTCTACATAGTTTTGTCAGGAGGCTCCTAACCCACAACATAGAAACCACATAAGCCATAACTGTAAGTAAACCATAATGTAACCATTTATCTGTTATGTTGCTACTCCTGCCAATCTAACCTAAATTTAAGAGAAAAGGAAGTGGTGAGGATATCAACCTGGAATATATCCCAGAAGAGGGCCCAACTAGTAAAGGTTCAACCTACTGCCTGATAAAAACTCACTGTACCAGAATAGTTAGCGTTAGGTCTATTTTCGCACTTTATTCATTTTCTTTCTCTTCCTTAAATTGCTCTAGTCTTTTCTAAATTCAGTTCTCAAAATGAGTAATATTTTCATTTTTCTTTGCATAAGGTCTTTTTTCTTTACCCTTTCATTACTGCTAAAATACATACACACATACCGGCCACATGTATAGCAATAACGGATATGTTCCTAAGTCAGCCAAGGGTGCTCTCAGTAGTCTAAACATCTGCAGTCAGATAGCAAAGCAGTATTCTAACATCAGCATTGAAAGAAAGTTTCCCCATATACTAGAGAGAACTATTGTCCTACTCCATCTCACTGAAGTAAATGCATCCTATTCATAAGTCTACTAGTGATTCACTGAAACAGGATTACGTTTCATTGAAGGAAGAAAAAAGGTTCAAATTGGGACACCTGGGTGGCTCAGTCAGTTAAGCATCCGACTCTTGATCTCAGCTCAGGTTTTGATCTCAGGGTCACAAGTTCAAGCCCCATGTTTAAAAAAAAAAAAAAAGACACAACTCAAAGGTACACCAAAGTAATTTAATGTTTACAATCAATTTTGCCTTCATTTACCTATGGAACAAACACAAACCACTGTAAATTAGCACTGTGTTTCACAGCTTTCTAAACCTATTCTTATGCATGAAAAAGTACAAAAACAGCCAAGGGGATACTACCTGTCTCAAATGCTAAGTAAATTACATTTCAAAATTCAAGTTCACAGAACTTATAAAATTTTAGAAATTCACAACCTTAGAAAAAAGACAATCCATAAGAGAGAAGAGCGTGCACAGTATTTATAATTAAGAGGTTATTTTGTTAAAATTTACTTTTGAAACCAGATAGATACAGTATTAAATTCTGGGTCATTCTGTTAGGTCTATGTTTAAGATCAACATCAGTGTTTGCTTTTTTGGGGTTTAATTCAAAAGGTAGTTTCAACTTCTTACTTTCAACAACCAGTCCTGAAAATAAGTCAATTTACACAAAATAATAATATTCTATTAGAGACACTTGCTTTTATAATTGACAAAAAGAAAAGCTTTTTCTAAAATTTATATTGAACGCCTAAGATACAACCAATATTAGGATATACAAACTAAATGTTCTTTAGAAGAACCAGGAACCGTTCTCTTAAAATAATTTTAATATAAAAGTAACAAATACAAACTTTGAACACTTGATTTACAAATAACCTTCGCCTTTTCAAAATGCAATGTTAGAGCACCCTCTGCTGACTGATCAACTCAAATCACTCTTACAAAAAAAGAAAGAAGAAAAAGAAATCCTTGCTCAATGAGCTAGATCAACACTTTTTATTTGCCACATAATTTTTAAAACTTAAGGAGACAAAGGACTGCGAGGATAAAATAGTAATCAAATAAAGCCCCTCAGATTCTCTCTACAAATCAGCAATATATTAAGTATTCATTATGTTACTACTGTTCTTAAGTATCTTTCTATTCTAATATGGACAGATAACACAAGCAATTTAGAGAAAACATAACAGAATTGAAGAAAACAACAACTAACAAATAGAATATCAGCAGTGTGGTGGAAAAAGTCCTTAACTGAGACTCGAAATCTGGTCCTACTCACTCATTTGAACAAGTTATTTTACTTCTTTCAGCCTCATCTTCTCAATAAAAAGAAGGAACCAATTTAGATTCATTCACCCACTGAACAAACATTTACTTAGCACCTCTTACATATTACTGCTTAAGATACAAGAGCCCATGCTCAGGTATCTCAGGCAGATATTTAAGCACTTATAATAATAAATATGAACAGGAGTTAACAGAGTAAGAAGTAATATCAATTTATGCTCTACCTTCTTTTATGCATTATCTAAACTGGTGTTTGGTTTCCTTTCTCATTTGAATTTATTTAAAACTCCAAAGAATCAAGTATAAGAAAGATGTTATCACCTTACTCAAATAAATGCTCCTCTACTCTGAAGACATTTGCATGGTCTCAAAAAGTCCAAGTCCTACAAAACTTCAGTGGTAGCTGCTTCCCTGTAATGATTATCCTATCATATGAAGCCTACTCCATAAATGCCAGGCAGATATTGATAGCCTATGACTCCTTTAACACAGGAAGAGGACTCCTTTAACATAGGAAAATACTGCTATACTTGGGAGCAAAAGAGACAAGATCAAGACTTAGCCCAGAGGGGCGCCTGGGTGACACAGCGGTTAAGCGTCTGCCTTCGCTCAGGGCGTGATCCCAGCGTTATGGGATCGAGCTCCACATCAGGCTCCTCCGCTAGGAGCCTGCTTCTTCCTCTCCCACTCCCCCTGCTTGTGTTCCCTCTCTCGCTGGCTGTCTCTATCTCTGTCAAATAAATTAATAAAATCTTAAAAAAAAAAAAAAAAAGACTTAGCCCAGAGGTCCTGGTTATAGTCATGCCTGGAAGCTATTCCTTCCTCAAATATATGAAGTACCTAACAATACGGAGTTAGTCCCCCTTATGCGGGGGGATATGTTCCAAGACTGCCCCAAGGATACCTGAAACAGCAAACAGTACCAAACTCTACATATACTACATTCTCTCCTATACATACAGACCTGTGATTAAGTTTCATTTATAAATTAGGTACAGTAAGAGATTAACAACTTATAATAGAACAATTATAACAAAAAGTTACAACAAAAGTTATGTGAATGTGGTCTCACTCTCTCTCAAAATATCTTACTGTACTGTGCTCACCCTTCTTGTGATAATGTGAGATGATAAAATGCCTACATGATGAGATGAAGCGAGGTGAACGACATAAGCATTATGACACAGTGTTAGGCCACTACTGCCACCCTTCTGACAATATGTCAGAGAAGGATCATCTGCTTCCAGACCATGGCTGACTGAGGGTAAATGAAACTACAAAAAGCAAAACCACAGATAAAGGGGGACTACTGAACTAAAGGAAAAGTTTTATCAAAAGTCATTAAATACAATGACTTATAGCAAGATATAACTATGAAAGTGACATCATGTATACAAAGTTAACACCCCAAAACCTAAAATGAAGATATGTGAATACAATTACTTTCACATAAGCTCTCTAGAAGGAAAAATTTTAATTTTTTACTCTTTAATAAAAGATTCTCAGGGTGTCTGGGTGGCTCAGTTGGTTAAGTGACTGCCTTCGGCTCAGGTCATGATCCTGGAGTCCCAGGTTCAAATCCTATGTCAGGTTCCCTGCTCAGCAGGGACTCTGCTTCTCCCTCTGACCCTCCCCTCTCTCGTGCTCTCTCCCTCTAAGAAATAAATTAAAAAAAAAAAAAAAAAAAGATTCTCAGAAGACATGAGTACTGACAAAATAAAAACATGATATATAATTAAGCCAAAATCAGTACTCTGTGGTGACAGAGAGAAATAAATGGGTCCAAACAATATTTACTGATATAGAATACAAACTTACACCATACAAATTGTATCAAATACAAAAATAACCACCATACAGGATGGGTTAAAATGGCAGCTGAAGGATGATAACTAAGCAATCATTCATTTATAAAAGTTAAATTGAGGCTTCCCATCTTTTCCAGAGTTTCTCAATTGGGGGTAGTTTTGTACCCCTTCATCCCAGGACATCTGGCAGCATTTTTTATAATCACGACTAGAGGGAATGCTACTAGCACTAGCAGGTAGAGGCCAAGGCTGCTGCTAAAAATCCTACAATGTACAGGAAAGCCCTCCCACAACAAAGAATTATCTATGTCAAAATGTCAACAGAGTCCCTGTTAAGAAACCCTACTGTACACTGATAAAACTGAAAAGGCTAGTGTCAGTCACATGAATTTTTAACAATGTGTATGTAACTAATACACATAGAGCAATACAATTTCAATATCCAACTATAATACAGATAGAACTGTCAAGAATATAGACATATCCTCTATTGCTACTCACCCACAATCCTTCCCCCTCCTTCCTTTCCCTCTACTCTCCTGATCCTTGCTCCTCTTATACTTCTTTTAAGCCACCTTCCCATTCTAAAACCTCCAATTCTTTTGAGAAATAAAAAGAAACAGAAAACATTGACTTACCTATGCTGCCTGAGGTCTAGATCAAGAGTCATAATGAGTCTGATAAGTGATCATGAAGCCTGTCAAAACTGTTTTTATTTAAAAATGAATGCTATAAAGAACTTTGTCATCCTTTCCCAGAACTGCCTCAAAAGGTTGGAGATATGACCTATAACTCAATACAAAATCTCCTTGTTTCCAAAATAATACAATATACCACTTTGTATGTTTCTAAACCATAACGAAAAATCTACTCATTTGTGGGAATTCATCAACAAGGTGAGTTCCAAAAGTTCACTATTTCTAAGTAATGCTTATACTCAAGTCAGCTGCACTTATTAAACATCTACTAGCTTCCTTTTTTATGAACCTCTTTTAAAACTCTTCATTTTAATACTCCAGATTTAGAAAGCAAGTCCACTTTTAACCTACTTATATTGTTCATATTTAAGTCTTAACTTTTTCATTCAACTACATTCATATGGAAGCATTTCAACATCTACATCCCAGCATACCTTGAACCATTTTTTATACTCTTCTCTGTCATTTCTCCAGTTTCATTAAATATTTTTGGAAGCACAATTTACAAAACTCCCAGTAACAGAGGAAGTACAAAAATACATCATCTGTACATGGATAAGCCCAGACTTAGGATTTATTTTCAATACGTTTCTTAAGAATGATATAATATCAAAATTATTTTTCACATAAAAAGGAAATCAACATATTTTAAATACTAAGCCAAGGCTAGATAAAATGTGTATATGGCACTAAATGTGGCAATCAGTTTGAAAGATGCCATTTTAGGTAATCATGTGTATATAAAGATCTGTTATAAAAATTTTAGAGATAGAAACAAAACTGAATAGTGTCACAGAGTGACTTATTCATTAGGGAGTCTTAAATATATATGGAAAAAAAAAACATAACCAAATACACTATTATTATGCCACTGAAAAATCTATCATTGAAAATATATACAAATCTGTCCAGTCTCCCATGCATCCAAAAAAAGGCAGAAATATTTTCAATAAAATATTTGAACAATAGTTTAAAATTCACTTTACTGTATGAGCTAAACTAGTGATTTATTTCTTTATATAACTTTTTAAAAATTGCTTCAGGGCACTATACCTTCATAAAGCTAGCATATACTCAATGCTTAATAATGCAGAAAAATTCACTCACCATTTCAGTGGTGTGCCTTCATATTCAAACCATATCTCACTAATGTCTTCTTGTCTCATAACCTTCTGAAAGTGCTTTTTCACTTTGTCAGTTACCAACGTCAAATAACTTACTCTTGGCAAAAGCAACTGAAATGAAAATTTGTAAAACCGTATTTATTTACTATTTTTTCAAAAAAATATATACTAAATAGGTTTTTGAATTTTAAGGAAAAACAGCCATGTTCTTTGCATTATTTTGAATATTCCACACAAAGTCAACTGCTTTTTATAGCAAATCAAAGGCTAAAAGGCTAAGATGTTTTAAATTTCTTATGAGGTCATTGCTTTAAGTAGAGCTTATAGCGTAAGTACCAAGAATAAACAACACAAATCTACGCACAATCTTTCTGTAATATTTTTCTCCAAATAAAAATACAAATGTAATCAGACGTCATGCTATTTAGGATACTTATTACTTCTATCAAATTTAACAGAAAAATTACTATGATTCACCTGAATTAATTAAACTGTTCTAAGAAAATAATCAACTCAGTCCTAAGGTGCATCTTGACTTATCACTCAGGACTTCTCAACCGGTCCATCATATTTTGATAATCTACCATGTATTAGCTTAGTTGCAATGAAGAACACCAAGACAAAGATATAATCTGTCCTCTTCTATATGAGGCTAAAATAAAGGTAAAAAAATTCATAAAAAGTACTTACAAAAATACTTCACTGCAGCAACAGAAAAAAACTTTAAAGATCGAACAGAAATTTTCATTTGATGAACAATAGGGATCCACTACGATACAATGAATAAAAGGACGGCACAATGAGAAACAGTGTTTGAGGAATATTCTAGCAGTGGTAGAAATAAAGAAGATAAGATTATTAACTGGAAATCTGTTAAGGAAATATTACATGGAGGGATGGTCATGAAGGAATGGAAAAATGAGAAAGGTCTAGAAATCAGTCAGAACAGATTTTGGTTATTACTAATCAAGAAATTGAAGGGAAAAAACAAGTTAAAGAGGACTGACTGTTGAGCCAAACCTTTAAATCTTTAAAGGGCAATAAGGCACAAGATTAAGGTATAGTGCTGGTAGACTGGTGATCTGCCACTGTCCAGCAACTCCCTCAATCCTGTCTTTCTGGAGCCTGGGCCTACTTGGACTTTGGAGAGAAAAGTCTGGGAGGGAATGTTGGGCTAGGTTAAGCCTCAACTGGCATAGTTATGAAGGCCATCATTGTTTCTCCCCCACCAAAGATATCCAGAAAGAAAACATAAGAGAACATTTAAGAAAACCGGTTAGAATTTTATAAAGAATACATGAGTGGATAAAAGGAGGAAAGTGGCAAGAATTCATGTTTTCCCAGGAGATGCTCTAACGATTTCCTGCTTTTCTAAGCCTCTGTCCTTTCCTGGTAAAATTGTTTTATTACTCTCTTTCAGCTGCTTTTGAGAGGCTAATTCTGCATCATTTTTCGTGCAGTTTATTCAAAGTTATTATGTCTTTTGGTCAGTAAATCAAGATTACGGGGCTGGGGAATACATACAAAGAGAAATACTCTGGGTAAAGGAACTAATATTTAATCACTGAAGATCACAATAACAGGCCCCAACTAGGCAAGAGAACATGACAATGGTCCTAGGGACAACAGGGTACAGGGGGTGGGAGGTAGCTGGCATGCTCCAATATGGAACAGAAGGTACTTACTAATACTAGAAACAAGCTTTTGGATAGCAATGTGGATTCAACAAAACATAAGTTCGTCCTTTATAAAGAAACAACTACAATGCAGATTAGGGAAGAAAAGAAAAAGGAAACTAATACTGTGTATAAGAAAAAGCACTAGTTGTTTTACAGACAATATTATCACCTCTAGTTTACATGCACTTTAAATAACGTGCCAAAATCATATTCTGTTAAATAAATGGCAAAGAAACAATTCATTAAAATCAGAAATGACATAATCAAATATAGATGTAACTTGGATGTCTCTAAGAAATTAAAACAGCATGATTAATCAGCCATTTTTTAAAAAATAAATAAGTACACAGTTGACCCTTGAATAACATGGTAATTAGGGGCACCAACCCCCACACAGTTCAAAATCTTCACATATAACTTCTGACCCCCAAAAAACCTAACTACTGATAGTCTACTGCTGACTAGAAGCCTTACCAATAACATAAACAGTCAATCAACAGGTATTTTGTATGTTGTATGTATTTTACACTGTAGTCTTACAATAAAGTAAGCTAAAGAAAACATTAGTAAGAAATCATAAGGAAAAGAAAACATTTACAGTACTGAACTGTAAAAAAAAAAAAAAAATCAGCATATAAGTGGACCCATAGTTCAAACCTGTGTTGAGTCAACTGTAATCTATTAGTCTAATAAGTTCTATACTAGTAAGTCCAGAACTTTTAACTTAAAATGTTTGTTGGGCATTAAGTAGTAATCTATTCTATAGAGAATATTAACCTATTAACCTATAGAGATTATAAAAAAAAAGAGGACACATCAGGACGGACAAGCATGGGTATCAGTTCCTGATTTTGGGGTGCTGTACTACATGCACAGGGTTCAAAGTTACTGAAAAGCCCACGAATAATTTTCACAAAATGAAAACTTCTTCACAATAAGGAATGAGGAACATTAAAATGTAAGCTACATTAAGGCAGCGATTTTGGTTGGTTTTGTTCACTGCTACATTCCAAATGCTCAAAATAGTGTCTGCTTTATAGTAGGCACACAATAGATATTTGCTGAATGAATCACAGATCCCAAAGATTAAGTGACAAAAAGCCAAAAATGATAATTAATAAAGAATTTTCATTCTTAAGACAGAACCTACACTGAAATGTACTTGGAATCTTCTGTTCTAAATTAGCCTGTTGGGAGTAATATGTAACCAACATAAATACTTACAGTAGCATTAAGAAATAGGACTAAGACTTGAAAATGACTATAATAGAGTAAGTATAAATACAACTTATCTAGTAAATATTTAAGTAAAAATGAAAAAAAAAAAAACAGTAAAATGACATCATCCTCTCTTCTATATCCAGATAGTACCACTCTCCGATTTTCATAGGTGTATGTCATTGGTTTACTTTTTACTTTATGGTAAAAGATATCTAGCATAAAATTTGCCATTTTTAAGTGTACAGTTCACTGGCATTAAATACATTCACACTGTTGTACAACCGTCACCATTATTCATCTTCAGAATTTTTCATCATCCCAAACTCAAATTCTGTACCAATTAATCAGTAATCCCCCACTACTTCTCTTCCCCAGGCCTTTGGACTATTCTAGGTACCTCATATTAAGTGGAATCATGAAATATTTGTCCTTTTGTGTCTGGCTTATTTCACTTCCATTAATGTCTTTGAGGTTAAATTCTTTTAATATGCAAAGGATTAACCCCCTCTGGGGAAAATATCAGCTACATGGAATCTATTCTCTCACTCTTGATTTAGCACTATCAAGTACTCAGTGAGTACTACACACGTGATTCGTTTTTTTTCTACACAGCTTGTAAGGAATACATGTTTTATATAGCTGTATAGATTCCTCATGTTTCTGAAAGAGGTAACTGTAGTATTATTTCTTTACACCAAATCCTAATTTTTCCAACAATTTTTAATTCTAAAATTAGGGACTTATTCACCTAGAATGAAAATAGAATTAAAATATACTAGAATTCTGTTCCATTTCAATGTGCAAGGCATCACACCAAGCAATGAAGATAGAGCACTGAATGAGACAAGAGTTCTTGCTCTCACAGAGCTAATAGGCTAGAAAGTCAGTAAAAACAAAATTACAAATGTGATGAGTGCAAGGAGAAAGTAAAGAATGTTACGAGAGCAAGTAGCAGAGGAATTTAACCTCATCTAGGGACTTAGGGAAAAACCTCAACAGGAATTCTATGTTAAGGCAACAGCCAGTAGGTAAAGAGGACTGAACCAAACATGGGTAATTGTCAATATTTGGTTGTGAGTAAGGGTGGGAGATACTGCTACTCATTCCAGACAGAGGAAAATGCAAAATGGCATGGAATGAATACAAAAAGACAAGGATTGGCACAATGAGGAACCATAAGAAGTTGAAAATGACAGGAATGAAGAGGATTGAGGCAGAATAGTACCGAAGCAGCAAGGGACCAGATTATGGAGAACTCTGTAAACTACACGAAGGATCTTAAAGATGAAGAAAGGCTACTAAAGGTTTTAAGCAGGCAGGTGACAGGGTCAGATACGTGTTTTGAAAAGATGACTCCAACCACAAACTGAAAATGGAAAAGAGGGCAAGGATGAAACCAGGGAAATCACTTAGTACTATGAAATCCCATCAGTTTTTAAATGGTGGTCTAAACTAGGCTGTAGCAATGGGTGTGGAAGAAACCAGGTATGTTTCAGAGATATTTGAGATGTAAAATCAGATGGACTAAGTTACTGACTGAATGCCTGGGATATGGGTGAAGGAAGCAACAGGGATAAGTCCTTTCTTAATTACTGATAAGAGTAATTAATTAACTCGGTCTACTTGCAAAAACAGGAAAGGAGGTAATGATGATGTATCCAGTTTCAAAACACTCAGTTTGATATCCAGCAGACAGACACATAGGTCTGGAGTTCAAGAGAAAAATCCTGGGAGTTGTCAAAATAAATACAAAGAGTTTTATCTCAACAAAGAGATAAAAATGGATGATTAACTCCAGAAGGGGGGAAAGTGAAGTGGGGGGAAAAAGACAAAGCCCCAAAGAATGCCAACATTGAGGAACAAGCAAAAGGAAAGAAATCTGGCAAAGGAGAAAGAAAGAAAGAAAGAAAGGAAAGAAAGGAAAGAAAGGAAAGAAAGAAAGAAAGAAAGAGAAAGAAAGAAAGAAAGAAAGAAAGAAAGAAAGAAAGAAAGAAAGAAAGAAAGAAGGAAAGGAAGGAAGACAGACCCAGATAGGTAGAAGCAAAACCAGAATCATGAGACATTTGCAGAGCAAGAAAGAACAGTGCCACAAAACGGAGAAAACAGCCAACAACAGCATCAAAACACCCACTGAGAGATCAAGCAAATGAAAATTCAAAAACAGACTCAAGGTTTGGCAAAAAAGATGTCATTAGTAACTTCAGCAAAAACAGTTCTGTTGGAGTAGTGTGAAACTGTGATTCCAGTAAAGAAAGTGGGAGGTGGCAAGGAGACAATGAGTACAGACAACCTTTTTAATAAGTCTGGGATCTTTAATAAGAGAGATGGGGTCAACAGAGGATTGTTTTAGGGTAGGAAGGACTTAAGATAATATAAATCCTGCAGAAAAAGGAGCTGCTAGGAAGAAGTTGAAGGTAAAAGAAAGAGAGAAGGCCAGGGTGGAGGTAGGAGAGTATCAGAAACCACCAGCTTCCTGAGGAAGACCATAGACGGGATCCAGAGCACACAGAGAGAAGGTTGGGCCTTGCCTAGGAAGGACATCTCTTCCATTAACACGAGAAGTAGCCACTATGTGTGAGTGCAGGTATGTTCAGAAGACCCGGTGGCAGAAGGTTAAGGAAGCAGTAAGCAGGAAGTGAGGTTACCTGTTAAGGTGAAAAATAAGGCCAGGGATCAGAGAAATCCTCTTAGAGAAGAAGAAGAGGGACAGCTGACTAAGGAAACATAAAAGGACTGCTATGTAATGTTCAGGGTCCACTCAGATTTATGACCATGTGTGTGACTGATTGATTTCCTCTTGTAACAAGTCACAAATTATGAATTCAAATTAGTATGTACGTTTTTATATTAGATAATCTAAATGAAAGGCAACAGTTTAAATGAATGTAAGAAAACAGAAACTGAAAGACTGCCTAGTTGCTAACTATTTTTCTTTTTTTTTTTTTTTTAAAGATTTTATTTATTTATTCAACAGAGAGAGAGACAGCCAGTGAGAGAGGGAACACAAGCAGGGGGAGTGGGAGAGGAAGAAGCAGGCTCATAGCAGAGGAGCCTGATGTGGGGCTCGATTCCATAACACCGGGATCACGCCCTGAGCCGAAGGCAGACGCTTAACCGCTGTGCCACCCAGGCGCCCCAGTTGCTAACTATTTTTCTTTCTAATATTCCCTGCAAAATAAGATATAATTCTCTGACATAGATATGGGATGTAGGCTGAAAGGAGATTTATGCAGAGGCAACAAATCAAAATGCAGAAATAAGTAGGAATATATTTAACATTAGTATTCTTCCATTGGAAACAGACTCTTTGAATAATAATTTAATTTATAAATTTGGTAGGAGTGAATATTTTTAAATCTAGTTTCTAAGAAATAAAGAATTAAATGCTATAAAAAGTAAACTACAGAGGTGCCTGGCTGGCTCAATCAGTAGAGATCTCAGGGTCACCAGTTCAAGGCCCACATTGGGTGTAGATATTATTTAAAAATAAAACCTTGAAAAAAAAAAAAAAAAAGCAAATTACATTCTCACTCACCTATACTTTCTACACATCCACCTGAACATGAGTGGACTTTTCAGGCCGTGGTGATAATCTTGTTAACCACCTCACCTGAGCTTTGAGAATGTCTGGAAAAGAGCTTTACTGGCTCGTAGGCTATGATATTTTTACCTCATTTCATCCAGAATCTTACAATATTACAATAATCTTATAATATTATTATAAACTAAAGCAATGAAAAATACATTCAAGCGTAATTTACAACCAAGACACATGTAAACTAAAACCAGATTGGCAATACCATTCTCACCTATAATTCTAAGACTAACCACTGCTGATGTTTTGTATATTTTCTTCCTGCATGCAGTAACTTACACTCAAGTACGTATGTATGCAAAGAGCAAAATCTAGGGGTTGCTACATGGTTTTAAACTGTGGCTTTTTGTTTAATATTTATTATATGCCTGTCACCCAGTATTTTTCAAAAACATAATCATAATTACTATGTGTTTCTTTTGGGTGAAAAATTATATTTTATAAAAATAAAATAATAGTATTAAAAAATAAATAAAAAATAGATTTTAAAAAATTATTAGACAAAGTAACTTTCTTCCTCCTACAGATATCCCCAATACTTGTTGGCATTTTCAATTCAATTAGAGACAGCTAGCAAACACCCTACACTCCACTCTCACAACAATATTTTTATATTTAACAGATTCATACATAAAGAAGGAAAAATACTATATTCTTTACTTGAATATTTTTTAACCGCAGGAAGCTGTCAAACATCATATTCTGACTTAGTAAACAGACTTAAATTACATATTTCTTATATTTGCCACTGTGACCAACTAGACACATACATTCCTTTGTTTATATACAATTAGAAAGGCACCAGAGGTTAAAAGTTTTAATTAAAATAACAGAAACTAGTTTGGAAACAAAACATAAGTGATATATATCCTAACACATACTACAGCAGGAGAAGCAAAAAAAAATACATCTAACAAGTGAAATTCTTCTAAAAATAAACTGTGACCACATTTTGTTTTTAACTATGGAAATTTTTCTAAAGGCAAAAAAGAAAACTGTTAAAATGTTAAAGTTAAAATGACTCAAAAGTATATATTCAGTTATGAATACCTGAGTACTAGTAACAAAAGACTGCCCAATTTCTCTGAAATTATTTTCATAAGAAAACCCAAAGAGACGATGTAAAACAAAATCCCAACATGAATGTATGAGGCTTTCATGCACTGAGTGTCCACCACTTGCATGATCTATGCCAGATGCTGAGGATACACAGAGAAAAATGAAACCATTTCTATACCCAAAAAGTGAGTATATGGGGCTCCTTAAGTAGCTTCCTCCACCAGTCTGATTTCCCATGGCTGGAGCAGGCTGAGGAGCAATGCTACCCCTCAAACAGACAAGGGAGAAAGCAAAGGGCAAGCTTTATTAAAATAAACAAGAAAGTCCAATACCACAAATAAATTTCCACTTTTCCAGATCTTCCTAGGTAAACAGTATCATGTGTACCTGAGACAAAACTAAAATAATGACAACTGAGAATGTCTTTGCCTATTAAGTAAAAAGGCAGGATACTATTGTTTCTGATTGACAGATGCTTAAGTTTGGATTATATATGCACTTAGAAAAGGAAAAAAAGCAGGCTAAAATCTGAAGATACTTGATAATGTTTTCTAGAACAGATGACACTAATTCAAACCTATAAGTCTAAATACAGCAATTTGTTATTATATATTTTATATAATACATATTAGCTTATCAACATATGAAAACACACACATATGTTCATTGAGCTATAAAAAAGAATTTGGTAAATAGTTGCTTGGAACCACTTAAATACAGAAGAATCAAATCTGAACCTGTTATTTTCAAAATTGCTCCTACAGCACACAATTTATAATCCCATTACCATATATTATATATGTATGTATTCATGAGAAAAAGAAAGTCAAGAAGGTTCCATAATCAACATGTCAACAACGGTTTTTTTCCTCTGGTTGGTAGGATTAGAGATAATTTTTATTTCCTTCCTTTTGTTGATCTGTGCTTTCTAATTTTTTTCCATAAGATGCAAGTATTAATTGTATATAAAATGCTGAGTAACAGCCTCCAGGTTCTTAGAGCTTCGTTTACAAAAACGGACAAAGTTAGATATCCCATTTTCCATCATCAACATACTTACATAATATGGTTCTGCCTCCCGTTCAGTTATCTCATCCTGATACAGGGTGAAGCAAGTTGGAATTCGTCCAAACCACACATCTCGAAGCACATCTTTGTCATCTGTCATTCTTCCAGTGGTTAAGGCAGTGCATATAGGCTAAATTCTTTTTTCACCCAAAGCCAAACTGAAAAGAAAATGGAGAGCATTAGTCAGACCCTTACAAGGATAAGTGAACATGCTCTCAAACAAAGATTATAGGAAAAAATGAATGCCATAACGATTATTCATTTCAAAAAATTGTGTGATCAGCATTCTTTAGAATGAATGCAAAATTAGTACAACAAATTCTAAATGAAGTTATTATTTATTTAAAAGGATCATAGAAGTAAGTAATTCAAAATTACATGTGCTAACTTATGCAACTAATGAACCACAGCCAAAGTGAAGCTATACTTGTATCATTCTCTCAAGCCTCAGGAGAGTCTATCGCTCATCTAACGTAAAGTCTGCCTATATCCTCATGGTCCCTTATAGCCCAACTCCAAACTATCATCCCTACAATTATCTGGGCCCCACCCAATATATTCACCTCTCCTACTCCATCTAGATAGCTGGAACAGAAGACTTTACAAAGTTCTGAGGTAGGATTTTAGGTACAAAACTGGTGAAAGATAAATCAGTACCTTATTTACCACATGCCATTGTTTCTTACGTATATATTCCTCGCAGGACCTCCAGGGAATATGTGACTGAGCCAAGGCAGCTGAAGGTATCATGTGGTAGTCCATACAAATTTTATAAAACAACAGGAATTTCTAAACAGGTTTATGAAAACCTCAAACAAGACTACTAACTGCGTCAAAACACATAGATCCAAATTTACAGCATCATAAAATGTTAGTCTTTCAATATTAAAAAATATTCACGTATAATGAATTATGTAGGAAAGCATGCGAATACACTTAACTAAAAAAAATGTGCCAAAAAACTAGCTGATACATGGATAAAACTAAAGGATGTATTAAACCATCTTTTTAAAAACAGAAGCAGAAAAACAAAACTTAACTCTTGAGAGGCACTATAGTGGGGGGGGGGGTTCAAAACGCAGAATATGGAGCCAGACTGCCTGGATTCCAAACCTGGGTTTATAACTTACTCTGTGACCTCAAGTAAGTCAATTAACTTCTCTGTGTCTCAGTTTTCTCATCCACGAAATGTGAGTAACAGCACTTACCCCATAAAATAGATACAAAAATTAAATTATACATGTAAAGCACTTAGGACAATGACTATAATATAGGACTATTAAGTGTCTACCATAGTTTACAGAACCAACAAGAGCATGTCTCAAAATTGAACACTGTGGGACACCTGGGTGGTGCAGTCAGTTGGGCATCCAACTCTTGGTTTTGGCTCAGGTCCTGATCTCAGGTTCCTAAGACCGAGTCCCACATCCAGCCCACACTCAGGGCAGAGTCTGTTTGATATTCTCTCTCCCTCTCCCTCTCCCTCTCCCGCTCATGCGCTCTCTAATAAATAAATCTTTTTTAAAAAATCGAACACTGCTATTAACACTCAATATAGAGTCAATCAGTATTTGATCATTTGCTATCCCCAGCTATGTGGCAGATGCTGAGGACATACAAGATGATGATGGCAGTGACAATAACAACTTTTTAAAAACCTCAGGCATTGTCCAGAAGATATTATATCCTAATCTATTACACATACCATAAACTTTCATCTTTTCCATGGTTTTGCTCACGCTGGTGGTTCCTTACCCAAAGGTACCTTCCCTATCTTGTCTTCTGACTTAAACATCCTTTACGCTCAAGATAGCCTTTCTTTTATGTATAACTCAGGTGAAACCTTTCTTTTCTTACTGCACTTTTACTTTTACAACACTTATAAACTTATAGTAAAGATTTTTTATCTCCGGTTTCTGATCTCGTTTTCTTTCATTTATGTCATACCGGTTGCCAACACCCTTCCAACTCCAAAATGTCCATGGTTATAATTAAATGCAATTTTATGAAAGCTTTCATTAGAGAGGATGGTGGAAAGGAAGAAGAAAAATATTAATACACCCTATAGTGTTCAGGGAAGAATTTAAAAGATATGGAACTTGAAGAAATGTGTAGAATATAAAAGAATGAGTATATAAAGAATGGGTGGAATATTCAATAGGTAAAATATGGAATAAAGGCAAGTATCCCAAGCAGGGCAAAATAGCACCAACAAAGGCAGAAAGTGTGCAGAAGCAATGCGTGTGCCAATTTTTTAGGAAACTGAGTTGGGACGAGTAGTAGATAATGAAAGAGCTGACATTTTCACATGTTTTAATGTCACCTGGGATCCTATGCAAATCACTTTACTACAATTTCCTTACCTATAAAACTCACCAGGTTGTTCAGGGAAAAAAAAATCTATAGAGTGTTTGACATGGTACTGGACACATAGTAAGTGCTGAGAAATAAAAGCAATTATTATTTCTTTAATGCCAAATGTGTAAATGTAAAATGAGACTAGATCATGAGGCATATCAAATAGAAGACTATGGGTTCTCAATTTCATCCAACAAGCCTATAAAGCCTGTAAAGTTGTGTAACAGTGAGATTAAAACAACTACCTAGTAGCAGTGCACAAAAGGAGATCCCAAGTCAGAGAGAGGGTAGCCAGGAAGCAATTCAACACTAAGGCATATAATAATGAGTGCCTGACCTAGACTGGTAGCAGGGGTTGATATGAGGTCTTTCCAAGGAAGAATGAATAGACGTTAATAAAAATTGGCTGAGGGATAAAGAAAAAGGACAGGGAAGATTTAAATGCCAACAGCAGGCAATACAGATAGATAGTTAAGGGGTTCTGAAATCAGACTTCCATGGGTTTAAACCCAGACTTCCACCCGTGAGCTGTGCATCCTAGTATCCTGACATCTTTGAACCTTGTATTTGTAGGATGAAGATAATTCTAATTTCACAGGGCTGCTGGGTGTTTAGTACCTGGTGACCAATCACACCTCCATGACCTCTCTCTTTAAACACCTTGTCCTCCTCTTTTTGGCCAATTCTTAATCCTCTTTTAAGAGTCAGCTTAACATCAGCTCCTTGGGAAGCTTTCCACTAAGCAATCTCCAATCTAATTACTTCTGTAATAGGATGTTATAACCATGCATTGCAGTTATGTTTATCTTATCTGTCTCTTGCCCATCCCCACACTGAACTAACTATGAGTTCACTGACAGCAGAAGCAGAGTCATATTTACTCTGTATCCTCAATATTAGCATAATTAGCACATAGCAGGCCCTGGAATTTTTGTTAAACAATTGGAAAACATATAAAATATATAAATTGAAAAATTATACTAGCTACTTAAGAAACTTTTTCACACCTAAATTCTTCTCCAAATCAGTATAATCACACTTTAAATTCAGCAAATTTCATTATTTTGCAAGAATATTTTCCCCTCTCATACATACACTACACTTTCATCACCATGCATCCAATATTTTGGAAGCATAGAAATCACAACCTACGATGCAGTAGAAGTAAGCTCCTGGAGGACAGGGCTATTTCCTGACTGCTGCATTCTCTGCAACTAATTCAAGGCTGGGGACAAAAAGCAGGTTCCCAGCCAACAACATTTAGCAAACAGCACAGGAAGTATAATAAAAATATAATGCATAATTACTAGTCTCTTTCACACTACAAACCAAGAAAGGTTAACCTATTACTTGAACCTATTCTGCAGACAAAATCCCCGACTATCTAGAAATTACTTAAAATACCAAATAACTACTGGTAGTAAATTTGAAAACATCTAAAAATAATCTATGCTGGCTGGTCTCTTTTTAAATTCATGAACACCAACCTCAAAAGTAGGCCCTGAGTACTGGCCAGCGTTCCTACATCTCCAGAGTCCATTTATTCTCCCACTGTCCTAGATTACCATTTCATATCTCCTCTCTCTTTAAATTTTCGCATCTCCTTCCTCACTCCCTCACAGCTAATGAACGAGCTATTTCCTTCTATCATGTTACTAAGGATGAGTGGTTATCAACAGTTTTAATAAAGAGCCCAACCCCCATCCTGGGGGAATAGCTCCTACATTTCTCCAACCTCCTGCCAATGTTGAAGTACACCAGTACTCAGTCCTTGAACCACGCCTTTGGAGATCTCTCATGGTTTTAAATATCATATATACATTAACAATTCCCACATTTATACCTTCAGCCCAGACTACTCTTCTGTACTCCAGTTTTATAGATACTATGCAATATTGACATTTCATTTGAAAATTTAGCATGTACAAACAAAAATGATTTCAGACCTTCCTGCCTCATCTCCCTATTATTCTGTGGTCTTCCCCAAATCACAAAGTGGTAACTATTCTTTAGTTGCTACTGCCGTAAGTCTTGGAGTCATCCTTGACCCTTCTTCATACCCATTGCTTTAGCTTAGACACAAGTCCAGAATCTGGCCATTTCTCACCATCATCACTATTATCACACTGATCCATGTTACCTTGACCTTTAACTTGGAGAAATGGCCTACTAAGGGATCTCATTATTTCTACCCTTGCTACAGACAGACAACACAGCAATCAGAAAGATCCTTCTAAGAACAAGTCAGATCAGTTTACTCCTCTACTCAAACCCTACCATCTCATTCGAAGTAAAAACTAAAGTTTTTACAAAGTCCTACACGGCTGTACATGACCTGGCCGTATTCTGACCTGATTATCTACTTCTCCCCCTTTTTACTCACTCAGTTCCAGCTAAACTAGGTGGTATGCTCCTGCCTCAGGGACTTTGTGGTAGGTCTACTAGCTCATTCCACTGCATCCACATGAAATCCTTCTTTAACACTTTTAGGTCTCCACTCAAGTATCATTTTTCTAAAGCCACCACTGCAATTTCCTATGCAGGCCGCCAACATTCCTTGTTACCCTTCACTACTTTATTCTTTCTCTCTAGCACTTTTCACCACCTGACATATTTTTTAATTAATTTTTACATTAATGTCTTTCCTTCTTCCCCCCAAAGTGAACTTCATGATGGCAAGAATTTTTATTGTTTTGCTCACTGTTTATTGTTATATTTACTTTTTGTTCAGTGCCTGGCACATAACAGGCACTCAGTATTTGTTAAATTAATAAAGCAAGCCTACACTTGAGTATGTACATTATTCTAAATTGTCATATAGTACCATTCTGCTCATTTCCCCCAGTTTTAACCAGCATACCTTTGAAGATCAGAGCACGTACTCAAATCTGGCATAAAACTAAAAAATTCCCCCCAACTACTACCCTCAGCTCAGTATCTTTACTTTCAAAATTCAAAATTCAACCAACAAATCCATGTACAAACAATTCCGTTCAAATCCAAGTACCCAGCTCAAAAGATTTTGAGATTTATCACGTGGATTCTGGAAGACCTTGGAAGTTCAGAGATGTCTGATAGTCTCTAAGTTCTGATTGTCGCTGAAGACATGCTGTGCCTCACTCTACCCCTCAGAAAAATCTAGAACCAACCCAGTTTCCCTACGTTCCTCCAGTTTCAGGTATGATTTGAAAATAATCCAAAGTATAAAGGATGTGAAAGTTCTTTGCCAACAGAAAATGACTTCGTTAGCACTAAATATCATTAAAATGAGAATGTATGCCGTTGACAAAAGAAACTGGAGGAAACACCCACTAAATTCGGATAGAATCGAACTGCCTGTGAATTATAATTTAAATAACTTCCACGAAAAATGCACATCTTGAACTAAACTCTAGAGCCTGCGAGAAGACGCTAGGCTTCCTACTTTAGTAAGGAACTGACATTCCCGGAGAGAAATCACACAGGCTACACCCTCCGGCCTGCCCAAGGTCCTCGGGGGCGGCGTCTGGCCAACCCCACCTCCCCCGGAGGAACCACCTTCACCCGCCACCGCCACCCGGGGGAGCGCTCCTCTAGCCCGCCACTCGCCCCTCCCTCTTACCACACCTACCTGGCACCTCCCCAACCCTTCTCCTCCGGGCATTTCCCCACACCAGAAAGACGGGGAGACGGAGACACACACACACACACACACACACACACACACACACACACCCTACCAGAAACGCCAGCTCCTTCTCGGGCTTCCCGCACCGGTGAATATGCTCGGATCCCGGCTCTGGCAGGGCGGCGGCGCAGGGTGCTTGACACACTGTCCCGCAGAGGCGCGCGAGCCTGGAGCCCCGAGAGCCCGCGCAGCCGCACAAGGCACCGGCGCGGAGGTCGGAGCTGAGCCCTGGGGCACTTCCGCCCTCCGGTATCCTGCCAATACAACCCGCAGCGCCGCGGGGCCTTGGAAGCCCACAGCGAGTCCAGTCACCCTCGGCGCCCGGAGATGACGTCACGGAAACCCACGTGGCCCGCACTCCACCCTCCGCTTTCCGCCCAACCCTGCGAGGAGGCCCGAGCCGCGCTTGAGCATGCGCAGACAGACCGAAGCGCATGAATAGGGAGTCGAACCAAAGGCAAGTTTACAGCTAATACCCTTTTAGGGGAGTCTCGCGCCTTTGGCATAGTCATTAGTGTTCGGGGAAGCTAATGTAAGTTCTATTAGAGTAGAGAGTTTTAAAAAATACTGAGACGCTGCCCCATAGAGCTTGACTGCAGCCTCTCTTTTTCTGGCTTCGCAGAATAATATTAATAAAATGTTGGTTTTCAAAGGGTTTTCTTTTCTCATTTTATCTTCTCAACTTTGTCAGACTTACAGCAGGGATTAATAGACGCATTTATTTATTTATTTTTAATAATAACATTTTTTATTATATTATGTTAGTCACCATACAGTACATCCCTAGTTTTTGATGTAAGGTTCCGTGATTCATTACTTGAGTATAACACCCAGTGCACCATGCAATACGTGCCCTCCTTACTACCCAACACCAGCCTATCCCATTGCCCCCCCATAATAGCCGTATTTAACAGAAGAAGACTACGCATGAGTAGTGAATCCCTCTCATCCAACCAATAGGGCATACCTATATCTGTTTGTGAAAATAAGAGCAATTAAAAAACTTACTCCTAAGAGTGTTTGAATTTGATCTATCCATAAGTCTTAACTGGGCATTTAACACCTTTCTCTTAATTATGCATGCCCTACAACATAATTCTATACATGCTAGGGAAATACTGTGCTGAGACTCAAAATAAGCTCCTGATCATTGGAAGAGTTAGAGAAATCCTAGTAGTAGCTACAGGATTCTCTTAAAAAGACAAATCTTCTTGGAGATTGACTAGTCCAATGATTCTCAAATGATGAGTCATAACCCATCAGTGGGTTATCAAATCAAGTTAGTGGATCATGACTGCCATTTTTTAATGAAATAAAGTAGAAAATGTTGGCATCCTTCACATATGTTAAGGGTAACTATTGTTGCCTGAATTTTTTACTTCAGAATGTATGTGGAATGTGAAATACATTTCTTGGTATGGATAGCAGTCCAAAAAGTTTGAAAGCCATAGTCTGGTCAACTCCACGTACTCAATGCAGAAATCCCCTCTACAGTATCCCCAATAGTCAGCATTAGCCTCTGTAAAAAAGCTCTTGGAATTAAGATGCCCCACTGTGTGAACCAGACTAACTTCCTCTTGGATGAATTGACCATAATGACTACTCCGTGACTTGAAGCCTTCTTGAGCACATCCTCCATACATAACATTCTTGTTTGTTTGTTTGTTTGTTTAACCATACTATCCTCCCCA
The DNA here is from genome assembly GCF_024610735.1 of Ursus americanus. NCBI lineage: Eukaryota > Metazoa > Chordata > Mammalia > Carnivora > Ursidae > Ursus > Ursus americanus. The sequence goes on from NC_142137.1 coordinate 23,913,477, forward strand.
GCCTCTAGGGTTATCAAAGCAGGTGGGATCTTGCAGCCACCCCAAGACACATGTCTGTCAGTAAGTCCCCTTAATACACCATTTCTCATCAAGCTGGACTTATGGCCTTTTCTTTGGGCTTATGACTCCTTCAAGGCTTTGGAGATCATTTGCCTATACTCCCTTTCACAGAACACCTACCTTCCCAATAGTAGCCAAAATTGTATGGAATTTACTTGGAAATACATCCAAAATAGTAGATGGATTTATGGGTGGATCAAGGAATGGGTAGACAAATAAATATGTGATAATGCATAAAATGTTAGTAATAGAATCTAGGCGGTAAGTATACAAGCATTCACTGTGTAAGATTCTTTCAACTTTGCTATATGTTTGAAAAAGAAAATAATAATAATAAAATGTTGAAGGAAAACTATGGAGAACCTAATAGGAAGAAAGTTATGACATGGAGCTAAAATCCAGCTTCCTGTAACTTTTAAGAATTGACCCTATTTTCTTCCTTTCTACCCTTGTCCTTTCCCAACCTTGTGACTACAACCTACAATAGAAATATCTAACCCCTGTTCTAATAGACAGCACTTCAGATATGAAAAAATAGCTCTCATGCTCCATAACTCACTTGGAGCTAACGAGTGTCAGTTCTCTCAGCCAGTCGTCACATGACATACCTCTCCTCTGGATATGGTCTAGTTATCAGCGTCCCTATTAAATAGTTGTACTCTTTCCCATCTCATGATTATGCTCCTTAAGCAAAAATTTGGAAATAAGAGGGATTCGATATTTGTTCTCTGTCATTTCCATTTGTCAACATTATGTCTTATCTCTCAGTGACACCATATCTTTCAAATTTTTGTTCTATGAAGATAACTTTAAAGAGCTCTTTTTGACTGACCTTACCGTTTCCCCCAAGCCTCAACTCATTCTGGGTTACTCTCAGGCAGCCATTTGAATTGTGTGAACTTGCATATAAAGTCCTCCAAAATTCTGGATTCAAAGGAGAAGCTCCAGACAAGTCTCTGATAATAACATGCTTTCTTTTCTTCTCACTATAATAGCCCGCACTTGTAAAACCTGGCTTTTATTTTTGCATGCCTCACAACTTCTAAGACTCAAAGGTGTGGGATCACAACTTTCTTTGCTCTAAATTTACTTGAATTTGCTTTCCTAAACTCAAAGGTGTCTCTACTATACCTGTGAACGCTAACATGCCATTACTTCCTGACCGAAAGGTTCCATCTACTCTCTTCTGTCTCCAAACTGCTAGTTTCAGAGGATGAACTAATTAAGCCAAATTTAATTCTTCCACTTCAGCTCTAGCTCCAAACTGTCTCCCCAGTTGCCCTCACTTCTGGTTTCTTTCTTCGGTCTATGGACATACTCAAGTGGGCTCTCATCCTATTAAAATCCTTCAGCACTCTTTACTTAAACTGTTAGGATAACCTCCTAACTGGTCTCCCTAACTCCAGCCATGCTCCATCTATATTGGACTTTGATTTCAACCAGAGTGGTTTTAGTCATCCCCACTTATCCAAGGGGGATATGTTCCAAGACTCCCCACTGTGGATGCCTGAAACCACAGACAGTACCAAACCCCTATATATACCATATTTTTTCCTACACTTACATACCTATGATAAAGTTTCATTTATAAATTAGGCAAAGTAAGAGATTAACAACAATAACTAATAATAAAATAGAACAATTGTACCAATATACTATAATAAAAGTTTTGTGAATGTGGTCTCTCTCAAAATATTGTAGTGCACTTACCCATCTGATAATGATGTGAAATGATAAAATGCCCACATGATACAATGAAATGAGGTGAATGACACAGGCAATGTGATGTAATATTAAGATATGTTGACCTTCTTCTGACAATATACCAGAAGGAGAATCATCTGCTTCCAGACGTCAGTTGACCGCTGGTAACTGAAACTGCGAAAAGTGAAACCGTGGATAAGGGATCAGTACCATGCAATATTATGCACTCTAACCATGTCACTCTGATACGTAGAATGTTTTAGCGATTCCTTCTGGGCAAATTCCTAGTTTCTTCACGTGATCAATTGGTTCCTTCCTTCCTTTCCCGGTCCTCTTTGTTTTGCACTTCAAACTCTAATAGTGCCAAACTATTTTGCGGTTCTGTGCACGCGGGCTATGTCATGCCTCTGTGCTCTTGATCCCTCTGTCCTGCTGCCTGAAATGCTACCCTTCATCAGACCCTTCTACCCTAAAACGTTATCCCCCACATCCCTTCTTCCCCATTTGGCATACACCACTCATTACCCAAGATTTAGTTCAGGTGTTAGAAAGTTTTCCCTGATCCACCCAGTCTGGGTTAGGTGCTCCTCGTAGTTTCCTCAATCTTTTTTTGAATCCTCAGTGCCAGCACAATGCTGGGCATTCAATAAATGTTTGTTGAAATAAACTAAGCTGAACATGCGTTTTCTTCCATGATTCCTATCACTCTCACCTTAGGAACTGAATTCTTCCTCATAACATCGAGTTTAAGCAGAGAGCAGTGATTTCAGTTATTACTTTATCAATTTCAAAATTAACAGCAAGGGAAGTTGGAAGTGATCAAGGTAAACAGTAAGGGTCTCCACCACTACCGCATCCTGTCTCCTGTCTCCGGATCAGTTTGCTCATCTGTGTGGGGAACATGTCGTTGCTTCTTTCATCTGGCTGCATGCTCTCTAGTGTATCCCCAGAACACAGTCATATTTCTGTTCTTCTGTTCTTCTACCCTTACTCAAACAACTCCTCTCAAAGGATGCTAGAATGAAAACTAGAAAGCAGGGATGAATGCCTACATGTGAAAGGCTGCAAACTGAAATTCCAGAGGCTGGAACTGGATGACTGGGAGGATGCTGGAGTGTACTCTCACCTACTTTGGCATACACACCGTAACAGTATGCTTGTGCTAGGTTACGCTTCAATTCTAATTGCCCAAACTGAGAATTCCATGCTCTAAAGACAGTCAGGCACCAACATCAGAAAGACCACTCTAGGAGCAGCTCTCACAAGGATGTCTGTTATCACCGTGTTGATCCACACCATATGCTTTGATAGCATAGTGAATGTCAGAGATGGGTTTTTATTTTTGGCTTACTCAAAAGTATGGTTAATGTTAGAAATTTAGAAATGGGATCTTATTTATGAAACTAGCAGTACTTAAGATAGGTAGATTGACTAAAATATTTTAGAGATTCTTGCCAGTTTTGCATGAACAGAGTATAGAAATCCATGAAGCCTGGAGCTTGATCCCTAAATTTTCTTATGTCTTCTACAAAAGTTATAGAATTCAGCCTTTGGAATGGTATCGCACCTGCCTTAAGAGAACCTTTCTTGCAAGGAGATATGAGAGCATCTTTAAGGGCAGAGAGTTGGGGTATTATCAACCTTATAGAGCAGGTTATATGATAGAGCAGGTTAGTAAATATCTGCATGTATATGGGAATTTGGACTAAGAGTGGCTTCCACTGTAATCTCACATCCGGATTATGGGAAAGTAAGTAATCCTTACCCGTCCGAGTTTCTTTAGTGGCTACTGTTATCCATGGGAAAGAACCTAAGAGTTATGCATGATCAAATTAGTCTTGGTCAGTTAACAAGAGTGGCAGATATAGTCTCTTTGTCCCTTAAAATGTTTTTAAAACTTAAAAAAAATTTAATGGTAACAGTTTTCACAAAACTATTTGGATTTCTGGACTCTGACGATTGTGGGCCCACATTGCCACATGGCAACCATGAGCTGGAGTGGGGCAGCAGCTGCTCCCTTTTAGGTTAGGCATGGCCTCCCCTCTTTGCCATTGCCCCGACACTCTCACTGATTTGGACATTAGGTGACCAACCTGGACACAAGAGGCACTGGAGCTTAGCACACCCGGACAGCTCTTCATATTTCTAAGACATTGCCTACCTCAGTTTTTTGCACATAGATATTACTGTTGTTGAACAAAAGATCAAACAACCAGTCCAAAATGTGTTATACTGAAGAATTTAATACACATTTAATTGTGATTATGATCATATTTATGGTTTTAAGATTTTACTTTTAAGTAATTCTTGGGACACATGCTTGAAAGTTGGGAGACATCTATATATGGTTTTTTTTCCCTCTCATGCAGTGGGAGAACATTTGGAGGATCCAAATATTATTTCAAGACTTTCAGTGGTCAACAGTCATAGGAATTGCATTTGTATCTACTTAATTGGCATTTTAAAATCTACCCAGAAACTGGATAGACTCTTTTAGCTTTAATGATAGCTTTTCACGCACTGTGTCAAGTCTCCACTCATTCAACTATTTCTTAAGCCTACATTGTTGTACGTTTGGTAATATGAAAATTACTCAGAAGCAACATCAAAGGAACCCCTCAAATTAAATACATGCATAAATATGTATTTTAAGATCACAATTTGGGACAGTTTTCTTAATAAGCACCATATATAATTCAATCACCACTACAGATAAAATGTAGGTTTCTATTGAAAATACTGTGTTGTAAGACCGTATGATTCTGGTTACTCAGAACACTCTCCCTACTTGTCTACACAGATGGATTCTGTAGGAGTGAATTAAAGCAATATGCCAAATATTCTTTGGAAAATATATATATACATTCATAATTCTTATATATTTGTGTTCTGATTTTTTCATTCCATAAACGAATATTATTCTTAAAAAATCTCTGAATTAGATTATTTGACTCTTCCCATATGAAACTTTTTTTTTAAAGATTTATTTATTGATTTGAGAGGGAGAGCAGCAGGCAGGGATAGAGAGAGAGGGACAGAAAAACTCCAAGCAGACTTCGTGTGGAACGTGGAACCCCATGCAGGGTTTACTCTCAAGACTCGAAGATCACAACCTCAGCCAAAACCAAGAGTCCATCACCCAGTTGACTGCATCACCCTGGCGCCACCCCCCCCAACACCAAATTAAACTTTTTGTATAAAAAGCTCTTATTAATAACTAGGACAAATAAATCAAGCGGTTTTTTAAATTTAATTTTTCAATGAGTACAGAAGGAAAAATAGTCTGGGAAGTATATAACTTAAGGGAAAGTAAAAAAAAAAAAAAAAAAAAAAAGCACAGCCTGATTATTGAAACAGCAAAATAAATACTTGCAATAACACATTATTGTCACCAGGTGTCACAATCAACCTGATGTAAAAAGCTCAGAGCTCCTTAGCCTCCAGGGCCAGTCATGGGCACCCTCAATGATGTTACAGTGTTTCCCAACAGGAAACCTGTGGTTAGCTCAAGAGATCTTGTGCAATCCTAAAAACATTCTCACGACAAACTTATTTTCATTTGAAAAAAAAACCCCACCTTCTAAACCTTGTCAGTACTAACAAAATCTCATTCACATCTGCTCCCTCTCCTTCATGTTCTATTAGTTCTTGGATCATAAGCTAGTGTCGAATAGCACAGTCACAGACATGAACTCTTAGAGTCTATATTCTACATCTATTGCCTGTGTGGCCACAGACAAAATTATTTAACCAGCACTGGCTGCATACTTTGCAATGTCCAGCGCAAAATGAAAATGAGGGCCCCTTGTTTAAAAAAAGAATCACAAGATGGCAAGAGCAGATGGTTAAACCAAGGGATGTGTGGTTGCAGAGGTCACACGCCCAAGAACCTGGCTCTTATGTAACTTCTCCAAGCTTCCACTTCTCAATTTTCTTGCGGTAAAATGAGGATAATGTTAGCACCCGCCTCATAGATTCATTGTGAAGATTAAGCAGGGTGATGCACATAAAACATTTACTACAGTGCTTGGCACACAGCGAGCTCTCAATAGATGGGAGCTGTTGGTTTTTGTCCTTTATTGGACTTCATACCTCCCTCTCCTCCTTTCAATCTGCTAACAGAGCCATCTTCTTTAGCACCATTCTAATTACGTCCCTGCCTGTTTTTCACAAAGAACAAATCTCTGCTGCCAACAGATTCAAATCCAAATTTCTCAGTCTAACCCTAATCCGGCTTTCCGGCTTCATCACCTGTCTAGCTCCCTGGTCTCTCTCTGACCTCCCCGTGCGTTTGCTTTAAAGAGCAGGCAACAGATCTTTTTTTAATTGAGACTATTTTTTAGAGAAGTTTTGAGACTATTTTTTAGAGAAGTTTTAGGTTCACAGCAAAATTGAGCAGGAAGTCCAGAGAGTTCCTATATATATGTATATATCCCCTATCTACACACACACACACACACACACACACACACACCCCTACACACACAAAACCTTTTCCTTATTGATAGATGGCCTGCTGTCCAATGATACATTTGTTATAATTGATGAACCCACATTGACGTGTCATTATCACCTGAAGTCCGTAGTTCACATTATGGTGCACTTCTGGTGGTGTTTATCCTATAGTTTTGGCCAAATTAATAATGACATGTGGCTAGTGTTACAGTATCATACAGAGTGGTTTCACTGCCCTAAAAATCCTCTGTGCTCCCCCTATTCACCCCTCCTGCCTCCCAATCCCTGGCAACCACTGATCCTTTTGTCTCATAATTTTTCCTTTTCCATAATGTCATACAGTTGAAATCATAAAGCATGTAGCCTTTTCAGATTGGCTTTTTTTTTTACTTAATATGCAGGTAAGTTTCCTTTGAGTCTTTCCAGGTGCAGTGTTTTTTAAAATAAAATTTTAAAATTTTAAATGTAAGTCCCATTTAACTACACAGAGCAGAATATTCAGATTATTTCTCCTTTTTACTTTAAAATGTGATTAAAATTTAATACAGATATATCAACAACTATTGTGCTGAGGTGCTGGGGACCTTTCTGTGGGATCATTTGCCCACATACATTAAGTGTCAGAATTGCCATCCCAGAAAGGGTATGTTCCTAAAGACTCTCTGAATTTTAGGGACAAGCAGTATGGTTTAAAATACCTAAGGTGTTTGTTTGCTTGTTTAATGAAGGTATTCAGGTTTACCTCAAAAAAAAAAAAGTTTGTTGTAGATTAAGTGCTGAATTTTTTTAATACCTCATTTTATAATCATTACCTTTTTTTAAAGATTATTTATTTATTTATTTATTTGACAGAGGGAGAACACAAGCAGGGGAAGCAGTGGGCAGAGGCAGAAGAAGAAGCAGGCTCCCCGCAGAGCAGGGAGCCCCATGTGGGCCTTGATTCCAGGCCGCGGGGATCATGACCTGAACCGAAGGCAGACACTTAACCAACTGAGCCACCCAGATGCCCCTGATAATCATTACCTTTTGGCATTCACCTCCCAGATCTGATGGCACAGCCAGCCCATACCGTCCTCCTTTATCTTTCTCCGTTACCTTTCTCTGTTGGCCATCTCACTACCACTCACATGCCACGGTTTACTTTTCATATTTTTCTAAATACTACAATGGAAACATTCTCTATCCACCAGAGTTTCTAAGATCCACCTATTACCTTGGAATTTAAAGACTGGCATGGTTTAAGAGCCTGAAAGAGAACGGAAAAGCATAGTATTTTGGGAAAGGAATAAAGAATGATCAAAAGCACGGACAAACCGATTATGTCATGCTGGGTGTTGTGAGCCTATTTTATTCTGCAAATGTCGGATATTATACGTCAGGAAGTTAGAAACATCAGCATGTATCCACTATTTGGTTAGTTAGTTGACACATATTGAACATACTATAAGCTGGGCACAGTTCTATAACATTTTTCTAGTATTCTAACCAGAGTCGCAAGGCTCAGACAATTTGGGTGGTCCTCTTCAGAAAGCACACATACTCACAAGTAATTTACAAGTACAAAATCAGACGACTTCTGAAAGGGCTCATGCAAGTGCAGGGCTCTAAAAGTTTAGCTTCACAGTAAATCATCTCTGTGTCTAACCATTGAGAGACTGAAGTTCAGAAGTAGTCTTCGGGGAGCTTGACACTTCCCCCGTCTCAGGTATCCAAGACTGCTTCTGGCCCATGATCTAAACTTCTCCCTAGAAAAACTGTTCATCTTGGTTGGATTGCCATTAGAGCAAAGGACAAAGTTAAACAGGAATCTTTCATGCTCTGCCTGCCACATATTTCCATGCACCCCTGATGCACCTTTATTCTATTCGCTGCCTTATTCTAGGCAGATCTTCTAACATTCTTTTCATCCGCTAATCATAACATGAAATTTCTATATTCCTGAAAGACAGATTCAAATAAAGTATCATTTTCTCCACCCCCCGCAACGCTTTCCCAGCAATTTATAAAATGATTAGTGTTCTCACAGAACAATGTGTTCATTCATTTATTAGACTTTAAGTGCACAGCTGTGCAAGGTACTCAAGACACTAAGATGCATCAGAAGTAATTTCTTCCCTCAAAGAACTCCCATTCCAGGGTGGCTGAGAACTGAAAGTAAACAGATGGCCACAACAGTCCCTAACAGGCTGTAATAGAACTATTTACAACTGTCACAGGGACTTAGCTTCAAGAACAAATCAGTAGCAATGTATAAAAGAAATCTTGGACAATTGATAGGCTACAGCAGGGAGACAAGGAAGGAAAGAACTTTCAAGCCAGGCGCTCTTCACCAAGAAGTCCACAGTTCAAACTCAGGGGTTTGAAGAATTTGTATGGGAAAATAATTACATTTTAATTTTCACTAACCTCCTCCCTTTGAAATTTAGAATTGCCTTCAATTATAAATACAGGCCACAAACTGGAGTGGTATTAGCAATACTTGTAACTTGTCACCGATGGAAACATAGATATAGTCAACCGACATTGCAGTTGACTCATATTCTTGAAATATTGTTCACATGTATCACTACTTGAATACAGTAGGTATCAGACCCACTGTAAGACTCTATTATTTATTGCATTAATAAAGAAACATACTATAACATAAACTTGTTTTTTGATATTTAGATAATTTTACATGTATATAATCGGGTCTCTTTGTAATAATACATATGTTTGTGCATTTATTTATTTATTTTTAAAGATTTTATTTATTTGACAGAGAGAGATACAGTGAGAGAGGAAACACAAGCAGGCAGAGTGGGAGAGGGAGAAGCAGGCTTCCTGCTGAGCAGGGAGCCTGATGCGGGGCTCGATCCCACGGATCATGACCTGAGCCGAAGGCAGACGCTTAATGACTGAGCCACCCAGGTGCCCATGTTTGTGCATTTAAATACATTTTTTCTGAGAAAGATTCCATAGACTTCACCAGACTAAAGGATCTACTGCAAAAATAAGAATAAATAAATGAGATTAAGAACCCATATTCTAGGGGCGCCTGGGTGGCACAGCAGTTAAGCGTCTGCCTTCGGCTCAGGGCGTGATCCTGGCGTTATGGGATCGAGCCCCACATCAGGCTCCTCCACTATGAGCCTGCTTCTTCCTCTCCCACTCCCCCTGCTTGTGTTCCCTCTCTTGCTGGCTGTCTCTATCTCTGTCAAATAAATAAATAAAATCTTAAAAAAAAAAAAAAGAACCCATATTCTAAGCAAAGGAAACAGAATATGCAGCAAGTGTAAATGATGTGGACTTGTTCAAGAATTCTATCACCAGTGCTGTCTTTTCTTCCTCCCAACTCTAAATTCTTTCCACTTCTCTCCTCTTCCTCACTGGCTGACACTACCCTGGCTTGGGGCCCCTGTCCATCTGGCCCTCCTCCAATCTATTTTCCACACTTTCACCAGAATGTTCTATATCAAATGCTACAGGGAAGGAAAAATTCTTCCTCTACCCTGCCAGGTCTTCCAGCTGGACTAAAATTTACGTGGCGAAAATTAACAGGACAAAAAACCCAAAGTCGTCATACGTATGCATGGAGGCTCAACAATGAAATTGAGACCTATAGAAATGACCAGGCACGAAGTTTTTACACTTTTTAGACAAAGAGACAGCAAACTCATGAGGAGCTGACGGGATAAAGAAAACAGGTGTTTGGGAGCTTCAATTAGTAGGAATTCTAACTAGAGTTTGGGCTGAGGTCATAGATTAGCAAAAAAGTAACAAGGTTTGTTTCTGTAGCTTTCTCCATTTTAAAGTGCGTATCCCTGGTGGTAAGAATGTCTTTTTACTTCTTAGCACAGAGAGCGTATGTTTTATATGAAAGATTTCCTGCTTTCAAGGCGGGGGTGGAGGTGCGGCGGGCAGAGGAGGGTCTGAGTGTCCTTGCACTGGTTGCCTCCCAAGTAACTTCAATTCAAAATAATCAATTTGCTGCTATGGTACATTTTAGGTGGCCTGCCCTTGACCCCTACCACATTAATATTGTGCCACTGCTAATCAGGTTGAAGGGGATAAGAAGGGCCCAACTGGATTGACCTTTATCTTGTTCTTTCTACAGTCCCCAAGGCACCTCTGTGGAACCAGTGGGATCCCTGAGACAGATCTGAAAACCCCTGGCCTGAAAGAGCACAAGTGGCTTTCCACACACTCTATGGGTGGTTTAATACCTCTCCATCTTCATCTCCTACCATAAGTTCCTGCGCTCTGCCCTCCAGCCTCACTGAAACTTTTTGCTCTTCAAAAACGTCCTGTCTTCTTTCATCTCCGGGGCTACCAGCAAGCTGTTTCCTCTGCCTGAGACCTTACTCACAGCTCCTTTTTTCCTGGTTAATTCTGACTTATTTGCTACGTCTCTCTTCTTCTGGGAGGTCCTCTCTACTCCCCCAGGAATGGCCGGAGGACACACCCTATGTGCTGCCCCAATATTCTGTATTTACCTTCATTTTATCATTAAATGTTAATAGACTTTTCACTGGTCTGTGTTTCACGAAATACTTCATTCTCTGCTCTGGTTAGCACTGAGCCCTTTCTTGCTGTTCAATTCCCCCACACGGTGCCTAACAAGTAGTGGGCTTTCAGAGGCCCACTATTCACTGGTGAAATGAATAAGTGAATAAAGCCAAAATTGTTGTGGGAGGTTTATCAGGAGAAGCCTTGAAAACCAAGATAAGGAATTCGGATTTTATCTTCTGGACCAGGATTTTCCAAATTGTAAGTTATGATCTATTAGTAGATTATGAAGTCAATTTAGTGGTCTACAGTACTTGTTTTGTGTGGAACCGATTTTATAGAACAGAATATGATAGCATAAAGTAGAAGATATCAGAGTGCATCACAAGGAGCAAGGGTAAATTGTTCTCACGAACCCTCTGCTTCAGATAGGCATATTATGCATATACAAGCCTCTCCTACAGAAGTATGTGTGCATTCTGCTGTGGTGTAGACTTTCTTTCTTCCCGTGGGTCACCTCAGGAGGGTTCTCAAGCTGCTGCTGTAACCTCAGGGGAGCCATTGAAGAGTCTCAATTAAGGATGTGATATGATCAGAGCTGCGGTTTTGGAAGCTTCCTCAGACCACAACATGAAGGGTATCTTGACAGAGATGCCTCTGGAGGCAATGGGATCAAGTGAAAAGCTACTACAGTCAACTGAGAAACAATAAAGGCAGCAGTGGTGGGATGGGAAGGAGAAATAGTTACTGATTAGATGGAGAGTGTGTATGAGGGGGCTGGGGTTTTAGTTAATGTTTATGTCAAGAGGGCATAGAAAACAGCTTGCCTGTGAAAAATGCTTGTGGAAATTTCTAGTAACATCTGAAGAGATCTAGAGTTTGAGAGAGAAGTCCAGACTGAAGGCATTTTCATAGGAAGTCATTTATCACTTGCATTAGTCTGGATCCTCCCAGAAGCAGATACCAAAATGATATTAAACTTACGAAGACATTATTAGGAGAAATCCCTGTGATAGAAAATGGGGAAGGGCAATGGGAGGGGAGGAGAGAGCCATCAGTCAGCTAGTGCAGCCTAAGGAAGGTGCGGCAAGGAATGTTGAAGAATCCTCAAGCCAAAGTCATCTATCAGAGGAGCCGGTGTCTCCCAGGATCAGGACTGCCGTAGAGTCTGGGCCACGCTCTTTCATTGGCCTTGGTCACGAGCAGCATGTGGGAAACGTAGATTTCAGAGTCCACCCTGGGGCCCTGGTCAACTACTTTCACTTTTCACACCTAAAGTTCTTTGAAGGGTATTTTCCTGGCCACCACTACACTTTAATGAACAAATACTGTCATTTAATGCATATACATCAGTGTAAATACAAGTCCAATTTTGTAAACTGGAGATGAGGTCTTTAAAGGAATGATTAACTTAAAATGAGTTCTTTAGGGTGAGCCCTAATCCACTAGGACTGATATCCTTATTGGTAGAGAAGATCAGGACACAGACACAATGACACATGAGGACATGTGAGAAGGTGGCTATGAGAAGCTTCAGATGGAACTGACCTGCCAACACCTTGATCTTGAAAAGACCAAGTGGAAAAACAAAAACTGGCATCCCAGCCCCACCACCAATTAGCTGTGCAACCGAAGGCAAATTATTTAACTTTCCCAAGCTTCTTTCCTCTTACCTGTAAAATAGGGATAATAATTGTTGCTACCCCATAGGATTGCTGTAAGTAGTAAGTGGGATATAGATACCATAAATATAGCACATAGCACAGTACCAGGCATATGGTAAGCACTCAGTAAAGATGAACTATAATGATTATTATTAATAATATTATTGCTTTTACCTGCTTGCTATTCGATGCTCTCACCTGCTTTTTTAAAATTTTTTTTATTTTTTAAGTACCTCTTTTTTTATTTTTTAAGATTTTTTTTAATTTATTCATTTGAGAGAGAGAGACAGCCAGTGAGAGAGGAAACACAAGCAGGGGGAGTGGGAGAGGAAGAAGCAGGCTCCCAGCGGAGGAGCCCGATGCGGGGCTCGATCCCAGAACGCTGGGATCACGCCCTGAGCCAAAGGCAGACGCTTAATGACTGAGCCACCCAGGCGCCCCCTCTTTTTTGTTTTTTAAGTAAACCCAATGTAGGGCTCGAACTCATAACTCTGAGATCAAGATTCACAGGCTCCACCCACTGAGCCAGACAGGTGCCCCTCTCTCATCTGTTTTCTGGTCCACTTCTTAATTAAAGCTTTCCTAGAATAGTTCCTATTCACCAAATCTCACATAGAATAGCTACCTTTTTTGGGGGGGGGCAACCATTTAGCATGCTTTTATAGTCTGTGCAATTTGCAGATGGCAGAAAACTCAACCAAGACAGAGATGTATTGTTTTCACATTAGAATCCTAAAGGTAAGTAGCTAGGGCTGGAGTAGTGGTCCACAATGGCATCATTGCCCCAGGATGCTTCTATCTTCCTGCCCTACCATCCTTTGGTCTATGAGATGGATTTAGCTTCTTTGAATAACATCCATGTCCCAGGAGGTGAACAGAATGGAATCCTGAGACTTTTTCCTCTTAAAGGTTTACTATTTTATTTAAGAAGTCAAACCCACCCCCGGGGGCATCCACATATATCCCACTGGCCAAATGGTGTCAAATGGACACTCCCTGCTAGAAGAGAGACTGGAATATCAAGCACTTTTCCGTTGGGTACATTTCTCATCTCAGATATAATCAGGGTAATGTTTTAAAGAAGGGGAAATGGATATTAGGGGGACAACTAGCCTCGTCTCCTATGTGACCTCACTTAATTCTACGTTTTTAAAAAAAGATGTATTTATTTATTTATTTATTTATCTAGTGCAAGGGGGAGGGGCAGAGGGTGAGGGAGAGGAGAAGCTCAAGCAGACTCTGCACTGAGTGCAGAGCCCAGCACCGGGCTTGATCTCATTACTCTGAGATCATGACCTGAGCTGAAATTGAGTCAGATGTTAAACTGACTGAGCCACCCAGGTGCCCCGTCACTTAATTCTACTTTTTCAAATGACAACCTGGGGTGGCTCAGTCAGAGGAACATGTGACTCTTGATCCTGGGGTCATGAGTTCGAGCCCCATGTTGGGTGAGAGATTACTTGAAAATAAAATATTTTAAAAAATGACAATCTGTGGGGCGCCTGGGTGGTGCAGTCGTTAAGCGTCTGCCTTCGGCTCAGGGCGTAATCCCAGAGTCCTGGGATCGAGCCCCACATCAGGCTCCTCCGCTGGAAGCCTGCTTCTTCCTCTCCCACTCCCCCTGCTTGTGTTCCCTCTCTCTCTGGCTGTCTCTCTCTGTCAAATTAATAAATAAAATCTTTAAAAAAAATGACAATCTGTGGCACCTGGGTGGCTCAGTTGGTTAAGTGTCTGCCTTCAGCTCAGGTCATGATCCCAGGGTCCTGGGATCAAGCTCCACGGGGAGCCAGCTTCTCCTTCTCCCTTTGCCTGCTGCTCCCCCTGCTTGTACTCTCTCTCTGTCAAATAAATAAATAAAATAAAATAAATGACAATCTGTTTCAGATCTGATACTATGGGCTTGAATCTAGAATTCAGTAATTTAGTAATGGGTACATTATAGCCAATGTTAATTCAGTAGGAGGAAAATCAATGACACTGACCTTTGCATTGAATTGACTGATCCATTTAGTCAGAACAATTAGCTCACATTGATATGGATTGCTCTGGATACTAAACATTAAAAACTCATGGGCTGGCTTGTCTCATGTATAAATTACCCATGACTATCAAATTAAGCAGTCTTTAAATCTGGTTGCTTAAACATTTAAGCTACTTTTATTATGTTATTACTACAGTGTATAACATTATAATCTACGTTCTGAGTAGGGAAACAAACCTACACAGCCCATTGCTTATGTATTATCTACACTTCACTCCCCTGCCTCACATCCTTTTTCAGAACATGGCAAACAGGAATTAAAAATCCAGAATATATAGTTCATACAAGTTAGTAAGCATTACAAATGGGAAGAATTATTATTTTCATTTCTTCCTATAATAATTACGTCCTCTCTTGCAACGTCTTCACTCATCTGGAAGAATTATGTAATGATCTCAATTTACTACGGAAGGGCAGTGCTTAACCTTTGTGGTATGCGGCTCTATCATATCTTAGCTGCAGGATGGGACCTCATCCAAGCAATCTGAATGTTTCAATAAATAAGGTATAGGTGTTGTCCTGACTAGTTATTTAGGCCACACTAGGAAGAAAGGAGGAGTAATAGTGGACTGAGGTGCAGCCAAGGAATAGGACGAAATAAAATGTACTAGCTTTATTCATTAAATTATTAAGCTAATGATAAAATTATAATTAAAAACTTACATCAAAGCAGCAACTTCTTTATTTTGTCCTCAAATCATTGAATATTCATTAATCTTCTGTGTTAAACTAGGTGTTAAACTCCTAAAGGATATTTTGGTTTCCACATAGCACTTACCAGTGCCCTGAGCCATGCTTATGGACTGACTGAGGATGTATATATTAAAAATCCCAGTGTTAACTCCCAATTTCCAGTAAATTCTCTTTTCAATCAAAATGAATAATTTGAATTAAGGCCATTAGCTTCAAGGTATAACTATAAAGTTGGGTGACCTTTTTAAACAAACATAATGGAATATAAAATATGTTGTCCTTCCTCAAAGTTGAAACTCCGGAAGGCAACATACTTGTTGAACAATAATGAAATTACTCAGAGCATCAACAAGACTCTTTTGCAATTGCCTTTAAACCTTTTATATTTTATCAAGGAAGCATTTAACACTAGGAATGGACCAATATTTCCATTGCACAATCTAAAGCCAAATATATTGCTTTGAGCTAATTATATATCTGTATTCAGCACATGTCTTTGTAATTAGAAGTTTGCTTATAGTCACAAAATTTAGCTATTGTGCACTCTACAGTCAATCAAACCTGTATGGTGTCTGATAATGCTATTATTACAAACGTCCCTGCCATCAGCCGACTTTGGGTCCTAGGAGACACATGCTGAAAATTCTCCCCTTCATCAGTATATTATTAATATTAATGCTTGAACAAACTTAAGAATGCCTAGAGAGTGTAGTTTATCAGTTAATTACAGATATTCCTCACTACATAAATAAAGCCTGAGTACATAGTTTAGAATTTCTCAATATGGAGATTTAATGAATTAGAATGATCATGTCATGTTTATTTCAGTACACTTGATGACAGCAAATTTATTCTTCAAGGATGATTTTTTTTTAAACACAGACAGAAGTTGTCTAAAGCCAAAAATGGTGAATAAAGTAGATGATCCAAGTAGTTTGGGTTTGGGGGGGGGCGGTTTTAGAAATCAGGAAGACCAGAGCAGAACAAGGGTCTAGCTATAGCTACCATCATGTCAGAACTCTAAATAAAGCCATAATGCAGATAATCATTTTATCTGTGAAACTTGATGGTAAGCTACATGAGGACAGGAACTATCTGGGTCTGACATGTCAGGCAGGCAGCAACTCCCAAATTTTATCCTAGGATATTTCTAGATACAAGTGACTAATGGGAGTCCTCACTTGTGAAGTAAAGTTAAAACTCAGATGAAACGAGTATTTACGACCATATCAATGAACTAAAAACGTACATGCTTTAATCTTGTGTAAAAAGAAACTGTAATTTGACATAAAATTTATCTTGCAATTCATTTACCGTATTCTTAGTATTTTTTAAAGATTCATGTTAATTTCCTCTTGTGGTCACAGCTCTACGGTCATTTCATTGTGTAATAAAATGGGAAATACAATGCTGAACAAATGGAGTACCAGAAATTAGTAATGCCATGCTGAGTACTTGAATCATGAGAATTAGAGTCAAACAGACCTTGGGTGGTATCCGAGCTCTGCCACCTACTATGTAATCCTCAATTGCACTTAGCCTCAGTTTTCTTCCCCCCAAAATAAGAACGGTAAATATGAATACCTAAAAAAGTAGTTAGGAGGATTGAATGATAGGTGCAAAAGGGACATTAGAGGATTTTTAGGGTGATGGAAATACTCTACATCATGATCGTGATATGGTAGTTACACGACTAGTGCAGTTGTTAAAATTCATAGGTCTATACACAAAAAGGTATGAATTTTACTGAACGTCAAGTATGCTTCAATAAATCTGACTTTAAAAAATGAAAAAATAAAATTTTCAAATGCATGTAAAGTGTTCAGCACAGTGTTTGACAATTAGGAAATAATAGTAAATAATTGTTCTATGGGGCTATATCAAAATTATGAAAAGCTAATTCTTCCATTGCCACAGAAATAAGTTCCCTCCATAGTTACTAGGTTCTTACATTTTGGTGTACTGAACTGGAGATCAAATCCAATATTCCTCTTCTGCTCTCTAAACGTCAAATCAAAGTATAAAAGGAACAGTGAAATTGAACAATTGAATATTTTCAATTAACAAGATCTTGTACACTCCCACTAAGGGCCTTCAAGGGCATGCAGAGAGACATAAAAGAGATACAGGTGTTTCCCAACTTAAACACTTTATTCATTCCTCAAATGTTTTGGGGGAAAATATGTATGTGGAATGACTTGCTAGATTCTGGGGATATATTTGGGGTTAGAGGGAAACAGTCTCTACCCCTGTGAAACAGTCTCATGGGAGAAGTGGACTTTAACCCAAGAATTACCCAAATAAATATCAAGTCACAGAAAAGGACACCTGACTTGGAAACATTCACACAAAAGAATAGCTGACTGAAATTCAGCAGAGATGAGAGCAAACCGAGAGTTTTCTTTTTGTGGTGCAAGGGATGTGACAGGAACATAAAAGGTATAATCCAGGGGCTAGGGAACTTCCTTCTGGGAGGGATTCTCAATCTGGGGTTCAAAACATGTGGTCTATGGACAATTGGGCATATTTAATATGGACTTATAATAGACGATGGTATTATATCAATGTTAAATTTTCTGAGTGTGGTAATTATATTGTGGTTATGTAGGAGATTATCCCTGCACCTAGGAGACACATGTTGAAGTATTTATGGGTGAAGCTCCTTGATGTCAGCATACTATTTTCAAATAATTCTACAAAACTAATGTTGAATTACAGATAAGAGAAAGAGATAGAGAAAATAAAAGTGGTAAATTTTTAATAACTGATGAGCCAGAGTGAAAGGTATATGGGTGTTCATTATATTTTTCTCTCTCCCTAGCTTCCCCCCCCTTCTGTATGCTTCCATCTCCCACCTCCATTCCTTTGTGCTATTTTTGTCATCTCTTTTACTTTTAAATATGTCATAGACTTCTTAGTACATTGCTATGATTTTTACTCTAAACAGTCAACTCTTTTAATATTTTTTTAAATTAGAAAAAGGCTTTTGTAGGTACCTATACATTTATCATTTCCAGTATTTTTTCATTCTTTCATATAGATCCAAGTTCTGTCTGATGCCATTTTCCTTTAGCTGAAGAACTTCTTTTAATATTTTTATTTTTTATATTGCAGGTCTATCGGTGATGCACTCTCTCAGAGTTTGTTTCTCTAAATGTATCTTCATTTTCAAAGAATATTTTTGCTGGCTAAAAGATCGTAGGTGGACTTTCCTTTCCCCTCTGCAAATAGAGACATCCTGTTGTCTTCTGACTTGCCTGGTTGTCTGCAAACAAATTGTATTCACTTCTATCTCTATTTCCCATGTATAATGTATTGTGTTTTTGTTACTGTTGCTTTCCCAACTGCATTTAAATTTTCCTATTTATCCCTGGATTTCAGAAAATTTATTATGATGTTGTGGTTTTTTGTTTTTTTGTGTGTGTGTGCTTATTTCACTTGAGATTCACTAAGCTTCTTGGATCTGTGGATTTATAATTCATTAAATTTGGAAAAATGTTGCCATTGTTTCTTCAAATTTTTTTCTCAATCTCCCCTCACCACCCCACCCCCTGCTTCTAGAACTCCAATTACACCTTCACAGACCACTTGACACTATCCCACAGTTCACCAAGGCTTTTTTCCTCCTCCATTCCCCCTCCCTCTTTCCCTCTTCCTTCCTCCTTTTCCCCCTTCCATCCTTCCTTCTTTCTTTTATTTTTATTTTATACAGAACCTATCTGGAGAATTTCTATTGCTATCTCTTCAGGTTCACGGATTATTTTCTCTGCAGTGAATCATCTGCTGTTACTCACATCCAGTGGGGAGTATTTCATTTATTTTTTCATTTTAGATACGACATTTTTTCACCTTTAGACATTTATTTGATTCTTTTCTGTATTTTCATTTTCTTTCATTATGTTCATGTTTTCCTTCAAATCCTTGGGCATATTTATAATAATTGTTTCAAGTCCTTGTCTTTCCATCATCTCTGTCATTTCTGGTTGAGTTTCTATTGACTGAATTCCCCCCCCCACTTATTTACCCATTTTTTTATTTGTCTAATAGTTTTTACTGGATATGGAGCTTGTAAATCATACTTTGTTGAGTGCTCAATTTTTTAAATTGAAGTATAGTTGACATACAATATTATATGTGTTTCAGGTGTACAACATAGTGATTCAACAATTATATACATTACAAAATGCTCACCATGATAAATGTAGTTACCATCTATCACCATACAAAGTTATTACAATATTACTGAATGTATTCCCTGTGCTATACTTCTCATCCCCATGATTTATTTATTTTATAACTTAATCCCATCACCTACTTTGTAAATCCCCCCTTCCCTTTCTCCTCTGGCAATCCTCAGTTCGTTTTCTATATTTATGAATCTGCTTGTGTTTTGTTTTTTAAATTGTTTTGTTTTTTAAAATTCCACATATAAGTGAAATCATACAGTATTTGTCTTTCTCTGACTTATTTCACTTAGCATAATACCTTCTAGTTCTAGCCATGTTATCATCAATAGCAAGATTTTATTCCTTTTCATGAGTAAGTAATATTCCAATGTGTATATATACCACATAGTCTTTATCTATTCATCTATTGATGGACACTTGTGTTGCTGCCATATCTTGGCCATTGTAAATAATGCTGCAGTAAACATACAGGTGTATATATCTTTCCAAATTTGTGTTTTCATTTTCTTTAGGTAAATACCCAAAAGTGGAATTGCTGGATTGTATGGTATTTCTATTTTTAATTTTTTGAAGAATTTCTGTATTGTTTTCCGTAGTGGCTGTATCAACTTACATTCCTTCTAACAGTGCATGAAGTTTCCCTTTTCTGTTGACTGCTAAATTTCGTTTTTCTCCTCCAAAGAGTTTCAGATTGCTTTTCTGGGATGTGGCTGCATTACTTATGGATCAGTCTTCCTGCAAAGAGTGTTGGGCTTTGTCTTGTTCAATTACTTGTGGATCAGTGTGATGATTTTAGGCTTGTTTTTAAACTTCCTTTTTTTTGGAGTGGATTTTCAGTAGACTTCGCTTTGAGTGAGGTTAGCCCTTCTATTAAGGTGTAGCCCTTCTACCCTCTCTGTTGAATACCTGGGTATTCAATGAGGACTCATTACTCTGGCTGGACAGAATTTGAACATCTCCCAGTCTTGTGAGAGCTCTGGAAATTATTCAGCTGACTGGTTGTTATTTGCTTTTTGCCCTCTTTGTGGAGTTTCATCTTATACTTGCATAGACTGGGATGCAGCAACAAATTCAAGGGATTCCTTAAGCATATTTCTTGGGGTTTTTTTCTGTGCAGCAGCTTCTTCTACAATTCTCTGCTCCACAAAAACTAGCCACTTTGACCTCCTTAAAATTCAACCTCTGCCGCTAGACTAAGTAAAACTGCTTTACACCTCTTAGGAATACTCACCTTCTGATGCCTTCCAGAAAGTGCCTCCACGCAGAAAACAAGGGCAATAGTAATGCTTATTTCATTTGTTTTCCTCTTCTCATAGATCATAGTCCTATGCTAGCCATTGTCCCAGTAACTGTGAACAATATTTATTTTTCATTCATTTTGTTCTGGTTGCTAGTTGTTTATGATGAAGGGTCAGTCCTGTTCAAGTGACTCCATTGCGGCAAGAAGCAGCATTTCCTTCATTGTTCCATTTTGAGATTTTCTGTCTGTTTCACATTTTTCAAAATAAAACATTTGGGGGGGAGTGCATAGCCAAGGATGGAGGATCCTAATAGCTGAAATTCTCAGTTGGGTGGTTTTGGTATCTAGAGCTTGGCTCACCCCCATGTCTGAAGGTTCCAGGCCACAAGAAGAGACCCTAGTTTCAAAAGGAATGGAAGTAAACTCAGGTCCTCCAGGGTCTCAATTTCTCTAGTCACTCAGTCCTTCTGGAACTGAGTGATGGGGAGAAGGCAAGAAGAATTGGTTCGTGGCCTTACTGCATCCCTGTTTTACCGCATGATATTATCATCTCATAGAAACAGTTTTACCAACAGTAGTGGCAGGTCCTTAGGCAAGCCCGCCAAGTCAGCACTATTAATAAGAGAATTATATCCTATGGCTTTGCATTGCAAATAAGGTATTTGGGCTCCATCATATGTTAAATTAACTCCTGCAGGCTAGTCTATGAAGTGGCCCTCTGAAGAAATCTGTTTCTGAGACAGTGTATTCCAAATTTCAAATAACTTACAAAGTATAGCTAATTTGCACTTGGAGACCTCAAGAATATGACTTGACCTAAATAGTAGTTGAAGAGAACAGATTTTAATCCTCTAGTATCTGATTCACTTTCTATTATCTATTGCTGCATAACACACCACCCCAAAATTTAGTGGCTTAATTGAACACTATCTTTCTAATACAGTACAAGTGTACTATAAAAATGGTTGTGATATTAAGGCCAGTTTGAGGTATCCCTGTTCCAACTTTTAAAATGATTTTTAAGTAGGTTTTGATTCATGTAATTTAGGTAAACACTTTGCAACGGCTTTGGGCTAAGATGCATTTTCTTGTTAAGTAGTTTGAATATAATTGAATTTTTATGTGGAAGTTCAGGATTTTCCCATTCCTTCCATTCATTGTACATCTCCAAGGTTAAAATAAAATGGTGTTTGCAACTGAGTTGGCTGTTTATTGACCTAATGCTGGGTCACTGTTTTGTTTTGTTTTTCTCTCCAACAAGTATTTTTAGACCAAAAACAAAAACAAAAACTAATGGCTTAAAACAACACCATTTAGTTGGCTCATGATTCTGCTGGGCAGTTCTGGTCTCCACTAATCTCTGATAGATTCTCATTTGTCAGGGACCAGTTGGTGACTTAACTGGGGGCTGGCTAGTCCCGGATGGTCTCACTCACATTTGTGATGGTTATCTATCTGTTGACTGGGACTGATGGAGGTCACTTGGTCATGTATCTCTCATCATCTAGTAGGCTAATCTAGGTATGTTCATATGGCAGCAAGATTCCAAGAGAAGCAAGGAGGAAAGCCCAGTATGCAAACTCTTTTCAAGTACTGCTTGCATTATTCGTGCTAATGTTTCATCTGCCAAAGCAAGTCATGGCCAACCTAGATTTAGGGAGTGAGAAAATAGAGTCTGCTTCTTTATGGAAAGAGTGGAGAATTGTGGGCATTTTTACAATCTACCATAATGTCAACTTAAACTCATACAGAAAGTATAACAGACAGCTAGAGAAAGATAAAAAAAGAAAAAGTCACTGTAGGTTAGAAGAAGTTGGCCTCTTGGAGAACGAGGAGAGATTGGAAATGGACCTCAGATTGCTGGATAGAAGGAGAGGAGTACAAAGGGAATTATAAGATAGAGGACTCCACCTCTGTCTATCTGTTAAAATCTTAAAGATAGAAATCACATGACCTTGCCAAGGGGATACACTCTGTGCCTGACATCCTCCCACCTCTTCATGTTAATATTACTTAAATGTTAGCATTACTCAGAGTGTTGTCCTTGCTCCTCCTTTATCCTTATTCTACACATGTGCCTTGGGTGATCTTGTTTAATTTCATGGCATCAACTCCCACCTATTCAATGCAATGTAGCTCTGACCTGCAACCTCCAGAAACATATTTTTTGATGAATTCTTAGAAATCTCTACTGATATAGCCTCCAAGCACTTTAGCCTCAGTATGTTCAATGCCAAATTTATTTTCTTGACCTAGTCTTTCTCCTATTTTGCTGTTTTTAATTACTGGTCTTACCTCCACGCATTTACCTAACCTGGAAACCTAATTTCATAGTCATCCTTGATGGCTTCTCCTTCTTCATTTACCACAATTCCTAGTGATTCCATCTCCTACACGTACTTTGTATATCTGTACCCTCCTCTTGATTCCTACCCCCACCCCCGGCTTTGGCCTAGGCTCCCATTGTTCTCCCCTGACCTCTTGCAGCAACCTCTTAATGGGTCTTCCTCAAATAGTTTCACCCTACTATTTTGTCCCTACTCCACTCCATTCAGGATACACTTTATAAAACCCAATTTTGTTTATGTCACTCCTCTACTTAAAACTGTAACCTCGGTCCCTATTGCCTATAAAGCTAATTCCTTAAAAGCATGGTTTACCAAGCACTTAGCAATCTGGCCCCACCTGATTTTACCATCGTCATCTCCTGCCATTCTGCCCCACCCCATCCTCCTTCTCTCCAGCCTCACTTAGCGTCTCACTATTCCCCACCAACAACGCATGCCCTTTCACAATCCTGGGACTTGGCCCATGTTGTTTACTCTTCCTGAATTGCCAGCCCTCTCTTCTCCATCTGGCAAATTCTTATTAATCAGCACAGCTCATAAACCCGTCACCTCCTTGCTGATGACTTCCCGGAGCCATACAGAGTTAGTCACTTCTGTGTTCTCACAGCCTTTTGCTCTTTCCTTTGGCAGTGATCATCTTTCATGCTTTTGGGGGCCTAGACTGTCTTATGTGCTATGGGGTGTGCTATGTTTGGCAAGTTTTTAGCCACATGAATTCCATCTCCCTGAAGTAAAACCCAGAAAACTTAGATTTCCCTTGCAGCTAGGAAGCTGTTAAACGACCCAGGCTCCCCCAATCAGATGTGCCTTCATAAAGCTCTTTTTTTAGAAGGGAGCAGTACGTGTGTAAGTGGGATGAGGTGGGGGGCTGATCGTTGGTCAAGAGTAATTAGAACAGGCCTTTGATTCTTGGGGTGACAGTAGCAGCACTGCCTATGTGTAGCCCCTAGTGCTGAGAGGTGAGATGGTATTGCTAGACCAGCTCTCTGGGGTGGTTGGGCATGTTTGGGTTTCAGAGTCTGGCTCTCTGGCTCTGTGGGATATTCTATGAACCATCTAAACGCTGTGGTAAATTAATTTATTGCTCAAACAAGCCTAAGTAGATTTGTTTTTGCAGTGACTGAAAACTAGCAAAACACCTTGGTTTGAACACTTATTGAGTTTTATTGGACAAGTCGTGAATTATTTAATCAAGCTGTATTGTATTTGGGTGCCTGTTTCCCTCATTAGAGTCATCACAAGTGATGTATGTTATGCTTCTATGCATAGCTCTGATTTCTTGTATAACTCATCTAAAAATATATATTGAGAGCCTACTCTGTGCCATGAGTTGTGCTAGTCATTGAGGATATAATAGTGAAAAAGACACATGTGATCTTTGCAGTGACAAAGTGTGCAGTCTAAAAGATCTATGCCTGAAACATTCTAGGCATTCAATTTAGTATATCAGTTTATTTGATTAATTATTTCAATTAATGAACATTAATGTCCTGAAAATATAAAAATAAACGAGAAATGTCCTTAAGTTTCTCTTGGGCTAATATGGGACACAGATATGTAAATAAGTAACATCCATACAATGTGAACAGTGTGATAACTGAAATATGTCCCAGATTCACTGGTGGCTCAAAGAGGGGGTGGCATGAGGAATTCGGCTTGGAGGAGTCAAAATCAAAGAATGAGTTTCTGAACTTGTAAATATTTGAGTAGATATGCATAAAGCTTCCTCTTTTTTCCTCTTACCTTTCCCCCCTTTGCTTCTCTTCTCCTTTCCTCCTCTTCCCTTCTCTTCCCCATTCCTTGTTATTCCACTTGCCCTTTAAGGGTCAACTCAAGGGCCATTTTTATAATAAATCTTTACCAACTGTTCCTCTTCTTCCTTCCCAAACTCCCAGGCTGGGATAGTCATGTTTCCAAACTCCCATAATGCTCTGCACATTCCTCTACTAATTCTCTTCCCTTCTGATGTATATCATCAACCTATCTGTCAGTCAAGCCCAACCCCTACCAAGTCAGGGCTGGGCACATAATCAGCATACAATAAATGCAAAAAATATTTCTTGAGGAAAATATAAGTTAAAGTTGCAATAAAAAAATAAAATTGCAATGAGATACCACTACATACATCCTCATCAGAATGGCCAAAATAAAAAGGATCGATAATATCAAGTGTTGGTGAAGATGTAGAAAAATTGGAGATTTTAAACATAGCTGACACAAACATTTTGCGAAATTACTTGGCAAAATTTACTAAAGCTGAACGTACGCATATTACCCAGAGATTGAAGTCTTGGGTATATATCTAAAAGAAATAAATGCTTATTTCTAAGAAAGTTCATATCAGCTTGATTCATAATAGTCCCAAACTGGAAGCAACCTAAATACCCAACCACAGATTGGATAAATTAATTGTGGTATATTCATATCACAGAATAGTGCACAATATTTTTTATTCAAAACAAAAACTGCTACATGCAACAAGATGGATGATTCTTATAGACTAATACTGAACAAAAGAAACTGGACACAAGAAAAGTTCTTACTGTGATTCCACTTATATGAACTTCCAGAAGAGGCAAATTTAATCTCTGGTGATAAAGGTCAGAATAATGGCTATCTTTAACGGAAGGGAGGGTAAGGCACTAGAAGGGGACAGAAGAGAGACTTCTGAAGTTTGGGAAATACTCTATATTTTTATAATGGTATATTTAAAAGCCACACACGGAAGGATTTTCTGGGACTATGTTAACTGCCCTTCATTAAAACCATTTTACACCCCCAAACGCATAAATGTTTAAATATGTAAACATTTGAGTTATATACTTATGATCTGTGCTTTTGATTTACTGTATGTGGGTTATACCTGATAACAATATAAATATTTTAAAATTAAATAAAACCAAAAGTTCCTCGAATGAATGAGTGAATGAATAAGTGAGTTGGGTCTTTAAAGAGAAAAGAAGGTGTTACAGTGTAAGAGGGACTTGTACTGCATTTAATTTTTAAGCAGCAGTGGTTGGCTCTTGCGTTCTTTATATTCTAGTAATGCCCCAAATAATTGCTCATGTACTGCCTTTGCTTAAATATTAGTTGCCTTTGCTATTTAATCACAATTTTGAGGTTAAGGCAAGAAAGTCATTAACAGTAAAGCAGATAATGAGAACCTCGTGGGACTGGCATTTAACTCACGGTGAGGGATCTATTAAGCCCTTTGGGAACTGGGGAATATGCCTGATTCCCTTCTGTTTTTTATCCTTATGCACTTAATGAGATGCAAATACACATTAATTATTTAGACTCCTGAAGGGAGAGGAACGGAGTTGGCACGCGTGTTTACAAAAAGGAACGGAAGCCACCCAGCGAATTACATTGCCCAAGCCACCCAAAGCCCAGAGTGGAATAATCCTAATTGCCGGGTGGCCCCGCCATGGGATGAGCCTCTCCCATCCTTCTTCAGGCGGGGCTCCTGGGTAAGTCACTCATCCTGCCAGCCTGACACAGGCCAACAAGTGGCCAACAACTCCTCAGGCAACGGATGGCACCTTCACCTGCGGCGCTGTGGAAATCCGCCCCAGCTCTGGCTCCCAGCCCAGTGTCAAGAGACGCAGTTCCGAGGGCGTCCAGAAGGTGTCGCTGCCCCGCGGCCGCCGCACGTCCCGGGGCCAGGGACCGGGGGCGTGTCGGCTCTACACGTGGCTCCCCGCGCGCGCGCCTCACCTGGGCTCGCACCAGGTGCCGCCCTCGCCGCGTGGAGGCGCTGCGCGGCGGCCAGGCACTCACCTGCGCCCGGAGGGCTCGGGCTGCTGTGCTGCTCGCGCTCCGCTCTGTCCTCGTCCTCTAACCCTCTGCCGTCCCCCGCACCGGCGACGAGGGGGCGGGGTCCGACGGCGCGCTGGGAAAGGCGGGCGAGCTGGCGCCCAGGTATGTTCTTCCACAAGGGCCGGGCGGCGGAGGAGGAGGCGGACAAAAAGATGCCACTGTCGCCGCCACCTCAGGGCGACCACGCGGAGTCCAGTCCGTCCAGGACCCCCAAGAAGCACACTCCTTTCCATATCTGGCGCTCCAAGAAGAAGCAGCAGCCTCTGCCGTCGGACTGTGGGGTGTTCGTTCCACACCCACCCCCGGAGCCCCTCTCCGAGGCCAGGTAAGCTCCCCGCCCGAGCCCTCGAGTCTCACCTCCTCTCTCTCCATCTCCTCCCAGTTCTGCTGACCCTGAGTCCTCTCCACCGTCCGCCGCGCTCGACCTCACTTGGAGGAGGGGAAGGGCCCAGGGTCCGTTTCTCCAGCAAGGAGTGTTAACAGGGTCCAGAGGGCACAGACGTGGTCTCTGAGCGTTCCTCGTGGCCATAGGTTCCTTGTGGCGTCTGGCTCAGGCCAGGCACCAGCGAGAGGAACGTGTGCCCACCCGTGTGGCTTTTACTTTGACTGGCAGACTTTATGCAAGAGTTCTATCTACACTAACCTGCTAAGGAGAGCAGGAGGGTAGTGAAGGATTATTGCTATAATGAATGATAGGGGCTCTACCTTGGAAATTATACAATAATTTTGACAATGGTGCCTTTATTGTGAAGATCTCCACCCTTACAGATCTCCATTGACCTCACAGGATCCGAAAGGAGGAGGAAGTGGCAGGGATGGTTACCCCCATTTTATGGGTGGAGAACCTGAAACCAAAAGGTGAATGGCTTGTCCCCATTGGAATCAGTGTGAGAACTAGGCAGTACTAGGCAGCCCCTAGTTATGCAAAATGTCATTGCCATTGTGCTTTTTATAATTTTTATCAAAACTTCGTATTATTCAATTATATTATCCAAATAGACACATACATTGAACAACAATCAATTTGAAGTACCAATATATTTATGTGGTTTGGAGGTATAAAATATTTTTAATGAAGGGCAATTGGCAATATCCAGTAAATCCTGCCACGTGTATTTTTTAAATACACCCTTATGAACTATGAGGGCCAGAATGAAATAGTGCAAAATTCACATTTTAGATATATTTTCCTTTTATTTCTAGAAGAGTCTTAATTCTGCAGTATATTCTCATTCACTTAGTAAAAATTTTTTGGGCACCTTCACTAGGTGCTGGGATATAAAAAACAAGCGTGGTCCCTGTAATCAAAGAATTCTTAGTTTCTTGTGGAGACCACCAAGAGTGGGATGAATCCTATGATAGATGTTAGCACAGAGGAGGGAATCCAGGGAGGCTTCCTGGAGGACGAAGGCTGAAGTAGCTTAGTCAGAAAAGGGGAGGAGCAATGTCTTCCAGATTGAGATTGCACTATGAGCTGCACCAACACTGGGAAGAGCAGGGCACTTCCTGAGAAGCACAAGTGGTTCAGGATGATCGGAGTATGTTTGAGGGGATGGGAGAGAGTGCTACGAAAGAAGGCATTTTATTTTTTCTCATATTTTTATCATCCATGGTAATCATTTGTTGTAATAGGACATACTTTTATCTATTCAAAGACTTACTGTGATTAACCACCAATTGAAATTTCTTTTTTAAAAAGATGTATCCATTTATTTTAGAGAGAGAGAGAGGGAGAGAGAGAGCATGAGCAGGGGAAGGGGGAGAGGGAGAGGGAGAGAAACAGAGTCCCCACTTAGTGCAGAAGCTGCCCTCACGGGGCTCCATTCCCACCACCCTGAGATCATGACCTGAGCGAAAATCTAGTCCAATGCTTAACTGACTGAGCCACCCAGGTGTCCCCAGTTGAAATTCCTTTTAAGAAATGTTACTTAATAATGATGTACTCATCATTGAAGTATTTTTCCTATTACCTCCGTAAATATTTTAAACACTTCCTTGACGTTTTTTTATCCGACATACCCCCATCATTTCCTGTCTATCAAATTGTAATCATAGATGGTTATAGACAATGTATGCAAATCCAAGTACATTTTAGACTAAAATTTAATATAGGAGTTATACTTCTCAAGTGTCTTGTATTGTTGTTCAGTCTTGAAGCACTCTATTCTTTCCTTCAGAACTGTGATGAACTTTGTACCAACAAATGTTCTGAAAACTGAACATACTGGTCTGTCTTTGGGATGTTTTCCTAGTTAGATCATCTTCCTAAATATTTTGTTTACTTCTGAGAGAGTGTACCTGTTTCTGTTCTAAAGAGAGTGGCTAAAACACACTTACGTTTCTGGTCCATCTTGAACAGTGTGGCTCTCTGGGGCTGTCTGACTGTGTCCATGCACTTCTGTCCAGGACCCGAGGTGGTGGAAGGAGGCACAGTGTGCAGCACTCCCTGTGGCCTTTGTCTCTGGGTGAGGAGCAGACAGTCAGGTGGCCGCATGTTTCTGCTGGGCATATACCATTAGTATTATGGGCTTTTGGAGCAAAAAAAAAAAGTTTCCATCCTGGCTATGGAACCTTGGGCACATTACTTCACCTTTCTGAGTCTCCGTTTCTTCATTTCAAAAATGGGGGAAACAGCAATACTGGCTCTGTAGACCTGTTGCGAGTATCCAATGATAGTTTATGCTTTAAATGTAAAATTTTTATCTGACTTTTGGGCACAAAATAGAGACTCAATAAATGTAAAATCATCATTGTTATCATCATCGTCATTGTAAATGCAAAGATATAATGGAAGAAATAGAAAGAAATAGGGTTGGGTGGGAGAAAAAGTGCTTCTCTTCCTAGAAGAGCTTACCACTCCAATGATGGTTTAAAGTTTATTGAGGTCAGATTTCTGTATTCTGCAAATATTTGCAGTTTTTAGTGTAGATATTCTAAAAATCAATGATGGTCATTTTCTTTCTTTATGTAAACTAATTTGAACACTGGCTGCCTCTCTTCCTAAAATTCACCCTTACGGTTTTTTTTTTAGCTTGGTCTTGGTAAATGTGTTACTATGTTGTTTTTCATAGAAATAGAGCTGTTGCCCACCCCGGCAGCCAGTCTCCTGTCTAGTCCATTATTCTTTTGCCATCAGGGGGCCCAGGGGAGAGGACACGGTTTGGGCATTGGGAGCTGTGGCCTGACTTTCCTTCGTAGCCCTTAGTGGCGCTCATTTATGACGTTTTGAATTATACTCCTTTTTTAAACAGTTTTTCAAATGAGGAGGGATTCTCTACCTGGATTTAAATCCCTGTTCATCTCCTTACTGTGACAGCCATGTCATCCTGGGCAAGTTATTAACCTTTTCATGCCTCAGTTTTCTCATCCGTAGAAGGGGCATAATAAGTGTGGTTATAAAAATAAACAAGTTAATGCACATTGAGTGCTCAGAACAGTGACTGGTACATTGTCAGCGCTAGTAAGTGGGAGGTTTCCCTTTTTTCTCACTAGTATCTTGCCTACACCTCCTTTTTAGTAGTAATTTTATGTGCTTATTTTCTGCTATACGATGGAAATGGTGCTTCCTTTTATATATTCCCTTATATAGCTCTTAGCGAAAGGTCAATGCAGTGAAGTGAAAATGATTACCCTCAAACTAAACTGAACCTGGAACCTAGAAAGCAGCATTAGTGTTCTCTGCCAGAGAGCCGAACTCAAGTGGTGGGGAGCCTTGTAATCCTCGGGAAATCTGCAGACCTCATTTCCGATGGAGGAAAAATGCAGCCAGTGCCGGAGGGCAGAGCATCCTCGCTGGATGGGCAGAGACCTACCGTCAGGTCAGGGTTTGCAGGCTCAAGTCTCTGCCCTGCACACAGTCCCGTTGTTCTGTACTGCAGTGGACCTTTCCCTTCTCAGGAGGGAAAACAACTTACTCCCTGTTTATAGCACTAGAATGTTGTGACGATACACTACTGTTTTATTCCTTCAGAAAAAGAACATTTAAACTGTTACTTGAAAGCGTTCTGGATCTGTAGAGTGTTAGTCTTTATGATTTAAAATTGGTTCTAGTTTTCAGTCTTTTGTGGCAGGTTTAGTGTTTAGGACTCTAAACAGGTTGAATTATTTTCTAACATAAAGGACGTAGCTAGATAAGTTTGGTTTTATCTAACGTTACATCTAAACCGGTTAACGCTGGGTTATTTTTCTCATTTAGCTTATGCCAAAGGCAAGAGTTTGAAATTTTAAGTTTCACCACTGATCACCCAGGAATGTAAACTCAAGCCCTGCCATTTACTAGCTGTGAGCTCCTTGGGAAGTTACTTCAGTTTAAGGATCTGAGCACCCCTAAGCATTGTTTTTTGAGACTTATAAATATGTATTTGAAACGACTAACACCGTGCCTCTAAGAGAACAGATGCCCAATAAATAGGAGCTCTGACGTCAGGCTGCCCTGAAAAAGTCACAGGCAGTGGCGTTGCACACACTCCGTTTCAAATCTGCCTCTGCCGTTTGGATCCACGTTTCCTGAGTCTTCGGCTTCCTCACCTGTAGAATGGAGATGCCGGCACTTCCTCACAAAGCTCTAGGAGGGTTGATAGCGCACACCTAAAACACCTGTGGCAGAGCCGCGCCCAAAGCAGGTGCTGGGTAGATGAGAGGGGAGGGAAGCAGGAGTGACGGGGGCCATGAGAGCTGTGGTTCTTGTCTTCCTAGCGGCGGTGGCAGCTTTAATAGCTGTGCTTTTCCATGGTAAGTGCAGTCAAGCACCTTCAGGAGCCCAGAAGTTGGAAGCAGGTCTGTCAAGCCCTGAAATACCTTTGAGTATCTGGATGTGCCTGTTCGTCTATAAAAGGGTGGCCCTTTATGCATGCGGTGACTTAAAAGTCTTAATACGTGGGACTGAGGAAGTGGAAGGTAAACTTTGTACTTGAAGTTAGAGGAGTTTCTCCTGCAGTGATTTTGGAGTCTGAGGTCAGTGTAAATTCTTTGCTGCTTCTCTCTGTCATTGTATCACACTATTCACCCCCTCTTCCTACGCTTTTGGTGAGGACCCTCTTAGTCCATATACAAGTATGTACATCACTCGCAGGCCTTTAGAACTCCTCGGTTGGGTTCACTTCTTTTTTCTTCTTCTTTTAAAAAAAGATTTATTTATTTACTTGAGAAAGAGAGAGAGAGTGCGTGCGCAGGACCTCAGGGGGAAGGGGCAGAGGGAGAGGGAGAGAGAGTCCCTAGCAGACTCGTTCTGAGCACAGAGCCCACCGCAGGGCTCGACTTCATAACCCTGAGATCACAACCTGAGCCAAAAACCAAGAGTTGACTCTCAACGGACTGCACCATCCAGGTGCCCCTTCTTTTTTCTTCTTTAGCTTTTAATTATAAATCTTCTTTGTAAGGATGAGACAGTAAATCACTGCTTTACTATTCGCCCATGACTAAAGCAATGCAGCAAACATATTAGATATTGAAATTCACTTTCTCACTCCCAAAATTCATTCAAAATGCCCATCTTACTATGAATATGAAAAACACCTGTCTTGAAGTTTGAGTTCACCTAATGGGTCAGTTGTGTTTCAGGACTGTCCGTACAGAAAAAAAGTGACTTATTTGTTTTTAAAAAATTGTTTCTGGTATGACCATTTGAATCTTGAATTGTGTATTCTTGTTTACCTTGAAAATTTTATCAATTTTTTCCATTTTTATCAATCAATAATTGCTTAATCTACGTTTCATGTTGTACTTACTGTACTGACGACTTTAGAGATCTTGTTCATGAAAAGCAATGCAATCTGACCTATGGAATCGTTTTTCTAGGATTAATGATAGATTATTCTATGGCACGAATTCCTTTCTGGATCTTCTTATTGAAATGTTTATCAGTCCCATTTTAGAGAAGTTTCTTACGATCAACAAACGCAGAGCACTTGTTCTGTGCTAGGCCCTGGGAAATAGAGCAATGATATCAGAGATGATCCCTGCTCCTAAGGAACTTGCACACTAGTGGAGTATGGAGCACGCAGCTGAAAATGAGGAAAGTAGCATATGATGCCTGACATGCAGAAATAGAAGATGAATCAAATGTATGGAGGTCAGAAGAAGGATTATCTTGAACAAGCAGAAGTTTTTTTCTCTGATGAAGAAGTGTTACTCATATTGAATAATTAATGAGAAATTTTGTTCTCTGATAAGAAGATCATCAAAGGCTCCAAAACTTGTTGAGGTTATAATCATCTTAAACTATATCCAGTGCTCATGGAAACCTTTATCTTCGCAGTAACATTTAAGTCAAAGAGAATCATGTATTTGGGATTATGCCTAAATAATTTTCTGCAGTTCCTTAAAATGTCTAGAGCCTGAGACCATATTATTTCAGCTCTTCTGTCATATTTTGACATCTAGGAAGAAAGATTGGGCTTTATATGTGGCATACTCATTTGAAAACCTTGACTGAAATTATAAGTAAATATGATGTTGACATTCTAAAATTATAGGCTGGAAATAAGTGGTTCTTAACATTCTTTAAACAGATTTACAAATCCAAAGAGCTAACTTGATGTCACTCAATCTTTGTCAAAAGATTCAGGAGTTTCTTTCACGGAGAGTCCAGCATTGCCTATCTTCTCAAAGCAGGGTGTTCTTCCTTAAAAACGACTTATCTTTATTTTCATACCAAATTGCTGGGCACATCCCACAGGTCTCTGTCCATACATTCACTTCAGAAAAATGAATTCTCAGCTTTCACCCAAGATAGAAGTGAAATGTGAATTCACTCCCTTGTCCCAAAGCAAGTTTTCAAGATAAAGTATGTGTGAATGTCTGACACTTGTGGGGTTTGGTAAGAAAAGCAAGTCAGTTGAGTTTCATTAGCTCATTTGTAGCTCCCTTAAAATACAGCAGCATCAGGCTCACTCAAATGCCTCATCAAAATCCCTCGAAGGATTCAGATTTATGAGAAGTCTTCATTCTAGAGAATGAGCCCTTGCTTAGTGCTATCTTTACAGCACTGAACGTCTCCCGGATGGGCCTGTTCAATGGCACTGAAGCAATGACAGAGACGCTTCATCACAAGGGAGCACTTTGACAAAGTGCCAGGAGACCCCAAGGACATACAAGTGACTCAGAGAATCCGAAGTCCATTGCGGTGTCCCCAGCTTCTCTCATCAACAAGTTATAGAAGATGAGTGCAGGCTGAACCTGTAGCTAACTGAGAAAAATGAAACACAGAATTAACAAATGCCTTTTGTTTTTTACCTTCCCATGATGGCAGTTAAACAAGTAAAAGTAAGTCGCTGTTAAGCTTGGCAAAATATCCTGTGGCGAAGAAAGTTGGCTATTGTCCTGATTTATTATTGTTATGTGCCATTTCAAGCCAGCAATCCTAACTGAGTCCCATTTATTAGAAATTAGGGTTATGGCATCCTGAAGTTAATATCAACAGCTTGTGTAAGAGATTTGGCCAATAGGTACATAGAGACACTGCATGTAATACACCTTCTAATTTTTTTCAAATCAGGAAATAAGGAGTGGCATGAGCTCCTAATAGTTCTTTGGGTTCTCTAGTTGGATAGTTCTTCACCTTGTGATTGGGGTCAAGAGACAAAATAACATATGTTTAATAAGATAAGAAATGAGTGGAAGCATTTGGTTTATAGTAACAACTTCAGACTGTGTCTGTGAAAACGTTATCTTCCATTAAGATCTGAAGGAAAGATGCAGTTTAGTTAATATACATGGTATGTATCAGACACTGTTCTAAGCACTTTACACATATTAACTCACTGCAATTAATTCATAACATCCCGTGGAGGTAGGTACTATTATTATCTCCATTTTGAGAAAAAATGAGGCACACTGGGGTATGGTAATTTAGCCAATGTCACAGAGCTCATAAGGTCTGGGGCTGCGATTCTCTACCTTGTGGTCTTGAGTCCTGCGGTTAATCACTGCAAATTGAAATCCCTGTGGTTAATGCTGCCTTCTTTATATTCCCACAATGAGTATATTTAGGTCTTCAGTTTCACAATGAGAAATTATAACATATATAGGAAAGCAAGCTAATTTTTGGCACTAGACAATTTTTGTGTTAAGTAGTGGAGAGAAAAATATGTAAATTCATAGAAATATAAGTATGTTAAAATTTTAGAAGAAAAAACTATTTTAAAGAGAAATTCTAAAGTGTGTGTAATGCAAAAGTAATGTGTCTAGATCCTGTGTTTGGGGCATCTGCCCAACCTTTGTCAGGAAACAACCAAGATGGGGGCCTAGTTTGTATACCCTCCTTCCTCTCCCAAAGTCTTGGCACGGGCAGTAAAATGGAAGACAGGTGGGCCTCAAGCTTTGCAGTTGCTGCCCAGGCTCAGTGGGGATATCAGAATTCCTCAAGCAGAGCTGCTAGGAGCAGTTCTAACTTTAGGTCTCCAGAAGTCTTGCTGCTTGAATCATTTGGTTTTACTTCCTGATTTATCATTGAGGAGTCCCTGCCATTGCATACACGTTTTACCTTAAGTTGGCTTTACACTTCAAGGATTATAAACCATTGCTGATATTTTATACCACTTAAGGCTCATAATGGCTCAGTGCAGTAAGCCCATGCCCTCATTTTACAGGTGAGGAGACTGAAGTTCAAAGAGTGCAGTGCAGATGAAGGAAGTGGGACTAAAACAGGTTTTTTGATTTCAGGGCAGCTGTTCTTTTTGGTTCTCTTGGCCTGTAGACTGTGCCTCCCTGCTCCTGGCCTAGACCCACCTTTGACAGGAGCCCAGCTGATTAATCTAACTTCTTGGTGACTATTCTCCTGGAAATCTTCCCCCTGTTTCATAAGCCAACAACTATGAAATTGATCACAAGATTGAGCTCCCAGCTATTTCGCCGCTGCATACACTGTAGTCTGGTTACTGACATATTGAATACTTCCAGAGTTTCCGCTATAATTAGTATTTTACCTACTACCAAAAAAAACCCAAAAATAAAACAAAACACCCCATTAAAAATAACTGAATTCGCGTTTTCAAAAACATTTTTAAATTTAATTTTATTTAAATTCAATTAATTAACATATAGTGTATTATTAGTTTCAGAGGTCAAAAAGTTGTTAAACTTGCACAGCCATATTGTATAACAACAAAATGTCTATTTGAAATTATAGGGTCTACCCATATCGTACTCATGCAAGAACTCCCTTTGCAGTGCTTGAAGTAATGCTGCTGCTATGACATGGAATGTACTTTACTTATAATGTCATTTAAATGTTTTGGTAATACTGATGGATTCATAAATATGCTATGAAAGCACAGCTTGATTATTTTTGCATCTGCTGTTTGGGAAAAGATATGACAGTCTACGGCTATACCACCCCGAACACGCCTGATCTCGTCTGAGAAAGATATGACAGTCAAAGCAAACTATTGACATTCGTGTGGAATTACAGTGCCTCCTTTATCATGAGTGCCATGTGCAAACCTAAGAACTGGCCTGGCGCTTTTCAAGCCTGTGCAGTGGAGGCTCCCCCAGGCATTGCCAGTCATTCTTGGCTCTACTGCCTTGAAAATGTTGGCTTGCTCCTCCGCTGTGTGGCTCCCACGAACTAAGAGGTTGTTATTGTCTGCAAAACAAGACAATGTAGTTGTTTCGAAGGTGGGATTACAAAACTATTCTCTTTTAGTATTAACTACCCAAAACCATTTTGTCTGAAAGAGAGTCAATTCTTGATCAGGAGTCCTTCATTGGAACATAGCTTGGATTGAGACTAGAGCATTTGTATTCCTGTACGTGTCAGTAAACATGTTTAAACAAGCTAGTCTAAAACTAGATTTTGGATTTTTTTCAAGATAAAGGTAAAGTATGACTGAATGTCTGGCATTTGTTCAATTTTTGACTTTTACCAATTTGCATTTTGTGATTGTCCTAATTTCACCGTATGAGAAGTTTCAAGTACTTTGACCAGGAAATCTTCATAGCTGATACATTGTTGGCAG
Source organism: Ursus americanus (assembly GCF_024610735.1). NCBI lineage: Eukaryota > Metazoa > Chordata > Mammalia > Carnivora > Ursidae > Ursus > Ursus americanus. The sequence goes on from NC_142137.1 coordinate 23,950,132, forward strand.
TTAATTGTACCCTTCCTTGTTATTTCACTTTTATTAAAAGTTAAAAGCTTTTTTTATACCCATAAGGGGACAACCAGCCCCAGATCTAGGTGATAACTGCTGAAGATACATTGAGGCTTTGGGTCCTTCATCATCATGTGGTTTCTTCCTACAGAGAAGCCCCTCAGGAATTTATGTGTCAACTTCCCTGCTCATGACAGGTTTCCTGGTTGCTTTTCTCTGTGTGAAATCAGACAATGCTTATAAACCCACAAATTTACAAAGCTTGATGTTAAAGAGGAGTACCAATTTTTACCTTAATGTCACTCAGTAAATGATCAACAAACAGCAAAAATGACAGCCAGTTGGGTTTGGGCATTTTTTTTTTCAGAGGCAAGGAGGGGGGCATGTTTTCTGAGGAAAGTGGGTGTGGCATGAGGGAATCGGCAGGGAGAATTCTGTCCAGCCTCCTAATTGCCCACCTCTCCTGTCAGTTGAGTAAACACAAGAAAACTTTTGTCAAGAATAAATAGGACAAAGACACTAATGAACTGAGTACCTATTATGTGACAGTTGCTTTCATATTCAGTGCATCTCATTTAATTTTCATAATAGCTCTGCTAGGTAGGTAATTTTACTCCTATGTTTATAACTGAGAAAACCGAGTCTGATAGTGTTAGTAAATAATAGAACAGTATTTGAACCCAGGTCTTTCCAACTCCAAAACTAGTAATATTTTCACCAAACCATGAGAAAACTAAAGGTTACCAAATGAGTAGTTGATAGAGGGTGTGTGTGTGTGTGTGTGTGTGTGTTAGGTAGTTAGCTAAAGAATGGAAGTATCCAATACAAATGTAGTTATCCACTTGCTCTCAGAGCTATCATCCTTTCAAAAACCAGGAAAGAGGGGCACCTGGGTGGCTCAGTTGGTTAAAGGTCTGACTCTTGATTTCAGCTCAGGTCATGATCTGACAGTTGTGAGATGGAGCCCTGCATCACATGCCGCTGAGCATTGAGTCTGCTTGGGATTCTCTCTCTTCCTCTCCCTCTGTCCCTCCCCTACCCCACTCTCTCTCTCTCCTGCGCATACACACACTCTCTCTCTCTCAAAACAAAAACAAAAAAATAGGTAAAAAGCATTCTCCTTGAAATGCTTGTCCCATTGTAGAGAAGGGGAATATCCAAGAATGAAGAATTCATATGTGTTGGGAAGTCAGTGGGGCACCCTTGTTTTTCCTGGGAACTCTTGACTTGAGATGATTCTGCCAAGAATCAGTGACTCAGTCCCTGAAGTGTTAACTAAACTTGTTGCTCCTGATTTCCAATCTACTCTACAAGCCAGAGTTTTACTACCTGTTGCTGGCATGATTCACAGAGTATGTGAAGAAATCTAAGGTGAAATGTTGAGGATTTTTTCACTCGTCATAGAAGTTGATCAGAGCCCTAAAAGAGGGAAGAAATTGCTCGTTACCCAAACTCCAAATTCATAGGAAATACTGTTGGCTTGAAAGATATAGATCTAGAGAGTTTGAAGTAAAAGAATTTAAATACCCTTTGTCTTTATAGAACATAGCAAGTTTGTCGTTAGTGCCCATTTCTCTGAACACTGAATATTATTTTAACTTTTATGTATTTGAGGGATCTTAAAAATTGTATTTAAGAAATCTCATTAATTTCTATGAGTATTATTAAATGCACAGAACTAACTCACAGTTGGTCATAAAAGAGAGTAAATTTCTTTCCCCATTATGCTAGACTAAAAACATACTCTGGCATAAATTAAGATAGTCATGAGTACTGCCCAATTTCTAGAGTACGACTGAAAACTTACTACTTTATCTTAAGCCACAGTTCTGCTTATTGTAGGCTGTCTCTAATTGTAAAAACAATTATTCAGTGATAATGGCAATTGAAGCATCAGGTTTGCTTCTTTCATTTGTGACTCAAGTAACTTAGCAGATGTCCCCTCTCTCAAAAGCAGTCTTGATGTATGTCTTTAGCGACTGTGTTTTTCACACTCAGGAAGGTAAGTAAATGTGAGTGTGAAAACGCACCAGTGTAATTCATTTATTAAACAAACACTGTGGACACCTGCTGTGTGGGAGGCCGTGTGGTGTGGGCTGGCAAACCAGTTCAGGCTCTCTTCTTGGGAACTGAGTCTCACTTTCCTGGCTTTTAGAGAAGCTGCAATATTGACCATTAAAATAATAAAAAGTTTCCATACTTACTGTTATAATAAGAAAGAAGAGAAAATATTCAAAGAGGTACAAAGAAGAGGCTGAGAGATACAGGAGGTTCCACCTCACAGGGGTTGGAGAATTTATAATCCTTCACAGTTCTCAACACCATCACTGACACACTGGCTAGGGTATATAAAATCTCTAAATTGATGGTTGTATTTATATTTGTACACATACACATTCCAACACTAAAGTACTTTATTTATGCAGAAGGCCCCCAATTCACAATGAACGGTTCACTTATGATTTTCCGACTTATCATTTTTCAATTTTACAATGGTGTGAAAGTGATGTGCTTTCAGTAGGAACCGTATTTCAGATTTTGAATTTGGATCTTTTCTGGGCTAGCAGTATGCGGTGTGATAGCGGCATCTCTCATGATGCTGTATCCCCAGTCAGCACATGCCCACAACCCGCACACATACAACCGTTCCAGACCCGTACAGCCGTTCTGTTCTTCACCTTCAGTACAGTATTCCATAAATCACACAACACATTCAACACTCGATTACAAAATAGGCTTTCTATTGTAAGATGATTTTGATTAATGTATGTGTTCTGAGCACGTTTAAGATAGGCTAGGCTAAGTTATGATGTTCGATAAGTTAGGTTTATTAAATGCATTTCTGATGTGATATTTTCAACTTATGATGGGTTTATCAGGATGCGGCCCCATCATAAATTGAGGAAGATCTGAATCTGTATTCTGTGCTAGATTACCTACTTGTTAGGGGCGCCTGGGTGGCGCAGCGGTTAAGCGTCTGCCTTCGGCTCAGGGCGTGATCCCGGCGTTGTGGGATCGAGCCCTACATCAGGCTCCTCCGCTGGAAGCCTGCTTCTTCCTCTCCCACTCCCCCTGCTTGTGTTCCCTCTCTCGCTGGCTGTCTCTATCTCTGTCGAATAAATAAATAAAATCTTTAAAAAAAAAAAAATGTCCCGCCCAGTTCTATAGAAGTGCTCAGACCAGTGAACATTCCGAGGCACTGTTCTTTTATAATTGAGATTCCCATTTTATTGATTGTTGTAGTAGTCCACAGTTGCCTTAGCTTTTTGACGGCTATACCATGTAGTTATAATAATCCATAACCTCACCATCTGTGAATAACATTATTAACATTCTGTTCTTTTTCTGTGCATATTTTCATAAGAATTAGCCCTAAAGATGATATCGCAAAGGCAACAATTTAGATGCCTTTTGTCTCCTGCTTTAGTTTTCACTTAGCATTATCATTAACATTTTCTTACCTCATTAAAGTATGTGTAAAATGCCCCTCTTAATGGACATTTAGGTTCTTCCTAATTTTTCACTGTTATAAATATTACTTCAGTGAACAGCCCTGTGGGCAGCCTCAACCTCTGCATATTCTCTGCCTGCCCCTCCAGATCCACTCTTCACCCTCCTCTGTGCTCCTTAGAACTATATTTAGAAACTGCATGGACCAAGCTCTCTTGCCATCTCGTTTCTAGTTTGGTTCAGGCAATAGGAGGCTTTAGAGGAGAGGATAGGAGCAGGAGTTTATGTGGGAGTGTGGTGGAGGTTTCCTTCTGCCATTGAAGGCTACAGCCTCTGATGGGTGGACCTCTTCTACAGCTCAGATTTTGCCAGTTCCAGCCCTTCGTCCCTCCCTCACCTCTACATTCACGGGTGGTAAGCTGCCCGCTGTTGAGAGCCTGGACTGCTCCACTACTCCTACTGATATCCCCTTGCCTGCCCACATCTTGTAAACTGTCAGTTCTTTAAAAACTTCTCAATCATCTCTTTGGCATGTGCCATCCATTCCCTGCTGGGATGCTGACTGACTGACATCATCCAAATCTAAGTGGCATGCTCTTTGTATTTTATTTCGTGTTTGAGTTCTTATGCTGTAGGAGTTTACAGTAAAAGAACATTCAGAATTGGGTAGGGGAGTTAAGTTAGGTCAGGTCTGAGCTGGGATTAGTGAATAATGGCCATAGATTGAGTTGAAGTGCTCTCATAGAGATATACACAAATTGCTGTAGGGAACAGAGAGAAGGGAGCAATAAACTCACCGTGCAGCTGCGCTGGACACCTGTACTTTCAAGATAAGGAGGATACCTTAGCTGCCAAACGTTTCCAGTTTGGTTTCATTTGGATATTATTGGTTCAATTGTTTCATTGCTCTTGTCATTGTGGCTAACCCCTTGTCCTGTTCTTGGCAGTTGCATATTCATATGTACAGTCTTCTATATCCCCTTATGTATATCCCTCCATTTACACGTTTGCTGAGAACCTCTTCCTTAGAGAAAGCACAATCAGGATTTTGTGAGCTGGATGGATACTACCATGTTTTGGGCATTCCTCCATACGTGAGTGATAACTTTCTCTTAGTCCTTAAATGAAAAATAAAAAGCACATAGCAAACAGTTAACTTCATTCACTTCTGCTTCAGTTCTAGATATCAAAGTCTATAATTTTCCAGAATAAATAAATGCCAAAGCAGTCAAAGCAACTAGGTGTTGTTAACACTTCACAGGTCATTTAAATCGAATGATAATGTTTTCTATGTTTACTGGATCATCACTGACAGGATCTCTGACTGGTAGAGTATCGAGGCTTATCCAAGGACTCACTGGATTGCTCAAAAGGCCTAGCCCATGTTTTGTTTTTAAATACATTTCATCTATCTTAGGAAATGTTTTTGTTGATCTGATATTCAGATTATATTTCATGCTCTTAAAAATGTGTATTAGTATGAGTATATTCTACTGCAGGTATAAAATGAGGATAATTCACTTAAAATTCAACATATAAAATTCTCGCCATTTACCAATTACCAGTGATAGCAGAAAAGAAAAAACAAAAACAAAAACCTATTGGTAATAGAAATGAAAGAGCTTGGGTTTTAATTCTGGATTTCTCAGTTACAAATTAGGTGACTTTGGGCAAATCATCAAGCTTTTTGTGTCTCAGGGTACTGATCAACAAAATGGGAATGATACCAACCTGCCTGGCCCCCCACCAAGCTGTTGAGAGGCTCCTTTGAAACAGTGTGAAAGAGCAGCGAGAATGTGAGTCCATAGGTAGTGTGAACTCCATCACCCCTTGACTCATCTCTGGCTCTCACTGATTCTTTTTTGAAAGCCTAGTACATACTTTTCTCTCTTCTGGTGGTCTTTTCAGAAGTGAGTAGCTACATGACAATATTTGCTTTTCCCCATCTTTTCTCCACCTTAATCTCCTCTCTGTGCATTCCTCCTTATCTCCTGAGTTCTGGTCTGAAGCTGGTCTGGGGCCCCCTCATCCATGTCCCTGCACAAAGCAATGGGTTGAAAGAGGGGAACTCTGTGGGTCTTGTTGCTGCTGCTCTGCATCACCCCCTCTTTCTTGGTCTTCTCCCCCACCTGCCTGAATCCTCTGTGATGTTAAATGCCTGTGGGAATTGTTTAGCTGGATAGACACGCCCATATTTCCTCCCAGCCCCTGCCACCAGGTTCCCTTCCTCTTACAGATGTAACTTCTTTCCCAGAAGAAGCTCATGTGGGCTTCCCAGAGAATTCAGGGAAGAGTTAGGTTTGATTGTCTCCATTTTGCAGATAAAGCAATTGAGGCATTAAGTTGTTTAATGAGAGGACGATATCCGAGGATTCCCAAATTTTAGCCAATACTCTTTCCATTATAATGCCACAATACAGAATAGATAGAAATAAAAAAAAATGTTTTGTAGCTTTCCTGGTTTATTGCAATGTCCTTTCTTCTTCTTCCCTTTTTAAACTTTAACACAGGTAATGTTAATGACATAAAATGACATTGAAGTAGAAGAAGAAATTGAGAAAATTTTTTTGATTAGTAGAGTAAGATACTGATACATTCTAGTTAAAGACCACACTGCTGTGAAGATTAAAATTTGAATGTAACATTTCTAAAAAATTCTATATGTAGAAAATAGTGGATTTTTGCTAGTGACAAATGGCCAGCTATTGAATTCTCAAATTTGACTCTTACCTACTTTATGCTTTCTTGAAAGACAATTGTCTCTAGGGCATTTCAGTGTTTGGAGTTCGATAACCAAAGACACTGTCCTGACTTGTACGACTTTGGTGGAGCAAAACCCCAGCATTTGTTACCCCACCAGACACTTTTCCCATCAGAGCTACTCATGCTCAGGTCCTAACATGCACGCACCTTTCAGTTCTATTTCTGAGGTGGAAATTTGAGTAGCATTGAGCACAATGTATTTAGGACATTTAAATATTGAATAATTTAAAAATATCTCTAGAGTAATTTCCTTTCGGAATGTGTGATTTGAAAAGGTCTCTGATTAAATTCTCAAGAGATTCTGGTGCCCCAAGCCAAGGCTTGGGCATGGGGCAGGAAACCAGAGTAGCTGCAATCTAAGCTCTGTGAGGCATCAAAGCTTGATGATGGATCAGAGGGCTGAGGGAGTAGCCACCTGTCTCGGTGGTTTATTAGCACAGAGAGAAGAGTGTGAGCAGGTGACATAGCTGCTTCTATCGTGGCCCCATAAACTTTGGGATTTTTGTACCAACAATGTAGATGACTTCAGAAAAGAATGTTGATAATAATCATTTGGGAAAAGAACTAAACCAGAAATCTGAAGACTTAAATCTCTACTTATTAGCTGTGTTAACTCAGTAAAATCACTCGATCTCCCTGGGGCTTAAATTCCTCATTTACAGTAGGAGGGGCGAATTTGGACTTTGATCATAAGATCTGTTCTTATTGAATTCCTCCGAATCACAAATTGAGTTTATAAATTTTCTAGCAAAGTCAGTCAAGATGTAAGTACAATAAACAGTAATGTCTAATGCATATGGAAACTGCATTTGTTCTAATGTGCAGTAGTGCTTTCCACCCTTTTCAATGGGAATGTCTATTGGTGAAAAGTAGAAAGCCATCAAAGTCATGAGGTAAGTTGGCAAAGTTAGAGTTTTTAAACCCCCCTGAGTGAAATCTTGCACCACTTGGACAATTGCAAAAGAGAAAAGAAGAAAACTGTAAGAGTCATTTAGTTTAGACATGTAACATGAAGGCAAAGACATATAAATGCTATTTTGAGGAATCTCTTAAGATATATACATCTGTGTCTTTATGTGTGATCATCATTTTACTAATTCAGCATAGGGTCCTAAAATTTAAACTGAGATATGTGCAGACACTCCTATTTTACTGTCTAGAAGGCCTTACTAATGAGGAAAATTTAGGGGGAAAAAAGATGTAGAGAAAACTGTCTGCCTCCTATGTAGTCATAATGTAGCTTTGATTTAATAAAATAGTATAGTGGTTTCTTTACAGGTTTGAAGCATAGTGTCTTCAGCCCTGAGCTTGTGGCCAAAATATCTAAATTCTGCTCCCGGTTCAGCCATTTTCGGATTGTGTTATCTTAGGTGAATCATTTCACCTCTTTGGAACTCAGTTCCCCTCAAATATGAAAAATGAACCAATGGAAGGGTGAAATGATATTTACAAATCTCTTTCCGGATTTTACATTCTATTTGACTAGAGATTCTAACTTGCTACTGGGGAGGTTGAAGGACATTAACAAATGTTATAGCCAATGGTTACACACCAGCCAATCCTAAATGTTAAAAATCACATCCAGTGTGGGGTGCCGGGCTGCCTCAGTCAATAGAACTTGCAACTCTTGATCTCAGGAATGTGAGTTCAAGCCCCATGTTGCGGGTAAAGTTTACTTTAACAAACAAAGCACATCCAGTGAAAGATTGTTTTGGGAGATGACACCGCATGAGACGGTGTCTTAGGTGGGTTGTCCCGGAAGCAGACTCTATGACAAGGATTCAAGTACAGATGGAATTCAGGAACTACTTATAGGGAGTGAGGAAGGGAGCAGGGAAGGAAAGCCAGCTGGTAAATGGGCTAATTATCATGCCCCTTAAAGGGAGATTAGTCCCCATGGGAAATTCTGAACATCACTGTAGGAGTCAGAGCTATGCCATCCCTTGGGGAGAGGAATAGGGGTAGTATTAGAACTCTTAGTTCTGTCAGTCATGGGTTGGGGGCTGCTCCTGTAGGCCACTGTTTCCCTGGCATTTCCTGCCTCAATGATGTGGGTTCCTGCTGGCCAGAAAGCCCCGATATGGTTGGAAGTTCAGCAGTCCCAGCCTACAGTGTCCTGAGCGGGGGTGGGCACTGTAGGGCTTGTATAATCTGCCTACAGCAGCACAGCCGGGGCAGTGCATCCAACTACCGCACCGTGGTGCACCGACTAAATGTACATATGCATTCATTTTTGGAAGGCAACACCACTAAGGGCCCCTGAAGCAGTGCCCCAGGAAGCAAGGAGCCGTCCTCAGCTGCAGCAACTTGCTGTCTATATCTAAACACAGTGGCATATAGCAGCCAGGGAGGGGCGGGCTCCAGAGTGCCTATTGGCCTTAGCTCTGGGAAGCAGGCCATGGACATTGCAAAAAGGCATGTTGACAGTCCACGTGCAGTCAGTGTAGTCAAAATTGCAGGCTTAATTGCCGGCCGCATCTAGGGCATAGCACTTTAAAGGGAGTAGCATCTGTGAGGACTTAGTGTTTGTGATGCAAAAGGTGACACTCTCAGAGGCGTATGATTGCATTTTGTAGAAACTCTTATTTTTATAGAGAAAACAAATTCTCTGATGTGTTATAAAAACATGTGAGCAGATGCAGAATTTTCTACCGGTGTCTCTGTAGAATTAGACCAGCTGTCAGCAACATCCTTGATGGATTTTGAAATGTCTGAGATTTGAAATAGAATGCTTGGTGTGAGCACTGAAGTTTTGTTCCTTCGGGATCAACCAAGGTTTTGTGCAGACGCTATTGTTTCTAGGTGAAGTTGGCTTCTAAAAGTCAATCTTTCCAGGTATTGCTATTTATAGAGTGGAAAATATGTATTAGAAATATAACGATATTTCTGTTAGATATATAACTTTATGTTTAATATTTATAACAATTTCGACTTTATTTTTAATATTTACGCCACAATTAAAAGCTTAGTGTTCAGAAATGTTGTCGTACTGCTGGTATGCAGAAGCTAGCAGAAGAGTTTTGATAATCTGTACACTCGTGATGATTATTAAAAGGCATTATTAACAATAATATGACCTGGTGAATCATTGTTCTTGAGTTGGCCATATTGCAAAAGACAATTATAGTTAAGGCACCATGACTATATTGCTATTAAGTAATCCACTTACTACAAAATTATGGATATCCAGGAAGGCCAGAGGGAAATCCTGCAATCATTTTCTTTTGTCTCCGTGTCCATGAAAGGCAGATGGACTCTTTTTGGGGAAAGGAAGTTGAAAATTCAATTTGACCTCATCATGGAACAAAAATTTTATGGACCTTTAAAAGAAGAGGTCTAGTGTTTCTCAAAATGTATTGCTTAGATATCCAAATCAAAATCACCTGGAGAAAAAAACAGATTCCTGTCCCCACTTCCAGAAATAGAAATTCGGTAGGTTTTGAGTAGGGCCTAGGAGTCTGCATATTAACCAACCTCATTAAAATCATTAATTGAGAACTATAGGTCAAGTCCAGTGGGGATTAGGATTCAGAAATCTCAAGAGGGTTTTCCCAAAGGCATCCAGCTGCCTGGCGGCTGAGCTGGGGTGAATCTCAGATCTCTTGAGTTTAAAGTTCATTTCTTTACGTTATGTTTATAATTTTTGTAAATATTTGAACTCATATCCCAAACGTATCCTTTGCATAAGTAATGATAAGTAATCATTTACTGCAGAACCAAATACAGCAGATGTGTGAAGTCTTGAACCTTTTATTTACGTAACTATGTAAATGAAATTTGTGCAGATTAGAATAGTAAGAATAGGTTTGGAAGGCTGAGCATCATGTCCTAAAAGAGCACACGCAACACAACAGATGAAAAGTCCTGGTATGAAAGGACTTCTAACAAGTCTCTGATATAAATGTACCTTACAGTTTGTCACACGTATTTTTCCTCTGATCACTTCTTCATTTCCACATCTATTGCTCATATTGGCAAGTTTGCCACAGACAGCTTCCTCCTGCAGTTCTTAATATTCAGACACCTACATGCTCCAACCAGTGCAGCCACTGCTTAGAGCCAGGTAGTTTGCTGACTGTCTGAGCTGGTGAGTTTGCGTGATTAGTACTGGGGACCAGTAAAGTCATAATTGTGGTTCTCCTTTCTGCTTGCGGCTGGTCAGCTTTGCACAAAGAAAAAAAAAAGGCACTTCCTTGTTCATCAACAACACGTCTAACAAGGCAGGTGTTCCTGAGGACGTGGTGCTGGCCATGCAGGAGCCAGGCGAGAGCCAGTGGGCAGCTCAGCTCAGCACACACCTCAGCTCTAGGAGGAGGCAGCCTACGGAGCACTTCCTGCTGATGGAGGGTGGTTAGCGTCCCCTTTGTCTAAGAAGGGAAACAGCAGTTTAAACTCTGACCTGAAACAAGTCTGCAGAGACTCCTCTGTGACCCGCTGGCCCTTCAGGAGCTGCCACAGGGCACTGGGACCCTCCTTAGAGAAGACAGTGAGAACAGGGTTGATTTTGACTGCGATTAAAGTAAAAATAGAATTTGGAAACAGTAATTCTATTTTTGTCTCCTCTCTTCCCTTTCCTTCTGATTCTTGTAACTATATCTAAATCCAGCAAGATTTCAGGAGGCTTACCAGGGAACATAAAATATGCCAGAGTAGTGCGATACGGAAATATAGTAAAGCACCAAGAAAAAACAAAGTTGGAACCCGAGAAATGAGATATAAGGCTAAACCTGCCAATCATAATGATCTATCCATTAGTATGACTGCATCTCAAATCTAGCACTAACTTTTCTAATGCTCTCAGTAAAATAAGAAATGGTCTAAATTACTCAGTTCGGTCTTTAAGATAATCAGAGACCCATCAGGAGGGTTACAACGTTTCTTTGTTCTCAGATCAGAATTTTCTCTGGGGCACCTTTATAAAGAGAACTCTATGATATAAGGAACAATGTTTGATAATTTCTTAAAACAAACTAAACAACAAATTTCTTAGGGGTGTTTTTTATAGCTCCTAATATTGACCTGGGATATAATTTAGTTAAGGCTATTCTGCAGGGGGCCAATACGATGCAATCTAGAAATTGAATGCTAGTTAATAAAATGGCAATACGAAGTTGTAGGGATTTAAAGAACTTGTTAACTGTCAAAATTTCCACAGTGAGATTATCACTGGAATTGCAAAATGCTTTGAACTGTAAATGGAAAAAAATGTCTTGATGTAAATACCAGGGAAAAGCGAGGAAGGGAAAAAGGCCGAGGAAGGCAAACTCATAACCTGCTCCTCAAGGGCAAGACAGATGGAAGAGGTTCCCCTTCCTTCATGGGGCCTGGACATGAGCTGACTGCACCATCCCCTATCGCAGCAGCTGCCCCCTACAGGCGCCCTCCCTCCTCTCCTGCCTGGCACTCATTACTAGCAACCCCTTTTACTCTGAAAAGATCCTTGTTTGGATGATATGTTCTAAGGTCCCCCCACCATAAACCTGACTGTTCACTATGAATGCTTTTCCCAAGTTTAAACTCAACCTCTTGCTGCCATGTTGATAGAGTGGTAAATTACATGCACATCTTGCCTGTGTATATTGAAAAACTTCCCTAGAAGTCTGAAAATCACTTTGTGGATATTCTTGCTATCTCCATCTTTGCACCTCCAAATATTTCTGGGTCCCAAACTATCTTGGGGCTAATGCAAGAGCATTGTGAGTTCCTGCCCTGCACTTAAATGTGAAGAAGGGAGGGGAGACTGAGGCCTTTTTCCACCTGCCCTTTCCATCCAGTCCAGCCCAGGACCTAAGTATTCTTCATGAATTTTTGGCGCTTGTTTAATTGAATTACTTCACTCCAGGTCTGTTATTACCAACTCAGGAGCAATGGATTTTATGGTTTAAAAATGTGTTGAATATGTAATTTATATGTATTAAAAAGTTTCATTTTAAGCAGTAGCGTCTTTAAAAAGGAGAATATACTTCAGTTCTATAGTAGAATAGTCATTTCTGGTGTCAACCATCAGTGTGTGGAGAAAAGTACCATCTGATATATGGCCTTGTGAATTATGCTTTTCACTTTATAGTTCAGACTGGCAAGTTTATTTCTCAGGTAATTTCTTTTTATGTATTCTCCTGACAATCAGAATAAGATGTCACCATATAAGAAACAGTATTTGGACTATAGCCATCTTGTAAAAATACTAGCTTTATACCATAGACGTGGCTAGTTAAGAGAAAAATCAGTACTCTTGACATGACAGTTTTATCCATTTTTAAAAACATGCAATTCTTTATTATGATAGCTAGGAATATTTAGTACTACAAACTTCTAAGAAAGAAAGTACCTGAGCAGAAAAGTAAACACTGGCATAACATTGGTACCAATTTCATCAATTTCTAAATTGCCAGAATTTAGTTTGTGTTTCTGCTTACCTATTTATCCTGGCTTAGTACTGAAGTTGCACTTGGAAATGAAATTCCTTTCCCCAAGTCTTCCTTCATAGTTTCATCTGTAGCTTTTATAATTTTAAATATCTTTTCCATTTTTTAGTTAAAATTTGCTTTTCGCTGTAAGAGTCATATGTGTTTGATTACTGTGGAAGAAGAAATAGCCTTATATGCTTATTGGCTGCATATTTGTGTTTCTTCTTTTGTGGAATGTCCTTTGTCCATTTTAATATTGGTGTGCTTGTGTTTTCTTATTGATTTGTTAGAGCTCTGGAATAAAATTAATGTGGGCAGAGGGTGTTAATTGGCAATATGCTTTTTCTTAAGAAGATAAATTGCTCAAAATTCAAAGCATTCTGGTAAAACAGAAATCTCATTTTTTTTAGTTTGTCTTCTGAGGTCGTATTTCAGAAAATAGTACTTATTTACCTCTGTTTCAGAAGTATGAGTTTTCTTTCTTCTTCTTCTTTTTTTTTTTTAGATTGATTTATTTACTTAAGAGAGCTAGCATGTGGGGAGGGGCAGAGGGAGAGGAAGAGAAGCAGGCTTCCCACTGAACGTGGAGCCAGATTCGGGGCTCAGTCTCACCAACCTGAGACCCCGACCTGAACCAAAATCAAGAGCCCAGCACTTAACTCACTGAGCCACCCAGGCGCCCCAGAAGTGAGTTTTCTTTCTTGAGCAGGAGTTTGAAGTAAGTTTATGCAACATATGTTAGCTGGATATTTTTGTGTGTGAAAGAGATGGTGGAGACTTTTCTGACGTTTACTTTTTGAATATATATAACATAAAAGCATCTTTTATCACTTTTATATTTTTGCATAAGTTTCTAGTCTAATTGACTCCTATAATGAGAGGTCAGTCTCTGTTGTATTGTGATATTTTGGCTTTTTTCAGCTGCTATCACTTGTCATTAATGTTCATATTGACTCTATTTTATCATAGCTATGAAAATAATTTAGGCCCTCATTCTTTTGGCAGAAGATACATTTTTTGAGTAAACCTTTGAGCAAATTGTTATTTTATGTCTGCAATTGATTTTAATTGAAATTAATCCCTGGGTCTAGGTAAATAGTTTAATTAATTTTATCCATGAAGCCGGTTATTGTTCAAGGACAAATGGCACTAAGACGAATCACCTGTAGGATCGACCTGTAAAGAAAACTGTTCTCCTCACACCTACCAAAGAACAAATGTTCTATTGCCTGGAAATGCTGGGTTTTGGGGACTTGGTCACAAAGCAGAAAATATTATTATTATTAAAGAACTTATCATAGGTTCTTTGGTGCCTCCTTATTAAATGACAGCCTGATCTTCTCTCCTTACCCCCACCCTCCCCTTGTCTCCCCTCCTTCATCTTCCTCTCTTCTTCCCTCCTTTCATTTCTAATTGTGGTATAGCTTACAGAGAGCAAAGTATAAAAGTATTAAGTGCACGGCTCAATTAATTTTTGTATATGTATACATGCATGTGACCGTAACCCAGATAATACAGAGTACTACCAGCCCAGGGAGCTTCCTTGTGCGCTGTCCTTACCACCTCCCCATCATACCAATAACTACTATTCTGACCTACATTTCATTATGGGCTAATTTTATTGTTTATATCTTCGTATCATTGGAATCATAGGGTATATATCTGGCTTCTTTCACACAATATGATGTCTATGAGAGTCATCCATATTTTGCAAAGCAGTGGTTTATTGTTGTGTATGTAATATTCTATTATGCAACTGTGTCATAGTTTATCTTATACATTCTGTTGTCACCAGACCTTCGGATTGTTTCCAGTATTTCACTATTACGAATAAAGTTTCAGTGAATATCCTTGTATGTGTCTTTTGGTGAACATAAGTATGTACTCATTTCTGTTGGGTATGCACAGAATTTGAGTTGCTGGGACATATGGCAAACATATGCTTCATTGAATGGACACTTCCAAATTATTTTCCGAAGTGACCGTACCCATTTACACACCCATCAGCCGTGTTAGAGGTCCAGTTGTTCATCAGTCCTTCTAATTTCGCCATTCTTGTGTGCCCTGGCAGTTAATAGTGTATCTCATTGTGGTTTGAATTTCTCTCTCCCTAATAACTAATGATGTTGAACACATTTTTATAAACTTACTGGCTATTTGATATCCTTTTTTGGTGAAGTGACTGTTTAAATACTTTACCCATTTTAGAAAATGGATTTTCTTCCTTACAAATAATTGATTTATCCACATTCTTATATATATAACTATATTCTTTTATAATATAAAGATATATAAAGAATGCATATATACAGATACGACATAAATATATATGTGATTTCTCAGTTTGTAGCTTCTCTATTCTCTTGATAGTGTCTTTTATTTTTTTAATTTTTTAAAAGATTTATTTATTGATTTGAGAGAAAGAATGTGCGGGGTGGGGTGCGGAGAGGGGCAGTGGAAGAGAATCTCAGGCAGACTCCCTGCGGAGCATGGAGCCCTCCACAGGGCTCAATCTCATGACTCAAGAGATCATGACCTTAGCCAAAATCGTGAGTCGGACGCTTAACTGCTTAACCAATTGAGCCACTCAGGTGCTCCTTGATAGTGTCTTTTAAACTACAGAATTTCTCAATTTTAATAGGGTCTAATAATTTATCAACCTTTTCTTCTATAGTTCTTTTATGTTGCTCTTTTGGAAATCTTTGCCGACAATGTAATAGACAGTTAATAAGTAAATGTGTATATTTTTAGAGAGAGAGAGCATGTGTGGGGGGTGGAGGAGCAGAGGGAGAGGGAGGGAGATAAAAGCAGGCTTCATGACCAGCGTGGAGCCTGATGTGGGGCTGGATCCCACGACTGAGATCATGACCTGAGCTGAAATCAAGAGTCAGACGCTTAACCAACTGAGCCACCCAGGCGCCCCAGACATTTAATAAATATTTAATAGATGAATGAGCTATGGGAACGAGTTGTCCACACTTTACAATAGTATTTCACAGTGCCATTTAGTTCTGTCTGTAGTGCTGTAGCTATGTTATGTATATTTTCTCTCCAGTCTTCCTTCGTGGAAGGAAACTAGGTTCTGTAATGTACTGATTGCCATTTCCCTCCAACTCCATGCCACTGCTGCGTGGGAATGTCTCTTGCCTGTGTCAGAAGGTTGGAAACCTGGCAAGTCTGGGTAAAGAGCTATGTGCTAATGTGCAGCTGAGAAAGAGCCAGTGTTTCCTTCTGCAATAGTGATGAGTCACCGGTGTCTACCTGGCTCCTGACTGGGTAAGCACTGTAAGCACTCCATACTTGGGTGACTGCTGAAAACATCATCTTTCTTCTCTTTTTTTATCCAGTCTTTCCAGAAACACCTTTACTAGGAACTTCATCCAATCTCTGCCGAAATGTTAGGGATAAGAGAGATTTCCCACACTTGATTGCCGAGGAATCAAAATAAAGGAGTCCATGGTCAGATGAGCTAGGACTAACAATATCCCAGCTCTGTGGTCCAGGAGAACCAACAAGATGAAATAATGAGATGTGGTTGTAAGCTGCAATGAGAAAGGATCCTGTTTTATTCATTGCTCAGTCCCCAGTGCTGAGGGCGACAAGATCACCTAAGCCAGCCCAGTTTTGAGAGTGAGGAGCTGTTTGTACAATTTTGTCGGTACAACAGGCATAAACTGTATTCGCAGGCAAAGGGGACTGTGTGGTCAACTGACCGGTCCCCAGTCTGTCAGAGGAGCTCAGTGAGGAGTTCCAAGAGGAGGAAGGGAGGAAGAGAATACAGATGAGCAGAGGACATTTGTCCAAAGTCACCCTCTCATTTGTTTGAAACTTCATGTTTACTTTTGAATTTCTACTCACATCTGCTGCTCTTGACGTTTTCAGTAGTCTCCCCAACATTTCTTTAAGATAGAAAAGCTTCATGCCCTGATCTTGCTTCTTTTTCCACTTAAAAAATACAGACCTTTATCTATTGTTTTCATCCTTCCAATTTCACTTACATTTCCCCCTGGCCTGATTGATAATTAACAAATCTAAAAAGAGGGACACCTGGGTGGCTCAGTCTGCCTTCAGCTTGGGTCATGATCCCAGCGCTCAGCGGGAAGCCTGCTTCTCCCTCTCCCCCTACCCTTCTTGCATTCCCTCTCTAGCTGCCTCTCTCTCTGTCAAATAAGTAGATTAAAAAATCTTAAAAGAAAAAAGAAATCTAAAAAGAGATCTTCCAGTCGCGTGTGATAGTGTAAAGGAAAGCAAGAGAACTATAAACACAAAATTCAGTACCTTTGGGGTTGGAGGGAGAGAGGGGGACACGATTGGGGATGGGACACAAGGCAGCTTCAAATATTTGGGTAACATTCTATTAAGCTGAGGTGGTGAGAAGACAGGTGTTGGTTTTACTATGACATAAAGAGCACGTGGACATAACGAGGCCTATTGCAAGTATGATATGCTTCATAATATTAAAAAGTAAGCAAACATTTAAAAAATACTTTTGCATGGGTGACTGCCGAGGCTGACTTAGATTCAGAAGCTGGGTCTCTGTTCAGATGCTGTGGCTTTGGGCAAATGACTGAGCTTGCGTGTGCTGACGCGTCCTCATGTGTGAAATGAGGATGGAAGCGAAGACTGCACAAGGCAGTGTGTGTACAGGTCTCCATTGCAGCCCCTCTGCAGGGAGGGGGTTGTCCCAAACAGCTCTTTTCTTTCCTCATCACTTTCTCTGCTGTCCAGTCACCACTCACTCTCTTTTCTCTATCTTCAGATACAAAATATTCTTTTCTGGAGGTTCCATTTTCTCTCCCATTGCCCTCTGTTTCTAGTTGAAGATAAACTTTGGAGAATGGGGTGGAAATTGGAGGTTTTGTCCCCAATTTAAAAAATTATAAAGACATTCCCCCAATAAAAGACCCTGTTATTTTCACCTCTGTCTCTAGCTTCTTCGACAATCTTTTTCTATCACCCTTCTCAGAAACAAAACACAACGAACACCGTTATATTTCATGCAATGAACAAGCAACAGAGTTTTTACTGGGTGAGGGGAAGACTTTCCCAGAAAACCCAGGCCCCCCAAAAGAAAAATGTTTAGAATATGAATTTTGCATGTTTGTGCCCAATTATTCTGGAGGATAACCATTTATATTTATGAATCATCAGAGCTTGGGAGAATTGGCAAAAAATCAGCACGGCAAAAATCTCTTTTAGGCTATAATTGATATGAAAATAACAAAATGATGCAGCACGGTGAAGATAGATCTGGAATGTATTCCTCAAATGAAAATGGAAGACAGAGTTGTCCCAAACTCCTTTCTACTCAGAGCACGGTCTGCGGGTCAGCAGCATAAACATCTGTTTGAAAAGGCAGGATCTTAGGCTTCACACAGCCTTGCTACTCAGAACCATACACCAAGTAATTTCTATTGGCACATATTTTCACGGCACAGTTGGTAGAATTGCTAGTTACTATTATAGCAGAGGAGGGAGGTCCCTTGGCACTTTCTCCCTCCCAGTAGTTTAGGTCCACTTCCCAATGAATCTGCTTTTCACAGAAGTTTTCCCAAGTGCTGATTAGCTCACCTGCGAGTTGATATTCCCCAAGCTTGACTGTGATTTTAGTGACAGTGGGAAGGAGGAAGGGGAGGAGCAGGTGAGCCTCTGTGCACTGCCATCCACAGGCAGCATGCCAGCCACCTCCAGTCCGGAGAGGGGACATGGTTCTCTTCACTCCCACTTTGGAAAAATCCAAGGAGGAAGGGAAGGACAGTTTTCCCCTCTTCCCTATGGGACCAAAAAGGGAGGGAGGGCTGGCTCATTTTAAAATCAAATTTTATTCTGAAGTCAGTTGAATGTGTACACAAAAATGTGTACGCGTTCATAGCAGTGCTATTTATAATTGTAAAAAAGTGGAAAACCCCCCAATGTCCGTCCACTGATGCGTGGGTGAATAAAGGTGGCGTATCCACACAATGGAGTATCACTCGGTTGTAAGAAGGAATGAAGCCCTGGTACATGCCACCACAAGAGGGACCTTGAAAATATCACGCTCAGTGAAAGAAAACAGTCAAAGAAAACCATATTGTTTATCATTCCATCGCTGTGGAATGTCCAGACGAGGCAAATCTGTAGAGAGGGAAAGTGGATTAGTGGTTACTTAGGGCTGAGGGGAAAGGGGATGGGAGTAACTGCTAATGGGTATGGAGTTTCTTTGCAGGTACTGAAAATGTTCTAAAACTGACTGTGGTGATTGTTGAACCACAGTTGTATGAACGCGTACAACTCGGTGAATATACTCAACCCACTAAATTATAACCCTTTAAAAAGGCGAATTGTACAATATGGGAATTACCTCTCATGAGGTAATTACCTCTCATGACTGTGGTGATTGTTGAACCACAGTTGTATGAACGCGTACAACTCGGTGAATATACTCAACCCACTAAATTATAACCTTTTAAAAAGGCGAATTGTACAATATGGGAATTACCTCTCATTAGAACTATTAGAAAAGATCAGTTTAAAGAATTTCACTTTTGAATTCCATGTCGTGATCATCAGAAGTGACTGCCGTTTTGGCCACATGAAGTGAGGGGAGAATGAGGAGACATAAATACACAACGGCTTTGGTGCCTGATATAAACTATGCCGATGCCAACAGACAGAACCCCCTGGGTCCTGCCAGGATGCTGCCCTGCTTCATTCTTTCACGCCCAATTCCCAGCTTTAGCGGCAGTCCCACTGACTAGACCACAAAAATGGTTTCCAGAAACTCACTGTTAAAATGTGTATGTCTGTGTTTCCTGAGAAGAGAATGAAAGCAAAGGAGCTAAGCTTTTGGGAAAGCCTGAGCTGCTGTGAGTGTTCAGACCGATTCATCACACTAGCTGATCACCAGCCTAGAAAGCACAAGGAGGAGTCCTGATGGAACGGGATTTCGTCCAGGCACATTCGTGTGGCCTTGGGAGCTATGATGGGGAATGGGAATGCCTCAGGGACTGGAGCACGCCTGGGTCCTCACCTGTTTGTTTCGTGTATCATTCTATCCTTTACTCCTCAAGCCTGCTATTCCCCCTCCACGTACATGAAATAGTAAAAGAGGAAACCTATCTCCTTCTGAAAAAGGCAATGCCATGAAAATGGGAATCTACTGTTCCTTGATGTAATATTTTTCATTGTCTAACCGCTCTCATCTCAGGAGAACACAAGGCAAAGAATCAGAAATACAGGGGGGAAGTGTGTGGGACATAAGGAAGAAAGGACCTAGGGAGACCAGATGGAAGGAATAGTATCTTGAAATTTTGAAAATTAGATCACGCACAATGCACTGAGGTACGATTACTTTTTCCCCTGTAAGGTAAAATAGGAGGATGAGGGTAAAGGGATAATGGCCGTGAGAGCTTCCACAGATAAGTCACCATTGTGCGAAAGGGCAGCTCTGCTAGGTCCCTTCAGGATTGTTAGTAACTTGAAAGAGAAATTAAGTGCAGTTTGTTTTTGTTTTGTTTTGTTGTTGCTCACCAGGAATGTGTCCTTGTCTTTTAGCATACAGGCATTACTTGAATGATATCCTAATGTCCTATCCTAATAAAGACGGTTTCGTCCTTTTTCATTATATTAAGTGAATTATTGTACCTCACATTCATAATGATTATCCTGAATTAATTTCTTTAAGTTTTTATTTATTCATTTAAGTAATCTCTACACCCAACATGGGGCTCGAACTCATGACCCCAAGAACAAGAGTCGCATGTTCTTCTGACTGAGCTCGCCAGGTGCCCCTGGTTATCCTGAGTTATTGAGAAAAGGCTCAATTGTCCTTTTTGAGAAGGCAATAGAAGTTTATAGAACACTTTCTTTTAAAATATTTACAGTATAGGGGTGTCTGGGTGGCTCAGTTGGGTAAGTGTCCGACTCTTGGTTTTGGCTCAGGTCACGATCTCATGGATCATGGGAGGGAGCCCCTCGCTGGGCCTCACGCTCAGCAGGGAGTCTGCTTGAGATTCTGGCCCTTGCCCTCTCCCCTGCCCCTCCCCCCACTCAAGTGCACTCTCTCTCTCTAAAAATAAATAAATCTTTAAAAAAATATTTACAGTATAAAATAAAATATTGAGAGTATAAAATATTTTAGTACTTAGAACTAAAAATCTGTTTGTTTTTTAAGTTTTTATTCAAATTCCAGTTGGTTAACATACAGTGTAAGATTAGTTTCAGGTGCACAATATAGATTCAGCACTTCTGTATGACACCCAGTGCTTATCACAAGTGCGCTCCGGAATCCACATCACCTGTCTCACCCACCCCCCTGCCACCTCCATCTAGTAACCATCGGTTTGTTCTCAATAGTTAAGTGTCTGTTTTTTGGTTGCCTCTCTCTTTTTTCTTTTGCTTTTATGTTTCATTTCTTAAATTCCACATATGAGTGAAATCATATGGTATTTGTCTTTCTCTGACAGATTTATTTCACTTAGCGTAACACTCTCCAGGTCCATCCATGTTGTTGCAAACGGCAAGATTTCATTCTTTTTTATGACTGAATCATATTTTATTTTTTATATGTACCACATCTTCCTTATCCATTCATCAATTGATGAACACTTGTGCTGTTTCCATAATTTGGGTATTGTAGATAACGCTGCTGTAAACATAGGGGTGTACGTATCCCCTTGAATTGGGATTTTTGTATCCTTTGGGTAAATACCTAGTAGTGCAATTGCTGGCTCATAGGGTAGTTGTATTTTTAACTTTTTGAGGAAACTCCATACTGTTTTCTAGAGTGGTTGTACCAGTTTGCATTCCCACCAATGGTGCAAGAGTGTTCCCCTTCCTCCACAACCTTGCCAACACCTGTTGTTTCTTGTGTTGTTGATGTTAGCGATTCTGACAGGTTAATAACCTGTTTCTTAAAAATTGTTTTAAAACAGCTATGCAGAATAATTTTAGCCCCGAAAACTCTGAGTAGCTGAAGTTTCTATAGTATTTATGAAAACTGAGTATTATAATTGACATTCTTTTATATGCTGAACACTAGTGGACAGTAGGTACCCCACCCCTCTGTTTTTTAATCATTGACTAGCTTGCTTATGTTTACTGCTAGGACATCTATCATGCTATATAATTAAGTGACTGAGTTTTTTGTTTAAACCACATCTACAATTTTTAGGTTTCAGAGCAGCAAAGTCTCATACTAGAATCTTGTTCGTTCACAGGTATTGTTTTAGTTCTAGAATATACTGATAGTTTTTAAATTGTAGATGTTGGACCAGCTCCTCAGAGTTCTGAGAGGGAGCCTAGCAGAGCTGTGGTCCTTTGTCTAGAAGGCATGGCCTGGTGACATGGAATAATGGTGCCTGGGGAGTGCAGGAAAAATGGCTCAAGTGCCCTCTAAAGCCCTTTAAATCAGGGCAGGCAGCACCCACCTGTGGGCATCTGTGCAGCCTCACCCTTCAGATATTGTAGCACTAACACACCGGTGAGTAAGCAGATGCTGTGCAGAGCCCTCTGGGTGTTCCTCCTGTACCCCACTCTCTTGATCTTCCCTGAACTGGCATAGCAGGGAGGAGCCCCAGCGCCTGAGCCCTGCAAGGATTGGCAGGGACTGCATGGTGCGCAGTCCTTACCTGGGCTAAATGGTTTTTTTTTTTTTTAAAGATTTTATTTATTTATTCAACAGAGATAGAGACAGCCAGCGAGAGAGGGAACACAAGCAGGGGGAGTGGGAGAGGAAGAAGCAGGCTTCCAGAAGAGCCTGATGTGGGGCTCGATCCCATCACGCCGGGATCACGCCCTGAGCCGAAGGCAGACGCCCAACCTCCGTGCCACCCAGGCGCCCCTGGGCTAAATGTTTTGATTGTTACCATTGCTCTCAGACCTAAAGATGTATCTTTATTTGCTGACTACCTACTTAGTCCATTTGTGTATAATAAGGCTGTCTCTCTTTACATTGCTCCTCTTTTTCCTCTTCTTTTTTGTCTTTTCTTGCCTGAAGGATATTTGATTACTGATCTGTAGCATTTTATCAAAAATTGAATAGAAGGGTAGCTGGTCAATATTGGGTTTTAGAACTGCCTGGAATAGTCTCTAATCCATACAAATAAAATTCATCCAGGCCACAAAGCCTTAGGTACACTCGATTCAGCTTCCCTGACACCGTATTTTGTTGGCATCTCTGAGCAGCTTGTTAATAAGTATCTCTAACATCGTTTAACCTTCTCTTTGTCCTCTTTACTGTCATGTTTTCCACAGCCTCTGAAGGAATGTTTCCCATTTTTTTTTCTACCTTTCCAATGCATACAAAACAGCATCTTACCCTCATGAGGTTTTGTTACCCACTAAGTGTTTACTAAATATCTATGTTTTCTGTGTCATGTCCATTTCCATTTATCACAGATAATTGAAAACATTTTTCTTTCAAACCTCCAAACTTCCCTTATGTTCTTTTAAGATTATCTTACAGTTGTTATTAAGGGATTTTTTTAGAGGCTAAATTCTAGGAAAACTGGATATCAGAGCACCTTGATTTTCATTCCTGGCATTGTTAAGCCCTCTATCTAGCAAAAAGAAATAGTGATTTCAAGTTGTTTCCAAAATATAAGCTTGTTTTTGAAAGCAAAGCAGTTTCTAAACAAGTTGAGTTTGTTTCATAATAGTGCATTCAAGTTAAATGAACCATGTAATTTCTGCTTATGGATGTTAAGTTTAAAAGCAAACACTGTTTCAAAAAAAAAAAAAAAACTTGACAGGCCTTATCTTTCAAAGAAGAAAAAACACAAAGATTATCTCTTAATTGAAAGTATAATGCCTAGAGAGTTGATAGCAATAGTGTGTTATAAACACACAGCAAGTAGTGATACCAATCACATTTTGAATTGTTCTTTCTGAAAATATTTGCACTTCAAAGAAACAGTGCAAAAGCACTTGAGATCTGACTGCAACCTTAAATATAGCTCAGTGTATACCTGATGATTTATAAAGAGCAATTTAGGGAGAAAGGAATTACCTATATCAACTTCTGAAAGGTAAACCTAAAAAATTTCTTTCCTTGAATTATTAAAAAAAATTATTACTTATTATATTATATCATAGTTTTAAGAGAGCTTTAAATATGGGATTTACTTTGAAATTATGGGTATGTTGTGAAGTTCCAAAGAGTGCTAATACACATCCATGTCTTTCTTTAAAACTGTTTAATTTTAAATTATTCAATACACATTTTACACACAAAAAATAGTTTATTTACTATTTGCCATATCTGTCTCCTTTTCTTTTTTTAAAGAAAAAAATTAATACAGATATGTTGTGGGGGTTTGTGTTTTGTTTTGTTTTGTTTTTTTGAGGGGGGAGGGGCGGAGAAAGAGGGAGAGAGCCCAACAAGGAGCCAAGGATCCTGATGCAGGGCTTGATCTCATGACCCTGACATCATGACCTGAACCAAAATCAAGAGTCCGATGCTTAACCAACTGAGCCACCAAGGCACCCCTATATGTTTTAAGACTGCCCCTATCCAGTCCATTTCCTTTCCTCTTTTTCTGGCTGTTACTATTAAACTGAAATCAGTGTGTATCCTTTCCACTCATGTTTTAATGCTTTTACTGCATGTGTATGTGCCCATAAGTGGTATATATTATTGTTCTAAATTTTTTAAGTCTACATAAATAGTATCATATTGCTTTTACCTATCCTTTTACAGCCTGCTTTTTAAAATACTCAATATTATAGTTTTTGAGATTTATCTCTGATGATATAAGCAGAACTAGTCTATTTAACTATGATAGAGATTTTCATTTTATGCAATACCGTACTTTATTTATCCAATCCTGTATTGATGGACATTTCGTTTTTTCAGTTTTTGTAATTTTTCACCATGTGAAGATACCACCCTGTTTGGGTGTGAATACTGAATGAGCTCATAAATTCAGTGGGAAGTAAAGACCACATCACAAACCTTCCACATTTAAACATCAAATAATTACAATATTATCATCTGTGTTTGACTTAACCAACTCCTAGCAAAGGAGAAATCTACAACTTTGCCAGAATATGTAATTTCAGTTCCAGCATTTCAAGAAAGACCCGTTTATCCTCTTTGACAACTTTAACACCAAAGTCAGAAAAACCAGCACCTAAAATCTCTGGCATGCCACTCCTTAGCATGGGTCAGTGGAAAGGGCAAGTTTAAGAGGTTGCCTCTTGGGGTGCCTGGGTGGCACAGCGGTTGAGCGTCTGCCTTCGGCTCAGGGCGTGATCCCGGCGTTCTGGGATCGAGCCCCACATCAGGCTTCTTGCTATGAGCCTGCTTCCTCCTCTCCCACTCCCCCTGCTTGTGTTCCCTCTCTCTCTGACTGTCTCTATCTCTGTCGAATAAATAAATAAAATCTTTAAAAAAAAAAAAAAGAAGTTGCCTCTTGACCAAATGTACAAACAATGTGGTAGTGAGCACCCTTGTCTAGACTTGCTAGGTAATAGAGGTTTTAACCTTACTAGGAAGTAGGAAATTCTTCTCCAATGTAGATTTGTCAAAAGGTATGAGTTCCCGCCTTTTACATCCTCCCCATTTGCTAGTATCCAACTCTCAAATTTTCACCAATCTGATGGATGCAACATGTTATCAGAATGTAGTTGTTGGGTTTTTTATTTAAATTTTTTTACTTGGGGATATTTTCAAACTTATGGAAAAGTTGGAAAAATAGTGCAAAGAACTTCCAGATACCCTTTACCCAGATTCACCAATTGTTACTATTTTGCCTCATCTTATTTATCTTTCTCTATGTACATATTTTTTTCTGAATCACTTCAGATTAAGCTGTGTGCAGTATGTGCCCTTATACCTAAATATTTCAATGCCTATGTTCTAAGAATAAGAACATCTCTTATATTATCCAAGTACAATGATCCACTTTAGGAAAATTAACTGGATACACAATACTTTTTTCTAATGTACCACCCATAATTTTTTCCACTGACTAATCACGTCCTTTATTTCATTTATCCGCCCTGTCCGGGATCCATTCCAGGACCATGTGTACCATGTGGTGGTCACATCTTTAGTCTCCTTTACTGTTGATCAATTCCTCAGCCTTGCTTTATTTTAAAGGATACAGTCCTCATGTTTTAATAGAATGTTCTTCATTTTTGAGTTTTAACTTAGTTTAATCTACATATTCCTGATTAGTAGTAATGCTGAGATCTTTTACTATGTATATTGGTTATATAAACTTCCTCTCCCGTGAATTAATTATTTTTTGCCCATTTTTCCTGTGAGTTCTTTCCATATTCTGAATTCTAATCCTTTACTTGTTATAGGTACTATACATAGCTCCTCTCCAACTGTGCCATTTTTGTTGTTATTGCTTAACTTCTTTGATTTTTTAAATTAACTTTTTAGTGATTCTTTGTGTAATGTAGAAATTTACAATTTTCTGTTAAAGTATAATTAACATACAGTGTTATATTAATTTCTGGTGTACAACATAATGATTCAACAATTCTATAACACAACTCAGTATTCACTGAAGTTTACATATTTTTAAGGATTTATTTGTTTTAGAGAGAGGGAGTGAGTGGGAGGAGGGGCAGAGGGAGAAAGAGAGGGAAAGAATCTCAAGAAGACTTCCTGCTGAGCCCGGAGCCCATTGCAGGGCTCCATCCCAGGACCCTGAGATCATGACCTGAGCCAAAATCAAGAGTTGGACACTTAACTGACTGAGCCATCCAGGCACCCCTGAAATTTACATTTTTAAATATAGTAACATTTATCAATATCTCCCCATGAGGTTTCTTTTTAGTCTTCCCCAAAATTGCCTGGGCTATTTTTGGCCTTTTTCTCTTCCATTATAAATTTAGGATCAGCCCTGTGAGTTTGTTGAAAAGATCTCATTAGAAAAGTAGTGGATTTATGGGGCACCTGGGTGGCTCAGTCGATTAGGCATCTGCCTTTGGCTCAGGTCATGATCCCAGGGTCCTGGGATAGTGCCCTGCGACGGGCTCCCTGCTCAGTGGGGAGCCTGGTCCTCCCTCTCCCTCTACCTGTTACTTCCCCTACTTATGCTCTCTCTTTCTCTGTCAAATAAATAAGGTCTTAAAAAAAAAAGAAAAAAGAAAAGTACTGGATTTATAGACTAATTGGGAGGAAAATTGACCTCTTTATGATGTGAATTATTCTCATCCATAATTGTATCTCTTCATAATCTTAGGTCTTGACTGTCCTTTAGGAAAGAATATAATTTTATTCTTGAAGAACTTGACCATCTGTTCTTTGAATACCACGGTACCTTTAGTTTTTATTGTTGTGAAAAAGATTTAGTTTTTTTTACATTTTCTAATTATAATTTTTGGTATATAGAAACACTACTGATTGTTATACATTGATCTTCAATGTAGCAGCCTTGATAAACTCTCTTATTCTAATAGTTTGTAGATTGCCTTGGATTTTCTTAGATAATGATCTAATCTATACATAATGACAATTTTGTTTCTTTCCTTTTAGTGTTTATACTACTTTTCTTGTTCTTATCTTTTGCACTGGCTAGAAGCTCCAGTTCATTGATAAATAGGTACAGTGATAGAAGGTATGATTGTCTTTTTCTTAGCTTTGAAGAGACTGTTTCTAACATTTCACTCTTATTTAATGCTCCCTGTATGCTTTTCAGAGATACTCTTTTTCAGGGAAGAACTCCAACCGCATCGAGAATTACAAAAATTACTAAGACTGCAAAAGAGACACATGCCAGCCCATTGTCTTGCCATAATTCTATGGATGCCAGAAGTAGATAATGAGACTCAACGGATCAGAGCAAGACAGTTTATTATTCTCAGCAGAGCAAACAGCACGAGCATATGGTAACACCAGTTCTCCCATGGTGTGTGATATGGTGGCCCAGTGTGCCACAACTAGGGAATCCAAGGCTAGGGCTCAGCACCTTTTATATCAAGCAATAAGCAAGGCAATCCTCCTCCCCTGCAGAATAAGTGGTTACACTGTAGTTGTGTTATGATTGCCTTGACATATTTGTCTATATAGCTAGCTACAGAAATGGATCAAGGACAAGCTGGTTAAAGACTTCAGGGTTGATATACTCAGAAAGGACATGTAAAGATGTTTGGAACCCATGGCAGACTGCCTCTCCCAACAAGAATTTCTTTATTTGGTTTGCTAGAGGATTTTGACATGAATGGCTATTGAATTTTATCAAGAGATTTTTCTGTGTATATTGAGGAAACCATGTAGTTTTTCTCCTTTAATATGTTACCCTCCTATGTTATGTTAATAGTAACATTAATTGTCTAATGTTAAAGCAGGTTGGAATTCCTGAGATAACTTCTTCTTGGTGAAGATATATATTGTATTTTTCACACATTGAACAATTCGTTTTGCCAATATTTTATTTAGCATTTTTATAACTATGCCTTTAGTTGAGATTGGCCCATGGTTTTCCTTTACTTTATAACCCTTTTCTGCTCTGGATATCAAGGATATATGACAATCATAAAGTTAATTGGTGAGCTTTCCTTCTTTCTCCATTCACTGGACCAGTTTATATAAGAGGGGTTATATGATGAAGGCTACCTGAAACTTTAGTAAAGTTTCCTTGATGTAAAAATATGAGGGCCTAGTAACTTCTGAGTAATCTTTGGAGTACTGTTTACATTTCCTTAACTTAATAGCACTTTATCAGTGTTTCTGTTTCATCTTGAGTCAATTTTGCTAATTTATATATTTTTAGAACATTTTCCACTCTCTTGAAATTTCCAAATGTATTGGTGTAATATTTTCATGGTTTAAAAACCCATTTCTGTTTGTGTAGATAGGTTTTGTCTTTATTCGTAATGTTTTTAGTTTTCTTTTTCCTCTCAACTATTTCTTTGTTTTCTATTTCATTAATATCTGACTTATATTTATAGTCATTTTCTTCCCATTTGTTTAAGTTTATGCTATTCTTTTTCTAGCTTCCTGGGTGAATGTTAAGTTAATTAATTTTTGGTCTTTCTTTTTTTTTCTAATATATATATTTAAAGCTATAAAGTAGCTTTATACCTTTAATTTGTTATATAGTATTTTCATTGTTGTTCAGTTGTGTTTTACAATTTCAGTTGTGATCTCTTCTGGAGCCCATGGGTAATATAGAGGTGAGATTATAAATTTTCAAAGATACAGCATCTTTTTGTTTGGTTTCTTTAACTAGTGGTTTTGCTTTTCCTCTCCCTACAGGAGTCTTATCTATTCAAGACTAATTTTTTTTTAAAGATTTTTTATTTATTTATTCGACAGAGATAGAGACAGCCAGTGAGAGAGGGAACACAAGCAGGGGGAGTGGGAGAGGAAGAAGCAGGCTCCCAGCGGAGGAGCCTGATGTGGGGCTTGATCCCATAACGCCGGGATCACGCCCTGAGCCGAAGGCAGACACTTAACCGCTGTGCCACCCAGGCGCCCCTATTCAAGACTAATTTTTATATTAATTCCTTAGCTGGTGATTATTGCATTATAAAGGTACTGTAATTTCAGACCCCATATCTGTACAGATCACAGGCTTTGGTATTTTGTTTTTCATGAGGGGCTTTTGTCCCTATCCTGAGCCCTGATACTTGGCAAGCTTCTTTGTTACTTCCCTGGCTCATTGGAGACTGTTACTGCTTCCATTTTCATGGAGGAGGTATCCTATCCAGGAATCCAGCTTTATGACAGGGTCTCATTTCCAGCTCTCTGCCATGCATGGTCCCACGGCTATGTCTCTTGTCTCCTCAGAGTCATTAAAGCCCTAGTCTCTAGATATTACAGCTTATTTCCGGATCTGCTATCTACTAGGAGGCCAGGGTGCCAGCATGGACATTTACTGCTTTTGGTTTGAATTCTTTCTTTATTTCTGATCTCAAGGCACTTCTTTTTCTTTTTCTTTCTTTTGTGCTTTTTTGAATTTTAATCTATCAAATTTTATCTCATATTTCTGTGAGTTTGTAGTGAAAAGGTGTCAATCTTTGATTAGTGCCCCCAGCATCCTCTCCAAACAGAATTTTGACCCCTCTTTCAGTGCAACATTGAATGAACTCCTAAATATAGTGGAAAGCAAAGAGCACATCACAATTCTTCCATATTTAAATATAAAGTTAGCTACAGTATTATCATCTATGTGTATGACTGCACCACCTCTAGGAAAGGAGGATTCTACAACTTCTGTGTGAATATATAATTTCATTTCTAGCATATCTACCAGAACCTTTATCCTCTTTGACAACTTTAGAACCAGAGTCAGAAAAACCAGCACCTAAAATCTCTGACATACTACTCTTAGTATGGGTGAGTGGAAAGGTCAGGTTTAATGGTATTACCTCTTGACCAAATGTGCAGATTGCGGACTTACTAATACCCTGTTCTGCCAGAAAAACAAGACCTCAGACAAATACCCACTATTTGAACACAGACATTTTTTGACTGATTGCATCATGGTATACAAAGGTAACCACACTAAAGTTGCTGTGGTATTGCGTGAAGTCAAAGCACTTAAAAGCTATGTTTTTCCAAATGACTTTATCTTGGTTCATTTAAATATGCATTTGACTATAGATTCAAAAAAGATTGGAATCATTGGTTCAGAAATTGCCTCAAATAAGACAAACATCAAGTTAGAGTTTAGGTGCTGTAGGTGTTTGGGTACTTGAAACGAGCTCAATTCGATTATCCAACGTAATCCTTTTCTAAGGTTCAGCTTTGAGTCCCTCATCTCCGATAAAGGAGAGGGTGTGACCAAGGAACACAGAGTTCAGGAGTCAGGGCATTATGCCCAGACCCAGATGGTTTGGGGTCAGTGGAAGGCTACAGCCAAACCTGCCTCTATGAAATCAGTGGAGTGTATCACCACTAACTCCTTGACCACCACTAATCTCTGTAACTGGAACATTTCTAACAGAGAGTTAACTAGAGATAAATTGTAATAGTCACCTACTGTCTGTATAATTCTGGGAAATAATATGTTTTTAACCCTTTTCTGTCATAAACATGAGAATTTGAGCCACTGTGTCTCTGTGTCAATCTCTGAAGCCTATAGGTATATAGGTATCTATCAAATGTGTATGACCCCACATTCCCTAACATTTAGCGTCGTTATGAGAGGTACTGATCTGGCAGTTTAACAGCACGTGCAAAAATTGTAAGTCTCATTGAATTATCATGCACAATTGTTTTTCATCTTCTTTTCCAGGAAGTTTTGAAGTACAGTATGTAGATCGAACCTTACCCATCTTCCCTACTTTAAAAAGTTGTCAGGCATGTAAAACTAAGAGAACAGTGTAACAGCAACAACAATCCAACAAACCAATAACCGACGGATTCAGAAGCCATTTCAGCAACTGATGGCAAAAATCTATCTCCTATAAAATATGCAGGAAGTACGTTGTTTTGGACACTGAAATGTCTCTAAACATTCAAAAACTCTGTTGGGGGACTTTTTTTCTGGCCTCTAAGCTCTCCTGAACTCTTACTCATTTTCCTATCCTACCTCTCAATTGCTGGAATATTATGTCAGAATGATACCTCTTCTATGAAATCTTCCCAGTTTTTCTCCAGGCAAAATTGACCCCTTCCTTCTTGTTTCTTATTTTCTGAATCCCTCTGTCACAAATCCTATCAGGCTTTTTTGCATTTGTCTGTTTACACACCTGGTTGTCTCTGGCAGAGTATGAGCTCCTTGAAGACTAGTACCGGCCACATCCCCTAGAGCCTAGCATGGTATGTGGCACATTGGACATATCCCATAAAGAGTCACTGAATGAATAAATGAAGAGTAGGAGATCATCTTAGGGTTTTTTTTTCTTTTAACCTGGGTTCTATTTTGAACTGTGGTTCACCTTTCATTAACTCTTCTCAGTGAGGACGTTTGCCTACAGAAGCAGCTGATTTTGCATAGTAGTAGCATCCAAGTACAGATGCATACATAAAAACACCCAATATCATTCCAAGCGGAGTTTCTGCATTTAAAAAAAATAACCAAAGAAGCCTGATGAGTCACCTTACCACTTCCTGTGAAAATCTCTTCACCTCAGAAAAACTATTTGGTCAGCACTTTGACAATTTTGTGTGTAGAAAATCCTGACATGAGTCAATAGATCAAATTTTCACAATCTGCTTAAAAGGAATTTCAGTTTTTCGCCCTTTGTCTAAGTTGCCATTTGTCACATGCTTTAGTTTGCCCTTCTAATTTTCTAGACCAAAAAATAACTCATCACTATCTTACAACCTGTTTGGTGCCCTTGTTGCAGATCAATCATTAAATATCAAATACTTAAAAAGTCAAGTTCACATCTTTGTTAGAAAGTTTTGAACTTGCTGAGAGCCCCCATTTGAATAAATTTTTGGATGTAAAATATAGACATGGTAAAAATTTTAAAGACCATCTGGGCCCAAGGAAGTAAGCTTTAAGTATTCTCTTATGGTTTAGAAGGAATTTTCTGTGTGATAAATTCAGCTTGGGTTTTCCAGATCTGTCCTTTAAGATGCAATATTAATTAAATATAACCTACAAATTATAACAACAGATGTTACCAGATCTTACTTGAGGCGATGCCCTTTTTCTTTCATTTTTTGTTTTAGTGTAATTGTGCTTGTGTTTTCTCCATCTCTTACTTTCTTTATTGGGAACTAGCAATGGATGGGAAAAATATTCCAGAATAGGAATAGAAACAGGTGCAGCAGGAGAAGCTTGATCACGAGTGAGGGCAGAATATTTTTAGGTAGTCATGGAAAGATTCTTCTTAGTGTTGGAAAAAACTGAATGACTTAGCAGAGCCCTTTAAAAGTAGTCTCTATACATATGCAATAAATATAGGACACAGAACAAGCCCTGGTAAGTGCCAGGCACTGTGAGAAGAACCAGAAGTGGGAATAGAAGAATGAATATGCTACAGTTCCCGCCTTCGTGGATCTCCTAATCTAGCGGGATAGAGCACCTAGCTGCAGTGCCACGTGACAATCACAATACCTGTAGTGTTTATGAGGACACAGGGGGACATGATCAGTTTTTTGAGGGAAAGTCAAAGGTTTCGCAAAGGAGACATGTACGCTAAATCTCAAAGGAAAGCTGCTTATACCGGGTAGAGAAGGGTGAGGAGAAGACCATCTGAAGCAAAGGAAACAATGTGACCAGAGTAAACGCATGGTGCTCTAGGAGCTACCTTTCTTGCTAGCTAGTTGAGATATGGGTCCGTGGCTCTGCTCTGACCACCAGCCACTGCCTTTCCTCCTCCACGCTCCTAGGTCATCTAATGACCCTCTGGTCATAATTAGGTTTCAGATAAAAAGGGGTGTGAAGGATAATTTTTTCTTTATATTAAATAAAATTGTAAGGATCCTCTAACCTCTTTTCCACCCGCAGAGCTAATAATAGAGTTGGATTCATTTTTTTTATAATAATATTTTTTATCATATTATGTTAGTCACCCTACAGTACATCCCTGGTTTCTGATGTAAAGTTCCATGATTCATTACTTGCGTATAACACCCAGTGCACCATGCAATACGTGCCCTCCTTACTACCCATCACCAGCCTGTCCCATTCCCCAACCCCCCTCCCCTTCTGAGGCCCTCAGTTTGTTTCTCAGAGTCCATAGTCTCTCATGCTTCATTCCCCCTTCTGATTACCCCCTTTATCCCTTTCTTCTCCTACCAATCTTCCTACTTCTTATGTTCCATAGATGAGAGAAACCATATGATAGTTGTCTTTCTCTGCTTGACTTATTTCACTTAGCATTATCTCCTCCAGTGCCGTGCATGTTGCAGCAAATGTTGAGGTTCATTTGTAACAAGTGACTCTTAAGTAAGGGAATGAACTAGGGAATGCTTTGGCCTTGACTTGTATTTTATATGTGTTATCTACTATGAAGAGAGTTTAGCCTCCAGTTTGCTTCCCCTTAATAGGAAATTAGATTCTGAGAATGTTTCAGTCATATTTTCTATCACTAATGCTATCATTATTCTCTTGTCTTCTGAATGAATCTTTGAAACTCAGTCAGGATCTTTATAGCAAATGGCGAGGACATGTTAGGGAGGGTGACTCTGACACCCTTGATCTGGGGCCTGAGGAAGAAGTGATCTTTAGCTCAACAGCATGTAGGATGGGGGTGGGGGGATGGGGGAAGATTGTGAGCAGTGTGATGACCACGCCCACGGCAGCAAGGAGCAGGCTGCATTCAAGTCCTGGCCTGTAAGCTCTGTGAGGGCGGGAAACTGTTCTGTGCGATCTCATGCGCCTGGAACATTGTCTGACATGTGACAGGTTCTGAACCGAAAAATGTTGAAAGAGGAGTTGAAAAGATCCCATTGTTGCTGGGGCATGGGGAGCAAGGGATTGCATGGAACAAACTGATTCTGAGCGCTATTAGGACCTGTAGCTCACATTGGAGATAGTGGGCTTGTCCCTGGTGGTGGGACACCATGAAAGGATTTTAAGCTTGTTGAATCACTACGTCGTACACCTAATCTAACATCGTATGTCAACTATACTTCAATAATAAAACTTAAAAAAAACCAGCTAACAAAAGGATTTTATTTTATTTGTTTTAGAGATTTATTTGAGAGAGCAAGAGTGAACAAACAGAGGGAGTGGCAGAGGGAGAGGGGAAGCACGCTCCTCGCGGAGCAGGGAGCCCAACATGGGGCCCGATCCCAGGACTCTGGGATCATGACCTGAGCCAAAGGCAGACACCCAATGACTGAGCCACCCAGGCGCCCCCCCAAAAAAGGACTTTAAGCAAGGGGAAGACATGACGGGATTTGCTCTATTGTGTGGAGCAGTGCTTTCCAACTCTCTGGTCATGACCAACAGTGAGAAACACATTCTGCGTTGTAGCCTGATTCTACACACGCGCATAAATAATTTTCTGTGAACAATGCTTAACTTTATCAAGCGTAATGTGTTACATTATTTTTGTTCTATTGTTAAAAAGTAGTGGTCAAAAGTCAGTATAACTCATGGATCATAAGTACAGTCTGAAAAACACTCCTATGGGAAATGGGCACTCTGAGGATGGAGGCTGTGTGCATAAAATTAAAGAAACAAAAAACAACTTCAGGTGATCTAAGAAAGGTCACACATGTTAGCTTAAAAACAACATGCAAAACGGAAATCCGGAGAGAGGCTAGTTCCGGGGGAAGTCATACAAAGTGTCAAATGTGGGAGGGAGGTTAGGAGTTACAGAATCGTAGATGAAAAGCATCAAAGGCTAGTCAACTTGCTTCAGGGCACGCGAGGTGCTGTCGGAGGACAAGGCCCGGGATTTCTCCTCCATCTGTGATCTTTCCATGATCCCCTTCATCCTCCCCATCAGGACTCTTCACAACCAGTGTGAGGCACTGTGATGTCACCACCAGGTTAGAAGTTTGGGAGCCGAAGCCTGAGGAGGTTCTGTGACTTGCGGTGAGGTGAGATGCCTGTGGGGAGGACAGGGCAGGGCCAACTGCAGGCCTCCTTACGTCTGGTCTGGCGAACTTTCCATCACACCAGTGCTCCATGCATACGCAGGAAGCAGGAGGCCGGCTTACACAGTGGCAGGCAGCATTTTCACAGGCTTACGTCTCCGCGCCGGACTGTGAGAGTCTGCGGCAATACTATCTCATCAGTCTGCATTAAAATTTTATTTTTTTTTAAGATTTTATTTATTTGACAGAGATAGAGACAGCCAGCGAGAGAGGGAACACAAGCAGGGGGAGTGGGAGAGGAAGAAGCAGGCTCATAGCGGAGGAGCCTGATGTGGGTCTCGATCCTGTAACGCCGGGATCACGCCCTGAGCCGAAGGCAGACGCTTAACCGCTGTGCCACCCAGGCGCCCCTGCATTAAAATTTTAAATTGAGGTGTATGAACGGCTTCCTCGGAACTGTAGGAGCATCAAAGTTCATCTGTTTCAGAAAAAGAATGATTACATCTGAACATCCAAATCTTAGTCGCATATCTTCATTGATATCTTGGCTCAAAGAGTGGGAAAGCAAATCAGGAAATGCATTCATCATAAAAATGCTTATTGTAGAAAACCCCTGGGAGATTGATTTTAATCTTAAGAACCAGGAAGATGAAAGATAAAATGTGGTTAATAAGTAATATATGTAAATTAGAAAGCATTTGTGTGTATGGATGGGAAATAATAAAATCAGTTTGAAATACATTTTCTACCGAAGCTGCTATGTTTCTAGGGCAAATTGGCTTTTTGAACTGTCACAGGGCACTTTGGGCCATAACAAAATGTTGCACTATTATTGACCTACTTTGGGGAATTGTTTCTGAAATGAGCTTGTCTGGAGCAGAGGTTGATTTCTCTGGGAGTCCTATGTGTGCCGGGCCGTGGAAGTGAACCCAAGGGGCAGTGTAGCATTTGCCTACAGATTTCATTAGGACTTGACAATTTTGATGTTAGTGTATTTCTTCACACAGAGCTCCTGCCACCACATGTCTGTATCTACACAGGCTTAGGGTCTTCATGTATGAATTGGTTTTGAATGATTTTTTTCACCCTAAGTTTTCTTCACATCTGTCTCCAGGTAGTCCTTGTTCACAGATAACCAGTTTTCAGCACTTGTACCGTGTGGGCTCAGTTAACCTTGCTCAGTGTGAGGACAGGGGCCTTCATACCCTTCCTGGTGCTGGCATTAAAGACTCAGTTGTAAGGAAAGTATTTTGGCCCTAATACTCCCCCATCCCCTATACCAGGCAGCTTCATACTGCTTAGGCTGATGGTTTGAGTTTCCTCTTCCTTTTTGATACCTTAAAATTCTCTATTTTTTCAGTATAACTAGGTATGTTAAATAATTTATTATAATTTATCCAGACTATGTATTTGGAATAGGAGGAAAGTAGCTTCTTAATCATCTCAACTAAAGTCCTATTACTTTAAAATTTGATTTTGTTAGAAAAAGAAAGGATGATACTAGATTATTGTTTTATCCCACATGTGTATGGATTGCTGTGGCCTGTTACCAAAGGGTGTGGTGGTTCTTTTACATAGGCTGTAGTGTCTAGAATAGTTTGCTACTGGTAGGAACTGAGGAACATACATGCTGTTCTTATGATTAGGGATATCTGTCTTGTTTACGTAGACCTAACATAAGTTGGGAAATGTTAGAGAAAAGAAAATAAGACAAACATTATTATCCCCTATTTTCACCTTCAACTCTGAACCTGATGAGGCTCCAACTTTCAGTGCTTCTTTTGTGTGGCAAAGTTCTTAGCCGTGGACACATGAAGCCAGCTAAGCTGAAGAAGTGCCTTATATCTGTCCATCTAAGAATATATTGGACTTTTTGTGTCACTCGTGACTTTTTCAGTTGTTGAGTACAGTAATCCAGCTCAAATTCTTTAAAAAAAATGCAAACAAACAGATGAAACAAAAACCAAAAAAGAACTTTATTGATTGACACCCTTGAAAAGCCCAAGGTTGCTCTGGCCATAGGAATGGCTGGATCCAGAGGCTGAAGTCATACCACCCTCACCTGGCTCCATTTTCCCCCATTAGGGAATATTCACAGCTAACCCTGCTCCCACTTCCTGCCATGAAGTGGCCCCCCTTGGCCTTGGGCTTACATCATCTCCTAGCAAAAAGAAAACCCCTCTTGTCCACTTGTTTCACCCAAAGATGTGGGCTTGTGTCTCATTGGCCTGGTTTGGGTTATGCAGCCATGCTTGTGAAGTCTGTATGCTCCATCCTCCTGGCCACAGTGGTCATGCCGATGCCCAGGGCTGGGCCTTGGGTCAGTCCCAGCAGAGCCACACAGTCCGAGTGCGGTAGGGGTGATTCCTCCAAGAGTAATCAATGTGCTGTAACTGGGGGGAAAAAAAAAGAAACATGAAATTCTGAGCCAGCAAAAATAAGCAACTGCCCACTATAGACGGAGCAGATCTTCTTTATGGGAAGAACGTGAATTGTTAAAGCATTCAACTTGATCAAAACTTGGCTTCACTCCATCACAAGAGCCCTGTCTTTAAGCATTATGAAAGTTTATATGGCACTGGGGGGTAAGAGAAGCCACACTCAATCAGAAAGACTGCGGTGACGCTATGCGGTCGTAAGATTTACAGGCTGGTTTGGGGTTTGTTGCAGAGGAAGAAAACTATACCGGAGTCTCTGTCATATTATATTAACTCCAGAATTGCTGGTATTTCTTATAACTTTTAAAATCAGATTTGGGAGAAATTGGCAATGATCTCATTTCCTTTAGCACCCAACTGAATGAAATTGTCGCTATCTCTTAGTACAAGCAGCTCCTGGTTTTCCCCCATCCTGCATGTACTCTTTCACCTGATAAGAATCTGTTTTGTGCGCCCCTTTTGAATACTTCAAAGACTTACATTGTTTTTGAAATAGGGACACGTGACTTTTCTATATGACACTTCAAATGGAGGTGAATCTTGACCTCCTGTGCTCCAATGGAACTCCTTCAAGGCTTAGCACCATACCTAGTTTTTGCTCCTTTATTGAGGAAGAAACTCTGCAAACCGTGATGGCTCCCTGGTATCTACTCTGGCATGGATTGCCACCACGGGCCTGGCCAAAGACAGGCTTGCTACCACTATTTACTCTTCCAGAGCCAGGCCCAGAATGGCCTCCTCTTTGAGAAGTTTTTCCAAGAACTGAAAGCAGAATACCAAGTCTTTCTCTACTACAGAGGGCCACTGGCTCTGGAAGCCAAGTTTGAAGTGCTTAATTGACTTTCTTCAAAGTTTCACTTTCTTTTGAGAGAAAGATAAGGAAAGTCCACTCTCAGAGCAAGTAGACTGGGAGCAGTAAATGTCTGGCTTGGTTTAACTTGATGTGTATCAATCATGAGAACCTTGTTACTCAGAACCCTGCAGCCAATGTTAAGGACGCTGCTGTGGAGCAGAGAGAAATATGGTGAGGTTAGCTTCCAGTTCCAAGCTGCCTCTCTGGAAGAAGAAACTGGAGGCGCGCAACTATATGTACTTTCCAGGACCAGACATGGAGTTGAAGCAGGCTTTCACTTTCTCTGCAGGCAAAGATTACCTTGAAACACGACTGAATTCTTGAAGTGTACTTTTCAACCCACATGATTTAAACATTGAAAGTGGATTTATAATCTCTTCCTTTATAACAGAAGGAACATCAGTGACACAGACCTGGCCAAAGATGACCTCATCAACTTGAAGACGAAGGGAAGAATGCATATCCATTTAACTGGCTGAATTTTGAAGAAATCCTGATCTTTTTCCACATAAATTTGCCTTTAATCTGGCAAATAGAGAGATGAGGGCTCTGATTCTACCTCTCCCTCCAACCTGTATGAGTCTGGGTTTTCTGCTGCAGTTACCATTAATATGTAAAGCCAAAACTGATAGAATGTCAAAGACCATCTTATGATTTCAAGTTAAATAACATCAAGCTTCTCATTAAGATGTTTGTTTATACATTTTATATGTATTTAATTGCTTCCAGGAAATAGCCATTACTTTTTTGCATAAAAAGCAGATAACATCATTTTGTATAAAAATAATCTTTAAAAACCTGTTTATATATGAGTAATCTCCAGGGCTCTTTCTCCAGGTCTGCCCTCAAGGTTGAGTTGGAGGGGGGGGTAGTGTTGAAGGAAGAGGGGCAAAAATCTTTCTATTTAGGTTTCTATTTGTCCTCTCTGAGCCTTTGTATATGGCAGACATTCGGATGCTGGCTGTTTCTCTCTTGGGGTGCTTTGTGGATTCCTTGGGGACCCCAACAGGTGTTTTGACTCTGCATCGTTCCCTAATGTAGACAATGATGTGGTCCCTCTCTTAAGATCCCTTCTCTGAACTCTGCTCAGAGTTTACCCCACAGCCTTTTATTGCCAAGTTCCCCTTGCCAGAACAGGCAGGCCTCCCACGCTGCCTTCCTCACTGTTAGAGGGACTCCAGTGCCTCAGTTTTCAGAGTTCTTTCCACAAGAAGCCAGCGGTGTCCTCTGGGTCCGTGTACATCCCCAAACTCCAGGGCATACTGGCCAGACCCTCCCAAGAATGCTTCTCCCATAGACCCACAGAGCTCCAGGGCCCACATTCCATAGCACAATAAACATTTATCAGAGAGGGAAGTACTGTTTTTCCTTCTTGCAAGGCCCTCCTAATTTCTGTTTTTGGTTTTCTTGGGGCTTCGCTCACTTGGTTTGCTGCAGTAGGGGGAGAAGCCCTCTCTCCCCTGCCCCCCATGAAGGACTGGAAGGACACCCAAGCAAAAGCTTTACTTTGATGGTATTCTTCAGTCTCCACTCAGATTTCTAGTCTTGTTTTATATAAGCCTGAGGTAAAAGACGGGGGTTGATAGTTGCTAGACTGGTTCTGCTGTGTTTTAGTAAGTCTGGCTCAGGTTTTTCTGATACCTTTCTTCAGGATGTGTTGCCCATTGTTCTCAAATGTGGGACTTCAGCTGGAATTTTGAGAAAAGGAGAAAATCATAAATATTTGAATAAATGAATATTTATCTCAGAATGATTTAGAAAAGCAAAAAGCTTGAACCATCAAGTAGGTCCTTCAATCAAGGGTTTATGAAACAAATTATGGTATTCATTAAACACATGTGTTAACAGACAAAAAAGATACTCACGATGCACTTAAGTAAATTAAAAAGAACTGTATGTATAGTCTAATCTCAATTTGGTTGAAAAACATGTTTGACTGTGTGTGTGTATGTGTGTATGTGCGTGCACTGAAAAATCTTTGTAACGGTTATCTGTCAGTGTGGCATTTTGGGGACTCTCATTTCCAACTTATTTCTGTGTTTCTTTCTTTTTCTTTCAGCTTGGTTGCTATAATTGACATTAAGCACTGTATAAGTTTAAGGTCTACAGCGTAATGACTTACAACATTGTGAAATGATTTCCCCAATAAATCTAGTTAACATCCATCATCTCATATAGATACAAAAGGGAAAAAAAAGTGTTTTTTCCTTGCGATGAGAACTTTCAGGGTCTACTCTCTTCAACTTGCAAACATGCCTTAGGGGAGCAGTGTTAGCTACCGCCGTCATTTGTAGGTTACATCTCCAGGACTTATTTATCTCATAACTGGAAGTTTGTACCTTTTGACCACCTGCCTCCAAGTCCCCCTCCCCCATTCCCCACCCCCTTGCCTCTCGTAACCACAAATCTGATCTCTTTTTCTATGAGTTTGGTTTTTTCTCTGTTTTTAGATTCCATATATACTGTGTTTCTTGAATTGTTTTATGTTAGGCATGCTTTACCTTAACAGAGAAAACAGGCAATAATGAAATTTACATTTTTAAAAACATGATTAAAAAAATTTTTTTAGGGGCGCCTGGGTGGCACAACGGTTAAGCGTCTGCCTTCGGCTCAGGGCGTGATCCTGGCGTTATGGGATCGAGCCCCACATCAGGCTCCTCCGCTAGGAGCCTGCTTCTTCCTCTCCCACTCCCCCTGCTTGTGTTCCCTCTCTCGCTGGCTGTCTCTATCTCTGTCGAATAAATAAATAAAATCTTTAAAAAAAAAACAAAAAAAAATTTTTTTTAACATAAAAAAATATTTTAAGAAAAGGGCCACAAGCTGGCCACTGAGACGTTAAAGTGTGAGGAAGAGACTGCAGCACAGAGCGAGGACTAGGGCGAGTCAGGAGAGGTGTCTGGGTCTAAAACCTTCCACTCGCTCTCAGGGTCATGCGAGTGGCCTCCGAGCGGCTGCCTCCTCTCAGTCTGCACACAGATGACTCTCTTGCCTCACCCTGGTTCTAGCCCTGGGCGTTGGAAAGAAATCTCAAAGAGCAAAATGTGGGAGGTATTACTCTATCCCTCAAACCAGCACATGGGACATGTATGTCTCCCGAGGTCTCATTTCTGTAAAGATAATCAAAGGCTCTTAGTCTCTCTCTGCTGTTTTATCTTCCATCGCTGGTGGAGGATGAAGTGGATGTCTTATCAGTTCTTTACCATTAACAACTCAAATTCAATTCTAAATTCCTTTCCCAAAGCCACTTTTGTTCATTCTGCACAGCCTCGCTTCCAGAAGACAGCTCTTTTTCCAACCTGTTAACTGCCATAGGGACAAGATTTTGGCAATGGCCTGGATCCTTGATGATAGCTTCAGTGGACATTTATTACATGTACACAGTATGCAGAGTACTATGAGGGAGACAAAGAACTACGAGAACTAGTATTAGCTCTTCCAAAGTCTAAAGTGACAAGATGGTCACACTGGAAATTTCAGCACAGAAATGTTATTCAGCTAGCTCAAAAGATGGCTTTTAGCAAGTGCAACTTTCATTTATTATCAACAATCCCAAGGCAGGAAGAAAAAAATTCTCTGAGCAGCAAATATAGCTGTTTTGAAGTCTCTTGTCCTTTTTTCTGTACATGACGCTAAAGCCATCCTTAAGGACAGACCGTATCAGTTTAGCATTGTGTCTCCAAAGGTGCTGATCGAAAACACTGCTTTCTGATTTGCCCAGCAGTTCTTTCTAAGTCTAACAGATCAGAAACCTTTAACATCAGCTCATAATAAGAGATGAGACCATACAGAAATTTTCCCAGCCAGCTCAGACTGTATAGTGTAATAATTCTGTACATTTCAATAGGATTCCGAACACTAAAGGAAAAGGTGAATTACATTCAGCATACATACTCTGAGGGCAAAGAAGCACCTGCTTCATCTGACAAAAATTGGTGTCAAAAATGGTTATGTTTTTTGATAAGCATCCATTTTCTAGTACTTTCGCTTATGAAGAAAGGCTCCTTT
Organism: Ursus americanus; assembly: GCF_024610735.1. Classification (NCBI taxonomy): domain Eukaryota; kingdom Metazoa; phylum Chordata; class Mammalia; order Carnivora; family Ursidae; genus Ursus; species Ursus americanus. The sequence continues at coordinate 23,992,441 of NC_142137.1, forward strand.
GCTGATAATGCCAAGTACCAGAGGGGTTAGGGTGAGAGTAAGATGTGCCAGCAGAACAGCGAGGAGACGTAGAGGCACAGCTAGGTGCAGAAAGGGGAGATCTCTGAGGAGGCTTCCTGGAGTTGTGGGAAGGCTTCAGAAGTGGAGAGGGTCCACACACCCAGGAAAGCACGAGTAAAGTGGTCTGGAGGCCAGGGAAGGTGAGCAGGAGAGATGATTGTCACTATTCAGGCCTCGGGGTGTAAGATCTCCGTTATGGGAAGCAACAATGCCCTGGAAACTGAGAGTCATATATCAGCATGCCACTGGAGGGAGCATCCTTACAAGTTAGCAGTTGATTGGATATGGGTAATGGGAGCGTAGAGGGGTAGAAAATGATTTCAGGGTTTCAAGTTTGAGCAATGAAATTCCCCTTGCCATGTCCTTAATGGAACCTGATGTAAAATCATTTTTGGCAGGGGGAGATGGGGTGGGGGAAGCCGTGCTTTGTGATCCGTGATGAGTTCGAGACGTAGACGCCCGGATCTGTGGCTGTGCTGTTCCGCACTAGGCTGGTCCCTGATTGCGGTTAGGACCCCGGAGCTAAGGCGGAGGGGGTCGGGCCGCTGGCCTTCATGACAGGCCCTCCACAGCAGAGGACTACCCACAGGATGTCATCGGGACTCTACCTCAGATGTGATTCAGTGTCTTGTCCTATTCGCCTGTGGACTTGGCTCTCAAAATTCCCTTGGTTTGGGGTCCTGCTTTTGCCTTGACACCCTCGATTCGGCTTTCTTCAGTATTCTGGGCCTCGATGTCAGTTTATGTTTTTTTCTGATATCTCCTCAACAGAACTCGTGACTCCCTCCTGTACTCCCCTGCAGCCTATACTTACAGACTTTCGCCAGGGCCCCACAGTCCTTCCTGCATTCAGTCCCTCACCTTTTGATGGCACACTCTTGAGGACAAGAGCCATGGCTCTGAAGCCCTAGTGTCTAGTCTACTTCCTGGCGGCAGAGGGTTTCAGGAAATGCTTGTCGCATGACACAATGGCTGAATGGCATCTGACTTAAGTGCATACCCTGCTCCCGTGTTCGCTGTTCATCTCTCCACACCCGTGGCTCAGAGGGATCCTGCAGGGCGACACACCACAGAGAGTGGGCGAAACACATCAGTGAGTGGAAAATGAAGAAGAGGAAGCCAGAGAGCCTTGAGGAACTCATTTTGGAGATGGGAAGTAGAAGTGGGACGAGAACCTGAAAATCAGCAGAAGAGGCCCAGGAGTTGGACCCACAGGAAAGAATTTTGAGAATGAAGTCAAAAAGTGCAGTGAGTTCAGGAAGAATAAAGACTGAGCAAAGACATTGAATTTAATGATTAAGAGATCACTGGAAACACTTGAGAGTTAGAATTCTGTAGAGTGAAAGGGCCAGAAGCTGACTAGTAAGAGGCTGAAGTGTGAATCAGCCTGAGAAAACGAGGCAGAAAGTATTAATGATGCACTCACAAGTTTGGCGCTGGGAGGAAGACAAGGAGGACTTTGAAGTGTAATAGTCAGGTTCTTCTGGTTTTGGTAGAGAAGGAAAAAACAACCCGAGAAGCCTGGTGACTGAGATATTTTTATTTCCCTTCTTTTTAATTAAATTTCTTCCTTTTAAAAATAACATGTTCTTGGGGGCACCTGGGTGGCTCAGTTGGTTAAGTGTCCGACTCTTGATTTCAGCTCAGATCATGATCTCAGTGTCGTGAGATCGAGCCCCACGTTGGACTCTGCACTGGGCTTGGAGCCTGCTCAAAATCTCTCCCTCCCTCTCCCTCTGCCCCTCCCATCCCCTCTCTATAAATTAATTAATTAATTAATTAAAATAAAATAAAATAAAACATATTTGTCAAATTGTATAAATGCAGGAAGGTGAAAAGAAAAAAAAACATTCTTCAGGGATAATCATTGAATCATTTTCAGCATTTTGGTAGGTTTTATTTTTCATCTTGTCTCCCCAATGCATATTGTGTCTTATATTTTTGAAAAAATATTAGAATGATTCTGTATGTATATGTGTGCATATATGTTTTTGTATATATGTATAAAGTACAATGCTCTTCATTTTTCACTTAAAATATCTCATGAAAATTTTCCACATGATTATCTCTCAAACAAAAAGTTGACAGCTGCAAATTATTTCATTTTGTGCAGAACTGACATATGGCAGTTGCTTGGCGATAAAATATACTGGTCAACTTCCGTTTGAATTGATTGGCTATATGTTTTAATTAGTTGGCATCTCACTGGTTGTTAAATAATTTTAATATTATCCCTGACTATACGAGTAGATTATGTCTACTTCTATTCCATGAAGTATAATAGTTTAACCAAATCCAAATTTAAAAAAAAAATCATAGGACTTTTCTTATTTCAGTATGACACCCATTTCTCTTATTTATAACTGATATGACTTGTGAAAATTCATATCTCATGTTTCATATTTTTAAGAAGTTAGGTAGATTTTGTATAAATATCTTCATGGTTTGGCCCTTCACTAGCTGTCCTATCAACATTATTTTTATTAGTGTTTCAAACAGTATGTTTCTGAATTCAAAAATTTAGTAGCCTTTTAAAAATAATTCTCCTGTTTCCAGATATCATGCCCCTTGGGTTGCTTGGGTGGCTCAGTCGGTTAAGTGTCCAACTCTTGATTTGGGCTCAGGTCATGATCTCCAGGTGGTGAGATCGAGCCCTGTATCCGAGCCCACTCTCTCCCTCTGTCCCCCCACCCCCCGCCCTAGCTTCCATGCTCCTCTGTCTCTAAAAAAAAAAAAAGAGAGAGAGAATCATGTTCCTTCCTTCTTGCTATTCTGACCTATTCCATTGCTTTCCTACCCTGCTCTCCTTTTTTAAATAATGTAGAAGTTTGGAATTCCCTTAGAATCACCAATTCGTTAATAAAAGGGTATGTTAACTATTATTTGGGAAACATCAGCAAATAAAATTCTTTGGATGGCAAGAATTGAGTAGCTAGATTTTTGCTTTGTTTTGTTTCAGTCCTCCTTCTAGCCCTGTAACTTGGGACAATTCATGCATGTTTTCATTTACTGTCTATTCCATAATGTTGATCACATAAACTTCTTCAGATGATAAAAGATGGCCTCAAGCAGTTCTTTTCAAGTAATTGGACCGAATCAACAGCTAGATAAGGAAGCACAGGAATTAGGTGCCTTAAACTAATGCCACTGACAATATTCCCCTTTTCGGGAGCTTCCTTTCAGAAAAGGATGTCTCAGTGGTAAGGGAGGTGAAGAGCAGGTGTTTTGAAAGGCCTTCAGAAGTGGATGGTGGCTAGTATACTCTAGAACGAGTTGTTTCTGTCGCTAAGCTCAACAAACTCTGGGAGGCTACCAGCCCCCGCCTGGTAATTTGCTGCCCTGATGCAGTTCTTGGTGTGTGAAAGAATGCTCCGAACTGCCCCAAGACCTTCCCCTGTATCCTCTGCAACTTGGGTGCGTCATCAGGAAAATGCCCCCAAACTCTCTCTGGGGTGCTCCTCAGAGCAAATCCTGCATTTCCCCTGAGGACATTACTTTTCCTTCCTGCCTCTAGGGTATTGGATGCCTGTTCTCTCTCAGGTCTGCCTCTCACTGGGGAAGGAGGTGTTGTCCTGCTCTCTTTGCTCTTTCCACACCATCATTCTGCCTGCTTCCGCAGCCCCCTGGAGGCACACGCCCCCCTTGCCAGTCGTCCTGCTCACCCCTACACATCCAGTGCAGAGCCGAACACCTAGGTCATCTTCTCCTTCACTGTCACTGTTCCCGGCATGCTCTGGGCCACTTCAGTATCCAAGTGGAGGCCCATCCTTGCCCCGTTGCCTCTCAGTTTGCTGTCCTTGTCACCTCTACCATTCCCACTGTCACTCCCTGTTATTAGGCCTTGTTATTACCAGCAATTTCACCACCTCCAGAACCTCAGTTTATCCCACACCCTGGCCTTCAGCTTCAGCCACCTTCTAGCATCCCACCTCACTCCCTCCAGTGTAGAATTTGGGTCTATTATAATCACTCCTTTGCCTACGACCACAGACACCTTGCACTCAGCCCATTATATTCACCTGCGAACCCCAATACTGACAAAATACAGTTCCCTAACAAAATTTTCTAACTAAAAGCGACTGGAGAAAAATTCACAGCTGTACTGACTGCTTTCAGTTCATGACGACATATGCTGCCTGGGCCCTGGTGCTGACCCAGCAAGCCTGTTCCTTCCATCCTTCATTCTATCATCGGGGCTCCCCAGATCTTCAAACCCCACTCCCCCTCAGCTGGTAACCTTGCTTCTCATTTGAAGAAAGTAGAACCACTCACGTAGAGATCCCACACCCTCCTACCACCAATTTATCTTCATTTGTACCCGTATTCTCAACTTTTCTGCTATTACTATGGCTGTCATACTCCTATCTAAAGCCAAGCCTTCCACTTGGGCTCTTGATCCCATCCCTTCTTACCTACTCAAGGATTTTTGCTCCATGGCTGACCTCGTTCCCTCCCCTCTCTCTATCATATCATACCTATCTCCATGCAAACATACTGTCATACCTTCTAAAAAACACATACACTTTCATATATCCCCTCTCATTTCTCTGATTCTCTTCAACAGAAAAACCCTACAAAAGAGTTTATACTTGCTGTCCCCACTTCCTTTTCTCCCACTTTCTTTCCCTTGAAGCCCACTCCAGTCAGGCTCTTCTGAAACACTGTGAGGCTCTTGGTCTCTAAGAGGTACCTGATTAATTCCACTCGATTTTCTTGCCTGGATTCTGTACAGATTAGCAGATCTCAGGCCTCCCCACCTGAGCAGAGGGCCTCCGCTGCAGAAGCAGAGAATACTTCCTCCCTGTACGCAACCAGCTCCCAAGAGGAGGAGGGATGAACCAAGCGTGCCCAGTTAATTCTGCCCCAGTTGGAGAGGTCACTCTCTCCACAGAGGTGGAGTGAGGAAAGGAGTGCAGAGGCACCAGGAGTCCCACTAACTCAATTTCTTCCACATGGGGGGAAACCAATTTAGGGGCTACCATGCTGCCAAGTTCAACAATCAAATTGTAGAGCTCCTTTGACTCAAATTATCAGCATCATTTTGCATACCTCCAAGCTTCCTTCCTATTTTCACTGGACTCCTGGGACACTAAACTCTCCTCATTTTTCTCCTTTCTTCATAGAATCTCTTCGCGTCTGTAGCTGGTTACTCCTCCTCTTCCCAACGTTGGAGCTTACTCTTCCTCTTCTAAATGTTGGAGGGCCAGAAGGCTCAACCCTTGGAGCCCTTTTCCCTCCCTGCATTTACCTTCTAGGTGTGCTATCTGGTCCCACAGCTTCAAAGCATGTGTGTGCTGATGACTCCCGCATTTAGGTCTCTAACGCCACCTCCCTCCTGCCTCCCAGGCTTGTATGTCCAATAGCCTCAGCATCTCCACGTGAACGTCTAATGTGCCGTTCTAGCACAGCAGGTACAAACCTACCTCTTGATTAGCTACCCACCCCCCAAACCTGCTCTTTCCCTAGTGTGCCCCTGATAACCCCGGAATTCTTCGGCTCACTTTGGATTTAATTTGTTCTTCTTTTTCTAGTTCCTAAAGGTGTGAAGTTGTTTATTTGTGATTTCTTTTTCTTAACGTAAGCATTTATGGCTCTAAACTTACATCTTAGAACTGTTTTTGCTGTGTCCCCTAAGTTTTGGTATGTTTTGTTTCCATTTTTGTTGGTCTCAAGATACTGTTTGATTTCCCTTTTGATTTCTTCTTTGAGCCATTGATTATTCAGGAGTGTGTTGTTCAATTCACACTTGTGAATTTTTCTGTTTTCCTCCTGTTATTGATTTCTAGTTTCATACCATTGTGGACAGAGAAGATACTTGGTATTATTTCAACCTTCTCATATTTGCTAAGGCTTGCTTTGTGACCTAAAATGTTCTATCCTAGAGGATGTTCTGTGCATGTTTAAAAAGAATGTGTCCTCTGAGAAAGACAAATATCATTATGATTTCACGCATATGTGGAATTTAAGAAACAAGACAGATGAACATAGGGGAAAGGGAGGAAAAATAAAGTAAAATGAAAACAGCGAGAGAGAGACAAACCATAAGAGACTCTAGGAAACAAACTGAGGGTTGCTGGAGGGGAAGTGGGTGGAGGGATGGGGTAACTGGGTGATGGGCATTAAGGAGGGCACTTGATGTGATGAGCAGTGGGTGTTATATGCAACTGATGAATCACTAAGTTCTACCTCTGAAACTAATACAGTATATGTTAGCTAAATTGAATTTAAATTTAAAAAATTTTTTAAAAGAATGTGTGTTCTGCTACTATTGGGTGGAATGTTCTACATCTGTCTGTTAGGTCCATTTGGTCTAAGATCTAGTTCAAGTCCAATGTTTCCTTATTGGTTTTCTGTCTGGATAATCTATCCTACTGTTGAGAGTGGGATATTAAAGTGTCTGAGTATTACTGTATTGTTGTGTATTTCTCCCTCATTCTAAATTCTTGTGCAATTTGGCAAAGTTGAGAGGCTATGAAGATTCTTTGTGGAAAGAACAGATCAGGTGTCTTGAGGTATTGTGGCTTCTCCAACTTTTTATCAGATTAACAAGAGTGTCCCTGTCCTTGATCTTTTGTAAAAGGAAGCTGCTTACTGAGGCTCTCGCAACAACCCAACCTAGCCATTCACTTGGTTTTAGAACAACTCTTTTTGGGGATTTTTACAGTGTTTTAGACTTTGAAGTAGAAAACCGTTCTGCAGAGCTGGCAGAGTTGATAACCTGGAAAAATAACATTTTGACAAAATTATGTTCCTTTCCTTTTCTTCCATTTTATGGCTCTGTGTGCAATACATCACCATCTACAGCCTTGCTAATCGAGGGTATTCAGTATGTGCCCTCTCTGAATGATAAAAGGGTGGCCTGTATTCAAATGGGGGAGTGTGTGTGTTTGAAAGAAGGGAAAAACAGGTGGGGATGGGCAGGGCCAGCTAAATGAGAGAGAAATCAAATGCCAGAGTTAACGGGAGGGCTCGCCAGGATAAATCATTCCGAATCAGAGAATAGTGCCTCAGTTCTCCCTTTTATATAACAATCTTGTAGGAAATATAAGATAACCTAACGAAAGGACGGATATCCATACTGTATATGAGAAATTTTCCTATATCCTCCCAGCATTATATAGCACGAGTCTGACCAAATCCCATAGTTGTGATGCAAAAGGTTGCTAAACTGCATGCATAATACTTTGAGTCACTTATTTAAGACCAAAATATGGTTTATTTTTAGCTGTTACTACTGCGGGACACATTCCTCTTGGAACATAAAAGTATCCAAATAATGAAAGTATTTTAAGGTTAAAGTGGAGGCTATTGAGTACATTAAGTAGTTAAATAACTTTCGAGTCTGGCTGGCTGGGTCCAGAGCCCAGCCCCACAACTTCCCAGCTGTGTAACTTATGGCAAATGGCTTAATGTCTTTGAGACTTGGTTTCCTCATCTATATAAAATGCAGTAATAACACCTTTCCCTCATGTTTGTTGTAAGGACTAAGTGAGAAAATAGATGTAAAGCACTTAGCACAGTGCTTGGGATGTAGCAATCACCCAATAAAAAATAGTTACTGCTATTAAACTACAATTATTTTAAGTGCTTACTACTGCTGGGTTGATTCTCTGTCTTTTCCTGCTGCTCTATTCATTTAAAATAAGATAAAAATTACTACATATATATGTAATAAATGTATATAATATATATATTCTATAACATATATATTACTGTTTAAAAAAAAACCCACCCTAAATCTTTCTATCCTTTCTAAAGTGTATCTATTCAAATTTCAGTCTCCACCGAATAAATTCTTAGAACAACTGAGTTTTCTGTGGATGATTTCTGTAAGAAATGACAAACCATACCCTTTTTTTAAAAAACAGATTTTAGCAGAATGCTACATGACTTTAGCCTGTTTCAGTTATCGATTGTTGCGTAACAGCTATCCTGGCCTGAACTCACAATCGTGCTCTTGCTCCTGATGATTGCAATTCGGACAGGAATGTAGGCTTAGCTTGTCTCTGCTCTATGGGATGTCTACTGAAGCTGGACCTTCTCAGGTGGTTTCTTCAGTCACATGCCCGACAGCTCAGCGAAAACAGCGGGGCGCTGGCAGGAACAGTTCTCCTGGGGCCTATGTCCAGGGCCTCAGTTCTGGTTGGTCAGGTTCCAAGCTCGTCCCCACATCCCCTCCCCAGGTGGCCTCTCCCCCAGGGTAGCTGTCCCTCTCATGAAGCAGCTCAAAAGGAGAAAAGACTCCACCCCTGGATGTGAGGAGCTGCATGTGATACCATGAGACGAGAAATCGCTGGGGCCGCCTTAGGAGACAAGTTCCCACAGCCTCCTAAGAATGCGTCCATCCAGCCCGCGGCCAGTTAGTCTCCTGATTTCTGCTTTGGAATAAACCTCCCCCTGAATAGTCTACAGTCTTCTGCAGTGACATATAAACGCAGTCCTAGGTGAACACCCATCTTTCATTCAATCCAGATACTTTCTCCACACAATCTTTCTAAACTGAAAATACAGATTCCAAACCATCTTGGAAATTATGTCTGAGGCAGACTCTAAAAGGAGGAGATTATAAACCCAGATGGGCAAACAAATTGCCCATTTTGGTTAAACAAATACACCAACCTGAAGAACTTCTATCTTATGGACCTATCTTCCCACCTGGAGGTGGGCAGATTACACCGAGAGGTGTAAGATACGTGCAGCAGCGGCCACATTGCTTTGTGGTTTGTTGTATTTTTGGTTTTGAGCACATGACGTATTTTGTCATGGGGCTTGTCCCGTGAAGGTGCCCAGACTTACTTGGAATGTTTCTATAGCCTGCAGCACCCACTGTACTGAGGCTGGGCTGGTTCCCTGGCCATTCCATCAGGGCCGAGAGCTGCTGGGGGTCCAGTCTGGACTCACAGAACCAGATGCTTTCAGTGGGCACACATGACATGATGAATTTGCTGCCCACAAGGTTTTGCTGACGTGAAAGAGTTCTTTACGTTGTTCGCTGAGGCCTCGATTGCATCGCAAGTGCCCTGGTTTTTGGCAACATTGCTAAAATTCTGATTACGTTCTTAAGAGACCAGAATATTAATTTCAGCATGGCAAAATCATTGCTGTCTTCTCGATGCCTCTTGTCTCTGGAAGCACTTTGAGAGTGAAATATTCAAATAAACATAGTCTCCTAATTGTACCTCATCACACAGAGGGCTTAGGAGATGAGGCCCTGCTAATTCAGAAGGAGCTCTTCTCCCCTGCTTTGTACTTCCATTAATGTTTTCTGCCAGATTTCGTGCCCTTCTATTAGAATAGAGGGAGGTCCATCAAGAGAAATTACACAACTTTGTTTAAAATACTTTGTAATACCAGGGCACCTGGTGGCTCAGTTGGTTGAGCGTCTGACTCTGGTTTTGGCTCAGGTAATGATTTTAGGGTCATAGGATCAAGCCCCGCATCAGGCTTCGTGCTCAGCACGGAGTCTGCTTGAGATTCTCTTCCTCTCCCTCTCCCTCTGCACCACCCTGCCCCCGTGTGCTCTCTCTCTCTCTCTCTCTCAAAAAAATAAATCTTTAAAAACATAAAATAATTTGTAATACAATAGGTTTTGTAGGTTGAGGAAAGGCATATTGTACTTTAAGCCCCTTCTTTACTCCCTTCCTTTTTTCCTCCCTCCTTCTCTTTCCCCCAGGATAATTGAGTGCCTTCCATGTGAATTCAGTATACTACAAGCTGTTGGGGTACAAAGATGAAGGATACCCAGCACCTACTCTCCAGGGAGTTAAGTTCTCAGGGTAATCAGTGGATCACTGGAGGGCTTGACCAATTGAGGGTCAAGGGTGTGATACTCTAATCCCAATACAGAAGTTATTCTTGCGAGCGTACCCTGGATTCCGAACCAGTGGGGGGGGGGGAATGGAGTTCTCTGGGAGACTTCTGGTAATGGGTCCCACCAGGTACCCCTCAGCCTATCCCTGCTTGGCCCTTGATTTGGCCTTTGAGGTCCCTCCGCTGAACTTCTGGGCTCTGCACATTCTCTGCAGAACAACCTAATACTTCACAGGTGGAATTAGATGCTGCTTTCTATTCTTATGCTAGTATTCTCCCTCCTCGTTACAGAAAATAAGATGACTCTTATTTTAAACTTACAAGTCAAGATTGCTGTGAGGATTAAAGATACACATCAGAAGTACTGCTTTTCAAATGACGAAGCACCACACAAATGTAAAGATTGTTGACACCATTCACCTGTCTGGTGGAAGTAGCAGGGAGACTCAAAGCTGTCTGAGAAGCTTGAGCTCTGGTTCCCCGGCACTTCGGGACTTTGGCTGTTGACAAGTTCTGGTGGGTTTTCGGTCCTTCTGGCGTAAAGGTTGCGTTGTTTCCAGGTACCCACACATGATCTCAGTCACTTCAGCCTTTGACTCATGTCACTATGGCCACAGAGTGGAATTGCTCAAGAGCTGCTTTCCGGGCTGACAGTTTTTATAGTACAGAGAAAAGTCTCTGATTTGTTTGATATTTATATTGCGTCCTGACCTAGATCCAGTTCACGGTCCGTTTCGAGAGCAGATGGCTTTTAAAAACTAGAAGCCACAATATGGGAGTGGTGGCAGAGGTAAGCATATTCGTTTTCTATTGCTGTGTAATAAAAGACCCCAAACTCAGGGGCTTCACACAACAAACATTTATCGTTTCTCAGCTCGAGCCGGTCAGGAATTCACAGGCAGCTTAGCTGGGGGGCTCCAGCTTAGGCTCTCTGTTAGGTGGCAATCAAGCTGTCGACCAGGGCTGCAGTCAGACAAAGGGCTGACTGGGGCTGGAAGAGCCATTTCCAAACTTACTCTTGTGGCTGTTGTCGGGAGGCCTCGGGTCCTCCCTGGTGACTGGTAGAATTTCCTTGCCATGTGGACCTCTCTACAGGATGAGAGCAAAGAAGGCCTCCCCCAGAGCAAGTGATGAGAGAGAGACAGAGAAAGAGAAGCCACAGAGTTATGACCTAGTCTTGGAAGTGAGATATCATCATTTGTGTGAGAGGAAACTATACAAAGGCGTAAATACCAGGAGGAGAGGGTAGTGGGAAACGTCCTGGAGGACGTTCTCTTTATCCCCACCTACTGCTTTATTCCTTTAAAATAAGATAAAAAGGGGTGCCTGGGTGGCTCAGTCAGTTAAGCGTCTGCCTTCAGCTCAGGTCATGATCCCAGGGCTCTGGGATCGAGTCCCACATTGGGCTCCCTGCTCAACGGGAAGCCTGCTTCTCCCTTTGTCTCTGTCCTTCCCCCCTGCTTGTGCTGGCTCTCTCTCTCTCTCTCTCTTTCAAATAAATAAATAAATCCTTTAAAAAAATAAATAAGATAAATATAAAAATATATATATTTTAGTAGTCAAGAAAATTAAATAAATTGAAGAATTATTCAGATTTAGACCTATATATAAGGTTGTAGGTGAATTTTTCTGTCTTTGAATTTATCCAGACTTGGGTAAACCTGAGCTTCTGTTATAATTATCTCATAATATCTATTAGAGCTTTAGCAGTGCTTATTCTTCTTTGATGATAGTTGCAAAGTTAAAAAAGAAGACACCCTGCCAGGGGCGCCTGGCTGACTCATTCAGTTAAACGTCTGCCTTCGGCTCAGGCCATGATCCCCTGGGTCCTGGGATTGAGCCCCGCATCAGGCTCCCTGCTCAATGGGGAGTCTGCTTCTCCCACTCCCTCTCTCTCTGACTCTCCCCTCTGCTCATGCTTTCTCTCTCTCTCAAATGAATAAATAAAATCTTAAAAAGAAGAAGAAGAAGAAGAAGAAGAAGAAGAAGAAGAAGAAGAAGACGACGACGACACCCTGCCAAGCAAGCTTGTAGGAATTTATAATCCAAACAGAGGTCAGCAAATTTTGTCTGTAAAGGGCAGATAGTAAGTATTTTAGGCACTGCCAACCATCCAGTCTCTGTTGCAGCTGTTTAATTCGGCCATTGTAGCACTAAAGCAGCCATAGAGACTTCTGTATTACAGTTACCATGTGGTTGTTCCAATAAAACTTTATTTATAAAAACAAGTTCTGGGCCAGATTTGGCTTAGAGGCCATAACTTGCTAACCCCTGATCTAAAAAGAAAACTATAGAATACTAAGTCAGAAGCTTCCATCTAGAATCAGTGTAAAAGATAAAAGACTTACTTTTCTCTACCAGTTTCTCTATCAGTTTCATTTTATGGGTTTACTGATTTGTTCTATAAAATGTGTGTAGGTAATAAAAAGGAGCTACAGGAGGTAGAAAAAGACACTGAACACTGAATAATGAAACAATGAATGGAATCAGGCTACCCTTTAGTTATTTGCATCCTATTCCCTTGTTGAAGTGGAATAAATGATTTTTGAAATCATGCACAGTAGGCAACAAGACAAAATCATTCCCTTGTCAACTTCTGTGCTCTCCTGTCCCCTGCCCCAATCTAGCTGCCACTCCTGCAGAATTACCTTTCAATGATTGCTTTTTATTTTATTTTATTTTTTTAAAGATTTTTATTTATTCATTTGACAGATATAGAGACAGCCAATGAGAGAGGGAACACAAGCAGGGGGAGTGGGAGAGGAAGAAGCAGGCTTCCAGCAGAGGAGCCTGATGTGGGGCTCAATCCCAGAACGCCGGGATCACACCCTGAGCCGAAGGCAGACACTTAACGACTGAGCCACCCAGGCGCCCCTCAGTGATTGCTTTTTAATTCTCTGACAGACGTCAAAACAGATGTTGAGTGCCTTAAACAGAGTGAAGTTCCCTGCAAGTATTTTTTTTTCCTTCCAAATTTTTAAAACAAGTGGTGTCTTGGAAAATATCCAAGAAAAAAAATGTGAATCTCATGAGATAATTGACAATAAAGTGGGGTGTTCTAAAATCTAGGTTGGGAATTATTGGCCTAGGGAATTGGGAAAAAGAAATTGAGACTGGCAGGTAAAAATCTGTGCATTAATATTTTATTAGATTATGTTAAAAGTTCTGTTCCATCATCTGGGTTTTACCTTCTGCTACTGCCACTCAAAAATCCTTATTATTTAGACTTCCCTGAGGAGCCTATTAAGAGTTTTACAACTTTTTTTTTTGTTAATTTTTTCATTATAAGAAAATGTATAACAGTTGTGGAAAATACAGAAAAGAATATAAATTATTCATAATCCAACTAGCTAGAAATGACCCCTATTAAGATTTTAGTCTACTTCCTTTCCATATGTTCTTGGATATGTAACATAGTTGATATACAATTTTTTATCCACTTTTCTTTATTTTTTTATTTAAGATTTTACTTATTTAAAAGAGAGTGAGGGAGAGAGAGAGAGAGCATGAGCTGGGGGGAGAGACAGATGTAGAGAGAGAAGCAGACTCCCCGCTGAGCAGGGAGACTGACATGGGGCTCGATCCCAAGACCCTGAGATCATGACCTGAGCCAAAGGCAGACGCTTAACCAACTGAGCCACCCAGGCGCCCTTATCCTACTTTTCAACCTGCCATTGTATCATAGGCTTTACTCAATGATCCAGAGGATAAATGGCACTCTACAAAGCGGATGTTCCATATCTTAGTAAATTATTACCCAAATTAGTTGAGTTGCTTGAAAATTTGTTGTCATAACATTGCCATAAACATCTTGTAAATAACTCTTTGAAGACGTCTTTGATTATTTCCTTATAAACATTTTGTAGGAGTAGAATCATAGGTGTAGGTATATTAACATTTTTGTCTCTTGATGAGTACTAATAAATCGCTTACTAAAAGGCTATAGCAATTAATATATCCCCCAGTAGAATGTAAAAGCATTGAGCATTATTAATTTTAAAATTATATCTATTGTTACTTTAATTTGCATATTTTTGTTACTAATGAGGTTGGGAAAATACATTCGTTAACCTTTGCTTTCTTCCTTTAAAAATTATTCATTTTCCTTGACCATTTTACTGGGTTTGCTAATATTTTTCTTATATATTTCTATGGTTTCTTTATCCAGTATGGCTCTTAAGCAATTGCTGGATGTTTTTGTCAAAAATATTTTCTTGGCTTGTCATTGCCTTTTATTTAAAACAAAGTATGAAAAATTTAAAATTTTGCCTAGTAAAATTACCAGTATTTTTCTTTTTTATTTCTTCCATTGCTTTTAATCTTAAGAAATCGTTTCCCATCCTATATTATCTTCGACCATGCCTTACTAGGCCTTCTAACTTCTTAGTGATTGGATGTTTTTCCATTTAATTCTTTCAGCCACCTGGAGTTAATTTTGATATAACTTTGCCAGGACCTAAAGGAATGCATGGTATAGACACATACAGTCCTCTTTAACTCACAGGCCCCTCCTTAGGTCTCCCACTGTTCTTGGCTTTACTTCAGGGTTTCTTATTACCTGAGGCAGCATTTTTCATTTTAGGACTTTTGGTGTCTTTGGAGTGCCCTGGGTGGCAAAGTGCCTGCATTCTTTTCATTTCTCTTTCTTCCCTCCACAAGGCTTAGTAATACTAGCAACTCCACTCAGACTAGCCTGGGCCCATACCTCCTTGGAGGAGGCTGGCACATTCTGGGTTTCATTTAAAAGATACTCAGAAGGCTCACTTCCCTAAAGATGTCTTCTCTGAGTTTTTGTTGATGCCAGATATTCCTGCTATTTCTTCTCTTTGCATTAAACACTGCCCTCTCCCAGAGGACTTTCTGAAACATGCACATTCACCTCAGCAGATACCAGAGTGTGTTAGTCTCCTGTGGTTGCCGTACCAAAGTACCACCATGTTGTGTCTGGAAACAACAGAAATGTATTCTCTCACCGTTCTGGAGGCTTGGCGTCCATCCTCCCTCTGATGGCTCCAGGGAAGATCCTTCCCTGCCTCTTCCCAGCTCCTGGCTGCTGCCAGCAATCCTTTTGTTTGTTGGCTGGCAGCTGTGTCCCTCCAGTCCCTGGCTCCACCATCCCACAGCCTTCTTCCCTCTGTATCTGCGTGTATCTGAGTCTTTGTGTCCAGATTTCCCTCTTCTTATAAGGACACCAGTCATTGGATTAAGGCCCACCTGAATCCAGTATAACTTCATCTGAATTTAACTGCAGTTACACCTGCAAAGACCCTATTTCAAATAAGGATACATTCTGAGGTTGTAGGGAACGTGAATGTTGGGGGGATGTTATTGATCCCAGTACACATAGTAAGTGAATAGTTCTCTCCCATTATTTAGTTTTATTAGATCACGTCTCTGTTTAACAGTTGATATGCAACCACAAGAAAATCCTGGGATTCTCTGTGAGGAGGCAAAGGGAGAAAACACGGAGAGTCAGGGTGTGGGAGGCGTATGGAAACAACGTCAGATCCCACACCTGTGCCTATCGCTGGTCCTATAACCAGATACATAGTAAATCCATATGTGTTTTGCTTTCTCAGGAACTTGTTTGCATTTGAAGTGGAGAATCCAAGTGTTTAGTTAGGTTGATCAGTATCTTCCTTTTCTATTAGTAACACATATAAACTAGTTGATGGTTAAGTGAAAGGATAAAATGAGTAATCCAGGGACGCCTGGATGGCTCAGTCAGTTAAGCTTCTGACTTTGGCTCAGGTCGTGATCTCAGGGTCCTGGGATCCAGCCCCGCATCAGGCTCCCTGCTCAGCTGGGAGTCTGCTTCTCCCTTTGCCCCTCCCTCTGCTTGTGCCTGCACTCACTCTCTCTCTCTCTTAAATAAATAAAATCATTGAAAAAATGAGTAACCCATTGGAATGATTCAGGTGATGGTTCAACATCAAATCTTTTTGGTTTTCAGAAAATACATTATATAAATTAATGGTAATTGCAATTATATGATTTTCTCATATTTGAAATCCAGTGACATGAGTTGTAACTGCTAAATTTGGGAGAGAGAGAAAATATTTCACTTTGACTATTTCCTAAATAGAGGGAAACCCTAAGATTCTATTATTTTAAAGGGAAGAAAGGATGACAGATTGGGGAATTAATTTTGCTAATAACATTTTGATTCTTTTTAGTAAAAAGTGAGTGTAGAAGCTGAAAAAATGCCCATAGCCTTTTTCTTCCATTATAAGTAATATGGCAAATAAAAAAATCTTAATGAAATTTATATATCTATTGATTAATTTTATGAATTGCTCATTTTTGAGAAATGTGTGGTATGTCCCACTATCTGGTTTATAAAACACAAGTTTATTTCCTTTTTGAAATATTGGCAATATTTAAAAATTTTTTATTAAAAGCAGTATGAAAATATTTTTAAATGAAGAAAAAGAATATAGTTGTTCTTTCTTCTGTTAGCTTGTGCCTGATATCCACAAGTATTGTGAGAGTTCCTACGTTGATCCCGAGTGCAGAAGTAAAGGTCTCCTAGGTGCACACAGCTTGTTGAAACACATATCCTCATTCTACCTGTGAGATGACACTCCCTGCTTTAAAATTCTATTAAACAAAATAAATACTTTCTTGGAGTAGAAGGCTTTGTGGTTTAGTGATTCAACTCTTTCTCAGTGCTAGAAGCCTGGGTCCTCGATCAGTCAGTGCCACAAGCAAAAACTTGTTTTATGTCATCCCCGATCAAAAAAAAAAAAAAAAGGTGTGCGGGGGGAGGGGGGGTGCCTGGCTGGCACACTCAGTTGAGTGTCCAACTCTTGGTTTTGACTCAGGTGGTGATCTCAGGGTCATGGGATCGAGCCCCAAGTCGGGCTCTGCACTGGGTGTAGAGCCTGCTTGAGATTCTCTCTCTCCCCCTCCCACTGCCCCTCCCACTTGTGTGCTCTCTCTCTCTCTCTAAAATACATAAATAAATCTTTTTTTAAAAGAGGCATTTATTTTATACCCACTGAGTAACTGAGTACAGGTTATAGGTCTAGAAGACAATGGGGTCTAAAAAGCTCCTAAAAAGCCCGTAACTGAAATGAAGAAATAATGCATATTCACAGAAAGGCCGATACGAACACTTAACAAATAATGCTAGGTTGGACCTTATTTGACTGGTTTTGACCTATAAATATGTTACTTCACAGCATTCAGCCTAAAAGTTCACAACCAGTTACTGTCACACACCTGAACTTTGCACGTCCTTTCCGTGCGGCGCTGCTGTGCCCGGAGGCCCGTCCTGAGCCCAGGAAGCGCGGGCCCGCGGCGTTTCCCTTGGAGCACTGCACGTTTGCGCGCGCGCAGGGCCGCCTCTTTGCTTCTGCCTGCCCCCCCCCCCCTTGGCGACATTACTTCCACGTGTGGGGATTTTCTTTCCTCCTAAGCGTATCCTCGCTTTATTTGGAATACTTTCCTCTTCCTCTCTGCTCTTGGCCAAAGGAAAATCTCTCCCTTCTCCCTCACTTCCCGTCCTTCCTTTTTTCTTTGTATTCTTTCTGTCTCTTTCATTCTACTGTGAAGCATGGTCGCGTAGTTGATGGCTGTAAGGCCCAAGAGCAAAGTTAGTGATATATTCATATGAGGAAAAGAGAAAACTATAAATTTTGTTGTGAAACAGTAATAGTCTAGATCTGGTAACAATAAAAAAGCCCTATAAAGTCACTTTATAATCTCTGAAAAGTTCTCTAACCATTAACTCTTTTTAGTTGAATGTGCTTTTTCTCAATAATCCCTATCCCAAAAAGAAAATAATCTGTACTTGAGAGAAAGAAATACTGTTTCTTTTTTTTTTTTAAGAGTTTATTTATTTGAGAGAGAGAGAGCGCGCGCACGCGTGCGTGCATGCGTGCGCAGAGCAGGGAGGGAGGGGCAGAGGGAGAAGCAAAGGGAGAAGCAAACTCCCCAGGGAGACCGATGTGGGACTCAATGGCAGGACCCAGGGATCATGACCTGAGCCGAAGGCAGACGCTTAACCGACTGAGCCACCCAGGCACCCCAAGAAATACTATTTCTAAGGCTGTTTTTTTGCTTTCTTGTTTTTTTAAACCAATATCAATAATTCTATAATTCATATTAGCAATTTCTCTTTCTTTCTTTCTTTCTTTCTTTCTTTCTTTCTTTCTTTCTTTCTTTCTTTCTTTCTGCTCTGGTGTACCATTTTAGCTACATGAAATCGACTTGTCATGTAGCTTATCTGGGAATTAAACTACCATTTATAATACTGTATTTATAAGATAGTAAGTCAGTTACCTTTAAAAAAGTTTTGTAATACAACCCTTCGGTCAGTTGGGATTTCCTTTAGTACAAACTGGATACCTACGGGGGAAAGAAACACAAGATTCATTATAATGTAGTGTACTGGAGGAAATGAATTTTGAAATTAGACTTAATAGAATTCGATAGCCAGAGACTGCCAAGAAGAGAAGGGAAAGAATTAATAGGAAACCTGAGCAAAAAATAAATAATGAAACCAGTTGTGCATAAGGGAAGAGCAAACAAATCTCTCTGACCACAACTGAGGGAAGAACGGTTGGAGAGGCAGTGGGTTACTCCTAAGAGGGGAATTCGGAGCTTGTTACTAGCATCTCTGTAAAGACAAATTTATTAAGCTAGATAGAGAGCAGTGACAACTTCTTACACCACAGAGGAATTCAATTCATGGGAGCTAAGAGTATAAATATCAGTCTATTCTCAGATTCAGCTTCTCATTGTCGTCAGTAAGCAAATCTGTATTTCTGATGTGTCCGTAATATGTTTTGCATTATTACTTCTTGTTAGAAATGATTTTTAATTAGAGTTTTCTTTTATAACATTAGCACCAGTTAAAGATACTAATTGAATTGATCGTTAAGTAAATGATGACAGTTCTAGTCACTACCAGAGGCCGTATCTAGGAGACCCTTAAGCAACTCTGGTCTCTTACCAAGTTAGCCTGTCTGGTGCAGGTGGATGGGGGAAGTCAAGGATTAATTCAGGCAATTATATACTAATTACTGATCATTTTATATTAATCATTGAACACCTGCCAGGTATTTGGAAACTGAGGAAGTCAAACATGATGAGATTGACAGATGAAATTGGAAACTAATGTAAAAACTAACATCCATAAGAATTATCTTGAAAAGGTAAAAAAAAAAAAAAAGAAAGACTCATTCTTATATTTTAAAACAATTTCTTTAGTTTCCTACTATCGTCAAAGGGCATTTACTATAAGTGCTACATTGTGTGTGAAAATGTTTTATATGTCTTGCAAGTAACATTTAAAGGCTCAATCCTCACTTCTAGGTTTATATGATTTATAGACCACTGTATAGTAAGAATATATTGAGTAGAACCTTTAAATCTCTGAATTATAGCTCTGAGAATACGGAGAGTACCTAATTTGTTGGAAAGTAGATATCTGTGAGTTCAGGAAATATAGTAAATGCTGAACATTTTTGATACAAGGAACAATTACACAATTTTTTTGCATAATTACAAATTTATCTTGAAACTTTTTGCTTCTCACGTCGTTATAAAGTAATAATGCTTGCAGCAATGCAATTATTATCAAAGCTCAAGTTTGGTGAAGATAATTCTTCGAGTGCCTGGAAGGGCTAACTTAGGCACACAAGTTTGGTGCAGGTTCTTTAGGGACCCTAGAGTTTCATGAATTCTTACTAATTGTGGTCGGCACAGAGTCATTTTGGATTACTGAGCCAAGGTGTGGCAAAGGTAAACAAAGGAAGCAGGTGATACACACTAAAGGTGCTGTAAAGTCAACTTCGAAGGGTGTGACATCACCGTAGACTTCTGGAAAATAACAACAGATGGACCAGCCTAGCTGCAACTATCATGGGTAGGAAGAGGTGCTTTTGAACCAAAGCTTTATACTGACGTTGTTTGAAATAGTCATCAACAGCACTGGCTCCGCAACCAGCTGCTGTCCTCATGAGTCAAACCATCTTTGCGGAAAGGGCTTTGTATTCCCTCACCCAGTAAACCCTGACTGAACATCTGTGATGTGACAGATGTGGTTACATGCCATGGCAAAAACAGAGAGAATCATACACACGAGCTCCCTAAGGAGCTTGCTCTCTGAGATAAAAGAACTTACTCTGTGAGAGCAAGAGCCATCAATGATTATAACGAGAGCCAGTATAGCAAAATTGCCTGTAATGTAGGGTGTTTAAGGGAGCTTTGTTTGAAAAGGTAGACTGGGTCCAGAAGATGGAAGAGCTTCCAGGCTGGACTATTTATTCTATACCCAGTGCCCAACCATCTAATGGCTTTCAAATAAGAGAATACACTAGAAAGATCAATCTGTTTGTGATGTTAGAGCGGGTTGGAGGATTCAGAAGAGAGGAGGTAGCAGAGGATAGCTGGAAAACTCTCGAAACTGAAAAGATAATGAAGTTTGGGACTAGGATAATGGTCAATTGAATGGACGAGGGTTTCATGTATTTCTACCCCATCACTTCTTCCTCCAAAGGATTTACAGTTTATATCCAATTAACAATGTAAAGGTGAAGATTAGAAAACTAAAATATATAATGTGGTATAAAATAATAGTGTGATAAGACCAGAAAGACAATTACTTAACAGAATTATGCATTCACAAAGTTCTGTATCATTACTAAAATTGATTCACGATCAGATACACAGTCCTCATTGTCTGAAAGACAGCAAGTGAGGAAAAGAAAAGCTTTTTTTGGCACTTAAGAAGGAGAGGAATTTCTCCTTTCTGGCCCCATAGAGACTATTAAGTAAGATGGTGGCTAACACCCTTCTCAGCTTCCCTGCAATGTGTCTGACAAAGAGTTCTTATGTGGCTGAGGCTTTAGTGTCTCTCAAAGCAAGCTCAGGTGTGGTAACAAAGGAGCACTTGACCAGTGACCAGAGGTGGGGTGATGGGAGCAGGAGAGCCCAGGGATGACTCCCCAGGGTTGTCCATGGTGATTTAGGGTCGGTTTTCTACACTCGTACCTATAATCATTTTCTTCTTGCTTCTTGCCTGCCCCACGGTAATATAATCACCGCTAGCTTTGTTTTGTGTTGCAAAGGATAGCAATTTTAAAAACTCTCTCTTGCATTATTAATTTGTTATTTATGAGCTTGGGAAGGTCATTAGACAGTCTTTCTTTGGGGATTAGATATGCCGTCAATAGAAAAGCTACATTTGCTCTTCTCTGCCATTAGGTTATAGGAACTTGAGTAGCCTCAAAAGGAAAATACCAGCAATCAAGAAAATTTCTTTTATATTTTAACAATGAAATTGTCCAGCTTGAATGTTTTGAAGAGAAATTGAAAAAATGCCATCATCTTTGGTTCTTCCAAGTGAGTGAATGTCCAATCATGCATGAAACATGAGTCTCCTACTGAACGTTAGCCCCTCCTTGAGACACAGACCTCGGTTTGTCAGTTCTCCTGGCGTTTGGGACAGTTATTCCCCAGGTTGTTTTGGTCCCTCATCCTCTTTGCTCTTGCCCAGAATGAGATCCTTCCTTCCTCTGGGAACACCAATAATGAAGCCAAACTTTGTTGAGCCCAGCCTGGCTCTGGGTTGGCTTCATAGTTTCTTGATCGTGGAGAGTGATCCCAGATGACCAAAATTTGCATATTATTGGTTCTGAGATAGCTTGATTCAATTTCACACACTCTGTAGTACCCAGAGCCTAGACTTCACACAATGGAATGATCATGGCAAAGATCCCCAGGCTTTGTCGGAGAGAAGATGATCTGCATTCCAGGGGTCAGATATGAGGGGAACTTGGACATTCCGCCCCGCACAGCACATTGGGAGATGGCCCCCAGCCTTCAAGCTGCCATTTAAAACATTGAGGGTCCCAGGAGGATGAAGGCTGACTGGACCAGAGAGTGTTACTTTTTATAGAAACATTAAAAAAAAAAACAAAAAAAATGATGAGTAGACGGATGATCTTTGCAACCAGTAGATGGCAGAGTTTCTGCGTTAAAGCTATTACCATTTGCCGGTGCTCAATGCTTCTATTAATGTCAGAGTAATCTTTACGTAGCTAAAACTCCGAGGATGTTTTGGATTTTTAAAACTTGAATGAATATAGAAAGTTAGATTTCTATCTCCAGCCAACTGTGATCATGAAACTCATCTGCAGAGAATTTGAAATTAGTCTCTGAACTGGGAGTCAGGTGGGTTCTGTACTCCCATCTCTGCCATTCTTGTTTCTATATCATTTCACAGTTGAGCCTGATAAATACGCCAGCTCAAACGCCTAGTAAGCTGTTATGCAGGAAACGTTAACTGACATTCGCATGCAGAATTAAAATAACTCGTACTTACTGAGCACCTACTATGTGCTAGTACTAAGCTAATGAGCATTAGCTAATTTCAATGAGCATCAGCTAATTCAATTCTCACGACAGTCTGGTTATGATCCCTATTTTGCAGATGAGGGAGCTGAGGCTCAGAGAAGTTGTGTAACTCGCCAAGGTGACATGCTAATGGCGGGGTTGGTATGACCTGAAATCTGTGTGTGTCACAGCTCTATTTCATCTCCTATTCAGCTGAGAAAAATAGAAGTCCGACTATGACATTGCTTCCGAAAGAAACACCCATTCTGTAAAGCTAAAACCCTTGGTTTCCAAGGTAAATAAATGTGGTATTTTGTTTGTTTGTTTTCTGGAGTTAGGACAGATTTACGTGGCCTTATGGTGACACCGTCATTATTTGCCTCTTGGCGAGCCTTGGCATAGAAGTCAGACTTCGGTTCCGTGTACCTGGGGCATCAGCAGGCCCCCAGTTCTGTCAGCCTCATGGTTTCTCAGAGCCGTTGTCTCTTCAAATCTGCAGTGAGGGGACTGCGCCAGGTAATCTCGAGGACCTTTCCAAGTCTAGAATGTTCTGATGGTGTGTGTCCACAATCTGAGTTGCTCAGGAAATGGTAGCTCTCTACCATTTAGAGGTCGCAGCAGAAAAATACTACATATACTGTTAGCTTGTTAGCGAATTAAAAGTTTTCTTCTTTCTTCATGGCCAGGAAACTTACATAGCTGTACAGCCACTGCCTTGATTCAGAAGAGTGGTTCTAATACCTGGTGTTTTAAGCTCTCATGAGGAAGTAATTCAATGCAGCGGGAAGCCCCTTCAGGAACTTCGAAATCCCAGTTCCAAGGCACATGAGAACACATGAAGAGTTCTTTGAGTAGACAATAGATGGCGGTACAGCACCAGTTTGTACCCTGCCGTTAGACCTACACCTTTTGTGTCACGTTTTTATTATTTTACCCGTACATTATCTCTGAAGCAAGAATTACTAGATAAAGAGGGGCGCCTGGCTGGCTCTGTCTCTAGAGCATAGACTCTTCATCTCGGGGTCGTGAGTTCAAGCTCCACGTTGGGTGTAGAGCCTACTTTTAAAAAAGAAGAAAAAGAATTGTCAGATAAAGAAACTCATTTAACTTGCTTTATATTGGGCTACAGGTATTAAAATGCTTGAGGGGCAACTTGATGAAATAGACCAAATTAGGAAAACCTGAAGCAGATTCATAGGAAGCAAATGAGGCTTATGCTTCAAGGGCCACTCCCAAAGCTTTAGGAGAGGTCCTAATGTTATAAAGGTTGAAAAAGATATCTTGTTTTCTTTTTCTTAAAGAGCCCCCCCCCCAATTATATAAGCTTCAAGCACACAAAGCTTGGATTTGTCTGGAAATAGCACTGTGGCTTTTAACTTAAGAAAGGGTAGACAATCTTGCCATTCTTGATGTTCTACCAGCTTCATCTCCAGGGAAAAGGGCAATCTGGTTTTTAAAACCAAGCCAAATAAAAAGGAAACAGTAATTGGATGAGCTGGCCAATGTTCCACTTACTAATGAGTCTGAGTTAAGTGAAGGAGTTAACACTGAAACTCTTTCATTTCTGGCAACAGAGCTGTGCTAAAATAAGGGAAGCACAGATTATAATTAGCAAATTAATACATTATCCCGTGCTAAAACTCCAGATCAGTATGATAGTGTTTAGGGGATTTTATTTTATTTTATCTTTTTTTTTTTTTTTTTAACTGAAGAGATCGTGTCCTTCATAAGAGACCAGTAGTGACTATTCACAAAGAAAACTGTACTTCCATTTACAAATCTTCCCTTTCTCACCAGAGAGCCAAGCTCAGCCTTTCTTAGGACTACCTGTGGCCTTCCTGGGAGTTAAACTAAAATTTACCCTTTGGAAAAGAAAAATTAACCAACTTTCCTATTGGCCTTTCCCTTTACAAACATCACTTACTAAGGTTGGCTTGTAGGCCAGGGAGATTTATCTCGTCTCGCTCCGTGTATAACTATTATTCAGAATAATAGTGCCCCCTTAAGAGCCCTTATGTCCACTAGGCCTTAATACGCTTGAGGGCAGAGGGCGGGTTTGTCCATCTGTGTACCTCGACACACGACACACAGAGAGATGTAAAAATGCTTGCTGAAAGAATGAAGCTAAGTGTTGTTAAAAAATTAACCACATGGCCTAGGGACCCTCCAGCATGATTCTGGGTCTATTATATCCGTGTAATATACTGTGAAGATTGGTTTCAGCAGACAAACTTGTATAATAAGTTTGCTGTGTGTACAAGTTCCGCGTCTGACACTCTAGAGAGGAACTAGAAATGCTCGTGGGGTGGCCTGGGCATCTGGGGTTGGGTGAGAAGTTGTCCTGAAGTTGAGCTCTACTTATGAAGCCCTCCCAGCCCACACATCGCGTGGCCTTCTTTATCTCCCCAACTGAGACCTGGGGCCAAGTTTGAAATAATGGCACCTGTGACCAGGTGCACAGACATGCTGCCTGTATCTGGGTCAGGAGGAGAGAGAAGTCAGCCAACACGTCATCTGCCTCCTCCTCTCAAAGGCAGGTGAGAGGTTATTCGCCATGCCACAAACACCCAGAATTTCCTGTTTCAGAATTATGGGCAAAGCAAGCACCATTCCTGGACTATCTATAGTAGTCCCCCCCTGCTTCCTCTGGCCATTGAGAAACTAAACCTACCTTCTGTTTCTTCTGTGAATTATTAGAGCCTTGGATTTTTAGTTCTCTTCCCACTTCATTAGCATTCTTCACTCAAAGACCTTCTCCTGCTCCAGTACTTTATTCCAGCCTTAATTATACAGTTAAGAAATGTATCAACAATTCTATCTCTTAGGATGCTCAACTGCAGGCAACAGAGAACAGCCAACTCAAAATGGCTCAAAGAATAGAGCATTTATTATGCACCGTAACAAGAACTCTAGAGCTAGGGTAGGTCTAGGATTGGTTAATCCAATTGCTCAACAATATATTCGAAGATTCAAGCTCTCATATTTCTGTCCACTTTCTGCTCCATCTGTTCTCCTTTGGCTAATGCCACTCATGGTTCCAAGATGGCTGTCACATTCATCATATGCAGGTATGACACTGGCCTACAAGGAAGAACTCGTTTTTTCTGTAAACCTTCTTTTAAGAGAAAGATCTTCCACTGATTCCTTCAGCAGACTCCCTCACATCTCATTGACCAGACTTGCACCAGATAACTCAGGCAAAGTACAAACCATTTAGAGGGTCAGAGAGACATAAATCAATGGGATAATGTCAGCAAGAGAGATATGTGGGCATAAGCCTAAATCAGTTACTGGCGAGGGGAACAGGACACCAGGGATAGACCAATCACAATGGACTACCAAGCCAGAAGTGGCTTCCTCTGAGGCACACGGAGGATGGATATCTGAACAAAATCAGGGTTATTAATGAAGAAAAGTATGTTTGTGTGGGAGGGATGAGGTGTCTGGGAGTTTGGATAAAGGAAATGGTTTGGGGTAGGAATCCACCAAGGTTGGCTAGAACACTCTGCCTTCATTGGTTTCCATTTCTTTTAACTCTAATAAATATTACTAATCCTGGGAATGATTCCTTTTCCCTGGCATAGCCTAGATCCTTCTCCTAATGGATTTGGTTCTTACTTCATTTCCAATGTTCAGAAAATTTACAAATATCTCTTCTTAAGAGCAATGACAGTAGAGCAACCAAGAAATCATAAAATGAAATTGGATTGCCCAAACCTATCTATAAATGTTATTTATCTACCTATCTAGCTCTGATTTCTTTTCTGCATAGGGTTTAAAAGAATTCTGTTGGCCACATGGCAAAGTCCTCATGGTTTATTCCTAAATGCGTATGAGAGTACCAAATGTAGGTTTTGAAGAATGATTCCTTATCTTGGCTACTTGGAAATATACAAACAGAAATGCGCCTTTGGGTTTCTTGAGTTTTCAGAGTTCTTGATAGGTGATTGACATAACTATGTTTCCATTCTTTACAGAGCTTTGGAGGTAGGGGATGGAGGCCATGTGGCTCCAGACTGCCAGAGATTTGCATTGCATCGTGGGGAATCCCAGCTCCTTCACACCACCGCTGATGTGCCTGGCCCTTTGCCTATGGAACCTGGAATGTTTAAAAAGGTAATGCTTCATTTCCAGTATTTGGCTCCCAGGAATAAACACTTTGGTGAACTAAAACATGGTAAAATAACCCTTGTCTGATTGAAAAGCACATACTTACAACGAATGTAAGTTGTAAAAAGGGCATTGTATATCAAAGCACCAGGATAATAAATAATGAGTCTCAAGGCGTGAGCGTGAATCTTTGCTCTACGCTGCCTTCAGATGTTCTTCCTCATTGTCAGGAGTGCCTTTTGCCTGCCTTTTTTCTTTCTGTACAGACTGTGTTTTAACTCAAAGGCATATAAAGTAAATAGGACATCAATATTTGGAATTCCCATAAAAACATTTATACTACTTCCTACTGCAAGGATTTTAGAGTTGTTATTATATCAGCAGCTGCTTCTTAATATCTAGAGGTTTGCATAGAAAGTCCTGACTCAATTGTATTGCCTTAAAAAAAAAAAAAGGAGCTTTCCCCAATGTGGGAGATAGAGAAGTGTATGCATGTTAACCACATTCATTCACTCATAAAAGGATATTACTCACATACTTGTCTGCGGCAGGAAAGCACAATGGTGTCTTTAGTCATAGTGCAAGAGCTGGTGGAGCTGCCGGGCTTTGAAGGTTGTACAATACATTTCTTGTTACAACCTACTGCTGTAAGATCAGTGACTGTTAGTAGTGAAAGATATTTTGTCATGAAAGAAATCCTCCCCCACCAACAAGAAATTTGCTTTAGTAATGCTATATACTAGAAGTTAATTATTAGTGCAAGACGAGAAGTTTTGGAGATGGGCTGCACAACAGTGTGAATAGACTTCATGCTACTGAACAGTATACTTACAATGATTAAGATGGTAAATTTCATCTTATGTGTATTTTACCACAATTTAGAATAAAAAATTTTTTTAAATTACTTAGTGATGGAAGCAGTAAAAAGAAAAAGACATGATGAGATTGTTAGTTCATATTTTATATTTTATTGGAACATGATAAAAGTAGGGAGGGAGGGGCTCCTGGGTGGCTCAGTGGGTCAAGTGTCTGCTTTTGGCTCAGGTCTTGACCCCAAGGTCCTGGGTCGAGCCCCGAGCCTGGCAGGCTTCCCTCTCAGCGGGGAGTCTGCTTCTCCCTCTCCCTCTGCCCCTCCCCAGGCTCATGCTCTCTCGCTCTCTCTCTCAAATAAATGAAATATTTAAAACAAAAAAGGTAGGTAGGGAAATTCAATAGAGAAACTTTGTAACTCAAAGCAGCATTATATTAATCAAAGTATCTGACATATAAAATTAACTTTTATAAAATGTTAAAATAAAAAATCAAATTTAAATTTTAAAAATTAGAAAACCTGGCTTCCTGTATGTTATACTTATATTCAAACTGTTTTCACATTTTGTCCTTCTTTCTTTATAAGAAATAGTTTATAACTGTAAGCAAAACCTCATAAATCTAGTCACTGGTCCTAGCTAGCGTTTCAAGTTGTTTCTTACTTGTGTCCTTTAATAACTTAAAATAGAAATAATTGTGTAAGTATCATGCCATTAACTGTCCTGTGATGTTTCCTCAAGTCCAGGAAACAATAGGCAGCAGCATTCAGAGCTGGGGCACGAAACAAACCCCCTGAGAGGGATGGCGAGAAGGGTGTGTGGGGAGGGCCCTTCTCCTGTGGTTCACGGCCCAAAGGCAGTCCTGTCTTCTTCACAGTGCTGATATGTTATCTGGGCATGGTCTCTCAACCCTTCCTTGCTCTCCTGGACTATGGTCAGGGAGCCCTGGGCATGGGGCAGCCCGCAGGGAGAGGCCCCAAGGTCAACCCAGAGCATTCAGGACTGTGAGAGTGGGCAGAGACAAGGAGGCTTGCAGCCAGAGACAGGGGAACTGGGAACCCAGTGTAGCAGGGAGCCAGAGCGGGTAGAGAAGGGCAAGAAGGTGAAGAAGGAAACAGAAGCAGTCTGTCATTCTGGCTACATCATCTCCGAGTGTCACCTGAGATGAGATCAGCCAGGCAGTGCCTGAAGCTCTCTACTCGTATCACACCTTCCCCCTGAGAGATGGCCAAACACCCACAACAGGAGGGACTGGCTCTAAGGTCCACCTCTGGGTCTGCCTGTTGTCTCTTTCGGCCCTCTCCCTCCGTCTCCCTGCCCTCTCTCCCCCTCCATCATCCCTCTTACTCCTGCTCTCTCTGGGCTCCTGCTCTCTAGATCTTTCTCATCTGCATAGTCTACCAGGCCTGGAAGAAAAAGAGAAGCAGTGGAACAGACTTTCTCTGCCCTGCTGATGTGTTCTCAACTTCATCTCTCGAGATCATGGTGGAGAGGAGTCAGTGGATCATTCTCCAAAGGGCAAGCCATCCCCCAACACTGGCCTGGCCAGTGTCCTTAGGAAACAAAGGTTAACTCCGCTTAGATTCTGGGTGGTTCGTACCTACTGTGAGTGCCTGTGTGCCAGGCACGCCCCACACTTTCCGAAGCACCCTTCTCTTAGTCTGCTCTGCAATGAGCCTGCTCACTTCCTTGGAGAATCAGTGCATTTATTAGGCCGGTTCATCAGGACCACCCTTGGCATCTTTCCCAGGCAAAAGGCCATAAATTCTTCTTAAGATTCCTGAGTTGATCCAGCCTTCTTGGTTATATGTATTTATTCAAATGAGTGTTTAAATTTTTATTTGCATTAAAGTTAAGCAATTTGCCTTTCCCCAAACAACCAGAATTTATTCATTCTATTTGTTCTGTACATTTTGTTACTGCATTTGTTTATTTAACATGCTGTTAAAATTCCTTAGACATTCCTTAAAGATGACAATACTATATTGAATCCTTCAATTAAAATAAGAAGACATTTACTATACCTGCTTGTGTAAACGGAAATATGGATTTATAATTACAAAGGTAGTACTGCTTCTCAAACACATACATACATCAAGTAGGGGAAAAAAGCATAACAAAAATCAAAAGAGATTATTACTAGAATTCAAATCTTAGATGGGAAAAATCACCAGGGATTTTATATTTATTTGTACAAAACAATCTTTCCTTTAAATGGCCACATAAAATCTTTAGTCCATTTTAGAGCAGAAGATATGTTTATGTAAAATGTTTATTTCTAACAGACCACTTTTTCATATTAGAGAAAAGCATAAGGAAGTGGTATCACTAAATGAAAACATATATTCTGTATGTAAGTGACAATCATGCTGAGTAATTCTTTCTTTGCAGGTAAGAGAGGATTAATATTGTAGATTAGTATGTGTTTTGTTATATTTATGTACTTATATTTATTATGTTATATTTTCTGCTTAATTTATTTCATAAGTAAAAATATCTTAATTCCACTACAGGGAGGTATTTCTGGGACATGAAGGAACACTCTTTATTAATTAAAGCATTTCTTTAAAAAAGAATAGAACAAGATGCTGAGAAGTGTATTGTTAATTAACATCAGCGTCTTCCAAGAAGGCAATTACCTTAATGAGAATTTCTATGATTTCTAGTACAAAAATCATTTAATCCCTTTTCAATTACAATCACTTATTTTGATCTAGAAAATTGCATGTGACTATAGTGATTATAAGTAAAAGTTTAATCATTCTGTAGCCAAGTTCAAACAAGTAAAGTGGAATAAACAGGAACAGCAGTTATTTGATTAATTCAAGCAAAAAACTATTTTGCTTTAACCGTTTGGATTCTTTCATTCTTGATGACCTGGATAAAACCTCTATTTCCCATTATCCACAAGTGTGTGTGCATATGTACTTTTTAAAAGATAAAATAAGCCCCTGCCCCCCTCAAAAAAAAAAGGGTAACTATAATCTATAGAGGAGAAGAAGTCTTGTCAAATCAGTGTTGTTCCTTCAGAAGTCACTTGTATGGATTTTGATTCTTGTCCATGTTCCCGCCCCATCATTCAGAGAACATCCGGAAATCTCTAATCTCACTCTTCGAGATTGAGATGCTCCCAAACCATTGAAACAGACAGGCAGCCGCCTTAGTCTCAGCTGGCTCAGAGATGGCTCTACCACAATCCCTTTCCACAGCTTTTTACGGCCTAATTCATCTTACAATTGTTAAGGTGGGGCATCTTCCCGTTTCCAGCCTGGTTATTCTAGTTGAGTCAAGAAGTATAACAATCCAATTTAACAAGCACCGGTTGAGGTAGAAAAGAAGAAAAAACTATTTTCTAACACTTTCATTTTCTGTGGTGGTTGACCACTTTGAGAGGGGATGTCCCATTTCCCTGCCATCCCAAATTTCTCTCTCTCTCTCTCTCCCTCTAGCTGCTCCACATGGGTCCACTGATTTTGCTCTGAATGCTCAATCCCCAGCCTTACTTCATGTCTTAGGCCAGACGACTTCAAAATATGAAGGACTTGAGAGACCTCAGACTTGTTCACTCCACCCCCACCCGGCCTCATCCCACAGAACATCAGATGGTGTCTCCGTCCACTGTTGCCTTGGCGTAGAACACAGTCCATGAACATTTTGTCTCAAGGCACCCAGGCTGCTAATCTCACCAAGGACGGTTCTAAAATCATCATGCAAAGAGTAGGACCTTCCAAATCCTGAAGTCTAACCTCCAACTCTCATCCCGAGACTGAGGCATTTATTAAGGTTAGGCTATCCCAATAGTGACTTACTTAAAGGACTGATGAGTATCATCCATCCATTCCAATGCTACATTTCACCTTCCTTTACCTCAAATTACCTGTGCCATCTGGTGTTGTGAAGAGAGACTGCTGAGCCCTTGGGCCTTCCTTGTCCCAAATGTCTGCTTTCATCACCAGCCAGATCTCACTATCATTCCACCTCACCTTACCCTGGGACCTGTCCTATCCATGCAGGTAGGTCTACTGCCCAACTTCAATCTCTCACCCTTATCAGACCAACTGCGTGGCAACAGTCTCTCTGTGTTCTATCGGTACTGATCTAAAAGTCTAGATATACTGTTAGAAAACAAAATTAAAGATAGAGAACAATGTGTACGGCGTGTCACATTTTGTGCAAAAGTTAGGGGATCAGAATAAATGTTTTTGTTTATAGGTTAATTAAGAAAATATAGAAGGATATGGGACACCTGGGTGGCTCAGTCAGTTGAGCGTTTGTCTTCAGCTCAGATCACGATTTCAGGATCCTGGGATCGAGCCCCACGTTGGGCTCCCTGCTCAGCAGTGAGCCTACTTCTCCCTCTCCCTCTGTTCTGCCTCCCCCTCCCCCAACTTGTGCTCTCTCTCGCTCTCTTTCTCAAATAAATAAATTAAAAACCTTTAAAGAAATATAGAAGGGTACATGCAAAACTAATTACCTGTGATGGGGTGGGGGAAATGGCAGATAGGGGACATGGTCGGGAGAGACTTTTTGCTGTATACTTTCTCATATTTTGAATTTTGAGCTATGTGAAGGTATTGCATATTGAAAAAAATTTTAAGATAGAGGAATGAATAGGTATGATTTAAATTATATTGTGATTAAAGTTAAGTTAAAATGATTTAGGTATGCATGTGAAATTTTTATGATTCTCTGATTTGCTGTAATCTAGACCAGTCCTGGTTGCATTGTCTGAGAGACTACTGCTCCCGTGTCCTTAGTGGGCCATTCTACTGACTTTGCAAATATTTCTTCCGGTGCCTACAGAGTCTTTCCTCATTTTGTCTACTCATCCTTTAGGGTCTTGCTCAAACAGCTCTTCCTTTGTGATGTCTGCCTCAGAAAAGTTGTTAATTTTCCTCTTTGTGCTGCCATTCACTTTGGACGTACCCCGAACTCAGCACTTACCGTACTAATTTACAAGTCTCCTTCCTTACTGGACTAGGAGGCCCCAAGGGTCAGACTGCATTTATGTGGCTGGAACGTTAGCTATACAGTTTGCATAAAGGAAATGCAGTATATTCACCCTAAAAGAATAAAAGAAACAATGCTATTGCCAACGTGCAGCATTTCGGTTCCAGTACAAATTTCATTTTTACTTAGGCTTTCAAAAGTAGAGCAGGAAAGCTCACCAAATACATGTGTACACATGTATTAAGCCATGTGTGGGCAGCAGAAAGAGAATGTGGCCATTTCAGAGCGTGCCTCCACCTTCTCCTCTTGCACCGGTGCTGTGGAGTTACAGAGATCAAGGTACAGCAAGGTCTTTGCCCCTGTAAAAGCCTGGTATTATGGAGCACAGCTAGAGCCGCCTTTCCTACAGAGGTTTCACAGCTTGGGCATTCTATAGGCTGGAGAATGTTGCCTCAATATCCTAAGTACGGCATTACAAACAGCAGGATATGGTATACCAGCTGTTTTTCTCATCAAAGCTAAATGGCCATGTAAGAAAAAGATTGCCTACGCATAGCTGGCTTTGGAAAAATCAGGCTATCTCTATCAACCTGTGATACCATGCATTTGAAGGTATCATGGTCACCAGGATGCAACAGGAAATCAGTGAGTGGTTTGTTTTTCTTTCACTCCAAATACATGTGTTGCCTTCCTTTGAGGTCATGACTGTGGGTGCTGTTTATTTACATATATAAAAATAAACATATAAATATATATTAGCCAGTGCATTTCCTCTATTAATCCAAACTAGAAGGCTTTGACTGTGGGAGGGTTTTCAGGGTATTTTTTTAAGTGTGATAATATATTTATTATTTTTCTTCTAAATATTATATCTGCTCGTTGCAAAGACTTTCCAATATTCTGAAACATACAAAATAAAGACTTACATTGTCTCATCACCTTTAAAGTTAACTAGTTTGGTGTGTATCCTTTCAGAATTTTTTCTTATGCATTTATGTAAACAGAGGTAGTCCATTTGTGCATTTCCTACCGAAAGGGATAATACACTGCATACAATTCTCTAACTTGTTTTTTTACTTATCAATCTTTAGAATCATCTTTCCAAGTTAATATCTATAAATATGCCTGTTTTGAATTACTACAGAGTATTTCCTATACATAATATAATAGTTGTTCTGTTTTGTAGTTTCCCAATCTTTATTTATGGACATTTAAGTTATTGCCACTTTTTTTTTTTTAAGTAAACTCTACCCCCAGTGTGGGGCTCAAACTCATGACCCTGAGATCAAGAGTTGCCTGTTCTTTTTTTTTTTTTTTAATGATTTTTTATTATATTATGTTAGTCACCATACAGTACATCCCCAGTTTCCGATGTAAGGCTCGATGATTCATTAGTTGCGTATAACACCCAGTGCACCATGCAATATGTGCCCTCCTTACTACCCATCACCGGTCTATCCCATTCCCCCACCCCCCTCCCCTCTGAGTCCCTCAGTTTGTTTCTCATAGTCCATAGTCTCTCATGCTTCATTCCTGTTCTACTGAGTAAGTCAGCCAGGCACTTTCTTTCTTCTGTCACCAATACTGTCTCTATGGGATTTTTTTGGTCAGTATTTCTGTGGGCTAAATTCCCTAGAAACAGAATTATTGAATTGAAAGCACACTTATTTTTAAATGTTACAGATGCTATCAAATTGCCCATAAAGAACTTGTATCAACCTAATCTCCCAACCAAAGTGGATGAATGTGCGTATTTTTCTACCACTTTATAACTGTTGTTTATAATCAGTCTTTTTTTTTGCGAATCTGTTGGTATCTCATTGTTTAAATTCGCAGTTCTTCAATTAAAAAAGAGGTTGAACTCTTTTTTTGCTTATTGGCCATTTATATTCCTTTGGTGAATTATCTTTTCATGATCTTTGCTCATTTTTGAATCGGATTGTTTATCTTGCTGAAGATATTGTGATAAAGTAATAATCACTGGTATTCAGAATTGATAAAAATTGTGTTCTTGTAGGGGACATTTTAATCTTCGTGTATCTTTCTTCTTCTTTTTAAATAAGATAGTGTTCTGTTATCCAATTAGGGTTTGAATTTGTTGTGTTTGTGGGGATGGGGGTTTTGTGTGGGAGGAGCTATTAAGTAGTGAAAAGCTGAAAGGCTTTTCTGCCCTTACTGGAGAGGGGGTATCAGGAGTGGGACTTGTGAAATATTTTCTGGTCACTCATGCAATGGAGTTAAATAAAGGTCTCAGAAGAGACCTTTCCTCCCATTCATTCCAGTTCTGCTTCTGCCTGTCTTTCTGTCCCTTTGTTCAAATAAATTTCTTGCACTTGCTATTAAAATGTTTACAACAGTCTTAGACTCCAAACATCAAGGACTGAAAACACTTCAAGTCTTTGGGATTCTGTTTTCAGCTCTAGTCAAGACAGATCCATTTGCTTCCAGAACACTGGGTGGTGATACCCTGACCAGCATGCCCAGCTTGCTGTAAGGAATCGTTGATGATTGTAAAGCCTGGGGCATATACAAAGCTCTGTATAAGTAGTAATTACTGTTATTGGTCTCTGACATCCTCAAATTGTAAGCTGAATTCCTAGCAGCTAATGCAGTAGAGGGGGAAATTAAAGCTCTTGTGACATCATCCCCATAATAAAGAGGAGTTGCGAGCCAGTGATGCTTATTTGTTTTCGTGAGGACATCGAGAGAGGATCATATCATCATTTTGGCTGGAGAGATGCAAAACTGGGGGTTTGTGTTCTTTTGAATTGATGAAGAGTTTTTTCCTAATCATAGTAAGTCAGAAATCCCTCACTGGGGAGCC
Source organism: Ursus americanus (assembly GCF_024610735.1). Classification (NCBI taxonomy): domain Eukaryota; kingdom Metazoa; phylum Chordata; class Mammalia; order Carnivora; family Ursidae; genus Ursus; species Ursus americanus. The sequence continues at coordinate 24,027,349 of NC_142137.1, forward strand.
CTTCTTTTACTAAGAACAGAGGCCTCTGGCTGCACTCGGAGAGCATTTGGGCCAGCTGGAACCCCATGTGGCTGCTTCCGTAGCTCTGGACTCCACTTCCCCACTCCACTTCTTCTGCAGTACTTATTATTCTCTCCTGAGGAAAATCTGAAGACCGGTCCCACGCAGAACCTCGATGGGGGGTCGGACCTGCTGTGGCTGTGGCTGTGGCAGGTGCCAAGCATGCGCCAGTAATCGGAGGAGTGTTGAGTATCGGAATAGGTATCCCGAGTCCCGGAATAGATGTGAAAACTCCAGAAACAGGGTCTATGACCGGGATCTTGAGGTAAGGCCTAGTCAAGGGAATCCTTCTGAGTCACTGATTTGTCCAGTGTCAATTTTATAATGCTTGAGTGTGAGGTTTGTGATCGTGAATCAGTATCTATTGCTGTTATGCAGGGCTAATGCCATTCTGGTCTTGTATACTTGCAAGTATCCTGGGCACTATCTATTAATATATTCACTTATACTTTTTATTTTTCTGAGTGTTGAACAGCCATTGGTTAGAACGTAACCAGCGAAGTAAATGACTGTGAAGGTAGCTCCCGCCGGGTACTGTTCTCGGAGACTTAGTCCTCTCTACTCTAGCCTTTTCAGAATTTCAGTGCTGGAAGAGAACCAAGCTACCTTGTCTTCTCTTAAAAGCTGCTTTCCTTTGGGTTGGGCTCATTTACAGTATGCCACGTTCTTATTTGAATCAGATATTAATAAATCACATAAAGGTGCTTTAAGAAATGGAATGATTAGCTTAAGATTCCAGATCAACAGCTCTGAATTGCTTTTTATGTACCTGATTTGACAGGAGATGTTGTCTTAAGATTGAACGGCGAATCAAGGTCAACCCTGATCTTACTCATTATCCCCAGTTCCTGTTTATAAAAGCCAGTGTGTTGTTTTAGTATTAAATCTTTTGTACTGCTTTGTATGGCCAACCTCACCAACCTGAGCTCTCTCTGATGCTTGTTCAGCCCTCTCTTCTTCACCTCTAATATTATATATTTACTTTGTTCTCACATGATAGTTTTGAAGGTTTTAGAATGGAATGTGCAGAATGCGTAGGTCAGACTAGCTTTTGTGATGTGCTCTAGGAAAAGCATGCCCTGTATACTTCTGATCAATTGTTTTCCTTCAGGGTACTGATTACAGTATAACCCATAATTTAATGAAATAGGTAATAGATTTAAATATATATATGTGTGTGCGTTTGTATGATATATATATACATATATATGTGTGTTTGTATGTTACATATACTTCATCTAATGCTGAAGTGACAGTTGAAAGTAGAGTAAAACATTTGAAGTTGTCGGTTCACTGACCGCATCGGTCAGATGGACCCTTGTAGCTATTTCTTATTTCAAGATGAGAGGTGACAGACTAGTATATTAATTATTCTGTGTTTATTCCCATGACTATTGATTTTACTGTCATTTCTTCTTAGCAAAGCTTTGATTTCTCTCTACCATTGCACCTGACGACTTTCTCTGTTAGAAGCGTCAGTCAAATACCATCTACAGAGAGATAAAAAATTCACTATGCATAAATTTGTGTCCTTCGCTAATTACTGATTCATTATCAGGTCCCAGGGGATATTTTTAATGACTTCTAACCAGCAACATTGAAGAAAATGTTCAGAGGAACAGGGAGAAAGACAGAGATGTGTGACTGGCAGACAGACAGACAACACGAATTTAAATACTTAGAGCATTTGGATAGCATGTGCTTCTGAGAGATCTCTGTGATTATGACAAATACGGCCTAAAAAAAAAAATGAATCTCTTCAAGGCAACCCACATCATCTCAGTAAATATTGGACCATCTAACCCAATTCCCTGCTGACTCTGAATGAATATCTTAGAAACCTGAACATGATATTCACCAAGATGGTCCAAATAAGAACCCTAAATAATAAGGAATGTTTCACCCATCTGATTTTGTTTTATTAGAATCTTAAAACGAAGAATGACTAACTGAGAAAATGAGGGAAGTAGGGACTTTTTTTGGCATGGACGCTAAAACTCCTCATTTTAAGCATCTCCCTATTTGTGATGATATCATTCAAACCAGCACAGAGGACTTTGCCCTTGGATTCCCTCATAACATTTGCCTAAAATAGCTAGGCAGAATATCAAAATACTTCTAGGAAGTATTCACTTCTATGCGTTTAGCAATTAAGTGAAGCTCCACCGAAAGGTATATGTTAATTCAAAATACTGATTTTTTCCAGGTATTTTATAAAATGACAGTATGTATTATAATAATGACAAATGCCCTTTAAAACCCCCTCTTTGATTTTCTATTTTAAACCTGTAATCATCCAAACTGGCTATAATAATTTATTTGTGAATGCAAAAAATTATGGCTGATCAACATCTATCCATCTCGAAAACTGATTAAATTGCATCTCATTTGTGAAGTTTCCCTCCATTCTCAGATGATATTATCTGACATCTCGCATGTTCTCATGGAATTCTGTACCATCCCAAGTGATTTCTCCATATTATTATTCAGAAGCCTATCTCTTCATTACTAGCATTCTCTAGGGCAGGATATTCCCATCTCATTGCACCTCATGCGACACCTAGCATATAGAAGGCACTCAATATGTGGAAATACAATGACCGGAAAAGTGAACTAGACAGCACTGAGCGTAGCCGGAAGAGCAGAGCTCCGACTTCAGCCATTCTTTAGACCAGCTGCTTTAGCTTGGGTAGGTTATTTATCCTTCCCAGGCACCAGCCTTTATATTTGTAAAGTAGGAGGTGGGAGCTGGTTTAGCTAGTGCTCTGTGGAACCCTGGAGATCCTCTCAGGTGCCTTGGAGGCTGCAACAGGCAGAAAAGGATGGATGGAAAGGTGGATGGGAGAGGAACTCAGGCTTGCAAGCTTCATGCCCTGTCCTCACTCAGGGAAGCTCACGTCTATCTGTTTTCTACATATAGCTGAATCCCTGTTACAGTTTCTTTTGCATAAAATGTTTTACTGCTGAAAAAATCATGATAACAACTTGACTAGATTACATATAATGTTCTTCCATGTCTAGTATCTGTCATTTTATGTAACAATTTTATTAGCTCATCTCATTATCATATTGCCTTTTAAAAGAAATTTTACACCACATTGCTCTCATTAACTCCGTATTTATATGCACCCCCCCACCCTGAACAGGTCTTTTCTGCTCTGTATTTTACCCAGCCTACTTGTCTGTTACATCTTGTAGTTATGTTTTAAACCTGAAATAAGCTGATCGTCCCTACTGAATTTTCTTTAGTCTGTAGAATCACTCTCAAATTTAATGAATTGATTTGAATTTTATTCCAATCCAGACAAACAAAACAGCAACTGTGAATATTCTAGTTTCTTCTATAAATCAGATGAAGACATTCTTAATTTAATTCCTTCTGGCCATTTAAAAAGTCATTGAGTAAAATGATATCCAAGCTGGAATGGGGGGAGCAAGAGTTGAATAAATTCATAGTTTGACCTTCCTGTGCTGTTAGCGGATGTTGCAATGAGTTGTCTTCCCTGCCTTCATTTTTTAAAGTAAGCTCTATGCCCAACGTAAGGCTTGAACTCACGACCCTGAGATCAAGAGTTGCATGCTCTACCAACTGAGCCAGGCAGGCACCCTTCTACTTAATTTTAAAAATTTTTTGAAATAGCAAATATTTTCATGTTTGTGAATAAATATTCATTGATAGTCATCCAAAGTACTAAATGGAGCATCACATATTTTCACAGCATAAATAATAATGAAGGAATTAATAGGTAGATTACAGGAGAAAAGGAAACAAGCACTAGAAGGTCAAAGTATAGAGAATAAGGAAAGAGATTCAATACCTGTGTACTCAGCATTTATTCAAAGCTCACTAAAAGTCTCTAGTGCTTCTGCAATTTTAATGCTAACATTCTGCCAGTGGCTTAAGCGTTGTTCCTTATGTTTGGTACATGTGCTGTTTATTTATTCATTTCGTGCTTGTTAATGAGGTACCTGGGAGTTTCTCCTTTCAGTGAAAATAGAAGAGAATGAAAAGGGAATTGTTGGGAGTACCCTGACTAACTCAGTCACACAAACTGCCAACAGCTTACCCTAAAACAAGCATAAAAGGAATGACAAACAAATTTTATTTAAGACTAAAAAATACAAAGCAGTATGTCAGTTACATTTGATACTGCATTGTTCCATTTTACAATTAAATGCATCAGAATCAGGGTGGTAGTTGGACTCGTGAGAAGGTAAGTCAAAATACCGTGTGTTTGGTTAGAGAGAATGGTACAGAGAGGAAACTTAGGAAGTCGAACTTTCTTCAGGAATAAACGTGGGGTGCAGCCCAATCTTTAAATACAGACAGAGAAAGTGTTGTAAGTTCTTGAGCAAAGAAGCATTCATGATGAATGAAGTATTTCAGAGGAGGTGTCATGGATATTCTTGGTGTGATGGAAAGGTGGGGTTTAGGGAAATAAAAAACTGTGATCAAAGATGGAGACTAGAATTTCAGAAACTGTCCAAGAGGCTGTTAAAACAGTATGGGCTTGTATTAAAGTAGAGGCTGTTGAATGGGCTGAGGTCAAGAAATTCGATGATAGATTATATGTAGAGCAAAAGTGGATGGAATAAAAAGATTCTAAAGTTTTTAGTTTAGGAGGCTTTAAAACAATGATGTTTCTGGCTGCCAGTGAAATTCTTCAGAAAGGAAGACTGCTTGCAAGAAAAATCAATTTGTTTTTTCTAGAAAATGTTGACTTTGAAGTAGTAACTTGAAAACCAGGTGGAAAATTTTAGAGTAACAGAAATAACAGTACCGAGAAATAGACCTGAGATGCCATCAGAACAAATTAGAAGCTGAAAACTTTCCAAGTTTTCTCTTTCTTTTCCTTCCTTCCTTCCTTCCTTCCTTCCTTTTTCCTTTCCTCCCTTCTTTTCTTTTATAAATTGACATCAAAACTCATTTGGCAGCAAAATCTGACCTGAACTCTTATGAGGCAATTTATCGTCTTTAAGTATCCCGCTTAGCATGAATTGTCATACATATCTGCTGCAGATATTAATACATTATGATATATATGAATATTATCTTTCCAAAATCTGAAGATTTTTGCTTTTAAAATACTTCCAGCCCCAATAGGCTTTGCATAAGGGACTGTGGACCTGTAGTAAGTTTAGAGAAAGAATGCCAGTGAGGGACTTTACAGAATCCTACATAACTGAGAGTCATCTGTGTCGAACAAATAATGAGAGATTTAATGAATGTTTAAACTTAAAAAGAGAAACATAAAGTTCACACAAGGAGCACGTAAAGGAGGGAAGTCAAGAAATAGGTAGGTTGAAGCAGATAAACGATTTGGCAAAAAGAAGGGTATGGTTGAATCCGTGCAGTTCTTGAAGGTTACGAGAGTAGAGGGATCTGGGCCCTGGGAACTGGAGAGGGAGGCTGAGGTTCATTTACAGGTTGAAGGAGAGGCACAGACCTAAGGGGGAATGTTAGAGGCTGCCCAAGGGGTGGTGGCACAGAGGGCAGGGCTGCCCTTCAGATCAGACGAACTAGGCCCAGTTTTAGAAGCAGAGAAGAGGACAAAGAAGAGAGAATACTAAAAATGCTTCAGAACAAGGGAATCATTTTGGAGGAGCAAATGGGTTAAGACATAGATCTTCAGACATGGCAGGGAGAAGCTTCGGAGGGGAGCAGAGGTACCTCTTCCCAAACTAAGGAAATATCCGCATGTGAATTGACACAAAAAAAGAATTCACATTGAAGAGTTTTACTTTTCTTTATAGAGAAAGAAATAAGGCCACTACCCCAAAAATGGGTCTGGGGAAGAACTGATGATTGAGAGGAGGGTGGTTTTGGGGTGTGGAGAAGCGTTAGGAGCACCACTGACAAAAGTATGGCAGGAAGTCAACGGGGAACCCATGGCTGTGGAAAGGGCCAGAGTGAGGTAAACACCATAACTCTACAAAGAACTGTTGCACATGCGCAAAGAACTGTCGGGCCATGGCTGTCTTGTTGTGCAGTGCGGTCTGAAATTTCCCAAGCCACAAAAATGGGGTATCTTTTAACTCTCGCAGTAGACATGTAGGTGCACGCAACGTGATCCTTTGTCATCAGCTTTCCCAAATAAGGAGCAAGGAGTAACTGCGAGATGGAGACGGTAACTCCGGCAGTCTCCTCCCCGGCTCCCCTGGCTCTGTCTCTTGAACTCTGACCCCTACGCATCTCTGCACAGAAAAGCAGCGTCGTCTTTTAAAGGCATGAATCAGATCCCACTACTTCTTTGCTTCTTCGCAACTCACCGATGGCTTCTCACCACACTTAGAAAAGAGATCTCCAGTTTCCATGCGGGCTTACAGGCCTTCCGTGAGCTGCGTCCTGCCCCCACCTAACTCAAACCCCCCTCCTTGCTGTGCCCCTGCCACCCTGGAGAAGTTTCTGGTGCAGGACTCTTTCTTGCCTTGAGAGTTTGACTCCGCCTGTTTGTTTGGCCTGGAACGCACCTCTGCCAGTCCTCAAGGGACGGATTCCTTCTTGTCCTTTACATCTTAGCTTAAATGTTACCTCTGCAGAGAGACCGTGCAGTTAGGATCACCCCAACCTACAGGAATTCTCTGCAGAGGGCATATTACTATGTACTTTCCCACTCATTTCTTTGCTTGTTGATTGTCTTTCTTCCTCATAATGTAAACTCTGTGAAGCAAAGATTTTTGTCTCTTGTTCACCACTGTATCCCCGTTCCTAGCACAGTGGCTGGTGTAGACTAGATGCTCAACAGATGAGGAATGAGTGAATACATTTTTCTCTGTACCTTTTCCAACTTAATTTCCTTGGTTATTTTATTTCTCAATGTCTGCTTAATACTTAGGAGGTATTCTGCAGTCCAATTTTCTTAATTTGATTTGCTTTCTTAATTTCGGTTTGACGCAGTAAGTAGAGCACATTGTCTGTCTTTTCTACGGTTCTGTAACTGCTGGGATTTTCATGCCTGTGATGTTGCCTACACAGCCAAGTCTGAAACCTGTTTTGTTCCTTTGTGATACAACCTTCTCATCTACTGCCCCCATTAATGGCATTAAAAGGAAGAAGATCTTTCTTTGTAGCTGTTTCATTACAGAAAGTCAGTATTTTTTGTCAGGAGCCAGTTTGGTAACAAAGAGCTTTGGCAACTCTGCCTCAAGGCCCCCCGAGTCTACCCACACAAGGACAGTAAGCCCTAGCCTGTGCTGGGAGAGGGGAGGTGGGTGAGCCCCTCTGCTGAGCACTCAGGCTGCTAGGCCAATCCTGGGCTTCTCCTCAGTGGCAGGGAGCTTCCCTTCGGTCCCTGAGATGTTGGGGTAGCGTATCATCTCCAGTCCGTCCAGCAACAGCCTGGTAAACACGACGCTCTGTAACATACCCAGAGAAATGGAACTGACTGCTAGCTGGCTATGGGTAAGGAGTGAAATAAGAAATACAAATAAGATAATTCTGCATTATTACAAAGATGAATCCAGGAGCAGAAAACCAAAAAGCAAATATATCATCATAAAAATGGAATAGGGTGGATCTACGTAGACTGCCTTTCTCAAAGCGACTGATGCAACTTTCTTGGGCTCTCGCACAGTATAATTAATATGTGTCACTCCTTAAGGGACATATTACCTGCCCGTGCCATGAAGCCTCTTTATATTTAGCACTGTACAATCATTAATTAGCTCATGCACGAGTCCCTGAGTTGGTGTCATTATCTTTGCTTTGCAAACAAGGAAAAGCAAGGGTGTTGGTGCCTAGACTCCAAACAGTGTATTGCTGGGCTCAATAAAGAATATTGGAGGAGTGCCTGCGTGGCTCAGTTGGTCAAGCGTCTGACTTCGGCTCAGGTATCTCGGGACCCTGGGATCCTGGGATCGAGCCCCACTTCAGGCTCCGCGCTCAGCAGGGAGTCTGCTTGACCCTTTCCCTCTCCCTCCCCCAACTTATGCTCTCTCTCTCAAATACATAAATTAAGTCTTTTTTTTTAATGATTTTTTATTATATCATGTTAGTCACCATACAGTACATCCCCGGTTTCCGATGTAAGGCTCGATGATTCATTAGTTGCGTATAACACCCAGTGCACATGCAATATGTGCCCTCCTTACTACCCATCACCGGTCTATCCCATTCCCCCACCCCCCTCCCCTCTGAGTCCCTCAGTTTGTTTCTCATAGTCCATAGTCTCTCATGTTTCATTCCCCCTTCTGATTACCCCCCTTTTCTTTATCCCTTTTTTCTCCTACCGATCTTCCTAGTTCTTATGTTGCATAGATGAGAGAAATCATATGATAGTTGTCTTTCTCTGCTACATAAATTAAGTCTTAAAAAAAAATAAGAATCTTGGCATTTCTCATTCTCAAACTGAACTTGGGTTTCCTGCACTGTGGCATCAACATGCTATATTATTGAAGACAGCCGAACAGAAATGCCCCAAATGCATGTTGTTCTTGCAGCATTTTGGCTCCATCCTTGTGGTTTTCCACATGAAAGGACACTGCTCTCTGCTTGGCATCATTGGAAGCTGGATGGGAGGGACTAGCAGGAAAGGGGGAGTATAGCGTGGCGACGTGGAAGGGAAACGTATCGCGTGATTTCTGGTCCTTAGAGAGAAGTTACCTGAACTAAGCTTCTTGGGGATGTCCACGAAGTCTGAAAGATATGTTGGTCATCAGGGAGCAGGGTTAATCTAATGCAACTTGGCCTCCCCTTCCAGAATGTTTCTGGTAAATCCTATAAGCAAAGAGCAGACAAATCTTATCCTTAAAGGAAGTATCCCAGCAGCAGAAGGACAGAACATCAATGTACAGAACATCAATGTGTGGGTCTTCCCTGCAGGCGTTTCATAGGTGCCTGCCTAGTCTGCTGATGGGTAATGCTAGCCTGGTTTCTGCTTTCATACTTCTACAGGATCGTAGCGATTTCAGTCTTCTCTATAGATTATTCAAAGGAGCCCAGCAGCTTTTCTGCACCAGATCAGGAAAGAAGTACCTAAGGGTTAATTTCCGGAACATCACACACCAACAAGCTTCCTCTTGGGGGAGTGCAGGGCACAATCTCTTGAATGCAAGTTACTCTTCCAAGAAGTGGACAGTGCTAACAGCCTGGTGACACGAGCTTTGTGTCGGGTGTGGCTCAGCTGGAAGTGAGGAGGCAGCCCCTGGGCTGTTTCAGTTCTCCAAGCCTCCCCCTCCCAAAGCATGTTTTATCCCTATTGTGCCCTGCTGGTGCCAGGCGCTCAAAAAGAAAAAGAGTCCTGTTTATTTGCAGGCCATAGACAAAAAGGATAGAAACGAAAATAGATAATAGATATTAAGATAGATTTAAAAAGATAGAATCTTTCACCCCCTATTTCTGATCTTTGGTCTGATTTAGGGAAAGTTAATAGTAAGTATCAAAACATTTTTTTTTAATTAAGCTTTATGCCCAACGTGAGGCTTGAACTCATGACCCCAAGATCAAGAGTCCCATACTTCCCAACTGAGCCAACCAGGTGCCCCAAAACATTTCTTTCAACAGAATGGACTGCCCGATAAAAAGCTCATTGATTTAGGATATTTTAAAGCAAACACGTTTACCATGAACAGTACGCATGATCAATATGGCTTTAGCTTCTCTTTTGTAGGGAGAGAAAATAACATTGTATTCCATGAAAATTTTTGTGAACATAAGCTGATACCTGCTTTACATTTTTAATCAGAAATGGAGTTTGAAAAAGAAAAATCTCTCAGGTGATAATTTTCCTTCACAGAATTATTAGGGTAAGAATAGATTTTGTTGAATTTTTGTTTCTTTTTAAGTTAAATCTGACACTCTCATGAACATTAAATGTATGTTTTTGTGGAAATATAAAGTACTTAAATATTTGGGGGAACTGGATGTTTAGAGCTGAGTTCCAGTACTTGGCTATCTGGAACCTTGGAGAATGAGTTTCTCTAGGCAGCTGACTTTTATGAATGACTTAGTGTCTGTCTTTGTAGGTTAGAAACTTAAAAATTTTTACTGATTTGGATAAAAACTATCTAAAGATACATTTACTTATTTTTGTTTTTTTCTTAAACAAAATATGCTAAACATTAAATAATGCTTTTTCTTGATAAAGCATGATTATTATGGATAACAGCTTTTTTTATGGAAATACAGTAATGTTCTCAGAGCTTACTGAAGTGTGTGTTCTATCTGCGATTGCAGTAATTATCATTTCTGTGTTACATAGTTTTTTCTAGAAGCTCCCTTCTTGTTACCTGTAATTTCTTACTTTTGTCGCTGTGTACTTTAAAAAAGTGTTTTAAAATGTTTAAGTATTTCAATTAGTTCTGTGTTTGGAAATTAGCTAGCAATGCTCATTAAAATGTGTAAAGGAAGAATAAATGGGCTTGGAGTGAAGCCAAAAGTGCCTTCTCCAACTTGACTATTCTTATTAACAAAGAATATGTTATGCAAATTTAAAAACATACTCAAAAGTAGAGAGAATAGTATAATGGATCATCCCACCATCCCACTTCCATTTACACATCATCCAGTTTCAACAATTACTATCATCTGGGCAGTCTTGTTCCCTCTATACCTCCCCTACTATCCATCCCCACAGCTGGATTAAAAGCCAATCCCAACATTAGTATGAATCCCAACATCATGTTTAGCTTAATATGGATACAGATGGTTACATATAGAAATATTTAGATGTATTTGTATATATGCCAGTTAGTATACATCTTTATTTCCTTGCTTTGTCAGCTCAGAGGCCCTAGAATCAATGATACCCCAGTAGCCACAAACATACCTAGAAGCCAGATCTTGGTTTCTAATACCATTCTCCAATAAAATGTACCAGGACTCATTAGAAAAATGGCTGATTGTAGGACCGGAGCCCAAAACATACAAGATGAGCCTGGAGTATCTTGTAGTACCAGAATGTAAAAAGTGCCACACACACACACACACACACACACACACACACACACACACACACACAGATAGAGATATGTCAAAAGTGCCACACACACACACACACACACACACACACACACACAGAGATATGTCAATAGGAGCCAGCTGAAAGAGCTCCCAGTAGCCAAAGCTAGAACAATTAAAGCAACAAAATAAATAAATATTGCATTAGAACTCAAAGTATAGAATAAATATCTTTGAGTCCACATTCAAGGATATTAAATAGAAATAAATGATTGGGGTTGCCTGGATGGCTCAGTCTGCCTTTGACTCAGGTCATGATCCCTGGGTCCTGGGATCAAGTCCCGCATCACTCCTTGGGCAGCGGGGAGCCTGCTTCTCCCTCTCCCGCTCCCCCACTTGTGCTCTATCTCTCTCTGTCAAATAAATAAATAAAATCTTAAAAAAAAAAAAGGAAAGAAATGATTGAATAAATAAATAGATGAGAGAGAAGAGATGAATCTCCCATGCAGAAGATTGGTTTTATCCTCATGGTGTCACTTAACACTTTTCCCCACTACTTACCAGTAAATAATAAAGCAATACTTAGAACTGGCTTGGATTAATTTTGCAGGAATATTTCACAGGTGCTGCTTTATACATACTGCTGAGCTGTATCACAAACGTTCTCTCTTTTTCCGTGATGTAGACATTGACATCATCCTGATTCACCCTTTGCAAAGCCTTTTGTAAAACAGTCTTAGCAGCCATTGAAGACTATTGCCTAGATCCATTAACTCATTTCTTTTTTTTTTTTTAAGATATTATTTATTTATTCGACAGAGATAGAGACAGCCAGTGAGAGAGGGAACACAAGCAGAGGGAGTGGGAGAGGAAGAAGCAGGCTCCTAGCGGAGGAGCCTGATGTGGGGCTCGATCCCACAACGCCGGGACCACGCCCTGAGCCGAAGGCAGACGCTTAACCGCTGTGCCACCCAGGCGCCCCTCCATTAACTCATTTAATCCACATTTATTGGCTGGGATCTTTCTAAAACAGCTTTCCCACATCCACTATTTTCTTATTCTGAAAAACAGTTCCTAAAAAAGGTAGGATAAATGTTTGATTTTTTCCTCCTTTATTTACAGATAATGATTTTCAGATAATGATTTGTTGCTTTTTAGAAACTTCCAAATGTAGCCAGTTAGTTGTATGTTGTCTGTGCTGTGACTGCAACTATGTAGGGAAAATAAAAAGTGAAGGACACTGACTTATTAGGCCTAAAAAACACTGGTGGACGTTTTATCTTTATAAGTGTATATTTGTAATGTTGTTTAGCAAGTCAATTCCAGAAGAAAGAAGTAGCAGGAAGAGAATTCCATTTCCAGCAAGGGTGATTGTCACTGGCAGATTTAAGGCATAAGCAAGAGAGAAGAAAGAAAGAAAAAAACCAGGTGATATATACAGTGGAAGTGAATAAAAAAGATGGGGAAACAGAAAGGGGGAGGGGATGAACCCTGGAGAGAATGTCATTAACAAATATCTGTGCTCCAGTAATGTTTAATTGCTGACCTAAACGACCTCTGTTTTACCATCTCTTTCTTGAATTCCTTACGTAATCTGAAGGCTAACTCTAAATGAGCAGAAGAAAATCGAATCTTCTTTCTTGACTTTCTTCTTTTATTTGTATGGTACATAAGGTGATCTTCTAGACTTGTAATTTCAAAACATGTGTTGGTCTGTTGTAATCTTGTGCACCAACCATGAAATGGATTTGTCCTACATAAACTGAGATAAACATGTATTTGCTTATTCACTGAGAAATCCAATTCATGAGGAGTTTACATATGATTATATCTTTATAAGAAGAGATTAGAAAAGATAGAGAATATGATTACATTTGCCAAACTACACCATGACTCAGAAGCTAATTTGGAGGATTGGAAAAAGCAGAAGGAACTGTCTTGTTGTTCATTAAGTAATATACCTCTAGTCATTTTTTAAAAAATGATATGTTGGTATATTATCAATTGTGACTGTTTCACCTTTACCAATGAATTTTTAAAAATATTGTATTTATTTATTTGAGAGAGCATGCACACAAGCGGCGGGGGGGGGGGGGTGGCAGGCAGAGGGAGAGGGAGAAGTAGACTCCCTGCTGAGCAGAAAGCCTGACCAGGGACTCTGATCCCAGGACCCTAAGATCATGACCTGAACCGAAGGCAGAAGTTTAACCGACTGAGCCACACAAGCACCTGAACTCCTCTGTTCTTATGGTCTTAATTCTCTTAACCTATTAATAAATGCTCTAATAGCTCATCCTTGAAATGGTCCATGAATTATAGGTAAAAGGCTCTACCTAAAGATATATTCCATAGCTTTTAGGTTTTTAGATAAGTATATAAAACGCCCCAAATGTTTTTTGGAAGAAGGAAGAAAATGGAAAGGCAATTGACTGAAATCAGCTATGGATACTTAGTTCTTCATGTGTTTAAGGCATAGAGGAAGTATTTTTAGCCTAAAAACTGTTCCCTGCTCGAAAGGAGCTTATAAACTGGATGGGAAGGCAAGAGTGAAGTGTGCATGGAAAAATTAAAATAAAACAGAACAGCAAATATGAAATCAGTGTTACCAGTAATAAATGCTTTCAGAGAAGGATTTCAGGAAGCTTGGGTGGACAGGGAGGCCTCCAGGCTAGGCCTTGCCTTGTGACTCAGAATCGGATCTGCACAGGCAGATGAGGTGATATCCTGGGAGAGAAAAGCCACGTGGGCAAAGGTACAGACAGGTAGGCACCACGTATGTTTGGGAAGCTGGGGGCATACTAACTGGGTCAGAGCGGTCGGTTTGTGGAGGTGCGCGAAGGCAGGTGGCTTTGACAGATACAGAGGGCTGTCTGTTTAGAGCTCTGGAAGTTGGGGCTTTACCCTCAAGACTGTAGAGAGTCGCTGAAGGTTTTTGAGATACAAGTAATAGGATGAAATCTGTCATTTGGGAAGAATCAGATGGACTGGCAGAGAGGAGATGAGAGGCAGGCAGACCACGGAGGTCCTGGGCTCGTGGACCAGAGAGGAGGCCAAGATCTGGCTTTTTGTAAAGAGACATGTTTTCTTTCACAGAACTTAAGACATTTTCTGATGGTTTTCAGAGATATTGCCAACAATTTCCCCTGGGAACAAATGACTGGTGACGGGATATAATGGAATAGTACAAAATGAGTACCCATGTACGTAGGATACTCACCACACTCATATTTCATGTTCTTCCCATGTTTTCTTATATTTACCCATCTGCTTCTCTAAATGAAGAAAGGGCAAGCACCACCTACCTTGTGTTCGAAGTAGATCAAGAATAGTCCCAAAATTCGACAAGTGGAATATAATTATGTAACCTTGTTTGCACAGAGCATAGGAAAGTGTCTTTAATCCCAAGTAATAAGAACATGTTATTTTTTTTAATGTAAAAATGTCACATGGCGCCCTGGTGGTTGTTGGTTAGGCTCAGATCATGACCTCAGGGTAATGGGATGGAGCCCCAAGGTGGGCTCAGTGGGGAGTCTGCTTGGGATTCTCTCTCCCTCTCCCCTCCCCCTGCTCTCTCTCTCTTTCTCTCAAATAAATAAATAAAATCTTTAAAAAATAAAAAAAAATGTTTAAATGTCAGACGGGGTGGAGCAAACAGCATGGTACAGTGGAGAAGGATATTGGACCCTGGGAAGTCTGTGAGCTTGTTTTCATGATGTTGCTTCCACCCAATGGCTATAGGCCCTGGGGCAATTCATTTATCTTTGGTGGACAGCCTCACTTAAGGAGATTAAATTCTACAAATTCCAAGGCCCTTTTCAACTCTAATGTTCTATAATTATGTAAGTTAGATCTAACACCAAAGAAACATTTCATAAAATGGATTTCTAATGCACTTTGAGTTGGACTCTCTGGTTGAGTTTCCTGGTCGCTATGACACCAACGAATGACTCAGCTATAGATTTATCTATGATTAATTTGTGGGAAACTTGAGGTGGAGATTTTTTTAAATGCTGATTGTGTATCAAGGTTATTAGATCGTTCAGTATGTGAAAGTATATTCCCACCCCCACTGAATCACTATTAAAAATGGTTTAGCTTATAGGTGTAATTAAATGGATAATATTCCTTGTGTGAACTTTTTGGGACTGCCCATGCAGGACAAGAAGTGAGGACAGTTCCCTATGTCCTCAAGCACCTTTATAAAAGCTGAGAGACAGTGCAGTGAATTGATTAAAAGCATACATTCTGGGGGCACCCGGGTGGCTTGGTCGGTTAAGCATCCAACTCTTGATTTTGCCTCAAGTCATGATTTCAAGGCGGGGACTCTGCTTGAGATTCTCTCTCTCCTTCTCCCTGTGCTCCTTCCCCTGTCCCACCCTGCTCTCTCCCTCTCTCTAAAATAAATAAATAAATCTTAAAAAAAAAAAAAAAAGCACACACTCTGGTGTCAGTTCAACTTGGGTTCAAATGCAAGCTCTACCATGTCATACCTGTACCTTAGACTAGTTATTAAATAGCTTTGTGCTTCAATTTACCCATCTGTCTCATTGGGTTATGGGGATGAAGAGAGGTTGTTGCATGTAAAATATTTAAATTCTACCAACCACAAGTAAATTTGGTGAAGTAGTATTATTATGCTTGGTAGAGTATTATTATTAGACAAGGCAATATTTTATTTTATTTATTTATTTTTTAAGATTTTATTTACTGCAGAGAGAGAAAGAGTGCATGAGCTGGGGGGAGGGGATGAGGCAGAGGGAGAAGCAAGACTCGCTGATGAGCAGGGAGCCCAACATGGGGCTCGATGCAGGGCTCAATCCCAGGGCCCAGGATCATGACCTGAGCCACCCAGTGCCCCAATATTTTATTTTTATTTTTTTCTAATCAAAAACCTCTATTTTTTTTTTATCTTGATAAGTATACTCTTTAATCCTCATCATCATTTTCAGCCACCCCCCTCACCACCTCCCCTGTGGTAACCATCAGTTTGTTCTCTGTAGTTAAGAGTCTGTTTCTTGGTTTCTTTATCTCTCTTTTTCCTCTTTGCTTGTTTGTTTTGTTTCTTAAATTCCACATATGGGTGAGATCATATGCTATTTGTCTTTCCCTGACTGACCTATTTCATTTAGCATTATACTCTCTAGCTCCATCCATGTTGTTGCAAACGGCAAGATTTCATTCTTTTTTGTGGCTGAGTAATATTCTATTGTATATATATACCACATCTTCTTTATCCATTCATCTATCAATGGACACTTGGGCTGTTTCCATAATTTGACTATTGTTGATAACACTGCTATAAACATCAGGGTGCATATATCCTTCTGACTTAGTGTTTTGTATTCTTTGGTTAAATACCCAGTAGTACAATTACTGGATTGAAGGGTAGTTCTATTTTTAATTTTTTGAAGAACCTCCACACTGACTTCCATAGCGGCTGCACCAGCTTGCGTTCCCACCAACAGTGTAAGAGGGTTCCCTTTTCTCCACATCCTCACCAACACTTATTGTTTCTTAAGTTTTTGATTTTAGCTATTCTGACAGGTGTGAGGTGCTATCTCATTGTCATTTTGATTTGCATGTCCCTGATGATGACTGATGTTGAGCATTGTTTCATGTGTCTGTTGGCCTCCTGTATGTCTTCTTTGGAGAAATGTCTGTTCAAGTCTTCTGCCCAATTTTTAATTGGATTATTTGTTTTATGGGTGTTGAGTTGTATCAGTTCTTTATATATTTTGAATGCTAATTCTTTATCAGATATGTTGTTTGCAAATTTTCTCCCATTCAGTAGGTTGCCTTTTAGTTTTGTCGATTGTTTACTTTGCTGTGTAGAAACTTTTTATTTTGATGTAGTCCCAATAGCTTATTTTTACTTTAGTTTCCCTCACCTCAGGAGACATTTCTAGAAAATGTTGCTACAGCTGAGATCAGAGAAATTACTGCCTGTGCTCTCTTCAAGGATTTTTATGGTTTCAGTTCTCACATATAGGTCTTTAATCCATTTTAAGTTCATTTATGTGTATGGTGAAAGAAAGTGGTCCTGATTCATTCTTTTTTGCATATAGCTGTCCAGTTTTCCCAAGACCATTTGTTGAAGACTGTCTTTTCCCCATTGGGTATCTCTTCTTCCTTTTTCTGAAGATTAATTCACCATATAATTGTGAGTTTATTTCTGGGTTTTCTATTCTATTGATCTATGTGTCTATTCTTATGACAGTACATACTGTTTTAATTAATACAGTTTTGTAATATAACTTGAAAACTTGAATTGTGATACCTCCAGTTTTGTTTTTCTTTTTCAAGATTGCTTTGGCTATTTGAGGTTTTTTGTGGTTCCATACAAATTTTAGGATTGTTTGTTCTAGTTCTGTGAAAACTACTATTGGTATTTTGATAAGGATTGCATTAAATCTGTAGATTGCTTTGGGTAGTATGGACATTTTAACATCATTTGTTCTTCCAACCCATGAGCATGGAATGTCGTTCCGTTTCTTTGCATTGTCCTGAATTTCTTTCATCAGTGTTTCATAGTTTTCAGAGTACAAGTTTTTCCTCCACCACCTCTTTGGTTAAATTTATCTTCAGATGTTTTATTGTTTTTGATGCAGTTGTAAATGAGATTGTTTTCTTAATTTTACTTTCTGCTCCTTCATTATTAGTGTATAGGAATACCACAAATTTCTGTATATTCATTTTGTATCCTGTGACTTCACTGAATTCATTTATCAGTTTTAGTAGTTTTTTGGTGGAATCTTTTGGGTTTTCTTTCTTTTTTTTTTTTTTTTTTGAAGATTTTATTCATTTATTTGACAGAGAGAGAGACAGCCAGCGAGAGAGGGAACACAAGCAGGGGGAGTGGGAGAGGAAGAAGCAGGCTCTCAGCAGAGGAGCCTGATGTGGGGCTCGATCCCAGGACCCTGGGATCACACCCTGAGCTGAAGGCAGACGCTTAATGACTGAGCCACCCAGGTGCCCCTCTTTTGGGTTTTCTATATATCATATCATTTTATCTGCAAATAGAGTTTTACTTCTTCATTACCAATTTGGGTGCCTTTTATTTCTTTTTGTTGGCTGATTGCTGTGATAGGACTTTCAGTACTCTGTTGAAGTAAGTGGTGAGACCGGGCATCCTTGTCTTGTTCCTGACCTTAGGGGAAAAGGTCTCAGTTTTTTACCACTGAGGATGATGCTGACTGTGGGTTTTTCATATAAGCTCTTTACTATGTTGAGGTATGTTCCCTCTAGACCTACTTTGCGGAGGGTTTTTATCATGAATGGATGTTGTACTTTGTCAAATTCTCTTTCTGCATCTATTGAAATGATCATATGGTTTTTATTATTTCTCTTATCGATGTGATGTATCACATTGTTTTGCGAATACTGAACCACCCTTGCACCCCAGGAATAAATCCCACTTGATTGTAGTGTGTGATTTTTTTAATGTATTGTTGGACTTGGTTTGCTAATATTTTTTGACAAGGCAATATTTCCGAAGGTATTTATTTAGGTAGACACCCTGGCGTGTACAGCTGTAGGCATGACTGTGTGGATCTATATATCTTCTTCAAGATCAGTTCAGCCACTTTGATGATTCTTTTTAGTCTTAGTCCTATTGTAATTCCAGAGCCACAAAAATGACATTGTTCTGATCATTGTTTCATCCTATTTGCATTTTACCAATGATGAATCTATCTCGTCTGTATGGGATACACGCTTACTTTCAAAGAGGAATGTTTCATGGTACAGAAAGAGAAGGTTTAGAGGCCAGAGTGAAAGACAGAAGTGAATTTCATATTCGCTTTATGCTTTCAGTAGGTGGTGAATATTCATTTAAAATGCATTTACTCAGGGCGCCTGAGTGGCTCAGATGGTTAAGCATCTGCTTTTGGCTCAGGTCATGATCCCAAGGTCCTGGGATTGAGTCCTGGCTCCTTGCTCGGTGGGGAGTCTGCTTCTCCCTCTGCCTCTGCCTGCTGCTCCCCCTGCTTGTGCTCTCTCTCTCTGTCAAAAAAAATTTTTTTAAATCTTGAAAAAATAAAATAAATAGGGGCACCTGGGTGGCTCAGTCGTTAAGTGTCTGCCTTCAGCCCAGGATGTGATCCCAGGGTCCTGGGATCAAACCCCACGTCGGACTCCCTGCTGGGCAGGAAGCCTGCTTCTCCCTCTCCCACTCCCCTTGCTTATTTTCCCTCTCTCGCTGTCTCTCTCTGTCAAATAAATAAATAAAATCTTTTAAAAAAATGTGTTTACTTGGAAAAAACATAATAAATAACATGTGTTTACTGAGGGAAAGTTCTGTTATTCAAGGAACTAAAATTCCAAATTCAGCTGAAGCAATGAGTCAGGGTTTCAAAGACTAGTCCTAGTTAGCCTACTTCATTTTAGATAACCAAATGAGGTGGTCTTCAACTCATAGTGAGTTATGTCAGGTTATCTCAAATTAAACTTCATTTATTTGAGTTTTAGAAAATTCCTGGCAAAGGATCTGACTCTTCATCACCTCTGTTGATCTGAGCTGCAACCAAATAATCAGAAAAGAAAAGAAGAAGGAGGGATGTAGACAATGGGTCTTTTGTGGCCCCATCCTTGCCTCTGACTCTTGCTCTGTTGGTGAATGGTTTTCTGCCCAAGTTTTCTGGAAGTTTCTCTCTGTTCCTCAGCTGAGAAGGAACCATTTTTTATGGGGCTCATCAGAAATGGGTGTGAAGGTTTGTTGTTGTTGGTTTGTTTTGTTTTTTTTTTCTATCTGAAGGATCTCAAGCCATGAAAAGATCTTTTCATTCTCCCTTCAGTTGATTCAGAGCAGGCACTAGACCGTTTGGAAGGGGTGTGCCAAGGCACCAGTTCCTTCCCCTTAGGGCAAGAGAAACTCCACAGAGTTCCTGTCCCAGCACAAAGGAGGAGAGCACAGCAATTTTCCCTGGCAGGGAGCCCGAGAGCAGCACAAGGGCTAGGCCGGTGCCCCCAAGCCGGGATGCGGCTGTCCACTGTGTGAGGCAAGCTGTTGAGGGACATAGATGGTTTCCTCTCCTGCTCGCACAGGTTTAGCAGATTCCGGATAACCCTTTATATGCTCCCCTCCTGGGTCAGATCTGCACACCATGAAAGAGTGCCTCAGCAACGAGGGTGCACCAAAATGAAAAAGGAAATAAGCGTGTATGTGCTTTCCTTCATGTGAAGATTAGATCTATCTTATCTTGCCTTCTAAGCCTAAATTCCAATTATGTTTGAAACCAAATAAAGCGAGTTAAACTATGGTTTGGGCTGAGGCTGATGACAGCTACAGTCTCGAGAGTGAATTGTAAAATCTTGTGCTAACGTCATTGCCCTGGGAGACGATGCCTGAAGGTCAGGGTAGTGCCTCTCTGGGGTCCGCGGAGGACAGTTCAGCATTTGGCCGAGCACAAATCAATGGCCACATCAAATGTATTTTCTACCCCAGACCTACCATTTTTATAGGACTCGTGTAACCTCCGCATACCTTCTGCTTTGAATGCTGATCACAGCTTTGCTTCAGCACCGCCTGTGGCTGACGAGAGCGTGTCTGCCAGCTTGCCGTTAAGAGAGCCTTTTTCTAATCTGTATGCGTCTCCAGTTAGACATCAGCCATTGAGAAACCTTGCCTGGTAATGCCTGATGCTCAAGAAGTGTTTGAATGACTGAATGGACACAGTTCTCATGGGCTTTAACGTCAAGAGCATATACTCGAATTGAAAATCATTTCCACCCATCAAACGTGTGTATCCTTCGTGGGGTTTACGCGTATTCTGTGAGTGCACATTCACTCTCTTCTACCCATTTTCAAAAAGCAAGAAGGCAGCATAGCAGTTGCTGTGACACGTTGTACAGATTTTACTTTGTTCTGTGTGGATCTCATGCCTTCTCCCCTTATAATCTAGAACGTGTTTCTTTCATCATTGGCGCGTTTCTCATGTCCAGATCACCCCCTCCCGTCGGACCCCCAACACAGCGCGGTTTCCCATATTCTGACGAGGGCTGCTTACCCGAGTGACATTTGGGGGGAGCTCAGTATATGGAAGTGGAAAACAGTCTTATTATTTGTCACCACTGTCCCTTCAAACACATTCCATGGTATTTTTTTTCACCCCCTAGATGTATCACTCACTTTTGAAAATTAAAAAAAAAACAACCTTCATTTCACTGATTAAAATGTGTAGCCCAAGGTAGTAAGTAAAACTCTAAATTGCGTTCAAGTGAACATTTTCCCTCTTGCCCAACACTAGGGTGGGTTTTAGGGGGGCAGCCTGCGGGGAGGGGGGAGAGGCACAGTCATTTCTGTTCTCTTCCTCCCCCTCCCTGGTGTTGCTCTTTTCCTCTTTAATCCCAGCTCACACTACTCACTCTTTGTGGGTGAGGCCCGGGAGGAGTGGGGACTTGGGGAAAAGGGCACTTATGTTGAAGGTGTTCTTTGGATTAAGTATATTTATAGCTGCTTCTTTCTCACCAGCTTTTGTGGTTTTCTCTGGGGCTCTTCTGTTGGACAGATATCTTCCTGTGATTCCCAGGATGCCAATGCCTTGGCCTGACTTTTCATAAATTGACCCTCAGCCCTCAGGCATTGAGTCTACCCCACAGCGACCCTGTTGGAGTCCACTGTCCCTCATCCATAACCTCCTCCCGCTTGGGCAGTCTCTCTTAAAACTGCCTGGACAGCTTTCTCCAGCAGGGCCCACATCTGTTCCATGGAAAATTCTCTCAATTCTTTGGCCCTCATCATCAGATCACCAGAGTATCGATGTCCCCCTCTTTCTCTTTGCCTCAGGCCAATGCTCTTAGCCCCTTGCCTTTAGACTTCTCGAGCATGAGTCAGACATTTGTCCTCTGTGTCCCCCAACCTCCAAGGGACACACACAAAACTGCATTTGTCCCCCTGAAGTTCTCTCACAAGGCTTGAGGGAAGGGGAAGCACCTGTCGTCTCTTTTCCATGGGAGGGAGGGAGTGAGAGTGGGGAAGAAAAATCAGCTTTCTTCAAGTATAATCTCTTTTACTGCTTCTTTGACTTCCAAGGCTTTTATACTGGCTTGGAGGCGTCATGCTCTGCAAGTCCTGGCCGAGGCAGTCTAGTGCCTCCCTCTGGAAGATGCAGGTCCTTGGCATCAATGGGTTTGTTCTCAGATTTGCAGGCTTAGCTGAAACTGAGCAGAAAGCATTCCAGTTTAACATCCTGTTACATATGTATAGTTAGATATTTTTACAACCCTTGCTCATTATCTTCTACTGTTTTGATTTGGAGAAACTGAATAAAACAGTGACAGCAAATTCTGACATAGCATAGCATGGAATACATGCCAGGCACTGCTCTAATCCAGGCATTGTTTAGTCTTTTTTTCCCCCTCCCATCTTTTTAGCAGTATTCACATCTTTATTGAGAAGTATAAAATATATTGGTCACTGTTGTTATTTTCATTGGCAGGAGAGTTCGGAAGTATGCAGACTTGTATTTGACTTTTTTTTTTTCCCCAAGATAATCTACCATCAAATTACTCATATCCAGGCCTCTGTGTGTCTCGGATTTTCTTCCCACTGGATAGGAGTGGTGGGAATCCCAGTTGATGAAAACATACTTATTTTCAGAAAAAATCAGCACAGTCAAGTTTCTTAAGGATTTCTGGATTTTGGATTCTGTTCTTGAGGAGGTCAGGATCTTCCCGAGGCTTGGGTCCTCAAATATTGTCCTGCTCAGGGGCGCCTGGTTGGCTCAGTGGGTTAAGCATCTGACTCTTGATCTCAGCTCAGGTCTTGATCTCAGGGTATTGAGTTCAAGTCCTGCATTGGGGCTTGAAGTGAACACCCAGCATGGAGCCTACTTAAAAAAAGAAATGCTTCTAGCCATCAAAAGTGGAGTCCTTTATTTTCTCATATTCTTATTCCAACAACAGTTTATTCATTTTCAGGTATTTTTTTTCCAATTTAGGATTCATTAGATTACCAGTTTCTTCTGAAGGCTTGTAACTCGGGAAGCACCATATGGAAGCACTGCACAGAGCAAGGTCTGGGGAAAGAGCACAGAGCTCCCATGCCCTCCCCAAGCATGCCATTGTCCCAGTCCCCCACGTGTTCACCAACCCAGAAGCTCTCTTTAATCTTTATAACAACTCTCTGAGGTAGACACAATTATTACTTCTATTTTTCTGGATGAGAACACTGAAAAATAGAGGTCTCTTAACTGGCTCAAGGTCACTCACTAGCAAGTGTCAGAGCTGAGATTTGAACCCATGGAGCAAAGCTACACATGCGCCCCTGACCACAGTTCTGCAACCTCACATGTTACAGTGATGGCAGGGACATCGTCTCTGGAGTCAGGCCGGCCTGCTTTGAATTTCAGCCAGCTCTACCTGCCCTGAGGCTTTATCTCTAGTGTATCTGTTTTTCGTATCTCTAGTTTCTTCCTCTGATAATAAGGGTGATGCATTTGGCCTTTCGCATTCATGTGCTTTGCACCCCGTGGGATTCAGCCCTTTCTATTCCTTCTCTACTCTCATTTTTCCATGATGTTAGCTGAAGACGGAATCTCTTCTCCCCAGGTGTTCCAAATCCTGTAAGATCCGTCCAACTTGAAGATATTAAGCCCTGTTCTAACCTAGCCAGCAACCTGAAGTGGCACTTCTGCTTTATTTAATGTGTGGTCCTCTCTTTCAGGAAGCAGAGAAGGTCCTGCAAAGATATTCATATATTTCTGGTCAAATGCAGGTCTTGATTTAAGTTTCTCAATGGTATCTCCTTCTTCAAAGTAGTTCTGCAGCATTCGTACAAGCATGAGAGCTTTGGGGCAGCAGGATACGTAGTTCTGCCAGTAGCCTGGCTGTAAGCAAGATTGTACACAGGGGCACCGTGTGGTACTGGGACCTTGGCATAGGGGGTACTGTGGTGCAGTTAGGCGGAGAAAAATCTACATTTTCACCTTTCATCTTCTTTAGCATGTAAAAGTGGCACTGGGAGTTTTGGTATCAAATAGACCTGGATTCCAACTCCATTTACATCACTTAATAATTTTGCAAGAATGGCCAATTAATTGAGCCTTGCTGAGCCTCAGTTTTCTCACCTATAAAATGGGACAATAATATTTACCCCCTTAGGGTGGTTGTGGGCATTAAATATGATCAGGGCTCCAGAGAAATTTAAGAGATGCCTAGATCATTTCCATTTTAGAAACTCCTAATACATTAAAGCAACAACAATAATAAAAATGAACAAATATCAAAAATAGGTATTAAAAATAATATGTTGTAAATGTTTACTTTTAACAAATTAATATTCTTAGCACACCACAAATATGATTATATAATTTACAAGATAAGGAGCTGTGCTAAAAAGTGTCAGTCTATATTTCACAAGATGTAGTTTTTGTATTTTTTTTAAGATGTGGTTTTATAAAAGACAAAAATTCCTGCCATTGTCTCAATGTAGCTGAGTCTTTAACATCACTTAGAAATATAGTACAAGTTACTGGGGCACCTGGGTGGCACAGCGGTTAAGCGTCTGCCTTCAGCTCAGGGCGTGATCCCGGCGTTATGGGATCGAGCCCCACATCAGGCTCCTCCGCTATGAGCCTGCTTCTTCCTCTCCCACTCCCCCTGCTTGTGTTCCCTCTCTCTCTGGCTGTCTCTATCTCTGTCAAAAAAATAAATAAAATCTTAAAAAAAAAAAAAAAAGATAGTACAAGTTACTATCTTGAAGCCCCTCAGGAATGAGAGGCCTGGGCTGCATGCTGTCCCCCGGCCCCTGGTGGGAGGCCTTGGGCTTTGCTATAGAACTCCTGGTTCATGGGAGGCACCCATAGACCTTAATTCCCATCCTCCCCTCTTTCCATTTCCCTTTCTACAACTGCCAAGAGAATAATAGTGAAAAGGACTCCCATGGGACTTTCATTGATTTGGCCCGAGCATTGTTCCAGAGTCCCATAACATTTCTTCTTGCAACTTCAGATTTTTATTCTCTTTATTAAGATTCCTTGGGATGATGCAATAAGGAGACTAGAAATAGTCTCACTTCATAATTGCTCATCGTCATTTAAAAAAATTGAGAAATAATCCACATACTATAAAATTTATACTTTTAAAGTATACCATGGTTCTGTGGTTTTCAGCATATTTCCAAGGTTGTACAACCACAGCCACTAATTCCAGAACATTTTCATCACTGCAAAAAGAAACTCCATAGCCACTCCCCATATCCTCTTTCCCCCAGTCCCTGGCAACCATTAATCTACTTTCTGTCCTCTGTGGATTTGCCCATTCTGGACATATGATATAAATGGAATCATATGCTATATGTCTGGCTTCTTGCACTTTGCATAATGTTCTCAAGTTTCTCCCATGTTGTGGCGTGTATCAATACATCATTCCCTTTTGTTGTCAAATAACATTCTCTGATACGGATGTGCCATGTTTTATTTATCCATTTATCAGTCGATGTATATTTGATTTGTTTCTACTTTCGGGCTATTATGAATAGTGCTGCTTTGAACACTGGTGTGCAAGTTTTTGTGTGGATGTGTGTTTTTGATTCTCTTAGGTACATACCTAAGACTGAAAATGCTGGGTCCTATGCTTAACATTTTGAAAAACTACCAAACTGCTTTCCAGAGTGGCTGCAATTTTACAATCCCGCAGACAATGTACTAGGGTTCTAATTTATCCATATCTTCACCAATGCTTATTGCCCATCATTTTTATTATGACCATCGTAGTGGTGTGAAGTGACATCTTGTGGTTTTGATTTGCATTTCCCTAAGGACTAACAATGTTCAGCATCTTTTCATGTGCTTATTGGCTATTGGCATATCTTCTTCGGATATACAAATGTCTATTCAAGTGCTTTGCTCATTTTTTAATTGGGTTATTTGTATTTTAAAGTTCTGGATACTAGACCCCTGTCAGCTATATGATTTGCAAATAGTTTCTCCCATTCTGTGGGAGTTATCTTTTCACTTTCTTGATAGTCTTCTTAGAAGTACAAACATTTTTTATGAAGTCCATTTTTAAACATTTTTTAAAAATGTTTTGGTTGCTTGGGCTTTACACATTATGAGAAACCATTGCCAAATTCAAAGTTACGAAGATTTATACCTATGATTTCTCCTAAGATTTCTGTAGTCTTTGTTTTTACATTTACATTTAGTCAGTTGTACTTTGTGTATGGAGTGAGGTAGGAGTCATCACCCTTCTTTTTTTCTTTTTTTCCTTGAAATACAGCCTGTTTTCCCAGTAGCATGATGCCAAAGAAGACATAATTGCAGAACTGATGACCAGGACTTAAGGGAAGTATAAAGCTCATAAGGCCTGAGGTCCACTGGTTCTGATTAGGTGCAATGTGGCAGGGGAATGTGGTGCAGGCCATAGGAGGGCTTGGCTAACCCTGCGACCAACCTAGGATTGCTCACTGCAGCCCAAAGTTATCAAGACAACTTGGGTATCAGAAGAAAAGTGGCAGCTACTGTGGGAGTGAAAGCTCAGCTTAGAAGAACTCTGTTACCCTAACAAACTAACTTTATGAAGAGAATAATTAGCAAAGCTTACCAGCTGGTAATTCCACTCATACCAGCCAGTAGAATTAAATCTGTCTACAACACACTAGCCTGGTGTCCATGGTGATGAGGCTTCCAACACTTCCTTTCTCTAATCTCATCTGCATCTCCTTAGGAAACAGCAAGAGGCAGAGGCACAACTTACTCTTGCCCCTGTAGACTCCTTTGCCTTCCCCACTGGAGACCCTCCATTTGTCCCCCCAGGTCACTCTCCATTCCTCACTACCCTGTTCTGTGTCTAGCTTTGGCCTTCTGGCTTCCCGTTGGGTTCAATCAAAGGGAGTCCAGACCACATTCTTATACCATACACAAAAACAAATTCAAAATGGATGAAAGACCTAACTGGAAATAGGAAACCATTAAAATCCTAGAGGGGAACACAAGCAGTAACCTCTTTTACATCAGCCATAACAACTTCTTACTAGATACATCACCTGGTATCTGCTTCCTCCTTGCCCTTCAGGCCTGTTACTAGCCCTGGAGGGGGACAATACTGTTGGGGGCTCTCTTCACTGAGTGCATACCTTTGTGCTTTTATTAAACTCATCAAATTATCCCACTTTTCTTACACTTTCCTTCTTGCAGACCTGACTCATACCCCTTCTCTCCCAGTCAGCCATTTATGGGTTGAACAGGCCAGACTTTAAGCCTTTCACTTTAGAACAAATCTGTGAAGTGTGTTTATTCACTCAGCAAATGTCTTTGAAGTACCTATTATGTATGTGAGATGCCTATTATGAGCCAGCTCTTTAGACACTGGGGGTGAATGAGATAATAAAATCCGTGCTCTTGAGGAGCTTACATTCTGACAGGGAGACAGACAGTAATCAACTAGATATGCATTATATCGATAGCTAGTGATAGGTGCTGGAAGAAAATAACACAGGCGATGGGAGTAGAAATGATGGTAGGGGGTGCTATTTTAGCTGGTATGCGGCGTCACAGAAAGCCTCTCTGAAAAGACTTGAATTAATGAGGAATGCCTGTGTGGCTATCTGGGAGAAGGGCGTTCCAGAAGAACAGCATGCACAAAGATCCTTTGTGCAGGATTCTGTAGTGGTAAAGAGACCACAGGGCTGGAGGGAAGTGAATGAGGCAGAGACTAGGCAGAGGCAGGCAGAGGCCAGATCTTGCAGGGGCTTGGGAGTCATTGTAAAAGCAGGGAATTTCTTTCTCAACGTAATGGAAGCCATTGGAGGATTTTAAGGTGGGGGGGGGGGCGGGTAATGACATGATATAACTTTTATTTGAAAGAATCACCATTCAGTGTGATGGGGAGAAAGGGTCCCTAGATAGCATTGTCAGATGACGAAAATAATACAATTTAATAACAAGTTTGATGTCCTTTATTCAAGAGAAAACAATCCATGGATTGGGGGAGTACAGTGCCTCACAAGCACTGGAGTATTCTTCCCAAAGGATTTTGAGCAAAACCAAGTTGTATGGAGTGAGTTATAGAGAGAGGCAACACAGAAACAGGGCATGATTGGACAAGAAGGTGGGATTTCCCTATAAGGCCAGTAGGTCCTATTTTTCCCGGGTAAGGTTAGTTAGCTAAAGATTAATTGGAGGTTTGTGATTGGTGCATGTTAGCTTTCCTTGACAGGTGTTTCCTATAAATGCAGGCAGTCTTAGGTTTATACTTGTGATATGGGTTGTCTCTATTTTGTGGGTCCCCATATACAAATAACCTTTATCAGCAACTAGCCTTGCCTCTTCCTGTGTGGACTCATCCCCTAATATGTTCCAGGAGGCTGAGAATCTGATCTATACAATGAATATGACATGGTGTTTATGGCATGGGAACGTACCAAGAGAAAAGGTGGCTGGATACCCCCCAAGAGATATTACATTGTGAGTACAGGTGGAGATTTAAAAAAGGAAGTTGATAAAAGAAAGATAAGCAATAAGGGTGTGAGAGAAGACAAGAGGGAACCCAGAGAAACAGAGTGGTTCAGGGTAGAGTGATGTGGTGGAAGCTGATATAAAGAGAGGTGATTAAGATCATGTGATTCGGATCCAGCAGCCCTGGATTTGAAACCGGGCACTGTTGATTCATTCCATGCCCTTGGACAAGTTATCTACCCTCTCTGAACTTGTTTCCTCATTGGAAAACGGGGACAGTGACAAGTATTTCTTCAGATTCAATGAGATTATGTATATAAAGTGCTTAACAAATTGTAGGGGGCATAGTTTACCTTATGGTCAAAGCTAAAAAATATAACACAAATATCTGCTATCTAGTGTCTCTCAAGATTTCTAGCCATAGGAGGGTACCTGTTCTTTAACATTCAAATAAAAGGGTGGAAGCCCTACTCCACATGCTAGGCAAAGCCTACATCTTCCCTGCCCTTCCCCATCATTCTGGTCCTGATCCTTCTCTGGGTAACCACTCTCTCTTTTATCTCTTCTTTCATGGTTCTTTGTGCAACAAGTCAACCTATTCATGGAACTCAGGCCCCCTCTTGATCTCCCCAAGTGCCATGATCTCATGCAGTTACCTACAGCAAACTTTCACTAAGGGCTTTGCATAGTACGGCAAACAATTAAAAATCACAGAAGGATCACTGCTATTGATAAAATTTCCTCAGCCATTCCACATACAGGGAATGTTTCATTGCACTTTTTTCTTTAAGTCCCAGCCTTTCAGTATTTCTAGAGGCCAGTCTTAAGTCCCCAAAATTCCCATTTTTTTTCCATGAAGATCTGTGCTTCCTACTCTGAGCCTATTTTTTGATATATAAATATTTTTAAATTTCTCTGCTAAACCAAGGATTATCTTATTTTAGATACCTAGGCACTAAAATGCACATATTTTGAAATTATTATCTTCTTTTTTGCATAATCCAGTTTTTAGGTAGAAGTATCTTAGATGAAGGAGAGCATTACAGATGTACGGATTGTGCTTCTGCCTAACACCCCTCCACTCCTGGCAGAAATGGATACAGTTAGTGTTTTGATGCAAAGAGTGGAAATTTTCTATTAGCAAACAGATCACCTGGAATGTTATAAGGGAAAACAGCCCTAGTGTTTACCGAATAGAAGAAGCAGGCAGCAGGGAGATAACAGTATCAACATCTGGAAAGAGGGGGTGGAGGAGGAAGAAAAGAGTCTATACTGAGAGAGTAGTCCACTTTTCAATCCAGAAGGAGAGCCCAACACTTGTTACCTTTGTTAACATACAAATGTGCTTCTCTTGATCCCTTTGTCAGGGAGGAAGAAATTTTCCTCTGTCCAGAGTTCTTCCAGCTGGACAAAGAATGAAACTTACAGTAGATAGATTAAAAGGAGAAAATCAAATTTAGTTTCGTATGTACAAGGAATCTACACAGACATGAAATTCCAAAGATAGTCAGGCAAAATGAGGTATGTATGTCATTTTGAACCAAGAGAAAGGGTAGGGGTTCAAAGGGAAGGAATGCAATTCACGGGAAGATGAAAAAGAGTAAATAGTTTTTTAAAAAGATTTATTTATTGTTTGTTTGTTTGTTTATTTATTTATTTGAGAGAGAGAGTGTGTGTGTATGTGTGTGAATGGGGGGAGAGGCAAAGGGAGAGGGAGAGAGAGAATCTCAAGCAGACTCCCCACTGAGCATGGAACCCCAAGTGGGTCTTGATATCATGACCCTGAGCCAAAATCAAGAGTCAGACACCTAACCGACTGAGCCATCCAGGTGCCCCAAGAGTAAATGTTTAATAAACAAATGTGTACTGGGCTACACAGAAACAATGGGACATCGAGAGGAATTTTAACAAACAGACTTTGCCCCCACTCCCCCAGTCCATATTAAAATGTAGTTATCTATGTGATTTCTCTCTTCCTGGATCAGGTCCTCTATTTAAATTCTTTTTACATGGTTCAGGGGAGGTCAAAGTTTCTTCCTGAGGCTTTTGGGCCTTGATTGTTTTCAGCTCAAAATAATCTACATGCCATGTGGCCTGTCTTGGGAAGCCCTGCCTTTGGCTTCCACACTTTCATTGACTACCTATCGACCACCAAATTAAGTCCCAGGCAACCCCTCTGGGAACCCTGTGTCTCAGCCAGAGAGGTCCACTGGCACTTCCCAAAATAGACA
This sequence comes from Ursus americanus, assembly GCF_024610735.1. Classification (NCBI taxonomy): domain Eukaryota; kingdom Metazoa; phylum Chordata; class Mammalia; order Carnivora; family Ursidae; genus Ursus; species Ursus americanus. The sequence goes on from NC_142137.1 coordinate 24,057,930, forward strand.
TTGCACTTTTCCATTTCTGTTTTGCTCATGCTCTTCCTTTTGCCTGGGATGTTGTTCCACCCCATTTCTACCTAACAAAACTATTCAAACCCTAACTTGTGCAACCACTTTCACAAAGCCTTCCCTGATTGCTCTCTCCCTCCCCATTGCTAACTCTTCCTTGCTACGACTAATACAAATATATGCTACTTTATTTGTCCTCACTTAAGTGCCTATGTTATGGTCCCCAGTGGATTAAAATTCCTCAAATGAATGAATTCCTACACTTTTTTTCAAATCCATAACAAACTGTACATCTGTGCTTAGTGCATGAAAAGTGACCAACAAATATTTATTGGATATTGAATTAATTTTCTATTGCTGCATAAGAAATTATTATAAATTTTGCAGCTGAAAGCAATATACATTTTGCTATCTCAGTTTCCAGGGGCCAGTAGTCTGGACAAGGCTTAGCTGAGTTCTTGGCTCAGAGTCTGACAACCTACAATCAAGGTGCCACATGGGGCTGCACGTTCGTCCGGATTCTGTTGGGAGAATCCATTTCCTTGCAGATGTGGAACTCATAGGCAACTTGCTTTTTTAAGGCCGTTAGGAAAGAGTCTTTGATGCTTCAATTTTCTGACCTCTAAATGTTCTTTTAAAGGGCTCACCTGATTGGGTCAACTAAAGCAACTCATTAGAGAGCTTAATTACATCTGCAAAATCTCTTTACCTTTACTTCATAATATAGGTGTCATGCTATCTGATGGAGTGACATCCGTCATATTCACAGGTCCTGCTCACTCTCAGAGGGAGGGGATTACACAGGGAGCATACACCAGGGGTAGGAACTTGGGGAATCATCTTAGATTCGTCCTACCACAAATATTTTGAAGGCAATGGTTTTATTTTTTTTTATTTTTTTTTAATAATGATTTTTTATTATATTATGTTAGTCACCATACAGTACATCCCCGGTTTTCGATGTAAGGCTCGATGATTCATTAGTTGTGTATAACACCCAGTGCACCATGCAATATGTGCCCTCCTTACTACCCATCACCGGTCTATCCCATTCCCCCACCCCCCTCCCCTCTGTAGCCCTCAGTTTGTTTCTCATAGTCCATAGTCTCTCATGTTTCATTCCCCCTTCTGATTACCCCCCCTTTCTTTATCTCTTTCTTCCCCTACTGATCATTCTAGTTCTTATGTTCCATAGATGAGAGAAATCATATGATAGTTGTCTTTCTCTGCTTGACTTATTTCACTAAGCATTATCTCCTCCAGTGCCGTCCATGTTGTAGCAAATGTTGAGAACTCATTCTTTCTGATTGCTGAGTAATATTCCATCGTATATATGGACCACAACTTCTTAATCCAGTCATCTGTTGCAGGGCATCTTGGCTTGAAGGCAATGGTTTTAATAGAGTATTTTTTATTTGTTTGTGTCACAAGACATCAAATTTCTTCAAAATAGTAGGAAAAACTTTAATTACTATTTAAGACTTACAGGTCTTTAAGTAATGTTTATGATAGAACACAATTCCCCCATCATTTTTGGGGGATACATTGTAAATGGAAACAATAATTATTTTGAGTCATTGTAGTTTGGTTGTAGTTTGTGTTGTTCAGATTTGGTTTTAGTTCATGTTGTTCAATCTGGAAACAAGAACACAAAATTACTCTACATAAGTGACAGAGCTGGATTTCTTAATAGCTGGGCACACAGACTAAAAGTCTGCCTAAAAAATACACAGATTGAGGAACATGCAAAGAACTATGGGAAGCTTCTGTTAGCTGTGGAGAGACTAACTGCTCCAGCAGGGCACAAAAAGCCAAATGCAGGTGAGTCCTTAGTCTAATGAGTTCACATTATAGTGTCATTTTCCTCCCAGAACCCTACACAGCTTTCAAGTCCAAATATATCCACAAAGTTGCATTTCTTAGTACAGCCAGGAGAATCCCTAGTTGGTCCTGGTGTGAGTGGAGGAAAGTAGCTATTTCCCCATGAGGGTGCAAGTTTGTGGGGAGGGGGCAACAACTGTGACATGACCATCTTTAAATCAGATTTGTGCCTGGCCTGAGGTTTGCTAAAGAATAAGGACATAAAAATCTATAGTTCAGTTCAGAGAAGAACATCTCATCAGCGGAATTATGAAAGAGGAACTAGTCAAAATTGAATGCAATGGATTGGGTAGGTTAAAAAAAAGAGGATGGCAATTTAAAGATGTGTCGGGGAGGAAGATCTTCCTCTGCCTTGGTCCTTCTAGCTGGAATTAGAATCAACTTGACATGAGACAGAGACAGATTAATAGGAGAAAACCAAATTTAATAGCATACATACGAGGAATCCACAGACACGAAATCCAAAGATAAAGAGGCAAGGATGTGCTTATATGAGCTAAGGAGAGGGGCAGGGTCTGGGTATTACAAAGGGGAGAAAGACCATTAGCAGGAAGGTGAACGGAGATGTTTGAAAAACAAAGGTTGCCCTACTATGCAGATAAGTTTCTTAGGTAAAGGGGACTCTCTCTTAATAGCTCTTTTTCTGGTACAGGCTCTCCTTTCCAATATAAATTTAGGCAATTAAGAACCAAGAAGAGAGCTTTTCCTGAATCTTCTGGGTTTTGATTACTTTTAACTCAAAATAATGTTCATGCCAAAGTGGCTTATCTTGCCCTTAACCCCACAGATGATTTTTTTTTGGAAAAATTTTGAAGTCAAAATATTGAATTGTTTGCACTGGGAACTTTTGTTGGGCCCTGTGAACATATGTTGTATATTTATTCATATGCGCATTGTCTGTGACTAGTAGCTGAAATATGTTTATATGAATTTTTTCCAATGTGATATGGAAGGGCAGGGCCATTATGTGGGAGGGAAAGCAGGCATTGGCAATTTTGCTTTCTTTTGCACTGGGCCCCAGTGCTCTGCAGAGACCCAGTCATAGTGTCAGGCACAGGAATTTTTTACCCTCTTCCAGCCTTTGTGCTCTAGAATACAGATTCCCATGGGCAGGAAAAGAATGAGCATGTGGGGAAAGTCCCCAAAGATGTAATGACCCCTGGGGAATTTGGCAGAGGGAAGAGGAGGGAGAAGGTGTGCCAAATTCTCATGCCTTTCCCTACACCCTCTGAAAAGTCCTGTTGCTAGTGCTGAGCACTGGGCCAATTTTCAATTCGTACTTTAAAGAAGTGTGTACTAATGTGGGGCACCTGGATGGCTCGGTCAGTTGAGCATCCAGCCCTTGATTTAAGCTCAAGTCATGATCTCAGGGTCGTGGGATCAAACCCTGAGTGAGGCTCTGTGCTCAGCGGGGAGTCTGCTTTAGGGTTCTCTCTCTCCCCCTACCCCCCATTCACCCTTTCCTGTCCCCCCTCCGCTCACTCTCTCTCTCTCTGAAATAAATAATAAAGTCTTTAAAAATGTGCACTAATGAAATAGTACACTACCTTGAGTGAAACCAGGAAGTAAATAAAACTGGCAGCTCTTCCTCTCATCTCTGTGCGATGTTCATTTAATGACACCTCCTCTTCCAAGACGATTTCATTGGTTTGTTTAAAAATAAAACTACAGCCTTGCTATTTTTATTTCATTCATTATGATAATCACAAAGCATAACCTTTTTTCAAACAAAATGACGAAATATCCACAAGTCACGGCAGAGCAGTTATTACTTATGCTTATTAACAAACTTCTCACTACAAAGGTGGCTCAGCGTGAGCCACTGCGGAGAGGCTGCGTGCAGGGCGCCGACTCCCCATCAAAAACTATAAAATGCTGATGGCGGCTAAAGACAGATAAATGTGTCTTTTGTCTGTTTTACAGGGAGTAACAGCACTTATGGCCCTGTAAGAGGGCCAATGATGCCAGTTATAAATTGGCACTTATATTTTTCCTACCAATTGTGATCTAATATGTGGTGGATTTAGGGTTCAGATAGTGTAGCTTTGAGAATGGAAATGGGTTCTTGGTCTACTCTGTGTGGGGGGCGGACACTTCCACTTGGAAAATGTTAATTAACCTCCAGCCCTAGCCCTCCGACGGAGCTCCCCAGTGGTTTCCTAGGCCTCGAGACTGCATCATGGAGTCCTTTGGCCTCATCTCTCACTTTCAGGGGCTACTTTCCTTCTGTCCTTTCTTTTCTTTCCTCTCTTTCCACAGTTGGTCACTTCAGCCCCCCAGCACATAGCACTGCGGACTCCATCCAGTTGGACCCACCAAAAGCTGCCCTACTCATCTTCCTCCAACACTGCTTTCGATCGTGTCAGGTCCCTGCTCAGAAACCTGTGGAGATCTCCTATTTCCCACAACATCACACCCACCCTTCCTGACTTGCCTTTCAAAGCCCTCCTCAAACTAGATTAATCTGACTTACTTAACTTTCGGCTTACTTAGTCCACTGACTGTCAATCATACTGAGCCCCCAGGGCCCATTGCCACCTCACTGCCTTTCTTCAGGCTGTTCCCCTTACCTAGAATGCCATTCCTCGATCCTTGCCTCCTTCAACTATGTCGTTCCTGCACTTTTCTGGTACACCTCCCTGATGTCTTCCTCTTTGAACTCTTAAAGCATTACAAACGTCTCTTCTATGCGTTGTAACATTTAATTAATGCCTGTCTTCGCATTGGTGGTTGTTTTATAGACAAGTCTATAAGCTTCTAGAAGTCAAAATAAGCCTTATATTCCCTATCCTTCACCTAGTTGAGTACATGGTAGGTACTATATTGAAGATCTTGTTTCACAGTATTTCTGCCCAGGTTGAACCAAGTAGAATAATTCTTATTTTCAGCCTATGTTGTGAAGTATATGTATAGCCATAGTACCAGATTAATGTTTTTAATATAAATGATTGCTACAGAGTTGATTGTTAGCTTGTAAGGTTTTTATCTGCTCCCAGTCATAATTCTTCTTTAGAAAGACAGAAAGGATCCGTGCACCTGGGTGGCTCAGTCAGTTAAGTGTTGGACTCCTGATTTCAGCTCCAGTCATGATCTCAAGGTTGTGAGATGGAGCCACACATCAGGCGTGGAGTCTGGTTAAGATTCTCTCTCTCCCTCTGCCCCCTCCCCATTCACGTGTGCGTGCTCTCGCTCTCTCTCTCAAAAAAATAGTGAGAGAGAGAGAGACAGAAAGGAAGAAAGGAAAAGAGCTGGGATATACAACGTTTAAATATTATTCAGTAAAATACTACTTCCTCTACACATTCATATGGTAGCTGTTATCATATGCCCACTGCATCCTATATGTTCCTCTAAACGATGTTGCCTTGCACTCTCTTCCTTCCTTCCCTTTTCCTCAAACTGTGAGTTCCTCGGTGGCAGAGACTATGTCTTTTAAATGCTAAATCTGCTGAAAGTGACACAGAGCTGGTAGTCAATAAGCGCTTGTTGAATGAATGAATGAATTATAAGAGCCCTCACATGACCATGAGTGTGACATTGTTTAAATACAGTTATGGTTACCAAATGATTTATGATTTATAAACATATAAATGCTTATTTATGAAAAGACTCAATGGGTCATTTGGTAACCATAACTATATTTAAACAGTGTCACCCTCATGATTATACATATATTTTAAGTTTCAATTTATTTATTCATTTTAAGTAATCTCTACACCTAATGTGGGGCTCAAACCCCAAGATCAAGAATTGCATGCTCTTCTGACTGAGCCAGCCAGGTACCCCAAACGCTTTTATATTTTTAAGTGATAAGTGAGGGGCGCCTGGGTGGCTCAGTTGTTAAGCGTCTGCCTTTGGCTCTGGGCGTGATCCCGGTGTTCTGGGATCGAGCCCCGCATCGGGCTCCTCTGCTAGAAGCCTGCTTCTTTCTCTCCCACTCCCCCTGCTTGTGTTCCCTCTCTCTGGCTGTCTCTATCTCTGTCAAATGAATAAATAAAATCTTCTAAAAAAAAAGTGATAATTGAGATAAAAAATTTTTAATTCTTGGGAGAATTTAACTCTCAATCTATTCAAAAGTTATCTTTTTACATCAACAATTAAACAGGAAATGGATAGCTGAGGTTAGACTAAGAGAAAGAATTGTTCTTGCCAAGCCTAGAGACATTTGTAATATATATTTAAAATAGGTGTAGCTATCCACTTCTAACAACTTTTCTTAAGAGTAGCACTCTTACTCAGAAGCAAAAAAACCCAAATCATCTGATTTTAAAAATGGGCAGAGGACTTGAATAGACATTTCTCCAGAGAAGAGGTTAGACATGGCCAAGAAGCACCGGAAAAGATGCTCAGTAGCACTTGTCATTAGAGAAATGCAAGCCAAAACCACAGAGAGAGACCGCCTCACCCACGTAAGGATGGCCCCTACCCAAAAAGCCAAAAAATAACAAGTGTTAGTAAAGAGGTGGACTTCTGCACTGTTGGTGTAAAATGGTGCAGCTGCTGTAGAACCCAGAGGTTCCTTTAAAAATTAAAAATTGTAAATTAAAAAAATTAGATTATATGAAATTCAAAATATGATCCAGAAATCCCGCTTCTGGACGGGATCTTGAAGACAGATTGGCACACTCCTGTTCATTCCCGCGTTATTCACAATAGCCAAGAGGTGGAAGGAATGCACGTGTTCGTGAATAGATGAGTGGATAAAGAAAATGTGGTACATACAACTAATGGACTAGTATTCACCTTTAAAAAGAAGGAAATCATGTCGTAGGCTACAACATGGGCAAACCTTGAGGACATTGTGAGCCAAGTGAGATAAGCCAGTCACAATAAGACAAATACTTTAAGTTTCCACTGATACGAGGTATCTACAGTAGTCTAACTCATAGAGACAGAAAGCAGAATAGGGGGAGGGACTAGGGGGAGGGGAACCGGGGAGCTGTTCAACAGGAATAGAGTTTCAATTTTGCAAGATGGAAAATGTTCGAGAGATCTGTGGCACGACGGTGTGAATATAATTAACACTACTGAGCTGTACGCTTAAAAAATGGTTAAGAAGGTAATTTTTATGTTAAGTGCTCTTAACCATAATTTAAAATAAGATTTAAAATATTAAAAAGACTAGCGCCTCATACGTGTACACGCTGTCATCAGTCCATGCTGGCACGTTGACCTAAGCCGGTAGATGCTTAATAAATGTTTCCAGTACTGGTGGTCATGATGAAAAACATAGGAGATCATTTTCTTTTTCTGATTTATAGCACCTAATAATAAAGACTTTAGAGGTCTAATAGTGCCACTACTGTTCTGTTGAAGGATGGAACTTGTTACCAAATACTGAAAACTTCTGATAAGACTCACACAAACTAGAAACCATTGGAGCAAAGTTATGGTAACTTCTAAGTATTAAATTATATGTATTGATGAATATAGGTGTCATTATTTGGGTTTTAATAAAATGGACATAATTGTGGCCCTTTCTATTATGTTACATGCTTACATTTTTTTGTAATGTTACATGGGATGTGGCTTATTGGATATAATTTATATCTTTTTTAAAAAGCGTAAATAAATAAAAGCTGGAATTAACACAAGACATAACAAAAACCCAGCATTAGAGAAAATGGATCTTGTTCACCAGAGAAAGAAAACCAAAACTGAGGTATCCTTCTTGCTCTCTCTGCTTCCTAGCTCCTGCAGTCGGGTTTTCCACACAACTTAATGCACGCAGGGTTACTTTCCCCAAACTACCTACTACTTCTTCTGTTGTCTTTTCCGCAGTGTGGGTTCCGTGTCACACCCAAAAAGGGCGCACCTCTTTAACCCTTTCAACTCTTGAATCAAACACACCCTTATTAAATATGCTTTTCGCGTAAACAGTCAGTATCTGTCATTCAGCTCTGGCTCTGGGAGAGAGTGCCAGTGCCCGAAGGTGAGCTGGTGAGACCTACCCAGGGTAGACTAGGAGGAGAAGGACTAGACCAAGCTCTCCCGAGGAGGAAGAAGATTGACATTGGTAATGCCCGCACAACGACATTTCACTTCCCGTATGCTCTTGGTGGTTCCATAGAAAGCAAAAAAGCAGCAACATCATGGTAAGAAACTAACTGAAGTTTTGTTATCTCTTCATGGACTCTTTGTTTTTAATTTGTGCAGCATTATTATTAACGACATCAATTAACTTCACAATTTGTTTATTGTCTAGAGCTGGCAAATTCTCTGGGTTCAAAAATCCTAAGTCATTGTGAGTAGAAGGGATATAGTGGGAGGCTGAGTATGTCAGAGGCTTTGGCTTGAAGTTGAAATGAAAATGCCTCGTATGTGATCTGCTGAGTCTGCCTTTTCCTAGGTTCTTGAAAATATCGCAGGTCACCATCGACAAGCTACTCTTGTTAAATATATTTGAGTTAGTTCCATCAGCCAATTTTATAGAGCTGTTGTTAACTCAGTTAATCTGTTCTTTCCCCTGAGTTCAACTCATCCTTCTTCCCCCGCCCCTTTCCCCAATTTCAAAGGGAAACATGTCCAGCCCTTCCGAAGAAACTGGTTGGGAAACATTACACTGAGAGTAAGGATTTATTTTTATTTTTCTGCATGGCAGAAGATGGTAGAACTCTATTACACAGTCTTTTAAAATGTAGGTTAACTTTCAAATGCGTTCTTCAGTGGGCGTCGGCTGCTGCTCTTACTGGCCTGTCCCCATAACAACCTATTATGTATTGCACATACTTTCCCCAAATGAGATTTTATTAGGACACGGAAATTTATGGGACAGACTTGGCTTCTTACAACCCTGTCACTCGAGAAATACCATGGCTTTAAGTAAGTTATGAGAAAAAAGCAATCTTGTAAACTTTTAAGAAAAAGAAGTTTATGTAATGTCTATTAGACTTTGCTTCACTAGTTTGACCACGGAGGCATAAATATTAAGCCCGAGTAAGTGTTGGGCATTATGGCCGTTTTCTTTGTTAATATGTCACACTGGCCCCTATCTTTTGATAGGCTAGACACAATGGCTTCATGACTACCCTGACAAATGTCTTTACACTAAGATATGAGCTCCTAGTCTTCCTCTTGAAATCTTAACAGAATAAATACCCGTGTTTTATAAGAAATGCTTTTCAAAAATGATTCGCCTGATTTAAAAAAAATTAAACTTCTTGGCTTAAGAGCAATATGACTATAGGGGCGCCTGGGTGGCACAGCGGTTAAGCGTCTGCCTTCGGCTCAGGGCGTGATCCTGGAGTTCCGGGATCGAGCCCCACATCAGGCTCCTCTGCTATGAGCCTGCTTCTTCCTCTCCCACTCCCCCTGCTTGTGTTCCCTCTCTCACTGGCTGTCTCTATCTCTGTCAAATAAATAAATAAAATCTTTAAAAAAAAAAAAAGAGCAATATGACTATAAATCTTCCAGATGCATTTTAAGTTGAGTAAGTAAAATTTCTGATATTTCGGTCAACCATCTTATTAAGATAATTGTAAATATCTAAAAGTGTGCTAAGCAGATGAATTTAAGCGTCGCCTACATGCCTTGGTAAGGACGCCGTGGGCAGGGTGGGGGAGCACTGGGAGAGGAGGGATATTGGCCAGGCTGACAATCCTAAAGGTTGTTTCTCCCTTGGGTTTCTCTGATATGAGATCAAGGTGCACGGGAGACACTGCAGGTCCTTATGGTGTCCTGGCTAGTGAGATCACATTTTAATTTGAATTCAAATGTTGAAATGGGCAGGAACCTGCCGTCTGTGTCTCCAGGCATAATCAGGACTAGGGCAGTGCTCAACCTAGGTGCACAGACTTGTCCTCCTCAAGCCCGTACAGGAGTAGTGTTTGCAAAACGCAATCCAAACGTGCAAGCCAAGGCAGAGAGAAGGCATCCGAGGCTCACGCTGCCTGCCAGGAGCAGAGTGGTGAGAGGTGATGAAATGCTTTACTTTTCAAACTGAAAGAGCAGCACCTTTCTCACGGACTTCCCATCGGCAGCATGCACGCAGTCCCAATCCCCCAAGACCTGGTCTAGTGGAAGGAGCGAGGAACAAGAGCAAATTCTGTGGGAGCAGAAATCAGGGGGCTCTTTCTGAGGGTAGAAAAGGAGTGGAAGGACCAGAAGATCCAGAGAATGGAAAAACATAGTAGACACTAAATGAAAACCCATCATTTGCTAGGCCCCGGCGAGTTAAAATATGAACTCCCCCCCAATTTGGTAGTTCTGATGCTGTTTTCTGGGCTCCCCTGGGGCTGCCCCACCCAGCCCCTGCTCCTAGGTCTTCACTCCACTTCCGGTCCTTCACCTGCTCCTCCTCCCCACCGCCCTTAGCAGCACACTCTGCTTCTCAGCTCTTTCTCTGTCTAAAGTGACCTTCCTGGTTTCTCCCAGACCTTGTTCAGGGGTGTGTGTGTGTGTGTGTGTGTAAGAGAGAGAGAGAGTCAAATGCAGCCAAAAGGAACAGAGTAGAAAATGGAAGGAGAGAAATGGCACAAACATTATTAGGCATCTTCTGGTCTCACAAGCTACGTGTGACCTTGAACAAATCACTTTCCACACCACAGTTTTCGTAAATGGAAGATGAGGATGACCGTTACCACCTCCCTAGACTGTTACGAGGTAACTGGCACATGGTAGGTTCTTAAGAAATGTTAGCTGAAATACATCACAAAGAAAGAACAAGAAAAGAATAAGTATACAAGACATGTTCAGTGTCATTAGAAAGCACAGAAATGCATGTTTACCTAGTTATTGTAAAGTAGAGCACACATCAGAAAAATGTATAAAATATGAATGTAGAGTATAATGAATAATTATGAAACAAGCACCTGTACCACTAGGTGCAGGGCAGGAAGTAGCACATTGCTGCTGTGTCTTCAGCCTCCTGTGGGCCTCTCTGGTCTTCCCTCCTTCCACTCCCTCACCACCAGGGCCAGTACAAGAGGGAGGGGAGTGGGACACTTGCCTCAGGAGCAAAGTTTAAGGGGTGCCAAAAAACTCAGCAGTGAAGGGGTGCCTGGGTGTTGCAGTCAGTTAAATGTTTGACTCTTGGTTTCAGCTCAGGTTATGATTGAAAGGTCATGGGATCGAGCCCCACATCAGGTTCCGTGCTCAGTGTAGAGTCTGCTTGGGATTCTCTCTTCCTCTCCCTCCACCCCTCCCCTGCCTGGCTCTTTCTCTCTCTCTCTCTCTCTCAAATAAAAATAAATCTTTAAAAAAAACCTCAATGGTCAAATAATATTTTAATGTAATCTTTTATTACAATATTTTGAAAACTAAGTTAATACCAAAAAATCCATGATGAATAAAATATCAAAATTTTACATATAGGATCTCTACCGTAAGCAGTAACCATTAATTTAACTGTTACAAGCATCACATCTCTGTTTTTCTGTATACTTTACCATCTATGAATATATCCCAAGACAATGCAAATCAGCCTTCCTATTCTTGACTTTCATATAAATGGAATTATATCCTGTGTTCTCATTTGTGTCTGGATTCTTATGATCAACTTATATTTATCAAATTCATTCACTGGTTGTGCAACTGTGTTCGCTCATTTACTTTGCTGCAGAGTATTCTGTTTATTGTATGGACGCACCACAATCAACATTCATTTTACTCTCGATGGGGTCTGGGTCTTGTTTCTTGTTGGGGGCTGTTACGAGCAATGCTGCTGTGAACATTCTTGTTCTGAGCAATGTTCGTGAGCTTCTGGAGAACAGCAGTTCTCAAAGTGAGGTCAGGGGATCTTGGGGGTTCCCGAGATTTTCTGAGGGAGACTGTAATATCAAAACTATTTTCATAACAATGTTGAGGTATCATTTGCCCATCACTGTCATGCTCTCAGGAGTGAGATCCAGAAGCAACATGATGTGTAAGGATGTCTTGTTCTGCTGGCATCCTGAGTATTGTTGGGCTTTCTGACTCAGCTTTAATTTCTGGCCTGATACGTGTTGATAGATATAACCTACGTAAACAAAGGCTCTTGGGGTCTTTAAGTTTTAGGAGGGTCGAGGAGTTCTGAAGCCAGGATTCTGAGAACCGCTGCTCTAGGGAGTGTACTGAAGAGATGAATTGCTTGCTCATAGGCATAGCTATCTTCAAATCGGTCAGAAAATGCCACAGTGTTTTCCAAATAGTAGCACCAATTTACAGTCGGCACACGGGTGTGGAAGTGCTCCTATCGCTCCACAGCCTCTCTTACGTTTGGAACTATCATTCTTTGTAATTATTTTCCAATCTGTTGAGCGTGTAAAACTATCTCATTGTGGTTTTTCTTCTTCGTTCCCTTGATTACTAATTAGGAACGTATCCTACAGAAATAATTAAGAATATGTGTAGAGATAAGCAACAGATACGCGTTCTGCAGACTGCAGTGCATTGAAAAGAACATAAATGAGCGACTAGGAATTGTAGTACGTTAACAGGATGGAATTCCATGGAACCAGTGAAAACATTACTTTAGAAGTGTATTTTCTGGCATGAATGAACAATATACCAAAAAGTTTATATCAAATGGTATCATATAATGCCCTGAAAAAAAGCCAGAAAGAAAAATAATAATAATAGTGGTATCTTGGGATGGGAAAATTAAGGCCACTTTCTATTTTCTTCATTGTACTTGTTTGTATATTCTGACTTTCAAATATGAATATGTATTTATTTTTATTTTTTTAATTTTTCCTTTTTCATCCATTTCTTCCCCCGAGACTGTGCTAGACGTTTTACAGACATTTCAGTTGATCCTCAAAAAATCCAGGGGATGAGTAGTTCAGAAACTGGGTCTGGGGAGGAATCATTTGAGAAGGGGACTGAGGCTAGAGATAGGCCTTTGCTCTTGTCTGATGATGGTTCACTGAGGACTTAAGGAACAATTCATGGCCCCCAAACTACTTACCATTCTACTATGTACTGTTCTCTGGCTCTTGCTTGTTGATAGATGGATAAGGGATTTCTGGAAAATATGGTTGATGTGTTCATTTGACAAATATTTAAGTGCCTTGAGGGTACCATGCATTGAGGGGTGCCTGGGTGGCACAGCGGTTAAGCGTCTGCCTTCGGCTCAGGGCGTGATCCCGGCGTTATGGGATCGAGCCCCACATCAGGCTCTTCCGCTATGAGCCTGCTTCTTCCTCTCCCACTCCCCTGCTGTGTTCCCTCTCTCGCTGGCTGTCTCTATCTCTGTCAAATAAATAAATAAAATCTTTAAAAAAAAAAAAAGGGTACCATGCATTGAGAAAGGGTTAGGGACACAGTGGTAAGCGAAATTACATTCTTGTACTCATGCAGCTTACGTTCCATAAGGAAAGACAGATGGCAAAGCAGACGAATCAGCACGAAGCACAGCTCAAGTAAGATGAGTGCTACGAAGGAGAAGGAGGAAGGATAAGGTATAGAAAGTGAGGCTTCGACACAGCACGACCGACGGTGTCCACTCCACCGAGCTGCATGTACATTATGATCTGGGGGAGAAGCTTAAAAAGAGAAAGGGTAGACTTCTGTTTGTTTTCTTTATTCTGGTCCTGACCCATCAAAGGTGAGCGCTCATTAGCAATGAATGACCTGCCAAGTTCTGCAGACACGCTCACTCTTACAGAAACTGCATCGGATACCGATACGGCCCGTCTCACCTCCATCTCGGCAACTGAGGATCATAACGTAATCTTACTATTTACTTAGTTTCTATCATTTACACTCGGGCCATGAGAGGTCAGCAAAGTATCAGACCATCAGTTATGCCAGCTGCCACTGTCTTAGGGCACTTTGCGCTTTCCACAGCGTGTTCGTGTATACCATTCATGTGAATTTCCCAATAATCCTGTATGACAGATGAGGAATTTTTTGAGAGGATAAATGATTTGATCCCTATATAGTAATATTCCTGAGTTCTTTTCACAAAAGCATGCACTCTGCTTCTTAGTTTGGAATGTATTGCCAGGAAGTCAATAATTCTCACTAGAAGTTATGGAAAACTGAGAAATTTGGGGGAAAATAGATATTAATTGGAAAGATAAAGATTGTTCCATTTTCTGGAAATAACTCCATTATTTTCTGCCATACTTTTCAATGTGGTTAAACTAACCTAAGTCTCCAGGTCACTAGAAGTCTCAGATACAGCCTAGAGTCCATAGTGCTGTATCGGAGAAGCTTCATTCTTGATAGAACTGCCACCTCTAGGTTCCTTCTCTCTTCCTGGTCTCCCTTGCTTTCAGTGGACTTGATCACTAGCTGTGCCTGGCTTGGGGGGGGGGGCAGGCATGATGCCGCAGACCTCTCCAGGGCTCCTTCCCCCTTCTTCCCAATTTATTCCCTATCTCCCTTATCATGTCATTTATACATGGGTGACCTAATTGGAGGTTATTCCTTGGGATTTGAGTACTTGGATTCTGAGACTCAATGATTGTTTTCTAAGGTTTAAAGGACTTATTTTTTTTAATTGAGGTAAAATTGGTGTATATTGTATAAGTTTCAGGTGTACGTTGTAATTCGCTATTTGTATACGCTCTTTGTATACGCTCTTTGTATACGCTACAATTCGCTCTACCGCCACTCCGGTCCCTGCGCCCTACAGCTGTGACCTTCCACTCAGTTAGCTCACCGTCACCCTTCTCCTCTGGTAACCACCAACCTGTTCTCTGTACTGAAGTCCTCCTTCTTGATCTTTGACGTGAGCAATTGTGCAAGTCATTCTTTTAAATTGCATAAAGAACACGTTTTTTGGGTTCTGGGTCAATAAAAAAGGAACTCATTTGGCTACTTCACAATGAGCATAATTCCATTTTCCAGTCTGGCTAAGCTTCTTCACTCCGATTGGGAACTAACTAGTTGGTGATTTGGTTATGCTAATCGGGATATACATATAGTCCGGGAGGTAGTAAGAAATACTGTGCTACAAATTTCGAATTCCCCAGTCTCCTCTTAGTTACATACTATGCATAAAGAAAAACACTCACCAAGTCAGGGTTCAATATCTCTGCTGTGAAGCAAATTAGTCCAGCATGATAGTTATCTTCACCTTCGGGAGAAAACGAAAAAGTTGGTGAAACTCTGTTCAATTTACACGTAGAGAAACGTTGTGAGTTACTTGGTGCCCATCACAGGGTGCTTGGTATCAGTGAGGATTCCAGCACAGGGAACCGCACACCCGGGGGAACTGAGGAAAATAATGAGGGACTATTTACAAACTGTGGGAAAGGTGTTAAGGAAACCAAGAGGAGCAAAAGAAGCATAAGCTTCCCAGTTCTTTGCTCACCTGGCCTCTTCAAATTCCTGCCCCTAAATCTGTAATCCAGAATTTGGCGTTCTTTTTCTTAAAGAAATCTCTCAAAATTCGTCCTGCCTCACAAAACCTGGTTCTACCCCAAGCAAAGGATAGAGAATCACTGCCCTGCAGGCACAGTTGAGACCCTTCCTTCCCACAAGCCTGAAGGGGAAAGAGGAGGAAGCAGTTACTGGGGACTGCAGAGAGACAGAGAAGTAGGGCTGCAGGGAAGCCTGCCCGAGGGTAGCCACCACCATCAAACCTGGCCACACCCAACCCAGAGCACAATGGGGGGGGGGGCTTAGAAAACCCCTGACCTCACCCCCGTGCCTCCCCTTGATTTCCCATCAGTGCCTTCCACTGGCTGAACCAAACCAAAGCCAAAGGGTAAGGAAGTCAGTTTCTATATTCCATCGTGGTCGAAGGCTTGGGCACAGGGAAGGGTGAGGAAGGATGAGCAAACAAAAATACCCACTGTTTACAGAGTTACCTGATTCTAAAGACAGTATTCCATAGTAAGTGAGAACTTACCTGCTGTCCCTCTAACAAGCCCAGGACTGAGCATGTCACACAGCGGTAACCTACTGTCTGTTTGCATTGAGACATTCGTAAAAGTGGTGTATAAATCATAGTCTACTAAAGAAAATCTTATTTTTCTACAATATGTGATAACCTCAAATGGGAAAAATTACGGAACTAACTTTTAGAAAGCCTGACTTGTGTCTTAGGAAAATTACTTAGACTCTTTGGGTTATGGTTTGCTTCTTTAAGGTAAGGGGGAAATTCTGGTACAAAGCAGACTCTCAATAATGATGAGTGGAACGGATGTATTAAATGATCCTACAATTTAAGCACTACGATTTTGTCTTCCTTTCTGATTGATCAAGTGTCTGTGGCTTTAAACAATTAGGTTTCACTCTGCTTCTGTCAAACAGTGGCTGTCCTAATGTCAATTCTTAACTGGAACTGGGAATCTACTTTTCAAAAGAACTCTTTGCTTCTTCATTAAACCCTTTGGAGGAGCAAAAAACATTTTTAGAATAATGAACATGTAACTATTTCATGAATGATGGCTTTCATATTCTATAATGCCTCTGTTTCAGGCACTTCTGTTACCTGAAAGTTAGAACAAGCCAGGCTGTCACTTCATTGACCCAGTAGTATACCCAAGATTTTCATCAACAGGATGTGATCATTGTGCGGCTTGAAGCATTAGAAAACAAACAAACACGGACACCTGGCTGGTTCAGTCTGTTGAGTGTCTGACTCACGATTTTGGCTCAGGTCATGGGTCTCGTCAGTTGGCTTAGGGTCTCGAGATCGAGATCAAGCCCTGAGTCGGGGTCCGTGCTCATCAGGGAGTCTGCTTGAGACTCTCTCTCTCTCTCTCTCCCCGCCTCACCCCACTTGCATGCGCATTCTCTTTCTCTCTCAAATAAATAAATAAATTTGAAAAAGAAAGAAACCCAAACATGTTGTGGTGGAACATAGAGAAGTACGCATCACCTGAAGTTATGGACAGAGAAGAGATTTAAAAAACAAGGAGAACAAGAATGAGCCGCAGAGATAGGGTGGGCGGGCATTGGGAATGCTGACAAACACCAGAAACAGCGCAGGGCAAGGGAGCATCTCCTGAGAGACAGGGAGCAGTGACAGCGGAGAGGCTCAGAAGGCCTAATAGGACGTATTACTGATTGCACCGGGTGAAGTCGCACGTAGAGCAAAAATGGTCGAATGCAGTAATTTCACATGTCTTTTGGCAAAAGCCCTGCTTGTTACTAACCATGTTACTAACCATGCTACTAACCATGTTACTCTCTGTGGGTCATCTCGTGCAAGCCTTAGTCTTCGCTCCCTGTACCAGCCCTGGAAGAGAGCATTCCAACAGCACAGATAGAACAGCTGTGGGCCAGAGTTCTGTCTCCAGAGTCCAGCGGTAGTACATTATATTTCCTATACTCTGAGGGAGGGAACTGTATAACATATACAAGAAAAATATTTAAAGAGTTAAAATGAAAAGTCCGAGTGTTCAATTGGTCAAAGTTTATGTGAACGATTCTTCTTTTACATGTTGTATATTTGTGTGTGTGTGTGTATGTGCATTCGGGGTGGTCCATATTTATTAGCACAAACAATACTGAGAAGAAAAACACAAAATGGAAAGAGAGAGAGGAGGGTGGGTAATTTGAAATGCCTGCTCCAGGCTAGGTCTGTACCGTCAGGCATCCATCTCTAGACCCTCCCTTAAATGTACCCCCCTCTGTCCGGCGTCCTGCGGCTGGCACGGTCGGGCTGCCGCACGTATACCGCGGCCAGACGTGATTTTAATTTTCATTCTAAGTCTTTAGCATGAACATCCTGGAAGTTGTAAGAAAAGGGTAATATCTCCTCATGAAAGTCTTTCTTGCTTTTTGTGTGTTTCTCTTTCTTGCATCCCAACTCTCTATATCACATTGTCCCTCCGACTTTGACTGTTTCTCCCTTTTCTCTCCCTCCTCCCCCTCCCCACTCTCCATCTTTATTCTTTCATTGTCACATGTTTTGAAAGTATTTCTTGCTTATCAAATGGAATTTTCTAACCCTTGCTTTTACCTCCTTTGAAGGGTGGGGCACCTGGCTGGCTCGGTGGGTGGAGTGTGCGACTCTTGATCTCGGGTTGTGAGTTCAAGCCTCACATTGGGTGTGGAGCCTAGTTTTAAAAAAAGTGGAAGGGTTTTTGAAAGGTGAAGCAGCTGAAATCCCTGTATTTTTTAAGCCACAAAACTAAAATTATTTTTTTTAAACCTATGCAGAAAAAAAGTTCCCCGATGCAAACACATGTACACCTGTGCTGAGAAGCTAAGGTGTTCTCAAAGTAACATGCCTCCCATCATTTCCAGTAACGCGCATTAGACTCGTTCCTCACTGTGGCTGAACTAAGGAGCTACTTTAATGGAAGGCATTTGTGTTAGAAATCTAAATGAGTGTTAGGAAATCACAAGTGTTGCAAAAAAGAGTTACTTTGTACATCAATGACCCACCTTTGGTAGGAGGCACACGTGAGTACTTGTAAAAAGATCTTGACCTGCTTTCTCGAGCCAGCTTTGGGCTGGTAGCCAGCCGTGACCTTGAAGAAATGGAAGTTCGTGTGCCAGGAGCTACGTTGCCGAGCAGCGTCCCCACACGGGCAGAATCGAGTTGCAAAGTCTTGACCATACTGAGCCTTGCGCAGAAAAGATTTCCATTCTGTTTGGGTTTTGTGTAGACCTAATCGTGTTTCTACTAATCTCCAAGAGTGTTGGTAACTCCCTTTTGGAAGGGAGAAGGGATGTTAGTAACTCCAGTGGCAGCACGTGCTTTATGTCCACCTCTAGCTCTGAGTCCCTGTGCTGAGTGCTGGGAAAGCAGACAGGACATTTTTCCCGTTCTGAAGAGGCTTGTATTCCACCGGGCAACAAAAAGGTGGGAAACACGTGAAAGGCTTATTTTCAAACAGTATGTTAGTTACATTTTCATGTAGTATGCACAGCATATTTTTCTTCAACCTCCAAATCTGATTTCAGATAAAGTACTTCTAAATTTAAAGCAATGACTCCAATAGGCAATCAGGTGGTTAGGGTGGGCGGGGGGAGGTTGGGGGGAGCACTCTCTTTTGCTTGTATGTCCACATATTTTCGTATGTTAACAGTTCGTAGTATATTAACAATTTATCCTGTATTTCCTGGCCTTTTGTTCCCCTCCTAGCTGAGAAGTTTGCGGAGATCTCTGAAATTACATGTAACAGGATAAGGCGACTTTTACTAAGCCGCGGCTGCTGAGAGCAAATGCTGCAGCCGGTGGTTGGGAATGACAGCACAGCCCAGCAGCCAGGGCTGCGGCGCCTCCGCTCACTGCTGGCGTGGGGGCTCGTCCTCAATGCTTACACACGCCCCTAATGAGCCACATTTCATATTAGCCAACAAGAGCACTCTAAAACGAGTCCTAGCACACAGGCCATCTCTGAGGTAGTCCTGTTGCGGACTGCACTCCTCCCCATCGGGCAGGGCTGGCCGAGGATTCCAAGTGCGGGTTCTCCGCAGTGAGGTGGGCCGGCTGCCTTATGTAAGGCGGGCAGAGAGTACATGGGAAAGAGCTAACTGCAAACAAGGTCTTGGGGTTGCAGGGCTCTGCCGTAGTCTGTGAACACCCAGCCCAAGAGCCCTCAGGACCCTGACCCAGCTGGGAGGCGAGTCTGGGGAGGAGCCTAGGAGAGCAGGAAGAACACTGATTGGCCCTCATAGCTTCTTTGCAAAACACTCCCCTTCATGACAGATTACCGTGGAAGTTGAGCGAGAAGGTGCTGGGTCCCATCCGACCTTTGGCACGCCAGGTGCAAAGACTCCTACTTAAGAAGATCCCTACTCTCTACTCGCAATCCATCTAGTTTTTCATCGCCCATTGCCATGCTCATTCTTCTTCCATGAACACTGGAAAGAAAAATCCCTGGATGAAAAGAAATGTATGCCCTGTTTTAAGAAAGGGTGTTTCTCAAAGACATGACTGTGAACTTTACTTTGGACGAACAAGGGCATCCTGAACTCTGCTCAGAGCACCTTGCATAGAGATAGGCTGGAGATGCCCAGGGACCTGTCTTCTGCTTTCCCCGGTAAATGAGGACCCAGCTCTTACAGTGACTTGAGGCTCCCATTGACTAAGAACTCCAAAATGGGCACCTGAGCCAGATGGATTGTTTCTCATGGGAAAGTTTTTTTTTTAAGCAACTTTATTAAATAAGATATAACTTATATATAAAAAATTGTACCTATTTTAAGTGTAGTTTGATGAGTTTTAAAAGACACGTACATGTGTGTAACTATCACCACAATTAAGATATAGAACATCGCCATTACCCCCCAAGTTCCTTTGTGCCTCTTTCCAGTCACAGTGTACCCCTCCACCCCCTCCCTACCCCACTGATCTACTTTCTATGATTATATATTAGTTTGCATTGTCTAGAATAGTGTATCAATGGAACCATACAGTATATAATATTTTGAATCTGGCTTCCACTTAGCATAACATTTTTAAGATTTATCTGTGTCATTACATGCTTCAGAAGTTCAGCCCTTTTTATTGAGTAGTATTCCGTTGTATGGATGTAGCACAGTTTGTTTCACCATTCACCACTGATGGGCATTTAAGCTGTTTTTGACAATTATGAATGAAACTGCTGCGAACATTCATGTATAAACAGACAAAACTCTATGATTCTAGGAAGTTCAATACACAAAACAGCAGCCTGGCAGGTGAATAAACTGGCTGCCCTTCTGAGGGGAGGAGGAGTCAAGTAGTTGATGAGGCCAAGTTACAAAAAGCAACCGGTTTTGTAAAAAGCAGCTGTAGCCAAAAATAAAATGCCTGCACGGAGCAGAGAGGACTGCTCATCGGGCATCTCTCAACCCCATGGGAAAAATGGATTGCCACGTGATCGGCAGGACAGAGTAACACATACACTTCATGGTTTTCCTTTGACAGGGACTCAAATTGAGCTAACAAACTCAAACCTTTTTTCCTGGCTACTTCTTTAGAGTATGTTTGAAGGCCTGTCCAGGCAGCGGAGACAAAGTGCTCATCTCCAGAGTTAGAAGATTCTTGGTGGGGGCGCCTGGGTGGCTCAGTCGGTTAAGCGTCTGCCTTCGGCTCAGGTCATGATTCTGGGGTCCCGAGATCAAGCCCCTGCTTCTTCCTCTCCTTCCCACTCCTGCTTTCTCTCTCTTTCTGTCTCTCTCAAATAAATTTTTTTAAAAAATCTTTAAAAAAAAGAAAGACTACTGACTGTGGAACCTTGGATAGGGATAAGTAACCTTGGCAAATGGGCATAAAAAAGTACATACCTCAAGGGCTGTTAGGATGATTAGATGGAATTCTATGTAATCTCTTTGCAAATGTCCAGCACCTAAGAGGGGCTCAGTAAGCATGAACTATGTTTGAAAATCATGTAATACCTTTGACCTAGAGTAAGAACCCAAATATATTCCTTAGGTAGTTGGAATGTTTATTTTTCTTCTTAAATTACAAAGTGAATTCTCCCTATATTATTTATCTAACCATTGTAGGATTGAATTATTAATCAAAATCTGGTTAGATTTTAGAAGCATATCAATTCAGTCACAAAAGTTCTCAGTGGCGGGCGCCTGGGTGGCTCTGTCAGTTAAGTGTCTGACTTTGGCTCAGGTCATGATTCCAGAGTTTTGGGATCCAGGCCTGCATCAGGTTCCCTGCTCAGCAGGGAGTCTGCTACTCTCCCTCCTTCCCACTTGGGCTCTCTCTTCTCTCTCAAATAAATAAATAAATAAAATATTTTTTAAAAAAAAGCTCCCAGTGGCTGCAGCAACACGGGTTCATCTCATGCAGCAGCTAGCTAGTTCCAAAGCTCCTGCCAGGTGCTTCTCAAACCAAAAGAATTGCTCAGGGTTTGTTAGTAAATGTGATTCATAAGCACTTTCTCAGGAGCCGATTCTGGGCGTGTATGGCCTGCACGCAATCTCTTCCTCTGGGCTGACTCTGTCTCAGGGGTGCCCTCTGCACCTCCCCGTCCTCTGAAAGGAGTCCCCGTGGTAGAGCTGAAGGAACACGGGTTGGAAGCTGAGGACTTGAGTTTGATCCTGACTTCATTGTCCCTACTCCCCCCCCCCCAACTTTGTCTCTTTGCTGTCGGAGCTAGGCTGTCACAGAATTACGTGGTGTTACACTGCCTGCCTCAGCTGTCTCAATAAACACTTGTTGACCGTGTTAATTTCCACGGCTTATCTTACAGTCTTTCCTATTTCCCATCACTTCCAAAGTCCACTGGCGGCATATAACTCAAAGGAAATGGAGGGGCTTTGAAAAGTGATTCAGGAATCTCTCTGTAAACAGTCAATATTGTAAAAACCGCCCTGAATATTCGCCTTCCAGGAAAGGTGGGGCTCGAGCTAGCTCCTAGGGTTTAAGTGGAGGAGGTAATTCTTGAGTAATTGTAGCCACACGTGTGGTCCCGGTTTCAGTGGGTTCCTGACGCCGAGCACGCCGCCTCGCCTCGGAGTCAAGGCTGGGCTAGCGGCCCAAGCTCCCAGCCTTTCCTAGGACGGCCTCCTCCTCTTCCCGCCCGTCCCCGGCCCCCACCTACCCCCTCCCCGCACCGGGCAAACCCCGGCGCGCCGCGGCGCCCATTGGCAGCTTTGCTTTTACTGGGAAGTTCGGAGCGGCGTCCGCTTCCGGCGCGGGCCCCAGGTGCCGGCCATTTGGCGCAGGCTATGTAAAAGGCGCACGTTTTTCCCTTTCGCGCACCCCGTGCGGACCGACGCGGGCGGCCCGGACCCCTTCCCGGGGCGGGGGGGGTCGGCTGCCCGGGCTCGCGCCTGAAGCCCGGCGGGGCGGTGAGGGTCCGGCCTCCGGCTGCGGTCGGCGTGGGCAGAGCCAGGTGCGCGGCTGTGCTCGGCGCCTCCCGGACCGCGGGGCGGGTACGCGAAGGTGGTCGTCCTCCAACTTCGCCCTCCTACCTCCAGCTACTCCCCGTATTTGCGCTCCTAGGAACTCCCCGCGGGGGAAGGGCCTCTCAGGTGAGCTCCAGAGCGGCCGCATCGCCTTGGGGGGACCAGCGGGCGTTTGAATGCCCGCGTGCTTCTCCCATTGGAGGAGTGCAGGCCCGGCCCGCCGGGAACCACTGGTGTGGCCACCCGCCGGCCCAGGTGCTCGAATCCTGGCTTTCTTAAGAGTTTTCACTTGCAGTGGTGTTGGACCTAGGTGGCTTCTTTCTGCTCTAGAGAAGAGTGCCAGAACTTTTTACTCGTTTTGCTTTCTTCCTACAAAAACAAAGGGTGGTGTTTCAAAACAACAACAAAAAACCTCTCCTTTGACATACTTCAGGGGCTCCTGGGTGGCTCGGTAGGTTGGGGGTCTGACTTCGGCCCAGGTCACGCGAGCTGGGGTCCTGGGATCAGCCCAGCGTGGGGGCTCCCTGCTCAGCCCGGAGACTGCTTGTCCCTCTCCCTCTGCCCCTCTTCCCCGCCCCCCCTCCCCGTGCTCATTCGCTCTTTCTCAAATAAATAAAATCTTTAAGATACTTCAGCGTGTTTACTGCTGCCCTGTAGTCACGCATGACTGTTTTGAAATTGCACCTTCGTTGAGAATGTAAAAAACAATAGCTAGAGAGACCTGGGAATTGTTTATTTTGTATGTATGATTATTTGGACCTTCCTAATTTCCTTTAAAACACAAGAATTAAAGGAAATGTTATTCCAAGTAGCGCCAAGCATAGATGGGGCTTAAGAAAAATTTGAAAATCTGAGTTTATTTTGTTGAAATAAATGTAACAAAAACACAACTCTCTAATTTTCAGTTAGACTTGTCTGTTACCACTTTGGCTTGTAGTTCTGCAGTGTACTTACTACTAAGGAGGGGGAAAATCAGATTCTCATAGTTTCTCTCCCCCAACCCCTTTTGTTTTCCAGTCCAGAGCACAACCACCAGAAGAAAAAAGGAAGCCAGTTTTGGGGAAACTTGGCAATCTGTTCACGGCTGGAAGGAGAAGGACCAGCAGAAACGGGTTAGAGAGTCCCACCAGCTCCAGTGCCAAACCAGTGTCTCCCAAAGATGTAACCTCCTCCAAACTCCCAGAAAGAGACAATAAGAGTAAACCACCGGGCAGCCAACCAAAGCAAAACGACACGTGCGAGGAGGGTTCCCCGCAGGAGCAGCCCCTGGAGTCGGAGTGCTCCTCCGAGACCCATGGGCAGGTAGCCCCCCCTGACGCCGAGCTGTCACCTCGCACGAGCAGCGGCGCAGTGGCGGCGGCTGTGCAGCAGCGCCACGAAAGTGATTCACTCCAATTAGAACCTCTGGAGGCAGAGGGAGAGTCTTTCCCAGGTGCCACCACCGCTGCCAAGCAGCTGCATTCCTCACTTGAGAATTCCTCCAGGCAAGGGAACGCAGAGACGCTGGCCGGCAGTCCGGGGGAGGACGCTTCACCCGGCGCCGGCTGCGAGCAGGAGACAGGCCAGGGTGCGAGGGGTGTGCCGGGGTCGCCCACCGGGGAGCAGCCCACGGGGGGACTAGGCGAGGCCACTGACAGAGCCCCCCTTGTGTGTGCCGGGACAGGCTCTCTGGAGCCCCAAGACGCGTGCAGCCGGCCCCCCGAGGACGCGTCCGCTCCGCCAGGTGACCCTGCGGCCGAGGGCCAGGGGAACTGTTCCGGCGCGGCGCAGGCCGACGGCAAAGCCGGGCCCCGAGGGCGACACGGCCGGCCCGGCGAGCGCGCCCACCCGGCCACAGTGCTAACTTTGGACATCTACTTGAGCAAGACTGAGGCGGCGCAGGTGGACGAGCCGGGCGCGACTCCTCCGGGGACAGAGGATTGCGGCGATTCTGACGACATGGAGAAGAGGTCGGGCGGCCGCAGGTCGGGCAGGCGGAGAAGGTCGCAGAAATCCACCGACTCCCCCGGGGCGGACACGGCGCTGCCCGACAGCGCGGGCAGGGACGACGCGGTGTTCGACTACGAGGTGGCGCCAAACGCGGCCGCGGAGAACGGCTCCGCGGAAAAGAAAGTGAAATCTCCGCGGGCGGCCCCCGACGGGGGCGTTGCCTCGGCGGCGGGCGCGGAGTCCAAGTCCAGCCCCGGTTCCAGAGGGCAGCCCCGCGGGGAGTCCGACCGGGGCAAACAGCCACCGCCGGCCTCGTCCCCCACCAAGAGGAGGGGCAAGAGCCGCGTCCCCGAGGCCGCGCCCTCCTCGCCCGCCGGCGGCCCTCGGGCTCCCGCCAAGGAGTCCCCCCCAAAGAGGGCGGCAGCGCCGGATCCCGCCGCCAAGGGCGCCGCGGGCGACAACGGGGAGGAGGCGGCCCGGGTCATCCCCCGCGAGCTCACCGTCAAGAGCAGCTCGCTGCTGCCGGAGATCAAGCCCGAGCACAAGAGGGGCCTGTTCCCCAACCACTTCGACAGCCGGGAAGGAAGTCGAAGCAAAGAGCTGGGCAGATCGGCGGCTGGCTCTGACGCGGACGGCTTGAAGCCCAGGCACCATTTCGGCGCGGGCAGGTCGACGGTGACCACTAAAGTGACCCTGTAAGTAGCCGCGGGCCGGGGCCTGGTGGAGCAGCGGGAGTCGGCAGACGTTCTGGGTGGTGTTTCTGGGAGGCTCCGGGGTCTTTGCATTTGTGGCAGAACTCCCTGGGCACCGACTTTCCCCCTCTGTGTTTGAAACTGAGATAGTGAAGGGCTAGTCAACACAGTTAAGAAAAGGACGCGTCCGGAGCCTAGCCGGGTTGTTAATTACTGTTCTGGTAGAATGTTTCAGTGCAATGAATGTGAGAATCTCTTGAGGCTCAATGTTTACATCATCAGTTGAAAGAAGACCCCTTGGCCTGATGGGAGCTAATCTTCATTCAAAACATACACCAGCACGCCTGGATAGGGCAGTCTTGAAACACCTACACAGGGGTTCGAAAACATGGAGCAAAAACTCACGTTCAGTATGACCCGGTAGTAGCTCTGACATGTGTGAGTTTACGAGAATTCGCAGAACTTTTTCTGGAAGTTAGGGCAGCTTAAAAATTTTTTTCTAATTCCCCTCCTTAGAATGTTCAGAAGGTTAGTGGCATTTTTGCCCTCAAGTTGAAGGGTAATTCTTCAGGTAATGAAATGAAGAAAAAATAGTGGTCTTACTGGGGGCCTTTGTTAAATGATAAGGACACACTGGAAGGATCAAGCTTAGCATCAGACTGACTACCTGCTGTTAAGTTCATTGATTTTTTTTTTTTTCAAATATTTATTGAGTGCCTTCTGTGCATGGTACTGTGCCAGAAACTACCCCCGGGGGGGAGGGACCTCAGACTATGACTCAGTACATTGCCCTTGAGAAGTTTATGGCCCACTCTGGCATGCACGATGCAGATAAATAACTCTATGAGGTGATGGCTAAAGGAACTGCTGAGTGGGTTATCTGCTATAAAGTCCGGGGAAGTGCAAAGCAGGAGAAATCACTGTTGGCTTTGTGGAGATGGGCTTGTGCCTTGATGCTAAATGTGGTTTGTATAGGTGGGTGGGAGGGTTCTCTATAAAACTCAAGATCCTCTCCCCTTCCCACACTCTCACTTCCCCACCTCCCAGTTAGTGCTTGTGAAAAATAAATATCTAAACTGCTCAAGTTTTTCCTACATTTGCACATTCATTAAAAGAGCTGTATTTTCACCGCATTTTGATTCTTAAACCAAATGGTTTCATTCTATTTGAATTTTTGGGCAAGTAAGCTTTAGAGTAGGAGGTCTGTTAGGTAAACACTTGAGGGAGAAGCTGCTTAATGAGTAATGTGAGCTGCCTCACCAGCTGCCAACCTGGAGACCTTCGATAAAGTCAGCTATTTATCCTGTACGGCTGTGTCAGAGAAGTAGCCGGAGTGAATGATGCCCATTATTTGTAGAAGGCCAGTGTGACTGAACATTCAGACCTGCTACGTGTGAGCTTAGAGAAACGTTGCTGTGGAGCTGTGTAAGGACGCCTTACCTGCCTTCCAATCGGAGAAGGCCAGTGGAAAAACCAGAAATGTTACAAGGAGTAGGGTAAACAAACCTGGGAAGTGATCTTATAATGAAACTCTTCATGTGCTGTTTTCTGTACAAGAACTAAATCAAATGCCTTCTCTGTGCCGATTATTTTCTACCTAAAATTTTCCCTTCGCAAGGCACTTGGCTTAATTGTGTTTTCCACAGGGCCTCATGCTTGGTGAATTGGCAAACTATTGAAATGGGACGTTAATTCCTCCTAGTTTTTTTCTGCTTGAAGGATTTTTTCCCCCCAGTTTTTTCCTCTGATTGTATTTCAAGAAGAAATGTTATTCACATTATTTTTAAAAACAATTTGCATCTGATGTTTTAGTTAAAATTATTTTACATTCCCTGAAAAAAGGACTATACAGCAGCAAGTTTCTTGATGCTGTTAGAAAAAACTTCGTCTTCAATTCTGTACCAAGTATTGAATGTTGAGATTCTTAACAGTGGTATGTTTAGAATAAGGAGAATTTTCCTCTCCTAGCCATGGCTTTTTAGACACCAGATTATTTTCCCCTCTCACATTATAATAAAGGTATTAAACATGAATTATAGAAGCCTTCCTTTTAATCAGTTTGAGCTAGGTTAATTGTAGTGACTCTTGGTAGCAGAACTTAATAGCACAGAAAGTTTGGTCGTAAAATGTATTTTGATCTTGGTGTTAATCTTTAATGTGCAGATGTGTTTCCTGTCCTTAAGGTAGCTTGTTGGCTAACCATTGGTGTTTTCCATTTACATTATAAGATATACTTTTATGTTTGTTCCTTGAGTTGAGTAGTGAGAATTTTTAAAATGTATATTTACTGGTATGGGAACATCCTTCATTAGCTGATGGCATTTGTAAGCTCTCCATTTCTACTCCACTGGTTTTGGAATTTAATCTTCAAGGTAGTGCGTGTAAGTTAATTTTCCTTTTAAATTTAAGCTATGGGCCCACCGTGAGGGAGTCTAGCTATCTTATGGAGACACTGGGGAAAGCAATGCCTAAGAGAAATTCGTGAGACTTTATCAAATTTAGTATGTAAATCAAATTCCTAGAAATAAAAATCTAAATTCCTAATGCCGTATTTGGGAAGGACTCCTTAAGTCTTTTCAGTCTTCTCATTTTATCCAGAAGGGTAAGGTGTCTCACCCAAAGTCATATTGCCTGTTCCTTCAAAAGGCTCCTCTTTCTTGAAGGCCAATGAATCCTTGTGGAGGCAGCATGAGATTTCTGTGCGTCTCTACTTTTCATTATCAAGGTGGCCTCCAAAGTATGATTGCTTCAGAGCTCATGCTAATTCATTGACTTCTTGAGTAGGTAAAGCCAGAAAGGGCCAGATTTGGCCACTGAGGTCTGGGGATGCAGGAGTATAGCCTCTGAGACCAGAACACCTGGTTTCAAGCCCTGGCCCTGTCACTCACTGGGTGTATGACTTCCAGCAAATGTACCTGCCTTTTCTAGGCTTCAACTTCCTCCTCTTAAAAGAGAACATATAAAGTAGTACATTGGGCAAGCAGAGTGTTTGTCAAGCGTGTGTCAATCTGTGATTGTTAGTGGTTATTATCTCTTCATTTCAGAAACCACTAGGCCTATGGTTTAGACATTTTTTTGTGTTTAGCTTTGGAGCCCATTCTTCTAGGAAAGCTTATATAAAAGTGATAAATGAAACAGATAAGTAGAAGTGCTTCTGGTTGAAAGGAGGGGAACTGGCCCCAGGTTCGTCCCTCCGTCTCTATTGTCCACACTGCATCTGTTGAAGAGAACCCCAAGAATCCCTTCAGCCATTCCTTGGGGAAGGTGGGGGGTGGAGAGCGGACCAGCTCTGTTCTAAACTGTCTAGGTTGTTTGTGTTTTCCAGATAGAGAAGGTAGCGAGTCCAGTGAGTTCACTTGACCAAGCTCACATAGATAATCAGCGTAAGAGCAGGACCAGGGCTGGCGAATGCCGTACAGAGAACATTTTGTTCTCAGAAAGAGAACAGTGCATACATTCAAAGTTTATGATTTCCATTAGGGAGTAATAACCAAGGAACATTATAGTTTCTCTGTAGAGTGAGGGGAGACTCCCTTTGCCCCCCAAAAGGTGACCAAACCAACAATTGAGTAACTGATAATTATGGTGCATCCATATGATGGAACTTTTAGGCAGACATTTTGAAAAACTTCAAATTTTTTAGTAACTTGAAAATGTGAAAAATGTGAAATATAAGATTAAATAATCCTTTTTTTTTTAAAGTCAAGATGTGAAACTCTGTGACAGAATAATTCCAATTCTGTTAAAAATATTTTACTATGCATACAAGAAGACTAAATTATACTAAACTGTTAACAGGGAGATTGAGTGGTGGGAGTATGAGTGATTTTTCATTTTTTGATTTTCCAAATGTTCTGTAATGAACACACTTATATAATCAGACTAAAGTTATATGAAGAAAGATGAAGGGGATAAAATATCCAAAGAGGTAAATAAGAGAGAAATATTTTTATAATCTAGTCTTTTGCACTGTTTAAAATTATAAAATAAAAATACACAACTGATGTATGGGGAAATCCTTTACATATTTAAAATAAGGGAGTACATTAAAAACATAAATTCAATCTAAGGTTCTTCAAGCCCTAAGACGTCTTCTGACTCTAGTGTTGAGCACCGAGCTCACATATTAGGTGCTTGGTAAACTTGCTAATCTCCCACCTCTTGACTTTCTTAGCTATATAGTTTTCTCTTCTCTCCTACAGAAGCAAAACATCCACTAAAAATAGTTGAGAGTGTATTTAGGATTGTTTGAAAATAGTTTCATAAAAAAACAAGAACGATGTTGGCTTTTCATAATAATAAATGTTTTGTAATAAATTGGGATGTTCACTTTCTAAAACTAGGTCAATAACTTTATCTTACTGCTTTATTTTTGCAGCCCGGCCAAGCCCAAACATGTGGAACTAAATCTTAAAACTCCGAAGAATCCTGACGGTTTGGGAAATGAGCATAATCCATTTAGCCAGCCAGTTCATAAAGGAAACACTGCCAACAAAATCTCCTTATTCGAAAACAAACGGGCCAACAGTAGCCCAAGACATGCTGACATTCGAGGCGCAAGGAACACTCCTGCTGGTAATAAAACCTTTGTCGGGAGGGCGAAGCTGAACTTAGCCAAAAAAGCCAAAGAGATGGAGCAGTCTGAGAAGAACATAACGCCAAGTAGTCACCAGAATGGTGTGCTGGCGAAGGAAACCTCGCCAGAATCCAAAGTTGCTGAGCAGGAGATCCCGGAAGCAGCCGGGAGCCCCCCTGCAGGAGGGATGCGGCCCGAGCCTACGGAGGGTCACGCCCTCGGTGCTCCGCTTCCCCAGGGGGATAGAGCAGAAGTGCAAGCAGATGCTGGCTGCCCGTCCGAAGCGGTGGTTACTGCTCTCATTCCTGGCGGGGACCCCAAGCCCTTAGGAGAGGATGACTCAAAGGCTGCAGACAGCAAAAGACTTGCGCTCGAAAATATGACCGATCCAGCCCAGGACATTCCCGCCATTCTTGATACCAAAGATTCCCCTCCAACAGCCCGACCACAGCCACAGGATACATTTTCTGACTCACAGCCCCCGGCTGAGTCATCTAACGGGCCTTCTCTCTCACAGCCTGCTCCCAAAGACGCGTGTGTTCGAGCTCCCGAAAGCAATGCTCCACGCACTGATCTCGAAGTGTCAGAAAACCATAAGGAATGTGTTCCGCCTGTGTCCCATAAGAATGAGGAGAAAGTGCCGCCCTCCAAACTTGCAGGAGGAGGAGAAGAGGGAGAAGCAAGCCCTCCTGCGTCCACAGAGCACAGCCCGGAAGCTGCGGGAACTGAGCGGCCATCCAAGGTCCTGGTCCAGGTCCGGTCCTTCGTGCTC
This sequence comes from Ursus americanus, assembly GCF_024610735.1. Lineage (NCBI taxonomy): Eukaryota > Metazoa > Chordata > Mammalia > Carnivora > Ursidae > Ursus > Ursus americanus. The sequence goes on from NC_142137.1 coordinate 24,088,465, forward strand.
CCCGTGGAGAGCACTCAGGATGTGGGCTCCCAGGCCATCTCCGAGAGCTCTGAAGTTCGAGAAGCACAGTTGCCACGTTGTCACAACGATGAACTTGAAGTGGTTTCTGTTGCAAGCTGTGCTCCCCTGAAAGAGGAAGGGCTGGGCAGCGAGAGCCTATCACCCAAACACAGTCATTGCAAAGAGGAACATGCAGCAAAATCTGGCCCACAAGTCATGCTGCCAGAATCAGAGAAAACTCTGCTTATCCAGGCTCAAAGTCAGGGCGATGGAAAACCCCTGAAGGCTGACTCCAGCCCCCTCGGCTCCCCTGGCAGCAGAAATCATTTAGAAACTTCTCAAAGGCCAGATCAAAATGTTGTGAATGGCCAGGCCAGCCCTGCCAGTCTTTTGAACCTTTCTGCGGGTAGCGATGACAGTGTCTTTGATTCTTCTTCTGATATGGAAAAATTCACTGAAATTATCAAAAAGATGGACAGCGCCGTCTGTGTGCCTCAGAAGAAAAAGAAAGCCAGGGTGCCCAACTCGCCTGCCCCTCCCTTTGTTATGCCTCCTATTCATGAGGACAACTTAGAAAAGGTGTTAGATCCCAACGTGTTTACCTTTGGTTTGGGGAAGAAGAAGGAAAGCCAGCCAGAAATGTCACCGGCTTTACATTTGATGCAGAACCTTTACACAAAATCCAGCCTGCGGCCCAAACGCTCGTCCACCGAGCAGAGTATCCTCTTCAAGTCCACGTACACTCACACTAACGGGAAAGACGAACCTCCAGAGACCAATGACAAAGAGAACAAAGATGTCCCCAACGGTGGAGTCAAGAGATCGAGGCTAGAAAAAAGTGCACTCTTCTCAAGCATGCTGCCTTCCTTACCGCAAGACAAAATCTTCTCTCCATCTGTGACCTCGGTGAGTACCATGACCACATCTTTCAGCACGCCTCAGAGCACTTCTCTTCCTCGGGCCTCGGCGTTACCGCCCGGGGCGGAGGGGGCCCCGCCCTGCGGCGCCGGCAAAGAGCCGCCCACCCTGCCACCCAGCCACGGCAAGGTCTTCAGTTTCAGCTCCACAAACGCATCTGCCTCTCCACCGGGTTTGAAAAGCACAAGCTACATGGAGAAATACCTGCCCAAAGAGGAAACCAAAGAAGACCTGGGTTCACGAAGCAGCCTACACTTGTCAGACACCAAATTTCCTGAATTTTCTAAACCGAAGAACAGTGATGATCTGGAAAAGGCTAATCGTGTCGATAGCGTTCTTAAGCCGAACTTGCCAAACTATGGAAGTAGCGACACGGACTTCATGGGTCTTTTCAAATCCAGCCGGTTTGACCCAAACGTGTCTTTTTCTGCAATGTCATTATCAGACACAACCGTAAGTAGCAACATATTACCGTTTATTGGGGGTATTTATAAAATGAGAGGAGAGAGGGGTGATGAGCAGTTCATGTTCTTTTAAATGGTTGTGCGTGTGAATGATTGTTTTCTATTCATTTATCACATTGAAAACCTACCATGTGTATAAAGGACCAGTGGGGGCTAAGAAAAAAGGTGCTAAGATTTCTGTCTTCAAGGTGTTGGTACTCTAGTGGGGAAAATAAGCCATACATATTTTAAGGCTTACGAGTTTATATGTTGAATTCTGAAAGGTGTAGGTGAGGTACGTTGAGAGTTTGAGACAAACAAGTTTTTTCTAACCTAGTTCTGTGTAAAAATGTTCAGTGCTCTACTTGGAATTTCGAAGATCTGTGAAGTTTCTTTGTTTATTCAGAAAAGCCCCACCAAGAAGTCTTATTCCTGACCCTTTTCTTGTGATGTAAGATTCACTCTTTCTTTCCACAAGTCACATTAGCTGATTATCCCCTGTAATTCAGCAAGTCATTTCTCTTCACTTGGAAGTTTCATCAGGGAAACAGTTTTTCCTGCTAAGCTGTTGGGGTAGAAAGAATTTTGGCCTACATCGGACCTTTCCTTTCATGGTGCAGAGAGGGCAGCAAAATATGATTTTGAGGAACAGTTACGATTTCTCCATCTTCTTTTATCTGAATTCCAGAAGTTGTTTTCTTTACTGAGTTTTTGGTGTGAATTGTGTGTCTTTCTGTTACCAAGCATGATACTCAAGTAGTGGGAGGACAATGAATGAGGAAGGCAGAATACAAGTTCTAGAGAGCAGCTCTGCCAGCCCCGAAACAGAGTGGACCTCGGGATTCCTGTTGCCCACGCTGTGAACTAGGCTGTCTGGCCGGTGTAGACCGTCCTGCAGTACAGTGTAATCCACCAGAAGATATCGTGCCCCCTTCCTCACTTGAACGGGCACTGCAGCGTGTTTCCCTTTGTTGCGTGGGCTTTGGCTCAAGCCTAGCATAGAATATCATTTTGGAAGTTCTTTCAAAACGTATGGTTGGGTGTCTAGTGGAAGTTCAAATCCTCCTTTTCAAAAATGTTCAAACTTTTGGGTCTCAGGACACCTTTATATGTAAAAATTATTGAGGGCCCTAAAGAGCTTTTATTCACATGAGTAATGTCTACTGGAATTGATTACATTAGAAGTTAACGGTAAGAAAAATTTAAAGCGTGAGAACACCTGAGCACGGCTTCCATTAACCATCAGAGCAGTGGTGTCCTCACATGTCCTGGACCCTCTGGAACATTTTACTGCACTCTTGTGAGACAAAGAGACAGAAAAAGGAAAATACCCTCTGATGAGAAAAGTTTTGACCTCATTGACTTCCTGAAAGGTTCTTGGGGCTCTTCCGAGGGCCCCAGGACCACACTCTAAGAACCACTGCTGTAAACAGACAAAACTGAGTCAGCCCGTAGCACTCGGAAATCAGATTTTTAGGTATTTCCCTCAAGCACAAAATTTCCACTGGTCTACTTACCATTCATTACGGCGCCTTTTCTCTTTTTAATCATACTTAAGATCGCTTCTCTTATTTGATAGCAGTCTGATGAGTCTGACGACAGAATACACAGTTTCTCCATGGAATCCCTTGAAAAATCAAGCCAAGTGGAGTAAACAGGAGGAACAAAGTGTTTATACTTTCTCTAAGTCTTTTTATGGTTAAAAATTTTTATTTTTTGTTTTTCCTTAGGTCTTGGGCTTTGTTTACTCTATGACTCTTCTATTTTTATTGTCTTACCTGAGTTTTGTTTTAAATTTCAGGCCTTTTCTTCAGCTTATCCACTTCTAATGTGTATGTATAAATAAGTAGAGGCCATTTTGATTTTTAAGAGTGTTCTACTGAGGCCTTCCTGTGGTCTGTGGCATGCTGTGCCATGGCATGATGCAAGAGCGATCAGATCAGAGGCAGTCCTTAGAATAAGCACCCAGGTCAGCACTGAAAGTAGTCTGTTTTATGATATTTTTTCATGTATAATTGCTATTTTTATTATCTTATGCATTTCTGGCTTCACTGGTCTTGCCAGATGTTCTTAAAAATGATTAGTTTTGGAGCCATGCAAAAACATATTTTGTCCTTCAGAAAGGGAGGATTAAGAATACTCTGTGAAGGGGCGCCTGGGTAGCGCAGTCGTTAAAGCGTCTGCCTTCAGCTCAGGGCGTGATCCTGGCATTCCGGGATCGAGTCCCACATCAGGCTCCTCCGCTGGGAGCCTGCTTCTTCCTCTCCCACTCCCCCTGCTTGTGTTCCCTCTCTGGCTGGCTGTCTCTCTGTCACATAAATAAATAAAATCTTTAAAAAAAAAAAAAAGAATACTCTGTGAAATATACATTGTGATATGTACCATAAGCACCCTTTTATTGAGACTAATACTTGTTATGTGGGGGTAAGATGTTACAATCCAAAGACAACATTTATAGATTCAGATAAGGTGTGAACACATAAAATTGATGTAGCTCCTTCTAGATACATGATTAATACTCCATAATTTCTCTGTATTTGACATTATACAGAGATTGTTTGAATTATAAATTCTTGGTTGAATTCTTACTCTGTGAACTGATGTAAAACATAGGTCTGACTCTTGGGCCCTGAATTTTCTAGATTGGTGGAAAATGAGGAGAAATTGAGGAGCGCCTGGGTGGCTCAGTTGGTTAAGTGCCTGACTCCTGATTTGGGCTCAGGTCATGATCTCAGAGTTGTGGGAGCAAGCCACGCATCAGTCTTCTAGCGGGGTGTGGAGCCTGCTTAAGATTCTTTCTTTCCTTCTGCCCCTTCCCCTCCCTCTTTCTTTCTCTTCTTCTCCCACTCTCCCCCTCCCTCCCTCCCTGTCTCTCTAAAAACAAACAAACAAAGAAGAAGAAATTGAAATGGCACATTTAGTTAGAGGAGAAAAACTACTCTTAATTTAATAGCGCAGACTCAGAGCTTTAATACAGCTTTGGCACAGATCAAGGTGGACTGTTTCAAAATGGATGAATTTCGAGGCAAAGAGAAACTGCAGAGTATTACACAAAGGTTAATTTGTTGTGTTTTTGTTCATCTGATTACAGACACTTAGAGGAAGTCTTGCAAATAAAATCAATCCCCGACCTGGAAAGGTAAGATGATGCTCCGTTTCTAGGCTAGATTTTATTTTGGTCTGATGACGTTCAGCCAGGTGCTGCCACGTCCATTTTCTTGTAGGTAGTGATCTACAGGGACCCGGATGTGTCTGACGCGTGCATTGAAGTTTTCAGTGACATCGAGGATTGCAGCTCCTGGAGCCTCTCTCCGGTGGTGATCGTCAAGGTCGTCAGAGGATGGTAAGAACGGTGCTTTGGGCTCCTGGCTCAGAGGATTGTGTTTTACATTTTTAGTTACCTTTTTGGTCTTCAGCGCTTATTTAAAATTATGCCATTAGTAATGTAAAGGGGAGAAAATATTAGTCTTGGGGGTATTACACGAAATTCATATCTAAGAAATTACGTTTTTTAACCATGTTTCTGCTCATGGAGGTGATGCCTGTTTATGCTAGAAAAGTCAGGCACACGCAGCAGTACGGCTCTCTTCCTCCCATATTCCCCCATCTGCCCCCACATGCCCCTGGCCGGGACTGCCGAACATCAGAGTCCTCACTGACACTTCTGGTTTATGAATCTTCAGTGAGGTTGGGAAGAATTGCACTAGTCATGTTGGTAGAATTTTAAATGTTCTATAAGAAAAGACATTGTGAGTGACTAACCTAAGATTTATTTTTCAGCAACTGATGGTTTTGATTAAAGAAACTGGTGAAAATATTATTTACCAGCTTGATGGCTTCTAGGAAATACACAGGAAGTTAAATTAAGAAAAGCCACTTTTAATAAATCACTTATCTGGCATAAAGACTTATCTTTGATACTTATCTTGTTTGAAATAAAGAAGATTGGACTTTAGACATTTGTGGTTTAAAAAACTAGTAAGGTCTTTTGTTTCAATATGCAGCGTCTTTCCTGTTAGGTTTCAAGTATTTAGCATTTTTCTATGTATGCGACACATTCATCACAAAAATATAATTAGTTTCTGTTCTTAAATTTGAAGACCGAAAATAACACTAAAAACAAATTTTGTATAAATTTTGTTTTTAATGTAATAGTGCTTTTTTAAAAGATTTTATTTGTTAGAGAGAGAGGGAGAGAGCACAAGCAGGGGGAGCGGCAGAGAGAGGGCAGAAGCAGACTCCCTGCTGAGGGCTGGATCCCAGGATCTCGGGATCCTGGCCTGAGCCAAAGGCAGATGCTTAACCGACTGAGCCACCCAGGAGCCACAGTGCTCTCTCTTTTTTTTCCCCCAACTTTTGTTGGCTCCTCCAAAGCATAAGCATCTAAGAGCAGCGCTGTCGTATATTGACATGAGATTTTCTTTAGTGTTTGGATGTCTGTTGTTGGGAAGGATATTTTAAAAATGCTCTCCATTAACATGCATATAGTACTTTGTATCAATATATCCATTGATATAGCTCTAGAATCTAAGTAAAATCCCTCTAGAAGTGTTTTCTACACATATAAGGAGAAAAAAAGAATTCTAGGAAAACTCCACTTATATATTACCATTTATAACTGTTCACTAACTGACCCTTCTATAGAACATTAGTGACGCTATGAAGTTCATATTGGTAGCCAAAAGTTCTTTAAGATCCTGATACAGTTTTTGGATTTTCAGAGGCTTAATTACGTGCAGTAAATTTAGTTTTAGAGGGAGTTTATACATTTTAATTGCTAGAGAATTGGCCAGTGTATATATGATAATTGGCCACGATAGGTGAGAAAGAAAGAAAGCGAGAGAGAAGAGAAGGGGAGAAGGAGAGGGAAGCAGGGGATGGGGTGGGGGGAGGATATTAGCTAGAATATTTGGGTCATCAAAACCTCTCTCACCAGCACCAGCTAATAGTTTTGCTGTGTTTTACTCTTAGTTGGATTTTGTATGAGAAACCAAATTTTGAGGGGCACCCCATCCCCTTAGAAGAAGGAGAATTGGAACTCTCTGGTCTCTGGGGTATAGAAGATGTTTTGGAAGGAAACGAGGCAGAGTCTGCTAAGCCCGTGGTGATTGGTTCAATCAGACATGTGGTCCAGGTAGGTTCCGGGAAAACCAGAATTCACTGATTCATTCAGCAAGTATTTCTTGAATGCCAGGAATGGTTCTTTCTTTGAGAGAAAATTTCATTTTATGAAATAAGTGACTGGGAAAAATACTCGATTGGTGCTCTATGGATATTTTCTATAACTTAAGTGTTTCTACATTTGAAATGAATTAGAAAAGAAACAGTCCAATTGATTAGTCATTTTTTTCATAATAAATCTTGAAGGTTAATTTCTCACTCCTGTCCCCCATCCCCATCTCCAAAATGTGTTTTACTTCATAACCTGATTTGGATGAATTCAGTATGAATAGATTTTTCTTTTACTTGGTTTTTTGGTTGCTGTGTGAATTCTGATTACCTTGAGTGGCTTATAGGAATTCTGTTTTGGAAAAATAAATAATCCCAGAATAATCCAGTTGAAAGTTCAACTCTGGAGTTTCATGTGGGTTTAAGAGCAATAGGTACTTGAGGTCACTTTAGGGATTGGCTAAAATGTCTTCGTTCCTTATTGATGAGGAAGTTGTGTCAGTCTTTCTTTGTGGCTGTTGGGATTTGATGATTCTTTACCTTTTAAAAGTGTAGTTAATGGTATCTTCTGAGTGGAAAATTAAAACCCCATTTGTATAACAGAGATGGGCGTTTGGGTGTAATAGGAAGACAAGGAATGTTGTAAAATGAGAATGAGTAAGAATGAGTAACAGTTTTTGGCAGAGGAAAATGCCGCTTGATTCTTAAGTCAACATTTCTGAGTGACTTCAATGATCATGGGTATTCTAAATGATTTATCTTCAAATAGTTTAAGTACCTAATGTGACAAACCTTACAGAAGACACGAGGAATCCTATTTAAAAATGTCATAGTCAGTGAGATAATTTACCTACACTTTTTTTTATTGCTCAACTAATATTGGTAATAAAGCAGTGTTTAAACATACCATCCCAATCCACCATCATGAGATATCCTGTCTTAACTTTTCTGAATTCTTTGCTCTGTCTTGGCCATATTCCAGTCTGCTTTTTCTGTAGTTGGAATCATGATAATCATGATAATTTCAGGGTTGTGAGTTCAAGCCCCACATTGGGCTCCACCACTTAAGCAAAAAACAAAACAAGACCAAAAAAAAAAAGATATATATATATATATATACACACACACACACACACATATATATATGTATGTATATATGTGTGTGTATGTATGTATATATATGTGTGTGTATATATATGTGTGTATGTATGTATATATGTGTGTATATATGTGTGTGTATGTATGTATATATATGTGTGTGTATATACATGTGTGTATGTATGTATGTATGTGTGTGTATATATATGTGTGTATGTATGTATATATGTGTGTGTATATATATGTGTGTATGTATGTATATATGTGTGTATATATATGTGTGTATGTATGTATATATATGTGTGTGTATATACATGTGTGTATGTATGTATATATGTGTGTGTGTATATGTGTGTATGTATGTATATATGTGTGTGTATATATATGTGTGTATGTATGTATATATATGTATATATACATATATATGTAATCTGTAGTTCTGGATCCTTTTTCTCTCTCTATACCCTTTTCCCTGAAGATCACACTCCCTTTGGTCAACATCTCTCAGCAATGTGTAACTGTATCAGATTCTGGTGGGTGGGGCTTTAGAGGTGCTCAGGGAGGGGAGGGTAAGGGAAGTGAAGCATATGGGTAAAGAGGGGCCTCCTGTGTTGCCTGAAAATAGCCAACTTAATACAATTCATGCTTTTCATGGTACTACATGGTTTGGGGTTTCTAAGAAATGATTTACCATCATTTATTTTATCTTCTTTCTGTGGAACTTAAGGTTGTTTATAGATTTTTTTTTTTTTTACTATTTTAAATAATGCTGTATGAACATTTTGGTATGTTTAATTGTTTATAAATTGCTGATTTATTGGCGTGAATTTTTCTGAATGGTGTCATGTTAAAGGATAGGGATACACTCATGGTTCCTGATACATTATGATTTTTTTTTTTTACAGCTTATGTTTATGGTTGCTTAAAACATGAACATAAATCACAACATATTGAAGAGGGTCACTTTTTTAGTTCATTAAATTTGTTCTTTTTGGTAATGTTTAAGAGAGCCTCTCCCGAACCCAGCCAAGTGTCGTTTCTTCTGTATCTCAGTTCAGCTAGCTCAGCAAGATGAAAGTTCAGTAAATGTTCCATTAGCACTTAGGCACTCACACAGGCCTTTGAAGTGTCTGATGGGCAGGACACGCTGGGCATGGTACACTGACCGCAGTACAGAGATTGGTAAATCACCATGAACCCGTACTGTTGCTTTCACAACTTAGACCAAGCCAGCATCATAGAGGTTTGGTCCACAGTCAAGGAGAGTTACCACAGAGGGTTTAGAGGCACAAAACAGCAATTGAGGAAGGCCCCAAATGCAGCCCCTCTATGGACTAGAGAGCCTCTGGACTTGAATGGTCATGTCCGAGTAAAGCAACTAAAACTCCACTCACCAAGGAAAGCCAAGCAGTTTTTTCAGTGAGGATGAGAGAAAGAAATATGCTCCAGAGCTCTAATGAAATGCATTTCTGGGGATTTTTGCTTGAATGTAACCCTGAGCTAGAGGCTAAAGCAACATGGCTGCCCCACAAGACCTCCTATTACTAAGTCATGGCTGAGAACAGGGAAGGGATAGATGGCAAGTGCTCTGTGTGTATTTAAATTTTAATTATTTGAAAAAAAAAGGATAATGAACTTATTGTTAAGTACATGGTATAATTATTATTAAACATGTGTCCTTTTTTTTTTTTTCTTTCTTCAGGATTACAGAGTTAGTCAGATTGACTTATTTACTGAACCGGAAGGCTTAGGCCTCTTAAATTCTTACTTTGATGACACTGAAGAGATGCAGGGGTTTGGTATAATGCAGAAGACTTGTTCCATCAAAGTACATTGGGGCACGTAAGTATTTTGTTCCAAATACAGTTTTTTTGGGGGGGAATCTATTTATTTATTAGGGAGAGAGGAAGAGAGCCTGAGCTGGGGGGTGGGGGGGTGCAGAAGGAGAGGGAGAAGTAGACTCCCTGATGAGCAAGGAGCCCAACGTGGGGCTCCATCCCAGGACGCTGGGATCTTAACCTGAGCCAAAGGCAAACACTTAACTGACTGAGCCACCCAGGCATCCCTCAAATACAAATTTTAATGAAGCTTTTTTGTGAGTGTCCTACTGGAAAGACTTAAGATACTCTCACCTGTTGTCCTATTAAGTTGCTATTGACTAAGGCTTTGGTGGGTTTTTTTGTTTTTTTTTTTTTTTTCCCCTGAGGCACATAAAATTCTGATTCTTTTGTACCTGTGTTCCTATGATTCAGTTCTCTTATAAACAATAACAACTTCTTGGGGGAAGTGCTGGGGAGGAAAAAACTGCATGTTTAATGTTGGGATTTCCTTATCACAGAGGGACCTGATTCCTTCTAAGCTGAGTAATAGCCTTTACCTTCATGGTAATCCGACGGCGGTCATTCAAAGCATGTGTTCCTGATATCGCAGGAGGGCTGGAGGCCAACACACGTGGTACTTTCCTTCCTTGAACATTTTCACACAATGCTGTCTAGAGCCCCTAGGACATTGGTTTCACAAATCACAGGAAACTGCAAGAGTATTTTGAAGGAAGTGGGACTATCTCTGATGGGGGAAATTAGGACAGAACGTGCAGGTGCCAGTCCTGCGTAGGGTGGTCTCTGAGGGAGCCCTGGGCCTGCGAAAGACAGCCACTGAGGGGCAAGGAGAACACGCTGAAGCTTCTTTATATTTCATTTAAAATCTCCTCCTTTTACGATTTTAGTTTTGTGTATGTTTTCTATTAAGTTCATAATGTATTACATGATCACGTATATCCTTTATACAGATTCATGTATTCAGAGAAGGCTCGGAAGCTTTTGTCAGTGGGGTACGCATAAGGGAATACCTGCGCTAATGTGTCAGAGGGTAAATACTACAAGAAGCATGAATTAGAGGAGCCGTGGCAGTGCCATTTTAGACAGGATGGGCAGCAAAGGTCTCTGGTGACTTTTTTTTTTTTAATTTTTTATTATGTTATGTTAGTCACCATACAGTACATCCCTAGTTTTTGATGTAAAGTTCCATGATTCATTGTGTGCATATAACGCCCAGTGCTCCATGCAATACGTGCCCTCCTTAATACCCATCACCGGCCTATTCCAATCCCCCACCCCCCTCCCCTCTGAAGCCCTCAGTTTGTTTCCCAGAGTCCATAGTCTCTCGTGGTTCATTCCCCCTTCTGTTTACCCCCCCTTCATTCTTCCCTTCCTTCTCCTACCGATCTCCCTGCTATTTCTTATGTTCCATAAATGAGTGAAACCATATGATAACTGGCTTTCTCTGCTTGACTTAAGGGCTTCATCTCCTGCTGCCTTTAATTTTTTCCCCACATCAAAGAGATCTGTATATCTCATTTCTCAACGCATTAATGTTACACTGAGATGACCACTTTCCTCAGAAAAGAATGAGATCGGCATCTGCTGTAATATGTTAATCGCAGTGTCTGGAAGGTTTCATGCTCAGGCTTGGGCTCTGTTGAAGCACGAGCTACACCTGAGTAACGTCTCTTACCTTGCCGGGGAGTTTAGCTCCTCTCACAGGCACCAGTCACAAACCTGCCATAGCGTCCAGTTTGTGATGGCCGTTCATTTCTGTTGCCATTAGGGTAATAGAAAGCTGCTTTGGAGGTTAGTTTAAAGTCAGGGTCCTTGAACTTGGTTGGCTGGCTTTGGGAACAGGTCATTAGTACTTTTACAGATCTCCAAGGGGAGTCTTGACGGGTTGGGAGAATTCAACTGATAATAAGCCCCTGAGCTCATTTTGCTTCTGTTGATGCTCTGGTCCCCTGAACAGGTAGAGGAGAAGCCTTTGTTGTGTGAGGGGCTTCCTTGCATTCCACTAGATTTATTCCAGGCCCTGTTTCCTGTGGGTTAAACTCTTCGACACAGACACAAAAGAAGGGTATTGCTTGTCAAAGTCTTATAAGGGAGGATGAGGAATTTCTAAAATTTTCTTTCAGATTCTATTGAGTGTAATTTGTTTTTAAACTTTTAATACCTGGCTAATACTATATCCCATCCTTCAGAGGTGAGGGTATGCTTTTGGGGGGAGGGTGTATTTCTAAGAAAAACGATTCAGAACTTTAAAGGGAGCGTAAAGAACATGTGTTCCAACACGATTGTTTAAGGAAGACTGGCTTTAGTCATTTTCGCAGGGTTAGGATTAGTTGTTAGAACAGGGGCCATTTTTAATAGCCAAATATCCTCTGATCAATTTTGCTGTGAAATATTTGATACATACAGAAGAAGATATGTGTGAATTATGAAGCCTGGTACTAAGGTCCCCGTGCGCCCGCCACCTGACTCAGGACCTCACCATTACCAGCACTGCCACAAGCGCCCCGTGTGGCCCTCCCTGGGCCCGTCCCCCTGACTCCTCCAAACACGTAACCTCTCTCTGGAATTTCCTGTTTTTCTCATACCCTTATTTTACAGTTTTGTCCCTGCAAGATTTTAGGTCAGCTCTCGTAGAGAATATGCCACAGTTTTGTCTCTGAGTATTTCCTCCTATCATTTCACCTGCCCCTGTATTGCCTGAATTTTCTGTATTGTACGGGTTCAGTCTAGAGGCCTGATCAGATGCGGCTTTGGAAAGGACCCTTCGTGTAGGTAGCGCTACATACTCACGTCGCATCACAAAAGGTGGCACGTGCTAACCAGCTTCGCTCGTAACCGCGGTGAGCTTGGTCCTTGGTGAAACTGGTGCCTCCCGCACGTCGCACCGGATGCATCAGTGACCGCTACCTCTGAAACTAGTGATGTACTGTATGTTGGCTAATTGAATTTAAATAAAAATGGTGCCTCATACAGCTCTCCACTGTAAAGGGACATTTACCCCTTGGAGATTCATAGCTCGCCCTCTTGAGAATAACCTCAAATTGGCGTATTCGTATTTACTCTTTTGAGTATCCAGTTGGTTTCTGTAAATAGCCAACACTTCTATGTAGCCCTGTCTGGAGAACAAGACTGAGGATCCAGCTGCAAATACTGTTTAAGAACAAGTGAACAAGAGAAGACCAATTTTTCTTGGGTGGCTGAAAGGTATTTCTGAAAGAATAATTACAGAATGTTTTTAATCAATATATAGATAACCATTATAAACATACAAATGGATATTGTTGAAACATTTTTTTTTTAACATTTATTTTTAAAAAGCTCACGCTTTGTACTGTTTATTCATAATGTAGGTAAAAGCTCATTACGTAAGTACATGGGAACATATGAGTACCTTTAGAAACTGAAATAACACCGCCTGAAGATAGTCCCCCCTCCCCCGACGGCCTCATGAATAATGTATCTTGTTGGAATAGAACTTAGGAAGAATGAATCACGCTCTGTATATGAGCGCACCCAACGCTGATAAGTGTGGGTTTGAGTTTCCTTCCTGCTCATCAAGGATGCTGTCTTTTCTGGTGTGTCTGTGTGTGTTCAGTCTTTTGACAAATTCCCCTTTACCCCAGATTACCTCCCTTCTATAAATGTTACGTGACTAAATCACATGCTTCGAGAAAAGTGTTTAGTATCAGATGAATAAATGCCCTCAACTCAGTAGAGGGAAGACCTGAATGGGGTCCTGCGCTCAGCAACGCCTCCGAGCCTCACGAGCCCCTGCTTACGAGCCGTCTGCTGCGTTTACAAAACGTTCTACCCGTTCACTTGTGCGGAGTCAGGTGCCAAGGCCCTTGGCCCTCGGTAGCCTAAGAGCACCGTTTCTGTAACTATAACTCTCAAACTGCCATTATTCGGTCAGGGTGTGAAATCCCTGGGTGGTGTGCCCGCACGAGCTTTGAGCTCTAAGAACACGTCACGCATCCCGACCTGTCGGGCCTCAAGCCTGTGGAGGCTTAAAGGACCCCACTCAGCCTCCGTTTTCTTGTGGGTTAAGGCATTGTAGTGCTATTTTTTTTTTAAAATAAGCCTTTTTGCCCTCAATTTTTTATTGAAGTATATTTAATATTTGTACAAAAAGTGCACAACAGATCATAAGTAGATAATCTGAGTGAATTTTCAAAGTATAAACACCCTGTAGGTCAGGAAGTCGCACACAGCCAGTACTCAGAAGTGCCCTTACTTGTGCTTCGTCCTGCCGTCCTCACTCCCAATCTGACTGTTACCCTGGCTTCTAACAATGTGGGTTAATTTGTTTTGATCACGTACACATACACCACTCAGTCTGTCAGCGTGTGTGTGCGTGTGTGTGTGTGTGTGTGTGCGTGCGTGTGTGGGGACAGGCCTTCAGTAGGATTTTGAATGTAAGTCCCTATGTAATTTGTGAGTCTAGAGAAGCTACTGATTCATTCAAGGGACTCTAACAAAACCCATCACCCAAAATGTACCTTGGGCCAAAATTGGGAACAAGAAGGCAAAGAGGGAGAATCAGGCCCATTTTGCTGGTAAACGCTTGTATTTATGGCCACTCTCTTCTCAGCATGGTGTTCTGGGGCTAATGGAATACACCAGCGAGGACTCTTTAGTCAGACTAACAAGGAACTGGAGAGGCTAAGTGATCACCAAAAATTCTACATTTGTGTATAAAGGGGGTGTTTTAATACCCCCCCCCATGTAAACATCCCATCTCTACAGCCTCCCCATTCCAGAACTCTCCCAGGAACTGAGAAAGTGACAAGACTGCCGTGTGCAGAAGCAGCTCTAACAGGCGTGATTTTCTGGTTTTCTGGTTCGTAGCACTCGAAGGGAGGGTGGGGCTGCTGCTTCTCTGACCGCCGCAGAAGTGACAGCTGACCCACCTGATAAACGGGTGTGGTTCTGAAAAGCCATAAAAATCAGATCCAAGAACTCAAAAAGCTTTTGGGCCTGGGAACAAGCAGCCTTACAGACTCTCCAAGCCCCCAGGACACCACTGTGCATGGTCATGCTCACAGTAATGATCCTGAGTCGTTGTAAAAAGCGTAAATTATGTGCACTTTCTGGAATGAGAAAAATTGCTACTGAAAAATGATTAGGAGGCTGGCTCTGCCGTCAGCGTGGCTCAGCCCTGCACCTGGTACTCGCAGCTGTGTGGCCCTGGGCAATTTACTTAACCTCATCTGTAAAATGGGGCCAGTAGCGTTCCTTCCTCATAGCGCTGCTGTACGGATTGGATCAAATTCCCGGTGGCATTCCTTGTAAGCTCGAGGTAGATGTTACCTGTCATTAGTTTTGTGACAAATGAGTAGGTGGAACATCTGATTCTTTGGTTACGAGTGAGATGTTGCCTTTTAAAAACAAAGCTTGAGTTTCCTAGCTCGGGCCTCTCTAAATACATACAGTGCTCCAAAACGACTGCCTCTCTTTCTTGAAGTGATAGAGACATTTACGCTTTGAGGCAATTCATAATGCAAGTTGAAGTGGACAAAGCCACAAGGAGACAAGTAAAAGATCAAGAGGAGAGCATGTAATGGCATAGTCCTCCTTGAATGTAACATTGCTCTAACTAACGTCTGAGCGTAACCGTTCAGGGTCCACGTGCACATCTGCCCCTTCGTTTCCTTTCTTCTCAGTGGGGTCCCGTGTGCCACAGAGCTAAATGCCGCGTCCTCTCTTTTCTTCCCTGGTGCTTATTTAGGTGGCTGATTTATGAAGAGCCTGGATTTCAGGGTGTGCCTTTTGTCCTGGAACCTGGTGAATACCCGGACTTATCCTTCTGGGATACAGAAGAAGCGTACATTGGATCCATACGGCCTCTGAAAATGGTAACAATGAAACCTAACGAAATGTTCTTGGAGTCTGATTCTTTGGCAGCTTGACATTGATAGTTCACAGGCTGTGACTTTGAAGCAATCAAACAGACTTTTAAAACCACAAATCTGTAGTAGAGGGAACCTCTTGCTAGACAGAAATAATAGAAAGGATAACTTCTGAACGCTCTAGATGGAAAAGAAGGTGGATAAGCCCACGTTGTCTGCCTTTGAGGCGTTCTCAGTCTTGCAGAGCCGCACGTGTGTGCACAGAGCTGCAGTCCAGGGCAGGTGTGAGAAGTGAAGACAGTGAAGAACTAAACCTTTGTGGAAAAGCAGGAAGGACAGATGAAGTCCACGATGGAAGTGATGCGACCGAGATGCGGGATGATTAGGAGAGCTTCATGCTAAATCAAGTTGGGTCTTAAAAAGCAAGCAGGACCGTGTTAGATGGAGATGTCAGGGAGTGCTCTGTGTGAGCCCGGGCGGAGCTGGGGAAGGGCCGGGCAGGTGGGTGCCAGCCCAGCTGGAGCGACCAGAGGCTAGGGTGGGGGGCAGCTTTGGGGGCCCTGGGGCTGGATGTGTGAGTATTGTCCTCCCCAGCATCTGCCTTAGAAAGGAGCCCGTTGCTTCTTCTGCCCTGCCCATGTCTTTTGTCTTGTTCCTTCTGTCTCTTCTGCTGAACTCCAAGCCTTGGGAGGACCTGGGCTGTCCCGCATGCTACATGGAGCACGGGGCATGCTATGTGGTAGGAGGGGCTTGCTAACCACCCGCGGCATGAGCGAGGCTCTCCTTACAAACGTGTTTTTGAATTGGGCTTTGTGGTTGTTTTCTAGAGTCAGTTTGAAACAAATTAGAAAGTCATGGAGGTAATTTTTATCTTAATTTTACCTCTCCTGCCAAAGCCCGTGGTTTACTTACCTCCAGTCTTCATGCAAAACTCATTTGCATTATAAATGACTTTTTCATTGTAAATGATTTGTTTCTAAAATTTACTTTCAAAGAACAAAGTTCAGTTAGTTTTGTGAATATATGAAAGAATTGTCCCAGGTTTTGAAGGTTGTTTCAAATGATTTAGAAAACTGTGAAGTTAATGGCACTGAAAAAGGGTGCTTAGTAGAACCCCCCACACCCCACCCCCACCACAGAGGATGCCTTCCAAGACCCCCAGTGGGGGCCTGAAATCATGGATGGCACCAAACCCAATATATAGTGTTGTCTTTTTCCTCTATGTATATGACAAAGTTTAAATTATAAATTTATTATAATCTAGTTTATAAATTAGGCAAAGATGAACAGGAACTAATACCAAAATAGAACAAGTATAACAATACACTGTCGTCGAAGCCCCGTGAATGTGGTCCCTCTCTCTCAGAATATCTGCCGTACTGTCCTCGCCCCTCTTGGGACGGGCGAGGGGATAAGGCGCCTGGCTGACGAGGTGAAGCGAGGCCGTGGGTGTTGGGAGGCGGCCTTAGGCTACTTCCGACCGACCGGATGGTCCGTCGGGAGGGGAGCGTCTGCTTCCAGACTGAGTGAGCGCCGGTGAGAAACTGGAAAGTGAGATGCAGACAATGGGGGGCTCCTGCGCTTGGTTGTTTAAGCTCTGGTTTGTTGATAAAATCCGCAACATTCCTTTATAATTACAGTTCCTTTGGTACATTTGAGCACCTCTGGCTACACTTAAAAAAAAAAGTTGTTCCGTATTGGCGGAAAACATTCTCCTGACTTTCCCGCTCCGATTTTAACTGTGACCCCATTTATTATTTCTGTGTAATAATACCTTTTCGTATGGCTTCTTTTTAGTGAGTTTTTTGGTGATTTACAAAAACTTTATTATGAAAGTAATGAAGACCCATCCTCGGGGCTAGTTTAAATTCTCTCCAGCAGCTCTGCTGGTGATTCCAAGAGTCCTCCAGATCATATTGTGAACTCGTCGGAACGCCACGGTTTTGTAAGCCACGGGTTGCCAAATGCAGCGCCTCCAGGGGCTGGGCAGCAAACAGACAGGAGTGAGGGTGGCAGGGAGTTGACCTGAGACACTAGTGGAGACAGGCCCACCCGGCGCAAGTCCCGGCTGGAGCCTGAGCCCAGCGGAGAGGTGGCAAGTGCGCAAGGGGAAGGCTGCTGCCTCCGGGAACTTGCTTCCAGAGACGTCCGATCTTAGGTCTGCTTTTTAAGGGAAATGAGAGAGAGGCATCTTTGTGAGACATTTTCTGAATTAAAAACAACACTGCGTATTGGGTCACAAAGCACACGTACCACGCCTATTCCGCTCACAGACCACCTGTGCTACACGGTACCCTCATTCTTCATCCGCATCGCTGTGTCTCCCCACCTGTCGCGACCTCACTTTAACCAGAGGCACGCACGCTGGGAGGTTCGCTCGCTGACCAGCAGCTGCCATGGGCCATATAAAGTGGCGATCTATCCACGAAGAGCCGTGTTTCTTACTATATTATTTTTCTTTTCAGGGTGGACGTAAAGTTGAATTCCCTACAGATCCCAAGGTAAAAATGTTTATTTTTCAAATTTTATTCTCATTCCATCCCCACGAAGGTAACGTGGTTTTACACGTCACCATGACACATAACTGCAGCTGAAGGAAGTCGTCCCAACTGACACTCGCCTTCCCTTAGACTGGACGATGATGCTGGGGCACTAGGAAGCCCGCCCGGCATGTGTAGCCATGGCCTAAAAGGTTCCTCGTTGTATTAAGTTTATAATTTGTGGTTGTATTTACTAATTGCGGGGCTGGTTGCTGCTTGCCAGTTAGCTAGGAAGAAAGGGAGTTCTCAAGACAAGATCTCCCTTTCTGCTATTGCTACTTTGCACATTAAGACACATTTATGTTTCTTTCTTTTTCTTTTCTTTTTCTTTTTTGTTAAGTAGGCTCCACGCCCAATGTGGGGCTTGAACTCATGACCCTGAGATCAAGAGTTGCCTGCTCTACCAACGAATCCAGTCAGGCACCCCTGTATTTCCTTTTTAAAGCAACTTAGGATCCTCTGGTTCCTTAGTTTGTCCTAAGCAAAATTGTAAATACCAGTTCTAGGCATTGAACAAAAACCAATTTTTTAAAAACAATTTTTTATAAACTGTCTTTGGAACCTGGCTTTGGGCTGCACCACATCAGGATAAAAAAATCTGAATTTTAAAATAAGATACTGCTATTTAATTTAAAAAATATGATCAGAAAGTTGTGTGTCCTAGGACTGATATTAAGTGACTGATTTAACATTTAGCTGTTGAGGTATTTAACTTCTTACAATTACTGGTCTATCTCATTTCTATCATAGGTAGTTATTTATGAAAAGCCTTTCTTTGAAGGAAAATGTATGGAACTAGAAACAGAAATGTGTAGTTTTATCGCAGAAGCAGGTGAAACAGAAGAAACGACAGATGACAGTTTGCCATTTACGTCCGTGGGCTCCATGAAAGTTCTGAGAGGAATGTAAGTAGACGCGAGTAACCGGAGGAGTTTCTTTTTCATCCCTTTAATAAAGTCATACATACGCTTCCCCCTCTTACCACCACCACCACCAAAAAACCATTCCAGACAGTAGAGTGAATTTCAAACATACTGTCAGCCAACTGTGACCTGGAGTTGACACAGTGGTTCGAGGGGCTGGTTTGGGGCCAGTCAGCTGAGCAAGGCTAATAAATTGGCCCACACTGATCAAATCGACATCTTATTTGTTAATATGTTTTCTTTCTATCTCTATATTTTACACTTTATAGATCTTACATATTTCCTTTAGAAGTATACACTGAAAATGGTCTTGTAAATAGGCAAAAAAAAAATTTTAATTACTCATAGAAGAAAGTTTATCCAGTTTTATTTGCTTTTTTTTTTTTTTTTTTAAGATTTATTTATTTGAGAGAGAGCGCACATGTGAGTGGAGGGGGCTAGCAGGGGGAAGAGAGTGAGGGAGAGAGAAAGAGAGAAAGAATCTCCAGCAGACTCCTCACGGAGCATGGAGCCCAATGCAGGGCTTGATCCCCAAACCCTGAGCTCAGGACCGGAGCCGAAATCAAGTCAGATGCTTAACTGACTGAGCCACCAAGGCGCCCCTGCCAAAGTTCTTTTGAGTCCATTCTTATTAAACACACACACACACACACACACACACACTCACACACTCACACTCTCCCCCACACTCCCCCTCTACTCCTTTACAGAATATTGATGTGTATTTCTTAGGTTGTTCTTTAGGGGGCCATTCTATTAGTCTCTTAAATTTTATTTTATTTTTTTATTTTTTAAATTCTTTTTTTTTTTTTTTAAGATTTTATTTATTTATTTGACAGAGAGAGACAGCCAGCGAGAGAGGGAACACAAGCAGGGGGAGTGGGAGAGGAAGAAGCAGGCTCCTAGCGGAGGAGCCTGATGGGGGGCTCGATCCCAGAACGCTGGGATCACGCCCTGAGCCGAAGGCAGACGCTTAACGACTGAGCCACCCAGGCGCCCCAGTCTCTTAAATTTTAGAGAAGAATTCCAATAGTCATAGCGCATGAAGTCTGTGTCTAGCTTCATAACTATTAGTATTTGTTAATGAAACTGATAAACACATGGGAAAAATTTTAGCACTGATGAAAACTACTACTCTTTCATGTTTTGTTTTGTTTTGTTTTGTTTTGTTTTGTTTTGTTTTGTTTCTGTTGCAGTTGGGTTGCTTATGAGAAGCCTGGATTTACAGGTCATCAGTATTTGCTTGAAGAAGGAGAGTACAAGGACTGGAAAGATTGGGGAGGTTACAATGGAGAACTTCAGTCTTTACGACCTATATTAGGTGTAAGTTAAAGAAAAGCTAATAGCTAATACTTGATCTTTTTTGAATAATAAATGGCTAGCCTTTGAATTTTGATTTTTTTTTCTAAATAGGATTTTTCAAATGCTCACATGATAATGTACAGTGAAAAAAACTTCGGATCCAAAGGTTCCAGTATTGACGTATTAGGAATTGTTGCTAACTTAAAGGAGACCGGATATGGATTGAAGACACAGTCTATTAATGTACTGAGTGGAGTGTAAGTGAAATGACCCAGTTGGGATTTTTTTTTTCCCCAGTTGGGATTTTAAACACTTTTACCTTGGGTTGTATTAAATTTAGTGTCTCTGACACAGAGTAGGCAGGCACTCAAAAAATAAGCATATCAATAACTAAACATTAAATCAGTCATTTAATAGGTACTGCCACAATATTTTCATAACTGCTTTTTAAAATCCTTCTCATATAATCTTTTTTTTCATGTGCAATATAATATTGCAGTAGACTTTGGGGTTCCATGAAAAAAACCCCACAGATCCACTTCTCTTATCATTCTGCATGGAAAGATCTCCTGGATTTCTTATGATAGGAATCAAATGAAAAATAATGATCTAACATTAGAAAACTGAGGTTGAGATAAAGTCCCATTCGATTTTCCTGTAGTCCTTGCAGGACTTTCTTTTACCCATCAAGCTTCTTCTAGCTGGTCTGAGAATTAAATTGACCTAGATTAACGAGAGGGAAAAAAGCATCAAAGTTAGTTACAGGCTTATGGAGGTCTAATAATGAAATTGAGACCCAAAGAAATAACCAAGGTAGGCAGTTTTTTTATATTTTAGACAGAAAGTACATTTGTTAGAAATTGACAGGATAAAACTTGTGTGGAAGCTTCAGTTAGTAAGGAATTCTAAACAGAATTTGGGCTAATGTAATTAGTAAAAAGTAACAAGGTTTGTTTATACAGCCTTCTCAGCTCTAAATTCTCTGTCTTTGGCTACGAGGGTATGTCTCTACCTCCTGGTACAGGGAGGGTACCTTTCACATGAGAGATTCACTTCCTGTTTTCAGAGAGGCAGAGGAGGGTCTGAGAGTCCTTTGTGCATGACTGTTTCTTAAGTAACTTTACTTTGAAATAATCGATAGCCATTGTGGTCCTTTTTGGGGTGGCCTGCCCTGAACCCCTACATCCTACATTTGCTCTATTTTATTTCTTCACTATTATTTTGACATAATTGTTTCACTGTACCTGGACTTAGCAGTTGAATGCTTTATTAATGCTAATGTCAGCTTTTGTTGAAAGATGATCAGTCAAGATTCTTTGCGACGCACACGACTGCAAGAGTGGAATTTATCAGACTGTATTACCTAAAAGTCCTGGAAAAGATTTTTGCTTCCAGTCATGGCTGGATATCGGGTTTAGACACTGTCATTAGAACTTGCTCTCTGCCTCCTGATGGGCTTGTTTCCTGCGCTGACTTGGTTTTAGGCAGGCCACTTCCATCCGGTGGCCTGAGGCAGCAGCATCTGCTTTTTGTTCTGTGTCCAGTGGAAAGAGCTTCTCTTTCCCACAACAGTTCCAGGTTTGACTATGATTCTCTCAGCTTGCGTCATGTGTGCCTGCCTGAACCAATCTCCATAGTCAAGGAGATGATGGTGCCTGCGTGATGTGGCCAGTCCCAGACCAGGGTAGGGTCAGTCCCACGGGATCCACTTATATGTGATTGGGGTGAGTTGTTCCCCCAGGAATGGCAGAAAGAACGGGGACAGATATCGAATGGTCAAAACAGGTGTCTATTAAAAGAAGTTATACAGTTATTCTTATGATCCAGGTTGACGCCAGTTATAATTTGTTTAAAGTGAGAGTATTCTTAAATAGTTACATGAAATTATTTGACATGGGTTCTGTCAAAAGTGTTTGATGTTAGGTTTTTTTATGTCATGAGTAACATAGGATATTTGGATCATTCTAACCTCAATTCTACCATATTTCATGGAGCCTCCTGTAGGATCCCTGGATATCTGAGATGTGTCTACCATGTAATGTGCTTTTACTGTTAGTCACCTTCACCAAATCCTTGTATAGGTTGTTGCTTGTGGCACCATCTTGGCAGGGTGACATCCGGGACTTCTGGGTCTTCATTCTTAGCAGGAAATGCCTTCTACTGGGTCCTGCTATGGCGCCTTAACATTTTACAGTCTGCCATAGACAAAAGGTATGGTATGGCAGAAGTCATGTGTCATGTGAAATGTTGCCATGGCCCTATAGTATTTTATTTTAGATTGCCTTTAAAGTTAATTACTTAGAAGGAAAATAGTTCAGTCTGGAAAAACAGTTGTACATTTTGGTACTCGCCAGGTGTGTTCGTTCCATTAGTCAGAGTCCAGTCATGCATCCTTGCAGAAGAAGCAAAAGGATGCTGGGTAGAACTCCCCTAGGGCATTTATGTAGATTATGCTGTTAGCACAGGTAGAATCATGCCCAGAGACAGTCTTTTTTTTTTTTTAACCCAGCCTTTGTTTACTTGAAATTAGTTTCCTTTACAAAATGTTGCTTTTAAAGGTTTCTATTTTTAGTCATTTCTAGTTGTATTTCCTGGCTTAGGAAATTTTTTTCTGGTGATAGCAGTTGAGTTGTGGTATTGGGGGAAGTTGAAGGGAGGTGTGCACACATCACCCCCCCCCACACACACACACACCACTTCCTTTTAAATTCTGTGGTTGTGGAAGGGCTTCTGTATTTACCAGGGCCAGCTGCTTCCTCATAGTTCATTTAGTTGGTTATCTGACAAATATTTATTGAGGTCTGTTACTTGCAAAGCATTATATTATGTCCTCACAGAAGTTACAGTATTCGTATAAAACATAATCATTGCTAAAAAAGACCTAGAGATTAAGTGCTCCAGAATCTACTAAGCAGAGAGAGATTAATTTCCAGTTTGTACACAGGGAGGACTTTGGCCGAAGAGGTGGCGTTGGACCTGGGCCTTGTGAGGTTGATAGATGGAGATGTGCCAACACTAGGGAGGAAGACTAGCCTGTTTGTTTTTAAAAGTTTCAAGGAAAAATGATCTTAATGACTTTTGTCTTCTTGGTAAAAATAAGAATTGTAGTTTGGTTCTTCATTTCTCAGTATGGAACGCACAAACTTTTCAGAAAACTTTGGGTGTCTGGGGTCTCCCAGGAGGTTCACTATCACATGGGTAATAAATTCCCTGGGAGGTAAACTCATTTTTAGCTCAGAAACAGAGACCAGCCTTCAGGAAGGATGCTCACGAATCCAACCATGGAGGTGCTGGGAACTGCATTCCGTTTCTTACCGCAACATCAGAAGAAACTCCCTCTCCCAGCTCTACGAAGCAATTTCAAGTTCTGTGCTATGCTCTTGTTCACATGGTGGAAACTGGGCTAGTCTTTTTAAAACTAAGAACAGAAGGAAATATTTCTAGACTGCAGCTAAAAAAAATTAAAGTGCCATCGTTTTAATTTCTTTCCTTTTCTCTTCCATGGAAGGGCCGGTTTGCCCTGCTGCCCATAAGTTCCGAGTGGTGATCCCAGCAGGCTGGGACCTGCCAGTACTCGTACTCGCTCTCGCCCCACCACCCCCTCCAACCTTACAAACAGGGAAGTGTTGATTCATGTGTAAGAATATGTTGAAACAAGGACAGTAAGGGATTTTCTTATTACTCAAGTATGAGTTATTGATAGATTGTAGAATCTCAGATCTGCATTTTGGGGTTTTATTTTTACCCTCATATTCATGGGTGATTCATCTGGGGCTGCATCTCGGAAGGAAAACAGCACTACCGTCAATTCAAGTAACATCTTAAGAAGTGGTTTGTTTGTTTGAACCTCCATGAATTCAATAGGTTTATGTGGTATTGAGTATTTCCTTACAATTGATTTAGTTTTATAGGGAAATAGAGTATTCTCACTTGTTATTAAAAAAAAAAAGTGCTCGGTACAGCTTCCTCTAAGGCTCACTCAGTTGCCTTCTCCTGTGGTCCATCTCTCCCCATTCACAGCCTTTTTCCCTCCAAACCCTGAAGTCAGTCAAGCAAAAAGGCCTTTTAACCCTCTGCTCTCCTTTAACTTGTTACGGTTGCAGAGACTGCGAGGAATACTTTTTAATGATATGGCTTAACCTCTTTTTCTTTCTTCCTTCCTTCCTTCCTTTCCTTTTCTTTTCTTTTCTTTTCTTTTCTTTCTTTTTCTTTTTTTTTAAAGTCCTGGTTTTCATAGAGTAGATATTCTTGCTGTGCAGATACTCCCCCCTCCCCAACATAAATTCCATGCCGTCGCTTGGCTGTCACTTCTCTCCATAAGCCAAAGGCTCTCAGGCTCTGTATAGCCTGACGCGTTATCAGCACTGGGATCCTGGGCAACCCCTTACCTATAAATGAAAATATGATCTTTCACAAAGGTTAAGCGACCCCTTCAAAATTATCTGGAAGTTAATGTCATGACCATAGCTGGAACTAGGTCTCCTAATTCTTGACCTTACAATGTTAAAGAATAGGTTTTATTTTATTTTTTTTTAAAGATTTTATTTATTTATTTGACAGAAAGAGAGACAGCCAGCAAGAGAGGGAACACAAGCAGGGGGAGTGGGAGAGGAAGAAGCAGGCTCCCAGCGGAGGAGCCTGATGTGGGGCTCGATCCCAGAACGCCAGGATCACGCCCTGAGCCGAAGGCAGACGCTTAACGACTGAGCCACCCAGGCGCCCCAAAGAATAGGTTTTAAAAATTGCTGCTGAGGTTCTGAGGTGGGGGAGCAGTATTTTCTGAAATAGACTGGCTGGTCTTCCAGCAGTTTCTCTGTTTAGGCGGCCAGAAGGGCACGCACTGACGTTAGCTGTCCTAAGCTACTTGACCCTGGAGATTTTTGTGGTGGTCTTTTTCTCCTTGATTGCTGTTCATTTCCTAATAGTGACTGCATTTGAGTTTTTGCCTCAAGTCAAGCCCTTTTGACAGTAAAATCAGAATCTGTTCGAGTTATGCAGCGTGTGGACTGTTTTAAGTATAGCTGGATGGAAGAGTAAACGAAAGGAGACTTGGCAAGTGGCAGCTCGGGTCATGATGGAGCATGGGGAGCCTCGGGAGACTCGGGCAGGAGCGCGGCCATCCTTGGCCACTAAGTAATCAACTGTGTCATCCCGGACAAGTCACTTCCCATTCAGAACAAACATAGGGAAATAGAGTATATTGCTCGTGCAGCAAATAATTGCACGTGCTACTTCTCAGCCATCTGTAAGTTCAAGGGCAAGGGTCACCGTTTTCATCCTTGCGTTGCCCTTCAGTTCCTGGCACGCGGTACATGGCCAGTCGATGTTCGTTGAAAGAATCAATGAATGAACTTTCTTGTGTCTTTAGGTTTTCCTTTCTATAAAATGGGAAAACCTGTACCTGTCTAGATTAAAGGGGTCATAGATGTGAAAGCATTTGGAAAGTGCTGAGTTTATCTACAGGCATATAGGCATTATTCCTTCTAGCTGTGAGTCGATCAGGAAGGGCAGCGGATTAACTCAGGAGGAGACGCTGAGTTATCTCCTGAATGAATACAAAAGAACTGAAGAACTGTCAGACTATCTTTAGCTAGGACGTAGCATCAAGAAGTTGGTTTTGTTGATTATCCTTTGAATGTAGCTCACTTGAAAGGTGACAAAAGAAAGCATCCCAGAAGAGATCTTAGTATTTCTGAGTGTTTGTTCAATATTGCCGACTCTACTAGTCATGTCACATCGGAAATCCTGTTCCAAATAAAATTTTAGTTACTTAGCTGTATTTTTTGCTTGTTTTTTAATGGTAAATTTGGAGGAATTTTTTTATTATGCCAATGGACATAAATCCACTCAGGATACGGAGAATTTTGTTTTACAATCAACTTGGTTAAAACCATAACTGTTTGCATAAGAAAACTTATAACCCAAATAATTCTTGCAGTGTTGTGATGACCTTGCAAAAAGGAGAGCAATGTATTTATAAAGACACCCAGCTCTTGAACTTTGATGCGTTATACATAAAGATGATTACACAGAACATCAAGATAGCATAATTATTAATCATCGTTATTTCAAGTAATATTTGAACTCGGGTATTTCACTACTTCCCTGGGTTTGAATTTCCTGCACACAACGTGAGAGTTCTTATCTCTCTGTGTATACCTGCCAACCCGAAGAATGTGTTTTTCACCCAAAGACTTAAATTACTGTGATTTGTAAAAGAGGTATCATACTTCCGTTCTGCCTCTGATCCTTTCCTCCCTTCCAGCCTTGTCCCCTCCCCCATTCACAGTGTCTCCTTTTCTCCAGTAATGCCCAGTTTCTTATGGTTTCCCAATACACCAGAGTCTGTCACATCTCTGGACCTTAGTACATGCTGTTTTGCCCTAGCTGTATTTTTTTTTAAGCATTTCTTCTATCAGCTTTTTTTCCCCCACTGTGGTTTGTTGTGTAATAGAGACATAGTTTCTTGTAATCATTCTGGAAAAGTATTAATGTTGATAACAAAAAGAACTCTTGCTTGCTTACTAAGAGAACTTTATAGGTACTTCTTGGAAGTCCAGGTTGTTTCCTTAGAATGGAATTAGAAAGAAATACAGACAAATATACCCATTGACACTTTCTCAGGGAATAGGATTTGATAACTGAGAACACCAAAAGGTTCAGGTAAAGATATTCTTTCACTTGTCACTTTTATTTGTCATATGGACAAATCTCCCAAAAGACTACTAGAGAATCAGAAAAATTAAGATTACTGATTATTAAAACAAATGGAAATTTCTTATGATACATATTTAAGTAGGTTTGCTAGTTTTATTATATATGTAAACTTCAACTATAACAAGTCCGTGTTTTTGTTTCTTTAGATGGGTAGCCTATGAGAATCCTGACTTCACAGGAGAACAATATATACTGGATAAAGGCTTCTATACCAGTTTTGAGGACTGGGGAGGCAAAAATTGTAAGATCTCTTCTGTTCAACCCATATGTTTGGTAAGGAGTTATACTTTTATATGAGAATATTTAACTGAATTCTGGATTTCCTTAATGTGTACTTCTGGTTCATGTAATATGTAACATTATAGAAACTATACTGAGATTATTTTTAACAGTAATTGCTAATGATCTGGAAGGAAAAGCTTTTTCGAGATGTCTGCTCTACTCATTTCCTTCTCTATTCCCTTTAAAAAATTTTAGGATTCTTTCACTGGCCCAAGGAGACGAAATCAGGTAACTTAAAAAATAATCTATTTTTTAATAATTAGGGGCTTCCATTGAAAAGCTGATCTTATGTGTAAAATGTGAGATATTTGGGATATTTTGTTTTACCAAGTTTTATACCTGAAAGCATAATTGTGTTTTAAAATTAGATTTAGGTTTCCTTTATAAATGCTTGATAGCACTTACCCATATCTAAATATTTCTTATAAAATGCTCTTATTATATAAAGTTAAATTTGATTATCATTATACCAGATCAGTTTACATTAATACACTAAGATTACTATCTCAAACAATACACAGAGTTATGATAAACAGTAAAATGAATTTTCATATTTGCTGTGTCTGCATTAGACAAACACTTTTTTATATGGTCTCTTTTATATGGCCTCTCACTCAAGCCTTTGAATGCTGACTGTCTGCATCAACTGAAGTGTTACATTTGTTATTTAGGCTTTTTAATGGAAGTGCTCAGAGTTCAGACAGCCCTAATTACAGAGGCACAAACACCCCTGCAGCCTCCTTTACTGGCATACACAAGAGTCTAATAAGTCAGCAAGTATCTTCCATTGAGAGGGAGGAAAACTATACTATGTTTCCAAAATGCAGTTCCTTGTAAATGTTAGAACTGATGAACAATTACTTTTGGCCACAATAAAGCTTTCAAATGCCTCACAGCTTGTTGTGACAGGGTGTTCTACAGAAACCCGCCTCTATTGTTGGATTGTCCTTTGATGTCTCTGAATTAAATAAGCCTGAACGGTGCAGCCAAAGTATTTCTAATTGATCATTAATGTAGAAGTAGAAAATTAAAGGATTTATAAAATTCATAGCAGTTTATCTTAACAAGAGTTAACAGGTCATGTCTGCATCGTTGCAAAGGCTGAATGGGTTAATGTGTTTAGGAAAATAATCTGACGTATTTGTTTACTTTTTTGAAGATTCGGTTGTTTTCGGAACCACAGTTTCAAGGTCACAGTCAAGGTTTTGAAGAAACAACAAGTCAAATTGATGATTCGTTTTCTACCAAGTCGTGCAGGGTTTTAGGAGGCAGGTAAGTCCAGCAGTGGACTGGCAGAGCCTAACAGCGGGGAGAGGGGAGAATTCACATATCAGCAAGTTTTCGGTGACACCTTGGTGCTTGGCATTCTACGAAACCACCCAACGATACAAGACCGTGTCAGTACAAAACCGTACCTTGCAGTCTCTGAGCGCCGGACATCAGAGAACATGAGGTCACCATGCCATGTACAGTGTGATTCAGACAAGGTTCTCTACTCTCTAGCCTGTCCTGTCACCTGCAGCGGGACTCCAGATAATCTCTAAGGTGCCTCCCAAGGTAGATTTTTTTTTTTAAAACAGGAGTAAGACAGGCATTCTGCATGTCAGGCAGTGCACGGCTGGTGTGGGGCTGGTCTGTATGTGATCAGGGAGCACGCCACCCTAGAGCTGGGGAGAGAGGACGGGATCAGGTCGTGAAGGCTCCCCCTGAGCGTAGGAGTTTAGATGGCTGCCGTAGAAAACACAAGAAGGGAAAGGCAAGGAACTCAAAGTGCCGGGCTGAAAACAGTCTTAAGAAAGCTTTAGAAGGAGGGGAGTCCAAGGTCAGGGAAAGTTGGCCAGGACACCCTGGGAGCCACCTGTGCAGGTGATGAGGAATTACGTCTAATAATAATAATAATAGTAAGGGTGCCTTTAATTGTATAGTTCTTTATGGTCTAAGCAGCACGATCCTATCATTTAGCATTGCACAGTGGAAACTGCACTGGCTTTGCATTCAAGCGCAGAGATGTACCGTAAAATTCCACAGCGTATTAGCACACGCCTCCGTCTCTGTCCCAGTTCCTCTTTATCCCTGGCCCTGCTGCACTTAGTAGGACCAGATATGTACTTTTGTTTTTCATTTATCGTCTGTCTCAGCTCACTAGAGTGTAAACTTTATTGATAGCAGGGATTTCGTTTTGTCCTCGCTTCCGTCCCCAGCAATGGAAAAGTACCCGACACACAATTAGTCCTCAGTAAGCATTTGTTGGATTAAAAGAATGAACAAAAAACCTCACCTCTTCTGGGCAAGCTGGTAAATGACCATGTCACTAATAATGCTGAGGCCCACAGGGACTAAGTGACTTGTCTAAGGCACTGTGGTATTTCGACTCCTGGCCCGGTTCAGACGTGCTGGAAATGAGGATAAGGGAGAGAAATTCCAGGAGGAAATCAGTAGATCCAGGTGGCTGACTAGCTGTGACGGCTGAAGGGTTATTCAGAGAGGACTCGGGCTGGAGAATGGTGGAGCCCATGAGAGGCGCAAGGAATACTGGAAGGTGTGCAGGGAAAAACGTTTCCCAAATGCAAACTAACAGCTGACTTCTTATGAATATTAATTTGCAGCAAGATGGACAGCAGTAAATAGGTCTAGGTATTTTTGAAGAAAGAACAGTTAGCCATATTCATTGTGCTTTATAGTAGGTTACCTCTCAAAATCATACTTCTTGAATAGGAATATTCAAATTACATATTGTACATGTATGTGGTTTTTCCTGTTGTAGCTGGGTTGCATATGATGGAGAAAATTTCTCTGGTAATCAGTACGTGTTGGAGGAAGGCCACTACCCTTGTCTCTCCGCCATGGGATGCCTGCCAGGAGCAACTTTCAAGTCTCTTCGTTTTATAGACGTTGTAAGTATGTCACTGTGAATACAGCGTCACAGAGATGAGGGGCTCACGGAGCTGATGGAGACCAGCAGGTGGGCTTCCTCGGGACTTAAAGTCAGAGCAGAGAAAACGGTTGCTGTAGAACTTTCCATCCTATAACTTTTTGGTCTCTTTGTAGTTTTTCTTTTTTAAGATTTTATTTATTTGAGGGAGAGTGAGAGAAGGAGAGGGAAAAGCAGACTCCCTGCTAAGCAGAGAGCCCGGTGTGGAGCTCGATCCCAGGACCCCAGGACCATGACCTGAGTCGAAGGCAGACGCTTAATCGACTGAGCCAGCCGGGCACCCCTCTTTTCAGATCTGTTTTGGTTTGCTGTTTTCTCAGACTCCATGTGTAGAGTGTTGAGTCATCAGGGGTTAGTTCAAGGCCCCTCTCCTCTCTTGCTGTTTTCCACTGCATGCCTGATCCCTATTTCTATTCCTCTCTCCTTTATAGGCACCCATTCTAATGTGTTTGGGATACAGCTTGGATATTCTTACGTTGTTTTTTTTTTTTTAATCTGCATGTTGGCTTTTAGTTTATATACGGTATGATCTATAGTTGTCATCATTATAAACAACCTAATACTTAACATTAAAAAAATTTTAAGAGCTGTCCATTATGCTGAACGTACATCTAGTTTATTGATTCTAACTAGTGCAAGTATTCATCACCGTATTTTACTTAATACACACACACACACACACACATCCCCATTGACCTGTGTGAGAGTCTCCTGGTGTGTATTTAAAAAGAGTGGATTTGCTGGATTTCACGGGCATGAATATGCAGTTTCTCTAAGTACGGCCAAATTCCACTACTTGAAATCTTTGCTAGCAGAGCATGTGGGTTTCTGTTTTCTACATCATTGCCATTACTGGGTTTTCTCTCACTTTTGAGAGTTTGAAGAAACTGAGCAAAAAGTATCATCTCGCTGTGTTATGTTTCATTATTAGTGAGACCAGTATCTCATAGACTAATTAGTCATTTGGGTTTTCTGTGCAGTGAACTACCTGTTTTATATCCTTCGCGGAGCTCTTGTTTAGTTTCCTGTATCTGTTGCTGTTGACACCAAGTTGCAGAAAGTCCTCGTAGTTGTTCAATCTGGCACTCTGTTTCAGAGACTTGCAGTCCTGTCTGCTCCCAGTTTATCACATATGTAGCTAGTTCAGATGATAGTGTCCCTTTTTGAACAGAAACCTCTAATTCTGATGCAGCCAAAGCAATATTCAGTACAACAAAACATCATGGTAACTTTCAGACGGTCAGGTCCGGGTGTGTCTGTAGTTGTGGAAACGCTGGTTAGTTTTTTGTAGCCGATCTCTCCTAACAAGCTTTAAACATATGTAGTTGGTGACTGGAGTTTTAAAAGTAGGGAGAACATACATGAGGTGGCTTGATCGCCTCCCTTCCTGCCTGTTCAAATAACTAAAATGTTGACCTTTCTTGAGATATGAAAATAGCAGCAGAGAAACATGGAATGATGTGTAAGATTCATTAGCTTATAAACAATAAAATATCTAAAACTTTGATAATCTAACCTGCCTAGAACTCTAAAAGCTATCTCCAAATATATATTAAAACAACAACAACAAAACAAACCCACTTCAGTTGCCAAGTTTTCAAATGCCTTCCTTTAATTAGAACTTGGCATATATGCTCACGCCACTTCTCCTAGTTATGTCGTTTCCTTATATGTTTTATGTAACCTCGTTCCTGCACCATACGAACCTCCTCTCCACCCTCATCTGCTGTTTCCTGCTCGACAGAAATCTTTGTACACGTCAGGGCACATCCACATAAATGAAGCTGTAAGTTGCCGCACCCTAACCACAAAACTTTAAGCAGGGAGGGAATTTTTGATGTATTATTTATGATCTTAGGATTATTATCATTAGAGCTTAGACTGGGGTCAGAAGGGTCTGTAATTTGAAAAACAAGCATGAGCTGCCAGCTTTTTATTTTCTGAAAATCAGTGGACCTCTCTGCTCGTCGTCTTTCAAATGAATGAGGGCTTGAACGTGGGGCTTCCTGGGGTTTTTTGTTGTTATTTGTTATTTTATTTTTCTCTCCTTCTAACAATTATTCCTACAGGAAAGCTTAGGAGCACGAGTACACAGAATCTGTTGTCTTACTAACAAAACAAGAAGAAAAGACATTTGAAAAATGCTTATAAGGGGAAGGTTCCTTGATTAGGTCATTACCACTGTCCCCCTAGACCCCAGACAGCCAACATCCTTAGACCCTTACCATTTACTTACCCCCAATAAAAAAATGGCAAAATTGAAAATAAGTTACAAGTGTTGATGATTCAAATATCCATTCCTTTGTGCTTAGGATATGTTCCCTCCGCTTTAAAACACCGTTACATTTACCTACATTTCTATGCCGTAGGAAACCTTCCTGCTCCTCTGTCCTTCCTCCCTTTAGCTCTGGAGAACAGGACCACCGAGATCTCCAGGGAAAGGGACTTTAGGACAGGCTGAGCCTGGTCAGGTCCCGTGATTTGTCCTTAACAAGATGTTTCTGTATGAGTCCAAATTATCATCAAAGCTGAGTAGCAGAACACTATTTTTGTTCCTCGACAGGAATTTTCTGAACCAACAATTATTCTTTTTGAAAGAGAAGACTTCAAAGGAAAAAAGATTGAACTTACTGCAGAAGTAGTTAATCTCCGATCCCTAGGGTTCAACACACAGATACGCTCTGTTCAGGTGGTTGGTGGCATGTAAGTGACTTACCTTCTTATTCAATAAAATACTTGATTTTTAAAATTAGGTCTGACATTTCTTTCTCTCCTGTGCTACCTTAAGCAAACTGAGATATAACCTCTTATCCCCTTATTTCCTGTAAGGGGTAGTAATTATGCACCTTCACAGTACAGTTTGCCCACTGGGAAAAGCCATGTGCGAGGTCGTTTTCATCTCTTTATCTAGATTTTTAATTTACTTAAGGTAAGGACTTTGACCTTTAGCTCCTCTCAAGTTCCTAGGGGAACCCTTTGCAAACCAGTGCTCAGTAAACACATCGAGCACTCTTTTAGCAAGTAAGAAAGCGAGCTGATTTTTCGTATCCCTTCGAAAGACCAAGTCCTTTGGCTTTGGAGTAAGGGATGAGATCTTCCTTTACCGAGGAATGATTAGAAGATGCTGTCTGTGCACAATGATTAAAGGTCAACGTGGAAAGGTTTTTCTCAGCTTTGAATAATTTTGAAATTAAGATAGAAAAATGAGTAAGGACTACCCATATAATTAGTATACTTTTTAAAGATTTTATTTATTTGACAAAGCAAGAGAGGGAGAAGCAGGCTTCTTGCTGAGCAGGGAGCCTGATGCAGGACTCGATCCCAGGACCCTGGGATTATGACCTGAGCTGAAGGCAAATGCTTAACGACTGAGCCACCCAGGTGCCCCCATGTAATAAATATTTTTAAGAAATTATTTTTCTTTCCCTTATAAAAACAATAGGCATAATCTATCTGTATGCATCAGATATTGGAGGGGCCTACAGTTATTTACAGAACAATTATGGGTTATTATTTTGTTTTTATGATAAAATGGCTAAAATGATAACATTTTAGAGATCCAGGATTAAAAGTAGAGAACCATTTTTCATTGACGTCCTATATCAGCCCGAGAGAAAGGCTGCTGGGCTGCCTGCACGCCAGTCTGTACTAGAACCTATACTTTTCCAGGCATGGCACCAGCATCTTGGGGCAGAGACCAGAGTATCTTCAACAGTTTTCCAGATTGAGGAAGATTACACTTGTTTTAAATATTTATCTTTAACCCTTATGTAATACTTAGCATGTACCGCACGCTAAGACCTTTACAAATACTATTTAAATAAAAGATTATTACAACTGGGGGCACCTGGGTGGCCAGTCGGTTAAGCATCTGCCTTCAGCTCAGGTCATGATCTCAGGGTTCTGGGACTGAACCCCATGTCGGGCTCCCTGCTCAGCAGGGAGCCTGCTCCTCCCTCTCCCTCTGCCCGTGCCCCCTTTCAAGTATTCTCTCTAATAAATAAAATCTTTTTTTTTTTTTAATTACAACTGAAAATGTTTTACGAAAGCCTCATAGGAAGTACGGGGCAGCCTGTGGAAAGGACCGTATTTCATTGCCTTATTAGAGGGAAACACTTAACCTGTTTCTATTCCGGAATGGATCTTTTGGCATACTCACGTACCAAGAATTTCCTACTGGTCCAGAAATGGGTGCTTTAAGTGTTTTAGAAAATAAGGTAGTTTCCTTTTCTCCCCCAATGTATATTTAAAGCATAAAGCTCAGCGTAAAAATGGGAAGCGCTGTATAAATAATCAGGGCTAACTGTGAAATGGATATTGCCACTTACTGTGGTTTTCTACTGTTTTCCCAGATGGGTTGCTTACGAATATGGCAATTATAGGGGTCGGCAGTCCCTACTGTCGCCAGCAGAAGTCCCGAATTGGTACGAGTTCAGTGGCTGTCGCCACATAGGTTCTCTACGACCTTTTGTTCAGGTATTTGTTTTCCCTCTCCAGGTTTTCAATACTCTTCTCTGAAATCTTTTTCTTTTTTGTAAATGTAACTCAACTTTTTAGTTTCAATTTTAAGTATGAAATTGGTCTGCCCCCACCCCCTGAATTTTTGGATTTGGGCTCTGATTCTGGCGCTAAGAGGCGGTGATGGCTTTTGGAAATGCTCCCACCCCCAACATCAGACTGTGGGCTGTCCACAGGCTCCCCGTCTCAGGCACTTTGAAATTTTGACAAACTCTCCTCCTGGAGAAAATCCTAAAGCCTCTGAGGGATATAGAAATGATCCCTAGTCCCACCTCCCTCTGATTCCGCCCCTGCTGTCCATGCTTACTCTGTGCTCCTAACAGTACTGCCTGTATATGACTGTTGCCGGCGTCTTTGTCTTCCAGAAACGAATTTATTTCCGACTTCGAAACAAAGCAACAGGGTTATTCATGTCCACCAATGGAAACTTAGAGGATCTGAAGCTCCTTCGAATACAGGTCATGGAGGACGTCGGTGCTGACGATCAGATTTGGATTTACCAAGAAGGATGCATCAAATGCAGGGTGAGCTTCTAGGACTAGATAAGGGTTTGTAATAGTCTCTTTCTTCAGGTAGATGCTATTTAACACTTCCTGGAGCACTTTCAGAAATAAATTAGAAGCTTTTCCATGAAAGTATTTTTTAGCCGATAGAACCAATCTAGGAACTTAAAACGGGAGCTAAATCTAGCACTGATCCAAGAGGGAATATTTGCATCCGTGCCTGATTTCTAGGTAGTAACAGAAGGAAGTGTCTGTGTTATTCTCTCTTTCCTTAATCTACTTAGTATGGTTTATTTCAAGAAGCCCCAGCACTATAAATGCAAATCATTCTTGGTTTGGTTTGGAGGACCCCACAGACTAGGGCGATGAGATATGACCCTGTGTACAACACAATCCATTGCCTAACTGTCATACCTTATAAAATGGGAAATGGCCTGTCTCCCTCTTGCATCACTCCTGCCTGTATATACAAGACATGGCAAAGTTGAATGTAGCGTAAGACTTTATTAGAGAAGCTCACGCTTCTGTTGTAGATAGTCTTTTTAACTCCTTCTTGGTTTTATGGGCTTGACTGTTTGCTCCCGATTTTTTTTTTCTTAAAACTCGGTGCCCCATGAGTCAGCAGAAGGCATACAGCCCTGTGGAAGGGAGCACAGCCTGTTAATTGGGTCTGTGCTTGAGGGAGAATCAGAAGTACTGTTTAGACAGGCATTGAAGAAACAGCATGAGAAACAGAAGTGGCTGGACTATAGAAACATAAAAAAAAGCCAGCTTCTGTCTTTGAATTAAATACTTCAAGAAAACAGTGCCTTTCAGCAATTCTAATAAACATTTTAGTGATGTTAACTGTGAACTCAGTAGGTCAGTGAGAAACTATCCCGGATTATCACTCTTTTTATCTCCTATATACTTTTCATAAGCATTTTCTATAGCAGGAGGTGTTACCGTCACGTGAACACAGGACTATACAGTTTGTATATAAAGGATAGATTCACTTCAGAAAAGGACCCTTAAAATCGCTGCATTAAAACACACTCCCCTGCATTTGTATTTTATCCTTTCTCTTTTTACAGATGGATAGCATGCCTTTTTAGAAATTTGTTAGACATTTCTCATGACAAGAGAGTAAACGCAATTTCAAATTTTAAAATAGCAAAATGCCCTCTAAGCCACTTCATTGTTACGACAGCCTTTCAAATTAGAGATGTAGTCACGTTCCAGAAGGGTCAGGCTGAGCAGAGATGCTTAGGTCAGGGGAGATACAGCAACAGACCCCCTGTCTCTGATCATGGTCATTTCTGAAAGGGAGAACTAATGTTCTAAGGTTTCCCTGACTCACAAAGGGCAGAAATCTTACAAGAGACAAGAATGGAGAACTTTCCAGCACCCGTGTCATCTGAAATGAAGGTATAAGTATTTGTTGTTTGATCCCAGTTCCTCTGGCTAACGCTGAAAACAAAGACAACTTGAAAAATCAATTTGTGCCAAGAACTGATCACGGTCCTTGAATGTGTCTCCGTCTCTAAGCTGCCTTGTCTGTCCCATAAGCAGATAGCAGAAGACTGCTGCCTGACGATCGTGGGGAGCCTCGTGACCTCTGGCTCTAAACTGGGCCTAGCCCTCGACCAGAATGCCGACAGTCAGTTCTGGAGCATGAAGTCGGATGGCAGGATCTACAGCAAGTTGAAACCGAATTTAGTTTTAGATGTCAAAGGTAAGAATCCTTTATTTTCTCTGTTGTCTGTACTTAACTAAAAATGAATTTTTTTACTTGTGAAAACGAGCATACCATTAATAGTAAGAGATCCCTTCCTGCGTACCAGCCACTGTGAACACTCCACATGCATTTAGCTCACAGAACCTGCCAGCAACCCTGGGAGCCCCACGTTACCCCCTCCTCCCCTGTCCCATTTTGTAGCCCAAAGAGTGAGGCTCAGAGGGGTTGATCACAGTCTTATACCTGTAAGTGCGGAGGTAGAATATGGTCCTAGGCTGACTCTGAACCATCTGTTTTATTGTAATAGACTAAAAATCACCAAAGGCTCTGCTCTGAGTCCAGTTGAAGATTCTCGTGCGTATGCATGTATCACCTTGTTGAACTAGAGCTCCCTGGTCTTACAAGACAGTTTCAAAACCAAAGAAATGTGACCACATTGACATCATTTTTTTAAAAATATAGATTCATGTTTCTTACGTGATCAGTTTCCTGTCTCAAGGTTAAGAGGTTCCTGTAATCCTTATGAGCTAGTCTCATAGAGCATTTTTTATTCTTTCAACATGTATTTATTGAGTACCCACTATGTGGTGGACTCTTGGCTAGACACTGGGTACCAAAGGGGGGAGGGAAATACGGCCTTGGCTTCAGAATTTCCAATATAGAAGTTCTAAGCACATAGGACTTTTTGCCCCTTGCTACACTGGCACTGGACAGGGAGTAAGATACCTGGCTTCGAGTCTTGACTGACAAGAACTGTGGGACTCAAGGAGCTTCCTCCTTAGGGCTTTGATTTAAAGCTCCAAGATCCCTTCCTGAGTGAGGATTAGTGTTCTGGACGCTTGTGAACTCTAAGTATATCTAGGTAGGGTAGCTGCACTAGTCGCTTGCCTTGTTAAACTGAATTTCAATTGCTCAGAACGTGAGAGAGTGATGCCACCTTGTGGACAGGAGGGAGTAGGGCCTCACAGCCCCCACTGGCGCAGGGGAAATACAAATACTTCTCTGGTCACTTAACAGGAGACTGGGATTTTCATCAACTACAGCTGTTGAACCATTTGTTACCTGCTGACCTTGCCCCAAGATTTGTCAGACCATGGGGCTCTCTTGTAACCTATCTCCTGGTGTCTGGGGAGGGAGGCGTTTTTTGATAAGAGCCATGTATTATCTCAGGCCCTGTCCATTATGACAACCATGGAAGCGGATTCCTCCTCGCTTTAAAAACATCAAGAGTTTGGGATGATCTCCATTCTCCCCAGAGGCAAAAGAATGAAATCAGATGATTTCTCAAGAACTTTCTAGTCTTCCTGATTATAATTAAGATTATGGTATCTTAACATTCTTTCTGCATGTATTACATCATAATCCTAAAGAAAGAAGCAAGACGGCACTGTGATCCGAATACATCCCCAAATCTCAATGGAGTAGAGTATGTGTGGAGAAAGTGGGATTTTGGTGGTGGTAACTTTGTTCCCCACTACACACTTACACATACAGGCCCAGGGCACCTTGCTCTGGTATCTTCTCCTGCCCCTAGATGGGTAGACACTCTAGATTATCAATGATGATAAACAGACGTCTTTAAAGAATAAGAACATTTAATTCTTCTTGGCTTGAGGATGCAGTAGGATTTCAATACCAGTCACACTGTCTCACATCTAAAGGAACAGATTTTGATTTCGATGGAGTCCCTGTGATACAACCTTGGTACAGAGGCTTATGCTAAGAAAGGATAAGGTATTTGAAACGGTATTTATTCAATACTGAAAAAAAAATCAGATAACTTACTTTATACTTCTCCATCAAAAGAAGAGGCCATGAGGCTGTTTTTTTAGCACCCACGTATCTAAATATCGAGTAGGCACCCTTGGAAAGTATTCTTACATTCTGGTGAAAGGGAGTTTAAATTATACTAATTTTGCAAGTACAGTTAAACCACATCAAGTGCTATGAAGTTTCACGTACCAAGTGCGTTCCCAGGAGTGGGCGTGGTGCCCAGTCCGTGTATCTGGGTATCTTTCAAACCTCCCCTTTGCCCTAATACAGCATTTGTCATTGTTCATGCAAAACCTGTTCCAGCTGCCAACCCTTCCACTACTTTCAAGGCCTGGTATAGCGAATCCACAATCACTGAATACATTTCACAATCTCTTTGTACCTTTCCCCTTTTCTAGATTCTTCCACCACTCCCCACCCCATTTCATACACGTAAAAAGTGAGTGCTTCCTACCTTTAAGTCTTGGGTAGGAAAAGGAGCCTGGAGAGGTAGGACATCCTGTGTGGAGTTGTTGGTGCCCATCGGATGGGATGTTAACATAGCCGAGTGCTGATTCACCCTCTCAGCCCAGGCCTTTCTGCTCTGTTTCCTCCAGGCACATTTCCTTTTATTATTTTCCTTTTCTTTCTTTCAGGGGGTTCACAGTATGACCAAAATCACATTATCCTCAACACTGTCAGCAAAGAGAAGTTAACACAAGTGTGGGAAGCCATGGTCCTGTAAACCTGAAGAAAGCAGGAGGAATACTTCTGGAGGGCTTGCAGCTGCTTAAACACAAAAATGGACAGAGCCAGGAGGAAAGGGGACCTGCTCCTTCTTCAGTAACTCTCAGTCCTCCCCTGAATGACTGCCATGACCAGGACTACGGTTTCATCTTTTCAAAAGACTGTAATAGTCTTCGACCAACCATTTGTCCTTCTTTCATTTCCTGCCTTTCTTTCCTTTCAGTAGCTGCTTAACAGGTTGCCTCAGCAGCTTTTGGGTGTTTAAAAAAAAATGTTATATCAAGACTATGTACATTATTTCCAAAGATAGTGACAGGAGAGAACAGGACCAGACTTCGAATAGTCTTTGTGTGCCTACCAGTGCCTTAACACTTTCCAGGGAAGGATAAAAGCTCAAGTTTTAGCATCTGAGGAGAAATAATGTATCAGGCCAATGATTTTGGTTCTGTTTTCTGGAATCATTAATGATGCTTTATAGCAAAGTGGGGAAAGGCTGATCGAATAAGACATTTTAAGGAACCAAAAAAACAAAATACTATTTTCTTTGTTAGTACTAAGTTTACAAGATTTCACGTCATGTCCGCTAACATTAGCAGGATTTGGAGTATTTAACCCACTTGTGGGCTGCCCTGAAATGTGAGGGACGAGTGTCGTTTAATGCTTTTCTTACAGATGCCCGTATCCTATTCCCATGACCTAGTTTATTGGTCCATTCTCGCTCCTCTACAGTTCGTTCTGAGGCAATGTTCTCTGACCCTTCGCTAAGCTCAGGCCTGTCGCCTCACACGCAGCCTTCCTACCCAGCTGCACGGGCGCAAGGCCTGCGCAGAGCCGCCTCTGGTCTCTGACCTGTTGTCCCTGTGGCCACAGACTCCGGCAGACCTGAGAGATGGGGGAGGGTCAGGAGGGTGACCAGCAAGTCTCCAGAATGCGAACGAAAGAAAGCCTGGAGAAACACTTGTTCAAATCACAGAACGCGGGAAACCCTAAAATGCAGCATTTGAGCGAGTTTACCTGCTGACGACACCCTGGCCCATACGGTGCTATT
The DNA here is from genome assembly GCF_024610735.1 of Ursus americanus. Taxonomy (NCBI): domain Eukaryota; kingdom Metazoa; phylum Chordata; class Mammalia; order Carnivora; family Ursidae; genus Ursus; species Ursus americanus. The sequence goes on from NC_142137.1 coordinate 24,128,761, forward strand.
CAAGCAGTGCATTCTGGTTTTGAACAAAACTGCTAGACCTTCTTTGCAGACGCTTTCCTCTTGTCCTCATTTCATCATCCTTGTTAATAGCGGTGCGCTCATCCCAGGAAGAGCAAACCTCGTTTCCTTCTCATCTGCTCCCGTGTTTCCAGTGCTCAAAGGAGGCTCCTCTCTGGAGTCTCGGGTAGGCAGTTGTGCTCAGGAGCTTAGCTTCTGTTTTACAGTAACGTTTGCACATGTCCAACAGCTGCCAGCAGGTCTGTCTTGTTCTTAGCTGTACAGCTGGGCCTTCAGGCCTTTGTGCGGATCACTACAGCGTGTGGGGGTCAGACATTCTACAATCGCCAGTGTCGAATTCCTCTCTTGAATAAACTTGTTTCTGGTTAACTGTATGCATGAGCGCTGAGCGCGTCCTTACCGTGGACCCTTAGACACGTCACAGGTCAGAACCGGCAGACTGACGAGGAAGAGGCAGGTTTCAGGGTGCTGGAAGGAGGCAGGGCGTTCCAGACTCAGTGGTGGAGGGGCACGCTCCGCTTTCCGAGAGAGGACCCGAGGGTAGGTGAGGTCCTCCCTCGGGAGTCCTGCCCCCTCACTGTACCACCTGGGAGCCCGCCAGGAAAAGAGCGGAGGCTGTTCAGAGGGCAGTCAAAAGTGGCTGGTACCGACAACAACAAGAACATTTTCTCTCTTCTGAAACATATTTGTACTGGTGAGACCAGCCCTTCCAGAGAGAAGCCCTCATCCAACACATTACCAAACGAGTGTCTAACAGGACGAAGCCGAGAAGCAAGTTACAAGACAAGTCTGTGTCCAAAGCTAAAAGCCCGTCGCTGAGGTGCGGTAACGAGGAACACACCAGGAGAGAGACACTTACCTTGAGCGAAGGTCACAGATTCAACAGCTGCAGTGGGCTTACTGCTGGGGTAAGTGCAGGCATTTAAGGTCAGAAACTGGAGAAGGGTTGCCATTTCCATGGAAAAGTCCTCAGAGACGCATGTTTCAATTGCTGAAAAAGGCCTAGCCCTCATGCAAAATGTAAGGGTTTTAAAAAGTTAGGAACTTTAGCGTCCCCTTTCATTTTCTTGAGAGTCAACAACCAAATCACCAGCCCGATGTTATATGTGACCCTGAGGACGGATTCGGCACTCTGAGGGTGGTCGTGACCACAGCAGAGCACAGGAAACCGTGCCCAGCTGCATGCACCAAGGAGCACGGTTTTAAAGCAGGAGTAGCCGTAAGGAGCCACTTCCCGCTGCCATCCAGCCACAGGCCCAGAGCGTTAGCGTCTCACGTGAACAGTCTGAGCTACTGCAACAGAAGATGACCCAGCAGTGGGAAAACCTGGTGTGAAGAAACAGCTGGAAGAAAGCTCTGCAGTCTTCCCGTGCAATTCCTAGGGCAGGCCAAGCGCGGATAGTTGCATATCCTGTCTTGTGTGTCCCTCTGCTTGGCTCAGAGGACTGCTCGGCAAACAGGAACGCAGGGATGTCGGGCAGGGTACTAGGCAGCGCTCCGAGCAGGGTGACAGACTGGGGGGGGGGGGGGCGCTATAAAACGAACCTGTGCTCAGTTCAGAACACAAATAACTGGTAAAAAGGTGTCTGTTTTTTTTACACTTCTATCATGGAACTTATCATCTAATCTGGAAAGCAACGGTTACAGAAACGTCTGGGCCGAGAGGCACTCACCAAATAAGAGCCAACAATCACCACACTGAGTGTTTATTTAAACGACATTAATTACGGTCTTTCCTCTTGCGTGTCCTCTTTCTACCTTCAGGAAGGCTTCCGGAACTTGAGAAAAAGGAAACGTTTTTTCAATAACTGGCTGAATCTGTAAAACACAAGAAGAAGTTGACTGGTGGGGAGGAAAGATGCAGGTTTTCAAGGCAGATCCGTCCACAGTATCCTCACTGCGTCCCTCCAGGCCAGCCTCTCAGTTCTGTCACGTGCTCCTAGGTAAGGCACTGACCGCCACGCCTCTGCCCCGTCTCTTCTGCCGCCTCACTGCATCACTGACGCAGCCCAACTGACCGTCGCTCAAGTCTGTCTTCTGTGCTGGTCATGTCATTCTCCTATGCAGAGCCCCTCCACAGCTCCCAGGCCAGGCATTCCAAGGCCGCCACCGTCCCAACCTCGGCCCTCATGCAGACACTACACTTCATCGAAATGACCTACTTATCATTGCCTGAACGTGCTATGTGTGTGCCGCTCGGCCAGCCACCACCCTTCCAGGCCAGGTCTCACACTACCCTGCCTGAGCCCCCAGCCTGCAGTGCGCTCCCTCTGGACTTCTTGGGATGTGGCTGGCCCTCTGCACAGACGGCCTGTTCCAGCAGCACGCATCTCAGCCACCCTGTCGTGTAGGGTAAACACCAAAGGGAGCATCCCAACGTCTTGCAGGATGGAGCTCGGTGGCCCCCTCGTAGGCACTGGACAGACTGACAGATTCTTGAGAATCTGTTAAATGTCTGACATATCTACTCAGCCAGAGTTTGAGGACCTATGGTCCAGGCCGCCTCTTCTGGACCCTCCACCCCAGGACAGGAGCTTAATAAAGGTCACTTGGGTGAAAGTAAGACAATTGGCAAGCAAGAGTCTTACGTGGGCTCTCCGGGTTTCAGGAGAACCTGTCCCAGGGTGGGGCTGTCCTGGGAGGGTTTGCTAACCGGCCAAGCAGCTGGTTAGAATTTCCAGGACCGCCACCTCGGCCAGCTCATAAATGCTGGAATGCTGCTGGTTCTTGTTCCTGCATTAGTGCTGCCTTTTGAACACAGGTCCCACTTAGCACCGTCTCTCCTGATGCAAAAATCCAGCTGAGCTCCTCCTCTTCAAAGCTACAAGCGAACGTCCATAACTGTCCCCTGGGCATTTCAGCGGCCTGCCGCCCACCGCTCCACGGACAGGGAGAAGTTGTTAGAAGGCCTAAGCCAATGCCTACATTTCGTGACCCCTCTCCTTTCACAAGAGGAAGACATGTTCTTGGGGGGTTCGGAGCCCCCGCTGTACCCTCCTCTTGTGTGAATTTCACAGCCCCGTCACCAGAAGAGGATCTCTGACTCCAAAAGTTCCTTTCTCCAGAGAGTTCAAAATGCTGCTCTACCCACAGATCGTGGTAAGCTCCGAGGAAAGGTAACAGCCAGCACATACTGTCCTATGTGCCAGGCGCTCTCCTGAGAGCTGATGCGTTTCACCTCATTTCATCCCTAGGAGGGAGGTACTATTACTATGTCCATTTGCAGACAAAGAAATTAAGACCCAGAGTTAAAGGCAGCGCCCAATTTCACACAACTGCTCCGAGGTAAGGCAGGACTCGGTGTGGTGCCAGGGTCTGTGCTCGCAGCCCCCCCCCCCCCCACCCAGCCTGTCAGGTAGCACTGGCTGCTTTCTGCATCTACTCCCGAAATCTAAAGAGAAGGAAAGGTAGCCAGGGCTTGTAATGATCTATCACAGTGTACATCTGGCTGGCCCGCCCTGTGCCCAGACCATACCAGCTGAGGACCCAGTCTCCAGGCCCTGTGTCCAGGCCCCCGAGACGGCAGGTGCATGGCACATAGGCCCCACTCCCATATGCACCTGCAGACATCACTGATTATTAACCACGGACCTGTCCTCCCCTCCCGAGCAAGCTAAGCATGACCTCAGAATCTTCTACTATACCACAGACACTATGAACAGATTTGAGCTGACTTGGCAAATGAAACCTAGCTGCCTTCTCTGGTAAAAATGGAATGCACTAAAGGTGTTTCCTGCACGTCCCACAGGAAACTTCCCGAACCCATCACTCTCTTTAAAGCCCCTGGGACGTTGTTTGTTGAATGCTAATTACCAAAAAAGGAATCACCTGAATGTATGCTTAAAGTGCAGAGTCCTCTGTCTCTGGTTAGAACAACCCAATCGGAATCTCTAGGGGCTCGGGTGTAGACCACGCATTTTCAGTATTCAGATTCAGCACACTGGCGTGGGGATCACTGCAGCCTTTTGCCTTACTCTTAGGGTCCCTGACTTGGATCAGACCACATTCAATCATCCCACAAGGACTGACCAGGTGTCTGCCTTCTAAGTGCTAGGCACTGACCCAGAGCACACACACACAACAGGCCCCTGAGGGTAAACCAAGGAAAGAAAGGAGGCAACCACATCCACTTCTCACTGAGCTTCGAACACCGGCAATGAAAGCACCCCAGCCCCGGTGTTACCAGAGGGTCAGGGAGGAGGAACCGGGAAGCCACCTGCTCCACTCTAGAATGAACTGCGCAGGCTCGTGCAGCTATGTTCACGTTCGAACTCTGACCGGAGCCACGGATCCCGAACTGATGACACAGCCAGCCTGCAGTGACTGCACACTCTAATCTGGCTGGTCAGGCCTATTGTGGCCAATAACCCCAGAGGGCTGACTGGGCCAGAACGAGTCATTCAGCTCTTCCCATAAGCAACAATGAAAAACAAGGCGTTCGATTAACAAGCAGGCAGATGCCACTGCTGGCTGAATAGGTGACAGCAAACGGAGATTAACTGGATAATGAAGCAGTGTCTACACAGAGCCTCACACCAGACCTAGAATGCGTGTTTGTTACGGACAAAGAGATCAGAGTAAAAACCCGGAGAGGGGAAAGAAAGGTTATGGACAGTGAGGTGGGGACATTTATGTGATGACACTGCTAGAGTCCAGCCGGCACGGGGAGCCCCGTTATAAAGCGGGCGGGCTCAGCGCCGCACTCCCCGCTACGCAGATGCACGGGGCCGGCAGCTGACTGGGGGACGCTCGCGGCCGCGGCCTTCATTCCAGTCCTGGACCCAAATTCGGGCTCTCCTGGTGGTGTCTCACCTTCTTAGACAAAGGCTGTATAAAGCCAAGCCCCAGGACTTGGCGTCTGTGCCCACATCCCTCTTATGAGAACACAGGGCCAATGGGCACCTCAACTTCCCTGGTGCGGCCGCGGAATACTGTTGTTTCCAGCCGCGGGCCAAGCCTCCTTGCCTCTGAGGGCAGAGGGAAGAGAAACCCTCTGCGGGAGAGCTGGTGGAGGGACGACACCATCTATGCAGGCAGAACAGCAGGCAGAGAGGTTTTCCCTCAATCCCCACTTGCCCAGCAAGAACAACACAATGACAGAGCTTCAAAGGGACCTAAATATCTGAGCAAGCCCGTTGGATAGATCAGGAAACCAAAGTGCAAGTGGCTAAGTGCTACGAGCAGGGTGAGAGCTTCTCGCAGAGGAGCCCAAGCTAGGGTCCAGGACTCCTGACTGCGAGACTGCACGGCGTGGGTGCAGTCCGGGGACAGAAGTGTGAGTCGCCGTCTGTCCCCCTCTTCCCTAGACCCTCTACCTTCGTCTCCACTGGGCACAGAAACTGCAGGTCTCAGAGGGTGAGGTGTGTGAAGACAGATGAACAGATGACAGACGCAAGGGAGACCTAAGGAAGGGCTCCTGGCAGAAGGCCAAGTCCATACACGTCAGCCGGGCACCAGGGACCCAGGGCAGGGGTGGCAGAGGCGGCAGGGACGCAGTTGCGGCCCCACCTCTGGGACAGGCACGTCCCTGACCTCTGAGATAGGGTCAACATTCCCAGGCAGAAAGGGGCTTCAACTAAGGAGCTATGAAGAAGACAAAAGGAAGAAGTGGGCTTTATTTGGATTTGCTATTTCTGGAACTTTCTGGCCCCAGAAAACTCAAAGCTGGAAGAGAGGTGGTAAGAAGGGGTTGGGGGGAAGATAATGGAGGCTACACTCCAAGGGAGGAAATGCGGCCGTTCTGGAAAGCATCTGGGACTTGTCCCTAGTTCCCCCTGAAAAAGGCACTCCTTCCAGCCAGGTGTGAGGAGAAACTTGGCCCACATTTCCCCAAAGAAACAAGTAGCAGCATTAGAGAAACAGCAGCAGCATCAGGGTGATGGGATCCATGAGGTCCCAGTCGAGTCTGGCAAGATAAGGCTCCTCTCGGAGTCCTAGGCCTTCCATCCCTATTCATTACATCCTCTCCAAGGAGGAAAAAAATCCAGTTGCAAATAAGGAGCTCAGAGTTTTAAAATGTAACTCACACTGCTAAACGAAGGCCTCAGATCTCAGGAAGGGCCTGGGAAATTGCCAGCCTCCAAACTTCTATTACATGTTTCTCTAAAGCTGCAGCACCCAGTATGGTGACCTCTAGCTGCGTGCGGCTATTTCCATTCATCAAAGGTAAACAAAATGGAAAATTCAGTCCCTCAGGTGGGCTAGCCATTTCAAGTGTTCAATTGCCACATGCGGCCACTGGCTACCACACTGGACAGTGTAGACCGAGAACATTTTAATTACTGCACAAAGTTCTAGTGGACGTCACCGCTCAGAAGCTAACTCAACGTGGCCAACCCATCTTTCCACATCTTTCACCCTATTAGGCAAAGCAGAGCACTCGTGGGCCCTCAGTAAATGTTTTAAATTAAATTCAAAAAAGTTACATTGGAACTATCCTGATACTGGCTAAAATAAAGAAATAGAGGTCACCTCTATCATCGCTCAACCAAGAAGCTTGGCTGGTCACCTAGGATCTTAAACAGACCTGTGAATGTTAAGAACATGCCATCAAAGGCTTTAATAATTACGTGAAGAATATATGTGTACAGAAAACATACTTGAAAAGAGGAAAGGGTTTCAAAGAAAAATCTCCCCCCCATACTTGATGCCCAGCCATCTAATTCTACTCCAGGACAACCAATATCTCACATTTTTTTCATATCTTTCGATATACTTTATGCATTGTGGTAGGCAGAAGAATGGCTCCCAGAGATGTCCAGTCTAATCCCCAAACCTGTGAATATGATAACTTACAGGGCAAAAGGGGCTCCACAGACATGATGAAGTTCAGGATCTGGAGATGGGCAGGATTACCCGGATGGGCCCAGTGTAATCAGGAGGGTCATTAGAAGAGGGAGGCGGGACAGTTCGTCCGA